>NC_140579.1:1264107770-1265307770 GCF_964204655.1 Triturus cristatus | reverse complement strand
TGTTTTAGGGTTTAGGGCAGTGCAGTGGTGTTCGGGAAGTGTAGGGGGTCATTTAGGGGGTAGTGTTTCAGGGTTTAGGGCAGTGCAGTGGTGTTCGGGCATTGTAGGGGGTCGTTCAGGGGGTAGTGTTTCAAGGTTTAGGGCAGTTTAGTGGTTTTCGGGCAATGTAGGGGGTCTTGCTGGGGGTGGTGTTTCAGGGTTTAGGGCAGTGCAGTGGTATTTGGGCAGTTTAGGGGGTTGTGCAGGGGGGTGATGTTTCAGGGTTTAGGGCAGTGCAGTGGTGTTTGGGAAGTGTAGGGGGTCTTGTTCGGGATGTGTTATAGGGTTTAGGGCAGTGCAGTGGTGTTCGGACAGTGTAGGGGTTCTTGCTGGGGGGTGGTGTTTCAGGGTTTAGGGCAGTGCAGTGGTGTTCAGGCAGTGTAGGGGGTCATGTGCGGGTGGTGTTTCAGGGTATAGGGCAGTGCAGTGGTGTGTGGGCAGTGTAGGGGGTTGTGCTGGGGGGTGATGTTTCACGGTTTGGGGCAGTGCAGTGGTGTTCGGGCAGTGTAGGGGGTCATGCTGGGGGTGGTATTTCAGGGTGTAGGGCAGAGCAGTGGTGTTCGGGCAGTGTAGGGTTATGCTGGGGCTGGTGTTTCAGGGTTTAGGACAGAGCAGTGGTGTTCGGGCAGTGTAGGGGGTCGTGCTGGGTGTTTGAGTTTCAGTGTTTAGGGCAGTGCAGTGGTGTTCAGGCAGTGTAGGGGGTTGTGCTGGGGCTGGTGTTTCAGAGTTTAGGGCAGTGCAGTGGTGTTCGGGCAGTGTAGGGGGTGGTGTTTCAGGGTTTAAATCAGTGCAGTGGTGTTCGGGTAGTGCAGTGGATCATGCAGGGGGTGGTGATTCAGGGTTTAGGGCAGTGCAGTGGTGTTCGGGCAGTGTAGGGGGTCTTGCTGGGGTGGTGTTTCAGGGTTTAGGGCAGTGCAGTGGTGTTCGAGTAGTGTTGCTGGGGGTTGTGTTTCAGGGTATAGGGCAGTGCAGTGGTGTGCGGGCAGTACAGGGGGTTTGCTGGGGGGTGCTGTTTCAGGGTTTTGGGCAGTACAGTGGTGTTCGGGCAGTGTAGGGGGTCGTGCAGGGGTGGTGTTTCAGGGTTTAGGGCAGTGCAGGCGTGTTCGGGCAGTGTAGGAGTTCTTGCTGGGGGGTGGTGTTTCAGGGTTTAGGGTAGTGCCATTGTGTTCGGGCAGTGTAGGGGGTCATATGGGGATGGTGTTTCATTGTTTAGGGCAGTGCAGTGGTGTTCGGGCAGTGTAGGAGGTTGTGCTGGGGGGTGGTGTTTCAGGGTTTAGGGCAGTGCAGTGGTCTTCGGGCAGTGTAGTGGGTCGTGCTGGGGGTGGTGTTTCAGGGTTTAGGGCAGAGCAGTGGTGTTTGGGCAGTGTAGGGATCGTGCTAGGGCTGGTGTTTTTGGTATTAGGGCAGAGCAGTGGTGTTCAGGTAGTGTCTGGGGGTGGAGTTTCAGGGTTTAGGGCAGTGCAGTGGTGTTCGGGCAGTGTAGGAGGTCGTGCCGGGGCTGGTGTTTCAGGGTTTAGGGCAGTGCAGTGGTCTTCGGGCAGTGTAGGGGGTAGAGTAGGGGGTGGTGTTTCAGGGTTTAGGGCAGTACAGTGGTGTTCGGGCAGTGTAGGGGGTCGTGCAGGGGTGGTGTTTCAGGGTTTAGGGCAGTGCAGGCGTGTTCGGGCAGTGTAGGAGTTCTTGCTGGGGGGTGGTGTTTCAGGGTTTAGGGCAGTGCCATTGTGTTCGGGCAGTGTAGGGGGTCATATGGGGATGGTGTTTCATTGTTTAGGGCAGTGCAGTGGTGTTCGGGCAGTGTAGGAGGTTGTGCTGGGGGGTGGTGTTTCAGGGTTTAGGGCAGTGCAGTGGTCTTCGGGCAGTGTAGTGGGTCGTGCTGGGGGTGGTGTTTCAGGGTTTAGGGCAGAGCAGTGGTGTTTGGGCAGTGTAGGGTTCATGCTAGGGCTGGTGTTTTTGGTATTAGGGCAGAGCAGTGGTGTTCGGGCAGTGTCTGGGAGTGGAGTTTCAGGGTTAAGGGCAGTGCAGTGGTGTTCGGGCAGTGTAGGAGGTCGTGCTGGGGCTGGTGTTTCTGGGTTTATGGCAGTGCAGTGGTGTTCAGGCAGTGTAGGGGGTCATGTGGGGGTGGTGTTTCAGGGTATAGGGCAGTGCATTGGTGTGTGGGCAGTGTAGGGGGTTGTGCTGGGGGGTGGTGTTTCACGGTTTGGGGCAGTGCAGTGGTGTTCGGGCAGTGTAGGGGGTCATGCTGGGGGTGGTATTACAGGGTGTAGGGCAGAGCAGTGGTGTTCGGGTAGTGTAGGGTCATGCTGGGGCTGGTGTTTTAGGGTTTAGGACAGAGCAGTGGTGTTTGGGCAGTGTAGGGGGTCGTGCTGTGGGTTTGAGTTTCAGTGTTTAGGGCAGTGCAGTGGTGTTCAGGCAGTGTAGGGGGTTGTGCTGGGGCTGGTGTTTCAGAGTTTAGGGCAGTGCAGTGGTGTTCGGGCAGTGTAGTGGGTCGTGCTGGGGGTGGTGTTTCAGGGTTTAGGGCAGAGCAGTGGTGTTTGGGCAGTGTAGGGTTCATGCTAGGGCTGGTGTTTTTGGTATTAGGGCAGAGCAGTGGTGTTCGGGCAGTGTCTGGGAGTGGAGTTTCAGGGTTAAGGGCAGTGCAGTGGTGTTCGGGCAGTGTAGGAGGTCGTGCTGGGGCTGGTGTTTCTGGGTTTATGGCAGTGCAGTGGTGTTCAGGCAGTGTAGGGGGTCATGTGGGGGTGGTGTTTCAGGGTATAGGGCAGTGCATTGGTGTGTGGGCAGTGTAGGGGGTTGTGCTGGGGGGTGGTGTTTCACGGTTTGGGGCAGTGCAGTGGTGTTCGGGCAGTGTAGGGGGTCATGCTGGGGGTGGTATTACAGGGTGTAGGGCAGAGCAGTGGTGTTCGGGTAGTGTAGGGTCATGCTGGGGCTGGTGTTTTAGGGTTTAGGACAGAGCAGTGGTGTTTGGGCAGTGTAGGGGGTCGTGCTGTGGGTTTGAGTTTCAGTGTTTAGGGCAGTGCAGTGGTGTTCAGGCAGTGTAGGGGGTTGTGCTGGGGCTGGTGTTTCAGAGTTTAGGGCAGTGCAGTGGTGTTCGGGCAGTGTAGGGGGTGGTGTTTCAGGGTTTAAATCAGTGCAGTGGTGTACGGGCAGTGCAGTGGATCATGCAGGGGGTGATGATTTAGGGTTTAGGGCAGTGCAGTGGTGTTCGGGCAGTGTAGGGGGTCTTGCTGGGGTGGTGTTTCAGGGTTTAGGGCAGTGCAGTGGTGTTCGAATAGTGTTGCTGGGGGTTGTGTTTCAGGGTATAGGGCAGTGCAGTGTTGTGCGGGCAGTTCAGGGGGTTTGCTGGGGGTTGCTGTTTCAGGGTTTTGGGCAGTACAGTGGTGTTCGGGCAGTGTAGGGGGTCGTGCAGGGGTGGTGTTTCAGGGTTTAGGGCAGTGCAGGCGTGTTCGGGCAGTGTAGGAGTTCTTGCTGGGGGGTGGTGTTTCAGGGTTTAGGGCGGTGCCATTGTGTTTGGGCAGTGTAGGGGGTCATATGGGGCTGGTGTTTCATTGTTTAGGGCAGTGCAGTGGTGTTTGGGCAGTGTAGGAGGTTGTGCTGGGGGGTGGTGTTTCAGGGTTTAGGGCAGAGCAGTGGTCTTCGGGCAGTGTAGTGAGTCATGCTGGGGGTGGTTCAGGGTTTAGGGCAGAGCAGTGGTGTTTGGGCAGTGTAGGGATCGTGCTAGGGCTGGTGTTTTTGGTATTAGGGCAGAGCAGTGGTGTTCGGGTAGTATCTGGGGGTGGAGTTTCAGGGTTTAGGGCAGTGCAGTTGTGTTCGGGCAGTGTAGGAGGTCGTGCTGGGGCTGGTGTTTCAGGGTTTAGGGCAGTGCAGTGGTGTTCGGGCAGTGTAGGGGGTAGTGTAGGGGGCGGTGTTTCAGGGTTTTGGGCAGTGCAGTGGTGTTCAGGCAGTGTAGGGTGTCTTGCTGGGGGTGGTGTTTCAGGGTTTAGGGCAGTGCAGTGGTGTTCGGACAGTGTAGGGGGTTTGCTGGGGTGAAGTTTAAGGGTTTAGGGCACTGCAGTGGTGTTCGGGCAGTGTAGGGGGTCGTGCAGGGGTTGTGTTATAGGGTTTAGGGCGGTGCAGTGGTGTTCGGACAGTGTAGGGGTTCTTGCTGGGGGGTGCTATTTCAGGGTTTAGGGCAGTGCAGTGGTGTTCAGGCAGTGTAGGTGGTCATGTCGGGGTGGTGTTTCAGGGTATAGGGCAGTGCAGTGGTGTGTGGGCAGTGTAGGGGGTTGTGCTAGGGGTGGTATTTCATTGTTTGGGGCAGTGCAGTGGTGTTCGGGCAGTGTTAGGGGTCATGCTTGGGGTGGTATTTCAGGGTGTAGGGCAGAGCAGTGGTGTTCGGGCAGTGTAGGGTCATGCTGGGGCTGGTGTTTTAGGGTTTAGGACAGAGCAGTGGTGTTTGGGTAGTGTAGGGGGTTGTGCTGGGGGGTTGAGTTTCAGTATTTAGGGCAGTGCAGTGGTGTTCAGGCAGTGTAGGGGGTTGTGCTGGGGCTGGTGATTCAGAGTTTAGGGCAGTGCAGTGGTGTTCGGGCAGTGTAGGGGGTGGTGTTTCAGGGTTTAAATCAGCGCAGTGGTGTTCGGGCAGTGCAGTGGATCATGCAGGGGGTGGTGATTCAGGGTTTAGGGCAGTGCAGTGGTGTTCGGGCAGTGTAGGGGGTCTTGCTGGGGTGGTGTTTCAGGGTTTTTGGGCAGTGCAGTGGTGTTCGAGTAGTGTTGCTGGGGGTTGTGTTTCAGGGTATAGGGCAGTGCAGTGGTGTTCGGGCAGTTCAGGGGGTTTGCTGGGGGTGCTGTTTCAGGGTTTAGGGCAGTACAGTGGTGTTCGGGCAGTGTAGGGGGTCGTGCAGGGGTGGTGTTTCAGGGTTTAGGGCAGTGCAGGCGTGTTCGGGCAGTGTAGGAGTTCTTGCTGGGGGGTGGTGTTTCATTGTTTAGGGCAGTGCAGTGGTGTTCGGGCAGTGTAGGAGGTTGTGCTGGGGGGTGGTGTTTCAGGGTTTAGGGCAGTGCAGTGGTCTTCGGGCAGTGTAGTGGGTTGTGCTGGGGGTGGTGTTTCAGGGTTTAGGGCAGAGCAGTGGTGTTTGGGCAGTGTAGGGTTCGTGCTAGGGCTGGTGACTTTGGTATTAGGGCAGAGCAGTGGTGTTCGGGCAGTGTTTGGGAGTGGAGTTTCAGGGTTTAGGGCAGTGCAGTGGTGTTCGGGCAGTGTAGGAGGTCGTGCTGGGGCTGGTGTTTCAGGGTTTAGGGCAGTGTAGTGGTGTTCAGGCAGTGTAGGGGATCATGTGGGTGTGGTGTTTCAGGGTATGAGGCAGTGCATTGGTGTGTGGGCAGTGTAGGGGGTTGTGCTGGGGGGTGGTGTTTCACGGTTTGGGGCAGTGCAGTGGTGTTCGGGCAGTGTAGGGGGTCATGCTGGGGGTGGTATTTCAGGGTGCAGGGCAGAACAGTGGTGTTCGGGCAGTGTAGGGTCATGCTGGGGCTGGTGTTTTAGGGTTTAGGACAGAGCAGTGGTGTTTGGGCACTGTAGGGGGTCGTGCTGGGGGTTTGAGTTTCAGTGTTTAGGGCAGTGCAGTTGTGTTCAGGCAGTGTAGGGGGTTGTGCTGGGGCTGGTGTTTCAGAGTTTAGGGCAGTGCAGTGGTGTTCGGGCAGTGTAGGGGGTGGTGTTTCAGGGTTTAAATCAGTGCAGTGGTGTTCGGGCAGTGCAGTGGATCATGCAGGGGGTGGTGATTCAGGGTTTAGGGCAGTGCAGTGGTGTTCGGGCAGTTCAGGGGGTTTGCTGGGGGTGCTGTTTCAGGGTTTAGGGCAGTGCAGGCGTGTTCGCGCAGTGTAGGAGTTCTTGCTGGGGGGTGGTGTTTCAGGGTTAAGGGCAGTGCCATTGTGTTCGGGCAGTGTAGGGGGTCATATGGGGGTGGTGTTTCATTGTTTAGGGCAGTGCAGTGGTGTTCGGGCAGTGTAGGAGGTTGTGCTGGGGGGTGGTGTTTCAGGGTTTAGGGCAGTGCAGTGGTCTTCGGGCAGTGTAGTGGGTCATGCTGGGGGTGGTGTTTCAGGGTTTAGGGCAGAGCAGTGGTGTTTGGGCAGTATAGGGTTCGTGCTAGGGCTGGTGTTTTTGGTATTAGGGCAGAGCAGTGGTGTTCGGGCAGTGTCTGGGGGTGGAGTTTCAGGGTTTAGGGCAGTGCAGTGGTGTTCGGGCAGTGTAGGAGGTCGTGCTGGGGCTGGTGTTTCAGGTTTGAGGGCAGTGCAGTGGTGTTCAGGCAGTGTAGGGTGTCGTGCTGGGGCTGTTGTTTCAGGGTTTAGGGCAGAGCAGTGGTGTTCAGGCAGTGTAGGGGGTAGTGCTGGGAATGGTGTTTTAGGGTTTAGGGCAGAGCAGTGGTGTTCGGGCAGTGTAGGGGGTCGTGCTGGGGCTGGTGTTTTAGGGTTTAGGGCAGAGCAGTGGTGTTCGGGCAGTGTAGGTGCATGTGAGGGGGTGGTGTGTTAGGGTTTAGGGAAGAGCAGTGGTGTTCGGGCAGTGTAGTGGGTCATGCTGTGGGTGGTGTTTCAGGGTTTAGGGCAGTGTAGTGGAGTTCGGGCAGTATAGGGGGTCGTGCAGGGGGTGGTGTTTCAGGGTTTAGGGCAGTGCAGTGGTGTTCGGACAGTGTAGGGGGACATACTGGTGCTGGTGTTTCAGTGTTTAGGGCAGAGCAGTGGTGTTCGCGTCAGTGTGGGCGGTCCTGCCGGGGAGGTGTTTCAGGGTTTGGGGCAGAGGAGTGGTGTTCAGGCAATGTAGGGGGACGTGCTGGGGTGGTGTTTCAGGGTTTAGGGCAGTGTAGTGATGTTCGGGCAGTGTAGGGGTCTTGCTGGGGGTGGTGTTTCAGGGTTTAGGGCAGTGCAGTGGTGTTCGGGCAGTGTAGGGGGTTGTGTAGGGGTGGTGTTTCAGGGTTTAGGGCAGTGCAGTGGAGTTCGGGCAGTGTAGGAGTTCTTGCTAGGGGTGGTGTTTCAGGGTTTAGGGAAGTGCAGTGGTGTTCGGACAGTGTAGGGGGTTTGCTGGGGTGATGTTTAAGGGTTTAGGGCAGTTCAGTGGTGTTCGGACAGTGTAGGGGTTCTTGCTGGGGGGTGGTATTTCAGGGTTTAGGGCAGTGCAGTGGTGTTCAGGCAGTGTAGGTGGTCATGTGGGGGTGGTGTTTCAGGGTATAGGGCAGTGCAGTGGTGTGTGGGCAGTGTAGGGGGTTGTGCTGGGGGGTGGTGTTTCATGGTTTGGGGCAGTGCAGTGGTGTTCGGGCAGTGTTGGGGGTCATGCTGGGGGTGGTATTTCAGGGTGTAGGGCAGAGCAGTGGTGTTCGTGCAGTGTAGGGTCATGCTGGGGCTGGTGTTTTAGGGTTTAGGACAGAGCAGTGGTGTTTGGGCCGTGTAGGGGGTTGTGCTGGGGGGTTGAGTTTCAGTATTTAGGACAGTGCAGTGGTGTTCAGGCAGTGTAGGGGGTTGTGCTGGGGCTGGTGTTTCAGAGTTTAGGGCAGTGCAGTGGTGTTCGGGCAGTGTAGGGGGTGGTGTTTCAGGGTTTAAATCAGTGCAGTGGTGTTCGGGCAGTGCAGTGGATCATGCAGGGGGTGGTGATTCAGGGTTTAGGGCAGTGCAGTGGTGTTCGGGCAGTGTAGGGAGTCTTGCTGGGGTGGTGTTTCAGGGTTTTTGGGCAGTGCAGTGGTGTTCGAGTAGTGTTGCTGGGGGTTGTGTTTCAGGGTATAGGGCAGTGCAGTGGTGTTCGGGCAGTTCAGGGGTTTGCTGGGGGTGCTGTTTCAGGGTTTAGGGCAGTACAGTGGTGTTCGGGCAGTGTAGGGGGTCGTGCAGGGGTGGTGTTTCAGGGTTTAGGGCAGTGCAGGCGTGTTCGGGCAGTGTAGGAGTTCTTGCTGGGGGTGATGTTTCAGGGTTTAGGGCAGTGCCATTGTGTTCGGGCAGTGTAGGGGGTCATATGGGCGTGGTGTTTTATTGTTTAGGGCAGTGCAGTGGTGTTCGGGCAGTGTAGGAGGTTGTGCTGGGGGGTGGTGTTTCAGGGTTTAGGGCAGTGGAGTGGTCTTCGGGCAGTGTAGTGGGTCGTGCTGGGGGTGGTGTTTCAGGGTTTAGGGCAGAGCTGTGGTGTTTGGGCAGTGTAGGGTTCGTGCTAGGGCTGGTGTTTTCGGTCTTAGGGCAGAGCAGTGGTGTTCGGGCAGTGTCTGGGAGTGGAGTTTCAGGGTTTAGGGCAGTGCAGTGGTGTTCGGGCAGTGTAGGAGGTCGTGCTGGGGCTGGTGTTTCAGGGTTTAGGGCAGTGCAGTGGTGTTCAGGCAGTGTAGGGGTCATGTGGGGGTGGTGTTTCAGGGTATAGGGCAGTGCATTGGTGTGTGGGCAGTGTAGGGGGTTGTGCTGGGGGGTGGTGTTTCACGGTTTGGGGCAGTGCAGTGGTCTTCGGGCAGTGTAGTGGGTCGTGCTGGGGGTGGTGTTTCAGGGTTTAGGGCAGAGCAGTGGTGTTTGGGCAGTATAGGGTTCGTGCTAGGGCTGGTGTTTTTGGTATTAGGGCAGAGCAGTGGTGTTCGGGCAGTGTCTGGGGGTGGAGTTTCAGGGTTTAGGGCAGTGCAGTGGTGTTCGGGCAGTGTAGGATGTCGTTCTGGGGCTGGTGTTTCAGGTTTGAGGGCAGTGCAGTGGTGTTCAGGCAGTGTAGGGTGTCGTGCTGGGGCTGATGTTTCAGGGTTTAGGGCAGAGCAGTGGTGTTCAGGCAGTGTAGGGGGTAGTGCTGGGAATGGTGTTTTAGGGTTTCGGGCAGAGCAGTGGTGTTCGGGCAGTGTAGGGGGTCGTGCTGGGGCTGGTGTTTTAGGGTTTAGGGCAGAGCAGTGGTGTTCGGGCAGTGTAGGCACATGTGAGGGGTGGTGTTTTAGGGTTTAGGGAAGAGCAGTGGTGTTCGGGCAGTGTAGGGGGTTGTGTAGGGGTGGTGTTTCAGGGTTTAGGGCAGTGCAGTGGAGTTCGGGCAGTGTAGGAGTTCTTGCTAGGGGTGGTGTTTCAGGGTTTAGGGCAGTGCAGTGGTGTTCGGACAGTGTAGGGGGTTTGCTGGGGTGATGTTTAAGGGTTTAGGGCACTGCAGTGGTGTTCGGGCAGTGTAGGGGGTCGTGCAGGGGTTGTGTTATAGGGTTTAGGGCAGTGCAGTGGTGTTCGGACAGTGTAGGGGTTCTTGCTGGGGGGTGGTATTTCAGGGTTTAGGGCAGTGCAGTGGTGTTCAGGCAGTTTAGGTGGTCATGTGGGGGTGGTGTTTCAGGGTATAGGGCAGTGCAGTGGTGTGTGGGCAGTGTAGGGGGTTGTGCTGGGGGGTGGTGTTTCATGGTTTGGGGCAGTGCAGTGGTGTTCGGGCAGTGTTGGGGGTCATGCTGGGGGTGGTATTTCAGGGTGTAGGGCAGAGCAGTGGTGTTCGTGCAGTGTAGGGTCATGCTGGGGCTGGGGTTTTAGGGTTTAGGACAGAGCAGTGGTGTTTGGGCAGTGTAGGGGGTTGTGCTGGGGGGTTGAGTTTCAGTATTTAGGGCAGTGCAGTGGTGTTCAGGCAGTGTAGGGGGTTGTGCTGGGGCTGGTGTTTCAGAGTTTAGGGCAGTGCAGTGGTGTTCGGGCAGTGTAGGGGGTGGTGTTTCAGGGTTTAAATCAGTGCAGTGGTGTTCGGGCAGTGCAGTGGATCATGCAGGGGGTGGTGATTCAGGGTTTAGGGCAGTGCAGTGGTGTTCGGGCAGTGTAGGGGGTCTTGCTGGGGTGGTGTTTCAGGGTTTTTGGGCAGTGCAGTGGTGTTCGAGTATTGTTGCTGGGGGTTGTGTTTCAGGGTATAGGGCAGTGCAGTGGTGTTTGGGCAGTTCAGGGGGTTTGCTGCGGGTGCTGTTTCAGGGTTTAGGGCAGTACAGTGGTGTTCGGGCAGTGTAGGGGGTCGTGCAGGGGTGGTGTTTCAGGGTTTAGGGGAGTGCAGGCGTGTTCGGGCAGTGTAGGAGCTCTTGCTGGGGGGTGGTGTTTCAGGGTTTAGGGCAGTGCCATTGTGTTCGGGCAGTGTAGGGGGTCATATGGGGGTGGTGTTTCATTGTTTAGGGCAGTGCAGTGGTGTTCGGGCAGTGTAGGAGGTTGTGCTGGGGGGTGGTGTTTCAGGGTTTAGGGCAGTGCAGTGGTCTTCGGGCAGTGTAGTGGGTCGTGCTGGGGGTGGTGTTTCAGGGTTTAGGGCAGAGCTGTGGTGTTTGGGCAGTGTAGGGTTCGTGCTAGGGCTGGTGTTTTTGGTATTAGGGCAGAGCAGTGGTGTTCGGGCAGTGTCTGGGAGTGGAGTTTCAGGGTTTAGGGCAGTGCAATGGTGTTCGGGCAGTGTAGGAGGTCGTGCTGGGGCTGGTGTTTCAGGGTTTAGGGCAGTTCAGTGGTGTTCAGGCAGTGTAGGGGGTTGTGCTGGGGCTGGTGTTTCAGAGTTTAGGGCAGTGCAGTGGTGTTCGGGCAGTGTAGGGGGTGGTGTTTCAGGGTTTAAATCAGTGCAGTGGTGTTCGGGCAGTGCAGTGGATCATGCAGGGGGTGGTGATTCAGGGTTTAGGGCAGTGCAGTGGTGTTCGGGCAGTGTAGGGGCATGTGAGGGGGTGGTGTTTTAGGGTTTAGGGAAGAGCAGTGGTGTTCGGTGTAGGAAGGTGGATATCTGACTATGGTTACCCCCAAATTTTTGCCTAGTGTCTAGCTGGTTTTTCGACTTAGTTGGCCTGAGATCCTGCCATTCAGGATCTCAGCCTGGCTGTTCTCTCTTTAAAATGGACTCCATGTACCCTAGGTACATACCCAATTGGTTAGATCACCCTGTGAGCCCCTGTACCAGTGTACACTAGGTACCCAGGGCATTGGTGTATCTAAGGCCTACCAGGGGCTGAAGCATGTATTATGCCACCCCTGGCCTGGCCTAACAAATTTGACACAACTGGCTGATCCCTCAGCTGGGGTAAGTTGGTGTAACCACCTCTTACTTAGGTGTAGTATACCTATACCTAACCTTAAATGGGACACATGTTAACCTATAAGTCACTCCTATGGCAGGCCTTAACAATCCTGAAGGCAGAGTGCTTGGTTCCATGTGAGATGGTGCTCTGGCATGAGCTGAGCCTGTCTGCAGTGGTCGGAACAACTTCCTTCTACTGTTTCCAGATATCGTCATACCATATACTCTTAAGTGCATTATGAACCTCGCGGTTAAATGCTATCTTTGGTTTGGCTTTATCAAAACATGTCGAGTAAGGTGTCATACGAATTGGAATACTAACCCCTCGCCAATTCTGGCGACGGGGTTAGCATTCCACCCTTCTAGAGGGACACGACATGTACAGTGCCTGAAACCCGGGTAACATCAGACATAGCCTCAGCTCCACAAAATGGATGCTGCCACCACAGACACAAGTCTGCCCTCCTGCTGCTGGGAGTCCTTCCAGCTTGGGAGGTGTGGACAAAGGGTTTCCTGCCAGGGGAGGTGCATGCACCACCCCAGACAGGATTTTGTGTATTGGTCAGGTAGGGCTTGAAAGAAACCAGACATGCCTGTGGCTCACAAGGAGCCTCGGTGCATATGCCAGTTCAAACCGGTCCTGGGGCTCACCAGTCCCGGGCCTGGGGCGAGCTGGACAAAGGACTGGGGGTGTAACCACCCCCCTTCCTGGTCCCACCCATAGGGAGGGACCTAGCAGGTAGTCCGGCCCCTAGAATCCGCTTAAAGGTAGGAGCTGTGTCCTAAGACTTCAGACATCCTGGAATCAACTTGAAACTAAGAAGAAGACGGGAACTTCGACATTCTGCTGCACAGAAGACTGAAGAAAATCTCCCCTGTGGTCAGGGAGTGACCACCTTGCTAACGCAAGCACCATCCAGCGCATCAACGTCTGCTTTGCCGCCACCTCCCGCCGGAGCCCGAGCCCAGAGACTGACAAGACCTGGACCTCCAGACCTCTCACCGCCCAATCCACAGTCCCTGAGAAGAGGAGACCCGTGGAGGCACCGAGACACGTGGAGCCAGCCATCTTGGAACGACTACGACAAGCTGACAAGTGCAACAACCGAGGCTCCCTCCAAGTTGTGCTTTGGGATCTGAGAAGCCCAACCCCCGAGCAGCATCTGCACCAAAGGTGAGCCCTCCAGCATCTCCACGATCTGCGTGGGGCCCTTCTGCATTTTGCCACTCGACGCGCCTAACCGGTTGCTGGCCCGCTGGCTAGTGGCCATCTTGGCGACGAACTCTACAAAATACACTGCTGGTCTGGTTGCTCCAGACTGGCTCTTGCTCCCCTCCAAAGGAGCAATCCCTCTGACCTTGCTGGTCAGAACCAACAGCTGATTTCCGAATCCTCCTACAATTGCTTTTGCCAAGGCTTGTTTGCTTCGATCAAGTCGCCGACACCGCCGACAGCGAGAGCCTGCGTGGGACAGCTCGTGAGCCGACTCCTGGACGTCGTCGACCTTCAGGGACCACGCGGCTGCGGAGACAAGCTACCCCTCATCACCTGTTTGCACCCGACATCGCCTGGTACCCACCTGGTGCCACGCTGGTCACTGGCTAGTGACTGTGAACACTGTCCCCTCTGCTTACAGGTCTTCAACATCTCCGATCCACTCTTGGATCCACTGCATCTCTCCCGGACCGACCGCCTGCAGCATCTTTGTCTTCAAGCTCCACGGAACAGATAGAAGCAACCCGATGCACTTCGAGGCCTATGCACCCGCTTCCTGTGGGTGAGGTAAAGCTGGCACACCTGTGCCCAAGTGTAGTATTACATCTCTAGTGCCTGTGTTCCAAATCTTGAGTTCCTAGTCCATCCGGAAGATCCTCTTTGCAGTAACTTTGTACTTTTTACGCACCCATTGAAACCTATGGGAGCACGCGTGTGACTATTTGCTCTGCACACGCCACCCGTGGACCTCCTGGTCACTAACTGACGTTAGCTCCTTGTAGGCCCAGCGATTCTAGAGGCCCTAGGCCTTTTCCCTTTTCTGTTCGTGGTACTTATACCACTATTTTAGTATATGGTTTGAGTGGCCACCAGGGCCTATCCATATAACGTGCAACTTCTGTGTATTCTGTGATAATCTTGTTTGACGATTTGTGCTCCTGTGCTCATAAAGAGACTAGGGGTTACTTTGAGAAATAAATACATATATATTTTGCATATATATCTGTGTGGTGTCCTTTCATTGGTATAAAAGGGGGTTACATTTGGTAAAACAGCTGGCTTAACACGCTTCACGAGTTTAGCCTCAAAGACTGCTTAGCCTACGCTACCACTAGGGCAGCTAGTCCGAAAAGGTTGACTTACAACCACACCATAAGGGTTGCTTGGCATGGTACAAGGTGATCACTTTAACTAGTGAGCATCATATACCAGGCCAACTTCTCACATTGGTGAGCAGCGGTTGGATTTGAGCTTGCTGGGTTTTACCATTGTAATCTCTTGGTTACCAATTGAAAGATCACATAGGTACCTGTAGGTACATATAAAACAAGATTAGATATACATAAGTTCTACTGAACTTAGTTGTTGTAGAGCAAAGGGAGTAGCACACCCTGACTACAACTACTAGATAGGTGTAGTAGGTAAACCCAAGTGTAGGTAGATTGCAACACATCCACCCACACTTAAGAGCAATGGGCGGGGCAGAGGGGTCCACTGTACCCATCTCTGTTGAGAGTGACCCCCAGAGGGCAACATCCAGCTTTGCTACCCTTAATCAGAATGAGCTCAGGCATTTGGCAACTCTTAGAGGCCTTAAACAGCCCAAGAACCCAAACTCTGCTGAGCTCAGAGAGCTCTTACAGAATGATGAGAATCAGAGAGCACTCAAGAAAGCTTCCCAGTTAGCCCCCTTAGGGTCAGGAACAGGAGGCCCCCCTTCTGAAGATACTACAGAGGTACCCAGTTCCAATAGCCATCCCTTAGATGAGAACCATACTACAGGGGAGGAAAGTGGTGAGGATACAGAAAGTAGTGATGATGAAGGGAGAACTAGCCCAGTGCCAAGTATTATACGTGGCCCAGCTAAACTAAGGCTATTGGGGACTGACAATGGGTTCACCCCATTGGATCTCCCCAGTGGACTTAACACAGGGCTTGGGAGGCAAAGGAATCGCTCAGGTGACTCCAATGCTTCTCATGGCTCTAGAGGCTCTCAAGGTCACTCCAGGAAAAGGATGACCACCCCTCAGAGGAGGGAACATGAGGCCAGAATGCAGGAAGCCCAGCTGAGGATCAGGAAGCAGGAGCTAGAAGTAGCCCTGATGGAAGAAAAACTGAACAAGGCTAGGCAACCTAGAGAGAGTGGGTCTATACCCACTGGTGGCAGCATTGTCCCTAAGGACAAAGATAGGGTCTTTGACAATAGGAACCTGTCTAAGGTTGTGCCCCCCTACAAAAGTGGGATGACATCCACAAATGGATAACTGCTCTTGAGAGAGCCTGCAAAGTACAGCAGGTTCCTGAAGACCAGTGGGCAGCAATCCTCTGGCTCTCCTTTGAAGGAAGAGGCAGAGACAGACTCCTCACTGTTAGAGAAGAGGATGTCAGAAACTACAGAGTCCTGAAGAGTGTTCTGGTAGATGGGTTAGGCTTAACCACTGAACAGTACAGGTTAATGTTCAGAGACACCCAAAAGACACAGACTCAGGACTGGTCTGAATATGTTGAATGTGCCACTAAGGCTTTGGAGGGTTGGTTGCTGGGAAGTAAGGTATCTGATTATACAGGATTGTACAATTTGATGATGAGAGAACAGATTTTAAGTAACTGTCAAAACCAGCTCCTCCATCAACACCTGGTAGACTCAGATTTGACCTCTCCCCAAGAATTGGGAAAGAGGGCAGATAAATGGGTCAGGACCAGGATCAGGCCTAAGAATCAGGGTGGTGACCAAAAGAAAGATACCACCAAACCTCAAGAGAAGGGAGGGGATAAGGCAAAAGAGAAATCTTCCTCAGGGCCCCAAAACTCCACACAGGGTGGTGGGTCCCAAGCTCCCTCCTCTACCACAGGTAAAAAGCCTTACTGCCATGAGTGTAAAACTCCTGGGCATTGGAAAACTGACAGCAGTTGCCCAAGGGCTACAAACAAAACTGTTCCTCCAATTACTCCTGTCACACCACCTATTACTGTCAGCAGTAATCCCCCAGGTGGTGGGAGTGCCCCCAAAAATTTGGGTGGGTTTACTTGGGGAACACAGGGGGACCCTGGCTTAGCCAATTCCCCTGCAGCAGATACTCTTGTCTGTGATGGTGGCATGGGGTTTGCCAACTTCACTGCCTGTCCCAACACTTTGGGTAGGTACAGACAGGAGCCCTACATCAATGGTACAAAAGCTGAGGCCTACAGAGACACTGGAGCTAGCATCACAATGGTGGCCCATTGGCTAGTTCCCTCTGAGCAGCTTTTGCCTGGTTTCTCCTACCAGGTGACTAACATTGATGGCAAACAGAACAGTCATCCCATGGCAGAGGTATGTCTCAGCTGGGGAGGGGTCACTGGCCCTAAAAGGGTAGCAGTGTCCCCAACCTTGCCTGTAGACTGCTTACTGGGGAATGACTTAGAACTCTCAGCCTGGGCTGGAGTTGAACAAGACACCCATTCTAAAATGGTAGGCCTGTCACAAAAGGGTAGGGGGGTTGTGCCATTCACAACCCCTGTCCAAATAGATTTCCTCCCTGAAAAGGTTGGAAGGGCAGTGGTAGCCACAGCCCAGGCACAGACAGACTTCCCTGTAGAGACTGGCAGAGCTGTGACAGTCACAGCTCAAACACAAACTGAGTGCCCCCCTGAAAAGGTTGGCAAGGCTGTAATGGTCTCAGCCTATACTCAGACTGACATAGGTGTAGTGAAGCCTGAAACAATGGATCACTCCACACAAACTGAGAGTAGTGGGGAGGAAGAAAAGTCTCCCTCTCCCCAGACATTAGGAAAAGGTCAGCCTCCTCAGGGATCTGACCTCACCCCTTGTGAAGGAACTGCCCCAGAGGTAGCCAGGCCTGGCCTGGCAGAGCCTCTGATGTCAGTGGCCCCTTCCAAGGTGGGACCCAGTCTGGTGCAGGTAACCTGCCTCTCTCTACCCTGCCTCAGTCAGCCCAGGACTGCAGAGGTCAGGGAGGCCAGTGGACCCCCAGAGGGCCCCTGTCCACAAGAACCCCCCCATCAAAAGAATGAGGATTGCCTGGCTAGTAGCCCTAGTCAGGTGATGGGTAAAAACATTCCTGAGGGATCTCCTTTACAGGTAGTTAGGGACCTCCCCCAGAGGGATTCTGTTGGGTACAGGCAAACATGGGACCTTAGGGCTCCAGACCTGACCTGTCCCTCCAGTAAGTCCACAAAAGGGACCCAGCCTCCAGCTTTAGGTAGCCAGAGGCTGACCCTGAGAGCACAGTGCAACTCAGTTAAGGAAAGAAAGGCATCCATGGTGGAGAATGATTGGAGGAAGCTGAGACCTCACTTTGAGGACACTCACTTCAGTACTCCATCTCAACACCAGCCTTTTACTTTGCCAAGACACACCAAAGGTAGAGATTCCCTATGGTGGAGACCCTCTGATACCCTTAGGGTGAGGGATTGCTTAGTGGACCATGAGACAGGGGGTAACCATGCCAGTGCTGGTTCCTCCTTATATGGCCACTTGGGCAATATAGGCTTACCTGGTCAAGGTCAGCCTTATCTCCCTTCGTTTGGGGGGGGGTTGTGTAGGAAGGTGGATATCTGACTATGGTTACCCCCAAATTTTTGCCTAGTGTCTAGCTGGTTTTTCGACTTAGTTGGCCTGAGATCCTGCCATTCAGGATCTCAGCCTGGCTGTTCTCTCTTTAAAATGGACTCCATGTACCCTAGGTACATACCCAATTGGTTAGATCACCCTGTGAGCCCCTGTACCAGTGTACACTAGGTACCCAGGGCATTGGTGTATCTAAGGCCTACCAGGGGCTGAAGCATGTATTATGCCACCCCTGGCCTGGCCTAACAAATTTGACACAACTGGCTGATCCCTCAGCTGGGGTAAGTTGGTGTAACCACCTCTTACTTAGGTGTAGTATACCTATACCTAACCTTAAATGGGACACATGTTAACCTATAAGTCACTCCTATGGCAGGCCTTAACAATCCTGAAGGCAGAGTGCTTGGTTCCATGTGAGATGGTGCTCTGGCATGAGCTGAGCCTGTCTGCAGTGGTCGGAACAACTTCCTTCTACTGTTTCCAGATATCGTCATACCATATACTCTTAAGTGCATTATGAACCTCGCGGTTAAATGCTATCTTTGGTTTGGCTTTATCAAAACATGTCGAGTAAGGTGTCATACGAATTGGAATACTAACCCCTCGCCAATTCTGGCGACGGGGTTAGCATACCACCCTTCTAGAGGGACACGACATGTACAGTGCCTGAAACCCGGGTAACATCAGACATAGCCTCAGCTCCACAAAATGGATGCTGCCACCACAGACACAAGTCTGCCCTCCTGCTGCTGGGAGTCCTTCCAGCTTGGGAGGTGTGGACAAAGGGTTTCCTGCCAGGGGAGGTGCATGCACCACCCCAGACAGGATTTTGTGTATTGGTCAGGTAGGGCTTGAAAGAAACCAGACATGCCTGTGGCTCACAAGGAGCCTCGGTGCATATGCCAGTTCAAACCGGTCCTGGGGCTCACCAGTCCCGGGCCTGGGGCGAGCTGGACAAAGGATTGGGGGTGTAACCACCCCCCTTCCTGGTCCCACCCATAGGGAGGGACCTAGCAGGTAGTCCGGCCCCTAGAATCCGCTTAAAGGTAGGAGCTGTGTCCTAAGACTTCAGACATCCTGGAATCAACTTGAAACTAAGAAGAAGACGGGAACTTCGACATTCTGCTGCACAGAAGACTGAAGAAAATCTCCCCTGTGGTCAGGGAGTGACCACCTTGCTAACGCAAGCACCATCCAGCGCATCAACGTCTGCTTTGCCGCCGCCTCCCGCCGGAGCCCGAGCCCAGAGACTGACAAGACCTGGACCTCCAGACCTCTCACCGCCCGATCCACAGTCCCTGAGAAGAGGAGACCCGTGGAGGCACCGAGACACGTGGAGCCAGCCATCTTGGAACGACTACGACAAGCTGACAAGTGCAACAACCGAGGCTCCCTCCAAGTTGTGCTTTGGGATCTGAGAAGCCCAACCCCCGAGCAGCATCTGCACCAAAGGTGAGCCCTCCAGCATCTCCACGATCTGCGTGGGGCCCTTCTGCATTTTGCCACTCGACGCGCCTAACCGGTTGCTGGCCCGCTGGCTAGTGGCCATCTTGGCGACGAACTCTACAAAATACACTGCTGGTCTGGTTGCTCCAGACTGGCCCTTGCTCCCCTCCAAAGGAGCAATCCCTCTGACCTTGCTGGTCAGAACCAACAGCTGATTTCCGAATCCTCTTACAATTGCTTTTGCCAAGGCTTGTTTGCTTCGATCAAGTCGCCGACACCGCCGACAGCGAGAGCCTGCGTGGGACAGCTCGTGAGCCGACTCCTGGACGTCGTCGACCCTCAGGGACCACGCGGCTGCGGAGACAAGCTACCCCTCATCACCTGTTTGCACCCGACATCGCCTGGTACCCACCTGGTGCCACGCTGGTCACTGGCTAGTGACTGTGAACACTGTCCCCTCTGCTTACAGGTCTTCAACATCTCCGATCCACTCTTGGATCCACTGCATCTCTCCCGGACCGACCGCCTGCAGCATCTTTGTCTTCAAGCTCCACGGAACAGATAGAAGCAACCCGATGCACTTCGAGGCCTATGCACCCGCTTCCTGTGGGTGAGGTAAAGCTGGCACACCTGTGCCCAAGTGTAGTATTACATCTCTAGTGCCTGTGTTCCAAATCTTGAGTTCCTAGTCCATCCGGAAGATCCTCTTTGCAGTAACTTTGTACTTTTTACGCACCCATTGAAACCTATGGGAGCACGCGTGTGACTATTTGCTCTGCACACGCCACCCGTGGACCTCCTGGTCACTAACTGACGTTAGCTCCTTGTACGCCCAGCGATTCTAGAGGCCCTAGGCCTTTTCCCTTTTCTGTTCGTGGTACTTATACCACTATTTTAGTATATGGTTTGAGTGGCCACCAGGGCCTATCCATATAACGTGCAACTTCTGTGTATTCTGTGATAATCTTGTTTGACGATTTGTGCTCCTGTGCTCATAAAGAGACTAGGGGTTACTTTGAGAAATAAATACATATATATTTTGCATATATATCTGTGTGGTGTCCTTTCATTGGTATAAAAGGGGGTTACATTTGGTAAAACAGCTGGCTTAACACGCTTCACGAGTTTAGCCTCAAAGACTGCTTAGCCTACGCTACCACTAGGGCAGCTAGTCCGAAAAGGTTGACTTACAACCACACCATAAGGGTTGCTTGGCATGGTACAAGGTGATCACTTTAACTAGTGAGCATCATATACCAGGCCAACTTCTCACATTGGTGAGCAGCGGTTGGATTTGAGCTTGCTGGGTTTTACCATTGTAATCTCTTGGTTACCAATTGAAAGATCACATAGGTACCTGTAGGTACATATAAAACAAGATTAGATATACATAAGTTCTACTGAACTTAGTTGTTGTAGAGCAAAGGGAGTAGCACACCCTGACTACAACTACTAGATAGGTTTAGTAGGTAAACCCAAGTGTAGGTAGATTGCAACACATCCACCCACACTTAAGAGCAATGGCCGGGGCAGAGGGGTCCACTGTACCCATCTCTGTTGAGAGTGACCCCCAGAGGGCAACATCCAGCTTTGCTACCCTTAATCAGAATGAGCTCAGGCATTTGGCAACTCTTAGAGGCCTTAAACAGCCCAAGAACCCAAACTCTGCTGAGCTCAGAGAGCTCTTACAGAATGATGAGAATCAGAGAGCACTCAAGAAAGCTTCCCAGTTAGCCCCCTTAGGGTCAGGAACAGGAGGCCCCCCTTCTGAAGATACTACAGAGGTACCCAGTTCCAATAGCCATCCCTTAGATGAGAACCATACTACAGGGGAGGAAAGTGGTGAGGATACAGAAAGTAGTGATGATGAAGGGAGAACTAGCCCAGTGCCAAGTATTATACTTGGCCCAGCTAAACTAAGGCTATTGGGGACTGACAATGGGTTCACCCCATTGGATCTCCCCAGTGGACTTAACACAGGGCTTGGGAGGCAAAGGAATCGCTCAGGTGACTCCAATGCTTCTCATGGCTCTAGAGGCTCTCAAGGTCACTCCAGGAAAAGGATGACCACCCCTCAGAGGAGGGAACATGAGGCCAGAATGCAGGAAGCCCAGCTGAGGATCAGGAAGCAGGAGCTAGAAGTAGCCCTGATGGAAGAAAAACTGAACAAGGCTAGGCAACCTAGAGAGAGTGGGTCTATACCCACTGGTGGCAGCATTGTCCCTAAGGACAAAGATAGGGTCTTTGACAATAGGAACCTGTCTAAGGTTGTGCCCCCCTACAAAAGTGGGGATGACATCCACAAATGGATAACTGCTCTTGAGAGAGCCTGCAAAGTACAGCAGGTTCCTGAAGACCAGTGGGCAGCAATCCTCTGGCTCTCCTTTGAAGGAAGAGGCAGAGACAGACTCCTCACTGTTAGAGAAGAGGATGTCAGAAACTACAGAGTCCTGAAGAGTGTTCTGGTAGATGGGTTAGGCTTAACCACTGAACAGTACAGGTTAATGTTCAGAGACACCCAAAAGACACAGACTCAGGACTGGTCTGAATATGTTGAATGTGCCACTAAGGCTTTGGAGGGTTGGTTGCTGGGAAGTAAGGTATCTGATTATACAGGATTGTACAATTTGATGATGAGAGAACAGATTTTAAGTAACTGTCAAAACCAGCTCCTCCATCAACACCTGGTAGACTCAGATTTGACCTCTCCCCAAGAATTGGGAAAGAGGGCAGATAAATGGGTCAGGACCAGGATCAGGCCTAAGAATCAGGGTGGTGACCAAAAGAAAGATACCACCAAACCTCAAGAGAAGGGAGGGGATAAGGCAAAAGAGAAATCTTCCTCAGGGCCCCAAAACTCCACACAGGGTGGTGGGTCCCAAGCTCCCTCCTCTACCACAGGTAAAAAGCCTTACTGCCATGAGTGTAAAACTCCTGGGCATTGGAAAACTGACAGCAGTTGCCCAAGGGCTACAAACAAAACTGTTCCTCCAATTACTCCTGTCACACCACCTATTACTGTCAGCAGTAATCCCCCAGGTGGTGGGAGTGCCCCCAAAAATTTGGGTGGGTTTACTTGGGGAACACAGGGGGACCCTGGCTTAGCCAATTCCCCTGCAGCAGATACTCTTGTCTGTGATGGTGGCATGGGGTTTGCCAACTTCACTGCCTGTCCCAACACTTTGGGTAGGTACAGACAGGAGCCCTACATCAATGGTACAAAAGCTGAGGCCTACAGAGACACTGGAGCTAGCATCACAATGGTGGCCCATTGGCTAGTTCCCTCTGAGCAGCTTTTGCCTGGTTTCTCCTACCAGGTGACTAACATTGATGGCAAACAGAACAGTCATCCCATGGCAGAGGTATGTCTCAGCTGGGGAGGGGTCACTGGCCCTAAAAGGGTAGCAGTGTCCCCAACCTTGCCTGTAGACTGCTTACTGGGGAATGACTTAG
Organism: Triturus cristatus; assembly: GCF_964204655.1. NCBI lineage: Eukaryota > Metazoa > Chordata > Amphibia > Caudata > Salamandridae > Triturus > Triturus cristatus. Next base: position 1,265,286,110 of record NC_140579.1, on the reverse strand, counting down.
AACTCTCAGCCTGGGCTGGAGTTGAACAAGACACCCATTCTAAAATGGTAGGCCTGTCACAAAAGGGTAGGGGGGTTGTGCCATTCACAACCCCTGTCCAAATAGATTTCCTCCCTGGAAAGGTTGGAAGGGCAGTGGTAGCCACAGCCCAGGCACAGACAGACTTCCCTGTAGAGACTGGCAGAGCTGTGACAGTCACAGCTCAAACACAAACTGAGTGCCCCCCTGAAAAGGTTGGCAAGGCTGTAATGGTCTCAGCCTATACTCAGACTGACATAGGTGTAGTGAAGCCTGAAACAATGGATCACTCCACACAAACTGAGAGTAGTGGGGAGGAAGAAAAGTCTCCCTCTCCCCAGACATTAGGAAAAGGTCAGCCTCCTCAGGGATCTGACCTCACCCCTTGTGAAGGAACTGCCCCAGAGGTAGCCAGGCCTGGCCTGGCAGAGCCTCTGATGTCAGTGGCCCCTTCCAAGGTGGGACCCAGTCTGGTGCAGGTAACCTGCCTCTCTCTACCCTGCCTCAGTCAGCCCAGGACTGCAGAGGTCAGGGAGGCCAGTGGACCCCCAGAGGGCCCCTGTCCACAAGAACCCCCCCATCAAAAGAATGAGGATTGCCTGGCTAGTAGCCCTAGTCAGGTGATGGGTAAAAACATTCCTGAGGGATCTCCTTTACAGGTAGTTAGGGACCTCCCCCAGAGGGATTCTGTTGGGTACAGGCAAACATGGGACCTTAGGGCCCCAGACCTGACCTGTCCCTCCAGTAAGTCCACAAAAGGGACCCAGCCTCCAGCTTTAGGTAGCCAGAGGCTGACCCTGAGAGCACAGTGCAACTCAGTTAAGGAAAGAAAGGCATCCATGGTGGAGAATGATTGGAGGAAGCTGAGACCTCACTTTGAGGACACTCACTTCAGTACTCCATCTCAACACCAGCCTTTTACTTTGCCAAGACACACCAAAGGTAGAGATTCCCTATGGTGGAGACCCTCTGATACCCTTAGGGTGAGGGATTGCTTAGTGGACCATGAGACAGGGGGTAACCATGCCAGTGCTGGTTCCTCCTTATATGGCCACTTGGGCAATATAGGCTTACCTGGTCAAGGTCAGCCTTATCTCCCTTCGTTTGGGGGGGGGTTGTGTAGGAAGGTGGATATCTGACTATGGTTACCCCCAAATTTTTGCCTAGTGTCTAGCTGGTTTTTCGACTTAGTTGGCCTGAGATCCTGCCATTCAGGATCTCAGCCTGGCTGTTCTCTCTTTAAAATGGACTCCATGTACCCTAGGTACATACCCAATTGGTTAGATCACCCTGTGAGCCCCTGTACCAGTGTACACTAGGTACCCAGGGCATTGGTGTATCTAAGGCCTACCAGGGGCTGAAGCATGTATTATGCCACCCCTGGCCTGGCCTAACAAATTTGACACAACTGGCTGATCCCTCAGCTGGGGTAAGTTGGTGTAACCACCTCTTACTTAGGTGTAGTATACCTATACCTAACCTTAAATGGGACACATGTTAACCTATAAGTCACTCCTATGGCAGGCCTTAACAATCCTGAAGGCAGAGTGCTTGGTTCCATGTGAGATGGTGCTCTGGCATGAGCTGAGCCTGTCTGCAGTGGTCGGAACAACTTCCTTCTACTGTTTCCAGATATCGTCATACCATATACTCTTAAGTGCATTATGAACCTCGCGGTTAAATGCTATCTTTGGTTTGGCTTTATCAAAACATGTCGAGTAAGGTGTCATACGAATTGGAATACTAACCCCTCGCCAATTCTGGCGACGGGGTTAGCATTCCACCCTTCTAGAGGGACACGACATGTACAGTGCCTGAAACCCGGGTAACATCAGACATAGCCTCAGCTCCACAAAATGGATGCTGCCACCACAGACACAAGTCTGCCCTCCTGCTGCTGGGAGTCCTTCCAGCTTGGGAGGTGTGGACAAAGGGTTTCCTGCCAGGGGAGGTGCATGCACCACCCCAGACAGGATTTTGTGTATTGGTCAGGTAGGGCTTGAAAGAAACCAGACATGCCTGTGGCTCACAAGGAGCCTCGGTGCATATGCCAGTTCAAACCGGTCCTGGGGCTCACCAGTCCCGGGCCTGGGGCGAGCTGGACAAAGGATTGGGGGTGTAACCACCCCCCTTCCTGGTCCCACCCATAGGGAGGGACCTAGCAGGTAGTCCGGCCCCTAGAATCCGCTTAAAGGTAGGAGCTGTGTCCTAAGACTTCAGACATCCTGGAATCAACTTGAAACTAAGAAGAAGACGGGAACTTCGACATTCTGCTGCACAGAAGACTGAAGAAAATCTCCCCTGTGGTCAGGGAGTGACCACCTTGCTAACGCAAGCACCATCCAGCGCATCAACGTCTGCTTTGCCGCCGCCTCCCGCCGGAGCCCGAGCCCAGAGACTGACAAGACCTGGACCTCCAGACCTCTCACCGCCCGATCCACAGTCCCTGAAAAGAGGAGACCCGTGGAGGCACCGAGACACGTGGAGCCAGCCATCTTGGAACGACTACGACAAGCTGACAAGTGCAACAACCGAGGCTCCCTCCAAGTTGTGCTTTGGGATCTGAGAAGCCCAACCCCCGAGCAGCATCTGCACCAAAGGTGAGCCCTCCAGCATCTCCACGATCTGCGTGGGGCCCTTCTGCATTTTGCCACTCGACGCGCCTAACCGGTTGCTGGCCCGCTGGCTAGTGGCCATCTTGGCGACGAACTCTACGAAATACACTGCTGGTCTGGTTGCTCCAGACTGGCCCTTGCTCCCCTCCAAAGGAGCAATCCCTCTGACCTTGCTGGTCAGAACCAACAGCTGATTTCCGAATCCTCCTACAATTGCTTTTGCCAAGGCTTGTTTGCTTCGATCAAGTCGCCGACACCGCCGACAGCGAGAGCCTGCGTGGGACAGCTCGTGAGCCGACTCCTGGACGTCGTCGACCTTCAGGGACCACGCGGCTGCGGAGACAAGCTACCCCTCATCACCTGTTTGCACCCGACATCGCCTGGTACCCACCTGGTGCCACGCTGGTCACTGGCTAGTGACTGTGAACACTGTCCCCTCTGCTTACAGGTCTTCAACATCTCCGATCCACTCTTGGATCCACTGCATCTCTCCCGGACCGACCGCCTGCAGCATCTTTGTCTTCAAGCTCCACGGAACAGATAGAAGCAACCCGACGCACTTCGAGGCCTATGCACCCGCTTCCTGTGGGTGAGGTAAAGCTGGCACACCTGTGCCCAAGTGTAGTATTACATCTCTAGTGCCTGTGTTCCAAATCTTGAGTTCCTAGTCCATCCGGAAGATCCTCTTTGCAGTAACTTTGTACTTTTTACGCACCCATTGAAACCTATGGGAGCACGCGTGTGACTATTTGCTCTGCACACGCCACCCGTGGACCTCCTGGTCACTAACTGACGTTAGCTCCTTGTAGGCCCAGCGATTCTAGAGGCCCTAGGCCTTTTCCCTTTTCTGTTCGTGGTACTTATACCACTATTTTAGTATATGGTTTGAGTGGCCACCAGGGCCTATCCATATAACGTGCAACTTCTGTGTATTCTGTGATAATCTTGTTTGACGATTTGTGCTCCTGTGCTCATAAAGAGACTAGGGGTTACTTTGAGAAATAAATACATATATATTTTGCATATATATCTGTGTGGTGTCCTTTCATTGGTATAAAAGGGGGTTACATTTGGTAAAACAGCTGGCTTAACACGCTTCACGAGTTTAGCCTCAAAGACTGCTTAGCCTACGCTACCACTAGGGCAGCTAGTCCGAAAAGGTTGACTTACAACCACACCATAAGGGTTGCTTGGCATGGTACAAGGTGATCACTTTAACTAGTGAGCATCATATACCAGGCCAACTTCTCACATTCGGGCAGTGTAGTGGGTCATGCTGTTGGTGGTGTTTCAGGGTTTAGGGCAGTGTAGTGGTGTTCGGGCAGTATAGGGGGTCATGCAGGGGGTGGTGTTTCAGGGTTTAGGGCAGTGCAGTGGTGTTCGGGCAGTGTATGGTGGCCATGCTGGGGTGATGTTTTAGGGTTTAGGGCAGTGCAGTTGTGTTTGGGCAGTGTAGGGGGTCATGCTGGGGGTGGTGTTTTAGGGTTTAGGGCAGTGCAGTGGTGTTCGGGCAGTGTAGGGTTTGTGCTGGTGCTAGTGTTTCAAGGTTTAGGGCAGAGCAGTGGTGTTCGGGCAGTGTAGGGGGACATACTGCTGCTGGTGTTTCAGTGTTTAGGGCAGAGCAGTGGTGTTCGCGTCAGTGTGGGCGGTCCTGCCGGGGAGGTGTTTCAGGGTTTGGGGCAGAGAAGTGGTGTTCAGGCAACGTAGGGGGACGTGCTGGGGGTGGTGTTTCAGGGTTTAGGGCAGTGCAGTGGTGTTCGGGCAGTGTAGGGGAAGGTGCGGGGTGGTGTTTCTGGGTTTAGGGCAGTGCAGTGTTGTTCGGGCAGTGTAGGGGATCTTGCTGGGGGTGGTGTTACAAGGTTTAGGGCAGTGGTGTTCGGGCAGTGTAGGGGGTCTTTCTGGGGGTGGTGTTTCTGGGTTTAGGGCAGTGCAGTGTTGTTCGGGCAGTGTAGGGGGTCTTGCTGGGGGTGGTGTTACTGGGTTTAGGGCAGTGGTGTTTGGGCAGTGTAGGGGGTCTTGCTGTGGGTGGTGTTTCAGGGTTTAGGGCAGTGGAGTGGTATTCAGGCAGTTTAGGGGGTCGTGCAGGGGGGTGGTGTTTCAGGGTTTTGGGCAGTGCAGTGGTGTTCAGGCAGTGTAGGGGGTCGTGTTGGGGGTGGTGTTTCAGGGTTTAGGGCAGTGCAGTGGTGTTCGGGAAGTGCAGTGGGTCCTGTTGGTGGAGGTCTTTTAGGGTTTAAGGCAGTGCAGTGGTGTTCGGGCAGAGAAGGGGGTCATGCTGGGGGTGGTGTTTTAGGGTTTAGGGCAGTGCAGTGGTGTTCGGGCAGTGTAGGGGGTTGTGTTGGAGGTGGTGTTTCAGGGTTTAGGGCAGTGCAGTGGTGTTCGGGTAGTGTAGGGGGTCAAGCTGGGGGTGGTGTTTCTGAGTTTAGGGCAGTGCAGTGGTGTTCGGGCAGAGAAGGGGGTCATGCTGGGGGTGGTGTTTTAGGGTTTAGGGCAGTGCAGTGGTGTTCGGGCAGTGTAGGGGGTTGTGTTGGAGGTGGTGTTTCAGGGTTTAGGGAAGTGCAGTGGTGTTCGGGTAGTGTAGGGGGTCAAGCTGGGGGTGGTGTTTCGAGTTTAGGGCAGTGCAATGGTGTTTGGGCAGTGTAGAGGGTTGTGCAGGGGGTGGTGTTTCAGTGTTTAAACCAGTGCAGTGGTGTTCGGGCAGTGTAGTGGGTTGTGCAGGGGGTGGTGATTCAGGGTTTAGGGCAGTGCATTGGTGTTCGGGCAGTGTGGGGGGTCGTTTTGGGGGTGGTGTTTCAGAATGTAGGGCAGTGCAGTGGTGTTCGGGCAGTGTAGGGGGTCGTGCGGTGGGTGGTGTTTCAGGGTTTAAGGCAGTGCAGTGGTGTTCGGGCAGTGTAGGGGGTCATGCTGGGGCTGGTGTTTCAGGGTTTAGGGCAGTGGTGTTCGGGCAGTGTGGTGGGTCGTGCTGGGGCTGGTGTTTCAGGGTTTAGGGCAGTGCAGTGGTGTTCGGGTAGTGTGGGGGGTCGTGTTCGGGTGGTGGTTCAGAGTTTAGGGCAGTGCAGTGGTGTTCGGGCAGTGTAGGGGGTCGTGCTGGGGGTGGTGTTTCAGGGTTTAGGGCAAACCAGTGGTGTTCAGGCAGTGTGGGTGGTCGTGCTGGGGCTGGTGTTTCAGGGTTTAGGGCAGTGCACTGGTGTTCGGGTAGTGTGGGGGTTCATGCTGGGGCTGGTGGTTCAGAGTTTAGGGCAGTGCAGTGGTGTTTGGGCAGTGTGGGGGGTCGTGTTGGGGCTGGTGTTTCAGGGTTTATGGCAGTGCAGTGGTGTTCGGGCGGTGTAGGGGATCATGCTGGTGTTTTAGGGTTTAGGGCAGTGCAGTGGTGTTCAGGTAGTGTGGGGAGTCGTGTTCGGGTGGTGGTTCAGAGTTTAGGGCAGTGCAGTGGTGCTCGGGTAGTGTGGGGGGTCTTGCTGGGATTGGTGGTTCATGGTTTAGGGCAGTGCAGTGGTGTTCGGGCAGTGTGGGGGATCGTGCTGGGGCTGGTGTTTTAGGGTTTAGGGCAGTGCAGTGGTGTTTGGGCAGTGTGGGGGGTCGTGCATGGGCTGGTGTTTCAGGGTTTAGGGCAGTGCAGTGGTGTTCGGCAGTGTGGGGGGTTATGTTGGGGCTGGTGTTTCAGGGTTTTAGGCAGTGCAGTGGTGTTCGGGCAATGTAGGGGGTCGTGCTGGTGCTGTTGTTTCAGGGTTTAGGGCAGAGCAGTGGTGTTTGGGCAGTGTAGGGGGACGTGCTGGGGGTGGTGTTTCGGGGTTTAGGGCAGTGCAGTGGTGTGCGGGCAGTGTAGGGGGTTGTGCAGGTGGGTGGTGTTTCAGGGTTTAGGGCAGTGCAGTGGTGGTCAGGCAGTGTGGGTGGTCGTGCTGGGGGTGGTGTTTCAGGGTTTAGGGCAGTGCAGTGGTGTTCGGGCAGTGTGGGGGGTCGTGCTGGGGGTGGTGTTTCAGGGTTTAGTGCAGTGCAGTGGTGTTCGGGCAGTGTGGGGGTTCGTGTTGGGGGTGGCGTTTCAGATTTTAGGGCAGTGCAGTGGTGTTCGGGCAATGTAGGGGGTCGTGCGGGGGGTGGTGTTTCACAGTTTAGGGCAGTGCACTGGTGTTCGGGTAGTGTGGGGGTTCATACTGGGGCTGGTGGTTCAGAGTTTAGGGCAGTGCAGTGGTGTTTGGGCAGTGTGGGGGGTCGTGTTGGGGCTGGTGTTTCAGGGTTTATGGCAGTGCAGTGGCGTTCGGGCAGTGTAGGGGATCATGCTGGTGTTTCAGGGTTTAGGGCAGTGCAGTTGTGTTCAGGTAGTGTGGGGAGTCGTGTTCGGGTGGTGGTTCAGAGTTTAGGGCAGTGCAGTGGTGTTCGGGTAGTGTGGGGGGTCTTGCTGGGATTGGTGGTTCATGGTTTAGGGCAGTGCAGTGGTGTTCGGGCAGTGTGGGGGATCGTGCTGGGGCTGGTGTTTTAGGGTTTAGGGAAGGGCAGTGGTGTTTGGGCAGTGTGGGGGGTCGTGCTTGGGCTGGTGTTTCAGGGTTTAGGGCAGTGCAGTGGTGTTCGGCAGTGTGGGGGGTCATGTTGGGGCTGGTGTTTCAGGGTTTTAGGCAGTGCAGTGGTGTTCGGGCAATGTAGGGGGTCGTGCTGGTGCTGGTGTTTCAGGGTTTAGGGCAGAGCAGTGGTGTTTGGGCAGTGTAGGGAGACGTGCTGGTGCTGGTGTTTCAGTGTTTAGGGCAGAGCAGTGGTGTTCGGGCAGTGTAGGGGTCATGCTTGTGCTGGTCTTTCAGGGTTTATGGCAGAGCAGTGGTGTTTGGGCAGTGTAGGGGGTCGTGCAGGTGGGTGGTGTTTCAGGGTTTAGGGCAGTGCAGTGGTGTTTGGGCAGTGTAGGGGGTCGTGCTGGTGCTGGTGTTTCAGGGTTTAGGGCAGAGCAGTGGTGTTCGGGCAGTGTAGGGAGACTTGCTGGTGCTGGTGTTTCAGTGTTTAGGGCAGAGCAGTGGTGTTTGGGCAGTGTAGGGGGTCATGCTGGTGCTGGTCTTTCAGGGTTTAGGGCAGAGCAGTGGTGTTTGGACAGTGTAGGGGGACGTGCTGGGGGTGGTGTTTCGGGGTTTAGGGCAGTGCAGTGGTGTTCGGGCAGTGTAGGGGGTTGTGCAGGTGGGTGGTGTTTCAGGGTTTAGGGCAGTGCAGTGTGTTCGGGCAGTGTGGGTGGTCGTGCTGGGGGTGGTGTTTCAGGGTTTAGGGCAGTGCAGTGGTGTTCGGGCAGTGTGGGGGGTCGTGCTGGGGGTGGTGTTTTAGGGTTTAGTGCAGTGCAGTGGTGTTCGGGCAGTGTGGTGGTTCGTGTTGGGGGTGGCGTTTCAGATTTTAGGGCAGTGCAGTGGTGTTCGGGCAATGTAGGGGGTCGTGCGGGGGGTGGTGTTTCAGGGTTTGCGGCAGTGCAGTGGTGTTCGGACAGTGTAGGGGGTCGTGCTGGGGCTGGTGTTTCAGGGTTTAGGGCAGTGCAGTGGTGTTCGGGCAGTGTAGGGGGTTGTGTGGGGGTGGTATTTGAGGGTTTAGGGCAGTGCAGTGGTGTTCAGGCAGTGTAGGGGGTCTTGCTGGGGCTGGTGTTTCAGGGTTTAGGGCAGTGCAGTGGTGTTCGGGCAGTGTAGAGGGTTTGCTGGGGGTGATGTTTCAGGGTTTAGGGCAGTGCAGTGGTGCTCGGGCAGTGTAGGGGGTCGAGCAGGGGTTGTTTTTCAGGGTTTAGGGCAGTGCAGTGGTGTTCTGGCAGTGTAGGGGGTCTTGCTGGGGGTGGTGTTTCAGGATTTAGGGCAGTGCAGTGATGTTCGGGCAGTGTAGGGGGTCGTGCAGGGGGTGGTGTTTCAGGGTTTAGGGCAGTGCTGTGGTGTTCGGGCAGTGTTGGGGGTCTTGTGGGGGTGGAGTTTCAGGGTTTAGGGCAGTGGTGTTCTGGCAGTGTAGAGGGTCTTGCTGGGGGTGGTGTTTCAGGGTTTAGGGCAGTGCAGTGGTGTTCGTGCAGTGTGGGGGGTCGTGTTGGGGGTGGTGTTTCGGAATGTAGGGCAGTGCAGTGGTGTTCGGGCAGTGTAGGGGGTCGTGCGGCGGGTGGTGTTTCAGGGTTTAAGGCAGTGCAGTGGTGTTCGGGATGTGTAGGGGGTCATGCTGGGGCTGGTGTTTCAGGGTTTAGGGCAGTGGTGTTCGGGCAGTGTGGGGGTTGTGCTGGGGCTGGTGTTTCAGGGTTTGGGGCAGTGCAGTGGTGTTCTGGTAGTGTGGGGGGTCGTGTTCGGGTGGTGGTTCAGAGTTTAGGGCAGTGCATTGGTGTTTGGGCAGTGTAGGGGGTCGTGCAGGTGGGTGGTGTTTCAGGGTTTAGGGCAGTGCAGTGATGTTCTGGCAGTGTGGGTGGTCTTGCTGGGGGTGGTGTTTCAGGGTTTAAGGGCAGTGCAGTGGTGTTCAGGCAGTGTGGGGGGTCGTGCTGGGGGGTGGTGTTTCAGGCTTTAGTGCAGTGCAGTGGTGTTCAGGCAGTGTGGGGGGTCGTGTTGGGGGTGGTGTTTCAGATTTTATGGCAGTGCAGTGGTGTTCGGGCAATGTAGGGGGTCGTACGGGGGGTGGTGTATCAGGGTTTGCGGCAGTGCAGTGGTTTTCAGGCAGTGTAGGGGGTCGTGCTGAGGCTGGTGTTTCAGGGTTTAGGGCTGGGAAGTGGTGTTCGGGCAGTGTGGGGTGTCGTTCTGGGACTGGTGGTTCAGGGTTTAGGGCAGTGCAGTGGTGTTCGGGTAGTGTGGGGGGTCGTGTTTGAGGGTTTAAATCAGTGCAGTGGTGTTCGGGCAGTGCAGTGGTTCATGCAGGAGGTGGTGATTCAGGGTTTAGGGCAGTGCGGTGGTGTTCGTGCAGTGTGGGGGGTTGTGCTGGGGCTGGTGTTTCAGAGTTTAGGGCAATGCAGTGGTGTTCGGGCAGTGTAGGGGGTCGTGGTAGGGCTGGTGTTTCAGGGTTTAGGGAAGTGCAGTGGTGTTCAGGCAGTGTGGGGGCTCGTGTTGGGGCTGGTGTTTCAGGGTTTAGGCAGTGCAGTGGTGTTCGGGCAGTGTAGGGGGTCGTGCTGGTGCTGGTGTTTCAGGGTTTAAGGCAGAGCAGTGGTGTTCAGGCAGTGTAGGGAGACGTGCTGGTTCTGGTGTTTCACTGTTTAGGGCAGAGCAGTGGTGCTCGGGAAGTGTAGGGGTCATGCTGGTGCTGTTGTTTCAGGGTTTAGGGCAAAGCAGTGGTGTTCAGGCAGTGTGGGAGGTCGTGCTGGGGCTGGTGTTTCAGTGTTTAGGGCAGTGCACTGGTGTTCGGGTAGTGTGGGGGGTCATGCTGGGGCTGGTGGTTCAGAGTTTAGGGCAGTGCAGTGGTGTTCGGGCAGTGTGGGGGGGTCGTGCTGGGGCTGGTGTTTCAGGGTTTAGGGCAGTGCATTGGTGTTCGGGCAGTGTGGGGGGTCATGCTAGAGCTGATGTTTCAGGGTTTAGGGCAGTGCAGTGGTGTTCGGGCAGTGTGGGGGGTCGTGTTGGGGCTGGTGTTTCAGGGTTTAGGTCAGTGCAGTGGTGTTCGGGCAGTGTAGGGGATCGTGCTGGTGCTTGTGTTTCAGGGTTTAGGGCAGTGCAGTGGTGTTCAGGTAGTGTGTGGTGTCGTATTAGGGTGGTGGTTCAGAGTTTAGGGCAGTGCAGTGGTGTTCGGGTAGTGTGGGGGGTCGTGCTGCGATTGGTGGTTCAGGGTTTAGTGCAGTGCAGTGGTGTTCGGGCAGTGTAGGGGTCGTGCTGGTGTTTCAGTGTTTAGGGCAGAGCAGTGGTGTTCGGGAAGTGTAGGGGTCATGCTGGTGCTGGTGTTTCAGGGTTTAGGGCAAAGCAGTGGTGTTCAGGCAGTGTGGGAGGTCGTGCTGGGGCTGGTGTTTCAGGGTTTAGGGCAGTGCAATGGTGTGTGGGCAGTGTAGGGCGTCATGCTGGGGGTTGTGTTTCAGGGTTTAGTGCAGTGCAGTTGTGTTCGGGTAGTGTAGGGGGTCATGCTGGGGGTGGTGTTTTAGGGTTTAGGGCAGTGCAGTGGTGTTCAGGCAGTGTAGGGTTTGTGCTGATTCTGGTGTTTCAGGGTTTAGGGCAGAGCAGTGGTGTTCGGGCAGTGTAGGGGGACATACTTGTGCTGGTGTTTCAGTGTTTAGGGCAGAGCAGTGGTGTTCGGTCATGGTGGGGTGTCCTGCTGGGGAGGTGTTTCAGGGATTGGGGCAGAGGAGTGGTGTTCAGGCAGTATAGGGGGACGTGCTGGGGGTGGTGTTTCAGGGTTTAGGGCAGTGCAGTGCAGTGGTGTTCGGGCAGTGTAGGGGAAGGTACGGGGTGGTGTTTTAGGGTTTAGGGCAGTGCAGTGGTGTTCGGGAAGTGTAGGGGGTCATGTAGGGGTGGTGTTTCAGGGTTTAGGGCAGTGCAGTGGTGTTCGGGCATTGTAGGGGGTCGTTCAGGGGGTAGTGTTTCAAGGTTTAGGGCAGTTTAGTGGTTTTCGGGCCATGTAGGGGGTCTTGCTGGGGGTGGTGTTTCAAGGTTTAGGGCAGTGGTGTTCGGGCAGTATTGGGGGTCTTGCTGGGGGTGGTGTTTCTGGGTTTAGGGCAGTGCAGTGTTGTTTGGGCAGTGTAGGGAATCTTGCTGGGGGTGGTGTTACAGGGTTTAGGGTAGTGGTGTTCGGGCAGTGTAGGGGGTCTTGCTGGGGGTGGTGTTTCAGGGTTTAGGGCAGTGCAGTGGTATTCAGGCAGTTTAGGGGGTCATGCAGGGGGTGGTGTTTCAGGGTTTTGGGCAGTGCAGTGGTGTTCAGGCAGTGTAGGGGGTTGTGTTGGGGGGGTGTTTCAGGGTTTAGGGCAGTGCAGTGGTGTTTGGGAAGTGTAGGGGGTCTTGTTGGGGAGGTGTTTTAGGGTTTAAGGCAATGCAGTGGTGTTCGGGCAGAGTCGGGGGTCATGCTGGGGGTGGTGTTTTAGGGTTTAGGGCAGTGCAGTGGTGTTCAGGCAGTGTAGGGGGTTGTGTTGGAGGTGGTGTTTCAGGGTTTAGGGCAGTGCAGTGCTGTTTGGGTAGTGTAGGGGGTCAAGCAGGGGGTGGTGTTTCTGAGTTTAGGGCAGTGCAATGGTGTTCGGGCAGTGTAGAGGGTTGTGCTGGGGTTGGTGTTTCAGGGTTTAGGGCAGTGCAGTGGAGTTCAGGCAGTGTAGGGGGTCATGCAGGTGGGTGGTGTTTGAGGGTTTAGGGCAGTGCAGTGGTGTTCTGGCAGTGTGGGTGGTCGTGCTGGGGGTGGTGTTTCAGGGTTTAGCGCAGTGCAGTGGTGTTCGGGCAGTGTGGGGGCTCGTGCTGGGGGTGGTGTTTCAGTGTTTAGTGCAGTGCAGTGGTGTTCGGGCAGTGAGGGGGTTCGTGTTGGGGGTGGTGTTTCAGATTTTAGGGCAGTGAAGTGGTGTTCGGGCAATGTAGGGGGTCGTGCGGGGGGTGGTGTTTCAGGGTTTGTGGCAGTGCAGTGGTGTTCGCGCAGTGTAGGGGGTCGTGCTGGGGCTGGTGTTTCAGGGTTTAGGGCTGGGCAGTGGTGTTCGAGCAGTGTGGGGTATCATGCTGGGGCTGGTGTTTCAGGGTTTAGGGCAGTGCAGTGGTGTTCGGGCAGTGTAGGGGGTTGTGTGTGGGGTGGTATTTCAGGGTTTAGGGCAGTGCAGTGGTGTTCAGGCAGTGTAGGGGGTCTTGCTGGGGCTGGTGTTTCAGGATTTAGGGCAGTGCAGTGGTGTTCGGGCAGTGTAGGGGGTTGTGTTGGAGGTGGTGTTTCAGGGTTTAGGGCAGTGCAGTGGTGTTTGGGTAGTGTAGGGAGTCAAGCAGGGGGTGGTGTTTCAGTGTTTAAACCAGTGTAGCGGTGTTCGGGAAGTGTAGTGGGTTGTGCAGGGGGTGGTGATTCAGGGTTTAGGGCAGTGCAGTGGTGTTCGGGCAGTTTAGAGGGTTTGCTGGGGGTGATGTTTCAGGGTTTAGGGCAGTGCAGTGGTGTTCTGGCAATGTAGGGGGTCTTGCTGGGGGTGGTGTTTCAGGATTTAGGGCAGTGCAGTGATGTTCGGGCAGTGTAAGGGGTCTTGGTGGGGGTGGTGTTTCAAAGTTTAGGGCAGTGTAGTGGTGTTCCGGCAGTGTGGGGGGTCGTGTTGGGGGTGGAGTTTCAGAATGTAGGGCAGTGTAGTGGTTTTCGGGCAGTGTAGGGGGTCATGAGGCGGGTGGTGTTTCAGGGTTTAAAGCAGTGCAGTGGTGTTCGGGCAGTGTAGGGGGTCATGCTGGGGCTGGTGTTTCAGGGTTTAGGGCAGTGGTGTTCGGGCAGTGTGGGGGGTCGTGCTGGGGCTGGTGTTTCAGGGTTTAGGGCAGTGCAGTGGTGTTCGGGTAGTGTGGGAGGTCGTGTTCGGGTGGTGGTTCCTGAGTTTAGGGCAGTGCAGTGGTGTTCGGGCAGTGTAGGGGGTCGTGCAGGTGGGTGGTGTTTCAGGGTTTAGGGCAGTGCAGTGATGTTCGGGCACTGTGGGTGGTCGTGCTGGGGGTGGTGTTTCAGGGTTTAGGGCAGTGCAGTGGTGTTCGGGCAGTGTGGGGGGTCGTGCTGGGGGGTGGTGTTTCAGGTTTTAGTGCAGTGCAGTGGTGTTCAGGTAGTGTGGGGGGTCATGCAGGGGGTTGTGTTTCAGGGTTTAGGTCAGTGCTGTGGTGTTTGGGCAGTGTTGGGGGTCTTGTGGGGGTGGTGTTTCAGGGTTTAGGGCAGTGGTGTTCTGGCAGTGTAGGATGTCTTGCCGGGGGTGGTTTTTCAGGGTTTAGGGCAGTGCAGTGGTATTCTGGCAGTGTAGGGGGTCTTGCTGGGGGTGGTGTTTCAGGGTTTAGGGCAGTCCAGTGGTGTTCGGGCAGTGTGGGGGTCATGCTGGGGCTGGTATTTCAGGGTTTAGGGCAGTGCAGTGGTGTTCGGGCAGTGTAGGGGGTCGTGGTAGGGCTGGTGTTTTAGGGTTCAGGGCAGTGCAGGGGTGTTCGGGCAGTGAGGGGGTTTGTGTTGGGGCTGGTGTTTCAGGGTTTAGGCAGTGCAGTGGTGTTCGGGCAGTGTAGGGGGTCGTGCTGGTGTTTCAGGGTTTAGGGCAGAGCAGTGGTGTTCGGGCAGTGTAGGGAGACGTGCTGGTTCTGGTGTTTCAGTGTTTAGGGCAGAGCAGTGGTGTTCGGAAAGTGTAGGGGTCATGCTGGTGCTGGTGTTTCAGGGTTTAGGGCAAAGCAGTGGTGTTCAGGCAGTGTGGGAGGTCGTGCTGGGGCTGGTGTTTCAGGGTTTATGGCAGAGCAGTGGTGTTTGGGCAGTGTAGGGGGTCGTGCAGGTGGGTGGTGTTTCAGGGTTTAGGGCAGTGCAGTGGTGTTTGGGCAGTGTAGGGGGTCGTGCTGGTGCTGGTGTTTTAGGGTTTAGGGCAGAGCAGTGGTGTTCGGGCAGTGTAGGGAGACTTGCTGGTGCTGGTGTTTCAGTGTTTAGGGCAGAGCAGTGGTGTTCGGGCAGCGTAGGGGGTCATGCTGGTGCTGGTCTTTCAGGGTTTAGGGCAGAGCAGTGGTGTTTGGGCAGTGTAGGGGGATGTGCTGGGGGTGGTGTTTCGGGGTTTAGGGCAGTGCAGTGGTGTTCGGGCAGTGTAGGGGGTTGTGCAGGTGGGTGGTGTTTCAGGGTTTAGGGCAGTGCAGTGGTGTTCGGGCAGTGTGGGTGGTCGTGCTGGGGGTGGTGTTTCAGGGTTTAGGGCAGTGCAGTGGTGTTCGGGCAGTGTGGGGGGTCGTGCTGGGGGTGGTGTTTCAGGGTTTAGTGCAGTGCAGTGGTGTTCAGGCAGTGTGGTGGTTCGTGTTGGGGGTGGCGTTTCAGATTTTAGGGCAGTGCAGTGGTGTTCGGGCAATGTAGGGGGTCGTGCAGGGGGTGGTGTTTCAGGGTTTGCGGCAGTGCAGTGGTGTTCGGGCAGTGTAGGGGGTCGTGCTGGGGCTGGTGTTTCAGGGTTTAGGGCTGGGCAGAGGTGTTCGGGCAGTGTGGGGTGTCATGCTGGGGCTGGTGTTTCAGGGTTTAGGGCAGTGCAGTGGTGTTCGGGCAGTGTAGGGGGTTGTGTGGGGGGTGGTATTTGAGGGTTTAGGGCAGTGCAGTGGTGTTCTGGCAGTGTAGAGGGTCTTGCTGGGGCTGGTGTTTCAGGGTTTAGGGCAGTGCAGTGTTGTTCGGGCAGTGTGGGGGGTCGTGTTGGGGTGGTGTTTCGGAATGTAGGGCAGTGCAGTGGTGTTCGGGCAGTGTAGGGGGTCGTGTGGCGGGTGGTGTTTCAGGGTTTAAGGCAGTGCAGTGGTGTTCGGGCTGTGTAGGGGGTCATGCTGGGGCTGGTGTTTCAGGGTTTAGGGCAGTGGTGTTCGGGCAGTGTGGGGGGTCGTGTTTGAGGGTTTAAATCAGTGCAGTGGTGTTCGGGCAGTGCAGTGGTTCATGCAGGGGGTGGTGATTCAGGTTTAGGGCAGTGCAGTGGTGTTCGGGCAGTGTGGGGGGTCGTGCTGGGGCTGGTGTTTCAGAGTTTAGGGCAGTGCAGTGGTGTTTGGGCAGTGTAGGGGGTCGTGGTAGGGCTGGAGTTTCAGGGTTTAGGGAAGTGCAGTGGTGTTCAGGCAGTGTGGGGGCTCGTGTTGGGGCTGGTGTTTCAGAGTTTAGGCAGTGCAGTGGTGTTTGGGCAGTGTATGGGGTCGTGCTGGTGCTGGTGTTTCAGGGTTTAAGGCAGAGCAGTGGTGTTCGGGCAGTGTAGGGAGACGTGCTGGTTCTGGTGTTTCACTGTTTAGGGCAGAGCAGTGGTGCTCGGGAAGTGTAGGGGTCATGCTGGTGCTGGTGTTTCAGGGTTTAGGGCAAAGCAGTGGTGTTCAGGCAGTGTGGGAGGTCGTGCTGGGGCTGGTGTTTCAGTGTTTAGGGCAGTGCACTGGTGTTCGGGTAGTGTGGGGGGTCATGCTGGGGCTGGTGGTTCAGAGTTTAGGGCAGTGCAGTGGTGTTCGGGCAGTGTGGGGGGGTCGTTCTGGGGCTGGTGTTTCAGGGTTTAGGGCAGTACATTGGTGTTCGGGCAGTGTGGGGGGTCATGCTAGAGCTGGTGTTTCAGGGTTTAGGGCAGTGCAGTGGTGTTCGGGCAGTGTGGGGGGTCGTGTTGGGGCTGGTGTTTCAGGGTTTAGGGCAGTGCAGTGGTGTCCGGGCAGTGTAGGGGATCGTGCTGGTGCTGGTGTTTCAGGGTTTAGGGCAGTGCAGTGGTGTTCAGGTAGTGTGTGGTGTCGTATTAGGGTGGTGGTTCAGAGTTTAGGGCAGTGCAGTGGTGTTCGGGTAGTGTGAGGGGTCGTGCTGGGATTGGTGGTTCAGGGTTTAGTGCAGTGCAGTGGTGTTCGGGCAGTGTAGGGGGTCGTGCTGGTGTTTCAGGGTTTAGGGCAGAGCAGTGGTGTTCGGGCAGTGTAGGGAGACGTGCTGGTTCTGGTGTTTCAGTGTTTAGGGCAGAGCAGTGGTGTTCGGGAAGTGTAGGGGTCATGCTGGTGCTGGTGTTTCAGGGTTTAGGGCAAAGCAGTGGTGTTTAGGCAGTGTGGGAGGTCGTGCTGGGGCTGGTGTTTCAGGGTTTAGGGCAGTGCACTGGTGTTCGGGAAGTGCGGGGGGTCATGCTGGGGCTGGTGGTTCAGAGTTTAGGGCAGTGCAGTGGTGTTCGGGCAGTGTAGGGGATGGTGCTGGTGCTGGTGTTTCAGGGTTTAGGGCAGTGCAGTGGTGTTCAGGTAGTGTGTGGGGTCGTGTTAGGGTGGTGGTTCAGAGATTAGGGCAGTGCAGTGGTGTTCGGGTAGTGTGGGGTGTCGTGCTGGGATTGGTGGTTCTGGGTTTAGGGCAGTGCAGTGGTGTTCGGGCAGTGTGGGGGGTCGTGCTGGGGCTGGTGTTTCAGGTTTTAGGGCAGTGCAGTGGTGTTTGGGCAGTGTGGGGGGTCGTGCTTGGGCTGGTGTTTCAGGGTTTAAGGCAGTGCAGTGGTGTTCGGGCAGTGTGAGGGGTCGTGTTTCGGGCTGGTGTTTCAGGGTTTTGGGCAGTGCAGTGGTGTTCGGGCAGTGTAGGGGGTCGTGCTGGTGCTGGTATTTCAGGGTTTAGGGCAGAGCAGTGGTGTTTGGGCAGTGTAGGGAGACGTGCTGGTGCTGGTGTTTCAGTGTTTAGGGCAGAGCAGTGGTGTTTGGGCAGTGTAGGGGGTCATGCTGGTGCTGGTCTTTCAGGGTTTAGGTCAGAGCAATGGTGTTTGGGCAGTGTAGGGGGACATGCTGGGGGTGGTGGTTCAGGGTTCAGGGCAGTGCAGTGGTGTTCGGGCAGTGTAGGGGGTCTTGCTGGGTGTGGTGTTTCAGAGTTTAAGGCAGTGTAGTGGTATTTGGGCAGTGTAGGGGGTCGTGCTTGGGCTGGTGTTTCAGGGTTTAAGGCAGTGCAGTGGTGTTCAGGAAGTGTGTGGGGTCGTGTTAGGGTGGTGGTTCAGAGATTAGGGCAGTGCAGTGGTGTTCGGGTAGTGTGGGGGGTCGTGCTGGGATTGGTGGTTCAGGGTTTAGGGCAGTGCAGTGGTGTTCGGGCAGTGTGGGGGGTCGTGCTGGGGCTGGTGTTTCAGGTTTTAGGGCAGTGCAGTGGTGTTTGGGCAGTGTGGGGGGTCGTGCTTGGGCTGGTGTTTCAGGGTTTAAGGCAGTGCAGTGGTGTTCGGGCAGTGTGAGGGGTCGTGTTTCGGGCTGGTGTTTCAGGGTTTTGGGCAGTGCAGTGGTGTTCGGGCAGTGTAGGGGGTCGTGCTGGTATTTCAGGGTTTAGGGCAGAGCAGTGGTGTTTGGGCAGTGTAGGGAGACGTGCTGGTGCTGGTGTTTCAGTGTTTAGGGCAGAGCAGTGGTGTTTGGGCAGTGTAGGGGGTCATGCTGGTGCTGGTCTTTCAGGGTTTAGGTCAGAGCAATGGTGTTTGGGCAGTGTAGGGGGACATGCTGGGGGTGGTGGTTCAGGGTTCAGGGCAGTGCAGTGGTGTTCGGGCAGTGTAGGGGGTCTTGCTGGGTGTGGTGTTTCAGGGTTTAAGGCAGTGTAGTGGTATTTGGGCAGTGTAGGGGGTCGTACAGGGGGTGGTGTTTCAGGGTTTAGGGCAGTGCAATGGTGTGTGGGCAGTGTAGGGCGTCATGCTGGGGGTTGTGTTTCAGGGTTTAGTGCAGTGCAGTTGTGTTCGGGTAGTGTAGGGGGTCATGCTGGCGGTGGTGTTTTAGGGTTTAGGGAAGTGCAGTGGTGTTCGGGCAGTGTAAGGTTTGTGCTGGTTCTGGTGTTTCAGGGTTTAGGGCAGAGCAGTGGTGTTCGGGCAGTGTAGGGGGACATAATAGTGCTGGTGTTTCAGTGTTTAGGGCAGAGCAGTGGTGTTTGGGCAGTGTAGGGGGTCATGCTGGTGCTGGTCTTTCAGGGTTTAGGTCAGAGCAATGGTGTTTGGGCAGTATAGGGGGACGTGCTGGGGGTGGTGTTTTAGGGTTTGCGGCAGTGCAGTGGTTTTCAGGCAGTGTAGGGGGTCGTGCTGAGGCTGGTGTTTCAGGGTTTAGGGCTGGGAAGTGGTGTTCGGGCAGTGTGGGGTGTCGTTCTGGGACTGGTGTTTCAGGGTTTAGGGCAGTGCAGTGGTGTTCGGGTAGTGTGGGGGGTCGTGTTTGAGGGTTTAAATCAGTGCAGTGGTGTTCGGGCAGTGCAGTGGTTCATGCAGGGGGTGGTGATTCAGGGTTTAGGGCAGTGCAGTGGTGTTTGGGCAGTGTAGGGGGTCGTGGTAGGGCTGGTGTTTCAGGGTTTAGGGAAGTGCAGTGGTGTTCAGGCAGTGTGGGGGCTCGTGTTGGGGCTGGTGTTTCAGGGTTTAGGCAGTGCAGTGGTGTTCGGGCAGTGTATGGGGTCGTGCTGGTGCTGGTGTTTCAGGGTTTAGGGCAGTGCAGTGGTGTTCGGGCAGTGTAGGGGATCGTGCTGGTGCTGGTGTTTCAGGGTTTAGGGCAGTGCAGTGGTGTTCCGGTAGTGTGTGGTGTCGTATTAGGGTGGTGGTTCAGAGTTTAGGGCAGTGCAGTGGTGTTCGGGTAGTGTGGGGGGACATAATAGTGCTGGTGTTTCAGTGTTTAGGGCAGAGCAGTGGTGTTTGGGCAGTGTAGGGGGTCATGCTGGTGCTGGTCTTTCAGGGTTTAGGTCAGAGCAATGGTGTTTGGGCAGTATAGGGGGACGTGCTGGGGTGGTGTTTTAGGGTTTGCGGCAGTGCAGTGGTTTTCAGGCAGTGTAGGGGGTCGTGCTGAGGCTGGTGTTTCAGGGTTTAAGGCTGGGAAGTGGTGTTCGGGCAGTGTGGGGTGTCGTTCTGGGACTGGTGTTTCAGGGTTTAGGGCAGTGCATTGGTGTTCGGGCAGTGTGGGGGGTCATGCTAGAGCTGGTGTTTCAGGGTTTAGGGCAGTGCAGTGGTGTTCGGGCAGTGTGGGGGGTCGTGTTGGGGCTGGTGTTTCAGGGTTTAGGGCACTGCAGTGGTGTTCAGGTAGTGTGTGGTGTCGTATTAGGGTGGTGGTTCAGAGTTTAGGGCAGTGCAGTGGTGTTCGGGTAGTGTGGGGGGTCGTGCTGGGATTGGTGGTTCAGGGTTTAGTGCAGTGCAGTGGTGTTCGGGCAGTGTAGGGGGTCGTGCTGGTGTTTCAGGGTTTAGGGCAGAGCAGTGGTGTTCGGGCAGTGTAGGGAGACGTGCTGGTTCTGGTGTTTCAGTGTTCAGGGCAGAGCAGTGGTGTTCGGGAAGTGTAGGGGTCATGCTGGTGCTGGTGTTTCAGGGTTTAGGGCAAAGCAGTGGTGTTCAGGCAGTGTGGGAGGTCGTGCTGGGGCTGGTGTTTCAGGGTTTAGGGCAGTGCACTGGTGTTCGGGAAGTGCGGGGGTCATGCTGGGGCTGGTGGTTCAGAGTTTAGGGCAGTGCAGTGGTGTTCGGGCAGTGTAGGGGATGGTGCTGGTGCTGGTGTTTCAGGGTTTAGGGCAGTGCAGTGGTGTTCAGGTAGTGTGTGGGGTCGTGTTAGGGTGGTGGTTCAGAGATTAGGGCAGTGCAGTGGTGTTCAGGTAGTGTGGGGGGTCGTGCTGGGATTGGTGGTTCAGGGTTTAGGGCAGTGCAGTGGTGTTCGGGCAGTGTGGGGGGTCGTGCTGGGGCTGGTGTTTCAGGTTTTAGGGCAGTGCAGTGGTGTTTGGGCAGTGTGGGGGGTCGTGCTTGGGCTGGTGTTTTAGGGTTTAAGGCAGTACAGTGGTGTTCAGGCAGTGTGAGGGGTCGTGTTTCGGGCTGGTGTTTCAGGGTTTTGGGCAGTGCAGTGGTGTTCGGGCAGTGTAGGGGGTCATGCTGGTGCTGGTATTTCAGGGTTTAGGGCAGAGCAGTGGTGTTTGGGCAGTGTAGGGAGACGTGCTGGTGCTGGTGTTTCAGTGTTTAGGGCAGAGCAGTGGTGTTTGGGCAGTGTAGGGGGTCATGCTGGTGCTGGTCTTTCAGGGTTTAGGTCAGAGCAATGGTGTTTGGGCAGTGTAGGGGGACATGCTGGGGGTGGTGGTTCAGGGTTCAGGGCAGTGCAGTGGTGTTCGGGCAGTGTAGGGGGTCTTGCTGGGTGTGGTGTTTCAGGGTTTAAGGCAGTGTAGTGGTATTTGGGCAGTGTAGGGGGTCGTACAGGGGGTGGTGTTTCAGGGTTTAGGGCAGTGCAATGGTGTGTGGGCAGTGTAGGGCGTCATGCTGGGGGTTGTGTTTCAGGGTTTAGTGCAGTGCAGTTGTGTTCGGGTAGTGTAGGGGGTCATGCTGGGGGTGGTGTTTTAGGGTTTAGGGAAGTGCAGTGGTGTTCGGGCAGTGTAAGGTTTGTGCTGGTTCTGGTGTTTCAGGGTTTAGGGCAGAGCAGTGGTGTTCGGGCAGTGTAGGGGGACATAATAGTGCTGGTGTTTCAGTGTTTAGGGCAGAGCAGTGGTGTTTGGGCAGTGTAGGGGGTCAGGCTGGTGCTGGTCTTTCAGGGTTTAGGTCAGAGCAATGGTGTTTGGGCAGTATAGGGGGACGTGCTGGGGGTGGTGTTTTAGGGTTTAGGGCAGTGCAGTGGTGTTCGGGAAGTGTAGGGGGTCATGTAGGGGGTAGTGTTTCAAGGTTTAGGGCAGTTTAGTGGTTTTCGGGCCATGTAGGGGGTCTTGCTGGGGGTGGTGTTTCAAGGTTTAGGGCAGTGGTGTTCGGGCAGTATTGGGGGTCTTGCTGGGGGTGGTGTTTCTGGGTTTAGGGCAGTGCAGTGTTGTTTGGGCAGTGTAGGGAATCTTGCTGGGGGTGGTGTTACAGGGTTTAGGGCAGTGGTGTTCGGGCAGTGTAGGGGGTCTTGCTGGGGGTGGTGTATCAAGGTTTAGGGCAGTGCAGTGGAATTCGGGCAGTTTAGGGGTCATGCAGGGGGTGGTAATTCAGGGTGTTGGGCAGTGCAGTGGTGTTCAGGCAGTGTTGGGGGTTGTGTTGGAGGTGGTGTTTCAGGGTTTAGGGCAGTGCAGTGGTGTTTGGGAAGTGTAGGGGGTCTTGTTGGGGAGGTGTTTTAGGGTTTAAGGCAGTGCAGTGGTGTTCGGGCAGAGTCGGGGGTCATGCTGGGGTGGTGTTTTAGGGTTTAGGGCAGTGCAGTGGTGTTCGGGCAGTGTAGGGGGTTGTGTTGGAGGTGGTGTTTCATGGTTTAGGGCAGTGCAGTGCTGTTTGGGTAGTGTAGGGGGTCAAGCAGGGGGTGGTGTTTCTGAGTTTAGGGCAGTGCAATGGTGTTCGGGCAGTGTAGAGGGTTGTGCAGGGGGTGGTGTTTCAGTGTTTAAACCAGTGCAGCGGTGTTCGGGAAGTGTAATGGGTTGTGCAGGGGGTGGTGATTCAGGGTTTAGGGCAGTGTAGTGGTGTTCAGGCAGTGTAGGGGTTTTTGCTTGGGGTGGTGTTTCTGGGTTTAGGGCAGTGCAGTGATGTTCGGGCAGTGTAGGGGGTCTTGCTGTTGGTACTGTTTCAGGGTTTAGGGCAGTGCAGTGGTGTTCGGGCAGTGTAGGGGTCTTGCTGGGGCTGGTGTTTCAGGGTTTAGGGCAGTGCAGTGCTGTTCAGGCAGTGTAGGGGGATTGTGCAGGGGTGGTGTTTCAGGATTTAGGGCAGTGCAGTGGTGTTCGGGCAGTGTAGGGGTTCTTGCTGGGGGTGGTGTTTCAGGGTTTAGGGCAGTGCAGTGGTGTTCGGGCAGTGTAGGGGGTTGTGCTGGGGCTGGTGGTTCAGTGTTTAGGGCAGTGCAGTGGTGTTTGGGTAGTGTGGGGGTCGTGCTGCGGCTGGTGTTTCAGGGTTTAGGGCAGTGCAGTGGTGTTCGGGCAGTGTAGGGGGTCATGGTAGGGCTGGTGTTTCAGGGTTTAGGGCAGTGCAGTGGTGTTCGGGCAGTGTGGGGGGTCGTGTTGGGGCTGGTGTTTCAGGGTTTAGGCAGTGCAGTGGTGTTCGGGCAGTGTAGGGGGTCGTGCTGGTGCTGGTGTTTCAGGGTTTAGGGCAGAGCAGTGATGTTCGGGCAGTGTAGGGAGATTTGCTGGTGCTGGTGTTTCAGTGTTTAGGGCAGAGCAGTGGTGTTCGGACAGTGTAGGGGGTCATGCTGGGGGTGGTGGTTCAGGGTTCAGGGCAGTGCAGTGGTGTTCGGGCAGTGTAGGGGGTCTTGCTGGGTGTGGTGTTTCAGGGTTTAAGGCAGTGTAGTGGTATTTGGGCAGTGTAGGGGGTCGTACAGGGGGTGGTGTTTCAGGGTTTAGGGCAGTGCAATGGTGTGTGGGCAGTGTAGGGCGTCATGCTGGGGGTTGTGTTTCAGGGTTTAGTGCAGTGCAGTTGTGTTCGGGTAGTGTAGGGGGTCATGCTGGGGGTGGTGTTTTAGGGTTTAGGGAAGTGCAGTGGTGTTTGGGCAGTGTAGGGGGTCAGGCTGGTGCTGGTCTTTCAGGGTTTAGGTCAGAGCAATGGTGTTTGGGCAGTATAGGGGGACGTGCTGGGGGTGGTGTTTTAGGGTTTAGGGCAGTGCAGTGGTGTTCGGGAAGTGTAGGGGGTCATGTAGGGGGTAGTATTTCAAGGTTTAGGGCAGTTTAGTGGTTTTCGGGCCATGTAGGGGGTCTTGCTGGGGGTGGTGTTTCAAGGTTTAGGGCAGTGGTGTTCGGGCAGTATTGGGGGTCTTGCTGGGGGTGGTGTTTCTGGGTTTAGGGCAGTGCAGTGTTGTTTGGGCAGTGTAGGGAATCTTGCTGGGGGTGGTGTTACAGGGTTTAGGGCAGTGGTGTTCGGGCAGTGTAGGGGGTCTTGCTGGGGGTGGTGTATCAGGGTTTAGGGCAGTGCAGTGGAATTCGGGCAGTTTAGGGGGTCATGCAGGGGGTGGTAATTCAGGGTTTTGGGCAGTGCAGTGGTGTTCAGGCAGTGTTGGGGGTTGTGTTGGGGGTGGTGTTTCAGGGTTTAGGGCAGTGCAGTGGTGTTTGGGAAGTGTAGGAGGTCTTGTTGGGGAGGTGTTTTAGGGTTTAGGGCAGTGCAGTGGTGTTCGGGCAGTGTAGGGGGTTGTGTTGGAGGTGGTGTTTCATGGTTTAGGGCAGTGCAGTGCTGTTTGGGTAGTGTAGGGGGTCAAGCAGGGGGTGGTGTTTCTGAGTTTAGGGCAGTGCAATGGTGTTCGGGCAGTGTAGAGGGTTGTGCAGGGGGTGGTGTTTCAGTGTTTAAACCAGTGCAGCGTTGTTCGGGAAGTGTAATGGGTTGTGCAGGGGGTGGTGATTCAGGGTTTAGGGCAGTGTAGTGGTGTTCAGGCAGTGTAGGGGTTTTTGCTTGGGGTGGTGTTTCTGGGTTTAGGGCAGTGCAGTGATGTTCGGGCAGTGTAGGGGGTCTTGCTGTTGGTACTGTTTCAGGGTTTAGGGCAGTGCAGTGGTGTTCGGGCAGTGTAGGGGTCTTGCTGGGGCTGGTGTTTCAGGGTTTAGGGCAGTGCAGTGCTGTTCAGGCAGTGTAGGGGGATTGTGCAGGGGTGGTGTTTCAGGGTTTAGGGCAGTGCAGTGGTGTTCGGGCAGTGTAGGGGTTCTTGCTGGGGGTGGTGTTTCAGGGTTTAGGGCAGTGCAGTGGTGTTCGGGCAGTGTAGGGGGTTGTGCTGGGGCTGGTGGTTCAGTGTTTAGGGCAGTGCAGTGGTGTTTGGGCAGTGTGGGGGTCGTGCTGCGGCTGGTGTTTCAGGGTTTAGGGCAGTGCAGTGGTGTTCGGGCAGTGTAGGGGGTCATGGTAGGGCTGGTGTTTCAGGGTTTAGGGCAGTGCAGTGGTGTTCGGGCAGTGTGGGGGGTCGTGTTGGGGCTGGTGTTTCAGGGTTTAGGCAGTGCAGTGGTGTTCGGGCAGTGTAGGGGGTCGTGCTGGTGCTGGTGTTTCAGGGTTTAGGGCAGAGCAGTGATGTTCAGGCAGTGTAGGGAGATTAGCTGGTGCTGGTGTTTCAGTGTTTAGGGCAGAGCAGTGGTGTTCGGACAGTGTAGGGGGTCATGCTGGTGCTGGTCTTTCAGGGTTTAGGGCAGAGCAGTGGTGTTTGGGCAGTGTAGGGGGACGTGCTGGGGTTGGTGTTTCAGGGTTTAGGACAGTGCAGTGGTGTTTGGGCAGTGTAGGGGTTCTTGCTGGGGGTGGTGTTTCAGGGTTTAGGGCAGTGCAGTGGTGTTCGGGCAGTGTATGGGGTTGTGCTGGGGCTGGTGGATCAGTGTTTAGGGCAGTGCAGTGGTGTTTGGGCAGTGTGGGGGTCGTGCTGCGGCTGGTGTTTCAGGTTTTAGGGCAGTGCAGTGGTGTTCGGGCAGTGTAGGGGGTCGTGCAGGTGGGTGGTGTTTCAGGGTTTAGGGCAGTGCAGTGGTGTTCTGGCAGTGTGGGTGGTCGTGCTGGGGTGGTGTTTAAGGGTTTAGGGCAGTGCAGTGGTGTTCGGGCAGTGTGGGGGTTCGTGCTGGGGGTGGTGTTTCAGGGTTTAGTGCTGTGCAGTGGTGTTCGGGCAGTGAGGGGGTTCGTGTTGTGGGTGGTGTTTCAGATTTTAGGGCAGTGCAGTGGTGTTCGGGCAATGTAGGGGGTTGTGCGGGGGGGTGGTGTTTCAGGGTTTGCGGCAGTGCAGTGGTGTTCGGGCAGTGTAGGGAGACGTGCTGGTTCTGGTGTTTCAGTGTTTAGGGCAGTGCAGTGCTGTTCGGGCAGTGTAGGGGGTTGTGCAGGGGTGGTGTTTCAGGGTTTAGGGCAGTGCAGTGGTGTTCGGGCAGTGTAGGGGTTCTTGCTGGGAGTGGTGTTTCAGGGTTTAGGGCAGTGCAGTGGTGTTCGGGCAGTGTAGGGGGTTGTGCTGGGGCTGGTGGTTCAGTGTTTAGGGCAGTGCAGTGGTGTTCGGGCAGTGTGGGGGTCGTGCTGCGGCTGGTGTTTCAGGGTTTAGGGCAGTGCAGTGGTGTTCAGGCAGTGTAGGGGGTCGTGGTAGGGCTGGTGTTTCAGGGTTTAGGGCAGTGCAGTGGTGTTCTGGCAGTGTGGGGGGTCGTGTTGGGGCTGGTGTTTCAGGGTTTAGGCAGTGCAGTGGTGTTCGGGCAGTGTAGGGGGTCGTGCTGGTGCTGGTGTTTCAGGGTTTAGGGCAGAGCAGTGGTGTTCGGGCAGTGTAGGGAGACTTGCTGGTGCTGGTGTTTCAGTGTTTAGGGCAGAGCAGTGGTGTTCGGACAGTGTAGGGGGTCATGCTGGTGCTGGTCTTTCAGGGTTTAGGGCAGAGCAGTGGTGTTTGGGCAGTGTAGGGGGACGTGCTGGGGTTGGTGTTTCAGGGTTTAGGGCAGTGCAGTGGTGTTCGGGCAGTGTAGGGGGTCGTGCAGGTGGGTGGTGTTTCAGGGTTTAGGGCAGTGCAGTGGTGTTCTGGCAGTGTGGGTGGTCGTGCTGGGGGTGGTGTTTCAGGGTTTAGCGCAGTGCAGTGGTGTTCGGGCAGTGTGGGGGCTCGTGCTGGGGGTGGTGTTTCAGGGTTTAGTGCAGTGCAGTGGTGTTCGGGCAGTGAGGGGGTTCATGTTGGGGGTGGTGTTTCAGATTTTAGAGCAGTGCAGTGGTGTTCGGGCAATGTAGGGGGTCGTGCGGGGGGTGGTGTTTCAGGGTTTGCGGCAGTGCAGTGGGGTTCGAACAGTGTAGGGGGTCGTGCTGGGGCTGGTGTTTCAGGGTTTAGGGCGGGGCAGTGGTGTTCGAGCAGTGTGGGGTATCATGCTGGGGCTGGTGTTTCAGGGTTTAGGGCAGTGCAGTGGTGTTCGGGCAGTGTAGGGGGTTGTGTGTGGGGTGGTATTTCAGGGTTTAGGGCAGTGCAGTGGTGTTTAGGCAGTGTAGGGGGTCTTGCTGGGGCTGGTGTTTCAGGATTTAGAGCAGTGCAGTGTTGTTCGGGCAGTGTAGGGGGTTGTGTTGGAGGTGGTGTTTCAGGGTTTAGGGCAGTGCAGTGGTGTTTGGGTAGTGTAGGGAGTCAAGCAGGGGGTGGTGTTTCAGTGTTTAAACCAGTGCAGCGGTGTTCGGCAAGTGTAGTGGGTTGTGCAGGGGGTGGTGATTCAGGGTTTAGGGCAGTGTAGTGGTGTTCAGGCAGTGTAGGGGTTTTTGCTTGGGGTGGTGTTTCAGGGTTTAGGGCAGTGCAGTGATGTTCGGGCAGTGTAGGGGGTCTTGCTGTTGGTACTGTTTCAGGGTTTAGGGCAGTGCAGTGGTGTTCGGGCAGTGTAGGGGTCTTGCTGGGGCTGGTGTTTCAGGGTTTAGGGCAGTGCAGTGCTGTTCGGGCAGAGTAGGGGGTTGTGCAGGGGTGGTGTTTCAGGGTTTAGGGCAGTGCAGTGGAGTTCGGGCAGTGTAGGGGTTCTTGCTGGGGGTGGTGTTTCAGGGTTTAGGGCAGTGCAGTGGTGTTCGGGCAGTGTAGGGGGTTGTGCTGGGGCTGGTGGTTCAGTGTTTAGGGCAGTGCAGTGGTGTTCGGGCAGTGTGGGGGTCATGCTGCAGCTGGTGTTTCAGGGTTTAGGGCAGTGCAGTGGTGTTCGGGCAGTGTAGGGGGTCATGGTAGGGCTGGTGTTTCAGGGTTTAGGGAAGTGCAGTGGTGTTCGGGCAGTGTAAGGTTTGTGCTGGTTCTGGTGTTTCAGGGTTTAGGGCAGAGCAGTGGTGTTCGGGCAGTGTAGGGGGACATAATAGTGCTGGTGTTTCAGTGTTTAGGGCAGAGCAGTGGTGTTTGGGCAGTGTAGGGGGTCAGGCTGGTGCTGGTCTTTCAGGGTTTAGGTCAGAGCAATGGTGTTTGGGCAGTATAGGGGGACGTGCTGGGGGTGGTGTTTTAGGGTTTAGGGCAGTGCAGTGGTGTTCGGGAAGTGTAGGGGGTCATGTAGGGGGTAGTGTTTCAGGGTTTAGGGCAGTGCAGTGGTGTTTGGGAAGTGTAGGGGGTCTTGTTGGGGAGGTGTTTTAGGGTTTAAGGCAGTGCAGTGGTGTTCGGGCAGAGTCGGGGGTCATGCTGGGGTGGTGTTTTAGGGTTTAGGGCAGTGCAGTGGTGTTCGGGCAGTGTAGGGGGTTGTGTTGGAGGTGGTGTTTCATGGTTTAGGGCAGTGCAGTGCTGTTTGGGTAGTGTAGGGGGTCAAGCAGGGGGTGGTGTTTCTGAGTTTAGGGCAGTGCAATGGTGTTCGGGCAGTGTAGAGGGTTGTGCAGGGGGTGGTGTTTCAGTGTTTAAACCAGTGCAGCGGTGTTCGGGAAGTGTAATGGGTTGTGCAGGGGGTGGTGATTCAGGGTTTAGGGCAGTGTAGTGGTGTTCAGGCAGTGTAGGGGTTTTTGCTTGGGGTGGTGTTTCTGGGTTTAGGGCAGTGCAGTGATGTTCGGGCAGTGTAGGGGGTCTTGCTGTTGGTACTGTTTCAGGGTTTAGGGCAGTGCAGTGGTGTTCGGGCAGTGTAGGGGTCTTGCTGGGGCTGGTGTTTCAGGGTTTAGGGCAGTGCAGTGCTGTTCAGGCAGTGTAGGGGTTCTTGCTGGGGGTGGGTTTTCAGGGTTTAGGGCAGTGCAGTGGTGTTCGGGCAGTGTAGGGGGTTGTGCTGGGGCTGGTGGTTTAGTGTTTAGGGCAGTGCAGTGGTGTTTGGGCAGTGTGGGGGTCGTGCTGCGGCTGGTGTTTCAGGGTTTAGGGCAGTGCAGTTGTGTTCGGGCAGTGTAGGGGGTCATGGTAGGGCTGGTGTTTCAGGGTTTAGGGCAGTGCAGTGGTGTTCGGGCAGTGTGGGGGGTCGTGTTGGGGCTGGTGTTTCAGGGTTTAGGCAGTGCAGTGGTGTTCAGGCAGTGTAGGGAGATTTGCTGGTGCTGGTGTTTCAGTGTTTAGGGCAGAGCAGTGGTGTTCGGACAGTGTAGGGGGTCATGCTGGTGCTGGTCTTTCAGGGTTTAGGGCAGAGCAGTGGTGTTTGGGCAGTGTAGGGGGACGTGCTGGGGTTGGTGTTTCAGGGTTTAGGACAGTGCAGTGGTGTTTGGGCAGTGTAGGGGTTCTTGCTGGGGGTGGTGTTTCAGGGTTTAGGGCAGTGCAGTGGTGTTCGGGCAGTGTATGGGGTTGTGCTGGGGCTGGTGGATCAGTGTTTAGGGCAGTGCAGTGGTGTTTGGGCAGTGTGGGGGTCGTGCTGCGGCTGGTGTTTCAGGTTTTAGGGCAGTGCAGTGGTGTTCGGGCAGTGTAGTGGGTCGTGGTAAGGCTGGTGTTTCAGGGTTTAGGGCAGTGCAGTGGTGTTCGGGCAGTGTGGGGGGTCGTGTTGGGGGTGGTGTTTCAGGGTTTAGTGCTGTGCAGTGGTGTTCGGGCAGTGAGGGGGTTCGTGTTGTGGGTGGTGTTTCAGATTTTAGGGCAGTGCAGTGGTGTTCGGGCAATGTAGGGGGTCGTGTGGGGGGGTGGTGTTTCAGGGTTTGCGGCAGTGCAGTGGTGTTCGGGCAGTGTAGGGAGACGTGCTGGTTCTGGTGTTTCAGTGTTTAGGGCAGTGCAGTGCTGTTCGGGCAGTGTAGGGGGTTGTGCTGGGGCTGGTGGATCAGTGTTTAGGGCAGTGCAGTGGTGTTTGGGCAGTGTGGGGGTCGTGCTGCGGCTGGTGTTTCAGGTTTTAGGGCAGTGCAGTGGTGTTCGGGCAGTGTAGTGGGTCGTGGTAAGGCTGGTGTTTCAGGGTTTAGGGCAGTGCAGTGGTGTTCGGGCAGTGTGGGGGGTCGTGTTGGGGCTGGTGTTTCAGGGTTTAGGCAGTGCAGTGGTGTTCGGGCAGTGTAGGGGGTCGTGCTGGTGCTGGTGTTTCAGGGTTTAGGGCAGAGCAGTGGTGTTTGTGCAGTGTAGGGGGACATGCTGGGGTTGGTGTATCAGGGTTTAGGGCAGTGCAGTGGTGTTCGGGCAGTGTAGGGGGTCGTGCAGGTGGGTGGTGTTTCAGGGTTTAGGGCAGTGCAGTGGTGTTCTGGCAGTGTGGGTGGTCGTGCTGGGGTGGTGTTTAAGGGTTTAGGGCAGTGCAGTGGTGTTCGGGCAGTGTGGGGGTTCGTGCTGGGGGTGGTGTTTCAGGGTTTAGTGCTGTGCAGTGGTGTTCGGGCAGTGAGGGGGTTCGTGTTGTGGGTGGTGTTTCAGATTTTAGGGCAGTGCAGTGGTGTTCGGGCAATGTAGGGGGTCGTGTGGGGGGGTGGTGTTTCAGGGTTTGCGGCAGTGCAGTGGTGTTCGGGCAGTGTAGGGAGACGTGCTGGTTCTGGTGTTTCAGTGTTTAGGGCAGTGCAGTGCTGTTCGGGCAGTGTAGGGGGTTGTGCAGGGGTGGTGTTTCAGGGTTTAGGGCAGTGCAGTGGTGTTCGGGCAGTGTAGGGGGTTGTGCTGGGGCTGGTGGTTCAGTGTTTAGGGCAGTGCAGTAGTGTTCGGGCAGTGTGGGGGTCGTGCTGCGGCTGGTGTTTCAGGGTTTAGGGCAGTGCAGTGGTGTTCAGGCAGTGTAGGGGGTCGTGGTAGGGCTGGTGTTTCAGGGTTTAGGGCAGTGCAGTGGTGTTCGGGCAGTGTGGGGGGTCGTGTTGGGGCTGGTGTTTCAGGGTTTAGGCAGTGCAGTGGTGTTCGGGCAGTGTAGGGGGTCGTGCTGGTGCTGCTGTTTCAGGGTTTAGGGCAGAGCAGTGGTGTTCGGGCAGTGTAGGGAGACTTGCTGGTGCTGGTGTTTCAGTGTTTAGGGCAGAGCAGTGGTGTTCGGACAGTGTAGGGGGTCATGCTGGTGCTGGTCTTTCAGGGTTTAGGGCAGAGCAGTGGTGTTTGGGCAGTGTAGGGGGACGTGCTGGGGTTGGTGTTTCAGGGTTTAGGGCAGTGCAGTGGTGTTCGGGCAGTGTAGGGGGTCGTGCAGGTGGGTGGTGTTTCAGGGTTTAGGGCAGTGCAGTGGTGTTCTGGCAGTGTGGGTGGTCGTGCTGGGGGTGGTGTTTCAGGGTTTAGCGCAGTGCAGTGGTGTTCGGGCAGTGTGGGGGCTCGTGCTGGGGGTGGTGTTTCAGGGTTTAGTGCATTGCAGTGGTGTTCGGGCAGTGAGGGGGTTCATGTTGGGGGTGGTGTTTCAGATTTTAGAGCAGTGCAGTGGTGTTCGGGCAATGTAGGGGGTCGTGCAGGGGGTGGTGTTTCAGGGTTTGCGGCAGTGCAGTGGGGTTCGGGCAGTGTAGGGGGTCGTGCTGGGGCTGGTGTTTCAGGGTTTAGGGCTGGGCAGTGGTGTTGGACCAGTGTGGGGTATCATGCTGGGGCTGGTGTTTCAGGGTTTAGGGCAGTGCAGTGGTGTTCGGGCAGTGTAGGGGGTTGTGTGTGGGGTGGTATTTCAGGGTTTAGGGCAGTGCAGTGGTGTTCAGGCAGTGTAGGGGGTCTTGCTGGGGCTGGTGTTTCAGGATTTAGAGCAGTGCAGTGTTGTTCGGGCAGTGTAGGGGGTTGTGTTGGAGGTGGTGTTTCAGGGTTTAGGGCAGTGCAGTGGTGTTTGTGTAGTGTAGGGAGTCAAGCAGGGGGTGGTGTTTCAGTGTTTAAACCAGTGCAGCGGTGTTCGGCAAGTGTAGTGGGTTGTGCAGGGGGTGGTGATTCAGGGTTTAGGGCAGTGTAGTGGTGTTCAGGCAGTGTAGGGGTTTTTGCTTGGGGTGGTGTTTCAGGGTTTAGGGCAGTGCAGTGATGTTCGGGCAGTGTAGGGGGTCTTGCTGTTGGTACTGTTTCAGGGTTTAGGGCAGTGCAGTGGTGTTCGGGCAGTGTAGGGGTCTTGCTGGGGCTGGTGTTTCAGGGTTTAGGGCAGTGCAGTGCTGTTCGGGCAGAGTAGGGGGTTGTGCAGGGGTGGTGTTTCAGGGTTTAGGGCAGTGCAGTGGTGTTCGGGCAGTGTAGGGGTTCTTGCTGGGGGTGGTGTTTCAGGGTTTAGGGCAGTGCAGTGGTGTTCGGGCAGTGTAGGGGATTGTGCTGGGGCTGGTGGTTCAGTGTTTAGGGCAGTGCAGTGGTGTTCGGGCAGTGTGGGGGTCGTGCTGCAGCTGGTGTTTCAGGGTTTAGGGCAGTGCAGTGGTGTTCGGGCAGTGTAGGGGGTCATGGTAGGGCTGGTGTTTCAGGGTTTAGGGCAGTGCAGTGGTGCTCGGGCAGTGTAGGGGGTCGTGCAAGTGGGTGGTGTTTCAGGGTTTAGGGCAGTGCAGTGGTGTTCGGGCAGTGTGGGTGGTCGTGCTGGGGGTGGTGTTTCAGGGTTTAGGGCAGTGCAGTGGTGTTCGGGCAGTGTGGGGGATCGTGCTGGGGTGGTGTTTCAGGGTTTAGTGCAGTGCAGTGGTGTTCAGGCAGTGAGGGGGTTCCTGTTGGGGGTGGTGTTTCAGATTTTACGGCAGTACAGTGGTGTTCAGGCAATGTAGGGGGTCATGCGGGGGATGGTGTTTCAGGGTTTGCGGCAGTGCAGTGGTGTTCGGGCAGTGTAGGGGGTCGTGCTGGGGCTGGTGTTTCAGGGTTTAGGGCTGGGCAGTGGTGTTCGAGCAGTGTGAGGTGTCATGCTGGGGCTGGTGTTTCAGGGTTTAGGGCAGTGCAGTGGTGTTCGGGCAGTGTAGGGGGTCGTGGTAGGGCTGGGGTATCAGGGTTTAGGGCAGTGCAGTGGTGTTCCGGCAGTGTGGGGGGTCGTGTTGGGGCTGGTGTTTCAGGGTTTAGGCAGTGCAGTGGTGTTCGGGCAGTGTAGGGAGACTTGCTGGTGCTGGTGTTTCAGTGTTTAGGGCAGAGCAGTGGTGTTCGGACAGTGTAGGGGGTCATGCTGGTGCTGGTCTTTCAGGGTTTAGGGCAGAGCAGTGGTGTTTGGGCAGTGTAGGGGGACGTGCTGGGGTTGGTGTTTCAGGGTTTAGGGCAGTGCAGTGGTGTTCGGACAGTGTAGGGGGTCATGTAGGTGGGTGGTGTTTCAGGGTTTAGAGCAGTGCAGTGGTGTTCGGGCTGTGTGGGTGGTCTTGCTGGGGGTGGTGGTTCAGGGTTTAGGGCAGTGCAGTGGTGTTCGGGCAGTGTGGGGGTTCGTGCTGGGGGTGGTGTTTCAGGGTTTAGTGCAGTGCAGTGGTGTTCGGGCAGTGAGGGGGTTCGTGTTGGGGGTGGTGATTCAGGGTTTAGGGCAGTGTAGTGGTGTTTTGGCAGTGTAGGGGTTTTTGCTTGGGGTGGTGTTTCAGGGTTTAGGGCAGTGCAGTGATGTTCGGGCAGTGTAGGGGTCTTGCTGTTGGTACTGTTTCAGGGTTTAGGGCAGTGCAGTGGTGTTCGGGCAGAGTAGGGGTCTTGCTGGGGCTGCTGTTTCAGGGTTTAGGGCAGTGCAGTGCTGTTCAGGCAGTGTAGGGGGTTGTGCACGGGTGGTGTTTCAGGGTTTAGGGCAGTGCAGTGGTGTTCGGGCAGTGTAGGGGTTCTTGCTGGGGGTGGTGTTTCAGGGTTTAGGGCAGTGCAGTGGTGTTCGGGCAGTGTAGGGGGTTGTGCTGGGGCTGGAGATCAGTGTTTAGGGCAGTGCAGTGGTGTTCGGGCAGTGTTGGGGTCGTGCTGCGGCTGGTGTTTCAGGTTTTAGGGCAGTGCAGTGGTGTTCGGGCAGTGTAGTGGGTCGTGGTAGGGCTGGTGTTTCAGGGTTTAGGGCAGTGCAGTGGTGTTCGGGCAGTGTGGGGGGTCGTGTTGGGGCTGGTGTTTCAGGGTTTAGGCAGTGCAGTGGTGTTCGGGCAGTGTAGGGGGTCGTGCTGGTGCTGGTGTTTCAGGGTTTAGGGCAGAGCAGTGGTGTTCGGACAGTGTAGGGGGTCATGCTGGTGCTGGTCTTTCAGGGTTTAGGGCAGAGCAGTGGTGTTTGTTCAGTGTAGGGGGACGTGCTGGGGTTGGTGTTTCAGGGTTTAGGGCAGTGCAGTGGTGTTCGGGCAGTGTAGGGGGTTGTGCAGGTGGGTGGTGTTTCAGGGTTTAGGGCAGTGCAGTGGTGTTCTGGCAGTGTGGGTGGTCGTGCTGGGGTGGTGTTTCAGGGTTTAGGGCAGTGCAGTGGTGTTCGGGCAGTGTGGGGGTTCGTGCTGGGGGTGGTGTTTCAGGGTTTAGTGCAGTGCAGTGGTGTTCGGGCAGTGAGGGGGTTCGTGTTGGGGGTGGTGTTTCAGATTTTAGGGCAGTGCAGTGGTGTTCGGGCAATGTAGGGGGTCGTGCGGCTGGTGGTGTTTCAGGGTTTGCGGCAGTGCAGTGGTGTTTGGGCAGTGTAGGGAGACGTGCTGGTTCTGGTGTTTCAGTGTTTAGGGCAGTGCAGTGCTGTTCGGGCAGTGTAGGGGGTTGTGCAGGGGTGGTGTTTCAGGGTTTAGGGCAGTGCAGTGGTGTTCGGGCAGTGTAGGGGTTCTTGCTGGGAGTGGTGTTTCAGGGTTTAGGGCAGTGCAGTGGTGTTCGGGCAGTGTAGGGGGTTGTGCTCGGGCTGGTGGTTCAGTGTTTAGGGCAGTGCAGTGGTGTTCGGGCAGTGTGGGGGTTGTGCTGCGGCTGGTGTTTCAGGGTTTAGGGCAGTGCAGTGGTGTTCAGGCAGTGTAGGGGGTCGTGGTAGGGCTGGTGTTTCAGGGTTTAGGGCAGTGCAGTGGTGTTCGGGCAGTGTGGGGGGTCGTGTTGGGGCTGGTGTTTCAGGGTTTAGGCAGTGCAGTGGTGTTCGGGCAGTGTAGGGGGTCGTGCTGGTGCTGGTGTTTCAGGGTTTAGGACAGAGCAGGGGTGTTCGGGCAGTGTAGGGAGACTTGATGGTGCTGGTGTTTCAGTGTTTAGGGCAGAGCTGTGGTGTTTGGACAGTGTAGGGGGTCATGCTGGTGCTGGTCTTTCAGGGTTTAGGGCAGAGCAGTGGTGTTTGGGCAGTGTAGGGGGACGTGCTGGGGTTGGTGTTTCAGGGTTTAGGGCAGTGCAGTGGTGTTCAGGCCGTGTAGGGGGTCATGCAGGTGGGTGGTGTTTCAGGGTTTAGGGCAGTGCAGTGGTGTTCTGGCAGTGTGGGTGGTCGTGCTGGGGGTGGTGTTTCAGGGTTTAGCGCAGTGCAGTGGTGTTCGGGCAATGTAGGGGGTCGTGCGGGGGGTGGTGTTTCAGGGTTTGCGGCAGTGCAGTAGTGTTCGGGCAGTGTAGGGGGTCGTGCTGGGGCTGGTGTTTCAGGGTTTAGGGCTGGGCAGTGGTGTTCGAGCAGTGTGGGGTATCATGCTGGGGCTGGTGTTTCAGGGTTTAGGGCAGTGCAGTGGTGTTCGGGCAGTGTAGGGGGTTGTGTGTGGGGTGGTATTTCAGGGTTTAGGGCAGTGCAGTGGTGTTCAGGCAGTGTAGGGGGTCTTGCTGGGGCTGGTGTTTCAGGATTTAGGGCAGTGCAGTGGTGTTCGGGCATTGTAGGGGGTTGTGTTGGAGGTGGTGTTTCATGGTTTAGGGCAGTGCAGTGGTGTTTGGGTAGTGTAGGGAGTCAAGCAGGGGGTGGTGTTTCAGAGTTTAAACCAGTGCAGCGGTGTTCGGGAAGTGTAGTGGGTTGTGCAGGGGGTGGTGATTCAGGGTTTAGGGCAGTGTAGTGGTGTTCAGGCAGTGTAGGGGTTTTTGCTTGGGCTGGTGTTTCAGGGTTTAGGGCAGTGCAGTGATATTCGGGCAGTGTAGGGGGTCTTGCTGTTGGTACTGTTTCAGGGTTTAGGGCAGTGCAGTGGTGTTCGGGCAGTGTAGGGGTCTTGCTGGGGCTGGTGTTTCAGGGTTTAGGGCAGTGCAGTGCTGTTCGGGCAGTGTAGGGGGTTGTGCAGGGGTGGTGTTTCAGGGTTTAGGGCAGTGCAGTGGTGTTCGGGCAGTGTAGGGGTTCTTGCTGGGGGTGGTGTTTCAGGGTTTAGGGCAGTGCAGTGGTGTTCGGGCAGTGTAGGGGGTTTGCTGGGGGTGATGTATCAGGGTTTAGGGCAGTGCAGTGGTGTTCGGGCAGTGTAGGGGGTCGTGAAGGGGTTGTGGTTCAGTGTTTAGGGCAGTGCAGTGGTGTTCGGGCAGTGTGGGGGTCATGCTGCAGCTGGTGTTTCAGGGTTTAGGGCAGTGCAGTGGTGTTCGGGCAGTGTAGGGGGTCATGGTAGGGCTGGTGTTTCAGGGTTTAGTGCAGTGCAGTGGTGTTCGGGCAGTGTAGGGGGTCGTGCAAGTGGGTGGTGTTTCAGGGTTTAGGGCAGTGCAGTGGTGTTCGGGCAGTGTGGGTGGTCTTTCAGGGTTTAGGGCAGTGCAGTGGTGTTCGGGCAGTGTGGGGGTTCATGCTGGGGGTGGTGTTTCAGGGTTTAGTGCAGTGCAGTGGTGTTTAGGCAGTGAGGGGGTTCATGTTGGGGGTGGTGTTTCAGATTTTAGGGCAGTGCAGTGGTGTTCAGGCAATGTAGGTGGTCATGCAGGGGGTGGTGTTTCAGGGTTTGCGGCAATGCAGTGGTGTTCGGGCAGTGTAGGGGGTCATGCTGGGGCTGGTGTTTCAGGGTTTAGGGCTGGGCAGTGGTGTTCGAGCAGTGTGGGGTGTCATGCTGGGGCTGGTGTTTCAGGGTTTAGGGCAGTGCAGTGGTGTTCGGGCAGTGTAGGGGGTTGTGTGTGGGGTGGTATTTCAGGGTTAAGGGCAGTGCAGTAGTGCTCGGGCAGTGTAGGGGGTCGAGCAGGGGTTGTTTTTCAGGGTTTAGGGCAGGGCAGT
The DNA here is from genome assembly GCF_964204655.1 of Triturus cristatus. Taxonomy (NCBI): domain Eukaryota; kingdom Metazoa; phylum Chordata; class Amphibia; order Caudata; family Salamandridae; genus Triturus; species Triturus cristatus. Next base: position 1,265,250,519 of record NC_140579.1, on the reverse strand, counting down.
GGTGTTCTGGCAGTGTAGGGGGTCTTGCTGGGGTTGGTGTTTCAGGGTTTAGGGCAGTGCAGTGATGTTCGGGCAGTGTAGGGGGTCATGCAGGGGGTTGTGTTTCAGGGTTTAGGGCAGTGCTTTGGTGTTCGGGCAGTGTTGGGGGTCTTGTGGGGGTGGTGTTTCAGGGTTTAGGGCAGTGGTGTTCGGGCAGTGTGGGGGGTCGTGTTGGGGCTGGTGTTTCAGGGTTTAGGCAGTGCAGTGGTGTTCGGGCAGTGTAGGGGGTCGTGCTGGTGTTTCAGGGTTTAGGGCAGAGCAGTGGTGTTTGGGTAGTGTAGGGAGACGAGATGGTTCTGGTGTTTCAGTGTTTAGGGCAGAGCAGTGGTGTTCGGGAAGTGTAGGGGTCATGCTGGTGCTGGTGTTTCAGGGTTTAGGGCAAAGCAGTGGTGTTCAGGCAGTGTGGGAGGTCGTGCTGGGGCTGGTGTTTCAGGGTTTAGGGCAGTGCACTGGTGTTCGGGTAGTGTGGGGGTTCATGCTGGGGCTGGTGGTTCAGAGTTTAGGGCAGTGCAGTGGTGTTTGGGCAGTGTGGGGGGTCGTGTTGGGGCTGGTGTTTCAGGGTTTATGGCAGTGCAGTGGTGTTCGGGCAGTGTAGGGGATCATGCTGGTGTTTCAGGGTTTAGGGCAGTGCAGTGGTGTTCAGGTAGTGTGGGGAGTCGTGTTCGGGTGGTGGTTCAGAGTTTAGGGCAGTGCAGTGGTGTTCGGGTAGTGTGGGGGGTATTGCTGGGATTGGTGGTTCATGGTTTAGGGCAGTGAAGTGGTGTTCGGGCAGTGTGGGGGATCGTGCTGGGGCTGGTGTTTTAGGGTTTAGGGCAGTGCAGTGGTGTTTGGGCAGTGTGGGGGGTCGTGCTTGGGCTGGTGTTTCAGGGTTTAGGGCAGTGCAGTGGTGTTTGGCAGTGTGGGGGGTCATGTTGGGGCTGGTGTTTCAGGGTTTTAGGCAGTGCAGTGGTGTTCGGGCAATGTAGGGGGTCGTGTTGGTGCTGGTGTTTCAGGGTTTAGGGCAGAGCAGTGGTGTTTGGGCAGTGTTTTTGAGACGTGCTGGTGCTGGTGTTTCAGTGTTTAGGGCAGAGCAGTGGTGTTCGGGCAGTGTAGGGGGTCATGCTTGTGCTGGTCTTTCAGGGTTTAGGGCAGAGCAGTGGTGTTTGGGCAGTGTAGGGGGTCGTGCAGGTGGGTGGTGTTTCAGGGTTTAGGGCAGTGCAGTGGTGTTTGGGCAGTGTGGGGGTCGTGCTGGTGCTGGTGTTTCAGGGTTTAGGGCAGAGCAGTGGTGTTCGGGCAGTGTAGGGAGACTTGCTGGTGCTGGTGTTTCAGTGTTTAGGGCAGAGCAGTGGTGTTCGGGCAGTGTAGGGGGTCATGCTGGTGCTGGTCTTTCAGGGTTTAGGGCAGAGCAGTGGTGTTTGGGCAGTGTAGGGGGACGTGCTGGGGGTGGTGTTTCGGGGTTTAGGGCAGTGCAGTGGTGTTCGGGCAGTGTAGGGGGTTGTGCAGGTGGGTGGTGTTTCAGGGTTTAGGGCAGTGCAGTGGTGTTCAGGCAGTGTGGGTGGTCGTGCTGGGGGTGGTGTTTCAGGGTTTAGGGCAGTGCAGTGGTGTTCGGGCAGTGTGGGGGGTCGTGCTGGGGGTGGTGTTTCAGGGTTTAGTGCAGTGCAGTGGTGTTCGGGCAGTGTGGTGGTTCGTGTTGGGGGTGGCGTTTTAGATTTTAGGGCAGTGCAGTGGTGTTCGGGCAATGCAGGGGGTCGTGCGGGGGGTGGTGTTTCAGGGTTTGCGGCAGTGCAGTGGTGTTCGGGCAGTGTAGGGGGTCGTGCTGGGGCTGGTGTTTCAGGGTTTAGGGCTGGGCAGAGGTGTTCGGGCAGTGTGGGGTGTCATGCTGGGGCTGGTGTTTCAGGGTTTAGGGCAGTGCAGTGGTGTTCGGGCAATCTAGGGGGTTGTGTTGGGGGTGGTATTTGAGGGTTTAGGGCAGTGCAGTGGTGTTCAGGCAGTGTAGGGGGTCTTTCTGGGGGTGGTGTTTCAGGATTTAGGGCAGTGCAGTGATGTTCGGGCAGTGTAGGGGGTCGTGCAGGGGGTGGTGTTTCAGTGTTTAGGGCAGTGCTGTGGTGTTCGGGCAGTGTTGGGGGTCTTGTGGGGGTGGAGTTTCAGGGTTTAGGGCAGTGGTGTTCTGGCAGTGTAGGGGGTCTTGCTGGGGGTGGTGTTTCAGGGTTTAGGGCAGTGCAGTGGTGTTCGGGTAGTGAGGGGGGTCGTGTTGGTGGTGGTGTTTCAGAATGTAGGGCAGTGCAGTGGTGTTCGGGCAGTGTAGGGGGTCGTGCGGCGGGTGGTGTTTCAGGGTTTAAGGCAGTGCAGTGGTGTTCGGGCAGTGTAGGGGGTCATGCTGGGGCTGGTGTTTTAGGGTTTAGGGCAGTGGTGTTCGGGCAGTGTGGGGGGTCGTGCTGGGGCTGGTGTTTCAGGGTTTAGGGCAGTGCAGTGGTGTTCGGGTAGTGTGGGGGTAATGTTCGGGTGGTGGTTCAGAGTTTAGGGCAGTGCAGTGGTGTTCGGGCAGTGTAGGGGGTCGTGCAGGTGGGTGGTGTTTCAGGGTTTAGGGCAGTGCAGTGATGTTCGGGCAGTGTGGGTGGTCTTGCTGGGGGTGGTGTTTCAGGGTTTAGGGCAGTGCAGTGGTGTTCGGGCAGTGTGGGGGGTCATGCTGGGGGGTGGTGTTTCAGGCTTTAGTGCAGTGCAGTGGTGTTCAGGCAGTTTGGGGGGTCGTGTTGGGGGTGGTGTTTCAGATTTTAGGGCAGTGCAGTGGTGTTCGGGCAATGTAGGGGGTCGTGCGGGGGGTGGTGTTTCAGGGTTTGCGGCAGTGCAGTGGTTTTCGGGCAGTGTAGGGGGTCGTGCTGAGGCTGGTGTTTCAGGGTTTAGGGCTGGGAAGTGGTGTTCGGGCAGTGTGGGGTGTCGTTATGGGACTGGTTTTTCAGGGTTTAGGGCAGTGCAGTGGTGTTTGGGTAGTGTGGGGGGTCTTGTTTGAGGGTTAAATCAGTGCAGTGGTGTTCGTGCAGTGCAGTGGTTCATGCAGGGGGTGGTGTTTCAGGGTTTAAGGCAGTGCAGTGGTGTTCGGGCAGTGTAGGGGGTCATGCTGGGGCTGGTGTTTTAGGGTTTAGGGCAGTGGTGTTCGGGCAGTGTGGGGGGTCGTGCTGGGGCTGGTGTTTCAGGGTTTAGGGCAGTGCAGTGGTGTTCGGGTAGTGTGGGGGTCATGTTCGGGTGGTGGTTCAGAGTTTAGGGCAGTGCAGTGGTGTTCGGGCAGTGTAGGGGGTCGTGCATGTGGGAGGTGTTTCAGGGTTTAGGGCAGTGCAGTGATGTTCGGGCAGTGTGGGTGGTCTTGCTGGGGGTGGTGTTTCAGGGTTTAGGGCAGTGCAGTGGTGTTCGGGCAGTGTGGGGGGTCATGCTGGGGGGTGGTGTTTCAGGCTTTAGTGCAGTGCAGTGGTGTTCAGGCAGTGTGGGGGGTCGTGTTGGGGGTGGTGTTTCAGATTTTAGGGCAGTGCAGTGGTGTTCGGGCAATGTAGGGGGTCGTGCGGGGGGTGGTGTTTCAGGGTTTGCGGCAGTGCAGTGGTTTTCGGGCAGTGTAGGGGGTCGTGCTGAGGCTGGTGTTTCAGGGTTTAGTGCTGGGAAGTGGTGTTCGGGCAGTGTAGGGTGTCGTTATGGGACTGGTTTTTCAGGGTTTAGGGCAGTGCAGTGGTGTTTGGGTAGTGTGGGGGGTCTTGTTTGAGGGTTTAAATCAGTGCAGTGGTGTTCGGGCAGTGCAGTGGTTCATGCAGGGGGTAGTGATTCAGGGTTTAGGGCAGTGCAGTGGTGTTCGGGCAGTGTGGGGGGTCATGCTGGGGCTGGTGTTTCAGAGTTTAGGGCAGTGCAGTGGTGTTCGGGCAGTGTAGGGGGTCGTGGTAGGGCTGGTGTTTCAGGGTTTAGGGAAGTGCAGTGGTGTTCAGGCAGTGTGGGGGCTCGTGTTGGGGCTGGTGTTTCAGGGTTAAGCAGTGCAGTGGTGTTCGGGCAGTGTAGGGGGTCGTGCTGGTGCTGGTGTTTCAGGGTTTAAGGCTGAGCAGTGGTGTTTGGGCAGTGTAGTGAGACGTGCTGGTTCTGGTGTTTCAGTGTTTAGGGCAGAGCAGTGGTGTTCGGGAAGTGTAGGGGTCATGCTGGTGCTGGTGTTTCAGGGTTTAGGGCAAAGCAGTGGTGTTCAGGCAGTGTAGGGGGACGTGCTGGGGGTGGTGTTTCAGGATTTAGAGCAGTGCAGTGCTGTTCGGGCAGTGTAGGGGGTTGTGCAGGGGTGGTGTTTCAGAGTTTAGGGCAGTGCAGTGATGTTCCGGCAGTGTAGGGGTTCTTGCTGGGGGTGGTGTTTCAGGGTTTTAGGCAGTGCAGTGGTGTTCGGGCAGTGTAGGGGGTTGTGTAGGGGGTGGTGTTTCAGGGTTTAGGGCAGTGCAGTGGTGTTCAGGCAGTGTAGGGTATCTTGCTGGGGGTGGTGTTTCAGGGTTTAGGGCAGTGCAGTGGTGTTCGGGTAGTGTAGGGGGTTTGCTGGGGTGATGTTCAAGGGTTTAGGGCACCGCAGTGGTGTTCGGGCAGTGTAGGGGGTCGTGCAGGGGTTGTGTTATAGGGTTTAGGGCAGTGCAGTGGTGTTCGGACAGTGTAGGGTTTCTTGCTGGGGGTGGTGTTTCAGGGTTTAGGGCAGTGCAGTGGTGTTCAGGCAGCGTAGGGGGTCATGTGGGGGTTGTGTTTCAGGGTATAGGGCAGTGCAGTGGTGTGTGGGCAGTGTAGGGGGTTGTGCTGGGGTGGTGTTTCACGGTTTGGGGCAGTGCAGTGGTGTTCGGGCAGTGTAGGGGGTCATGCTGGGGGTGGTATTTCAGGGTGTAGGGCAGAGCAGTGGTGTTCGGGCAGTGTAGGGTCATGCTGGGGCTGGTGTTTTAGGGTTTAGGAGAGAGCAGTGGTGTTTGGGCAGTGTAGGGGGTTGTGCTGGGGCTGGTGTTTCAGAGTTTAGGGCAGTGCAGTGGTGTTCGGGCAGTGTAGGGGGTGGTGTTTCAGGGTTTAAATCAGTGCAGTGGTGTTCGGGCAGTGCAGTGGATCATGCAGGGGTGGTGATTCAGGGTTTAGGGCAGTGCAGTGGTGTTCGGGCAGTGTAGGGGGTCTTGCTGGGGTGGTGTTTCAGGGTTTAGGGCAGTGCAGTGGTGTTCGAGTAGTGTTGCTGGGGGTTGTGTTTCAGGGTATAGGGCAGTGCAGTGGTGTTCGGGCAGTTCAGGGGGTTTGCTGAGGGTGCTGTTTCAGGGTTTTGGGCAGTACAGTGGTGTTCGGGCAGTGTAGGGGGTCGTGCAGGGGTGGTGTTTCAGGGTTTAGGGCAGTGCAGGCGTGTTCAGGCAGTGTAGGAGTTCTTGCTGGGGGGTGGTGTTTCAGGGTTTAGGGCAGTGCCATTGTGTTCGGTCAGTGTAGGGGGTCATATGGGGGTGGTGTTTCATTGTTTAGGGCAGTGCAGTGGTGTTCGGGCAGTGTAAGAGGTTGTGCTGGGGTGGTGTTTCAGGGTTTAGGTCAGTGCAGTGGTCTTCGGGCAGTGTAGTGGGTCGTGCTGGGGGTGGTGTTTCAGGGTTTAGGGCAGAGCAGTGGTGTTTGGGCAGTGTAGGGATCGTGTTAGGGCTGGTGTTTTTGGTATTAGGGCAGAGCAGTGGTGTTCGGGTAGTGTCTGGGGGTGGAGTTTCAGGGTTTAGGGCAGTGCAGTGGTGTTCGGGCAGTGTAGGAGGTCGTGCTGGGGCTGGTGTTTCAGGGTTTAGGGCAGTGCAGTGGTGTTCGGGCAGTGTAGGGGGTAGTGTAGGGGGTGGTGTTTCAGGGTTTAGGGCAGTGCAGTGGTGTTCAGGCAGTGTAGGGTATCTTGCTGGGGGTGGTGTTTCAGGGTTTAGGGCAGGGCAGTGGTGTTCAGGTAGTGTAGGGGGTCGTGTTCGGGTGGCGGTTCAGAGTTTAGGGCAGTGCAGTGGTGTTCGGGCAGTATGGGGGGTCGTGCTGGGATTGGTGGTTCAGGGTTTAGGGCAGTGCAGTGGTGTTCGGGCAGTGTGTGGGTTGTGCTGGGACTGGTGTTTTAGGGTTTAGGGCAGTGCAGTGGTGTTCAGGCAGTGTGGGGGGTCGTGTTGGGGGTGGTGTTTCAGGGTTTTGAGCAGTGCAGTGGTGTTCGGGCAGTGTAGGGGGTCGTGCTGGTGCTGGTGTTTCAGGGTTTAGGGCAGAGCAGTGGTGTTCGGGCAGTGTAGGGGGTCATGCTGGTGCTGGTATTTCAGGGTTTAGAGCAGAGCAGTGGTTTTTGGGCAGTGTAGGGGGACGTGCTGGGGGTGGTGTTTCAGGGTTTAGGGCAGTGCAGTGGTGTTCGGGCAGTGTAGGGGGTCCTGCAGGTGGGTGGTGTTTCAGGGTTTAGGGCAGTGCAGTGGTGTTCGGGCAGTGTAGGGGGTCTTGCTGGGGGTGGTATTTCAGGGTTTAAGGCAGTGTAGTGGTATTTGGGCAGTGTAGGGGGTCGTGCAGGGGGTGGTGTTTCAGGGTTTAGGGCAGTGCAATGGTGTGTGGGCAGTGTAGGGGGTTGTGCTGGGGGTTGTGTTTCAGGGTTTAGGGCAGTGCAGTGGTGTTTGGGTAGTGTAGGGGGCCATGCTGGGGGTGGTGTTTTAGGGTTTAGGGCAGTGCAGTTGTGTTTGGGCAGTGTAGGGGGTCGTGCTGGGGGTGATGTTTTATGGTTTAGGACAGTGCAGTGGTGTTCGGGCGGTGTAGGGTTTGTGCTGGTTCTGGTTTTTCAGAGTTTAGGGCAGAACAGTGGTGTTCGGGCAGTGTAGGGGGACATACTGGTGCTGGTGTTTCAGTGTTTAGGGCAGAGCAGTCGTGTTCGGGTCAGTGTGGGGTGTCCTGCTGGGGAGGTGTTTCAGGGATTGGGGCAGAGGAGTGGTGTTCGGGCAGTATAGGGGGACGTGCTGGGGTTGGTGTTTCAGGGTTTAGGGCAGTGCAGTGGTGTTCGGGCAGTGTAGGGGAAGGTGTGGGGTGGTGTTTTAGGGTTTAGGGCAGTGCAGTGGTGTTCGGGAAGTGTAGGGGGTCATTTAGGGGGTAGTGTTTCAGGGTTTAGGGCAGTGCAGTGGTGTTCGGGCATTGTAGGGGGTCGTTCAGGGGGTAGTGTTTCAAGGTTTAGGGCAGTTTAGTGGTTTTCGGGCAATGTAGGGGGTCTTGCTGGGGGTGGTGTTTCAGGGTTTAGGGCAGTGCAGTGGTATTTGGGCAGTTTAGGGGGTTGTGCAGGGGGGTGGTGTTTCAGGGTTTAGGGCAGTGCAGTGGTGTTTGGGAAGTGTAGGGGGTCTTGTTCGGGATGTGTTATAGGGTTTAGGGCAGTGCAGTGGTGTTCGGACAGTGTAGGGGTTCTTGCTGGGGGGTGGTGTTTCAGGGTTTAGGGCAGTGCAGTGGTGTTCAGGCAGTGTAGGGGGTCATGTGCGGGTGGTGTTTCAGGGTATAGGGCAGTGCAGTGGTGTGTGGGCAGTGTAGGGGGTTGTGCTGGGGGGTGATGTTTCACGGTTTGGGGCAGTGCAGTGGTGTTCGGGCAGTGTAGGGGGTCATGCTGGGGGTGGTATTTCAGGGTGTAGGGCAGAGCAGTGGTGTTCGGGCAGTGTAGGGTTATGCTGGGGCTGGTGTTTCAGGGTTTAGGACAGAGCAGTGGTGTTCGGGCAGTGTAGGGGGTCGTGCTGGGTGTTTGAGTTTCAGTGTTTAGGGCAGTGCAGTGGTGTTCAGGCAGTGTAGGGGGTTGTGCTGGGGCTGGTGTTTCAGAGTTTAGGGCAGTGCAGTGGTGTTCGGGCAGTGTAGGGGGTGGTGTTTCAGGGTTTAAATCAGTGCAGTGGTGTTCGGGTAGTGCAGTGGATCATGCAGGGGGTGGTGATTCAGGGTTTAGGGCAGTGCAGTGGTGTTCGGGCAGTGTAGGGGGTCTTGCTGGGGTGGTGTTTCAGGGTTTAGGGCAGTGCAGTGGTGTTCGAGTAGTGTTGCTGGGGGTTGTGTTTCAGGGTATAGGGCAGTGCAGTGGTGTGCGGGCAGTACAGGGGGTTTGCTGGGGGGTGCTGTTTCAGGGTTTTGGGCAGTACAGTGGTGTTCGGGCAGTGTAGGGGGTCGTGCAGGGGTGGTGTTTCAGGGTTTAGGGCAGTGCAGGCGTGTTCGGGCAGTGTAGGAGTTCTTGCTGGGGGGTGGTGTTTCAGGGTTTAGGGTAGTGCCATTGTGTTCGGGCAGTGTAGGGGGTCATATGGGGATGGTGTTTCATTGTTTAGGGCAGTGCAGTGGTGTTCGGGCAGTGTAGGAGGTTGTGCTGGGGGGTGGTGTTTCAGGGTTTAGGGCAGTGCAGTGGTCTTCGGGCAGTGTAGTGGGTCGTGCTGGGGGTGGTGTTTCAGGGTTTAGGGCAGAGCAGTGGTGTTTGGGCAGTGTAGGGATCGTGCTAGGGCTGGTGTTTTTGGTATTAGGGCAGAGCAGTGGTGTTCGGGTAGTGTCTGGGGGTGGAGTTTCAGGGTTTAGGGCAGTGCAGTGGTGTTCGGGCAGTGTAGGAGGTCGTGCCGGGGCTGGTGTTTCAGGGTTTAGGGCAGTGCAGTGGTCTTCGGGCAGTGTAGGGGGTAGAGTAGGGGGTGGTGTTTCAGGGTTTAGGGCAGTACAGTGGTGTTCGGGCAGTGTAGGGGGTCGTGCAGGGGTGGTGTTTCAGGGTTTAGGGCAGTGCAGGCGTGTTCGGGCAGTGTAGGAGTTCTTGCTGGGGGGTGGTGTTTCAGGGTTTAGGGCAGTGCCATTGTGTTCGGGCAGTGTAGGGGGTCATATGGGGGTGGTGTTTCATTGTTTAGGGCAGTGCAGTGGTGTTCGGGCAGTGTAGGAGGTTGTGCTGGGGGGTGGTGTTTCAGGGTTTAGGGCAGTGCAGTGGTCTTCGGGCAGTGTAGTGGGTCGTGCTGGGGGTGGTGTTTCAGGGTTTAGGGCAGAGCAGTGGTGTTTGGGCAGTGTAGGGTTCATGCTAGGGCTGGTGTTTTTGGTATTAGCGCAGAGCAGTGGTGTTCGGGCAGTGTCTGGGAGTGGAGTTTCAGGGTTAAGGGCAGTGCAGTGGTGTTCGGGCAGTGTAGGAGGTCGTGCTGGGGCTGGTGTTTCTGGGTTTAGGGCAGTGCAGTGGTGTTCAGGCAGTGTAGGGGGTCATGTGGGGGTGGTGTTTCAGGGTATAGGGCAGTGCATTGGTGTGTGGGCAGTGTAGGGGGTTGTGCTGGGGGGTGGTGTTTCACGGTTTGGGGCAGTGCAGTGGTGTTCGGGCAGTGTAGGGGGTCATGCTGGGGGTGGTATTACAGGGTGTAGGGCAGAGCAGTGGTGTTCGGGTAGTGTAGGGTCATGCTGGGGCTGGTGTTTTAGGGTTTAGGACAGAGCAGTGGTGTTTGGGCAGTGTAGGGGGTTGTGCTGTGGGTTTGAGTTTCAGTGTTTAGGGCAGTGCAGTGGTGTTCAGGCAGTGTAGGGGGTTGTGCTGGGGCTGGTGTTTCAGAGTTTAGGGCAGTGCAGTGGTGTTCGGGCAGTGTAGGGGGTGGTGTTTCAGGGTTTAAATCAGTGCAGTGGTGTACGGGCAGTGCAGTGGATCATGCAGGGGGTGGTGATTTAGGGTTTAGGGCAGTGCAGTGGTGTTCGGGCAGTTTAGGGGGTCTTGCTGGGGTGGTGTTTCAGGGTTTAGGGCAGTGCAGTGGTGTTCGAATAGTGTTGCTGGGGGTTGTGTTTCAGGGTATAGGGCAGTGCAGTGTTGTGCGGGCAGTTCAGGGGGTTTGCTGGGGGTTGCTGTTTCAGGGTTTTGGGCAGTACAGTGGTGTTCGGGCAGTGTAGGGGGTCGTGCAGGGGTGGTGTTTCAGGGTTTAGGGCAGTGCAGGCGTGTTCGGGCAGTGTAGGAGTTCTTGCTGGGGGGTGGTGTTTCAGGGTTTAGGGCGGTGCCATTGTGTTTGGGCAGTGTAGGGGGTCATATGGGGCTGGTGTTTCATTGTTTAGGGCAGTGCAGTGGTGTTTGGGCAGTGTAGGAGGTTGTGCTGGGGGGTGGTGTTTCAGGGTTTAGGGCAGAGCAGTGGTCTTCGGGCAGTGTAGTGGGTCATGCTGGGGGTGGTTCAGGGTTTAGGGCAGAGCAGTGGTGTTTGGGCAGTGTAGGGATCGTGCTAGGGCTGGTGTTTTTGGTATTAGGGCAGAGCAGTGGTGTTCGGGTAGTATCTGGGGGTGGAGTTTCAGGGTTTAGGGCAGTGCAGTTGTGTTCGGGCAGTGTAGGAGGTCGTGCTGGGGCTGGTGTTTCAGGGTTTAGGGCAGTGCAGTGGTGTTCGGGCAGTGTAGGGGGTAGTGTAGGGGGCGGTGTTTCAGGGTTTTGGGCAGTGCAGTGGTGTTCAGGCAGTGTAGGGTGTCTTGCTGGGGGTGGTGTTTCAGGGTTTAGGGCAGTGCAGTGGTGTTCGGACAGTGTAGGGGGTTTGCTGGGGTGAAGTTTAAGGGTTTAGGGCACTGCAGTGGTGTTCGGGCAGTGTAGGGGGTCGTGCAGGGGTTGTGTTATAGGGTTTAGGGCGGTGCAGTGGTGTTCGGACAGTGTAGGGGTTCTTGCTGGGGGGTGCTATTTCAGGGTTTAGGGCAGTGCAGTGGTGTTCAGGCAGTGTAGGTGGTCATGTCGGGGTGGTGTTTCAGGGTATAGGGCAGTGCAGTGGTGTGTGGGCAGTGTAGGGGGTTGTGCTAGGGGTGGTATTTCATTGATTGGGGCAGTGCAGTGGTGTTCGGGCAGTGTTAGGGGTCATGCTTGGGGTGGTATTTCAGGGTGTAGGGCAGAGCAGTGGTGTTCGGGCAGTGTAGGGTCATGCTGGGGCTGGTGTTTTAGGGTTTAGGACAGAGCAGTGGTGTTTGGGTAGTGTAGGGGGTTGTGCTGGGGGGTTGAGTTTCAGTATTTAGGGCAGTGCAGTGGTGTTCAGGCAGTGTAGGGGGTTGTGCTGGGGCTGGTGATTCAGAGTTTAGGGCAGTGCAGTGGTGTTCGGGCAGTGTAGGGGGTGGTGTTTCAGGGTTTAAATCAGCGCAGTGGTGTTCGGGCAATGCAGTGGATCATGCAGGGGGTGGTGATTCAGGGTTTAGGGCAGTGCAGTCGTGTTCGGGCAGTGTAGGGGGTCTTGCTGGGGTGGTGTTTCAGGGTTTTTGGGCAGTGCAGTGGTGTTCGAGTAGTGTTGCTGGGGGTTGTGTTTCAGGGTATAGGGCAGTGCAGTGGTGTTCGGGCAGTTCAGGGGGTTTGCTGGGGGTGCTGTTTCAGGGTTTAGGGCAGTACAGTGGTGTTCGGGCAGTGTAGGGGGTCGTGCAGGGGTGGTGTTTCAGGGTTTAGGGCAGTGCAGGCGTGTTCGGGCAGTGTAGGAGTTCTTGCTGGGGGGTGGTGTTTCATTGTTTAGGGCAGTGCAGTGGTGTTCGGGCAGTGTAGGAGGTTGTGCTGGGGGGTGGTGTTTCAGGGTTTAGGGCAGTGCAGTGGTCTTCGGGCAGTGTAGTGGGTTGTGCTGGGGGTGGTGTTTCAGGGTTTAGGGCAGAGCAGTGGTGTTTGGGCAGTGTAGGGTTCGTGCTAGGGCTGGTGACTTTGGTATTAGGGCAGAGCAGTGGTGTTCGGGCAGTGTTTGGGAGTGGAGTTTCAGGGTTTAGGGCAGTGCAGTGGTGTTCGGGCAGTGTAGGAGGTCGTGCTGGGGCTGGTGTTTCAGGGTTTAGGGCAGTGTAGTGGTGTTCAGGCAGTGTAGGGGATCATGTGGGTGTGGTGTTTCAGGGTATGAGGCAGTGCATTGGTGTGTGGGCAGTGTAGGGGGTTGTGCTGGGGGGTGGTGTTTCACGGTTTGGGGCAGTGCAGTGGTGTTCGGGCAGTGTAGGGGGTCATGCTGGGGGTGGTATTTCAGGGTGCAGGGCAGAGCAGTGGTGTTCGGGCAGTGTAGGGTCATGCTGGGGCTGGTGTTTTAGGGTTTAGGACAGAGCAGTGGTGTTTGGGCACTGTAGGGGGTCGTGCTGGGGGTTTGAGTTTCAGTGTTTAGGGCAGTGCAGTTGTGTTCAGGCAGTGTAGGGGGTTGTGCTGGGGCTGGTGTTTCAGAGTTTAGGGCAGTGCAGTGGTGTTCGGGCAGTGTAGGGGGTGGTGTTTCAGGGTTTAAATCAGTGCAGTGGTGTTCGGGCAGTGCAGTGGATCATGCAGGGGGTGGTGATTCAGGGTTTAGGGCAGTGCAGTGGTGTTCGGGCAGTTCAGGGGGTTTGCTGGGGGTGCTGTTTCAGGGTTTAGGGCAGTGCAGGCGTGTTCGGGCAGTGTAGGAGTTCTTGCTGGGGGGTGGTGTTTCAGGGTTTAGACCAGTGCCATTGTGTTCGGGCAGTGTAGGGGGTCATATGGGGGTGGTGTTTCATTGTTTAGGGCAGTGCAGTGGTGTTCGGGCAGTGTAGGAGGTTGTGCTGGGGGGTGGTGTTTCAGGGTTTAGGGCAGTGCAGTGGTCTTCGGGCAGTGTAGTGGGTCATGCTGGGGGTGGTGTTTCAGGGTTTAGGGCAGAGCAGTGGTGTTTGGGCAGTATAGGGTTCGTGCTAGGGCTGGTGTTTTTGGTATTAGGGCAGAGCAGTGGTGTTCGGGCAGTGTCTGGGGGTGGAGTTTCAGGGTTTAGGGCAGTGCAGTGGTGTTCGGGCAGTGTAGGAGGTCGTGCTGGGGCTGGTGTTTCAGGTTTGAGGGCAGTGCAGTGGTGTTCAGGCAGTGTAGGGTGTCGTGCTGGGGCTGTTGTTTCAGGGTTTAGGGCAGAGCAGTGGTGTTCAGGCAGTGTAGGGGGTAGTGCTGGGAATGGTGTTTTAGGGTTTAGGGCAGAGCAGTGGTGTTCGGGCAGTGTAGGGGGTCGTGCTGGGGCTGGTGTTTTAGGGTTTAGGGCAGAGCAGTGGTGTTCGGGCAGTGTAGGTGCATGTGAGGGGGTGGTGTGTTAGGGTTTAGGGAAGAGCAGTGGTGTTCGGGCAGTGTAGTGGGTCATGCTGTGGGTGGTGTTTCAGGGTTTAGGGCAGTGTAGTGGAGTTCGGGCAGTATAGGGGGTCGTGCAGGGGGTGGTGTTTCAGGGTTTAGGGCAGTGCAGTGGTGTTCGGACAGTGTAGGGGGACATACTGGTGCTGGTGTTTCAGTGTTTAGGGCAGAGCAGTGGTGCTCGCGTCAGTGTGGGCAGTCCTGCCGGGGAGGTGTTTCAGGGTTTGGGGCAGAGGAGTGGTGTTCAGGCAATGTAGGGGGACGTGCTGGGGTGGTGTTTCAGGGTTTAGGGCAGTGTAGTGATGTTCGGGCAGTGTAGGGGTCTTGCTGGGGGTGGTGTTTCAGGGTTTAGGGCAGTGCAGTGGTGTTCGGGCAGTGTAGGGGGTTGTGTAGGGGTGGTGTTTCAGGGTTTAGGGCAGTGCAGTGGAGTTCGGGCAGTGTAGGAGTTCTTGCTAGGGGTGGTGTTTCAGGGTTTAGGGAAGTGCAGTGGTGTTCGGACAGTGTAGGGGGTTTGCTGGGGTGATGTTTAAGGGTTTAGGGCAGTTCAGTGGTGTTCGGACAGTGTAGGGGTTCTTGCTGGGGGGTGGTATTTCAGGGTTTAGGGCAGTGCAGTGGTGTTCAGGCAGTGTAGGTGGTCATGTGGGGGTGGTGTTTCAGGGTATAGGGCAGTGCAGTGGTGTGTGGGCAGTGTAGGGGGTTGTGCTGGGGGGTGGTGTTTCATGGTTTGGGGCAGTGCAGTGGTGTTCGGGCAGTGTTGGGGGTCATGCTGGGGGTGGTATTTCAGGGTGTAGGGCAGAGCAGTGGTGTTCGTGCAGTGTAGGGTCATGCTGGGGCTGGTGTTTTAGGGTTTAGGACAGAGCAGTGGTGTTTGGGCCGTGTAGGGGGTTGTGCTGGGGGGTTGAGTTTCAGTATTTAGGGCAGTGCAGTGGTGTTCAGGCAGTGTAGGGGGTTGTGCTGGGGCTGGTGTTTCAGAGTTTAGGGCAGTGCAGTGGTGTTCGGGCAGTGTAGGGGGTGGTGTTTCAGGGTTTAAATCAGTGCAGTGGTGTTCGGGCAGTGCAGTGGATCATGCAGGGGGTGGTGATTCAGGGTTTAGGGCAGTGCAGTGGTGTTCGGGCAGTGTAGGGAGTCTTGCTGGGGTGGTGTTTCAGGGTTTTTGGGCAGTGCAGTGGTGTTCGAGTAGTGTTGCTGGGGGTTGTGTTTCAGGGTATAGGGCAGTGCAGTGGTGTTCGGGCAGTTCAGGGGTTTGCTGGGGGTGCTGTTTCAGGGTTTAGGGCAGTACAGTGGTGTTCGGGCAGTGTAGGGGGTTGTGCAGGGGTGGTGTTTCAGGGTTTAGGGCAGTGCAGGCGTGTTTGGGCAGTGTAGGAGTTCTTGCTGGGGGTGATGTTTCAGGGTTTAGGGCAGTGCCATTGTGTTCGGGCAGTGTAGGGGGTCATATGGGCGTGGTGTTTTATTGTTTAGGGCAGTGCAGTGGTGTTCGGGCAGTGTAGGAGGTTGTGCTGGGGGGTGGTGTTTCAGGGTTTAGGGCAGTGGAGTGGTCTTCGGGCAGTGTAGTGGGTCGTGCTGGGGGTGGTGTTTCAGGGTTTAGGGCAGAGCTGTGGTGTTTGGGCAGTGTAGGATTCGTGCTAGGGCTGGTGTTTTCGGTCTTAGGGCAGAGCAGTGGTGTTCGGGCAGTGTCTGGGAGTGGAGTTTCAGGGTTTAGGGCAGTGCAGTGGTGTTCGGGCAGTGTAGGAGGTCGTGCTGGGGCTGGTGTTTCAGGGTTTAGGGCAGTGCAGTGGTGTTCAGGCAGTGTAGGGGTCATGTGGGGGTGGTGTTTCAGGGTATAGGGCAGTGCATTGGTGTGTGGGCAGTGTAGGGGGTTGTGCTGGGGGGTGGTGTTTCACGGTTTGGGGCAGTGCAGTGGTCTTCGGGCAGTGTAGTGGGTCGTGCTGGGGGTGGTGTTTCAGGGTTTAGGGCAGAGCAGTGGTGTTTGGGCAGTATAGGGTTCGTGCTAGGGCTGGTGTTTTTGGTATTAGGGCAGAGCAGTGGTGTTCGGGCAGTGTCTGGGGGTGGAGTTTCAGGGTTTAGGGCAGTGCAGTGGTGTTCGGGCAGTGTAGGATGTCGTTCTGGGGCTGGTGTTTCAGGTTTGAGGGCAGTGCAGTGGTGTTCAGGCAGTGTAGGGTGTCGTGCTGGGGCTGATGTTTCAGGGTTTAGGGCAGAGCAGTGGTGTTCAGGCAGTGTAGGGGGTAGTGCTGGGAATGGTGTTTTAGGGTTTAGGGCAGAGCAGTGGTGTTCGGGCAGTGTAGGGGGTCGTGCTGGGGCTGGTGTTTTAGGGTTTAGGGCAGAGCAGTGGTGTTCGGGCAGTGTAGGCACATGTGAGGGGTGGTGTTTTAGGGTTTAGGGAAGAGCAGTGGTGTTCGGGCAGTGTAGTGGGTCATGCTGTGGGTGGTGTTTCAGGGTTTAGGGCAGTGTAGTGGTGTTCGGGCAGTATAGGGGGTCGTGCAGGGGGTGGTGTTTCAGGGTTTAGGGCAGTACAGTGGTGTTTGGGCAGTGTATGGTGGCCATGCTGGGGTGATGTTTTAGGGTTTAGGGCAGTGCAGTTGTGTTTGGGCAGTGTAGGGGGTCATGCTGGGGGTGGTGTTTTAGGGTTTAGGGCAGTGCAGTGGTGTTCGGGCAGTGTAGGGTTTGTGCTGGTGCTAGTGTTTCAGGGTTTAGGGCAGAGCAGTGGTGTTCGGGCACTGTAGGGGGACATACTGGTGCTGGTGTTTCAGTGTTTAGGGCAGAGCAGTGGTGTTCGCGTCAGTGTGGGCGGTCCTGCCGGGGAGGTGTTTCAGGGTTTGGGGCAGAGGAGTGGTGTTCAGGCAATGTAGGGGGACGTGCTGGGGTGGTGTTTCAGGGTTTAGGGCAGTGCAGTGATGTTCGGGCAGTGTAGGGGGTCTTGCTGTTGGTACTGTTTCAGGGTTTAGGGCAGTGTAGTGATGTTCGGGCAGTGTAGGGGTCTTGCTGGGGGTGGTGTTTCAGAGTTTAGGGCAGTGCAGTGGTGTTCAGGCAGTGTAGGGGGTTGTGTAGGGGTGGTGTTTCAGGGTTTAGGGCAGTGCAGTGGAGTTCGGGCAGTGTAGGAGTTCTTGCTAGGGGTGGTGTTTCAGGGTTTAGGGCAGTGCAGTGGTGTTCGGACAGTGTAGGGGGTTTGCTGGGGTGATGTTTAAGGGTTTAGGGCACTGCAGTGGTGTTCGGGCAGTGTAGGGGGTCGTGCAGGGGTTGTGTTATAGGGTTTAGGGCAGTGCAGTGGTGTTCGGACAGTGTAGGGGTTCTTGCTGGGGGGTGGTATTTCAGGGTTTAGGGCAGTGCAGTGGTGTTCAGGCAGTTTAGGTGGTCATGTGGGGGTGGTGTTTCAGGGTATAGGGCAGTGCAGTGGTGTGTGGGCAGTGTAGGGGGTTGTGCTGGGGGGTGGTGTTTCATGGTTTGGGGCAGTGCAGTGGTGTTCGGGCAGTGTTGGGGGTCATGCTGGGGGTGGTATTTCAGGGTGTAGGGCAGAGCAGTGGTGTTCGTGCAGTGTAGGGTCATGCTGGGGCTGGGGTTTTAGGGTTTAGGACAGAGCAGTGGTGTTTGGGCAGTGTAGGGGGTTGTGCTGGGGGGTTGAGTTTCAGTATTTAGGGCAGTGCAGTGGTGTTCAGGCAGTGTAGGGGGTTGTGCTGGGGCTGGTGTTTCAGAGTTTAGGGCAGTGCAGTGGTGTTCGGGCAGTGTAGGGGGTGGTGTTTCAGGGTTTAAATCAGTGCAGTGGTGTTCGGGCAGTGCAGTGGATCATGCAGGGGGTGGTGATTCAGGGTTTAGGGCAGTGCAGTGGTGTTCGGGCAGTGTAGGGGGTCTTGCTGGGGTGGTGTTTCAGGGTTTTTGGGCAGTGCAGTGGTGTTCGAGTATTGTTGCTGGGGGTTGTGTTTCAGGGTATAGGGCAGTGCAGTGGTGTTTGGGCAGTTCAGGGGGTTTGCTGCGGGTGCTGTTTCAGGGTTTAGGGCAGTACAGTGGTGTTCGGGCAGTGTAGGGGGTCGTGCAGGGGTGGTGTTTCAGGGTTTAGGGGAGTGCAGGCGTGTTCGGGCAGTGTAGGAGCTCTTGCTGGGGGGTGGTGTTTCAGGGTTTAGGGCAGTGCCATTGTGTTCGGGCAGTGTAGGGGGTCATATGGGGGTGGTGTTTCATTGTTTAGGGCAGTGCAGTGGTGTTCGGGCAGTGTAGGAGGTTGTGCTGGGGGGTGGTGTTTCAGGGTTTAGGGCAGTGCAGTGGTCTTCGGGCAGTGTAGTGGGTCGTGCTGGGGGTGGTGTTTCAGGGTTTAGGGCAGAGCTGTGGTGTTTGGGCAGTGTAGGGTTCGTGCTAGGGCTGGTGTTTTTGGTATTAGGGCAGAGCAGTGGTGTTCGGGCAGTGTCTGGGAGTGGAGTTTCAGGGTTTAGGGCAGTGCAATGGTGTTCGGGCAGTGTAGGAGGTCGTGCTGGGGCTGGTGTTTCAGGGTTTAGGGCAGTTCAGTGGTGTTCAGGCAGTGTAGGGGGTTGTGCTGGGGCTGGTGTTTCAGAGTTTAGGGCAGTGCAGTGGTGTTCGGGCAGTGTAGGGGGTGGTGTTTCAGGGTTTAAATCAGTGCAGTGGTGTTCGGGCAGTGCAGTGGATCATGCAGGGGGTGGTGATTCAGGGTTTAGGGCAGTGCAGTGGTGTTCAGGCAGTGTAGGGGCATGTGAGGGGGTGGTGTTTTAGGGTTTAGGGAAGAGCAGTGGTGTTCGGTGTAGGAAGGTGGATATCTGACTATGGTTACCCCCAAATTTTTGCCTAGTGTCTAGCTGGTTTTTCGACTTAGTTGGCCTGAGATCCTGCCATTCAGGATCTCAGCCTGGCTGTTCTCTCTTTAAAATGGACTCCATGTACCCTAGGTACATACCCAATTGGTTAGATCACCCTGTGAGCCCCTGTACCAGTGTACACTAGGTACCCAGGGCATTGGTGTATCTAAGGCCTACCAGGGGCTGAAGCATGTATTATGCCACCCCTGGCCTGGCCTAACAAATTTGACACAACTGGCTGATCCCTCAGCTGGGGTAAGTTGGTGTAACCACCTCTTACTTAGGTGTAGTATACCTATACCTAACCTTAAATGGGACACATGTTAACCTATAAGTCACTCCTATGGCAGGCCTTAACAATCCTGAAGGCAGAGTGCTTGGTTCCATGTGAGATGGTGCTCTGGCATGAGCTGAGCCTGTCTGCAGTGGTCGGAACAACTTCCTTCTACTGTTTCCAGATATCGTCATACCATATACTCTTAAGTGCATTATGAACCTCGCGGTTAAATGCTATCTTTGGTTTGGCTTTATCAAAACATGTCGAGTAAGGTGTCATACGAATTGGAATACTAACCCCTCGCCAATTCTGGCGACGGGGTTAGCATTCCACCCTTCTAGAGGGACACGACATGTACAGTGCCTGAAACCCGGGTAACATCAGACATAGCCTCAGCTCCACAAAATGGATGCTGCCACCACAGACACAAGTCTGCCCTCCTGCTGCTGGGAGTCCTTCCAGCTTGGGAGGTGTGGACAAAGGGTTTCCTGCCAGGGGAGGTGCATGCACCACCCCAGACAGGATTTTGTGTATTGGTCAGGTAGGGCTTGAAAGAAACCAGACATGCCTGTGGCTCACAAGGAGCCTCGGTGCATATGCCAGTTCAAACCGGTCCTGGGGCTCACCAGTCCCGGGCCTGGGGCGAGCTGGACAAAGGATTGGGGGTGTAACCACCCCCCTTCCTGGTCCCACCCATAGGGAGGGACCTAGCAGGTAGTCCGGCCCCTAGAATCCGCTTAAAGGTAGGAGCTGTGTCCTAAGACTTCAGACATCCTGGAATCAACTTGAAACTAAGAAGAAGACGGGAACTTCGACATTCTGCTGCACAGAAGACTGAAGAAAATCTCCCCTGTGGTCAGGGAGTGACCACCTTGCTAACGCAAGCACCATCCAGCGCATCAACGTCTGCTTTGCCGCCGCCTCCCGCCGGAGCCCGAGCCCAGAGACTGACAAGACCTGGACCTCCAGACCTCTCACCGCCCGATCCACAGTCCCTGAGAAGAGGAGACCCGTGGAGGCACCGAGACACGTGGAGCCAGCCATCTTGGAACGACTACGACAAGCTGACAAGTGCAACAACCGAGGCTCCCTCCAAGTTGTGCTTTGGGATCTGAGAAGCCCAACCCCCGAGCAGCATCTGCACCAAAGGTGAGCCCTCCAGCATCTCCACGATCTGCGTGGGGCCCTTCTGCATTTTGCCACTCGACGCGCCTAACCGGTTGCTGGCCCGCTGGCTAGTGGCCATCTTGGCGACGAACTCTACAAAATACACTGCTGGTCTGGTTGCTCCAGACTGGCCCTTGCTCCCCTCCAAAGGAGCAATCCCTCTGACCTTGCTGGTCAGAACCAACAGCTGATTTCCGAATCCTCCTACAATTGCTTTTGCCAAGGCTTGTTTGCTTCGATCAAGTCGCCGACACCGCCGACAGCGAGAGCCTGCGTGGGACAGCTCGTGAGCCGACTCCTGGACGTCGTCGACCTTCAGGGACCACGCGGCTGCGGAGACAAGCTACCCCTCATCACCTGTTTGCACCCGACATCGCCTGGTACCCACCTGGTGCCACACTGGTCACTGGCTAGTGACTGTGAACACTGTCCCCTCTGCTTACAGGTCTTCAACATCTCCGATCCACTCTTGGATCCACTGCATCTCTCCCGGACCGACCGCCTGCAGCATCTTTGTCTTCAAGCTCCACGGAACAGATAGAAGCAACCCGATGCACTTCGAGGCCTATGCACCCGCTTCCTGTGGGTGAGGTAAAGCTGGCACACCTGTGCCCAAGTGTAGTATTACATCTCTAGTGCCTGTGTTCCAAATCTTGAGTTCCTAGTCCATCCGGAAGATCCTCTTTGCAGTAACTTTGTACTTTTTACGCACCCATTGAAACCTATGGGAGCACGCGTGTGACTATTTGCTCTGCACACGCCACCCGTGGACCTCCTGGTCACTAACTGACGTTAGCTCCTTGTAGGCCCAGCGATTCTAGAGGCCCTAGGCCTTTTCCCTTTTCTGTTCGTGGTACTTATACCACTATTTTAGTATATGGTTTGAGTGGCCACCAGGGCCTATCCATATAACGTGCAACTTCTGTGTATTCTGTGATAATCTTGTTTGACGATTTGTGCTCCTGTGCTCATAAAGAGACTAGGGGTTACTTTGAGAAATAAATACATATATATTTTGCATATATATCTGTGTGGTGTCCTTTCATTGGTATAAAAGGGGGTTACATTTGGTAAAACAGCTGGCTTAACACGCTTCACGAGTTTAGCCTCAAAGACTGCTTAGCCTACGCTACCACTAGGGCAGCTAGTCCGAAAAGGTTGACTTACAACCACACCATAAGGGTTGCTTGGCATGGTACAAGGTGATCACTTTAACTAGTGAGCATCATATACCAGGCCAACTTCTCACATTGGTGAGCAGCGGTTGGATTTGAGCTTGCTGGGTTTTACCATTGTAATCTCTTGGTTACCAATTGAAAGATCACATAGGTACCTGTAGGTACATATAAAACAAGATTAGATATACATAAGTTCTACTGAACTTAGTTGTAGTAGAGCAAAGGGAGTAGCACACCCTGACTACAACTACTAGATAGGTTTAGTAGGTAAACCCAAGTGTAGGTAGATTGCAACACATCCACCCACACTTAAGAGCAATGGCCGGGGCAGAGGGGTCCACTGTACCCATCTCTGTTGAGAGTGACCCCCAGAGGGCAACATCCAGCTTTGCTACCCTTAATCAGAATGAGCTCAGGCATTTGGCAACTCTTAGAGGCCTTAAACAGCCCAAGAACCCAAACTCTGCTGAGCTCAGAGAGCTCTTACAGAATGATGAGAATCAGAGAGCACTCAAGAAAGCTTCCCAGTTAGCCCCCTTAGGGTCAGGAACAGGAGGCCCCCCTTCTGAAGATACTACAGAGGTACCCAGTTCCAATAGCCATCCCTTAGATGAGAACCATACTACAGGGGAGGAAAGTGGTGAGGATACAGAAAGTAGTGATGATGAAGGGAGAACTAGCCCAGTGCCAAGTATTATACGTGGCCCAGCTAAACTAAGGCTATTGGGGACTGACAATGGGTTCACCCCATTGGATCTCCCCAGTGGACTTAACACAGGGCTTGGGAGGCAAAGGAATCGCTCAGGTGACTCCAATGCTTCTCATGGCTCTAGAGGCTCTCAAGGTCACTCCAGGAAAAGGATGACCACCCCTCAGAGGAGGGAACATGAGGCCAGAATGCAGGAAGCCCAGCTGAGGATCAGGAAGCAGGAGCTAGAAGTAGCCCTGATGGAAGAAAAACTGAACAAGGCTAGGCAACCTAGAGAGAGTGGGTCTATACCCACTGGTGGCAGCATTGTCCCTAAGGACAAAGATAGGGTCTTTGACAATAGGAACCTGTCTAAGGTTGTGCCCCCCTACAAAAGTGGGGATGACATCCACAAATGGATAACTGCTCTTGAGAGAGCCTGCAAAGTACAGCAGGTTCCTGAAGACCAGTGGGCAGCAATCCTCTGGCTCTCCTTTGAAGGAAGAGGCAGAGACAGACTCCTCACTGTTAGAGAAGAGGATGTCAGAAACTACAGAGTCCTGAAGAGTGTTCTGGTAGATGGGTTAGGCTTAACCACTGAACAGTACAGGTTAATGTTCAGAGACACCCAAAAGACACAGACTCAGGACTGGTCTGAATATGTTGAATGTGCCACTAAGGCTTTGGAGGGTTGGTTGCTGGGAAGTAAGGTATCTGATTATACAGGATTGTACAATTTGATGATGAGAGAACAGATTTTAAGTAACTGTCAAAACCAGCTCCTCCATCAACACCTGGTAGACTCAGATTTGACCTCTCCCCAAGAATTGGGAAAGAGGGCAGATAAATGGGTCAGGACCAGGATCAGGCCTAAGAATCAGGGTGGTGACCAAAAGAAAGATACCACCAAACCTCAAGAGAAGGGAGGGGATAAGGCAAAAGAGAAATCTTCCTCAGGGCCCCAAAACTCCACACAGGGTGGTGGGTCCCAAGCTCCCTCCTCTACCACAGGTAAAAAGCCTTACTGCCATGAGTGTAAAACTCCTGGGCATTGGAAAACTGACAGCAGTTGCCCAAGGGCTACAAACAAAACTGTTCCTCCAATTACTCCTGTCACACCACCTATTACTGTCAGCAGTAATCCCCCAGGTGGTGGGAGTGCCCCCAAAAATTTGGGTGGGTTTACTTGGGGAACACAGGGGGACCCTGGCTTAGCCAACTCCCCTGCAGCAGATACTCTTGTCTGTGATGGTGGCATGGGGTTTGCCAACTTCACTGCCTGTCCCAACACTTTGGGTAGGTACAGACAGGAGCCCTACATCAATGGTACAAAAGCTGAGGCCTACAGAGACACTGGAGCTAGCATCACAATGGTGGCCCATTGGCTAGTTCCCTCTGAGCAGCTTTTGCCTGGTTTCTCCTACCAGGTGACTAACATTGATGGCAAACAGAACAGTCATCCCATGGCAGAGGTATGTCTCAGCTGGGGAGGGGTCACTGGCCCTAAAAGGGTAGCAGTGTCCCCAACCTTGCCTGTAGACTGCTTACTGGGGAATGACTTAGAACTCTCAGCCTGGGCTGGAGTTGAACAAGACACCCATTCTAAAATGGTAGGCCTGTCACAAAAGGGTAGGGGGGTTGTGCCATTCACAACCCCTGTCCAAATAGATTTCCTCCCTGAAAAGGTTGGAAGGGCAGTGGTAGCCACAGCCCAGGCACAGACAGACTTCCCTGTAGAGACTGGCAGAGCTGTGACAGTCACAGCTCAAACACAAACTGAGTGCCCCCCTGAAAAGGTTGGCAAGGCTGTAATGGTCTCAGCCTATACTCAGACTGACATAGGTGTAGTGAAGCCTGAAACAATGGATCACTCCACACAAACTGAGAGTAGTGGGGAGGAAGAAAAGTCTCCCTCTCCCCAGACATTAGGAAAAGGTCAGCCTCCTCAGGGATCTGACCTCACCCCTTGTGAAGGAACTGCCCCAGAGGTAGCCAGGCCTGGCCTGGCAGAGCCTCTGATGTCAGTGGCCCCTTCCAAGGTGGGACCCAGTCTGGTGCAGGTAACCTGCCTCTCTCTACCCTGCCTCAGTCAGCCCAGGACTGCAGAGGTCAGGGAGGCCAGTGGACCCCCAGAGGGCCCCTGTCCACAAGAACCCCCCCATCAAAAGAATGAGGATTGCCTGGCTAGTAGCCCTAGTCAGGTGATGGGTAAAAACATTCCTGAGGGATCTCCTTTACAGGTAGTTAGGGACCTCCCCCAGAGGGATTCTGTTGGGTACAGGCAAACATGGGACCTTAGGGCCCCAGACCTGACCTGTCCCTCCAGTAAGTCCACAAAAGGGACCCAGCCTCCAGCTTTAGGTAGCCAGAGGCTGACCCTGAGAGCACAGTGCAACTCAGTTAAGGAAAGAAAGGCATCCATGGTGGAGAATGATTGGAGGAAGCTGAGACCTCACTTTGAGGACACTCACTTCAGTACTCCATCTCAACACCAGCCTTTTACTTTGCCAAGACACACCAAAGGTAGAGATTCCCTATGGTGGAGACCCTCTGATACCCTTAGGGTGAGGGATTGCTTAGTGGACCATGAGACAGGGGGTAACCATGCCAGTGCTGGTTCCTCCTTATATGGCCACTTGGGCAATATAGGCTTACCTGGTCAAGGTCAGCCTTATCTCCCTTCGTTTGGGGGGGGGGGTTGTGTAGGAAGGTGGATATCTGACTATGGTTACCCCCAAATTTTTGCCTAGTGTCTAGCTGGTTTTTCGACTTAGTTGGCCTGAGATCCTGCCATTCAGGATCTCAGCCTGGCTGTTCTCTCTTTAAAATGGACTCCATGTACCCTAGGTACATACCCAATTGGTTAGATCACCCTGTGAGCCCCTGTACCAGTGTACACTAGGTACCCAGGGCATTGGTGTATCTAAGGCCTACCAGGGGCTGAAGCATGTATTATGCCACCCCTGGCCTGGCCTAACAAATTTGACACAACTGGCTGATCCCTCAGCTGGGGTAAGTTGGTGTAACCACCTCTTACTTAGGTGTAGTATACCTATACCTAACCTTAAATGGGACACATGTTAACCTATAAGTCACTCCTATGGCAGGCCTTAACAATCCTGAAGGCAGAGTGCTTGGTTCCATGTGAGATGGTGCTCTGGCATGAGCTGAGCCTGTCTGCAGTGGTCGGAACAACTTCCTTCTACTGTTTCCAGATATCGTCATACCATATACTCTTAAGTGCATTATGAACCTCGCGGTTAAATGCTATCTTTGGTTTGGCTTTATCAAAACATGTCGAGTAAGGTGTCATACGAATTGGAATACTAACCCCTCGCCAATTCTGGCGACGGGGTTAGCATTCCACCCTTCTAGAGGGACACGACATGTACAGTGCCTGAAACCCGGGTAACATCAGACATAGCCTCAGCTCCACAAAATGGATGCTGCCACCACAGACACAAGTCTGCCCTCCTGCTGCTGGGAGTCCTTCCAGCTTGGGAGGTGTGGACAAAGGGTTTCCTGCCAGGGGAGGTGCATGCACCACCCCAGACAGGATTTTGTGTATTGGTCAGGTAGGGCTTGAAAGAAACCAGACATGCCTGTGGCTCACAAGGAGCCTCGGTGCATATGCCAGTTCAAACCGGTCCTGGGGCTCACCAGTCCCGGGCCTGGGGCGAGCTGGACAAAGGATTGGGGGTGTAACCACCCCCCTTCCTGGTCCCACCCATAGGGAGGGACCTAGCAGGTAGTCCGGCCCCTAGAATCCGCTTAAAGGTAGGAGCTGTGTCCTAAGACTTCAGACATCCTGGAATCAACTTGAAACTAAGAAGAAGACGGGAACTTCGACATTCTGCTGCACAGAAGACTGAAGAAAATCTCCCCTGTGGTCAGGGAGTGACCACCTTGCTAACGCAAGCACCATCCAGCGCATCAACGTCTGCTTTGCCGCCGCCTCCCGCCGGAGCCCGAGCCCAGAGACTGACAAGACCTGGACCTCCAGACCTCTCACCGCCCGATCCACAGTCCCTGAAAAGAGGAGACCCGTGGAGGCACCGAGACACGTGGAGCCAGCCATCTTGGAACGACTACGACAAGCTGACAAGTGCAACAACCGAGGCTCCCTCCAAGTTGTGCTTTGGGATCTGAGAAGCCCAACCCCCGAGCAGCATCTGCACCAAAGGTGAGCCCTCCAGCATCTCCACGATCTGCGTGGGGCCCTTCTGCATTTTGCCACTCGACGCGCCTAACCGGTTGCTGGCCCGCTGGCTAGTGGCCATCTTGGTGACGAACTCTACGAAATACACTGCTGGTCTGGTTGCTCCAGACTGGCCCTTGCTCCCCTCCAAAGGAGCAATCCCTCTGACCTTGCTGGTCAGAACCAACAGCTGATTTCCGAATCCTCCTACAATTGCTTTTGCCAAGGCTTGTTTGCTTCGATCAAGTCGCCGACACCGCCGACAGCAAGAGCCTGCGTGGGACAGCTCGTGAGCCGACTCCTGGACGTCGTCGACCTTCAGGGACCACGCGGCTGCGGAGACAAGCTACCCCTCATCACCTGTTTGCACCCGACATCGCCTGGTACCCACCTGGTGCCACGCTGGTCACTGGCTAGTGACTGTGAACACTGTCCCCTCTGCTTACAGGTCTTCAACATCTCCGATCCACTCTTGGATCCACTGCATCTCTCCCGGACCGACCGCCTGCAGCATCTTTGTCTTCAAGCTCCACGGAACAGATAGAAGCAACCCGACGCACTTCGAGGCCTATGCACCCGCTTCCTGTGGGTGAGGTAAAGCTGGCACACCTGTGCCCAAGTGTAGTATTACATCTCTAGTGCCTGTGTTCCAAATCTTGAGTTCCTAGTCCATCCGGAAGATCCTCTTTGCAGTAACTTTGTACTTTTTACGCACCCATTGAAACCTATGGGAGCACGCGTGTGACTATTTGCTCTGCACACGCCACCCGTGGACCTCCTGGTCACTAACTGACGTTAGCTCCTTGTAGGCCCAGCGATTCTAGAGGCCCTAGGCCTTTTCCCTTTTCTGTTCGTGGTACTTATACCACTATTTTAGTATATGGTTTGAGTGGCCACCAGGGCCTATCCATATAACGTGCAACTTCTGTGTATTCTGTGATAATCTTGTTTGACGATTTGTGCTCCTGTGCTCATAAAGAGACTAGGGGTTACTTTGAGAAATAAATACATATATATTTTGCATATATATCTGTGTGGTGTCCTTTCATTGGTATAAAAGGGGGTTACATTTGGTAAAACAGCTGGCTTAACACGCTTCACGAGTTTAGCCTCAAAGACTGCTTAGCCTACGCTACCACTAGGGCAGCTAGTCCGAAAAGGTTGACTTACAACCACACCATAAGGGTTGCTTGGCATGGTACAAGGTGATCACTTTAACTAGTGAGCATCATATACCAGGCCAACTTCTCACATTCGGGCAGTGTAGTGGGTCATGCTGTGGGTGGTGTTTCAGGGTTTAGGGCAGTGTAGTGGTGTTCGGGCAGTATAGGGGGTCATGCAGGGGGTGGTGTTTCAGGGTTTAGGGCAGTGCAGTGGTGTTCGGGCAGTGTATGGTGGCCATGCTGGGGTGATGTTTTAGGGTTTAGGGCAGTGCAGTTGTGTTTGGGCAGTGTAGGGGGTCATGCTGGGGGTGGTGTTTTAGGGTTTAGGGCAGTGCAGTGGTGTTCGGGCAGTGTAGGGTTTGTGCTGGTGCTAGTGTTTCAAGGTTTAGGGCAGAGCAGTGGTGTTCGGGCAGTGTAGGGGGACATACTGCTGCTGGTGTTTCAGTGTTTAGGGCAGAGCAGTGGTGTTCGCGTCAGTGTGGGCGGTCCTGCCGGGGAGGTGTTTCAGGGTTTGGGGCAGAGAAGTGGTGTTCAGGCAACGTAGGGGGACGTGCTGGGGGTGGTGTTTCAGGGTTTAGGGCAGTGCAGTGGTGTTCGGGCAGTGTAGGGGAAGGTGCGGGGTGGTGTTTCTGGGTTTAGGGCAGTGCAGTGTTGTTCGGGCAGTGTAGGGGATCTTGCTGGGGGTGGTGTTACAAGGTTTAGGGCAGTGGTGTTCGGGCAGTGTAGGGGGTCTTTCTGGGGGTGGTGTTTCTGGGTTTAGGGCAGTGCAGTGTTGTTCGGGCAGTGTAGGGGGTCTTGCTGGGGGTGGTGTTACTGGGTTTAGGGCAGTGGTGTTTGGGCAGTGTAGGGGGTCTTGCTGTGGGTGGTGTTTCAGGGTTTAGGGCAGTGGAGTGGTATTCAGGCAGTTTAGGGGGTCGTGCAGGGGGGTGGTGTTTCAGGGTTTTGGGCAGTGCAGTGGTGTTCAGGCAGTGTAGGGGGTCGTGTTGGGGGTGGTGTTTCAGGGTTTAGGGCAGTGCAGTGGTGTTCGGGAAGTGCAGTGGGTCCTGTTGGTGGAGGTCTTTTAGGGTTTAAGGCAGTGCAGTGGTGTTCGGGCAGAGAAGGGGGTCATGCTGGGGGTGGTGTTTTAGGGTTTAAGGCAGTGCAGTGGTGTTCGGGCAGTGTAGGGGGTTGTGTTGGAGGTGGTGTTTCAGGGTTTAGGGCAGTGCAGTGGTGTTCGGGTAGTGTAGGGGGTCAAGCTGGGGGTGGTGTTTCTGAGTTTAGGGCAGTGCAGTGGTGTTCGGGCAGAGAAGGGGGTCATGCTGGGGGTGGTGTTTTAGGGTTTAGGGCAGTGCAGTGGTGTTCGGGCAGTGTAGGGGGTTGTGTTGGAGGTGGTGTTTCAGGGTTTAGGGAAGTGCAGTGGTGTTCGGGTAGTGTAGGGGGTCAAGCTGGGGGTGGTGTTTCGAGTTTAGGGCAGTGCAATGGTGTTTGGGCAGTGTAGAGGGTTGTGCAGGGGGTGGTGTTTCAGTGTTTAAACCAGTGCAGTGGTGTTCGGGCAGTGTAGTGGGTTGTGCAGGGGGTGGTGATTCAGGGTTTAGGGCAGTGTATTGGTTATCAGGCAGTGTAGGGGTTCTTGCTGGGGGTGGTGTTTCAGGGTTTAGGGCATTGCAGGGGTGTTCGGGAAGTGCAGGGGGTCATGTAGGGGGTGGAGTTTCAGGGTTTAGGGCAGTGCAGTGGTGTTTGGGAAGTGTAGGGGGTCTTGTTGGGGAGGTGTTTTAGGGTTTAAGGCAGTGCAGTGCTGTTCGGGCAGAGTAGGAGGTCATGTTGGGGGTGGTTTTTTAGGGTTTAGGGCAGTGCAGTGGTGTTCGGGCAGTGTAGGGGGTTGTGTTGGAGGTGGTGTTTCAGGGTTTAGGGCAGTGCAGTGGTGTTTAGGCAGTGTAGGGGGTTGTGTTGGGGGTGGTGTTTCAGGGTTTAGGGCAGTGTTTGGGAAGTGTAGGGGGTCTTGTTGGGGAGATGTTTTAGGGTTTAAGGCCGTGCAGTGGTGTTCGGGCAGAGTAGGGGGTCATGCTGGGGGTGGTGGTTTAGGGCAGTGCAGTTGTGTTCGGGCAGTGTAGGGGGTTGTGTTGGAGGTGGTGTTTCAGGGTTTAGGGCAGTGCAGTGGTGTTTGGGTAGTGTAGGGAGTCAAGCTGGGGGTGGTGTTTCTGAGTTTAGGGCAGTGCAGTGTTGTTCGGGCAGTGTAGGGTGTCTTGCTGGGGGTGGTGTTACTGGGTTTAGGGCAGTGGTGTTTGGGCAGTGTAGGGGGTCTTGCTGGGGGTGGTGTTTCAGGGTTTAGGGCAGTGGAGTGGTATTCGGGCAGTTTAGGGGGTCGTGCAGGGGGTGGTGTTTCAGGGTTTTGGGCAGTGCAGTGGTGTTCAGGCAGTGTAGGGGGTCATGTTGGGGGTGGTGTTTCAGGGTTTAGGGCAGTGCAGTGGTGTTCGGGAAGTGCAGTGGGTCCTGTTGGCGGAGGTCTTTTAGGGTTTAGGGCAGTGCAGTGGTGTTCGGGCAGAGAAGGGGGTCATGCTGGGGGTGGTGTTTTAGGGTTTAGGGCAGTGCAGTGGTGTTCGGGCAGTATAGGGGGTTGTGTTGGAGGTGGTGTTTCAGGGTTTAGGGCAGTGCAGTGGTGTTCGGGTAGTGTAGGGGGTCAAGCTGGGGGTGGTGTTTCTGAGTTTAGGGCAGTGCAATGGTGTTTGGGCAGTGTAGAGGGTTGTGCAGGGGGTGGTGTTTCAGTGTTTAAACCAGTGCAGTGGTGTTCGGGCAGTGTAGTGGGTTGTGCAGGGGGTGGTGATTCAGGGTTTAGGGCAGTGTATTGGTTATCAGGCAGTGTAGGGGTTCTTGCTGGGGGTGGTGTTTCAGGGTTTAGGGCATTGCAGGGGTGTTCGGGAAGTGCAGGGAGTCATGTAGGGGGTGGAGTTTCAGGGTTTAGGGCAGTGCAGTGGTGTTTGGGAAGTGTAGGGGGTCTTGTTGGGGAGTTGTTTTAGGGTTTAAGGCAGTGCAGTGGTGTTCGGGCAGAGTAGGGGGTCATGTTGGGGGTGTTTTTTTAGGGTTGAGGGCAGTGCAGTGGTGTTCGGGCAGTGTAGGTGGTTGTGTTGGAGGTGGTGTTTCAGGGTTTAGGGCAGTGCAGTGGTGTTTAGGCAGTGTAGGGGGTTGTGTTGGGGGTGGTGTTTCAGGGTTTAGGGCAGTGTTTGGGAAGTGTAGGGGGTCTTGTTGGGGAGATGTTTTAGGGTTTAAGGCCGTGCAGTGGTGTTCGGGCAGAGTATGGGGTCATGCTGGGGGTGGTGGTTTAGGGCAGTGCAGTTGTGTTCGGGCAGTGTAGGGGGTTGTGTTGGAGGTGGTGTTTCAGGGTTTAGGGCAGTGCAGTGGTGTTTGGGTAGTGTAGGGAGTCAAGCTGGGGGTGGTGTTTCTGAGTTTAGGGCAGTGCAATGGTCTTCGGGCAGTGTAGGGGGTCATGTGGGGGTGGTGTTTCAGGGTATAGGGCAGTGCATTGGTGTGTGGGCAGTGTAGGGGGTTGTGCTGGGGGTGGTGTTTCACGGTTTGGGGCAGTGCAGTGGTGTTCGGGCAATGTAGGGGGTCATGCTGGGGGTGGTATTTCAGGGTGTAGGCCAGAGCAGTGGTGTTCGGGCAGTGTAGGGTCATGCTGGGGCTGGTGTTTTAGGGTTTAGGACAGAGCAGTGGTGTTTGGGCAGTGTAGGGGGTCGTGCTGGGGGTTTGAGTTTCAGTGTTTAGGGCAGTGCAGTGGTGTTCAGGCAGTGTAGGGGGTTGTGCTGGGGCTGGTGTTTCAGAGTTTAGGGCAGTGCAGTGGTGTTCGGGCAGCGTAGGGGGTGGTGTTTCAGGGTTTAAATCAGTGCAGTGGTGTTCGGGCAGTGCAGTGGATCATGCAGGGGTGGTGATTCAGGGTTTAGGGCAGTGCAGTGGTGTTCGGGCAGTGTAGGGGGTCTTGCTGGGGTGGTGTTTCAGGGTTTAGGTCAGTGCAGTGATGTTCGAGTAGTGTTGCTGGGGGTTGTGTTTCAGGGTATAGGGCAGTGCAGTGGTGTTCGGGCAGTTCAGGGGGTTTGCTGGGGGTGCTGTTTCAGGGTTTAGGGCAGTACAGTGGTGTTCGGGCAGTGTAGGGGGTCGTGCAGGGGTGGTGTTTCAGGGTTTAGGGCAGTGCAGGCGTGTTCGGGCAGTGTAGGAGTTCTTGCTGGGGGGTGGTGTTTCAGGGTTTAGGGCAGTGCCATTGTGTTCGGGCAGTGTAGGGGGTCATATGGGGGTGGTTTTTCATTGTTTAGGGCAGTGCAGTGGTGTTCGGGCAGTGTAGGAGGTTGTGCTGGGGGGTGGTGTTTCAGGGTTTAGGGCAGTGCAGTGGTCTTCGGGCAGTGTAGTGGGTCGTGCTGGGAGTGGTGTTTCAGGGATTAGGGCAGAGCAGTGGTGTTTGGGCAGTGTAGGGTTCGTGCTAGGGCTGGTGTTTTTGGTATTAGGGCAGAGCAGTGGTGTTCGGGCAGTGTCTGGGGGTGGAGTTTCAGGGTTTAGGGCAGTGCAGTGGTATTCGGGCAGTGTAGGAGGTCGTGCTGGGGCTGGTGTTTCAGGGTTGAGGGCAGTGCAGTGGTGTTCAGGCAGTGTAGGGTGTCGTGCTGGGGCTGATGTTTCAGGGTTTAGGGCAGAGCAGTGGTGTTCAGGCAGTGTAGGGGGTAGTGCTGGGAATGGTGTTTTAGAGTTTAGGGCAGAGCAGTGGTGTTTGGGCAGTGTAGGGGGACGAGCTGGGGCTGGTGTTTTAGGGTTTAGGGCAGAGCCGTGGTGTTCGTACAGTGTAGGCGCATGTGAGGGGGTGGTGTTTTAGGGTTTAGGGAAGAGCAGTGGTGTTCGGGCAGTGTAGTGGGTCATGCTGTGGGTGGTGTTTCAGGGTTTAGGGCAGTGTAGTGGTGTTCGGGCAGTTTAGGGGGTCGTGCAGGGGGTGATGTTTTAGGGTTTAGGGCAGTGCAGTTGTGTTTGGGCAGTGTAGGGGGTCATGCTGGGGGTGGTGTTTTAGGGTTTAGGGCAGTGCAGTGGTGTTCGGGCAGTGTAGGGTTTGTGCTGGTGCTAGTGTTTCAGGGTTTAGGGCAGAGCAGTGGTGTTCGGGCAGTGTAGGGGGACATACTGCTGCTGGTGTTTTAGTGTTTAGGGCAGAGCAGTGGTGTTCGCGTCAGTGTGGGCGGTCCTGCCGGGGAGGTGTTTCAGGGTTTGGGGCAGTGCAGTGGTGTTCGGGCAGTGTAGGGGAAGGTGTGGGGTGGTGTTTCTGGGTTTAGGGCAGTGCAGTGTTGTTCGGGCAGTGTAGGGGATCTTGCTGGGGGTGGTGTTACAGGGTTTAGGGCAGTGGTGTTCGGGCAGTGTAGGGGGTCTTGCTGGGGGTGGTGTTTCTGGGTTTAGGGCAGTGCAGTGTTGTTCGGGCAGTGTAGGGGGTCTTGCTGGGGGTGGTGTTACTGGGTTTAGGGCAGTGGTGTTTGGGCAGTGTAGGGGGTCTTGCTGGGGGTGGTGTTTCAGGGTTTAGGGCAGTGGAGTGGTATTCGGGCAGTTTAGGGGGTCGTGCAGGGGGGTGGTGTTTCAGGGTTTTGGGCAGTGCAGTGGTGTTCAGGCAGTGTCGGGGGTCGTGTTGGGGGTGGTGTTTCAGGGTTTAGGGCAGTGCAGTGGTGTGCGGGAAGTGCAGTGGGTCCTGTTGGCGGAGGTCTTTTAGGGTTTAAGGCAGTGCAGTGGTGTTCGGGCAGAGAAGGGGGTCATGCTGGGGGTGGTGTTTTAGGGTTTAGGGCAGTGCAGTGGTGTTCGGGCAGTGTAGGGGGTTGTGTTGGAGGTGGTGTTTCAGGGTTTAGGGAAGTGCAGTGGTGTTCGGGTAGTGTAGGGGGTCAAGCTGGGGGTGGTGTTTCGAGTTTAGGGCAGTGCAATGGTGTTTGGGCAGTGTAGAGGGTTGTGCAGGGGGTGGTGTTTCAGTGTTTAAACCAGTGCAGTGGTGTTCGGGCAGTGTAGTGGGTTGTGCAGGGGGTGGTGATTCAGGGTTTAGGGCAGTGTATTGGTTATCAGGCAGTGTAGGGGTTCTTGCTGGGGGTGGTGTTTAAGGGTTTAGGGCATTGCAGGGGTGTTCGGTAAGTGCAGGGGGTCATGTAGGGGGTGGAGTTTCAGGGTTTAGGGCAGTGCATTGGTGTTTGGGAAGTGTAGGGGGTCTTGTTGGGGAGGTGTTTTAGGGTTTAAGGCAGTGCAGTGGTGTTTGGGCAGAGTAGGGGGTCATGTTGGGGGTGGTTTTTTAGGGTTTAGGGCAGTGCAGTGGTGTTCGGGCAGTGTAGGGGGTTGTGTTGGAGGTGGTGTTTCAGGGTTTAGGGCAGTGCAGTGGTGTTTAGGCAGTGTAGGGGGTTGTGTTGGGGGTGGTGTTTCAGGGTTTAGGGCAGTGTTTGGGAAGTGTAGGGGGTCTTGTTGGGGAGATGTTTTAGGGTTTAAGGCCGTGCAGTGGTGTTCGGGCAGAGTAGGGGGTCATGCTGGGGGTGGTGGTTTAGGGCAGTGCAGTTGTGTTCGGGCAGTGTAGGGGGTTGTGTTGGAGGTGGTGTTTCAGGGTTTAGGGCAGTGCAGTGGTGTTTGGGTAGTATAGGGAGTCAAGCTGGGGGTGGTGTTTCTGAGTTTAGGGCAGTGCAATGGTGTTCGGGCAGTGTAGAGGGTTGTGCAGGGGGTGGTGTTTCAGTGTTTAAACCCGTGCAGTGGTGTTCGAGAAGTGTAGTGGGTTGTGCAGGGGGTGGTGATTCAGGGCTTAGGGCAGTGTAGTGGTGTTCAGGCAGTGTAGGGGGTTTTGCTGGGGGTTGTGTTTCAGGGTTTAGGGCAGTGCAGTGATGTTCGGGCAGTGTAGGGGGTCTTGCTGTTGGTACTGTTTCAAGGGTTTAGGGCAGTGCAGTGGTGTTTGGGCAGTGTAGGGGTCTTGCTGGGGCTGGTGTTTCAGGGTTTAGGGCAGTGCAGTGCTGTTCGGGCAGTGTAGGGGGTTGTGCAGGGGTGGTGTTTCAGGGTTTAGGGCAGTGAAGTGGTGTTCGGGCAGTGTAGCGGTTCTTGCTGGGGTGGTGTTTCAGGGTTTAGGGCAGTGCAGTGGTGTTCGGGCAGTGTAGGGGGTTGTGCTGGGGCTGGTGGTTCAGGGTTTAGGGCAGTGCAGTGGTGTTCTGGCAGTGTGGGGGTCGTGCTGCGGCTGGTGTTTCAGGGTTTAGGGCAGTGCAGTGGTGTTCGGGCAGTGTAGGGGGTCGTGGTAGGGCTGGTGTTTCAGGGTTTAGGGCAGTGCAGTGGTGTTCGGGCAGTGTGGGGGTCGTGTTGGGGCTGGTGTTTCAGGGTTTAGGCAGTGCAGTGGTGTTCGGGCAGTGTAGGGGGTTGTGCTGGGATTGGTGGTTCAGGGTTTAGGGCAGTGCAGAGGTGTTTGGGCAGTGTGGGGGGTCGTGCTGGGGCTGGTGTTTCAGGGTTTAAGGCAGTGCAGTGGTGTTCGGGCAGTGTGGGGGGTCGTGTTGGGGCTGGTGTTTTAGGGTTTTGGGCAGTGCAGTGGTGTTCGGGCAGTGTAGAGGGGCGTGCTGGTGCTGTTGTTTCAGGGTTTAGGGCAGAGCAGTGGTGTTTTGGCAGTGTAGGGAGTCGTGCTGGGGCTGGTGTTTCAGGGTTTAGGGCAGTGCAGTGGTGTTCGGGCAGTGTGGGGGGTCGTGTTGGGGCTGGTGTTTCAGGGTTTTGGGCAGTGCAGTGGTGTTCGGGCAGTGTAGTGAGTTGTGCAGGGGGTGGTGATTCAGGGTTTAGGGCAGTGTATTGGTTATCAGGCAGTGTAGGGGGTCTTGCTGGGGGTGGTGTTTCAGGGTTTAGGGCATTTCAGGGGTGTTCGGGAAGTGCAGGGGGTCATGTAGGGGGTGGAGTTTCAGGGTTTAGGGCAGTGCAGTGGTGTTTGGGAAGTGTAGGGGGTCTTCTTGTTGGGGAGGTGTTTTAGGGTTTAAGGCAGTGCAGTGGTGTTCGGGCAGAGTAGGGGGTCATGTTGGGGGTGGTTTTTTAGGGTTTAGGGCAGTGCAGTGGTGTTCGGGCAGTGTAGGGGGTTGTGTTGGAGGTGGTGTTTCAGGGTTTAGGGCAGTGCAGTGGTGTTTAGGCAGTGTAGGGGGTTGTGTTGGGGGTGGTGTTTCAGGGTTTAGGGCAGTGTTTGGGAAGTGTAGGGGGTCTTGTTGGGGAGATGTTTTAGGGTTTAAGGCCGTGCAGTGGTGTTCGGGCAGAGTAGGGGGTCATGCTGGGGGTGGTGTTTTAGGGTTTAGGGCAGTGCAGTGGTGTTCGGGCAGTGTAGGGGGTTGTGTTGGAGGTGGTGTTTCAGGGTTTAGGGCAGTGCAGTGGTGTTTGGGTAGTGTAGGGAGTCAAGCTGGGGGTGGTGTTTCTGAGTTTAGGGCAGTGCAATGGTGTTCGGGCAGTGTAGAGGGTTGTGCAGGGGGTGGTGTTTCAGTGTTTAAACCAGTGCAGTGGTGTTCGGGAAGTGTAGTGGGTTGTGCAGGGGGTGGTGATTCAGGGTTTAGGGCAGTGTAGTGGTGTTCAGGCAGTGTAGGGGGTTTTGCTGGGGGTGGTGTTTCAGGGTTTAGGGCAGTGCAGTGATGTTCGGGCAGTGTAGGGGGTCTTGCTGTTGGTACTGTTTCAGGGTTTAGGGCAGTGCAGTGGTGTTTGGGCAGTGTAGGGGTCTTGCTGGGGTGGTGTTTCAGGGTTTAGGGCAGTGCAGTGCTGTTCCGGCAGAGTAGGGGGTTGTGCAGGGGTGGTGTTTCAGGGTTTAGGGCAGTGAAGTGGTGTTCGGGCAGTGTAGGGGTTCTTGCTGGGGGTGGTGTTTCAGGGTTTAGGGCAGTGCAGTGGTGTTCGGGCAGTGTAGGGGGTTGTGCTGGGGCTGGTGGTTCAGGGTTTAAGGCAGTGCAGTGGTGTTCGGGCAGTGTGGGGGTCATGCTGCGGCTGGTGTTTCAGGGTTTAGGGCAGTGCAGTGGTGTTCGGGCAGTGTAGGGGGTCGTGGTAGGGCTGGTGTTTCAGGGTTTAGGGCAGTGCAGTGGTGTTCGGGCAGTGTGGGGGTCGTGTTGGGGCTGGTGTTTTAGGGTTTAGGCAGTGCAGTGGTGTTCGGGCAGAGTAGGGGGTCGTGCTGGTGCTGGTGTTTCAGGGTTTAGGGCAGAGCAGTGGTGTTCAGGCAGTGTAGGGAGACGTGCTGGTTCTGGTGTTTCAGTGTTTAGGGCAGAGCAGTGGTGTTCGGGAAGTGTAGGGGTCATGCTGGTGCTGGTGTTTCAGGGTTTAGGGCAAAGCAGGGGTGTTCAGGCAGTGTGGGAGGTCGTGCTGGGGCTGGTGTTTTAGGGTTTAGGGCAGTGCCCTGGTGTTTGGGTAGTGTGGGGGGTCATGCTGGGGCTGGAGGTTCAGAGTTTAGGGCAGTGCAGTGGTGTTCGGGCAGTGTGGGGGGGTCGTGCTGGGGCTGGTGTTTCAGGGTTTAGGGCAGTGCAGTGGTGTTCGGGCAGTGTGGGGGGTCGTGTTGGGGTTGGTGTTTCAGGGTTTAGGGCAGTGCAGTGGTGTTCGGGCAGTGTGGGGGGGTCGTGCTGGGGCTGGTGTTTCAGGGTTTAGGGCTCTGCAGTGGTGTTCGGGCAGTGTGGGGGGTCGTGTTGGGGCTGGTGTTTCAGGGTTTTGGGATGTGCAGTGGTGTTCGGGCAGTGTAGGGGGCATGCTGGTGCTGGTGTTTCAGGGTTTAGGGCAGAGCAGTGGTGTTTTGGCAGTGTAGGGAGACGTGCTGGTGTTGGTGTTTCAGTGTTTAGGGCAGAGCAGTGGTGTTCGGGCAGTGTAGGGGGTCATGCTGGTGCTGGTCTTTCAGGGTTTAGAGCAGAGCAGTGGTGTTTGGGCAGTGTAGGGGGACGTGCTGGGGTGGTGTTTCAGGGTTTAGGGCAGTGCAGTGGTGTTCGGGCAGTGTAGGGGGTTGTGCAAGTGGGTGGTGTTTCAGGGTTTAGGGCAGTGCAGTGGTGTTCGGGCAGTGTAGGGGGTCTTGCTGGGGGTGGTGTTTCATGGTTTAAGGCAGTGTAGTGGTATTTGGGCAGTGTAGGGGGTCGTGCAGGGGGTGGTGTTTCAGGGTTTAGGGCAGTGCAATGGTGTGTGGGCAGTGTAGGGGGTCGTGCTGGGGGTTGTGTTTCAGGGTTTTGGGCAGTGCAGTGGTGTTCGGGAAGTGTAGTGGGTTGTGCAGGGGGTGGTGATTGAGGGTTTAGGGCAGTGTAGTGGTGTTCAGGCAGTGAAGGGGGTCTTGCTGTTGGTACTGTTTCAGGGTTTAGGGCAGTGCAGTGGTGTTCGGGCACTGTAGGGGTCTTGCTGGGGCTGGTGTTTCAGGGTTTAGGGCAGTGCAGTGCTGTTCGGGCAGTGTAGGGGGTTGTGCAGGGGTGGTGTTTCAGGGTTTAGGGCAGTGCAGTGGTGTTCGGGCATTGTAGGGGTTCTTGCTGGAGGTGGTGTTTCAGGGTTTAGGGCAGTGCAGTGGTGTTCGGGCAGTGTGGGGGTCGTGCTGTGGCTGGTGTTTCAGGGTTTAGGGCAGTGCAGTGGTGTTCGGGCAGTGTAGGGGGTCGTGGTAGGGCTGGTGTTTCAGGGTTTAGGGCAGTGCAGTGGTGTTCGGGCAGTGTGGGGGGTCATGTTGGGGCTGGTGTTTCAGGGTTTAGGCCGTGCAGTGGTGTTCGGGCAGTGTAGGGGGTCGTGCTGGTGTTTCAGGGTTTAGGGCAGAGCAGTGGTGTTCGGGCAGTGTAGGGAGACGTGCTGGTTCTGGTGTTTCAGTGTTTAGGGCAGAGCAGTGGTGTTCGGGAAGTGTAGGGGTCATGCTGGCGCTGGTGTTTCAGGGATTAGGGCAAAGCAGTGGTGTTCAGGCAATGTGGGAGGTCGTGCTGGGGCTGGTGTTTCAGGGTTCAGGGCAGTGCACTGGTGTTTGGGTGTTTGGGTAGTGTGGGGGGTCATGCTGGGGCTGGTGTTTCAGGGTTTAGGGGAGTGCATTGGTGTTCGGGCAGTGTGGGGGGTCATGCTAGGGCTGGTGTTTCAAGGTTTAGGGCAGTGCAGTGGTGTTCGGGCAGTGTGGGGGGTCGTGTTGGGGCTGGTGTTTCAGGGTTTAGGGCAGTGCAGTCGTGTTCGGGCAGTGTAGGGGATCGTGCTTGTGCTGGTGTTTCATGGGCAGTGGTGTTCAGGTAGTGTGGGGGGTCGTGTTCGGGTGGTGGTTCAGAGTTTAGGGCAGTGCAGTGGTGTTCGGGTAGTGTGGGGGGTCGTGCTGGGATTGGTGGTTTACGGTTTAGGGCATTGCAGTGGTTTTCGGGCAGTGTGGGGGGTCGTGCTGGGGCTGGTGTTTCAGGGTTCAGGGCAGTGCAGTGGTGTTCGGGCAGTGTGGGGGGTCATGTTGGGGCTGGTGTTTCAGGGTTTTGGGCAGTGCAGTGGTGTTCGGGCAGTGTAGGGGGTTATGCTGGTGCTGGTGTTTCAGGGTTTAGGGCAGAGCAGTGGTGTTTGGGCAGTGTAGGGAGACGTGCTGGTGCTGGTGTTTCAGTGTTTAGGGCAGAGCAGTGGTGTTCGTGCAGTGTAGGGGGTCATGCTGGTGCTGGTCTTTCAGGGTTTAGAGCAGAGCATTGGTGTTTGGGCAGTGTAGGGGACGTGCTGAGGGTGTTGTTTCAGGATTTAGGGCAGTGCAGTGGTGTTCGGGCAGTGGAGGGGGTCGAGCAGGTGGGTGGTGTTTCAGGGTTTAGGGCAGTGCAGTGGTGTTCGGGCAGAGTAGGGGTCTTGCTGGGGTGGTGTTTCAGGGTTTAAGGCAGTGTAGTGGTATTTGGGCAGTGTAGGGGGTCGTGCAGGGGTGGTATTTCAGGGTTTAGGGCAGTGCAATGGTGTGTGGGCAGTGTAGGGGGTCGTGGTGGGGGTTGTGTTTCAGGGTTTAGGGCAGTGTAGTGGTGTTCGGGAAGTGTTGTGGGTTGTGCAGGGGGTGGTGATTGAGGGTTTAGGGCAGTGTAGTGGTGTTCAGGCAGTTTAGGGGGTTTTGCTGGGGGTGGTGTTTCAGGGTTTAGGGCAGTGCAGTGATGTTCGGGCAGTGTAGGGGGTCTTGCTGGTGGTACTGTTTCAGGGTTTAGGGCAGTGCAATGGTGTTCGGGCAGTGTAGGGGTCTTGCTGGGGCTGGTGTTTCAGGGTTTAGGGCAGTGCAGTGGTGTTCGGGCAGTGTAGGGGGTCGTGCAGGGGTGGTGTTTTGGGGTTTAGGGCAGTGCAATGGTGTTCGGGCAGTGTAGGGGTTCTTGCTGGGGGTGGTGTTTCAGGGTTTAGGGCAGTGCAGTGGTGTTCGGGCAGTGTAGGGGGTTGTGCTGGGGCTGGTGGTTCAGGGTTTAGGGCAGTGCAGAGGTGTTCGGGCAGTGTGGGGGGTCGTGCTGGGGCTGGTGTTTCAGGGTTTAGGGCACTGCAGTGGTGTTCGGGCAGTGTGGGGGGTCGTGTTGGGGCTGATGTTTCAGGGTTTTGGGCTGTGCAGTGGTGTTCAGGCAGTGTAGGGGGCATGCTGGTGCTGGTGTTTCAGGGTTTAGGGCAGAGCAGTGGTGTTTTGGCAGTGTAGGGAGACGTGCTGGTGTTGGTGTTTCAGTGTTTAGGGCAGAGCAGTGGTGTTCGGGCAGTGTAGGGGGTCATGCTGGTGCTGGTCTTTCAGGGTTTAGAGCAGAGCAGTGGTGTTTGGGCAGTGTAGGGGGACGTGCTGGGGTGGTGTTTCAGGGTTTAGGGCAGTGCAGTGGTGTTCGGGCAGTGTAGGGGGTTGTGCAAGTGGGTGGTGTTTCAGGGTTTCGGGCAGTGCAGTGGTGTTCGGGCAGTGTAGGGGGTCTTGCTGGGGGTGGTGTTTCATGGTTTAAGGCAGTGTAGTGGTATTTGGGCAGTGTAGGGGGTCGTGCAGGGGGTGGTGTTTCAGGGTTTAGGGCAGTGCAATGGTGTGTGGGCAGTGTAGTGGGTCGTGCTGGGGGTTGTGTTTCAGGGTTTTGGGCAGTGCAGTGGTGTTCGGGAAGTGTAGTGGGTTGTGCAGGGGGTGGTGATTGAGGGTTTAGGGCAGTGTAGTGGTGTTCAGGCAGTGAAGGGGGTTTTGCTGGGGGTGGTGTTTCAGGGTTTAGGGCAGTGCAGTGATGTTCGGGCAGTGTAGGGGGTCTTGCTGTTGGTACTGTTTCAGGGTTTAAGGCAGTGCAGTGGTGTTCGGGCACTGTAGGGGTCTTGCTGGGGCTGGTGTTTCAGGGTTTAGGGCAGTGCAGTGCTGTTCGGGCAGTGTAGGGGGTTGTGCAGGGGTGGTGTTTCAGGGTTTAGGGCAGTGCAGTGGTGTTCGGGCATTGTAGGGGTTCTTGCTGGAGGTGGTGTTTCAGGGTTTAGGGCAGTGCAGTGGTGTTCGGGCAGTGTAGGGGCTTGTGCTGGGGCTGGTGGTTCAGGGTTTAGGGCAGTGCAGTGGTGTTCGGGCAGTGTGGGGGTCGTGCTGTGGCTGGTGTTTCAGGATTTAGGGCAGTGCAGTGGTGTTCGGGCAGTGTAGGGGGTCGTGGTAGGGCTGGTGTTTCAGGGTTTAGGGCAGTGCAGTGGTGTTCGGGCAGTGTGGGGGGTCATGTTGGGGCTGGTGTTTCAGGGTTTAGGCCGTGCAGTGGTGTTCGGGCAGTGTAGGGGGTCGTGCTGGTGTTTCAGGGTTTAGGGCAGAGCAGTGGTGTTCGGGCAGTGTAGGGAGACGTGCTGGTTCTGGTGTTTCAGTGTTTAGGGCAGAGCAGTGGTGTTCGGGAAGTGTAGGGGTCATGCTGGCGCTGGTGTTTCAGGGTTTAGGGCAAAGCAGTGGTGTTCAGGCAATGTGGGAGGTCGTGCTGGGGCTGGTGTTTCAGGGTTCAGGGCAGTGCACTGGTGTTTGGGTGTTTGGGTAGTGTGGGGGGTCATGCTGGGGCTGGTGTTTCAGGGTTTAGGGCAGTGCATTGGTGTTCGGGCAGTGTGGGGGGTCATGCTAGGTATGGTGTTTCAAGGTTTAGGGCAGTGCAGTGGTGTTCGGGCAGTGTGGGGGGTCGTGTTGGGGCTGATGTTTCAGGGTTTAGGGCAGTGCAGTCGTGTTCGGGCAGAGTAGGGGATCGTGCTTGTGCTGGTGTTTCA
The DNA here is from genome assembly GCF_964204655.1 of Triturus cristatus. Classification (NCBI taxonomy): domain Eukaryota; kingdom Metazoa; phylum Chordata; class Amphibia; order Caudata; family Salamandridae; genus Triturus; species Triturus cristatus. The sequence goes on along the minus strand of NC_140579.1, from coordinate 1,265,209,994 downwards.
TGGGCAGTGGTGTTCAGGTAGTGTGGGGGGTCGTGTTCGGGTGGTGGTTCAGAGTTTAGGGCAGTGCAGTGGTGTTCGGGTAGTGTGGGGGGTCGTTCTGGGATTGGTGGTTTACGGTTTAGGGCATTGCAGTGGTGTTCGGGCAGTGTGGGGGGTCGTGCTGGGGCTGGTGTTTCAGGGTTCAGGGCAGTGCAGTGGTGTTCGGGCAGTGTGGGGGGTCGTGTTGGGGCTGGTGTTTCAGGGTTTTGGGCAGTGCAGTGGTGTTCGGGCAGTGTAGGGGGTCATGCTGGTGCTGGTGTTTCAGGGTTTAGGGCAGAGCAGTGGTGTTTGGGCAGTGTAGGGAGACGTGCTGGTGCTGGTGTTTCAGTGTTTAGGGCAGAGCAGTGGTGTTCGTGCAGTGTAGGGGGTCATGCTGGTGCTGGTCTTTCAGGGTTTAGAGCAGAGCATTGGTGTTTGGGCAGTGTAGGGGGACGTGCTGAGGGTGTTGTTTCAGGGTTTAGGGCAGTGCAGTGGTGTTCGGGCAGTGGAGGGGGTCGAGCAGGTGGGTGGTGTTTCAGGGTTTAGGGCAGTGCAGTGGTGTTCGGGCAGTGTAGGGGTCTTGCTGGGGTGGTGTTTCAGGGTTTAAGGCAGTGTAGTGGTATTTGGGCAGTGTAGGGGGTCGTGCAGGGGTGGTATTTCAGGGTTTAGGGCAGTGCAATGGTGTGTGGGCAGTGTAGGGGGTCGTGGTGGGGGTTGTGTTTCAGGGTTTAGGGCAGTGTAGTGGTGTTCGGGAAGTGTTGTGGGTTGTGCAGGGGGTGGTGATTGAGGGTTTAGGGCAGTGTAGTGGTGTTCAGGCAGTTTAGGGGGTTTTGCTGGGGGTGGTGTTTCAGGGTTTAGGGCAGTGCAGTGATGTTCGGGCAGTGTAGGGGGTCTTGCTGGTGGTACTGTTTCAGGGTTTAGGGCAGTGCAGTGGTGTTCGGGCAGTGTAGGGGTCTTGCTGGGGCTGGTGTTTCAGGGTTTAGGGCAGTGCAGTGGTGTTCGGGCAGTGTAGGGGGTTGTGCAGGGGTGGTGTTTTGGGGTTTAGGGCAGTGCAGTGGTGTTCGGGCAGTGTAGGGGTTCTTGCTGGGGGTGGTGTTTCAGGGTTTAGGGCAGTGCAGTGGTGTTCGGGCAGTGTAGGGGGTTGTGCTGGGGCTGGTGGTTCAGGGTTTAGGGCAGTGCAGTGGTGTTCGGGCAGTGTGGGGGTCGTGCTGCGGCTGGTGTTTCAGGGTTTAGGGCAGTGCAGTGATGTTCGGGCAGTGTAGGGGGTCTTGCTGTTGGTACTGTTTCAAGGGTTTAGGGCAGTGCAGTGGTGTTTGGGCAGTGTAGGGGTCTTGCTGGGGCTGGTGTTTCAGGGTTTAGGGCAGTGCAGTGCTGTTCGGGCAGTGTAGGGGGTTGTGCAGGGGTGGTGTTTCAGGGTTTAGGGCAGTGAATTGGTGTTCGGGCAGTGTAGCGGTTCTTGCTGGGGGTGGTGTGTCAGGGTTTAGGGCAGTGCAGTGGTGTTCGGGCAGTGTAGGGGGTTGTGCTGGGGCTGGTGGTTCAGGGTTTCGGTCAGTGCAGTGGTGTTCGGGAAGTGGGGGGGTCGTGCTGCGGCTGGTGTTTCAGGGTTTAGGGCAGTGCAGTGGTGTTCGGGCAGTGTAGGGGGTAGTGGTAGGGCTGGTGTTTCAGGGTTTAGGGAAGTGCAGTGGTGTTCGGGCAGTGTGGGGTTCGTGTTGGGGCTGGTGTTTCAGGGTTTAGGCAGTGCAGTGGTGTTCGGGCAGTGTAGGGGGTCGTGCTGGTGCTGGTGATTCAGGGTTTAGGGCAGAGCAGTGGTGTTCAGGCAGTGTAGGGAGACGTGCTGGTTCTGGTGTTTCAGGGTTTAGGGCAGAGCAGTGGTGTTCGGGAAGTGTAGGGGTCATGCTGGTGCTGGTGTTTCAGGGTTTAGGGCAAAGCAGGGGTGTTCAGTCAGTGTGGGAGGACGTGCTGGGGCTGGTGTTTCAGGGTTTAGGGCAGTGCCCTGGAGTTTGGGTAGTGTGGGGGGTCATGCTGGGGCTGGAGGTTCAGAGTTTAGGGCAGTGCAGTTGTGTTCGGGCAGTGTGGGGGGGTCGTGCTGGGGCTGGTGTTTCAGGGTTTAGGGCAGTGCAGTGGTGTTCGGGCAGTGTGGGGGGTCGTGTTGGGGCTGGTGTTTCAGGGTTTAGGGCAGTGCAGTGGTGTTCGGGCAGTGTAGGGGATCGTGCTTGTGCTGGTGTTTCAGGGTTTAGGGCAGGGCAGTGGTGTTCAGGTAGTGTGGGGGTCGTGGTCGGGTGGTGGTTCAGAGTTTAGGGCAGTGCAGTGGTGTTCGGGTAGTGTGGGGGGTTGTGCTGGGATTGGTGGTTCAGGGTTTAGGGCAGTGCAGAGGTGTTCGGGCAGTGTGGGGGGTCGTGCTGGGGCTGGTGTTTCAGGGTTTAAGGCAGTGCAGTGGTGTTCGGGCAGTGTGGGGGGTCGTGTTGGGGCTGGTGCTTTAGGGTTTTGGGCAGTGCAGTGGTGTTTGGGCAGTGTAGAGGGGCGTGCTGGTGCTGGTGTTTCAGGGTTTAGGGCAGAGCAGTGGTGTTTTGGCAGTGTAGGGAGTTGTGCTGGGGCTGGTGTTTCAGGGTTTAGGGCAGTGCAGTGGTGTTCGGGCAATGTGGGGGGTCATGTTGGGGCTGGTGTTTCAGGGTTTTGGGCAGTGCAGTGGTGTTCGGGCAGTGTAGTGAGTTGTGCAGGGGGTGGTGATTCAGGGTTTAGGGCAGTGTATTGGTTATCAGGCAGTGTAGGGGGTCTTGCTGGGGGTGGTGTTTCAGGGTTTAGGGCATTGCAGGGGTGTTCGGGAAGTGCAGGGGGTCATGTAGGGGGTGGAGTTTCAGGGTTTAGGGCAGTGCAGTGGTGTTTGAGAAGTGTAGGGGGTCTTGTTGGGGAGGTGTTTTAGGGTTTAAGGCAGTGCAGTGGTGTTTGGGCAGAGTAGGGGGTCATGTTGGGGGTGGTTTTTTAGGGTTTAGGGCAGTGCAGTGGTGTTCGGGCAGTGTAGGGGGTTGTGTTGGAGGTGGTGTTTCAGGGTTTAGGGCAGTGCAGTGGTGTTTCGGCAGTGTAGGGGGTTGTTTTGGGGGTGGTGTTTCAGGGTTTAGGGCAGTGTTTGGGAAGTGTAGGGGGTCTTGTTTGGAGATGTTTTAGGGTTTAAGGCCGTGCAGTGGTGTTCGGGCAGAGTAGGGGGTCATGCTGGGGGTGGTGTTTTAGGGTTTAGGGCAGTGCAGTGGTGTTCGGGCAGTGTAGGGGGTTGTGTTGGAGGTGGTGTTTCAGGGTTTAGGGCAGTGCAGTGGTGTTTGGGTAGTGTAGGGAGTCAAGCTGGGGGTGGTGTTTCTGAGTTTAGGGCAGTGCAATGGTGTTCGGGCAGTGTAGAGGGTTGTGCAGGGGGTGGTGTTTCAGTGTTTAAACCAGTGCAGTGGTGTTCGGGAAGTGTAGTGGGTTGTGCAGGGGGTGGTGATTCAGGGTTTAGGGCAGTGTAGTGGTGTTCAGGCAGTGTAGGGGGTTTTGCTGGGGGTGGTGTTTCAGGGTTTAGGGCAGTGCAGTGATGTTCGGGCAGTGTAGCGGGTCTTGCTGTTGGTACTGTTTCAGGGTTTAGGGCAGTGCAGTGGTGTTTGGGCAGTGTAGGGGTCTTGCTGGGGTGGTGTTTCAGGGTTTAGGGCAGTGCAGTGCTGTTCGGGCAGTGTAGGGGGTTGTGCAGGGGTGGTGTTTCAGGGTTTAGGGCAGTGAAGTGGTGTTCGGGCAGTGTAGGGGTTCTTGCTGGGGGTGGTGTTTCAGGGTTTAGGGCAGTGCAGTGGTGTTAGGGCAGTGTAGGGGGTTGTGCTGGGGCTGGTGGTTCAGGGTTTAGGGCAGTGCAGTGGTGTTCGGGCAGTGTGGGGGTCATGCTGCGGCTGGTGTTTCAGGGTTTAGGGCAGTGCAGTGGTGTTCGGGCAGTGTAGGGGGTCGTGGTAGGGCTGGTGTTTCAGGGTTTAGGGCAGTGCAGTGGTGTTCGGGCAGTGTGGGGGTCGTGTTGGGGCTGGTGTTTCAGGGTTTAGGCAGTGCAGTGGTGTTCGGGCAGTGTAGGGGGTCATGCTGGTGCTGGTGTTTCAGGGTTTAGGGCAGAGCAGTGGTGTTCGGGAAGTGTAGGGGTCATGCTGGTGCTGGTGTTACAGGGTTTAGGGCAAAGCAGGGGTGTTCAGTCAGTGTGGGAGGACGTGCTGGGGCTGGTGTTTCAGGGTTTAGGCCAGTGCCCTGGAGTTTGGGTAGTGTGGGGGGTCATGCTGGGGCTGGAGGTTCAGAGTTTAGGGCAGTGCAGTTGTGTTCGGGCAGTGTGGGGGGGTCGTGCTGGGGCTGGTGTTTCAGGGTTTAGGGCAGTGCAGTGGTGTTCGGGCAGTGTGGGGGGTCGTGTTGGGGCTGGTGTTTCAGGGTTTAGGGCAGTGCAGTGGTGTTCGGGCAGTGTAGGGGATCGTGCTTGTGCTGGTGTTTCAGGGTTTAGGGCAGGGCAGTGGTGTTCAGGTAGTGTGGGGGTCGTGGTCGGGTGGTGGTTCAGAGTTTAGGGCAGTGCAGTGGTGTTCGGGTAGTGTGGGGGGTTGTGCTGGGATTGGTGGTTCAGAGTTTAGGGCAGTGTAGAGGTGTTCGGGCAGTGTGGGGGGTCGTGCTGGGGCTGGTGTTTCAGGGTTTAAGGCAGTGCAGTGGTGTTCGGGCAGTGTGGGGGGTCATGTTGGGGCTGGTGTTTCAGGGTTTTGGGCAGTGCAGTGGTGTTCGGGCAGTGTAGGGGGGCGTGCTGGTGCTGGTGTTTCAGGGTTTAGGGCAGAGCAGTGGTGTTTTGGCAGTGTAGGGAGTCGTGCTGGGGCTGGTGTTTCAGGGTTTAGGGCAGTGCAGTGGTGTTCGGGCAGTGTGGGGGGTCGTGTTGGGGCTGGTGTTTCAGGGTTTTAGGCAGTGCAGTGGTGTTCGGGCAGTGTAGTGAGTTGTGCAGGGGGTGGTGATTCAGGGTTTAGGGCAGTGTATTGGTTATCAGGCAGTGTAGGGGGTCTTGCTGGGGGTGGTGTTTCAGGGTTTAGGGCATTGCAGGGGTGATCGGGAAGTGCAGGGGTTCATGTAGGGGGTGGAGTTTCAGGGTTTAGGGCAGTGCAGTGGTGTTTTGGGAAGTGTAGGGGGTCTTGTTGGGGAGGTGTTTTAGGGTTTAAGGCAGTGCAGTGGTGTTCGGGCAGAGTAGGGGGTCATGTTGGGGGTGGTTTTTTAGGGTTTAGGGCAGTGCAGTGGTGTTCGGGCAGTGTAGGGGGTTGTGTTGGAGGTGGTGTTTCAGGGTTTAGGGCAGTGCAGTGGTGTTTCGGCAGTTTAGGGGGTTGTGTTTTGGGTGGTGTTTCAGGGTTTAGGGCAGTGTTTGGGAAGTGTAGGGGGTCTTGTTGGGGAGATGTTTTAGGGTTTAAGGCCGTGCAGTGGTGTTCGGGCAGAGTAGGGGGTCATGCTGGGGGTGGTGTTTTAGGGTTTAGGGCAGTGCAGTGGTGTTCGGGCAGTGTAGGGGGTTGTGTTGGAGGTGGTGTTTCAGGGTTTAGGGCAGTGCAGTGGTGTTTGGGTAGTGTAGGGAGTCAAGCTGGGGGTGGTGTTTCTGAGTTTAGGGCAGTGCAATGGTGTTCGGGCAGTGTAGAGGGTTGTGCAGGGGGTGGTGTTTCAGTGTTTAAACCAGTGCAGTGGTGTTCGGGAAGTGTAGTGGGTTGTGTAGGGGGTGGTGATTCAGGGTTTAGGGCAGTGTAGTGGTGTTCAGGCAGTGTAGGGGGTTTTGCTGGGGGTGGTGTTTTAGGGTTTAGGGCAGTGCAGTGATGTTCGGGCAGTGTAGGGGGTCTTGCTGTTGGTACTGTTTCAGGGTTTAGGGCAGTGCAGTGGTGTTTGGGCAGTGTAGGGGTCTTGCTGGGGTGGTGTTTCAGGGTTTAGGGCAGTGCAGTGCTGTTCCCGCAGAGTAGGGGGTTGTGCAGGGGTGGTGTTTCAGGGTTTAGGGCAGTGAAGTGGTGTTCGGGCAGTGTAGGGGTTCTTGCTGGGGGTGGTTGTAGGAGAGTAGGGTCTGCTATCCTATGGTCACCCCAAATTTTTGCTTTTTGCTTCACTGGTTTTTGACATATTGAGGCTGTGGGCCTGCCAATCAGACCCCCAGCCTGCTGTTCTCTCTACTAAATTAAAACTATGCACCCTAGGTGCATAACCAATTGGAAGTGGATCACCCTGTCAGCCCCTGTACCAGTGTACACTAGGTACCCAGGGCATTGGTGTACCCAAGGCCTGCCAGGGGCTGCAGCATGTATTATGCCACCCCAGGCTTGGCCTAACAATCTGACACAACTGGCTGATCACTCAGCTGGGGTAAGTTGGTGTAATCACCTCTTACTTAGGTGTAGTATACCTATACCTAACCTTAAATGGGACACCTGGTAACCTATGAGTCACTCCTATGGCAGGCCTTAACAATCCTGAAGGCAGAGTGCTTGGTTCCATGTGAGATGGTGCTCTGGCATGAGCTGAGCCTGTCTGCAGTGGTCGGAACAACTTCCTTCTACTGTTTCCAGATATCGTCATACCATATACTCTTAAGTGCATTATGAACCTCGCGGTTAAATGCTATCTTTGGTTTGGCTTTATCAAAACATGTCGAGTAAGGTGTCATACGAATTGGAATACTAACCCCTCGCCAATTCTGGCGACGGGGTTAGCATTCCACCCTTCTAGAGGGACACGACATGTACAGTGCCTGAAACCCGGGTAAAATCAGACATAGCCTCAGCTCCACAAAATGGATGCTGCCACCACAGACACAAGTCTGCCCTCCTGCTGCTGGGAGTCCTTCCAGCTTGGGAGGTGTGGACAAAGGGTTTCCTGCCAGGGGAGGTGCATGCACCACCCCAGACAGGATTTTGTGTATTGGTCAGGTAGGGCTTGAAAGAAACCAGACATGCCTGTGGCTCACAAGGAGCCTCGGTGCATATGCCAGTTCAAACCGGTCCTGGGGCACACCAGTCCCGGGCCTGGGGCGAGCTGGACAAAGGATTGGGGGTGTAACCACCCCCCTTCCTGGTCCCACCCATAGGGAGGGACCTAGCAGGTAGTCCGGCCCCTAGAATCCGAATAAAGGTAGGAGCTGTGTCCTAAGACTTCAGACATCCTGGAATCAACTTGAAACTAAGAAGAAGACGGGAACTTCGACATTCTGCTGCACAGAAGACTGAAGAAAATCTCCCCTGTGGTCAGGGAGTGACCACCTTGCTAACGCAAGCACCATCCAGCGAATCACCGTCTGCTTTGCCGCCGCCTCCCGCCGGAGCCCGAGCCCAGAGACTGACAAGACCTGGACCTCCAGACCTCTCACCGCCCGATCCACAGTCCCTGCAAAGAGGAGACCCGTGGAGGCACCGAGACACGTGGAGCCAGCCATCTTGGAACGACTACGACAAGCTGACCAGTGCAACAACCGAGGCTCCCTCCAAGTTGTGCTTTGGGTCCTGAGAAGCCCAACCCTCGAGCAGCATCTGCACCAAAGGTGAGCCCTCCAGCATCTCCACGATCTGCGTGGGGCCCTTCTGCATTTTGCCACTCGACGCGCCTAACCGGTTGCTGGCCCGCTGGCTAGTGGCCATCTTGGCGACGAAATCTACGACAAACACCGCTGGTCTGGTTGCTCCAGACTGGCTCTTGCTCCCCTCCAAAGGAGCAATCCCTCTGACCTTGCTGGTCAGAACCAACAGCTTAAACTCCTTGCCTACAACAATTGCTTTTGCCAAGGCTTGTTTGCTTCGATCAAGTCGCCGACACCGCCGACAGCGAGAGCCTGCGTGGGACAGCTCGTGACTCGACTCCTGGACGTCGTCGACCTTCAGGGACCACGTGGCTGCGGAGACAAGCTACCCCTCATCACCTGTTTGCACCCGACATCGCCTGGTACCCACCTGGTGCCACGCTGGTCACTGGCTAGTGACTGTGAACACTGTCCCCTCTGCTTACAGGTCTTCAACATCTCCGATCCACTCTTGGATCCACTGCATCTCTTCCCGACCGACCGCCTGCAGCATCTTTGTCCCAGGCTCAACGGAACAGATAGAAGAAACCCGACGCACTTTGAGACCTATGCACCCGCTTCCTGTGGGTGAGGTAAAGCTGGTACTCCGGTGCCCATGTGTAGTAATACATCTCTAGTGCCTGTGTTCCAAATCTTAAGTTCCTAGGTCATCCGGAAGATTCCTTTTGCAGTAACTTTGTACTTTTTACGCACCCATTGAAACCTATGGGAGCACGCGTGTGACTATTTGCTCTGCACACGCCACCCGTGGACCTCCTGGTCACTAACTGACGTTAGCTCCTTGTAGGCCCAGCGATTCTAGAGGCCCTAGGCCTTTTCCCTTTTCTGTTCGTGGTACTTATACCACTATTTTAGTATATGGTTTGAGTGGCCACCAGGGCCTATCCATATAAAGTGCAACTTCTGTGTATTCTACTGTAATCTTGTTTGACGATTTGTGCTCCTGTGCTCATAAAGAGACTAGGGGTTACTTTGAGAAATAAATACATATATATTTTGAATATATATCTGTGTGGTGTCCTTTCATTGGTATAAAAGGGGGTTACTATTGGTAAAACAGCTTGCTTAACACGCATCACGAGTTTAGCCTCAAAGACTGCTTAGCCTACGCTACCACTAGGGCAGCTAGTCCGAAAAGGTTGACTTACAACCACACCATAAGGGTTGCTTGGCATGGTACAAGGTGGTCACTAGAACTAGTGAACAGCATATACCAGGCCAACTTCTCACATTGGTGAGCAGCGGTTGGATTTGAGCTTGCTGTGTTTTACCATTGTAATCTCTTGGTTACCAATTGAAAGATCACATAGGTACCTGTAGGTACATATAAAACAAGATTAGATATACTTAAGTTCTACTGAACTTAGTTGTTGTAGAGCAAAGGGAGTAGCACACCCTGACTACAACTACTAGATAGGTTTAGTAGGTAAACCCAAGTGTAGGTAGATTGCAACACATCCACCCACACTTAAGAGCAATGGCCGGGGCAGAGGGGTCCACTGTACCCATCTCTGTTGAGAGTGACCCCCAGAGGGCACCATCCAGCTTTGCTACCCTTAATCAGAATGAGCTCAGGCATTTGGCAACTCTTAGAGGCCTTAAACAGCCCAAGAACCCAAACTCTGCTGAGCTCAGAGAGCTCTTACAGAATGATGAGAATCAGAGAGCACTCAAGAAAGCTTCCCAGTTAGCCCCCTTAGGGTCAGGAACAGGAGGCCCCCCTTCTGAAGATACTACAGAGGTACCCAGTTCCAATAGTCACCCCTTAGATGGGATGCCTACCACAGAGGATGAGAGTGAAAAGGATACTGACAGTAGTGAGGATGAAGGGAGAACTAGCCCAGTGCCAAGTATTATACTTGGCCCAGCTAAACCAAGGCTATTGGGGACTGACAGTGGGTTCAACCCACTGGATCTCCCCAGTGGACTTAACACAGGGCTTGGAAGGCAAAGGAATCGCTCAGGTGACTCCCATGCTTCCCATGGCTCTAGAGGCTCTCAAGGTCACTCCAGGAGAAGGATGACCACCCCTCAGAGGAGGGAACATGAGGCCAAGATGCAAGAGGCCCAGCTGAGGATCAGGAAGCAGGAGCTAGAAGTAGCCCTGATGGAAGAGAAACTTAGCAAGGCTAGACAGCATAAAGAGAGTGGGTCTATACCCACTGGTGGCAGCATTGTCCCTAAGGACAAAGATAGGGTCTTTGACAATAGGAACCTGTCTAAGGTTGTGCCCCCCTACAAAAGTGGGGATGACATCCACAAATGGATAACTGCTCTTGAGAGAGCCTGCAAAGTACAGCAGGTTCCTGAAGACCAGTGGGCAGCAATCCTCTGGCTCTCCTTTGAAGGAAGAGGCAGAGACAGACTCCTCACTGTTAGAGAAGAGGATGTCAGAAACTACAGAGTCCTGAAGAGTGTTCTGGTAGATGGGTTAGGCTTAACCACTGAGCAGTACAGGTTAATGTTCAGAGACACCCAAAAGACACAGACTCAGGACTGGTCTGAATACATTGAATGTGCCACTAAGGCTTTGGAGGGTTGGTTGCTGGGAAGTAAGGTATCTGATTTTACAGGATTGTATAATTTGATGATGAGAGAACAGATTTTAAATAACTGTCAAAACCAGCAACTGCATCAACACTTGGTTGACTCTGATCTGACCTCTCCCCAAGAATTGGGAAAGAAGGCAGACAAATGGGTCAGAACCAGGGTTAAGCAAAAGAACCAGAACCAGGGCCAAGGGGGTGATCAGAAGAAAACAGACCAAAAGGGTGGAGATCAGAAACCTAAAGACCAGAAGTCTTCAACAGGGCCCCAAACTACTACTAAGGAGGGTGGGTCCCAACAGTCCAAAAAGAAGAAAGAAGGTCAGAAGAAACCCTGGTGCAATCATTGTAAAAATACAACTCACTGGACTAGTGATTGCAAAAAGGGTGGAGCCCCCAACACTGTTGCCCCTAAGGCACCTGCTCCCAGTACTACTGTTAGCAGTGTTGGTCCCCAGACAAAGGGTGTAGTGGGAATCACTATGGGAACTGAAGGAGATTCTGACTTAGACAGAACCCTTACACAGGCAGTCTTGATCTGTGATGGGGACATTGATTTGTCCCTGACTGTGAGCCCCAGTAACCTGGGCAAGTACAGACAGACTCCTTTAATTAATGACAAAGTGGCTCAAGCCTACAGGGACACATGTGCCAGTGTCACTATGGTGACACCAGGCTTTGTGGATCCTGGACAGTACATACCAGGTGAGAACTACCTGGTGACCAATGCCAGCAATGCCACTACTTCACATAGTGTGGCAGTTGTTAACTTCTCATGGGGAGGGGTAACTGGCCTCAAAAGGGTTGTGGTTAGTGCAGACCTCCCAGTAGAATGTTTGTTGGGCAATGACCTAGAGAGTTCTCTATGGTCAGAAGTGGAGTACAGGACTCATGCAGAGATGTTAGGTATATCATCACATGTCCTTGCTGTGACCAGGTCACAGGCCAAAAAGTGCCTCACTGAACCTCAGGTCTTGGATCCTGGAACAATGGACCAAGCACCTACCAAGAAGAAGAACAGGAGGGTCAAGGCTGTGCCTTCCCCCCTGCCTCAGAGTGATGATCAGCCTTCCCAGGAAGCTGATCTAGAGGACCCTGAAGGAACTGTCCCTGAAGAGCTTGAACCTGATCAGGTTGAGTTTCTGGGGACAGGGGGACCTTCAAGGGCTGACTTGAGGCAGGCTCAGTTATCCTGTCCCTCTCTTGAACCCCTCAGACAGCTGGCTGCTGCTGAGGCTGCTGGGAATGCTCAAGGTACCCATAAAGTGTATTGGGATGAAGGGCTCCTTTATTCAGAGGCTAGAGACCCCAAGCCTGGTGCAACCAGGAGGTTGGTTATACCTCTGCAATTTAGGGGCTTCCTTCTTACCTTGGCCCATGATATTCCTTTAGCAGGACACCTAGGCCAGAACAAGACCTGGGACAGACTTGTCCCTCACTTTCACTGGCCTCATATGAATGAAGATACAAAGGAGTTTTGTCGCTCCTGTGTTACCTGCCAAGCCAGTGGCAAATCAGGTGGCACAACAAAGGCCCCCCTGATACCACTACCTGTGGTGGGGGTTCCCTTTGAAAGAGTGGGAATAGACATAGTGGGTCCCATGGATCCTCCCACTGCATCTGGGCACAGATTTATACTGGTGGTAGTGGATCATGCCACCAGGTATCCAGAGGCAATTCCCCTTAGGACCACTACAGCACCTGTTGTGGCCAGGGCCCTGCTGGGAGTATTCTCCAGAGTGGGGTTTCCTAAGGAGGTAGTATCTGACAGAGGTACCAACTTTATGTCAGGATACTTAACAGCTATGTGGAAGGAATGTGGTGTCAACTACAAGTTCACCACCCCTTATCACCCACAATGCAATGGGCTTGTTGAGAGATTCAACAAGACCCTAAAGGGTATGATCAAAGGATTACCTGAAAAGCTCAGGCGAAGATGGGACATCCTTCTACCCTGCCTTCTGTTTGCTTACAGAGAGGTCCCACAAAAAGGAGTTGGCTACAGCCCCTTTGAATTGTTGTTTGGGCACCCTGTGAGAGGCCCACTGTGTTTGGTGAAGGAAGGCTGGGAGTTACCTCTCAAAAAGCCTAAGCTAGACATAGTGGACTATGTACTTGGTCTCCGCTCCAGGATGGCTGAGTATATGGAGAAGGCATCCAAAAACCTTGAGGCAAGCCAGGCCTTACAGAAAGCTTGGCATGACCAAAAGGCTGTCTTGGTTGAGTTTCAGCCAGGACAGAAGGTATGGGTGTTGGAGCCAGTGGCCCCAGCAGCACTCCAAGACAAATGGTCTGGACCCCATACAATCCTGGAAAAGAAGGGAGAGGTCACCTACTTGGTCGACCTAGGAACTCCCAGGAGTCCCCACAGGGTACTCCATGTTAACAGGCTTAAAGCATATGTTGACAGGGCAGACATGGGCTTGCTCATGGCTACAGATGAGGGACAGGAGGAAGAGAGTGACCCTCTCCCAGACCTGTTGTCTCAGAACCCTGAAGATGGCTCAGTTGAAGGAGTGACCCTTGGAGGCAACCTCACTGCCCATCAGCAGACTGAATGTAGACAGGTTCTACAATCATTTTCACATATGTTTTCCTTGATACCTAGTCAAACTGACTGGTGTACCCATGTTGTGGACACTGGTGACAGTCTGCCTGTAAAGAACAAACTTTACAGACAACCTGACCACGTCAGGGACTGTATAAAGGCTGAGGTACATAAAATGCTGGAATTAGGTGTCATTGAACCCTCAGAGAGCCCCTGGGCTAGCCCAGTGGTTCTGGTCCCCAAACCTCACACCAAAGATGGCAAGAGAGAGATGAGGTTCTGTGTGGATTACAGAGGACTCAATGCTGTCACCAGGACAGATGCACACCCTATTCCAAGGGCAGATGAGCTCATAGACAAACTAGCTTCTGCAAAGTTTTTGAGCACATTTGACTTGACAGCTGGCTATTGGCAAATCAGGTTAGCTGAGGAGTCTAAGGCCAAAACAGCATTCTCAACCCCAGGTGGGCATTATCAGTTTGTGGTGATGCCCTTTGGTCTGAAGAATGCACCTGCCACCTTCCAAAGGCTGGTGAACCAAGTCCTTACTGGGTTGGATGACTTTTGTGCAGCATATCTTGATGACATTGCTGTCTTTAGTTCCACCTGGGAGGATCACCTGATCCACCTGAAGAAGGCTCTTGAGGCTCTGCAAAGGGCAGGCCTCACTATCAAGGCTACTAAGTGCCAGATAGGGCAGAGTAAGGTTGTGTATTTGGGCCACCTTGTAGGTGGGGGCCAAGTTCAACCACTGGAGAGTAAGATACAGTCCATCAAGGATTGGTCCCCTCCAACCACCCAGACTCAAGTTCGAGCTTTCTTGGGCTTGACTGGGTATTACAGGAAGTTTGTTAAGAACTATGGGTCCATTGTGACTCCTCTTAATGATCTGACATCCAAGAAGATGCCCAAAAAGGTTCAGTGGACAGTAAGCTGTCAAAAGGCATTTGATGACCTGAAGGAGGCCATGTGCTCTGCACCTATCCTGAAAAGTCCTGACTACTCCAAAGAGTTTATTGTCCAAACAGATGCTTCTGAGTTGGGTGTGGGAGCTGTGCTGTCACAACTTAATGTAGATGGTCAAGACCAACCCATTGCTTTTATTAGCAGAAGGTTGACCCCCAGAGAGAAGAATTGGTCAGCTATTGAGAGGGAGGCCTTTGCTGTGGTGTGGGCCCTGAAGAAGCTGAGGCCATACTTGTTTGGCACTCACTTCAAGATTCAGACCGACCATAAGCCCCTCTTGTGGCTAAATCAGATGAAGGGTGAAAACCCCAAACTGCTTAGGTGGTCCATTTCCCTACAGGGGATGGACTTTACAGTGGAGCACCGGCCAGGTACTGACCATGGGAATGCAGATGGTCTCTCCAGGTACTTCCACTTAGGACATGAAGACGAGACTGGTCAAGGCTAGTTTAATGTCCCAGCGTTTGGGGGGGGGTTGTGTAGGAGAGTAGGGTCTGCTATCCTATGGTCACCCCAAATTTTTGCTTTTTGCTTCACTGGTTTTTGACATATTGAGGCTGTGGGCCTGCCAATCAGACCCCCAGCCTGCTGTTCTCTCTACTAAATTAAAACTATGCACCCTAGGTGCATAACCAATTGGAAGTGGATCACCCTGTCAGCCCCTGTACCAGTGTACACTAGGTACCCAGGGCATTGGTGTACCCAAGGCCTGCCAGGGGCTGCAGCATGTATTATGCCACCCCAGGCTTGGCCTAACAATCTGACACAACTGGCTGATCACTCAGCTGGGGTAAGTTGGTGTAATCACCTCTTACTTAGGTGTAGTATACCTATACCTAACCTTAAATGGGACACCTGGTAACCTATGAGTCACTCCTATGGCAGGCCTTAACAATCCTGAAGGCAGAGTGCTTGGTTCCATGTGAGATGGTGCTCTGGCATGAGCTGAGCCTGTCTGCAGTGGTCGGAACAACTTCCTTCTACTGTTTCCAGATATCGTCATACCATATACTCTTAAGTGCATTATGAACCTCGCGGTTAAATGCTATCTTTGGTTTGGCTTTATCAAAACATGTCGAGTAAGGTGTCATACGAATTGGAATACTAACCCCTCGCCAATTCTGGCGACGGGGTTAGCATTCCACCCTTCTAGAGGGACACGACATGTACAGTGCCTGAAACCCGGGTAAAATCAGACATAGCCTCAGCTCCACAAAATGGATGCTGCCACCACAGACACAAGTCTGCCCTCCTGCTGCTGGGAGTCCTTCCAGCTTGGGAGGTGTGGACAAAGGGTTTCCTGCCAGGGGAGGTGCATGCACCACCCCAGACAGGATTTTGTGTATTGGTCAGGTAGGGCTTGAAAGAAACCAGACATGCCTGTGGCTCACAAGGAGCCTCGGTGCATATGCCAGTTCAAACCGGTCCTGGGGCACACCAGTCCCGGGCCTGGGGCGAGCTGGACAAAGGATTGGGGGTGTAACCACCCCCCTTCCTGGTCCCACCCATAGGGAGGGACCTAGCAGGTAGTCCGGCCCCTAGAATCCGAATAAAGGTAGGAGCTGTGTCCTAAGACTTCAGACATCCTGGAATCAACTTGAAACTAAGAAGAAGACGGGAACTTCGACATTCTGCTGCACAGAAGACTGAAGAAAATCTCCCCTGTGGTCAGGGAGTGACCACCTTGCTAACGCAAGCACCATCCAGCGAATCACCGTCTGCTTTGCCGCCGCCTCCCGCCGGAGCCCGAGCCCAGAGACTGACAAGACCTGGACCTCCAGACCTCTCACCGCCCGATCCACAGTCCCTGCAAAGAGGAGACCCGTGGAGGCACCGAGACACGTGGAGCCAGCCATCTTGGAACGACTACGACAAGCTGACCAGTGCAACAACCGAGGCTCCCTCCAAGTTGTGCTTTGGGTCCTGAGAAGCCCAACCCTCGAGCAGCATCTGCACCAAAGGTGAGCCCTCCAGCATCTCCACGATCTGCGTGGGGCCCTTCTGCATTTTGCCACTCGACGCGCCTAACCGGTTGCTGGCCCGCTGGCTAGTGGCCATCTTGGCGACGAAATCTACGACAAACACCGCTGGTCTGGTTGCTCCAGACTGGCTCTTGCTCCCCTCCAAAGGAGCAATCCCTCTGACCTTGCTGGTCAGAACCAACAGCTTAAACTCCTTGCCTACAACAATTGCTTTTGCCAAGGCTTGTTTGCTTCGATCAAGTCGCCGACACCGCCGACAGCGAGAGCCTGCGTGGGACAGCTCGTGACTCGACTCCTGGACGTCGTCGACCTTCAGGGACCACGTGGCTGCGGAGACAAGCTACCCCTCATCACCTGTTTGCACCCGACATCGCCTGGTACCCACCTGGTGCCACGCTGGTCACTGGCTAGTGACTGTGAACACTGTCCCCTCTGCTTACAGGTCTTCAACATCTCCGATCCACTCTTGGATCCACTGCATCTCTTCCCGACCGACCGCCTGCAGCATCTTTGTCCCAGGCTCAACGGAACAGATAGAAGAAACCCGACGCACTTTGAGACCTATGCACCCGCTTCCTGTGGGTGAGGTAAAGCTGGTACTCCGGTGCCCATGTGTAGTAATACATCTCTAGTGCCTGTGTTCCAAATCTTAAGTTCCTAGGTCATCCGGAAGATTCCTTTTGCAGTAACTTTGTACTTTTTACGCACCCATTGAAACCTATGGGAGCACGCGTGTGACTATTTGCTCTGCACACGCCACCCGTGGACCTCCTGGTCACTAACTGACGTTAGCTCCTTGTAGGCCCAGCGATTCTAGAGGCCCTAGGCCTTTTCCCTTTTCTGTTCGTGGTACTTATACCACTATTTTAGTATATGGTTTGAGTGGCCACCAGGGCCTATCCATATAAAGTGCAACTTCTGTGTATTCTACTGTAATCTTGTTTGACGATTTGTGCTCCTGTGCTCATAAAGAGACTAGGGGTTACTTTGAGAAATAAATACATATATATTTTGAATATATATCTGTGTGGTGTCCTTTCATTGGTATAAAAGGGGGTTACTATTGGTAAAACAGCTTGCTTAACACGCATCACGAGTTTAGCCTCAAAGACTGCTTAGCCTACGCTACCACTAGGGCAGCTAGTCCGAAAAGGTTGACTTACAACCACACCATAAGGGTTGCTTGGCATGGTACAAGGTGGTCACTAGAACTAGTGAACAGCATATACCAGGCCAACTTCTCACAGTGGTGTTTCAGGGTTTAGGGCAGTGCATTGGTGTTCGGGCAGTGTAGGGGGTTGTGCTGGGGCTGGTGGTTCAGGGTTTAGGGCAGTGCAGTGGTGTTCGGGCAGTGTGGGGGTCATGCTGCGGCTGGTGTTTCAGGGTTTAGGGCAGTGCAGTGGTGTTCGGGCAGTGTAGGGGGTCGTGGTAGGGCTGGTGTTTCAGGGTTTAGGGCAGTGCAGTGGTGTTCGGGCAGTGTGGGGGTCGTGTTGGGGCTGGTGTTTTAGGGTTTAGGCAGTGCAGTGGTGTTCGGGCAGTGTAGGGAGACGTGCTGGTTCTGGTGTTTCAGTGTTTAGGGCAGAGCAGTGGTGTTCGGGAAGTGTAGGGGTCATGCTGGTGCTGGTGTTTCAGGGTTTAGGGCAAAGCAGGGGTGTTCAGGCAGTGTGGGAGGTCGTGCTGGGGCTGGTGTTTTAGGGTTTAGGGCAGTGCCCTGGTGTTTGGGTAGTGTGGGGGGTCATGCTGGGGCTGGAGGTTCAGAGTTTAGGGCAGTGCAGTGGTGTTCGGGCAGTGTGGGGGGGTCGTGCTGGGGCTGGTGTTTCAGGGTTTAGGGCAGTGCAGTGGTGTTCGGGCAGTGTGGGGGGTCGTGTTGGGGTTGGTGTTTCAGGGTTTAGGGCAGTGCAGTGGTGTTCGGGCAGTGAAGGGGATCGTGCTTGTGCTGGTGTTTCAGGGTTTAGGGCAGGGCAGTGGTGTTCAGGTAGTGTGGGGGTCGTGGTTGGGTGGTGGTTCAGAGTTTAGGGCAGTGCAGTGGTGTTCGGGTAGTGTGAGGGGTTGTGCTGGGATTGGTGGTTCAGGGTTTAGGGCAGTGCAGAGGTGTTCGGGCAGTGTGGGGGGTCGTGCTGGGGCTGGTGTTTCAGGGTTTAGGGCAGTGCAGTGGTGTTCGGGCAGTGTAGGGGGTCGTGTTGGGGCTGGTGTTTCAGGGTTTTGGGCAGTGCAGTGGTGTTCGGGCAGTGTAGGGGGGCGTGCTGGTGCTGGTGTTTCAGGGTTTAGGGCAGAGCAGTGGTGTTTTGGCAGTGAAGGGAGACGTGCTGGTGTTGGTGTTTCAGTGTTTAGGGCAGAGCAGTGGTGTTCGGGCAGTGTAGGGGGTCATGCTGGTGCTGGTCTTTCAGGGTTTAGAGCAGAGCAGTGGTGTTTGGGCAGTGTAGGGGGACGTGCTGGGGGTGGTGTTTCAGGGTTTAGGGCAGTGCAGTGGTGTTTGGGCAGTGTAGGGGGTTGTGCAGGTGGGTGGTGTTTCAGGGTTTAGGGCAGTGCAGTGGTGTTCGGGCAGTGTAGGGGTCTTGCTGGGGGTGGTGTTTCATGGTTTAAGGCAGTGTGGTGGTATTTGGGCAGTGTAGGGGGTCGTGCAGGGGGTGGTGTTTCAGGGTTTAGGGCAGTGCAATGGTGTGTGGGCAGTGTAGGGGGTCGTGCTGGGGGTTGTGTTTCAGGGTTTTGGGCAGTGCAGTGGTGTTCGGGAAGTGTAGTGGGTTGTGCAGGCGGTGGTGATTGAGGGTTTAGGGCAGTGTAGTGGTGTTCAGGCAGTGAAGGGGGTTTTGCTGGGGGTGTGTTTCAGGGTTTAGGGCAGTGCAGTGATGTTCGGGCAGTGTAGGGGGTCTTGCTGTTGGTACTGTTTCAGGGTTTAGGGCAGTGCAGTGGTGTTCGGGCACTGTAGGGGTCTTGCTGGGGCTGGTGTTTCAGGGTTTAGGGCAGTGCAGTGCTGTTCGGGCAGTGTAGGGGGTTGTGCAGGGGTGGTGTTTCAGGGTTTAGGGCAGTGCAGTGGTGTTCGGGCATTGTAGGGGTTCTTGCTGGGGGTGGTGTTTCAGGGTTTAGGGCAGTGCAGTGGTGTTCGGGCAGTGTAGGGGCTTGTGCTGGGGCTGGTGGTTCAGGGTTTAGGGCAGTGCAGTGGTGTTCGGGCAGTGTGGGGGTCGTGCTGTGGCTGGTGTTTCAGGGTTTAGGGCAGTGCAGTGGTGTTCGGGCAGTGTAGGGGGTCGTGGTAGGGCTGGTGTTTCAGGGTTTAGGGCAGTGCAGTGGTGTTCGGGCAGTGTGGGGGGTCATGTTGGGGCTGGTGTTTCAGGGTTTAGGCCGTGCAGTGGTGTTCGGGCAGTGTAGGGGGTCGTGCTGGTGTTTCAGGGTTTAGGGCAGAGCAGTGCTGTTCGGGCAGTGTAGGGAGACGTGCTGGTTCTGGTGTTTCAGTGTTTAGGGCAGAGCAGTGGTGTTCGGGAAGTGTAGGGGTCATGCTGGTGCTGGTGTTTCAGGGTTTAGGGCAAAGCAGTGGTGTTCAGGCAGTGTGGGAGGTCGTGCTGGGGCTGGTGTTTCAGGGCTCAGGGCAGTGCACTGGTGTTTGGGTGTTTGGGTAGTGTGGGGGATCGTGTTGGGGCTGGTGTTTCAGGGTTTAGGCCATGCAGTGGTGTTCGGGCAGTGTAGGGGGTCGTGCTGGTGCTGGTGTTTCAGGGTTTAGGGCAGAGCAGTGGTGTTCAGGCAGTGTAGGGAGACGTGCTGGTTCTGGTGTTTCAGTGTTTAGGGCAGAGCAGTGGTGTTCGGGAAGTGTAGGGGTCATGCTGGTGCTGGTGTTTCAGGGTTTAGGGCAAAGCAGGGGTGTTCAGGCAGTGTGGGAGGTCGTGCTGGGGCTGGTGTTTTAGGGTTTAGGGCAGTGCCCTGGTGTTTGGGTAGTGTGGGGGGTCATGCTGGGGCTGGAGGTTCAGAGTTTAGGGCAGTGCAGTGGTGTTCGGGCAGTGTGGGGGGGTCATGCTGGGGCTGGTGTTTCAGGGTTTAGGGCAGTGCAGTGGTGTTTGGGCAGTGTGGGGGGTCGTGTTGGGGTTGGTGTTTCAGGGTTTAGGGCAGTGCAGTGGTGTTCGGGCAGTGAAGGGGATTGTGCTTGTGCTGGTGTTTCAGGGTTTAGGGCAGGGCAGTGGTGTTCAGGTAGTGTGGGGGTCGTGGTCGGTGGTGGTTCAGAGTTTAGGGCAGTGCAGTGGTGTTCGGGTAGTGTGGGGGGTTGTGCTGGGATTGGTGGTTCAGGGTTTAGGGCAGTGCAGAGGTGTTCGGGCAGTGTGGGGGGTCGTGTTGGGGCTGGTGTTTCAGGGTTTTGGGCAGTGCAGTGGTGTTTGGGCAGTGTAGGGGGGCGTGCTGGTGCTGGTGTTTCAGGGTTTAGGGCAGAGCAGTGGTGTTTTTAGGCAGTGTAGGGAGACGTGCTGGTGTTGGTGTTTCAGTTTTTAGGGCAGAGCAGTGGTGTTCGGGCAGTGTAGGGGGTCATGCTGGTGCTGGTCTTTCAGGGTTTAGAGCAGAGCAGTGGTGTTTGGGCAGTGTAGGGGGACGTGCTGGGGGTGGTGTTTCAGGGTTTAGGGCAGTGCAGTGGTGTTCGGGCAGTGTAGGGGGTTGTGCAGGTGGGTGGTGTTTCAGGGTTTAGGGCAGTGCAGCGGTGTTCGGGCAGTGTAGGGGGTCTTGCTGGGGGTGGTGTTTCATGGTTTAGGGCAGTGTAGTGGTGTTCAGGCAGTGAAGGGGGTTTTGCTGGGGGTGGTGTTTCAGGGTTTAGGGCAGTGCAGTGATGTTCGGGCAGTGTAGGGGGTCTTGCTGTTGGTACTGTTTCAGGGTTTAGGGCAGTGCAGTGGTGTTCGGGCACTGTAGGGGTCTTGCTGGGGCTGGTGTTTCAGGGTTTAGGGCAGTGCAGTGCTGTTCGGGCAGTGTAGGGGGTTGTGCAGCGGTGGTGTTTCAGGGTTTAGGGCAGTGCAGTGGTGTTCGGGCATTGTAGGGGTCCTTGCTGGGGGTGGTGTTTCAGGGTTTAGGGCAGTGCAGTGGTGTTCGGGCAGTGTAGGGGCTTGTGCTGGGGCTGGTGGTTCATGGTTTAGGGCAGTGCAGTGGTGTTCGGGCAGTGTGGAGGTCATGCTGTGGCTGGTGTTTCAGGGTTTAGGGCAGTGCAGTGGTGTTCGGGCAGTGTAGGGGGTCGTGGTAGGGCTGGTGTTTCAGGGTTTAGGGCTGTGCAGTGGTGTTCGGGCAGTGTGGGGGGTCATGTTGGGGCTGGTGTTTCAGGGTTTAGGCCGTGCAGTGGTGTTCGGGCAGTGTAGGGGGTCGTGCTGGTGTTTCAGGGTTTAGGGCAGAGCAGTGGTGTTCGGGCAGTGTAGGGAGACGTGCTGGTTCTGGTGTTTCAGTGTTTAGGGCAGAGCAGTGGTGTTCGGGAAGTGTAGGGGTCATGCGGGCGCTGGTGTTTCAGGGTTTAGGGCAAAGCAGTGGTGTTCAGGCAGTGTGGGAGGTCATGCTGGGGCTGGTGTTTCAGGGTTCAGGGCAGTGCACTGGTGTTTGGGTGTTTGGGTAGTGTGGGGGGTCATGCTGGGGCTGGTGTTTCAGGGTTTAGGGCAGTGCATTGGTGTTCGGGCAGTGTGGGGGGTCATGCTAGGGCTGGTGTTTCAGGGTTTAGGGCAGTGCAATGGTGGTCGGGCAGTGTGGGGGGTCGTGTTGGGGCTGGTGTTTCAGGGTTTAGGGCAGTGCAGTCGTGTTCGGGCAGTGTAGGGGATCGTGCTTGTGCTGGTGTTTCATGGGCAGTGGTGTTCAGGTAGTGTGGGGGGTCGTGTTCGGGTGGTGGTTCAGAGTTTAGGGCAGTGCAGTGGTGTTCGGGTAGTGTGGGGGGTCATGCTGGGATTGGTGGTTTAGGGTTTAGGGCATTGCAGTGGTGTTCGGGCAGTGTGGGGGGTCGTGCTGGGGCTGGTGTTTCAGGGTTCAGGGCAGTGCAGTGGTGTTCGGGCAGTGTGGGGGGTCGTGTTGGGGCTGGTGTTTCAGGGTTTTGGGCAGTGCAGTGGTGTTCGGGCAGTGTAGGGGGTCGTGCTGATGCTGGTGTTTCAGGGTTTAGGGCAGAGCAGTGGTGTTTGGGCAGTGTAGGGAGACGTGCTGGTGCTGGTGTTTCAATGTTTAGGGCAGAGCAGTGGTGTTCGTGCAGTGTAGGGGGTCATGCTGGTGCTGGTCTTTCAGGGTTTAGAGCAGAGCATTGGTGTTTGGGCAGTGTAGGGGGACGTGCTGAGGGTGTTGTTTCAGGGTTTAGGGCAGTGCAGTGGTGTTCGGGCAGTGGAGGGGGTCGAGCAGGTGGGTGGTGTTTCAGGGTTTAGGGCAGTGCAGTGGTGTTCGGGCAGTGTAGGGTCTTGCTGGGGTGGTGTTTCAGGGTTTAAGGCAGTGTAGTGGTATTTGGGCAGTGTAGGGGTCGTGCAGGGGTGGTATTTCAGGGTTTAGGGCAGTGCAATGGTGTGTGGGCAGCGTAGGGGGTCGTGGTGGGGGTTGTGTTTCAGGGTTTAGGGCAGTGTAGTGGTGTTCGGGAAGTGTTGTGGGTTGTGCAGGGGGTGGTGATTGAGGGTTTAGGGCAGTGTAGTGGTGTTCAGGCAGTTTAGGGGTTTTGCTGGGGGTGGTGTTTCAGGGTTTAGGGCAGTGCAGTGATGTTCGGGCAGTGTAGGGGGTCTTGCTGGTGGTACTGTTTCAGGGTTTAGGGCAGTGCAGTGGTGTTCGGGCAGTGTAGGGGTCTTGCTGGGGCTGGTGTTTCAGGGTTTAGGGCAGTGCAGTGCTGTTCGGGCAGTGTAGGGGCTTGTGCAGGGGTGGTGTTTTGGGGTTTAGGGCAGTGCAGTGGTGTTCGGGCAGTGTAGGGGTTCTTGCTGGGGGTGGTGTTTCAGGGTTTAGGGCAGTGCAGTGGTGTTCGGGCAGTGTAGGGGGTTGTGCTGGGGCTGGTGGTTCAGGGTTTAGGGCAGTGCAGTGGTGTTCGGGCAGTGTGGGGGTCGTGCTGCGGCTGGTGTTTCAGGGTTTAGGGCAGTGCAGTGGTGTTCGGGCAGTGTAGGGGGTCGTGGCAGGGCTGGTGTTTCAGGGTTTAGGGCAGTGCAGTGGTGTTCGGGCAGTGTGGGGGGTCGTGTCGGGGCTGGTGTTTCAGGGTTTAGGCCATGCAGTGGTGTTCGGGCAGTGTAGGGGGTCGTGCTGGTGCTGGCGTTTCAGGGTTTAGGGCAGAGCAGTGGTGTTCGGGCAGTGTAGGGAGACGTGCTGGCTCTGGTGTTTCAGTGTTTAGGGCAGAGCAGTGGTGTTCGGGAAGTGTAGGGGTCATGCTGGTGTTGGTGTTTCAGGGTTTAGGGCAAAGCAGTGGTGTTCAGGCAGTGTGGGAGGTCGTGCTGGGGCTGGTGTTTCAGGGTTTAGGGTAGTGCACTGGTGTTTGGGTAGTGTGGGGGATCATGCTGGGGCTGGTGGTTCAGAGTTTAGGGCAGTGTAGTGGTGTTCAGGCAGTGTGGGGGGGTCGTGCTGGGGCTGTTGTTTCAGGGTTTAGGGCAGTGCATTGGTGTTCGGGCAGTGTGGGGGGTCATGCCAGGGCTGGTGTTTCAGGGTTTAGGGCAGTGCAGTGGTGTTCGGGCAGTGTGGGGGGTCGTGTTGGGGCTGGTGTTTCATGGTTTAGGGCAGGGCAGTGGTGTTCAGGTAGTGTGGGGGGTCGTGTTCGGGTGGTGGTTCAGAGTTTAGGGCAGTGCAGTGGTGTTCGGGTAGTGTGGGGGGGTCGTGCTGGAATTGGTGGTTCAGGGTTTAGGGCATTGCAGTGGTGTTCGGGCGGTGTGGGGGGTCGTGCTGGGGCTGGTGTTTCAGGGTTGAGGGCAGTGCAGTGGTGTTCGGGCAGTGTGGGGGGTCATGTTGGGGCTGGTGTTTCAGGGTTTTGGGCAGTGGAGTGGTGTTCGGGCAGTGTAGGGGCTCGTACTGGTGCTGGTGTTTCAGGGTTTAGGGCAGAGCAGTGGTGTTTGGGCAGTGTAGGGAGATTTGCTGGTGCTGGTGTTTCAGTGTTTAGGGCAGAGCAGTGGTGTTCGGGCAGTGTAGGGGGTCATGCTGGTGCTGGTCTTTTAGGGTTTAGAGCAGAGCAGTGGTGTTTGGTCAGTGTAGGGGGATGTGCTGGGGGTGGTGTTTCAGGGTTTAGGGCAGTGCAGTGGTGTTCGGGCAGTGTAGGGGGTCGTGCAGGTGGGTGGTGTTTCAGGGTTTAGGGCAGTGCAGTGGTGTTCGGGCAGTGTAGGGGGTCTTGCTGGGGGTGGTGTTTCAGGTTTAAGGCAGTGTAGTGGTATTTGGGCAGTGTAGGGGGTCGTGCAGGGGGTGGTGTTTCAGGGTTTAGGGCAGTGCAATGGTGTGTGGGCAGTGTAGGGGGTCATGCTGGGGGTTGTGTTTCAGGGTTTAGGGCAGTGAGGTGGTGTTCGGGTAGTGTAGGGGGTCATGCTGGGGGTGGTGTTTTAGGGTTTAGGGCAGTGCAGTTGTGTTTGGGCAGTGTAGGGGGTCGTGCTGGGGGTGATGTTTTAGGGTTTAGGGCAGTGCAGTGGTGTTCGGGCAGTGTAGGGGCTCATGCAGGTGGGTGGTGTTTCAGGGTTTAGGGCAGTGCAGTGGTGTTCGGGCAGTGTAGGGGGTCTTGCTGGGGGTTGTGTTTCAGGGTTTAAGGCAGTGTAGTGGTATTTGGGCAGTGTAGGGGGTCGTGCAGGGGGTGGTGTTTCAGGGTTTAGGGCAGTGCAATGGTGTGTGGGCAGTGTAGGGGGTCGTGCTGGGGGTTGTGTTTCAGGGTTTAGGGCAGTGCAGTGGTGTTCGGGAAGTGTAGTGGGTTGTGCAGGAGGTGGTGATAGAGGGTTTAGGGCAGTGTAGTGGTGTTCAGGCAGTGTAGGGGGTTTTGCTGGGGGTGGTGTTTTAGGGTTTAGGGCAGTGCAGTGATGTTCGGGCAGTGTAGGGGGTCTTGCTGTTGGTACTGTTTCAGGGTTTAGGGCAGTGCAGTGGTGTTCGGGCAGTGTAGGGGTCTTGCTGGGGCTGGTGTTTCAGGGTTTAGGGCAGTGCAGTGCTGTTAGGGCAGTGTAGGGGGTTGTGCAGGGTTGGTGTTTCAGGGTTTGGGGCAGTGCAGTGGTGTTCAGGCAGTGTAGGGGTTCTTGCTGGGGGTGGTGTTTCGGGTTTGGGGCAGTGCAGTGGTGTTCGGGCAGTGTAGGGGGTTGTGCTGGGGCTGGTGTTTCAGGGTTTAGGGCAGTGCAGTGGTGTTCGGGCAGTGTGGGGGTCGTGCTGCGGCTGGTGTTTCAGGGTTTAGGACAGTGCAGTGGTGTTCAGGCAGTGTAGGGGGTCGTGGTAGGGCTGGTGTTTCAGGGTTTAGGGCAGTGCAGTGGTGTTCGGGCAGTGTAGGGGGTCGTGCTGGTGCTGGTGTTTCAGGGTTTAGGGCATGGCAGTGGTGTTCGGGCAGTGTAGGGAGACATGCTGGTTCTGGTGTTTCAGTGTTTAGGGCAGAGCAGTGGTGTTGGGGAAGTGTAGGGGTCATGCTGGTGCTGGTGTTTCAGGGTTTGGGGCAAAGCAGTGGTGTTCAGGCAGTGTGGGAGGTCGTGCTGGGGCTGGTGTTTCAGGGTTTAGGGCAGTGCACTGGTGTTTGGGTAGTGTGGGGGGTCATGCTGGGGCTGGTGGTTCAGAGTTTAGGGCAGTGCAGTGGTGTTCGGGCTGTGTGGGAGGGTCGTGCTGGGGCTGGTGTTTCAGGTTTTAGGGCAGTGCATTAGTGTTCGGGCAGTGTGGGGGGTCATGCTAGGGCTGGTGTTTCAGGGTTTCGGCAGTGCAGTGGTGTTCTGGCAGTGTGGGGGGTGGTGTTGGGGCTGGTGTTTCAGTGTTTTGGGCAGTGCAGTGGTGTTCGGGCAGTGTAGGGGGTCGTGTTGGTGCTGGTGTTTCAGGGTTTAGGGCAGTGCAGTGGTGTTTGGGCAGTGTATGGAGACGTGCTGGTGTTTCAGTGTTTAGGGCGGAGCAGTGGTGTTCGGGCAGTGTAGGGGGTCATGCTGTCGCTGGTCTTTCAGGGTTTAGAGCAGAGCAGTAGTGTTTGGGCAGTGTAGGGGGTCGTGCAGGTGGGTGGTGTTTCAGGGTTTAGGGCAGTGCAGTGGTGTTCGGGCAGTGTAGGGGGTCTTGCTGGGGGTGGTGTTTCAGGGTTTAAGGCAGTGTAGTGGTATTTGGGCAGTGTAGGGGATCGTGCAGGGGGTGGTGTTTCAGGGTTTAGGGCAGTGCAATGGTGTGTGGGCAGTGTAGGGGGTCATGCTTGGGGTTGTGTTTCAGGGTTTAGGGCAGTGCAGTGGTGTTCGGGCAGTGTAGGGGGTCGTGCAGGTGGGTGGGGTTTCAGGGTTTAAGGCAGTGCAGTGGTGTTCGGGCAGTGTAGGGGGTCTTGCTGGGGGTGGTGTTTCAGGGTTTAGGGCAGTGCAGTGGTGTTCGGGCAGTGTAGGGGGTCGTGCAGGTGGGTGGTGTTTCAGGGTTTAGGGCAGTGCAGTGGTTTTCGGGCAGTGTAGGGGGTCTTGCTGAGGGTGGTGTTTCAGGGTTTAAGGCAGTGTAGTGGTATTTGGGCAGTGTAGGGGGTCGTGCAGGGGGTGGTGTTTCAGGGTTTAGGGCAGTGCAATGGTGTGTGGGCAGTGTAGGGGGTCATGCTTGGGGTTGTGTTTCAGGGTTTAGGGCAGTGCAGTGGTGTTCGGGTAGTGTAGGGGGTCATGCTGGGGGGTGTTTTAGGGTTTAGGGCAGTGCAGTTGTGTTTGGGCAGTGTAGGGGGTCGTGCTGGGGGTGATGCTTTAGGGTTTAGGGCAGTGCAGTGGTGTTCGGGCAATGTAGGGTTTGTGCTGGTGCTGTTGTTTCAGGGTTTAGGGCAGAGCAGTGGTGTTCGGGCAGTGTAGGGGGACATACTGGTGCTGGTGTTTCAGTGTTTAGGGCAGAGCAGGTGTGTTCGGGCCAGTGTGGGGTGTCCTGCTGGGGAGGTGTTTCAGGGATTGGGGCAGAGGAGTGGTGTTCGGGCAGTATAGGGGGATGTGCTGGTGGTGGTGTTTCAGGGTTTAGGGCAGTGCAGTGGTGTTCGGGCAGTGTAGGGGAAGGTGCGGGGGTGGTGTTTTAGGGTTTAGGGCAGTGCAGTGGTGTTCAGGAAGTGTAGGGGGTCATGTAGGGGGTGGTGTTTCAGGGTTTAGGGCAGTGCAGTGGTGTTCGGGCATTGTAGGGGGTCGTTCAGGGGGTAGTGTTTCAAGGTTTAGGGCAGTTAAGTGGTTTTCGGGCCATGTAGGGGGTCTTGCTGGGGGTGGTGTTTCAAGGTTTAGGGCAGTGGTGTCCGGCCAGTATAGGGGGTCTTGCTGGGGGTGGTGTTTCAGGGTTTAGGGACAGTGCAGTGGTGTTAGGGCAGAGTAGGGGGTCATGCTGGGGGTGGTGTTTCAGGGTTTAGGGCAGTGCAGTGGTGTTTGGGTAGTGTAGGGAGTCAAGCTGGGGGTGGTGTATCTGAGATTAGGGAAGTGCAATGGTGTTCGGGCAGTGTAGAGGGTTGTGCAGGGGATGGTGTTTCAGTGTTTAAACCAGTGCAGTGGTGTTCTGGAATTGTAGTGGGTTGTGCAGGGGGTGGTGATTCAGGGTTTAGGGCAGTGTAGTGGTGTTTGGGTAGTGTAGGGAGTCAAGCTGGGGGTGGTGTTTCTGAGATTAGGGAAGTGCAATGGTGTTCGGGCAGTGTAGAGGGTTGTGTAGGGGATGGTGTTTCAGTGTTTAAACCAGTGCAGTGGTGTTCGGGAATTGTAGTGGGTTGTGCAGGGGGTGGTGATTCAGGGTTTAGGGCAGTGTAGTGGTGTTCAGGCAGTGTAGTGGGTTTTTCTGGGGGTGGTGTTTCAGGGTTTAGGGCAGTGCAGTGATGTTCGGGCAGTATAGGGGGTCTTGCTGTTGGTACTGTTTCAGGGTTTAGGGCAGTGCAGTGGTGTTAGGGCAGTGTAAGGAAACATGTTGGTTCTGGTGTTTCAGTGTTTAGGGCAGAGCAGTGGTGTTCGGGAAGTGTAGGGGTCATGCTGGTGCTGGTGTTTCAGGGCTTAGGGCAAAGCAGTGGTGTTCAGGCAGTGTGGGAGGTCATGCTGGGGCTGGTGTTTCAGGGTTTAGGGGAGTGCAGTGGTGTTCGGGCAGTGTGGGGGGTCGTGTTGGGGCTGGTGTTTCAGGGTTTGGGCAGTGCAGTGGTGTTCGGGCAGTGTAGGGGGTCGTGCTCTTGCTGGTGTTTCAGGGTTTAGGGCAGAGCAGTGGTGTTTGGGCAGTGTAGGGAGACGTGCTGGTCCTGGTGTTTCAGTGTTTAGGGCAGAGCAGTGGTGTTCGGGCAGTGTAGGGGGTCATGTTGGTGCTGGTCTTTCAGGGTTTAGAGCAGAGCATTGGTGTTTGGGCAGTGTAGGGGGACATGCTGGGGGTGGTGTTTCAGGGTTTAGGGCAGTGCAGTGGTGTTCGGGCACTGTAGGGGGTCGTGCAGGTGAGTGGTGTTTCAGGGTTTTGGGCAGTGTAGTGGTGTTCGGGCAGTATAGGGGGTCTTGCTGGGGGTGGTGTTTCAGGGTTAAGGGCAGTGTAGTGGTATTTGGGCAGTGCAGGGGGTCGTGCAGGGGGTGGTGTTTCAGGGTTTAGGGCAGTGCAGTGGTGTTTGGGTAGTGTAGGGGGTCATGCTGGGTTGGTGTTTTAGGGTTTAGGGCAGTGCAGTTGTGTTTGGGCAGTGTAGGGGGTCGTGCTGGGGGTGATGTTTTAGGGTTTAGGGCAGTGCAGTGGTGTTCGGGCAGTGTAGGGTTTGTGCTGGTGCTGGTGTTTCAGGGTTTAGGGCAGAGCAGTGGTGTTCGGGCAGTGTAGGGGGACATACTGGTGCTGGTGTTTCAGTGTTTAGGGCAGAGCAGTGGTGTTCGGGTCAGTGTGGGGTGTTCTGCTGTGGAGGTGTTTCAGGGTTTAGGGCAGTGCAGTGGTGTTCGGGCAGTGTAGGGGAAGGTGCAAGGTGGTGGTTTAGGGTTTAAGGCAGTGCAGTGGTGTTTGGGAAGTGTAGGGGGTCATGTAGGGGGTGGTGTTTCAGGGTTTAGGGCAGTGCAGTGGTGTTCGGGCATTGTAGGGGGTCGTTCAGGGGGTAGTGTTTCAAGGTTTAGGGCAGTTTAGTGGTTTTCGGCCCATGTAGGGGGTCCTGCTGGGGGTGGTGTTTCAAGGTTTAGGGCAGTGGTGTTCGGGCAGTATAGGGGGTCTTGCTGGGGGTGGTGTTTCTGGGTTTAGCCCAGTGCAGTGTTGTTTGGGCAGTGTAGGGGATCTTGCTGGGGGTGGTGTTTCAGGGTTTAGGGCAGTGCAGTGGTATTCGGGTAGTTTAGGGGGTCGTGCAGGGGGGTGGTGTTTCAGGGTTTTGGGCAGTGCAGTGGTGTTCAGGCAGTGTAGGGGTCGTGTTGGGGGTGGTGTTTCAGGGTTTAGGGCAGTGCAGTGGTGTATGGGAAGTGTAGGGGGTCTTGTTGGGGAGGTGTTTTAGGGTTTAAGGCAGTGCAGTGGTGTTCGGGCAGAGTAGGGGGTCATGGTGGGGGTGGTGCTTTGGGGATTAGGGCAGTGCAGTGGTGTTCGGGCAGTGTAGGGGGTTGTGTTGGAGGTGGTGTTTCAGGGTTTAGGGCAGTGCAGTGGTGTTTGGGTAGTATAGGGGGTCAAGCTGGGGATGGTGTTTCTGAGTTTAGGGCAGTGCAATGGTGTTCGGGCAGTGTAGAGGGTTGTGCAGGGGGTTGTGTTTCAGTGTTTAAAACAGTGCAGTGGTGTTCGGGAAGTGTAGGGAGACGTGCTGGTCCTGGTGTTTCAGTGTTTAGGGCAGAGCAGTGGTGTTCGGGCAGTGTAGGGGGTCATGTTGGTGCTGGTCTTTCAGGGTTTAGAGCAGAGCATTGGTGTTTGGGCAGTGTAGGGGGACATGCTGGGGGTGGTGTTTCAGGGTTTAGGGCAGTGCAGTGGTGTTCGGGCACTGTAGGGGGTCGTGCAGGTGAGTGGTGTTTCAGGGTTTAGGGCAGTGTAGTGGTGTTCTGGCAGTATAGGGGGTCTTGCTGGGGGTGGTGTTTCAGGGTTTAGGGCAGTGTAGTGGTATTTGGGCAGTGCAGGGGGTCGTGCAGGGGGTGGTGTTTCAGGGTTTAGGGCAGTGCAATGGTGTGTGGGCATTGTAGGGGGTTGTGCTGGGGGTTGTGTTTCAGGGTTTAGGGCAGTGCAGTGGTGTTTGGGTAGTGTAGGGGGTCATGCTGGGTTGGTGTTTCTGAGTTTAGGGCAGTGCAATGGTGTTCGGGCAGTGTAGAGGGTTGTGCAGGGGGTGGTGTTTCAGTGTTTAAACCAGTGCAGTGGTGTTCGGGAAGTGTAGTGGGTTGCGCAGGGGGTGGTGATTTAGGGTTTAGGGAAGAGTAGTGGTGTTCAGGCAGTGTAGGGGGTATTGCTGGGGGTGGTGTTTCAGGGTTTAGGGCAGCGCAGTGATGTTCGGGCAGTGTAGGGGGTCTTCCTGTTGGTAATGTTTCAGGGTTTAGGGCAGTGCAGTGGTGTTCGGGCAGTGTAGGGGTCTTGCTGGGGCTGGTGTTTCAGGGTTTAGGGCAGTGCAGTGCTGTTCGGGCAGTGTAGGGGGTTGTGCAGGGGTGGTGTTTCAGGGTTTAGGGCAGTGCAGTGGTGTTCGGGCAGTGTAGGGGATTGTGTAGGGGGTGGTGTTTCAGGGTTTAGGACAGTGCAGTGGTGTTCAGGCAGTGTAGGGTATCTTGCTGGGGGTGGTGTTTCAGGGTTTAGGGCAGTGCAGTGGTGTTCGGGCAGTGTAGGGGGTTTGCTGGGGTGATGTTTCAGGGTTTATGGCACTGATGTGGTGTTCGGGCAGTGCAGGGGGTCGTGCAGGGGTTGTGTTATACGGTTTAGGGCAGTGCAGTGGTGTTCAGACAGTGTAGGGGTTCTTGCTGGGGGGTGGTGTTTCAGGGTTTATGGTAGTGCAGTGGTGTTCAGGCAGTGTAGGGGGTCATGTGGGGGTGGTGTTTCAGGGTATAGGGCAGTGCAGTGGTGTGTGGGCAGTGTAGGGGGTTGTGCTGGGGGTGGTGTTTCACGGTTTGGGGCAGTGCAGTGGTGTTCGGGCAGTGTAGGGGGTCATGCTGGGGGTGGTGTTTCTGGGTTTAGGCCAGTGCAGTGTTGTTCGCGCAGTGTAGGGGATCTTGCTGGGGGTGGTGTTACAGGGTTTAGGGCAGTGGTGTTCGGGCAGTGTAGGGGTTCTTGCTGGGGGTGGTGTTTCAGGGTTTAGGGCAGTGCAGTGGTATTCGGGTAGTTTAGGGGGTCGTGCAGGGGGGTGGTGTTTCAGGGTTTTGGGCAGTGCAGTGGTGTTCAGGCAGTGTAGGGGGTCGTGTTGGGGGTGGTGTTTCAGGGTTTAGGGCAGTGCAGTGGTGTATGGGAAGTGTAGGGGGTCTTGTTGGGGAGGTGTTTTAGGGTTTAAGGCAGTGCAGTGGTGTTCGGGCAGAGTAGGGGGTCATGGTGGGGTGGTGCTTTAGGGATTAGGGCAGTGCAGTGGTGTTCAGGCAGTGTAGAGGGTTGTGTTGGAGGTGGTGTTTCAGGGTTTAGGGCAGTGCAGTGGTGTTTGGGTAGTGTAGGGGGTCAAGCTGGGGGTGGTGTTTCTGAGTTTAGGGCAGTGCAATGGTGTTCGGGCAGTGTAGAGGGTTGTGCAGGGGGTGGTGTTTCAGTGTTTAAACCAGTCGAGTGGTGTTCGGGAAGTGTAGTGGGTTGCGCAGGGGGTGGTGATTCAGGGTTTAGGGAAGAGTAGTGGTGTTCAGGCAGTGTAGGGGGTATTGCTGGGGGTGGTGTTTCAGGGTTTACGGCAGTGCAGTGATGTTCGGGCAGTGTAGGGGGTCTTCCTGTTGGTACTGTTTCAGGGTTTAGGGCAGTGCAGTGGTGTTCGGGCAGTGTAGGGGTCTTGCTGGGGCTGGTGTTTCAGGGTTTAGGGCAGTGCAGTGCTGTTCGGGCAGTGTAGGGGGTTGTGCAGGGGTGGTGTTTCAGGGTTTAGGGCAGTGCAGTGGTGTACGGGCAGTGTAGGGGATTGTGTAGGGGGTGGTGTTTCAGGGTTTAGGACAGTGCAGTGGTGTTCAGGCAGTGTAGGGTATCTTTCTGGGGGTGGTGTTTCAGGGTTTAGGGCAGTGCAGTGGTGTTCGGGCAGTGTAGGGGGTTTGCTGGGGTGATGTTTCAGGGTTTAGGGCACTGCAGTGGTGTTCGGGCAGTGCAGGGGGTCGTGCAGGGGTTGTGTTATAGGGTTTAGGGCACTGCAGTGGTGTTCGGGCAGTGTAGGGGGTCATGCTGGGGGTGGTATTTCAGGGTGTAGGGCAGAGAAGTGGTGTTCGGGCAGTGTAGGGTCATGCTGGGGCTGGTGTTTTAGGGTTTAGGACAGAGCAGTGGTGTTTGGGCAGTGTAGGGGTTGTGCTGGGGGTTTGAGTTTCAGTGTTTAGGGCAGTGCAGTGGTGTTGAGGCAGTGTAGGGGGTTGTGCTGGGGCTGGTGTTTCAGAGTTTAGGGCAGTGCAGTGGTGTTCGGGCAGTATAGGGGGTGGTGCAGGGGGTGGTGATTCAGGGTTTAGGGCAGTGCAGTAGTGTTCGGGCAGTGTAGGGGGTCTTGCTGGGGTGGTGTTTCAGGGTTTAGGGCAGTGCAGTGGTGTTCGAGTAGTGTTGCTGGGGGTTGTGTTTCAGGGTATAGGGCAGTGCAGTGGTGTTCGGGCAGTTCAGGGGGTTTGCTGGGGGTGGTGATTCAGGGTTTAGGGCAGTGCAGTGGTGTTCGGGAAGTGTAGTGGGTTGTGCAGGGGATGGTGATTCAGGGTTTAGGGAAGTGTAGTGGTGTTCAGGCAGTGTAGGGGTTTTTGCTGGGGGTGGTGTTTCAGGGTTTAGGGCAGTGCAGTGATGTTCGGGCAGTGTAGGGGGTCTTGCTGTTGGTACTGTTTCAGGGTTTAGGGCAGTGCAGTGGTGTTTGGGCAGTGTAGGGGTCTTGCTGGGGCTGGTGTTTCAGGGTTTAGGGCAGTGCAGTGCTGTTCGGGGAGTGAAGGGGTTTTTGCAGGGGTGGTGTTTCAGGGTTTAGGGCAGTGCAGTGCTGTTCGGGCAGTGTAGGGGTTCTTGCTGGGGGTGGTGTTTCAAGGTTTAGGGCAGTGCAGTGGTGTTCGGGCAGTGTAGGGGATTGTGTAGGGGTGGTGTTTCAGGGTTTAGGGCAGTGCAGTGGTGTTCAGGCAGTGTAGGGTATCTTGCTGGGGGTGGTGTTTCAGGGTTTTGGGTAGTGCAGTGGAGTTCGGGCAGTGTAGGGGGTTTGCTGGGGTGATGTTTCAGAGTTTAGGGCACTGCAGTGATGTTCGGGCAGTGTATGGAGTCGTGCAGGGGTTGTGTTATAGGGTTTAGGGCAGAGCAGTGGTGTTCGGACAGTGTAAGGGTTCTTGCTGGGGGGTGGTGCTTCAGGGTTTAGGGCAGTGCAGTGGTTTTCAGGCAGTGTAGGGGGTCATGTGGGGGTGGTGTTTCAGGGTATAGGGCAGTGCAGTGGTGTGTGGGCAGTGTAGGGGGTTGTGTTGGAGGTGGTGTTTCAGGGTTTAGGGCAGTGCAGTGGTGTTTGTGTAGTGAAGTGGGTCAAGCTGGGGGTGGTGTTTCTGAGTCTAGGGCAGTGCAATGGTGTTCGGGCAGTGTAGAGGGTTGTGGTAGGGCTGGTGTTTCAGGGTTTAGGGCAGTGCAGTGGTGTTCGGGCAGTGTGGGGGGTCGTGTTGGGGATGGGGTTTCAGGGTTTAGGCAGTGCAGTGGTGTTCGGGCAGTGTAGGGGTCATGTTGGTTCTGGTGTTTCAGTGTTTGGGGCAGAGCAGTGGTGTTCGGGAAGTGTAGGGGTCATGCTGGTGCTGGTGTTTCAGGGTTTAGGGAAAATCAGTGGTGTTCAGGCAGTGTGGGAGGTCGTGCTGGGGCTGGTGTTTCAGGGTTTAGGGCAGTGCACTGGTTTTCGGGTAGTGTGGGGGGTCATGCTGGGGCTGGTGGTTCAGAGTTCAGTGCAGTGGTGTTCAGGCAGTGTGGGGGGGTCATGCTGGGGCTGGTGTTTCAGGGTTTAGGGAAGTGCATTGGTGTTCGGGCAGTGTGGGGGGGTCATGCTAGGGCTGGTGTTTCAGGGTTTAGGGCAGTGCAGTGGTGTTCGGGCAGTGTAGGGGATCATGCTTTTGCTGGTGTTTCAGGGTTTAGGGCAGTGCAGTGGTGTTCAGGCAGTGTGGGGGGTCGTGTTCGGGTGGTGGTTCAGAGTTTAGGGCAGTGCAGTGGTGTTCAGGTAGTGTGGGGGGTCGTGCTGGGATTGGTGGTTCAGGGTTTAGGGCAGTGCAGTTGTGTTCGGGCAGTGTGGGGGTCATGCTGGGATTGGTGGTTCAGGGTTTAGGGCTGTGCAGTTGTGTTCGGGCAGTGTGGGGGTCGTGCTGGGGATGGTGTTTCAGGGTTTAGGGCAGTGCAGTGGTGTTTGGGCAGGGTGGGGGGTCGTGCTTGGGCTGGTGTTTCAGGGTTTAGGGCAGTGCAGTGGTGTTTGGGCAATGTGGGGGGTCGTGTTGGGGCTGGTGTTTCAGGGTTTTGGGCAGTGCAGTGGTGTTCGGGCAGTGTAGGGTAACTTGCTGGGGGTGGTGTTTCAGGGTTTAGGGCAGTGCAGTGGTGTTCGGGCAGTGTAGGGGGTTTGCTGGGTTGATGTTTCAGGGTTTAGGGCATGGCAGTGGCGTTCGGGCAGTGTAGGGGTCGTGCAGGGGTTGTGTTATAGGGTTTAGGGCAGTGCAGTGGTGTTCGGACAGTGTAGGGGTTCTTGCTGGGGGGTGCTGTTTCAGGGTTTAGGGCATTGCAGTGGTGTTCAGGCAGTGTAGGGTGTCATGTGGGGGTGGTGTTTAAGGGTGTAGGGCAGTGCAGTGGTGTGTGGGCAGTGTAGGGGGTTGTGCTGGGGGGTGGTGTTTCACGGTTTTGGGCAGTGCAGTGGTGTTCGGGAAGTGTAGTGGGTTGTGCAGGGGGTGGTGATTCAGGGTTTAGGGAAGTGTAGTGGTGTTCAGGCAGTGTAGGGGGTTTTGCTGGGGGTGGTGTTTCAGGGTTTAGGGCAGTGCAGTGGTGTTCGGGCAGTGTAGGGGTCTTGCTGGGGCTGGTGTTTCAGGGTTTAGGGCAGTGCAGTGCTGTTCGGGCAGTGTAGGGGGCAGTGTAGGGGGTGGTGGTTCAGGGTTTAAATCAGTGCAGTGGTGTTCGGGCAGTGCAGTGGGTCATGCAGGGGGTGGTGATTCAGGGTTTAGGGAAGTGTAGTGGTGTTCAGGCAGTGTAGTGGGTTTTGCTGGGGGTGGTGTTTCAGGGCTTAGGGCAGTGCAGTGATGTTCGGGCAGTGTAGGGGGTCTTGCTGTTGGTACTGTTTCAGGGTTTAGGGCAGTGCAGTGGTGTTAGGGCAGTGTAGGGAGACATGTTGGTTCTGGTGTTTCAGTGTTTAGGGCAGAGCAGTGGTGTTCGGGAAGTGTAGGGGTCATGCTGGTGCTGGTGTTTCAGGGCTTAGGGCAAAGCAGTGGTGTTCAGGCAGTGTGGGAGGTCGTGCTGGGGCTGGTGTTTCAGGGTTTAGGGCAGTGCAGTGGTGTTCGGGCAGTGTGGGGGGTCGTGTTGGGGCTGGTGTTTCAGGGTTTGGGCAGTGCAGTGGTGTTCGGGCAGTGTAGGGGGTCTTGCTCTTGCTGGTGTTTCAGGGTTTAGGGCAGAGCAGTGGTGTTTGGGCAGTGTAGGGAGACGTGCTGGTCCTGGTGTTTCAGTGTTTAGGGCAGAGCAGTGGTGTTCGGGCAGTGTAGGGGGTCATGTTGGTGCTGGTCTTTCAGGGTTTAGAGCAGAGCAGTGGTGTTTGGGCAGTGTAGGGGGACATGCTGGGGGTGGTGTTTCAGGGTTTAGGGCAGTGCAGTGGTGTTCGGGCAGTGTAGTGGGTTGTGCAGGGGGTGGTGATTCAGGGTTTAGGGCAGTGTATTGGTGTTCAGGCAGTGTAGGGGGTCTTGCTGGGGGTGGTGTTTCAGGGTTTAGGGCATTGCAGTGGTGTTCGGGAAGTGTAGGGGGTCATGTAGTGGGTGGTGTTTCAGGGTTTAGGGCAGTGCAGTGGTGTTTGGGAAGTGTAGGGGGTCTTGTTGGGGAGGTGTTTTAGGGTTTAAGGTCGTGCAGTGGTGCTCGGGCAGAGTAGGGGGTCATGCTGGGGGTGGTGTTTTAGGGTTTAGGGCAGTGCAGTGGTGTTCGGGCAGTGTAGGGGGTTGTGTTGGAGGTGATGTTTCAGGGTTTGGGCAGTGCAGTGGTGTTCGGGCAGTGTAGGGGGTCGTGCTCTTGCTGGTGTTTCAGGGTTTAGGGCAGAGCAGTGGTGTTTGGGCAGTGTAGGGAGACGTGCTGGTCCTGGTGTTTCAGTGTTTAGGGCAGAGCAGTGGTGTTCGGGCAGTGTAGGGGGTCATGTTGGTGCTGGTCTTTCAGGGTTTAGAGCAGAGCAGTGGTGTTTGGGCAGTGTAGGGGGACATGCTGGGGGTGGTGTTTCAGGGTTTAGGGCAGTGCAGGGGTGTTCGGGCACTGTAGGGGGTCGTGCAGGTGGGTGGTGTTTCAGGGTTTAGGGCAGTGTAGTGGTGTTCGGGCAGTATAGGGGGTCTTGCTGGGGGTGGTGTTTCAGGGTTTAGGGCAGTGTAGTGGTATTTGGGCAGTGTAGGGGGTCGTGCAGGGGGTGGTGTTTCAGGGTTTAGGGCAGTGCAATGGTGTGTGGGCATTGTAGGGGGTTGTGCTGGGGGTTGTGTTTCAGGGTTTAGGGCAGTGCAGTGGTGTTTGGGTAGTGTAGGGGGTCATGCTGGGTTGGTGTTTAAGGGTTTAGGGCAGTGCAGTTGTGTTTGGGCAGTGTAGGGGGTCGTGCTGGGGGTGATGTTTTAGGGTTTAGGGCAGTACAGTGGTGTTCGGGCAGTGTAGGGTTTGTGCTGGTGCTGGTGTTTCAGGGTTTAGGGCAGAGCAGTGGTGTTCGGGCAGTGTAGGGGGACATACTGGTGCTGGTGTTTCAGTGTTTAGGGCAGAGCAGTGGTGTTCGGGTCAGTGTGGGGTGTCCTGCTGTGGAGGTGTTTCAGGGTTTAGGGCAGTGCAGTGGTGTTCAGGCAGTGTAGGGGAAGGTGCAGGGTGGTGTTTTAGGGTTTAAGGCAGTGCAGTGGTGTTTGGGAAGTGTAGGGGGTCATGTAGGGGGTGGTGTTTCAGGGTTTAGGGCAGTGCAGTGGTGTTCGGGCATTGTAGGGGGTCGTTCAAGGGGTAGTGTTTCAAGGTTTAGGGCAGTTTAGTGGTTTTCGGGCCATGTAGGGGGTCCTGCTGGGGGTGGTGTTTCAAGGTTTAGGGCAGTGGTGTTCGGGCAGTATAGGGGGTCTTGCTGGGGGTGGTGTTTCTGGGTTTAGGCCAATGCAGTGTTGTTCGGGCAGTGTAGGGGAACTTGCTGGGGGTGGTGTTACAGGGTTTAGGGCAGTGGTGTTCGGGCAGTGTAGGGGTTCTTGCTGGGGGTGGTGTTTCAGGGTTTAGGGCAGTGCAGTGGTATTCGGGTAGTTTAGAGGGTCGTGCAGGGGGGTGGTGTTTCAGGGTTTTGGGCAGTGCAGTGGTGTTCAGGCAGTGTAGGGGGTCGTGTTGGGGGTGGTGTTTCAGGGTTTAGGGCAGTGCAGTGGTGTATGGGAAGTGTAGGGGGTCTTGTTGGGGAGGTGTTTTAGGGTTTAAGGCAGTGCAGTGGTGTTCGGGCAGAGTAGGGGGTCATGCTGGGGGTGGTGCTTTAGGGATTAGGGCAGTGCAGTGGTGTTCAGGCAGTGTAGGGGGTTGTGTTGGAGGTGGTGTTTCAGGGTTTAGGGCAGTGCAGTGGTGTTTGGGTAGTGTAGGGGGTCAAGCTGGGGGTGGTGTTTCTGAGTTTAGGGCAGTGCAATGGTGTTCGGGCAGTGTAGAGGGTTGTGCAGGGGGTGGTGTTTCAGTGTTTAAACCAGTGCAGTGGTGTTCGGGAAGTGTATTGGGTTGTGCAGGGGGCGGTGATTCAGGGTTTAGGGAAGAGTAGTGGTGTTCAGGCAGTGTAGGGGGTATTGCTGGGGGTGGTGTTTCAGGGTTTAGGGCAGTGCAGTGATGTTCGGGCAGTGTAGGGGGTCTTCCTGTTGGTACTGTTTCAGGGTTTAGGGCAGTGCAGTGGTGTTCGGGCAGTGTAGGGGTCTTGCTGGGGCTGGTGTTTCAGGGTTTAGGGCAGTGCAGTGCTGTTCGGGCAGTGTAGGGGGTTGTGCAGGGGTGGTGTTTCAGGGTTTAGGGCAGTGCAGTGGTGTTCGGGCAGTGTAGGGGATTGTGTAGGGGGTGGTGTTTCAGGGTTTAGGACAGTGCAGTGGTGTTCAGGCAGTGTAGGGTATCTTGCTGGGGGTGGTGTTTCAGGGTTTAGGGCAGTGCAGTGGTGTTCGGGCAGTGTAGGGTGTAGGAAGGTGGATATCTGACTATGGTTACCCCCAAATTTTTGCCTAGTGTCTAGCTGGTTTTTCGACTTAGTTGGCCTGAGATCCTGCCATTCAGGATCTCAGCCTGGCTGTTCTCTCTTTAAAATGGACTCCATGTACCCTAGGTACATACCCAATTGGTTGGATCACCCTGTCAGCCCCTGTACCAGTGTACACTAGGTACCCAGGGCATTGGTGTACCCAAGGCCTGCCAGGGGCTGCAGCATGTATTATGCCACCCCAGGCTTGGCCTAACAATCTGACACAACTGGCTGATCACTCAGCTGGGGTAAGTTGGTGTAATCACCTCTTACTTAGGTGTAGTATACCTATACCTAACCTTAAATGGGACACCTGGTAACCTATAAGTCACTCCTATGGCAGGCCTTAACAATCCTGAAGGCAGAGTGCTTGGTTCCATGTGAGATGGTGCTCTGGCATGAGCTGAGCCTGTCTGCAGTGGTCGGAACAACTTCCTTCTACTGTTTCCAGATATCGTCATACCATATACTCTTAAGTGCATTATGAACCTCGCGGTTAAATGCTATCTTTGGTTTGGCTTTATCAAAACATGTCGAGTAAGGTGTCATACGAATTGGAATACTAACCCCTCGCCAATTCTGGCGACGGGGTTAGCATTCCACCCTTCTAGAGGGACACGACATGTACAGTACCTGAAACCCGGGTAAAATCAGACATAGCCTCAGCTCCACAAAATGGATGCTGCCACCACAGACACAAGTCTGCCCTCCTGCTGCTGGGAGTCCTTCCAGCTTGGGAGGTGTGGACAAAGGGTTTCCTGCCAGGGGAGGTGCGTGCACCACCCCAGACAGGATTTTGTGTATTGGTCAGGTAGGGCTTGAAAGAAACCAGACATGCCTGTGGCTCACAAGGAGCCTCGGTGCATATGCCAGTTCAAACCGGTCCTGGGGCACACCAGTCCCGGGCCTGGGGCGAGCTGGACAAAGGATTGGGGGTGTAACCACCCCCCTTCCTGGTCCCACCCATAGGGAGGGACCTAGCAGGTAGTCCGGCCCCTAGAATCCGCTTAAAGGTAGGAGCTGTGTCCTAAGACTTCAGACATCCTGGAATCAACTTGAAACTAAGAAGAAGACGGGAACTTCGACATTCTGTTTCACAGAAGACTGAAGAAAATCTCCCCTGTGGTCAGGGAGTGACCACCTTGCTAACGCAAGCACCATCCAGCGAATCACCGTCTGCTTTGCCGCCGCCTCCCGCCGGAGCCCGAGCCCAGAGACTGACAAGACCTGGACCTCCAGACCTCTCACCACCCGATCCACAGTCCCTGAAAAGAGGAGACCCGTGGAGGCACCGAGACACGTGGAGCCAGCCATCTTGGAACGACTACGACAAGCTGACAAGTGCAACAACCGAGGCTCCCTCCAAGTTGTGCTTTGGGTCCTGAGAAGCCCAACCCTCGAGCAGCATCTGCACCAAAGGTGAGCCCTCCAGCATCTCCACGATCTGCGTGGGGCCCTTCTGCATTTTGCCACTCGACGCGCCTAACCGGTTGCTGGCCCGCTGGCTAGTGGCCATCTTGGCGACGAAATCTACGACAAACACCACTGGTCTGGTTGCTCCAGACTGGCCCTTGCTCCCCTCCGAAGGAGCAATCCCTCTGACCTTGCTGGTCAGAACCAACAGCTGATTTCCGAATCCTTCTACAATTGCTTTTGCCAAGGCTTGTTTGCTTCGATCAAGTCGCCGACACCGCCGACAGCGAGAGCCTGCGTGGGACAGCTCGTGAGCCGACTCCTGGACGTCGTTGACCTTCAGGGACCACGTGGCTGCGGAGACAAGCTACCCCTCATCACCTGTTTGCACCCGACATCGCCTGGTACCCACCTGGTGCCACGCTGGTCACTGGCTAGTGACTGTGAACACTGTCCCCTCTGCTTACAGGTCTTCAACATCTCCGATCCACTCTTGGATCCACTGCATCTCTCCCGGACCGACCGCCTGCAGCATCTTTGTCTTCAAGCTCCACGGAACAGATAGAAGAAACCCGACGCACTTCGAGGCCTATGCACCCGCTTCCTGTGGGTGAGGTAAAGCTGGCACACCTGTGCCCAAGTGTAGTATTACATCTCTAGTGCCTGTGTTCCAAATCTTGAGTTCCTAGTCCATCCGGAAGATCCTCTTTGCAGTAACTTTGTACTTTTTACGCACCCATTGAAACCTATGGGAGCACGCGTGTGACTATTTGCTCTGCACACGCCACCCGTGGACCTCCTGGTCACTAACTGACGTTAGCTCCTTGTAGGCCCAGCGATTCTAGAGGCCCTAGGCCTTTTCCCTTTTCTGTTCGTGGTACTTATACCACTATTTTAGTATATGGTTCGAGTGGCCACCAGGGCCTATCCATATAAAGTGCAACTTCTGTGTATTCTGTGATAATCTTGTTTGACGATTTGTGCTCCTGTGCTCATAAAGAGACTAGGGGTTACTTTGAGAAATAAATACATATATATTTTGAATATATATCTGTGTGGTGTCCTTTCATTGGTATAAAAGGGGGTTACATTTGGTAAAACAGCTGGCTTAACACGCTTCACGAGTTTAGCCTCAAAGACTGCTTAGCCTACGCTACCACTAGGGCAGCTAGTCCGAAAAGGTTGACTTACAACCACACCATAAGGGTTGCTTGGCATGGTACAAGGTGATCACTTTAACTAGTGAGCATCATATACCAGGCCAACTTCTCACATTGGTGAGCAGCGGTTGGATTTGAGCTTGCTGTGTTTTACCATTGTAATCTCTTGGTTACCAATTGAAAGATCACATAGGTACCTGTAGGTACATATAAAACAAGATTAGATATACATAAGTTCTACTGAACTTAGTTGTTGTAGAGCAAAGGGAGTAGCACACCCTGACTACAACTACTAGATAGGTTTAGTAGGTAAACCCAAGTGTAGGTAGATTGCAACACATCCACCCACACTTAAGAGCAATGGCCGGGGCAGAGGGGTCCACTGTACCCATCTCTGTTGAGAGTGACCCCCAGAGGGCACCATCCAGCTTTGCTACCCTTAATCAGAATGAGCTCAGGCATTTGGCAACTCTTAGAGGCCTTAAACAGCCCAAGAACCCAAACTCTGCTGAGCTCAGAGAGCTCTTACAGAATGATGAGAATCAGAGAGCACTCAAGAAAGCTTCCCAGTTAGCCCCCTTAGGGTCAGGAACAGGAGGCCCCCCTTCTGAAGATACTACAGAGGTACCCAGTTCCAATAGCCATCCCTTAGATGAGAACCATACTACAGGGGAGGAAAGTGGTGAGGATACAGAAAGTAGTGATGATGAAGGGAGAACTAGCCCAGTGCCAAGTATTATACTTGGCCCAGCTAAACTAAGGCTATTGGGGACTGACAATGGGTTCACACCATTGGATCTCCCCAGTGGACTTAACACAGGGCTTGGGAGGCAAAGGAATCACTCAGGTGACTCCAATGCTTCTCATGGCTCTAGAGGCTCTCAAGGTCACTCCAGGAAAAGGATGACCACCCCTCAGAGGAGGGAACATGAGGCCAGAATGCAGGAAGCCCAGCTGAGGATCAGGAAGCAGGAGCTAGAAGTAGCCCTGATGGAAGAAAAACTGAACAAGGCTAGGCAACCTAGAGAGAGTGGGTCTATACCCACTGGTGGCAGCATTGTCCCTAAGGACAAAGATAGGGTCTTTGATAATAGGAACCTGTCTAAGGTTGTGCCCCCCTACAAAAGTGGGGATGACATCCACAAATGGATAACTGCTCTTGAGAGAGCCTGCAAAGTACAGCAGGTTCCTGAAGACCAGTGGGCAGCAATCCTCTGGCTCTCCTTTGAAGGAAGAGGCAGAGACAGACTCCTCACTGTTAGAGAAGAGGATGTCAGAAA
The DNA here is from genome assembly GCF_964204655.1 of Triturus cristatus. Classification (NCBI taxonomy): domain Eukaryota; kingdom Metazoa; phylum Chordata; class Amphibia; order Caudata; family Salamandridae; genus Triturus; species Triturus cristatus. The sequence continues at coordinate 1,265,168,067 of NC_140579.1, read as the reverse complement.
CTACAGAGTCCTGAAGAGTGTTCTGGTTGATGGGTTAGGCTTAACCACTGAACAGTACAGGTTAATGTTCAGAGATACCCAAAAGACACAGACTCAGGACTGGTCTGAATATGTTGAATGTGCCACTAAGGCTTTGGAGGGTTGGTTGCTGGGAAGTAAGGTATCTGATTATACAGGATTGTACAATTTGATGATGAGAGAACAGATTTTAAGTAACTGTCAAAACCAGCTCCTCCATCAACACCTGGTAGACTCAGATTTGACCTCTCCCCAAGAATTGGGAAAGAGGGCAGATAAATGGGTCAGGACCAGGATCAGGCCTAAGAATCAGGGTGGTGACCAAAAGAAAGATACCACCAAACCTCAAGAGAAGGGAGGGGATAAGGCAAAAGAGAAATCTTCCTCAGGGCCCCAAAACTCCACACAGGGTGGTGGGTCCCAAGCTCCCTCCTCTACCACAGGTAAAAAGCCTTACTGCCATGAGTGTAAAACTCCTGGGCATTGGAAAACTGACAGCAGTTGCCCAAGGGCTACAAACAAAACTGTTCCTCCAATTACTCCTGTCACACCACCTATTACTGTCAGCAGTAATCCCCCAGGTGGTGGGAGTGCCCCCCAAATTTTGGGTGGGTTTACTTGGGGAACACAGGGGGACCCTGGCTTAGCCAATTCCCCTGCAGCAGATACTCTTGTCTGTGATGGTGGCATGGGGTTTGCCAACTTCACTGCCTGTCCCAACACTTTGGGTAGGTACAGACAGGAGCCCTACATCAATGGTACAAAAGCTGAGGCCTACAGAGACACTGGAGCTAGCATCACAATGGTGGCCCATTGGCTAGTTCCCTCTGAGCAGCTTTTGCCTGGTTTCTCCTACCAGGTGACCAACATTGATGGCAAACAGAACAGTCATCCCATGGCAGAGGTATGTCTCAGCTGGGGAGGTGTCACTGGCCCTAAAAGGGTGGCAGTGTCCCCAACCTTGCCTGTAGACTGCTTACTGGGGAATGACTTAGAACTCTCAGCTTGGGCTGGAGTTGAACAAGACACCCATTCTAAAATGGTAGGCCTTTCACAAAAGGGTAGTGGGGTTGTGCCATTCACAACCCCTGTCCAAATAGATTTCCTCCCTGGAAAGGTTGGAAGGGCAGTGGTAGCCACAGCCCAGGCACAGACAGACTTCCCTGTAGAGACTGGCAGAGCTGTGACAGTCACAGCTCAAACACAAACTGAGTGCCTCCCTGAAAAGGTTGGCAAGGCTGTAATGGTCTCAGCCTATACTCAGACTGACATAGGTGTAGTGAAGCCTGAAACTATGGATCACTCCACACAAACAGAGAGTAGTGGGGAGGAAGAAAAGTCTCCCTCTCCCCAGACATTAGGAAAACGTCAGCCTCCTCAGGGAGCTGACCTCACCCCTTGTGAAGGAACTGCCCCAGAGGTAGCCAGGCCTGGCCTGGCAGAGCCTCTGATGTCAGTGGCCCCTTCCAAGGTGGGACCCAGTCTGGTGCAGGTAGCCTGCCTCTCTCTACCCTGCCTCAGTCAGCCCAGGGCTGCAGAGGTCAGGGAGGCCAGTGGACCCCAAGAGGGCCCCTGTCCACAAGAACCCCCCCATCAAAAGAATGAGGATTGCCTGGCTAGTAGCCCTAGTCAGGTGATGGGTAAAAACATTCCTGAGGGATCTCCTTTACAGGTAGTTAGGGACCTCCCCCAGAGGGATTCTGTTGGGTACAGGCAAACATGGGACCTTAGGGCCCCAGACCTGACCTGTCCCTCCAGTAAGCCCACAAAAGGGACCCAGCCTCCAGCTTTAGGTAGCCAGAGGCTGACCCTGAGAGCACAGTGCAACTCAGTTAAGGAAAGAAAGGCATCCATGGTGGAGGATGATTGGAGGAAGCTGAGGCCTCACTTTGAGGACACTCACTTCAGTACTCCATCTCAACACCAGCCTTTTACTTTGCCAAGACACACCAAAGGTAGAGATTCCCTATGGTGGAGACCCTCTGATACCCTTAGGGTGAGGGATTGCTTAGTGGACCATGAGACAGGGGGTAACCATGCCAGTGCTGGTTCCTCCTTATATGGCCACTTGGGCAATATAGGCTTACCTGGTCAAGGTCAGCCTTATCTCCCTTCGTTTGGGGGGGGGTTGTGTAGGAAGGTGGATATCTGACTATGGTTACCCCCAAATTTTTGCCTAGTGTCTAGCTGGTTTTTCGACTTAGTTGGCCTGAGATCCTGCCATTCAGGATCTCAGCCTGGCTTTTCTCTCTTTAAAATGGACTCCATGTACCCTAGGTACATACCCAATTGGTTGGATCACCCTGTCAGCCCCTGTACCAGTGTACACTAGGTACCCAGGGCATTGGTGTACCCAAGGCCTGCCAGGGGCTGCAGCATGTATTATGCCACCCCAGGCTTGGCCTAACAATCTGACACAACTGGCTGATCACTCAGCTGGGGTAAGTTGGTGTAATCACCTCTTACTTAGGTGTAGTATACCTATACCTAACCTTAAATGGGACACCTGGTAACCTATAAGTCACTCCTATGGCAGGCCTTAACAATCCTGAAGGCAGAGTGCTTGGTTCCATGTGAGATGGTGCTCTGGCATGAGCTGAGCCTGTCTGCAGTGGTCGGAACAACTTCCTTCTACTGTTTCCAGATATCGTCATACCATATACTCTTAAGTGCATTATGAACCTCGCGGTTAAATGCTATCTTTGGTTTGGCTTTTTCAAAACATGTCGAGTAAGGTGTCATACGAATTGGAATACTAACCCCTCGCCAATTCTGGCGACGGGGTTAGCATTCCACCCTTCTAGAGGGACACGACATGTACAGTACCTGAAACCCGGGTAAAATCAGACATAGCCTCAGCTCCACAAAATGGATGCTGCCGCCACAGACACAAGTCTGCCCTCCTGCTGCTGGGAGTCCTTCCAGCTTGGGAGGTGTGGACAAAGGGTTTCCTGCCAGGGGAGGTGCGTGCACCACCCCAGACAGGATTTTGTGTATTGGTCAGGTAGGGCTTGAAAGAAACCAGACATGCCTGTGGCTCACAAGGAGCCTCGGTGCATATGCCAGTTCAAACCGGTCCTGGGGCACACCAGTCCCGGGCCTGGGGCGAGCTGGACAAAGGATTGGGGGTGTAACCACCCCCCTTCCTGGTCCCACCCATAGGGAGGGACCTAGCAGGTAGTCCGGCCCCTAGAATCCGCTTAAAGGTAGGAGCTGTGTCCTAAGACTTCAGACATCCTGGAATCAACTTGAAACTAAGAAGAAGACGGGAACTTCGACATTCTGCTGCACAGAAGACTGAAGAAAATCTCCCCTGTGGTCAGGGAGTGACCACCTTGCTAACGCAAGCACCATCCAGCGAATCACCGTCTGCTTTGCCGCCGCCTCCCGCCGGAGCCCGAGCCCAGAGACTGACAAGACCTGGACCTCCAGACCTCTCACCGCCCGATCCACAGTCCCTGAAAAGAGGAGACCCGTGGAGGCACCGAGACACGTGGAGCCAGCCATCTTGGAACGACTACGACAAGCTGACAAGTGCAACAACCGAGGCTCCCTCCAAGTTGTGCTTTGGGTCCTGAGAAGCCCAACCCTCGAGCAGCATCTGCACCAAAGGTGAGCCCTCCAGCATCTCCACGATCTGCGTGGGGCCCTTCTGCATTTTGCCACTCAACGCGCCTAACCGGTTGCTGGCCCGCTGGCTAGTGGCCATCTTGGCGACGAAATCTACGACAAACACCGCTGGTCTGGTTGCTCCAGACTGGCCCTTGCTCCCCTCCGAAGGAGCAATCCCTCTGACCTTGCTGGTCAGAACCAACAGCTGATTTCCGAATCCTTCTACAATTGCTTTTGCCAAGGCTTGTTTGCTTCGATCAAGTCGCCGACACCGCCGACAGCGAGAGCCTGCGTGGGACAGCTCGTGAGCCGACTCCTGGACGTCGTCGACCTTCAGGGACCACGTGGCTGCGGAGACAAGCTACCCTTCATCACCTGTTTGCACCCGACATCGCCTGGTACCCACCTGGTGCCACGCTGGTCACTGGCTAGTGACTGTGAACACTGTCCCCTCTGCTTACAGGTCTTCAACATCTCCGATCCACTCTTGGATCCACTGCATCTCTCCCGGACCGACCGCCTGCAGCATCTTTGTCTTCAAGCTCCACGGAACAGATAGAAGAAACCCGACGCACTTCGAGGCCTATGCACCCGCTTCCTGTGGGTGAGGTAAAGCTGGCACACCTGTGCCCAAGTGTAGTATTACATCTCTAGTGCCTGTGTTCCAAATCTTGAGTTCCTAGTCCATCCGGAAGATCCTCTTTGCAGTAACTTTGTACTTTTTACGCACCCATTGAAACCTATGGGAGCACGCGTGTGACTATTTGCTCTGCACACGCCACCCGTGGACCTCCTGGTCACTAACTGACGTTAGCTCCTTGTAGGCCCAGCGATTCTAGAGGCCCTAGGCCTTTTCCCTTTTCTGTTCGTGGTACTTATACCACTATTTTAGTATATGGTTCGAGTGGCCACCAGGGCCTATCCATATAAAGTGCAACTTCTGTGTATTCTGTGATAATCTTGTTTGACGATTTGTGCTCCTGTGCTCATAAAGAGACTAGGGGTTACTTTGAGAAATAAATACATATATATTTTGAATATATATCTGTGTGGTGTCCTTTCATTGGTATAAAAGGGGGTTACATTTGGTAAAACAGCTGGCTTAACACGCTTCACGAGTTTAGCCTCAAAGACTGCTTAGCCTACGCTACCACTAGGGCAGCTAGTCCGAAAAGGTTGACTTACAACCACACCATAAGGGTTGCTTGGCATGGTACAAGGTGATCACTTTAACTAGTGAGCATCATATACCAGGCCAACTTCTCACATAGGGGGTTTGCTGGGGCGATGTTTCAGGGTTTAGGGCACTGCGGTGGTGTTCGGGCAGTGCAGGGGGTCATGCAGGGGTTGTGTTATAGGGTTTAGGGCAGTGCAGTGGTGTTCGGACAGTGTAGGGGTTCTTGCTGGGGGGTGGTGTTTCAGGGTTTAGGGTAGTGCAGTGGTGTTCAGGCAGTGTAGGGGGTCATGTGGGGGTGGTGTTTCAGGGTATAGGGCAGTGCAGTGGTGTGTGGGCAGTGTAGGGGGTTGTGCTGGGGGTGGTGTTTCACAGTTTGGGGCAGTGCAGTGGTGTTCGGGCAGTGTAGGGGGTCATGCTGGGGGTGGTATTTCAGGGTGTAGGGCAGAGAAGTGGTGTTCGGGCAGTGTAGGGTCATGCTGGGGCTGGTATTTTAGGGTTTAGGACAGAGCAGTGGTGTTTGGGCAGTGTAGGGGGTTGTGCTGGGGGTTTGAGTTTCAGTGTTTAGGGCAGTGCAGTGGTGTTGAGGCAGTGTAGGGGGTTGTGCTGGAGCTGGTGTTTCAGAGTTTAGGGCAGTGCAGTGGTGTTCGGGCAGTATAGGGGGTGGTGTTTCAGAGTTTAAATCAGTGCAGTGGTGTTCGGGCAGTGCAGTGGGTCATGCAGGGGGTGGTGATTCAGGGTTTAGGGCAGTGCAGTAGTGTTCGGGCAGTGTAAGGGGTCTTGCTGGGGTGGTGTTTCAGGGTTTAGGGCAGTGCAGTGGTGTTCGAGTAGTGTTGCTGGGGGTTGTGTTTCAGGGTATAGGGCAGTGCAGTGGTGTTCGGGCAGTTCAGGGGGTTTGCTGGGGGTGGTGATTCAGGGTTTAGGGCAGTGCAGTGGTGTTCGGGAAGTGTAGTGGGTTGTGCAGGGGATGGTGATTCAGGGTTTAGGGAAGTGTAGTGGTGTTCAGGCAGTGTAGGGGTTTTTGCTGGGGGTGGTGTTTCAGGGTTTAGGGCAGTGCAGTGATGTTCGGGCAGTGTAGGGGGTCTTGCTGTTGGTACTGTTTCAGGGTTTAGGGCAGTGCAGTGGTGTTTGGGCAGTGTAGGGGTCTTGCTGGGGCTGGTGTTTCAGGGTTTAGGGCAGTGCAGTGCTGTTCGGGGAGTGAAGGGGTTTTTGCAGGGGTGGTGTTTCAGGGTTTAGGGCAGTGCAGTGCTGTTCGGGCAGTGTAGGGGTTCTTGCTGGGGGTGGTGTTTCAGGGTTTAGGGCAGTGCAGTGGTGTTCGGGCAGTGTAGGGGATTGTGTAGGGGGTGGTGTTTCAGGGTTTAGGGCAGTGCAGTGGTGTTCAGGCAGTGTAGGGTATCTTGCTGGGGGTGGTGTTTCAGGGTTTAGGGTAGTGCAGTGGTGTTCGGGCAGTGTAGGGGGTTTGCTGGGGTGATGTTTCAGAGTTTAGGGCACTGCAGTGGTGTTCAGGCAGTGTAGGGGGTTTTGCTGGGGGTGGTGTTTCAGGGTTTAGGGCAGTGCAGTGATGTTCGGGCAGTGTAGGGGGTCTTGCTGGGGCTGGTGTTTCAGGGTTTAGGGCAGTTCAGTGCTGTTCGGGCAGTGTAGGGGGTTGTGCAGGCGTGGTGTTTCAGGGTTTAGGGAAGTGCAGTGGTGTTCGGGCAGTGTAGGGGTTCTTGCTGGGGGTGGTGTTTCAGGGTTTAGGGCAGTGCAGTGGTGTTTGGGCAGTGTGGGGGGTCGTGCTGGGGCTGGTGTTTCAGGGTTTGGGGCAGTGCAGTGGTGTTCGGGCAGTGTGGGGGGTCGTGTTAGGGATGGGGTTTCAGGGTTTAGGCAGTGCAGTGGTGTTCGGGCAGTGTAGGGGTCGTGCTGGTTCTGGTGTTTCAGTGTTTGGGGCAGAGCAGTGGTGTTCGGGAGGTGTAGGGGTCATGCTGGTGCTGGTGTTTCAGGGTTTAGGGAAAATCAGTGGTGTTCAGGCAGTGTGGGAGGTCGTGCTGGGGCTGGTGTTTCAGGGTTTAGGGCAGTGCACTGGTTTTCAGGTAGTGTGGGGGGTCATGCTGGGGCTGGTGGTTCAGAGTTCAGTGCAGTGGTGTTCGGGCAGTGTGGGGGGGTCATGCTGGGGCTGGTGTTTCAGGGTTTAGGGCAGTGCATTGGTGTTCGGGCAGTGTGGGGGGGTCATGCTAGGGCTGGTGTTTCAGGGTTTAGGGCAGTGCAGTGGTGTTCGGGCAGTGTAGGGGATCGTGCTTGTGCTGGTGTTTCAGGTTTTAGGGCAGTGCAGTGGTGTTGAGGTAGTGTGGGGGGTCGTGTTCGGGTGGTGGTTCAGGGTTTAGGGCAGTGCAGTGGTGTTCGGGCAGTGTAGGGGTCTTGCTGGGGCTGGTGTTTCAGGGTTTAGGGCAGTGCAGTGCTGTTCGGACAGTGTAGGGGGTTGTGCAGGGGTGGTGTTTCAGGGTTTAGGGAAGTGCAGTGGTGTTCGGGCAGTGTAGGGGTTCTTGCTGGGGGTGGTGTTTCAGGGTTTAGGGCAGTGCAGTGGTGTTCGGGCAGTGTGGGGGGTCGTGCTGGGGCTGTGTTTCAGGGTTTGGGGCAGTGCAGTGGTGTTCGGGCAGTGTGGGGGGTCGTGTTGGGGATGGGGTTTCAGGGTTTAGGCAGTGCAGTGGTGTTCGGGCAGTGTAGGGGTCGTGCTGGTTCTGGTGTTTCAGTGTTTGGGGCAGAGCAGTGGTGTTCAGGAAGTGTAGGGGTCATGCTGGTGCTGGTGTTTTAGGGTTTAGGGAAAATCAGTGGTGTTCAGGCAGTGTGGGAGGTCGTGCTGGGGCTGGTGTTTCAGGGTTTAGGGCAGTGCACTGGTTTTCGGGTAGTGTGGGGGGTCATGCTGGGGCTGGTGGTTCAGAGTTCAGTGCAGTGGTGTTCGGGCAGTGTGGGGGGGTCATGCTGGGGCTGGTGTTTCAGGGTTTAGGGCAGTGCATTGGTGTTCGGGCAGTGTGGGGGGGTCATGCTAGGGCTGGTGTTTCAGGGTTTAGGGCAGTGCAGTGGTGTTCGGGCAGTGTAGGGGATCGTGCTTGTGCTGGTGTTTCAGGGTTTAGGGCAGTGCAGTGGTGTTCAGGTAGTGTGGGGGGTCATGTTCAGGTGGTGGTTCAGGGTTTAGGGCAGTGCAGTTGTGTTCGGGCAGTGTGGGGGTCATGCTGGGATTGGTGGTTCAGGGTTTAGGGCTGTGCAGTTGTGTTCGGGCAGTGTGGGGGTCGTGCTGGGGATGGTGTTTCAGGGTTTAGGGCAGTGCAGTGGTGTTTGGGCAGGGCGGGGGGTCGTGCTTGGGCTGGTGTTTCAGGGTTTAGGGCAGTGCAGTGGTGTTCGGGCAGTGTAGGGGGTCGTGCTGGTGCTGTGTTTCAGGGTTTAGGGCAGTGCAGTGGTGTTCGGACAGTTTGGGGGGTCGTGCTGGGATTGGTGGTTCAGGGTTTAGGGCAGTGCAGTTGTGTTCAGGCAGTGTGGGGGTCGTGCTGGGGATGGTTTTTCAGTGTTTAGGGCAGTGCAGTGGTGTTTGGGCAGGGTGGGGGGTCGTGCTTGGGCTGGTGTTTCAGGGTTTAGGGCAGTGCAGTGGTGTTCGGGCAATGTGGGGGGTCGTGTTGGGGCTGGTGTTTCAGGGTTTTGGGCAGTGCAGTGGTGTTCGGGCAGTGTAGGGTATCTTGCTGGGGGTGGTGTTTCAGGGTTTAGGGCAGTGCAGTGGTGTTCGGGCAGTGTAGGGGGTTTGCTGGGTTAATGTTTCAGGGTTTAGGGCACGGCAGTGGCATTCGGGCAGTGTAGGGGGTCGTGCAGGGGTTGTGTTTAAGGGTTTAGGGCAGTGCAGTGGTGTTCGGACAGTGTAGGGGTTCTTGCTGGGGGGTGCTGTTTCAGGGTTTAGGGCATTGCAGTGGTGTTCAGGCAGTGTAGGGTGTCATGTGGGGGTGGTGTTTCAGGGTGTAGGGCAGTGCAGTGGTGTGTGGGCAGTATAGGGGGTTGTGCTGGGGGGTGGTGTTTCACGGTTTTGGGCAGTGCAGTGGTGTTCGGGAAGTGTAGTGGGTTGTGCAGGGGGTGGTGATTCAGGGTTTAGGGAAGTGTAGTGGTGTTCAGGCAGTGTAGGGGGTTTTGCTGGGGGTGGTGTTTCAGGGTTTAGGGCAGTGCAGTGGTGTTCGGGCAGTGTAGGGGTCTTGCTGGAGCTGGTGTTTCAGGGTTTAGGGCAGTGCAGTGCTGTTCGGGCAGTGAAGGGGGCAGTGTAGGGGGTGGTGGTTCAGGGTTTAAATCAGTGCAGTGGTGTTCGGGCAGTGCAGTGGGTCATGCAGGGGGTGGTGATTCAGGGTTTAGGGCAGTGCAGTGGTGTTCGGGAAGTGTAGTGGGTTGTGCAGGGGTTGGTGATTCAGGGTTTAGGGAAGTGTAGTGGTGTTCAGGCAGTGTATGGGGTTTTGCTGGGGGTGGTGTTTCAGGGTTTAGGGCAGTGCAGTGGTGTTCGGGCAGTGTAGGGGGTCTTGCTGTTGGTACTGTTTCAGGGTTTAGGGCAGTGCAGTGGTGTTCAGGCAGTGTAGGGGTCTTGCTGGGGCTAATGTTTTAGGGTTTAGGGCAGTGCAATGCTGTTTGGGCAGTGTAGGGGCTTGTGCAGGGGTGGTGTTTCAGGGTTTAGGGCAGTGCAGTGGTGTTCGGGAGTGTAGGGTGGCTATGCTGGGGTGGTGTTTTAGGGTTTATGGCAGTGCACTTGTGTTTGGGCAGTGTAGGGGTCGTGCTGGGGGTCGTGTTTTAGGGTTTAGGGCAGTTCAGTGGTGTTCGGGCAGTGTAGGGTTTGTGCTGGTGCTAGTGTTTCAGGGTTTAGGGCAGAGCAGTGGTGTTTGGGCAGTGTAGGGGGACATACTGGTGCTGGTGTTTCAGGGTTTAGGGCAGTGCAGTGGTGTTCGGGTAGTGTAGGGGGTCAAGCTGGGGGTGGTGTTTCTGAGTTTAGGGCAGTGCAATGGTGTTCGGACAGTGTAGGGGTTCTTGCTGGGGGGTGCTGTTTCAGGGTTTAGGGCATTGCAGTGGTGTTCAGGCAGTGTAGGGTGTCATGTGGGGGTGGTGTTTCAGGGTGTAGGGCAGTGCAGTGGTGTGTGGGCAGTGTAGGGGGTTGTGCTGGGGGGTGGTGTTTCACGGTTTTGGGCAGTGCAGTGGTGTTCGGGAAGTGTAGGGGTTCTTGCTGGGGGGTGCTGTTTCAGGGTTTAGGGCATTGCAGTGGTGTTCAGGCAGTGTAGGGTGTCATGTGGGGGTGGTGTTTCAGGGTGTAGGGCAGTGCAGTGGTGTTCGGGAAGTGTAGGGGTCATGCTGGTGCTGGTGTTTCAGGGTTTAGGGAAAATCAGTGGTGTTCAGGCAGTGTGGGAGGTCGTGCTGGGGCTGGTGTTTCAGGGTTTAGGGCAGTGCACTGGTTTTCGGGTAGTGTGGGGGGTCATGCTGGGGCTGGTGGTTCAGAGTTCAGTGCAGTGGTGTTCGGGCAGTGTGGGGGGGTCATGCTGGGGCTGGTGTTTCAGGGTTTAGGGCAGTGCATTGGTGTTTGGGCAGTGTGGGGGGGTCATGCTAGGGCTGGTGTTTCATGGTTTAGGGCAGTGCAGTGGTGTTCGGGCAGTGTAGGGGATCGTGCTTGTGCTGGTGTTTCAGGGTTTAGGGCAGTGCAGTGGTGTTCAGGTAGTGTGGGGGGTCGTGTTCAGGTGGTGGTTCAGGGTTTAGGGCAGTGCAGTTGTGTTCGGGCAGTGTGGGGGTCATGCTGGGATTGGTGGTTCAGGGTTTAGGGCTGTGCAGTTGTGTTCGGGCAGTGTGGGGGTCGTGCTGGGGATGTTGTTTCAGGGTTTAGGGCAGTGCAGGGGTGTTTGGGCAGGGCGGGGGGGTCGTGCTTGGGCTGGTGTTTCAGGGTTTAGGGCAGTGCAGTGGTGTTCGGGCAGTGTAGGGGGTCGTGCTGGTGCTGTGTTTCAGGGTTTAGGGCAGTGCAGTGGTGTTCGGACAGTTTGGGGGGTCGTGCTGGGATTGGTGGTTCAGGGTTTAGGGCAGTGCAGTTGTGTTCAGGCAGTGTGGGGGTCGTGCTGGGGATGGTGTTTCAGGGTTTATGGCAGTGCAGTGGTGTTTGGGCAGGGTGGGGGGTCGTGCTTGGGCTGGTGTTTCAGGGTTTAGGGCAGTGCAGTGGTGTTCGGGCAATGTGGGGGGTCGTGTTGGGGCTGGTGTTTCAGGGTTTTGGGCAGTGCAGTGGTGTTCGGGCAGTGTAGGGTATCTTGCTGGGGGTGGTGTTTCAGGGTTTAGGGCAGTGCAGTGGTGTTCGGGCAGTGTAGGGGGTTTGCTGGGTTAATGTTTCAGGGTTTAGGGCACGGCATTGGCATTCGGGCAGTGTAGGGGGTCGTGCAGGGGTTGTGTTATAGGGTTTAGGGCAGTGCAGTGGTGTTCGGACAGTGTAGGGGTTCTTGCTGGGGGGTGCTGTTTCAGGGTTTAGGGCATTGCAGTGGTGTTCAGGCAGTGTAGGGTGTCATGTGGGGGTGGTGTTTCAGGGTGTAGGGCAGTGCAGTGGTGTGTGGGCAGTGTAGGGGGTTGTGCTGGGGGTAGTGTTTCATGGTTTTGGGCAGTGCAGTGGTGTTCGGGAAGTGTAGTGGGTTGTGCAGGGGGTGGTGATTCAGGGTTTAGGGAAGTGTAGTGGTGTTCAGGCAGTGTATTGGGTTTTGCTGGGGGTGGTGTTTCAGGGTTTAGGGCAGTGCAGTGGTGTTCGGGCAGTGTAGGGGTCTTGCTGGGGCTGGTGTTTCAGGGTTTAGGGCAGTGCAGTGCTGTTCGGGCAGTGTAGGGGGCAGTGTAGGGGGTGGTGGTTCAGGGTTTAAATCAGTGCAGTGGTGTTCGGGCAGTGCAGTGGGTCATGCAGGGGGTGGTGATTCAGGGTTTAGGGCAGTGCAGTGGTGTTCGGGAAGTGTAGTGGGTTGTGCAGGGGGTGGTGATTCAGGGTTTAGGGCAGTGTAGTGGTGTTCAGGCAGTGTAGGGGGTCTTGCTGGGGGTGGTGTTTCAGGGTTTAGGGCATTGCAGGGGTGTTCGGGAAGTGCAGGGAGTCATGTAGGGGGTGGAGTTTCAGGGTTTAGGGCAGTGCAGTGGTGTTTGGGAAGTGTAGGGGGTCTTGTTGGGGAGGTGTTTTAGGGTTTAAGGCAGTGCAGTGGTGTTTGGGCAGAGTAGGGGGTCATGCTGGGGGTGGTGTTTTAGGGTTTAGGGCAGTGCAGTGGTGTTCGGGCAGTGGAGGGGGTTGTGTTGGAGGTGGTGTTTCAGGGTTTAGGGCAGTGCAGTGGTGTTTGGGTAGTGAAGTGGGTCAAGCTTGGGGTGGTGTTTCTGAGTCTAGGGCAGTGCAATGGTGCTCGGGCAGTGTAGAGGGTTGTGCAGAGGGTGGTGTTTCAGTGTTTAAACCAGTGCAGTGGTGTTCGGGAAGTGTAGGGGGTTGTGCAGGGGGTGGTGATTCAGTGTTTAGGGCAGTGCAGTGGTGTTCAGGCAGTGTAGGGGGTTTTGCTGGGGGTGGTGTTTCAGGGTTTAGGGCAGTGCAGTGATGTTCGGGCAGTGTAGGGGGTCTTGCTGTTGGTACTGTTTCAGGGTTTAGGGCAGTGCAGTGGTGTTCGGGCAGTGTAGGGGTCTTGCTGGGGCTGGTGTTTCAGGGTTTAGGGCAGTGCAGTGCTGTTCGGGCAGTGTAGGGGGATGTGCAGGGGTGGTGTTTCAGGGTTTAGGGAAGTGCAGTGGTGTTCGGGCAGTGTAGGGGTTCTTGCTGGGGGTGGTGTTTCAGGGTTTAGGGCAGTGCAGTGGTGTTCGGGCAGTGTGGGGGGTCGTGCTGGGGCTGGTGTTTCAGGGTTTGGGGCAGTGCAGTGGTGTTCGGGCAGTGTAGGGGGTCGTGGTAGGGCTGGTGTTTCAGGGTTTAGGGCAGTGCAGTGGTGTTCGGGCAGTGTGGGGGGTCGTGTTGGGGATGGGGTTTCAGGGTTTAGGCAGTGCAGTGGTGTTCGGGCAGTGTAGGGGTCGTGCTGGTTCTGGTGTTTCAGTGTTTGGGGCAGAGCAGTGGTGTTCGGGAAGTGTAGGGGTCATGCTGGTGCTGGTGTTTCAGGGTTTAGGGAAAATCAGTGGTGTTCAGGCAGTGTGGGAGGCCGTGCTGGGGCTGGTGTTTCAGGGTTTAGGGCAGTGCACTGGTTTTCGGGTAGTGTGGGGGGTCATGCTGGGGCTGGTGGTTCAGAGTTCAGTGCAGTGGTGTTCGGGCAGTGTGGGGGGTCATGCTGGGGCTGGTGTTTCAGGTTTTAGGGCAGTGCATTGGTGTTCAGGCAGTGTGGGGGGGTCATGCTAGGGCTGGTGTTTCAGGGTTTAGGGCAGTGCAGTGGTGTTCGGGCAGTGTAGGGGATCGTGCTTGTGCTGGTGTTTCAGGGTTTAGGGCAGTGCAGTGGTGTTCAGGTAGTGTGGGGGGTCGTGTTCGGGTGGTGGTTCAGAGTTTAGGGCAGTGCAGTGGTGTTCAGGTAGTGTGGGGGGTCGTGCTGGGATTGGTGGTTCAGGGTTTAGGGCAGTGCAGTTGTGTTCAGGCAGTGTGGGGGTCATGCTGGGATTGGTGGTTCAGGGTTTAGGGCTGTGCAGTTGTGTTCGGGCAGTGTGGGGGTCGTGCTGGGGATGGTGTTTCAGGGTTTAGGGCAGTGCAGTCGTGTTTGGGCAGGGCGGGGTGGTCGTGCTTTGGCTGGTGTTTCAGGGTTTAGGGCAGTGCAGTGGTTTTCGGGCAATGTGGGGGGTCGTGTTGGGGCTGGTGTTTCAGGGTTTTGGGCAGTGCAGTGGTGTTCGGGCAGTGTAGGGGGTCATGCTGGTGCTGTGTTTCAGGGTTTAGGGCAGTGCAGTGGTGTTCGGGCAGTGTGGGGGGTCATGCTGGGATTGGTGGTTCAGGGTTTAGGGCAGTGCAGTTGTGTTCGGGCAGTGTGGGGGTCGTGCTGGGGATGGTGTTTCAGGGTTTAGGGCAGTGCAGTGGTGTTTGGGCAGGGTGGGGGGTCGTGCTTGGGCTGGTGTTTCAGGGTTTAGGGCAGTGCAGTGGTGTTCGGGCAATGTGGGGGGTCGTGTTGGGGCTGGTGTTTCAGGGTTTTGGGCAGTGCAGTGGTGTTCGGGCAGTGTAGGGGGTCGTGCTGGTGTTTCAGGGTTTAGGGCAGAGCAGTGGTGTTTGATCAGTGTAGGGAGATGTGCTGGTGCTGGTGTTTCAGTGTTTAGGGCAGAGCAGTGGTGTTCGGGCAGTGTAGGGGGTCATGCTGGTTCTGGTCTTTCAGGGTTTAGGGCAGAGCAGTGGTGTTTGGGCAGTGTAGGGGGACGTGCTGGGGCTGGTGTTTCAGGGTTTAGGGCAGTGCAGTGGTGTTCGGGCAGTGTAGGGGGTCGTGCAGGTGGGTGGTGTTTCAGGGTTTAGGGCAGTGCAGTGGTGTTTGGGCAGTGTAGGGGGTCTTGCTGGGGGTGGTGTTTCAGGGTTTAGGGCAGTGCAGTGGTGTTCGGGCTGTGTAGGGCTTCTTGCTGGGGGTGGTGTTTCAGGGTTTAGGGCAGTGCAGTGGTGTTCGGGCAGTGTAGGGGTATCAGGATTTAACCTAGGCACCTGCCTGGACTACAATTCCCACGTTTCCATGGGTTTTAACTACATTTCCCAGAAGCCCTTGCTACCAAACGGATATAGCGAGGCATGGCCGTTAGGGGAGTGTTCGTGATTTTGATGAACTCAGCGGGAGCGTCTGCTCTCGGTTCCGGAGTGTCCTGAGGCAGCGAAACCAGAGGGGCGTTTGCAGATTCCCGCGCCCGGCTCTGGTATCGTCTTTGTTTTCGCCGACCCAGGGCTTTATGTTGGAGGACGAGCGGATCGCTCGTGCAAGTACCAGGGAGCCAGGCGGGTGTGCCGGGGAGTGGTGCGTCTGTCGGGGCCATTGCCTTTCCAGAGAAAAAGGGAATGGATAGTTACCTTGATTCTAGTTGCTAGATGCGAGTGGCGGAATGCTGGGGGGATCCTCCGCATTACCGTCACGAAGGTCTGAGGTATGGAGGGTGGATTACAGATACAAAGCGGACGGCAGTAGTTAAGCACTACTCCCTACCGTGTTTGTTTGACACTTGAGCCTCGGAAGGTTGCTTGTTTATTCTATCGGTGGATATGGCGAAATATACACCGGTGGCCGTGTGACAATATTTGTAACTCTCACTACGTACCATTATTGTTTGCTGTTTGGAGGACTAATACCAGGAGAATAGCCCAATCTTTGACTCTGCGGAGGATTCTATATGCTATGGTATTTCCACGTTAGGGGGGGTACGTTACCGTCAGTTGATACACAGGCATTGAGTAGGAGGGCAAGGAGTACAGAGTCCCCTAACTGGTTTTCTTGTGTTATGTAGGGAAAAGGAAGGCACAAGGAGAGACACGCCGCTGTGAAGCCGCTAAGCCGATTTAGCTCAGGTGACGCTCCTTTCTTTAGCGAGACATAACTGAGAGTAGGATGATGACATTGTATTAACCTATGTTTTTTGTTTTGCAGCTTCCCTTCCCTGCCGTCCCTTCCTTTCCCTCCCGGAGGTTTTTCCCCTTTGGGGTTTTTTCCCTCGCTGTATCGTTCAAATACCCTGTATATATATAACCTTCAGGGTGTCTGGAAGGTCCGGAGGTGGAGCTTATCACTGCGAATGGATCCTGCAGAGTGACGACCTGACAGAATCACAAACCCAAGAATTACATTCTGCCCGGTTCATTCACAGTGATAATGGCGTCCATGGAGGACGTGTTGCATGCTTTAGTCCTGGTCCAGCAGGAGTTGGCGTCGGCTAGAGCCGAAACCACAGTCTTAAGAGACAAGGTAGAACAGTTGACTAGGAATCCTTTCAATGCCTCCGCTCCTGCATTTTCCATACAGGTGACGGTGCCTCCCCCCATTCCTTTGGCTAACCCCGAGAGGTTCTCCGGCGATCCTCGCAAGACACAGGTCTTCCAAACGCAGATACTGCTACACTTTTCCTGTAAACCGGCTTCTTTCCCAACTAATCACTCCAGAGTGGCTTTCGCCATATCCTATTTGGCAGGGGACGCTGCCAATTGGGCGGTGCCGTTAGTAAAGAACAATGATGCTATATTGTCCGATTGGTCTGCCTTTAAGACAGAGTTCGAGAAGGTCTTTGATCGTAGGGCAACAACCTTTAGCGCGGACAAGGAACTCTTGGAATTGAGGCAGGGTAAAGGCGAGCTAATCACATATTTGACCACGTTTAACAGACTGGTGGCTGAGGCTGAATGGCCGGAGGAAAAGAGAATGTCTCTTTTTTATCAGGGGAAACCGAGTCACATCTCGTCATAGGTATGACGCTCGAATGTGAGCATGAGTTCCATAAGGTTCTGGTTATGCTAGACTCCGGAGCAACAGGCAATTTTATTGACGAAGGCCTGGTGTCCCGCCTGGCCTTACCCCGTGTTCCGAGAGAGAACCCTGAGGAAGTTCTAGCGGTAGACGGGCAGCCTTTGAAATCAGGCCATATAACGGAAAGAACGAGAGAGGTAGGTCTCTCTGTGGCTATGCAGGGGGTTATCCATACTGAGCTGTTGACGTTAAACATCATTGCAGCCCCTCAGTATGAGGTAATCTTAGGCATGCCCTGGTTATGCCTTCATAACCCTATGGTTAATTGGAGGACTAAGACGCTCCAATTTTTGCCCGAGTTTTGTCAGGAGCATATGTTGCCTAATCCCTCTGTACATGTAGCTGTTTTCGCTACCCCTTATTTGGCAGCTACGGCAGCAGAAACCAACATACAACTCCCTGAAGAATACAGCAGCTATAGAGACGTGTTTAGTGAAATCAAGGCGGACACTCTACCCCCACACAGGGAGTACGATTGCCGCATTGATTTGGTAGAGGGGGCTACTATCCCTACTTGCCGAGTATACGCGTTGTCTGTCCCGGAAACAACTCATCTAAAGGAATACATCGATCACTACCTTCAATTGGGGTTTATTAGGCCGTCCCGCTCCCCTGCAGCCTCTCCTATCTTCTTTATTGCGAAAGCCAATGGGGACTTAAGAGCTTGTGTGGATTATCGCGTCTTGAACAAAAACACCATATGCAACCGTTATCCTCTCCCCCTCATCTCTGTGTTGCTCGACCAGGTGAGGGAGGCAAAGATCTATACCCGTCTGGATATACGGGGGGCCTATCACCTGGTCAGGGTACGCGAGGGGGATGAGTGGAAGACGGCGTTCAAGACGCGGTATGGTCTCTACGAATATTTGGTGATGCCTTTTGGTCTTTGTAATGCCCCGGCGGCTTTCCAATATTTTATCAATGACGTTTTGAAGGACTATGTGGACCATTTTGTAGTAATGTATATCGATGACATACTGATATACTCACAGGACGAATCTAGCCATACAGAACAAGTGAGAAGAGTATTGGAGAGGCTGAGAGAACATCACTTATACGTAAAGTTGAGCAAGTGCGAGTTTGAGGTTCATGAGGTGGAGTTCCTGGGAGTGAATCTCAGTGCTAAGGGTTTGCAGATGTCAGATCGGAAGGTCAGGGCGGTTCAGGAATGGCCAGCCCCAAGAAACGTGCGGGAAGTGCAGAGTTTTTTGGGGTTCGCCAATTATTACCGCTGTTTCATTGTACAGTTTTCACAGACAGCAGTTCCAATAGCTAGGCTGTTGAAAAAAGGGGTATCGTTTGTATGGACCAGAGAGGCAGATGAGGCTTTCACGACCCTAAAAAGAGCGTTCACTACGGCCCCGGTGTTGGCACATCCGGTACTAGAACAACCCTTTGTGGTGGAAGCCGACGCTTCTGAGGAAGCGATAGGGGCTGTCTTGTCGCAGAGGGTTTCACTCACCGGTCGCCTCCATCCTGTGGCCTACCTGTCTAGAAAGTTGAGCCCCGCGGAGCTCAACTATACTATAGCAGAAAAAGAACTTCTAGTTATCAAGCGTGCCTTTCAGGAGTGGAGGCAATACCTGTGGGGGGCTTGCCACGTGGTGACCGTATACACCGACCACAGAAACCTTCAGTATATGTCATCGGCTAGGCATCTGATACAAAGACAAATGCGTTGGATGCTTTTTTTTCCCGAGATTAACTTTGTGGTGACCTATAGACCTGGCATTGATAATAGAAAAGCAAACGCATTGTCCCGGCAAGTGATGCCGGCGGAACAACAAGATGTAGTCCCGCAAGCCATTATACCGGCAACAAAGGTATTGTGTGTGGTTCGGGCGGAGAGGTTCCTGGATATGGTGAAGGGTTCCAGGTCTTTGATGGCATGGGAACGATGGGCTGCCAGTAAAGCGGGACGGGTGGTGAGACAAGGATTGCCTTTTCAGGGAGAGTGCTTGTATCTGCCCACCATTGAAATACGGAAAAGGGCTTTTGTGTGGTGTCACGTAACGCCCATGGCGGGGCATCCCGAGGTTACCAAGACCGTGCGTCTGCTTCAAAGATACTTTTGGTGGGAATCCTTGGTTAAAGATGCCATGCTGTGGGTGAAGGAGTGTGAGGAGTGTGCAAGAGCTAAGGGGGAGAACACAAAGATGAAAGGCCAACTAATGCCCATGCCCACACCTGCTCGCCCGTGGCAGAACATAAGTCTGGATTACATAACAGGGTTGCCCCTGGATCAGGGGTGTTCGGCTATCTTGGTGGTGGTAGATAATCTAACTAAGATGGGTCATTTTATACCATGCACAAATCTACCCACGGCTAGCCAAACCGCCCAGTTAATGGCTTCTCAGGTCATACGGCTACACGGAGTTCCTCAGGGGATCGTGTCTGATAGGGGCCCGCAGTTTGTTGCACGTTTTTGGAGAACTTGGTGTCAGGCCCTGGGTATTGAAGCAGCTCTTTCCACGAGCTTTCACTCGCAGACTGATGGGCAGACGGAAAGGCTGAACCAGACTTTGAAAAAATACCTACGGTGTTATTCCAAGGAAGCGCATGAATCATGGGTGGACCTGCTATGGATGGCCGAGTTGGCATATAACAATGCGTGGCATAGCTCTACGGGCATGTCCCCTTTCAAAGCCAATTACGGTTATGATGCCAGCACATTGCCCATCACTATCCCTCCAGAAGTAGGCAACCAGCCCAACGTGAGGGCTCGCATACGTACTTTGAGGAAGGTGCATAGGGTAGTGCACACTCATTTGTTGAAGGCTAAAGAGGTGTACAAGCATTGGGAGGATAAACACAGGAATCCCAGTCCTCAGTTTCAAGTGGGTGATAAGGTGTGGCTGTCCACTAGGTACATCCGATTTAAGCTGAGAAGTGTATTTCATCCACGCTTTATTGGCCCCTATCCGATAGTGAGACAAGTCAATCCTGTGACGTACAAACTTAGGTTGCCTGGCTCTCTGAGGATCCATCCTGTGTTCCATGTTCATTTATTGAAGAGGGCGCTGACGTCCCAAATGAGGACACCCCCACCGGTGAACTGTGACGGAGGGCTAGAATACGAAGTACGGTCCATACGTGACTCTAAGATACGCAGGGGGGTGCTTTGGTATTTGGTCTCCTGGAAGGGCTATTCGGCGGAAGACGACTCCTGGGAGCCCTGGAACAACGTGCACGCACCGAGGGCCATAGCTTCCTTCCATCGGAGGTTTCCTTCCAAACCTGGGCCTAGAAGGCGCCTGGGAGGAGGACGTACTCTCAGGATTTAGCCTAGGCGCCTGCCTGGACTACAATTCCCACGTTTCCATGGGTTTTAACTACATTTCCCAGAAGCCCTTGCTACCGAACGGATATAGCGACGCACGGCAGTTAGGGGAGTGTTCGTGATTTTGATGAACTCAGTGGGAGCGTCTGCTCTCGGTTCCGGAGTGTCCTGAGGCAGCGAAACCAGAGGGGCGTTTGCAGATTCCCGCGCCCGGCTCTGGTATCGTCTTTGTTTTCGCCAACCCAGGGCTTTATGATGGAGGACGAGCGGATCGCTCGTGCAGGTACCAGGGAGCCAGGCGGGTGTGCCGGGGAGTGGTGCGTCTGTCGGGGCCATTGCCTTTCCAGAGAAAAAGGGAACGGATAGTTACCTTGATTCTAGTTGCTAGATGCGAGTGGCGGAATGCTGGGGGGATCCTCCGCATTACCGTCACGAAGGTCTGAGGTATGGAGGGTGGATTACAGATACAAAGCGGACGGCAGTAGTTAAGCACTACGCCCTACCGTGTTTGTTTGACACTTGAGCCTCGGAAGGGTGCTTGTTTATTCTATCGGTGGATATGGCGAAATATACACCAGTGGCCGTGTGACAATATTTGTAACTCTCACTACGTACCATTTATTGTTTGCTGTTTGGAGGACTAATACCAGGAGAATAGCCCGAACTTTGACTCTGCGGAGGATTCTATATGCTATGGTATTTCCACGCTAGGGGGGGTACGTTACCGTCAGTTGATACACAGGCATTGAGTAGGAGGGCAAGGAGTACAGTGTCCCCTAACTGGTTTTCTTGTGTTATGTAGGGAAAAGGAAGGCACAAGGAGAGAAACGCCGCTGTGAAGCCGCTAAGCCGAGTTAGCTCAGGTGACGCTCCTTTCTTTAGCGAGACATAACTGAGAGTAGGATGATGACATTGTATTAACCTATGTGTTTTGTTTTGCAGCTTCCCTTCCCTGCCGTCCCTTCCTTTCCCTCCCTGAGGTTTTTCCCCTTTGGGTTTTTTTCCCTCGCCGTATCGTTCAAATACCCTGTATATATATAACCTTCAGGGTGTCTGGAAGGTGCGGAGGTGGAGCTTATCACTGCGAATGGATCCTGCAGAGTGATGACCTGACAAAGGGGGTTGTGTAGGGGGTGGTGTTTCAGGGTTTAGGGCAGTGTAGTGGTGTTCAGGTAGTGTAGGGGATTTTGCTGGGGGTGGTGTTTCAGGGTTTAGGGCAGTGCAGTGGTGTTCGGGCAGTGTAGGGGGTTTGCTGGGGGTGATGTTTCAGGGTTTGGGGCAGTGCAGTGGTGTTCGGGCAGTGTAGGGGGCCGTGCTGGGGGGTGGTGTTTCAGGGTTTAGGGCAGTGCAGTGGTGTTCAGGCAGTGTAGGGGGTCATGTGGGGGTGGTGTTTCAGGGTATAGGGCTGTGCAGTGGTGTGTGGGCAGTGTAGGGGGTTATGCTGGGGGTGGTGTTTCACGGTTTAGGGCAGTGCAGTGGTGTTCAGGCAGTGTAGGGGGTCATGCTTGGGGTGGTATTTCAGGGTGTAGGGCAGAGCAGTGGTGTTCGGGCAGTGTAGGGTCATGCTGGGGCTGGTGTTTTAGGGTTTAGGACAGAGCAGTGGTGTTTGGGCAGTGTAGGGGGTTGTGCTGGGGGTTTGAGTTTCAGTGTTTAGGGCAGTGCAGTGGTGTTCAGGCAGTGTAGGGGGTTGTGCTGGGGCTGGTGTTTCAGGGTTTAAATCAGTGCAGTGGTGTTCTGGCAGTGCAGTGGGTCATGCAGGGGGTGGTGATTCAGGGTTTAGGGCAGTGCAGTGGTGTTCGGGCAGTGTAGGGGGTCTTGCTTGGGTGGTGTTTCAGGGTTTAGGGCAGTGCAGTGGTGTTCGGGCAGTTCAGGGGGTTTGCTGGGGGTGCTGTTTCAGGGTTTAGGGCAGTGCAGTGGTGTTTGGGCAGTGTAGGGGGTTGTGGTAGGGCTGGTGTTTCAGGGTTTAGGGCAGTGCAGTGGTATTCGGGCAGTGTGGGGGGTCGTGTTGGGGCTGGTGTTTCAGTGTTTAGGGCAGTGCAGTGGTCTTCGGGCAGTGTAGTGGGTAGTGCTGGGAATGGTGTTTTAGGGTTTAGAGCAGAGCAGTGGTGTTCGGGCAGTGTAGGGTTCGTGCTAGGGCTGGTGTTTTTGGCATTAGGGAAGAGCAGTGGTGTTCGGGCAGTGTAGGGGTCGTGCTGGGGGTGGAGTTTCAGGGTTTAGGGCAGTACAGTGGTGTTCGGGCAGTGTAGGAGGTCGTGCTGGGGCTGGTGTTTCAGGGTTCAGGGCAGTGCAGTGGTGTTCGGGCAGTGTATGGGGTCGTGCTGGGGTTGATGTTTCAGGGTTTAGGGCAGAGCAGTGGTGTTCAGGCAGTGTAGGGGGTAGTGCTGGGAATGGTGTTTTAGGGTTTAGGAGAGCAGTAGTGTTCGGGCAGTGTAGGCAGATGTAAGGGGGTTGTTCTTTTAGTGTTTAGGGAAGAGCAGTGTAGTGGGTCATGCTGTGGGTGGTGTTTCAGGGTTTAGGGCAGTGTAGTGGTGTTCGGGCAGTGTAGGGGGTCGTGCAGGGGTTGGTGTTTCAGGGTTTAGGGCAGTGCAGTGGTGTTCGGGCAGTGTAGTGGGTTATGCAGGGGGTGGTGATTCAGGGTTTAGGGCAGTGTAGTGGTGTTCAGGCAATGTAAGGGGTCATGCTGTGGGTCGTGTTTCAGGGTTTAGGGCAGTGTAGTGGTGTTCGGGCAGTATAGATGGTCGTGCAGGGGGTGATGTTTCAGGGTTTAGGGCAGTGCAGTGGTGTTCGGGCAGTGTAGGGGGGCCATGCTGGGGTGGTGTTTTAGGGTTTAGGGCAGTGCAGTTGTGTTTGGGCAGTGTAGGGGGTCGTGCTGGGGGTGGTGTTTTAGGGTTTAGGGCAGTGCAGTGGTGTTTGGGCAGTGTAGGGTTTGTGCTGGTGCTGGTGTTTTAGGGTTTAGGGCAGAGCAGTGGTGTTCGGGCAGTGTAGGGGGACATACTGGTGCTGGTGTTTCAGTGTTTAGGGCAGAGCAGTGGTGTTCGGGTCAGTGTGGGGGGTACTGCCGGGGAGGTGTTTCAGGGTTTGGGGCAGAGGAGTGGTGTTCGGGCAGTGTAGGGGGACGTGCTGGGGGTGGTGTTTCAGGGTTTAGGGCAGTGCAGTGGTGTTCAGGCAGTGTAGGGGAAGGTGCGGGGTGGTGTTTTAGGGTTTAGGGCAGTGCAGTGGTGTTTGGGAAATGTAGGGGGTCATGCAGGGGGTGGTGTTTCAGGGTTTAGGGCAGTGCAGTGGTTTTCAGACATTGTAGGGGGTCGTTCAGGGGGTAGTGTTTCAGGGTTTAAGGCAGTTTAGGGGTTTTCGGGCCATGTAGGGGGCTTTGCTGGGGGTGGTGTTTCAAGGTTTAGGGCAGTGGTGTTCGGGCAGTGTAGGGGAAGGTGCGGGGTGGTGTTTTAGGGTTTAGGGCAGTGCAGTGGTGTTTGGGAAATGTAGGGGGTCATGCAGGGGGTGGTGTTTCAGGGTTTAGGGCAGTGCAGTGGTTTTCAGACATTGTAGGGGGTCGTTCAGGGGGTAGTGTTTCAGGGTTTAAGGCAGTTTAGGGGTTTTCGGGCCATGTAGGGGGCTTTGCTGGGGGTGGTGTTTCAGGGTTTAGGGCAGTGCAGTGGTATTCGTGCAGTTTAGGGGGTCATGCAGGGGGGTGGTGTTTCAGGGTTTTGGGCAGTGCAGTGGTGTTCAGGCAGTGTAGGGGGTCGTGTTGGGGGTGGTGTTTCAGGGTTTAGGGCAGTGCATTGGTGTTCGGGAAGTGTAGGGGGTCCTGTTGGGGGAGGTCTTTTAGGGTTTAAGGCAGTGCAGTTGTGTTCGGGCAGAGTAGGGGGTCATGCTTGGGGTGGTGTTTTAGGGTTTAGGGCAGTGCAGTGGTGTTGGGGCAGTGTAGGGGGTTGTGTTGGAGGTGGTGTTTCAGGGTTTAGGGCAGTGCAGTGGTGTTCGGGTAGTGTAAGGGGTCAAGCTGGGGGTGGTGTTTCTGAGTTTAGGGCAGTGCAATGGTGTTCAGGCAGTGTAGAGGGTTGTGCAGGGGGTGGTGTTTCAGTGTTTAAACCAGTGCAGTGGGGTTCGGGCAGTGTAGTGGGTTGTGCAGGGGGTGGTGATTCAAGGTTTAGGGCAGTGTAGTGGTGTTCAGGCAGTGTAGGGGGTCTTGCTGGGGTGGTGTTTCAGGGTTTTGGGCAGTGCAGTGATGTTCTGGCAGTGTAGGGTGTCTTGCTTTTGGCACTGTTTCAGGGTTTAGGGCAGTGCAGTGGTGTTCGGGCAGTGTACGGGTTTTGCTGGGGTGGTGTTTCAGGGTTTAGGGCAGTGCAGTGGTGTTTGGGCAGTGTAGGGGTACTTGCTGGGGGTGGTGTTTCAGGCTTTAGGGCAGTGCAGTGGTGTTCAGGCAGTGTAGGGGGTTATGTGGGGGGTGGTATTTCAGGGTTTAGGGCAGTGCAGTGGTGTTCAGGAAGTGTAGGGGGTTTTGCTGGGGCTGGTGTTTCAGGGTTTAGGGCAGTGCAGTGGTATTCGGGCAGTGTAGAGGGTTTGCTGAGGGTGATGTTGCAGGGTTTAGGGCAGTGCAGTGGTGCTCGGGCAGTGTAGGGGGTCGGGCAGGGGTTGTTTTTCAGGGTTTAAGGCAGTGCAGTTGTGTTCGGACAGTGTAGGGGTTCTTGCTGGGGGGTGGTGTTTCAGGGTTTAGGGCAGTGCAGTGGTGTTCAGGCAGTGTAGGGGGTCGTGGTAGGGCTAGTGTTTCAGGGTTTAGGGCAGTGCAGTGTTGTTCAGACAGTGCAGGGGTTCTCCCTGGGGGGTGGTGTTTCAGGGTTTAGGGCAGTGCAGTGGTGTTCAGGCAGTGTAGGGGGGTCGTGGTAGGGCTGGTGTTTCAGGGTTTAGGGCAGTGCAGTGGTGTTCGGGCAGTGTGGGGGGTCATGTTGGGGCTGGTGTTTCAGGGTTTAGGCAGTGCAGTGGTGTTCGGTCAGTGTAGGGGGTCGTGCTGGTGCTGGTGTTTCAGGGTTTAGGGCAGAGCAGTGGTGTTCGGGCAGTGTAGGGAGACGTGCTGGTGCTGGTGTTTCAGTGTTTAGGGCAGAGCAGTGTTGTTCGGGAAGTGTAGGGGTCATGCTGGTGGTGGTGTTTCAGGGTTTAGGGCAAAGCAGTGGTAATCGGGCAGTGAGGGGGGTCGTGCTGGGACTGGTGTTTCAGGGTTTAGGGCAGTGCACTGGTGTTTGGGTAGTGTGGGGGGTCGTGCTGGGGCTGGTGTTTCAGGGTTTAGGGCAGTGCATTGGTGTTCGGGCAGTGTGGGGGGTCATGATAGGGCTGGTGTTTCAGGGTTTAGGGCAGTGCAGTTGTGTTCAGGTAGTGTGGGGTGTTGTGCAGGGGGTAGTGTTTTAGGGTTTAGTGCAGTGCAGTGGTGTTCGGGCATTGTAGGGGGTTGTGCAGGGGGTAGTGTTTTAGGGTTTAGTGCAGTGCAGTGGTGTTCGGGCAGTGTGGGGGGTCATATTGTGGGTGGTGTTTCAGATTTTAGGGCAGTGCAGTGATGTTCGGGCAATGTAGGGGGTCGTGCGGGGGGTGGTGTTTCAGGGTTAACGGCAGTGCAGTGGTGTTTGGGTAGTGTAGGGGTTCGTGCTGGGGCTGGTGTTTCAGGGTTTAGGGTTGGGCAGTGGTGTTCGGGCAGTGTGGGGGTCGTGCAGGGGCTGGTGTTTCAGGGTTTAGGGCAGTGCAGTGGTGTTCGGGTAGTGTGGGGGGTCGTGTTCGGGTGGTGGTCAGGGTTTAGGGCAGTGCAGTGGTGTTCAGGCAGTGTAGGGGGTCGTGGTAGGGCTGGTGTTTCAGGGTTTAGGGCAGTGCAGTGGTGTTCGGGCAGTGTGGGGGGTCATGCTGGTGCTGGTGTTTTAGGGTTTAGGGCAGAGCAGAGGTGTTCGGGCAGTGTAGGGAGATGTGCTGGTGCTGGTGTTTCAGTGTTTTGGGTAGAGTCGTGGTGTTCGGGAAGTGTAGGGGTCATGCTGGTGCTGGTGTTTCCGGGTTTAGGGTAAAGCAGTGGTGTTCGGACAGTGTGGGGGGTCATGCTGGGGCTGGTGTTTCAGGGTTTAGGGCAGTGCACTGGTGTTCGGGTAGTGTGGGGGGTCATGCTGGGGCTGGTGGTTAGAGTTTAGGGCAGTGCAGTGGTGTTCGGGCAGTGTGGGGGGGTCATACTGGGGCTGGTGTTTCAGGGTTTATGGCAGTGCATATGTGTTCGGGCAGTGTGGGGGGTCATGATATGGCTGGTGTTTCAGGGTTTAGGGCAATGCAGTGGTGTTCGGGCAGTGTGGTGGTCATGCTGGTGGTGGTGTTTCAGGGTTTAGGGCAGTGCAGTGGTGTTCGGGCAGTGTGGGGGGTCGTGTTGTGGTGGTGTTTCAGATCTTAGGGCAGTGCAATGGTGTTCGGGCAGTGTAGGGGGTTGTGCGGGGGGTGGAGTTTCAGGGCTTAGGGCAGTGCAGTGGTGTTCAGGTATTGTAGGGGGTCGTACAGGGGGTAGTGTTTTAGGGTTTAGGGCAGTGAACTGGTGTTCGAGCAGTGTAGGGGGTCGTGCAAGGGGTGGTGCTTCAGGGTTTTGGGCAGTGCAGTGGTGTTTGGTCAGTGTAGGGGTCATGCAGGGGGTGGTGTTTCAGGGTTTAGGGCAGTGCAGTGGTGTTCAGGCAGCGTAGGGGGTCATGTAGGGGGTGGTATTTCAGGGTTTAGGGCAGTGCAGTGATGTTTGAGCAGAGTAGGGGGTTAT
Source organism: Triturus cristatus (assembly GCF_964204655.1). Classification (NCBI taxonomy): domain Eukaryota; kingdom Metazoa; phylum Chordata; class Amphibia; order Caudata; family Salamandridae; genus Triturus; species Triturus cristatus. The sequence goes on along the minus strand of NC_140579.1, from coordinate 1,265,141,824 downwards.
GCAGGGGGTGGTGTTTCAGGGTTTAGGGCAGTGCAGTGGTGTTCAGGCAGTGTTGGGGGTCTTGTGGGGGATGGTGTTTCAGGGTTTAGGGCAGTGGTGTTCAGGCTGTGGTGGGGAATCTTGCTGGGGTGGTGTTTCAGGGTTTAGGACAGTGCAGTGGTGTTCTGGCAGTGTAGGGGGTCATGCAGGGGGTAGTGTTTCAGGGTTTAGGGCAGTGCAGTGGTGTTCAGGCAGCGTAGGGGGTCGTGCAGGGGGTGGTATTTCAGGGTTTTGGGCAGTGCAGTGATGTTTGGGCAGAGTAGGGGTCGTGCAGGGGGTGGTGTTTCAGGGTTTAGGGCAGTGCTGTGGTGTTCGGGCAGTGTTGGGGGTCATGTGGGGGTGGTGTTTCAGGGTTTAGGGCAGTGGTGTTCTGGCAGTGTAGGGGGTCTTGCTGGGGGTGGTGTTTCAGGGTTTAGGGCAGTGCAGTGGTGTTCTGGCGGTGTAGGGGGTCTTGCTGGGGGTGGTGTTTCAGGGTTTAGGGCAGTGCAGTGGTGTTCGGGCAGTGTAGGGGGTCGTGCAGGTGGGTGGTATTTCAGGGTTTAGGGCAGTGCAGTGGTGTTTGGGCAGTGTGGGTGGTCGTGCTGAGGTGGTGTTTTAGGGTTTATGGCAGTGCAGTGGTGTTCGGGCAGTGTGGGGGGTCATGTTGGGGGTGGTGTTTCAGATTGTAGGGCAGTGCAGTGGTGTTCAGGCAGTGTAGGGGGTCGTGAGGGGGGTGGTGTTTCAGGGTTTAGGGCAGTGCAGTGATGTTTGGGCAGAGTAGGGGTCGTGCAGGGGGTGGTGTTTCAGGGTTTAGGGCAGTGCTGTGGTGTTCGGGCAGTGTTGGGGGTCATGTGGGGGTGGTGTTTCAGGGTTTAGGGCAGTGGTGTTCTGGCAGTGTAGGGGGTCTTGCTGGGGGTGGTGTTTCAGGGTTTAGGGCAGTGCAGTGGTGTTCTGGCGGTGTAGGGGGTCTTGCTGGGGGTGGTGTTTCAGGGTTTAGGGCAGTGCAGTGGTGTTCGGGCAGTGTAGGGGGTCGTGCAGGTGGGTGGTATTTCAGGGTTTAGGGCAGTGCAGTGGTGTTTGGGCAGTGTGGGTGGTCGTGCTGAGGTGGTGTTTTAGGGTTTATGGCAGTGCAGTGGTGTTCGGGCAGTGTGGGGGGTCATGTTGGGGGTGGTGTTTCAGATTGTAGGGCAGTGCAGTGGTGTTCAGGCAGTGTAGGGGGTCGTGAGGGGGGTGGTGTTTCAGGGTTTAGGGCAGTGCAGTGGTGTTAGTGCAGTGTAGGGGGTCGTGCTGGGGCTGGTGATTCAGGGTTTAGGGCAGGGTAGTGGTGTTCGGGCAGTGTGGGGGATCGTGCTGGGGCTGGTGTTTCAGGGTTTAGGGCAGTGCAGTGGTGTTCGGGTAGTGTAGGGGGTCGTGTTCGGGTGGTGGTTCAGAGCTTAGGGCAGTGCAGTGGTGTTCGGGTAGTGTGGGAGGTCGTGCTGGGGTTGGTGGTTCAGGGTTTAGGGCAGTGCAGTGGTGTTCGGGCAGTGTGGGGGGTCATGCTAGGTCTGGTGTTTCAGGGTTTAGGGCAGTTCAGTGGTGTTCGGGCAGTGTGGGGGGTCGTGTTGGGGCTGGTGTTTCAGGGTTTTGGGCAGTGCAGTGGTGTTCGGGCAGTGTAGGGGTCGTGCGGGTACTGGTGTTTCAGGGTTTAGGGCAGAGCAGTGGTGTTCGGGCAGTGTAGGGAGACTTGCTGGTGCTGGTGTTTCAGTGTTTAGGGCAGAGCAGTGGTGTTCAGGCAGTGTAGGGGGTCATGCTGGTGCTGGTCTTTCAGGGTTTAGGGCAGAGTAGTGGTGTTTGAGCAGTGTAGGGGGATGTGCTGGGGGTGGTGTTTCAGGGTTTACGGCAGTGCAGTGGTGTTCGGGCAGTGTAGGGGGTCGTGCAGGTGGGTGGTGTTTCAGGGTTTAGGGCAGTGCAGTGGTGTTCGGGCAGTGTGGGTAGTCAAGCTGGGGTGGTGTTTCAGGTTTTAGGGCAGTGCAGTGGTGCTCGGGCTGTGTGGGGAGTCATGCTGAAGGGTGGTATTTCAGGGTTTAGTGCAGAGCAGTGGTGTTTGGGCAGTGTGGAGGGTCGTGTTGGGGGTGGTGTTTCAGATTTTAGGGCAGTGCAGTGGTGTTTTGGGCAATGTAGGGGGTCGTGCGGGTGGTGGTGTTTCAGGGTTTGCGGCAGTGCAGTAGTGTTTGGGCAGTGTAGGGGGTCGTGCTGGGGCTGGTGTTTCAGGGTTTAGGGCTGGTCAATGGTATTTGGGCAGTGTGGGGTGTCATGCTGGGGCTGGTGTTTTGGGGTTTAGGGCACTGCAGTGGTGTTCGGGTAGTGTGGGGGGTCGTGTTCGGGTGGTGGTTCAGGGTTTAGGGCAGTGCAGTGGTGTTCGGGTAGTGTGGGGGGTTGTGCTGGGGCTGGTGGTTCAAGGTTTAGGGCAGTGCAGTGGTGTTCGGGCAGTGTGGGGGGTCGTGCTGGGGCTGGTGTTTCAGGGTTTAGGGCAGTGCAATGGTGTTCGGGCAGTGTAGGGGGTCGTGGTAGGGCTGGTGGTTCAGGGTTTAGAGCAGTACAGTGGTATTCGGGCAGTGTGGGCAGTTGTGTTGGGGCTGGTGTTTCAGGGTTTAGGCAGTGCAGTGGTGTTCGGGCAGTGTAGGGGGTCGTGCTGGTGCTGGTATTTCAGGGTTTAGGGCAGAGCAGTGGTGTTCGAGCAGTGAAGGGAGACGTGCTGGTGCTGGTGTTTTAGTGTTTAGGGCAGAGCAATTGTGTTCGGGAAGTGTAGGGGTCATGCTGGTGTTTCAGGGTTTAGGGCAAAGCAGTGGTGTTCAGGCAGTGTGGGGGGTCATGCTGGGGCTGGTGTTTCAGGGTTTAGGGCAGTGCACTGGTGTTCGGTAGTGTGGGGGGTCATGCTGGGGCTGGTGGTTCAGTGTTTAGGGCAGTGCAGTGGTGTTCGGGCAGTGTGGGGGAGTCTTGCTGGGGCTGGTGTTTCAGGGTTTAGGGCAGTGCAGTGGTGTTCGTGCAGTGTAGGGGATCGTGCTGGTGCTGGTGTTTCAGGGTTTAGGGCAGTGCAGTGGTGTTCGGGCAGTGTAGGGGTTCTTGCTGGGGGTGGTGTTTCAGGGTTTAGGGCAGTGCAGCGGTGTTCGGGCAGTGTAGGGGGTCATGCTGGTGCTGGTCTTTCAGGGTTTAGGGCAGTGCACTGGTGTTCGGGTAGTGTGGGGGGTCATGCTGGGGCTGGTGGTTAGAGTTTAGGGCAGTGCAGTGATGTTCGGGCAATGTAGGGGGTCGTGCGGGGGTGGTGTTTCAGGGTTTACGGCAGTGCAGTGGTGTTTGGGTAGTGTAGGGGGTCGTGCTGGGGCTGGTGTTTCAGGGTTTAGGGTTGGGCAGTGGTGTTCGGGCAGTGTGGGGGTCGTGCAGGGGCTGGTGTTTCAGGGTTTAGGGCAGTGCAGTGGTGTTCGGTTAGTGTGGGGGGTCGTGTTCGGGTGGTGGTTCAGGGTTTAGGGCAGTGCAGTGGTGTTCAGGCAGTGTGGGGGGTCGTGCTGGGGCTGGTGTTTTATGGTTTAGGGCAGTGCAGTGGTGTTCAGGCAATGTAGGGGGTCGTGGTAGGGCTGGTGTTTCAGGGTTTAGGGCAGTGCAGTGGTGTTCGGGCAGTGTTGGGGGTCATGCTGGTGCTGGTGTTTTAGGGTTTAGGGCAGAGCAGAGGTGTTCGGGCAGTGTAGGGAGATGTGCTGGTGCTGGTGTTTCAGTGTTTTGGGTAGAGTCGTGGTGTTCGGGAAGTGTAGGGGTCATGCTGGTGCTGGTGTTTCCGGGTTTAGGGTAAAGCAGTGGTGTTCGGACAGTGTGGGGGGTCATGCTGGGGCTGGTGTTTCAGGGTTTAGGGCAGTGCACTGGTGTTCGGGTAGTGTGGGGGGTCATGCTGGGGCTGGTGGTTAGAGTTTAGGGCAGTGCAGTGGTGTTCGGGCAGTGTGGGGGGGTCATACTGGGGCTGGTGTTTCAGGGTTTATGGCAGTGCATATGTGTTCGGGCAGTGTGGAGGGTCATGATATGGCTGGTGTTTCAGGGTTTAGGGCAATGCAGTGGTGTTCGGGCAGTGTGGTGGTCATGCTGGTGGTGGTGTTTCAGGGTTTAGGGCAGTGCAGTGGTGTTCGGGCAGTGTGGGGGGTCGTGTTGTGGTGGTGTTTCAGATCTTAGGGCAGTGCAATGGTGTTCGGGCAGTGTAGGGGGTTGTGCGGGGGGTGGAGTTTCAGGGCTTAGGGCAGTGCAGTGGTGTTCAGGTATTGTAGGGGGTCGTACAGGGGGTAGTGTTTTAGGGTTTAGGGCAGTGAACTGGTGTTCGGGCAGTGTAGGGGGTCATGCAAGGGGTGGTGCTTCAGGGTTTTGGGCAGTGCAGTGGTGTTTGGGCAGTGTAGGGGTCATGCAGGGGGTGGTGTTTCAGGGTTTAGGGCAGTGCAGTGGTGTTCAGGCAGCGTAGGGGGTCATGTAGGGGGTGGTATTTCAGGGTTTAGGGCAGTGCAGTGATGTTTGAGCAGAGTAGGGGGTTATGCAGGGGGTGGTGTTTCAGGGTTTAGGGCAGTGCAGTGGTGTTCAGGCAGTGTTGGGGGTCTTGTGGGGGATGGTGTTTCAGGGTTTAGGGCAGTGGTGTTCAGGCTGTGGTGGGGAATCTTGCTGGGGTGGTGTTTCAGGGTTTAGGACAGTGCAGTGGTGTTCTGGCAGTGTAGGGGGTCATGCAGGGGGTGGTGTTTCAGGGTTTAGGGCAGTGCAGTGGTGTTCAGGCAGCGTAGGGGGTCGTGCAGGGGGTGGTATTTCAGGGTTTTGGGCAGTGCAGTGATGTTTGGGCAGAGTAGGGGTCGTGCAGGGGGTGGTGTTTCAGGGTTTAGGGCAGTGCTGTGGTGTTCGGGCAGTGTTGGGGGTCATGTGGGGGTGGTGTTTCAGGGTTTAGGGCAGTGGTGTTCTGGCAGTGTAGGGGGTCTTGCTGGGGGTGGTGTTTCAGGGTTTAGGGCAGTGCAGTGGTGTTCTGGCGGTGTAGGGGGTCTTGCTGGGGGTGGTGTTTCAGGGTTTAGGGCAGTGCAGTGGTGTTCGGGCAGTGTAGGGGGTCGTGCAGGTGGGTGGTATTTCAGGGTTTAGGGCAGTGCAGTGGTGTTTGGGCAGTGTGGGTGGTCGTGCTGAGGTGGTGTTTTAGGGTTTATGGCAGTGCAGTGGTGTTCGGGCAGTGTGGGGGGTCATGTTGGGGGTGGTGTTTCAGATTGTAGGGCAGTGCAGTGGTGTTCAGGCAGTGTAGGGGGTCGTGAGGGGGGTGGTGTTTCAGGGTTTAGGGCAGTGCAGTGGTGTTAGTGCAGTGTAGGGGGTCGTGCTGGGGCTGGTGATTCAGGGTTTAGGGCAGGGTAGTGGTGTTCGGGCAGTGTGGGGGATCGTGCTGGGGCTGGTGTTTCAGGGTTTAGGGCAGTGCAGTGGTGTTCGGGTAGTGTAGGGGGTCGTGTTCGGGTGGTGGTTCAGAGCTTAGGGCAGTGCAGTGGTGTTCGGGTAGTGTGGGAGGTCGTGCTGGGGTTGGTGGTTCAGGGTTTAGGGCAGTGCAGTGGTGTTCGGGCAGTGTGGGGGGTCATGCTAGGTCTGGTGTTTCAGGGTTTAGGGCAGTTCAGTGGTGTTCGGGCAGTGTGGGGGGTCGTGTTGGGGCTGGTGTTTCAGGGTTTTGGGCAGTGCAGTGGTGTTCGGGCAGTGTAGGGGTCGTGCGGGTACTGGTGTTTCAGGGTTTAGGGCAGAGCAGTGGTGTTCGGGCAGTGTAGGGAGACTTGCTGGTGCTGGTGTTTCAGTGTTTAGGGCAGAGCAGTGGTGTTCAGGCAGTGTAGGGGGTCATGCTGGTGCTGGTCTTTCAGGGTTTAGGGCAGAGTAGTGGTGTTTGAGCAGTGTAGGGGGATGTGCTGGGGGTGGTGTTTCAGGGTTTACGGCAGTGCAGTGGTGTTCGGGCAGTGTAGGGGGTCGTGCAGGTGGGTGGTGTTTCAGGGTTTAGGGCAGTGCAGTGGTGTTCGGGCAGTGTGGGTAGTCAAGCTGGGGTGGTGTTTCAGGTTTTAGGGCAGTGCAGTGGTGCTCGGGCTGTGTGGGGAGTCATGCTGAAGGGTGGTGTTTCAGGGTTTAGTGCAGAGCAGTGGTGTTTGGGCAGTGTGGAGGGTCGTGTTGGGGGTGGTGTTTCAGATTTTAGGGCAGTGCAGTGGTGTTTTGGGCAATGTAGGGGGTCGTGCGGGTGGTGGTGTTTCAGGGTTTGCGGCAGTGCAGTAGTGTTTGGGCAGTGTAGGGGGTCGTGCTGGGGCTGGTGTTTCAGGGTTTAGGGCTGGTCAATGGTATTTGGGCAGTGTGGGGTGTCATGCTGGGGCTGGTGTTTTGGGGTTTAGGGCACTGCAGTGGTGTTCGGGTAGTGTGGGGGGTCGTGTTCGGGTGGTGGTTCAGGGTTTAGGGCAGTGCAGTGGTGTTCGGGTAGTGTGGGGGGTTGTGCTGGGGCTGGTGGTTCAAGGTTTAGGGCAGTGCAGTGGTGTTCGGGCAGTGTGGGGGGTCGTGCTGGGGCTGGTGTTTCAGGGTTTAGGGCAGTGCAATGGTGTTCGGGCAGTGTAGGGGGTCGTGGTAGGGCTGGTGGTTCAGGGTTTAGAGCAGTACAGTGGTATTCGGGCAGTGTGGGCAGTTGTGTTGGGGCTGGTGTTTCAGGGTTTAGGCAGTGCAGTGGTGTTCGGGCAGTGTAGGGGGTCGTGCTGGTGCTGGTATTTCAGGGTTTAGGGCAGAGCAGTGGTGTTCGAGCAGTGAAGGGAGACGTGCTGGTGCTGGTGTTTTAGTGTTTAGGGCAGAGCAATTGTGTTCGGGAAGTGTAGGGGTCATGCTGGTGTTTCAGGGTTTAGGGCAAAGCAGTGGTGTTCAGGCAGTGTGGGGGGTCATGCTGGGGCTGGTGTTTCAGGGTTTAGGGCAGTGCACTGGTGTTCGGTAGTGTGGGGGGTCATGCTGGGGCTGGTGGTTCAGTCTTTAGGGCAGTGCAGTGGTGTTCGGGCAGCGTGGGGGAGTCTTGCAGGGGCTGGTGTTTCAGGGTTTAGGGCAGTGCAGTGGTGTTCGTGCAGTGTAGGGGATCGTGCTGGTGCTGGTGTTTCAGGGTTTAGGGCAGTGCAGTGGTGTTCGGGCAGTGTAGGGGTTCTTGCTGGGGGTGGTGTTTCAGGGTTTAGGGCAGTGCAGTGGTGTTCGGGCAGTGTAGGGGGTCATGCTGGTGCTGGTCTTTCAGGGTTTAGGGCAGTGCACTGGTGTTCGGGTAGTGTGGGGGGTCATGCTGGGGCTGGTGGTTAGAGTTTAGGGCAGTGCAGTGATGTTCGGGCAATGTAGGGGGTCGTGCGGGGGTGGTGTTTCAGGGTTTACGGCAGTGCAGTGGTGTTTGGGTAGTGTAGGGGGTCGTGCTGGGGCTGGTGTTTCAGGGTTTAGGGTTGGGCAGTGGTGTTCGGGCAGTGTGGGGGTCGTGCAGGGGCTGGTGTTTCAGGGTTTAGGGCAGTGCAGTGGTGTTCGGTTAGTGTGGGGGGTCGTGTTCGGGTGGTGGTTCAGGGTTTAGGGCAGTGCAGTGGTGTTCAGGCAGTGTGGGGGGTCGTGCTGGGGCTGGTGTTTCATGGTTTAGGGCAGTGCAGTGGTGTTCAGGCAATGTAGGGGGTCGTGGTAGGGCTGGTGTTTCAGGGTTTAGGGCAGTGCAGTGGTGTTCGGGCAGTGTGGGGGGTCATGCTGGTGCTGGTGTTTTAGGGTTTAGGGCAGAGCAGAGGTGTTCGGGCAGTGTAGGGAGATGTGCTGGTGCTGGTGTTTCAGTGTTTTGGGTAGAGTCGTGGTGTTCGGGAAGTGTAGGGGTCATGCTGGTGCTGGTGTTTCCGGGTTTAGGGTAAAGCAGTGGTGTTCGGACAGTGTGGGGGGTCATGCTGGGGCTGGTGTTTCAGGGTTTAGGGCAGTGCACTGGTGTTCGGGTAGTGTGGGGGGTCATGCTGGGGCTGGTGGTTAGAGTTTAGGGCAGTGCAGTGGTGTTCGGGCAGTGTGGGGGGGTCATACTGGGGCTGGTGTTTCAGGGTTTATGGCAGTGCATATGTGTTCGGGCAGTGTGGGGGGTCATGATATGGCTGGTGTTTCAGGGTTTAGGGCAATGCAGTGGTGTTCGGGCAGTGTGGTGGTCATGCTGGTGGTGGTGTTTCAGGGTTTAGGGCAGTGCAGTGGTGTTCGGGCAGTGTGGGGGGTCGTGTTGTGGTGGTGTTTCAGATCTTAGGGCAGTGCAATGGTGTTCGGGCAGTGTAGGGGGTTGTGCGGGGGGTGGAGTTTCAGGGCTTAGGGCAGTGCAGTGGTGTTCAGGTATTGTAGGGGGTCGTACAGGGGGTAGTGTTTTAGGGTTTAGGGCAGTGAACTGGTGTTCGGGCAGTGTAGGGGGTCATGCAAGGGGTGGTGCTTCAGGGTTTTGGGCAGTGCAGTGGTGTTTGGGCAGTGTAGGGGTCATGCAGGGGGTGGTGTTTCAGGGTTTAGGGCAGTGCAGTGGTGTTCAGGCAGCGTAGGGGGTCATGTAGGGGGTGGTATTTCAGGGTTTAGGGCAGTGCAGTGATGTTTGAGCAGAGTAGGGGGTTATGCAGGGGGTGGTGTTTCAGGGTTAAGGGCAGTGCAGTGGTGTTCAGGCAGTGTTGGGGGTCTTGTGGGGGATGGTGTTTCAGGGTTTAGGGCAGTGGTGTTCAGGCTGTGGTGGGGAATCTTGCTGGGGTGGTGTTTTAGGGTTTAGGACAGTGCAGTGGTGTTCTGGCAGTGTAGGGGGTCATGCAGGGGGTGGTGTTTCAGGGTTTAGGGCAGTGCAGTGGTGTTCAGGCAGCGTAGGGGGTCGTGCAGGGGGTGGTATTTCAGGGTTTTGGGCAGTGCAGTGATGTTTGGGCAGAGTAGGGGTCGTGCAGGGGGTGGTGTTTCAGGGTTTAGGGCAGTGCTGTGGTGTTCGGGCAGTGTTGGGGGTCATGTGGGGGTGGTGTTTCAGGGTTTAGGGCAGTGGTGTTCTGGCAGTGTAGGGGGTCTTGCTGGGGGTGGTGTTTCAGGGTTTAGGGCAGTGCAGTGGTGTTCTGGCGGTGTAGGGGGTCTTGCTGGGGGTGGTGTTTCAGGGTTTAGGGCAGTGCAGTGGTGTTCGGGCAGTGTAGGGGGTCGTGCAGGTGGGTGGTATTTCAGGGTTTAGGGCAGTGCAGTGGTGTTTGGGCAGTGTGGGTGGTCGTGCTGAGGTGGTGTTTTAGGGTTTATGGCAGTGCAGTGGTGTTCGGGCAGTGTGGGGGGTCATGTTGGGGGTGGTGTTTCAGATTGTAGGGCAGTGCAGTGGTGTTCAGGCAGTGTAGGGGGTCGTGAGGGGGGTGGTGTTTCAGGGTTTAGGGCAGTGCAGTGGTGTTAGTGCAGTGTAGGGGGTCGTGCTGGGGCTGGTGATTCAGGGTTTAGGGCAGGGTAGTGGTGTTTGGGCAGTGTGGGGGATCGTGCTGGGGCTGGTGTTTCAGGGTTTAGGGCAGTGCAGTGGTGTTCGGGTAGTGTAGGGGGTCGTGTTCGGGTGGTGGTTCAGAGCTTAGGGCAGTGCAGTGGTGTTCGGGTAGTGTGGGAGGTCGTGCTGGGGTTGGTGGTTCAGGGTTTAGGGCAGTGCAGTGGTGTTCGGGCAGTGTGGGGGGTCATGCTAGGTCTGGTGTTTCAGGGTTTAGGGCAGTTCAGTGGTGTTCGGGCAGTGTGGGGGGTCGTGTTGGGGCTGGTGTTTCAGGGTTTTGGGCAGTGCAGTGGTGTTCGGGCAGTGTAGGGGTCGTGCGGGTACTGGTGTTTCAGGGTTTAGGGCAGAGCAGTGGTGTTCGGGCAGTGTAGGGAGACTTGCTGGTGCTGGTGTTTCAGTGTTTAGGGCAGAGCAGTGGTGTTCAGGCAGTGTAGGGGGTCATGCTGGTGCTGGTCTTTCAGGGTTTAGGGCAGAGTAGTGGTGTTTGAGCAGTGTAGGGGGATGTGCTGGGGGTGGTGTTTCAGGGTTTACGGCAGTGCAGTGGTGTTCGGGCAGTGTAGGGGGTCGTGCAGGTGGGTGGTGTTTCAGGGTTTAGGGCAGTGCAGTGGTGTTCGGGCAGTGTGGGTAGTCAAGCTGGGGTGGTGTTTCAGGTTTTAGGGCAGTGCAGTGGTGCTCGGGCTGTGTGGGGAGTCGTGCTGAAGGGTGGTGTTTCAGGGTTTAGTGCAGAGCAGTGGTGTTTGGGCAGTGTGGAGGGTCGTGTTGGGGGTGGTGTTTCAGATTTTAGGGCAGTGCAGTGGTGTTTTGGGCAATGTAGGGGGTCGTGCGGGTGGTGGTGTTTCAGGGTTTGCGGCAGTGCTGTAGTGTTTGGGCAGTGTAGGGGGTCGTGCTGGGGCTGGTGTTTCAGGGTTTAGGGCTGGTCAATGGTATTTGGGCAGTGTGGGGTGTCATGCTGGGGCTGGTGTTTCGGGGTTTAGGGCACTGCAGTGGTGTTCGGGTAGTGTGGGGGGTCGTGTTCGGGTGGTGGTTCAGGGTTTAGGGCAGTGCAGTGGTGTTCGGGTAGTGTGGGGGGTTGTGCTGGGGCTGGTGGTTCAGGGTTTAGGGCAGTGCAGTGGTGTTCGGGCAGTGTGGGGGGTCGTGCTGGGGCTGGTGTTTCAGGGTTTAGGGCAGTGCAATGGTGTTCGGGCAGTGTAGGGGGTCGTGGTAGGGCTGGTGGTTCAGGGTTTAGAGCAGTGCAGTGGTATTCGGGCAGTGTGGGCAGTTGTGTTGGGGCTGGTGTTTCAGGGTTTAGGCAGTGCAGTGGTGTTCGGGCAGTGTAGGGGGTCGTGCTGGTGCTGGTATTTCAGGGTTTAGGGCAGAGCAGTGGTGTTCGAGCAGTGAAGGGAGACGTGCTGGTGCTGGTGTTTTAGTGTTTAGGGCAGAGCAATTGTGTTCGGGAAGTGTAGGGGTCATGCTGGTGTTTCAGGGTTTAGGGCAAAGCAGTGGTGTTCAGGCAGTGTGGGGGGTCATGCTGGGGCTGGTGTTTCAGGGTTTAGGGCAGTGCACTGGTGTTCGGGTAGTGTGGGGGGTCATGCTGGGGCTGGTGGTTCAGTGTTTAGGGCAGTGCAGTGGTGTTCGGGCAGTGTGGGGGAGTCTTGCTGGGGCTGGTGTTTCAGGGTTTAGGGCAGTGCAGTGGTGTTCGTGCAGTGTAGGGGATCGTGCTGGTGCTGGTGTTTCAGGGTTTAGGGCAGTGCAGTGGTTTCGGGCAGTGTAGGGGTTCTTGCTGGGGGTGGTGTTTCAGGGTTTAGGGCAGTGCAGTGGTGTTCGGGCAGTGTAGGGGGTCATGCTGGTGCTGGTCTTTCAGGGTTTAGGGCAGTGCACTGGTGTTCGGGTAGTGTGGGGGGTCATGCTGGGGCTGGTGGTTAGAGTTTAGGGCAGTGCAGTGATGTTCGGGCAATGTAGGGGGTCGTGCGGGGGTGGTGTTTCAGGGTTTACGGCAGTGCAGTGGTGTTTGGGTAGTGTAGGGGGTCGTGCTGGGGCTGGTGTTTCAGGGTTTAGGGTTGGGCAGTGGTGTTCGGGCAGTGTGGGGGTCGTGCAGGGGCTGGTGTTTCAGGGTTTAGGGCAGTGCAGTGGTGTTCGGTTAGTGTGGGGGGTCGTGTTCGGGTGGTGGTTCAGGGTTTAGGGCAGTGCAGTGGTGTTCAGGCAGTGTGGGGGGTCGTGCTGGGGCTGGTGTTTCATGGTTTAGGGCAGTGCAGTGGTGTTCAGGCAATGTAGGGGGTCGTGGTAGGGCTGGTGTTTCAGGGTTTAGGGCAGTGCAGTGGTGTTCGGGCAGTGTGGGGGGTCATGCTGGTGCTGGTGTTTTAGGGTTTAGGGCAGAGCAGAGGTGTTCGGGCAGTGTAGGGAGATGTGCTGGTGCTGGTGTTTCAGTGTTTTGGGTAGAGTCGTGGTGTTCGGGAAGTGTAGGGGTCATGCTGGTGCTGGTGTTTCCGGGTTTAGGGTAAAGCAGTGGTGTTCGGACAGTGTGGGGGGTCATGCTGGGGCTGGTGTTTCAGGGTTTAGGGCAGTGCACTGGTGTTCGGGTAGTGTGGGGGGTCATGCTGGGGCTGGTGGTTAGAGTTTAGGGCAGTGCAGTGGTGTTCGGGCAGTGTGGGGGGGTCATACTGGGGCTGGTGTTTCAGGGTTTATGGCAGTGCATATGTGTTCGGGCAGTGTGGGGGGTCATGATATGGCTGGTGTTTCAGGGTTTAGGGCAATGCAGTGGTGTTCGGGCAGTGTGGTGGTCATGCTGGTGGTGGTGTTTCAGGGTTTAGGGCAGTGCAGTGGTGTTCGGGCAGTGTGGGGGGTCGTGTTGTGGTGGTGTTTCAGATCTTAGGGCAGTGCAATGGTGTTCGGGCAGTGTAGGGGGTTGTGCGGGGGGTGGAGTTTCAGGGCTTAGGGCAGTGCAGTGGTGTTCAGGTATTGTAGGGGGTCGTACAGGGGGTAGTGTTTTAGGGTTTAGGGCAGTGAACTGGTGTTCGGGCAGTGTAGGGGGTCATGCAAGGGGTGGTGCTTCAGGGTTTTGGGCAGTGCAGTGGTGTTTGGGCAGTGTAGGGGTCATGCAGGGGGTGGTGTTTCAGGGTTTAGGGCAGTGCAGTGGTTTTCAGGCAGCGTAGGGGGTCATGTAGGGGGTGGTATTTCAGGGTTTAGGGCAGTGCAGTGATGTTTGAGCAGAGTAGGGGGTTATGCAGGGGGTGGTGTTTCAGGGTTTAGGGCAGTGCAGTGGTGTTCAGGCAGTGTTGGGGGTCTTGTGGGGGATGGTGTTTCAGGGTTTAGGGCAGTGGTGTTCAGGCTGTGGTGGGGAATCTTGCTGGGGTGGTGTTTTAGGGTTTAGGACAGTGCAGTGGTGTTCTGGCAGTGTAGGGGGTCATGCAGGGGGTGGTGTTTCAGGGTTTAGGGCAGTGCAGTGGTGTTCAGGCAGCGTAGGGGGTCGTGCAGGGGGTGGTATTTCAGGGTTTTGGGCAGTGCAGTGATGTTTGGGCAGAGTAGGGGTCGTGCAGGGGGTGGTGTTTCAGGGTTTAGGGCAGTGCTGTGGTGTTCGGGCAGTGTTGGGGGTCATGTGGGGGTGGTGTTTCAGGGTTTAGGGCAGTGGTGTTCTGGCAGTGTAGGGGGTCTTGCTGGGGGTGGTGTTTCAGGGTTTAGGGCAGTGCAGTGGTGTTCTGGCGGTGTAGGGGGTCTTGCTGGGGGTGGTGTTTCAGGGTTTAGGGCAGTGCAGTGGTGTTCGGGCAGTGTAGGGGGTCGTGCAGGTGGGTGGTATTTCAGGGTTTAGGGCAGTGCAGTGGTGTTTGGGCAGTGTGGGTGGTCGTGCTGAGGTGGTGTTTTAGGGTTTATGGCAGTGCAGTGGTGTTCGGGCAGTGTGGGGGGTCATGTTGGGGGTGGTGTTTCAGATTTTAGGGCAGTGCAGTGGTGTTCAGGCAGTGTAGGGGGTCGTGAGGGGGGTGGTGTTTCAGGGTTTAGGGCAGTGCAGTGGTGTTAGTGCAGTGTAGGGGGTCGTGCTGGGGCTGGTGATTCAGGGTTTAGGGCAGGGTAGTGGTGTTCGGGCAGTGTGGGGGATCGTGCTGGGGCTGGTGTTTCAGGGTTTAGGGCAGTGCAGTGGTGTTCGGGTAGTGTAGGGGGTCGTGTTCGGGTGGTGGTTCAGAGCTTAGGGCAGTGCAGTGGTGTTCGGGTAGTGTGGGAGGTCGTGCTGGGGTTGGTGGTTCAGGGTTTAGGGCAGTGCAGTGGTGTTCGGGCAGTGTGGGGGGTCATGCTATGTCTGGTGTTTCAGGGTTTAGGGCAGTTCAGTGGTGTTCGGGCAGTGTGGGGGGTCGTGTTGGGGCTGGTGTTTCAGGGTTTTGGGCAGTGCAGTGGTGTTCGGGCAGTGTAGGGGTCGTGCGGGTACTGGTGTTTCAGGGTTTAGGGCAGAGCAGTGGTGTTCGGGCAGTGTAGGGAGACTTGCTGGTGCTGGTGTTTCAGTGTTTAGGGCAGAGCAGTGGTGTTCAGGCAGTGTAGGGGGTCATGCTGGTGCTGGTCCTTCAGGGTTTAGGGCAGAGTAGTGGTGTTTGAGCAGTATAGGGGGATGTGCTGGGGGTGGTGTTTCAGGGTTTACGGCAGTGCAGTGGTGTTCGGGCAGTGTAGGGGGTCGTGCAGGTGGGTGGTGTTTCAGGGTTTAGGGCAGTGCAGTGGTGTTCGGGCAGTGTGGGTAGTCAAGCTGGGGTGGTGTTTCAGGTTTTAGGGCAGTGCAGTGGTGCTCGGGCTGTGTGGGGAGTCGTGCTGAAGGGTGGTGTTTCAGGGTTTAGTGCAGTGCAGTGGTGTTTGGGCAGTGTGGAGGGTCGTGTTGGGGGTGGTGTTTCAGATTTTAGGGCAGTGCAGTGGTGTTTTGGGCAATGTAGGGGGTCGTGCGGGTGGTGGTGTTTCAGGGTTTGCGGCAGTGCTGTAGTGTTTGGGCAGTGTAGGGGGTCGTGCTGGGGCTGGTGTTTCAGGGTTTAGGGCTGGTCAATGGTATTTGGGCAGTGTGGGGTGTCATGCTGGGGCTGGTGTTTCGGGGTTTAGGGCACTGCAGTGGTGTTCGGGTAGTGTGGGGGGTCGTGTTCGGGTGGTGGTTCAGGGTTTAGGGCAGTGCAGTGGTGTTCGGGTAGTGTGGGGGGTTGTGCTGGGGCTGGTGGTTCAGGGTTTAGGGCAGTGCAGTGGTGTTCGGGCAGTGTGGGGGGTCGTGCTGGGGCTGGTGTTTCAGGGTTTAGGGCAGTGCAATGGTGTTCGGGCAGTGTAGGGGGTCGTGGTAGGGCTGGTGGTTCAGGCTTTAGAGCAGTGCAGTGGTATTCGGGCAGTGTGGGCAGTTGTGTTGGGGCTGGTGTTTCAGGGTTTAGGCAGTGCAGTGGTGTTCGGGCAGTGTAGGGGGTCATGCTGGTGCTGGTATTTCAGGGTTTAGGGCAGAGCAGTGGTGTTCGAGCAGTGAAGGGAGACGTGCTGGTGCTGGTGTTTTAGTGTTTAGGGCAGAGCAATTGTGTTCGGGAAGTGTAGGGGTCATGCTGGTGTTTCAGGGTTTAGGGCAAAGCAGTGGTGTTCAGGCAGTGTGGGGGGTCATGCTGGGGCTGGTGTTTCAGGGTTTAGGGCAGTGCACTGGTGTTCGGGTAGTGTGGGGGGTCATGCTGGGGCTGGTGGTTCAGTGTTTAGGGCAGTGCAGTGGTGTTCGGGCAGTGTGGGGGAGTCTTGCTGGGGCTGGTGTTTCAGGGTTTAGGGCAGTGCAGTGGTGTTCGTGCAGTGTAGGGGATCGTGCTGGTGCTGGTGTTTCAGGGTTTAGGGCAGTGCAGTGGTGTTCGGGCAGTGTAGGGGTTCTTGCTGGGGGTGGTGTTTCAGGGTTTAGGGCAGTGCAGTGGTGTTCGGGCAGTGTAGGGGGTCATGCTGGTGCTGGTCTTTCAGGGTTTAGGGCAGAGCAGTGGTGTTTGGGAAGTGTAGGGGGACGTGTTGGGGGTGGTGTTTCAGGGTTTAGGGCAGTGCAGTGGTGTTCGGGCTGTGTAGGGGGTCGTGCAGGTGGGTGGTGTTTTAGGGTTTAGGGCAGTGCCGTGGTGTTCGGGCAGTGTAGGGGGTCGTGCAGGGGGTAGTGTTTCATGGTTTAGGGCAGTGCAATGGTGTGTGGGCAGTGTAGGGGGTCGTGCTGAGGGTTGTGTTTCAGGGTTTAGGGCAGTGCAGTGGTGTTCGGGTAGTGTAGGTGGTCATGCTGGGGGCGATGTTTTAGGGTTTAGGGCAGTGCAGTTGTGTTTGGGCAGTGTAGGGGGTCATGCTGGGGGTGATTGTGAGAAGTTGGCCTGGTATATGCTGTTCACTAGTTCTAGTGACCACCTTGTACCATGCCAAGCAACCCTTATGGTGTGGTTGTAAGTCAACCTTTTTGGACTAGCTGCCCTAGTGGTAGCGTAGGCTAAGCAGTCTTTGAGGCTAAACTCGTGATGCGTGTTAAGCAAGCTGTTTTACCAATAGTAACCCCCTTTTATACCAATGAAAGGACACCACACAGATATATATTCAAAATATATATGTATTTATTTCTCAAAGTAACCCCTAGTCTCTTTATGAGCACAGGAGCACAAATCGTCAAACAAGATTATCACAGAATACACAGAAGTTGCACTTTATATGGATAGGCCCTGGTGGCCACTCGAACCATATACTAAAATAGTGGTATAAGTACCACGAACAGAAAAGGGAAAAGGCCTAGGGCCTCTAGAATCGCTGGGCCTACAAGGAGCTAACGTCAGTTAGTGACCAGGAGGTCCACGGGTGGCGTGTGCAGAGCAAATAGTCACACGCGGGCTCCCATAGGTTTCAATGGGTGCGTAAAAAGTACAAAGTTACTGCAAAAGGAATCTTCCGGATGACCTAGGAACTTAAGATTTGGAACACAGGCACTAGAGATGTATTACTACACATGGGCACCGGAGTGCCAGCTTTACCTCACCCACAGGAAGCGGGTGCATAGGCCTCAAAGTGCGTCGGGTTTCTTCTATCTGTTCCGTTGAGCCTGGGACAAAGATGCTGCAGGCGGTCGGTCGGGAAGAGATGCAGTGGGTCCAAGAGTGGATCGGAGATGTTGAAGACCTGTAAGCAGAGGGGACAGTGTTCACAGTCACTAGCCAGTGACCAGCGTGGCACCAGGTGGGTACCAGGCGATGTCGGGTGCAAACAGGTGATGAGGGGTAGCTTGTCTCCGCAGCCACGTGGTCCCTGAAGGTCGACGACGTCCAGGAGTCGGCTCACGAGCTGTCCCACGCAGGCTCTCGCTGTCGGCGGTGTCGACGACTTGATCGAAGCAAACAAGCCTTGGCAAAAGCAATTGCAGGAGGATTCGGAAATCAGCTGTTGGTTCTGACCAGCAAGGTCAGAGGGATTGCTCCTTTGGAGGGGAGCAAGGGCCAGTCTGGAGCAACCAGACCAGCGGTGTTTGTCGTAGATTTCGTCGCCAAGATGGCCACTAGCCAGCGGGCCAGCAACCGGTTAGGCGCGTCGAGTGGCAAAATGCAGAAGGGCCCCACGCAGATCGTGGAGATGCTGGAGGGCTCACCTTTGGTGCAGATGCTGCTCGAGGGTTGGGCTTCTCAGGACCCAAAGCACAACTTGGAGGGAGCCTCGGTTGTTGCACTGGTCAGCTTGTCGTAGTCGTTCCAAGATGGCTGGCTCCACGTGTCTCGGTGCCTCCACGGGTCTCCTCTTTTCAGGGACTGTGGATCGGGCGGTGAGAGGTCTGGAGGTCCAGGTCTTGTCAGTCTCTGGGCTCGGGCTCCGGCGGGAGGCGGCGGCAAAGCAGACGGTGATTCGCTGGATGGTGCTTGCGTTAGCAAGGTGGTCACTCCCTGACCACAGGGGAGATTTTCTTCAGTCTTCTGTGCAGCAGAATGTCGAAGTTCCCGTCTTCTTCTTAGTTTCAAGTTGATTCCAGGATGTCTGAAGTCTTAGGACACAGCTCCTACCTTTAAGCGGATTCTAGGGGCCGGACTACCTGCTAGGTCCCTCCCTATGGGTGGGACCAGGAAGGGGGGTGGTTACACCCCCAATCCTTTGTCCAGCTCGCCCCAGGCCCGGGACTGGTGTGCCCCAGGACCGGTTTGAACTGGCATATGCACCGAGGCTCCTTGTGAGCCACAGGCATGTCTGGTTTCTTTCAAGCCCTACCTGACCAATACACAAAATCCTGTCTGGGGTGGTGCACGCACCTCCCCTGGCAGGAAACCCTTTGTCCACACCTCCCAAGCTGGAAGGACTCCCAGCAGCAGGAGGGCAGACTTGTGTCTGTGGTGGCAGCATCCATTTTGTGGAGCTGAGGCTATGTCTGATTTTACCCGGGTTTCAGGTACTGTACATGTCGTGTCCCTCTAGAAGGGTGGAATGCTAACCCCGTCGCCAGAATTGGCGAGGGGTTAGTATTCCAATTCGTATGACACCTTACTCGACATGTTTTGATAAAGCCAAACCAAAGATAGCATTTAACCGCGAGGTTCATAATGCACTTAAGAGTATATGGTATGACGATATCTGGAAACAGTAGAAGGAAGTTGTTCCGACCACTGCAGACAGGCTCAGCTCATGCCAGAGCACCATCTCACATGGAACCAAGCACTCTGCCTTCAGGATTGTTAAGGCCTGCCATAGGAGTGACTTAGAGGTTACCAGGTGTCCCATTTAAGGTTAGGTATAGGTATACTACACCTAAGTAAGAGGTGATTACACCAACTTACCCCAGCTGAGTGATCAGCCAGTTGTGTCAGATTGTTAGGCCAAGCCTGGGGTGGCATAATACATGCTGCAGCCCCTGGCAGGCCTTGGGTACACCAATGCCCTGGGTACCTAGTGTACACTGGTACAGGGGCTGACAGGGTGATCCACTTCCAATTGGTTATGCACCTAGGGTGCATAGTTTTAATTTAGTAGAGAGAACAGCAGGCTGGGGGTCTGATTGGCAGGCCCACAGCCTCAATATGTCAAAAACCAGTGAAGCAAAAAGCAAAAATTTGGGGTGACCATAGGATAGCAGACCCTACTCTCCTACACAACCCCCCCCCAAACGCTGGGACATTAAACTAGCCTTGACCAGTCTCGTCTTCATGTCCTAAGTGGAAGTACCTGGAGAGACCATCTGCATTCCCATGGTCAGTACCTGGCCGGTGCTCCACTGTAAAGTCCATCCCCTGTAGGGAAATGGACCACCTAAGCAGTTTGGGGTTTTCACCCTTCATCTGATTTAGCCACAAGAGGGGCTTATGGTCGGTCTGAATCTTGAAGTGAGTGCCAAACAAGTATGGCCTCAGCTTCTTCAGGGCCCACACCACAGCAAAGGCCTCCCTCTCAATAGCTGACCAATTCTTCTCTCTGGGGGTCAACCTTCTGCTAATAAAAGCAATGGGTTGGTCTTGACCATCTACATTAAGTTGTGACAGCACAGCTCCCACACCCAACTCAGAAGCATCTGTTTGGACAATAAACTCTTTGGAGTAGTCAGGACTTTTCAGGATAGGTGCAGAGCACATGGCCTCCTTCAGGTCATCAAATGCCTTTTGACAGCTTACTGTCCACTGAACCTTTTTGGGCATCTTCTTGGATGTCAGATCATTAAGAGGAGTCACAATGGACCCATAGTTCTTAACAAACTTCCTGTAATACCCAGTCAAGCCCAAGAAAGCTCGAACTTGAGTCTGGGTGGTTGGAGGGGACCAATCCTTGATGGACTGTATCTTACTCTCCAGTGGTTGAACTTGGCCCCCACCTACAAGGTGGCCCAAATACACAACCTTACTCTGCCCTATCTGGCACTTAGTAGCCTTGATAGTGAGGCCTGCCCTTTGCAGAGCCTCAAGAGCCTTCTTCAGGTGGATCAGGTGATCCTCCCAGGTGGAACTAAAGACAGCAATGTCATCAAGATATGCTGCGCAAAAGTCATCCAACCCAGTAAGGACTTGGTTCACCAGCCTTTGGAAGGTGGCAGGTGCATTCTTCAGACCAAAGGGCATCACCACAAACTGATAATGCCCACCTGGGGTTGAGAATGCTGTTTTGGCCTTAGACTCCTCAGCTAACCTGATTTGCCAATAGCCAGCTGTCAAGTCAAATGTGCTCAAAAACTTTGCAGGAGCTAGTTTGTCTATGAGCTCATCTGCCCTTGTGTAGGAGAGTAGGGTCTGCTATCCTATGGTCACCCCAAATTTTTGCTTTTTGCTTCACTGGTTTTTGACATATTGAGGCTGTGGGCCTGCCAATCAGACCCCCAGCCTGCTGTTCTCTCTACTAAATTAAAACTATGCACCCTAGGTGCATAACCAATTGGAAGTGGATCACCCTGTCAGCCCCTGTACCAGTGTACACTAGGTACCCAGGGCATTGGTGTACCCAAGGCCTGCCAGGGGCTGCAGCATGTATTATGCCACCCCAGGCTTGGCCTAACAATCTGACACAACTGGCTGATCACTCAGCTGGGGTAAGTTGGTGTAATCACCTCTTACTTAGGTGTAGTATACCTATACCTAACCTTAAATGGGACACCTGGTAACCTATAAGTCACTCCTATGGCAGGCCTTAACAATCCTGAAGGCAGAGTGCTTGGTTCCATGTGAGATGGTGCTCTGGCATGAGCTGAGCCTGTCTGCAGTGGTCGGAACAACTTCCTTCTACTGTTTCCAGATATCGTCATACCATATACTCTTAAGTGCATTATGAACCTCGCGGTTAAATGCTATCTTTGGTTTGGCTTTATCAAAACATGTCGAGTAAGGTGTCATACGAATTGGAATACTAACCCCTCGCCAATTCTGGCGACGGGGTTAGCATTCCACCCTTCTAGAGGGACACGACATGTACAGTACCTGAAACCCGGGTAAAATCAGACATAGCCTCAGCTCCACCAAATGGATGCTGCCACCACAGACACAAGTCTGCCCTCCTGCTGCTGGGAGTCCTTCCAGCTTGGGAGGTGTGGACAAAGGGTTTCCTGCCAGGGGAGGTGCATGCACCACCCCAGACAGGATTTTGTGTATTGGTCAGGTAGGGCTTGAAAGAAACCAGACATGCCTGTGGCTCACAAGGAGCCTCGGTGCATATGCCAGTTCAAACCGGTCCTGGGGCACACCAGTCCCGGGCCTGGGGCTAGCTGGACAAAGGATTGGGGGTGTAACCACCCCCCTTCCTGGTCCCACCCATAGGGAGGGACCTAGCAGGTAGTCCGGCCCCTAGAATCCGCTTAAAGGTAGGAGCTGTGTCCTAAGACTTCAGACATCCTGGAATCAACTTGAAACTAAGAAGAAGACGGGAACTTCGACATTCTGCTGCACAGAAGACTGAAGAAAATCTCCCCTGTGGTCAGGGAGTGACCACCTTGCTAACGCAAGCACCATCCAGCGAATCACCGTCTGCTTTGCCGCCGCCTCCCGCCGGAGCCCGAGCCCAGAGACTGACAAGACCTGGACCTCCAGACCTCTCACCGCCCGATCCACAGTCCCTGAAAAGAGGAGACCCGTGGAGGCACCGAGACACGTGGAGCCAGCCATCTTGGAACGACTACGACAAGCTGACCAGTGCAACAACCGAGGCTCCCTCCAAGTTGTGCTTTGGGTCCTGAGAAGCCCAACCCTCGAGCAGCATCTGCACCAAAGGTGAGCCCTCCAGCATCTCCACGATCTGCGTGGGGCCCTTCTGCATTTTGCCACTCGACGCGCCTAACCGGTTGCTGGCCCGCTGGCTAGTGGCCATCTTGGCGACGAAATCTACGACAAACACCGCTGGTCTGGTTGCTCCAGACTGGCCCTTGCTCCCCTCCAAAGGAGCAATCCCTCTGACCTTGCTGGTCAGAACCAACAGCTGATTTCCGAATCCTCCTGCAATTGCTTTTGCCAAGGCTTGTTTGCTTCGATCAAGTCGCCGACACCGCCGACAGCGAGAGCCTGCGTGGGACAGCTCGTGAGCCGACTCCTGGACGTCGTCGACCTTCAGGGACCACGTGGCTGCGGAGACAAGCTACCCCTCATCACCTGTTTGCACCCGACATCGCCTGGTACCCACCTGGTGCCACGCTGGTCACTGGCTAGTGACTGTGAACACTGTCCCCTCTGCTTACAGGTCTTCAACATCTCCGATCCACTCTTGGATCCACTGCATCTCTTCCCGACCGACCGCCTGCAGCATCTTTGTCCCAGGCTCAACGGAACAGATAGAAGAAACCCGACGCACTTTGAGGCCTATGCACCCGCTTCCTGTGGGTGAGGTAAAGCTGGTACTCCGGTGCCCATGTGTAGTATTACATCTCTAGTGCCTGTGTTCCAAATCTTAAGTTCCTAGGTCATCCGGAAGATTCCTTTTGCAGTAACTTTGTACTTTTTACGCACCCATTGAAACCTATGGGAGCACGCGTGTGACTATTTGCTCTGCACACGCCACCCGTGGACCTCCTGGTCACTAACTGACGTTAGCTCCTTGTAGGCCCAGCGATTCTAGAGGCCCTAGGCCTTTTCCCTTTTCTGTTCGTGGTACTTATACCACTATTTTAGTATATGGTTTGAGTGGCCACCAGGGCCTACCCATATAAAGTGCAACTTCTGTGTATTCTGTGATAATCTTGTTTGACGATTTGTGCTCCTGTGCTCATAAAGAGACTAGGGGTTACTTTGAGAAATAAATACATATATATTTTGAATATATATCTGTGTGGTGTCCTTTCATTGGTATAAAAGGGGGTTACTATTGGTAAAACAGCTTGCTTAACACGCATCACGAGTTTAGCCTCAAAGACTGCTTAGCCTACGCTACCACTAGGGCAGCTAGTCCAAAAAGGTTGACTTACAACCACACCATAAGGGTTGCTTGGCATGGTACAAGGTGGTCACTAGAACTAGTGAACAGCATATACCAGGCCAACTTCTCACATTGGTGGCAGCGGTGGGATTTGAGCTTGCTGTGTTTTACCATTGTAATCTCTTGGTTACCAATTGAAAGATCACATAGGTACCTGTAGGTACATATAAAACAAGATTAGATATACTTAAGTTCTACTGAACTTAGTTGTTGTAGAGCAAAGGGAGTAGCACACCCTGACTACAACTACTAGATAGGTTTAGTAGGTAAACCCAAGTGTAGGTAGATTGCAACACATCCACCCACACTTAAGAGCAATGGCTGGGGCAGAGGGGTCCACTGTACCCATCTCTGTTGAGAGTGACCCCCCGAGGGCACCATCCATCTTTGCTACCCTTAATCAGAATGAGCTCAGGCATTTGGCAACTCTTAGAGGCCTTAAACAGCCCAAGAACCCAAACTCTGCTGAGCTCAGAGAGCTCTTACAGAATGATGAGAATCAGAGAGCACTCAAGAAAGCTTCCCAGTTAGCCCCCTTAGGGTCAGGAACAGGAGGCCCCCCTTCTGAAGATACTACAGAGGTACCCAGTCCCAATAGTCACCCCTTAGATGGGATGCCTACCACAGAGGATGAGAGTGAAAAGGATACTGACAGTAGTGAGGATGAAGGGAGAACTAGCCCAGTGCCAAGTATTATACTTGGCCCAGCTAAACCAAGGCTATTGGGGACTGACAGTGGGTTCAACCCACTGGATCTCCCCAGTGGACTTAACACAGGGCTTGGAAGGCAAAGGAATCGCTCAGGTGACTCCAATGCTTCCCATGGCTCTAGAGGCTCTCAAGGTCACTCCAGGAGAAGGATGACCACCCCTCAGAGGAGGGAACATGAGGCCAAGATGCAAGAGGCCCAGCTGAGGATCAGGAAGCAGGAGCTAGAAGTAGCCCTGATGGAAGAGAAACTTAGCAAGGCTAGACAGCATAAAGAGAGTGGGTCTATACCCACTGGTGGCAGCATTGTCCCTAAGGACAAAGATAGGGTTTTCGACAATAGAAACCTGTCTAAGGTTGTGCCCCCCTACAAAAGTGGGGATGACATCCACAAGTGGATAACTGCTCTTGAGAGAGCCTGCAAAGTACAGCAGGTTCCTGAAGATCAGTGGGCAGCAATCCTCTGGCTCTCCTTTGAAGGAAGAGGCAGAGACAGACTCCTCACTGTTAGAGAAGAGGATGTCAGAAACTACAGAGTCCTGAAGAGTGTTCTGGTAGATGGGTTAGGCTTAACCACTGAACAGTACAGGTTAATGTTCAGAGACACCCAAAAGACACAGACTCAGGACTGGTCTGAATACATTGAATGTGCCACTAAGGCTTTGGAGGGTTGGTTGCTGGGAAGTAAGGTATCTGATTTTACAGGATTGTATAATTTGATGATGAGAGAGCAGATTTTAAATAACTGTCAAAACCAGCAACTGCATCAACACTTGGTTGACTCTGATCTGACCTCTCCCCAAGAATTGGGAAAGAAGGCAGACAAATGGGTCAGAACCAGGGTTAAGCAAAAGAACCAGAACCAGGGCCAAGGGGGTGATCAGAAGAAAACAGACCAAAAGGGTGGAGATCAGAAATCTAAAGACCAGAAGTCTTCAACAGGGCCCCAAACTACTGCTAAGGAGGGTGGGTCCCAACAACAGTCCAAAAAGAAGAAAGAAGGTCAAAAGAAACCCTGGTGCAATCATTGCAAAAATACAACTCACTGGACTAGTGATTGCAAAAAGGGTGGAGCCCCCAACACGGTTGCCCCTAAGGCACCTGCTCCCAGTACTACTGTTAGCAGTGTTGGTCCCCAGACAAAGGGTGTAGTGGGAATCACTATGGGAACTGAAGGAGATTCTGACTTAGACAGAACCCTTACACAGGCAGTCTTGATCTGTGATGGGGACATTGATTTGTCCCTGACTGTGAGCCCCAGTAACCTGGGCAAGTACAGACAGACTCCTTTAATTAATGACAAAGTGGCTCAAGCCTACAGGGACACATGTGCCAGTGTCACTATGGTGACACCAGGCTTTGTGGATCCTGGACAGTACATACCAGGTGAGAACTACCTGGTGACCAATGCCAGCAATGCCACTACTTCACATAGTGTGGCAGTTGTTAACTTCTCATGGGGAGGGGTAACTGGCCTCAAAAGGGTTGTGGTTAGTGCAGACCTCCCAGTAGAATGTTTGTTGGGCAATGACCTAGAGAGTTCTCTATGGTCAGAAGTGGAGTACAGGACTCATGCAGAGATGTTAGGTATATCATCACATGTCCTTGCTGTGACCAGGTCACAGGCCAAAAAGTGCCTCACTGAACCTCAGGTCTTGGATCCTGGAACAATGGACCAAGCACCTACCAAGAAGAAGAACAGGAGGGTCAAGGCTGTGCCTTCCCCCCTGCCTCAGAGTGATGATCAGCCTTCCCAGGAAGCTGATCTAGAGGACCCTGAAGGAACTGTCCCTGAAGAGCTTGAACCTGATCAGGTTGAGTTTCTGGGGACAGGGGGACCTTCAAGGGCTGACTTGAGGCAGGCTCAGTTATCCTGTCCCTCTCTTGAACCCCTCAGACAGCTGGCTGCTGCTGAGGCTGCTGGGAATGCTCAAGGTACCCATAAAGTGTATTGGGATGAAGGGCTCCTTTATTCAGAGGCTAGAGACCCCAAGCCTGGTGCAACCAGGAGGTTGGTCATACCTCTGCAATTTAGGGGCTTCCTTCTTACCTTGGCCCATGATATTCCTTTAGCAGGACACCTAGGCCAGAACAAGACCTGGGACAGACTTGTCCCTCACTTTCACTGGCCTCATATGAATGAAGATACAAAGGAGTTTTGTCGCTCCTGTGTTACCTGCCAAGCCAGTGGCAAATCAGGTGGCACAACAAAGGCCCCCCTAATACCACTACCTGTGGTGGGGGTCCCCTTTGAAAGAGTGGGAATAGACATAGTGGGTCCCATGGATCCTCCCACTGCATCTGGGCACAGATTTATACTGGTGGTAGTGGATCATGCCACCAGGTATCCAGAGGCAATTCCCCTTAGGACCACTACAGCTCCTGTTGTGGCCAGGGCCCTGCTGGGAGTATTCTCCAGAGTGGGGTTTCCTAAGGAGGTAGTATCTGACAGAGGTACCAACTTTATGTCAGGATACTTGACAGCTATGTGGAAGGAATGTGGTGTCAACTACAAGTTCACCACCCCTTATCACCCACAATGCAATGGGCTTGTTGAGAGATTCAACAAGACCCTAAAGGGTATGATCAAAGGATTACCTGAAAAGCTCAGGCGAAGATGGGATATCCTTCTACCCTGCCTTCTGTTTGCTTACAGAGAGGTCCCACAAAAAGGAGTTGGCTACAGCCCCTTTGAATTGTTGTTTGGGCACCCTGTGAGAGGCCCACTGTGTTTGGTGAAGGAAGGATGGGAGTTACCTCTCAAAAAGCCTAAGCTAGACATAGTGGACTATGTACTTGGTCTCCGCTCCAGGATGGCTGAGTATATGGAGAAGGCATCTAAAAACCTTGAGGCAAGCCAGGCCTTACAGAAAGCTTGGCATGACCAAAAGGCTGTCTTGGTTGAGTATCAGCCAGGACAGAAGGTATGGGTGTTGGAGCCAGTGGCCCCAGCAGCACTCCAAGACAAATGGTCTGGACCCCATACAATCCTGGAAAAGAAGGGAGAGGTCACCTACTTGGTCGACCTAGGAACTCCCAGGAGTCCCCACAGGGTACTCCATGTTAACAGGCTTAAAGCATATGTTGACAGGGCAGACATGGGCTTGCTCATGGCTACAGATGAGGGACAGGAGGAAGAGAGTGACCCTCTCCCAGACCTGTTGTCTCAGAACCCTGAAGATGGCTCAGTTGAAGGAGTGACCCTTGGAGGCAACCTCACTGCCCATCAGCAGACTGAATGTAGACAGGTTCTACAATCATTTTCACATATGTTTTCCTTGATACCTAGTCAAACTGACTGGTGTACCCATGTTGTGGACACTGGTGACAGTCTGCCTGTAAAGAACAAACTTTACAGACAACCTGACCACGTCAGGGACTGTATAAAGGCTGAGGTACATAAAATGCTGGAATTAGGTGTCATTGAACCCTCAGAGAGCCCCTGGGCTAGCCCAGTGGTTCTGGTCCCCAAACCTCACACCAAAGATGGCAAGAGAGAGATGAGGTTCTGTGTGGACTACAGAGGACTCAATGCTGTCACCAGGACAGATGCACACCCTATTCCAAGGGCAGATGAGCTCATAGACAAACTAGCTTCTGCAAAGTTTTTGAGCACATTTGACTTGACAGCTGGCTATTGGCAAATCAGGTTAGCTGAGGAGTCTAAGGCCAAAACAGCATTCTCAACCCCAGGTGGGCATTATCAGTTTGTGGTGATGCCCTTTGGTCTGAAGAATGCACCTGCCCCCTTCCAAAGGCTGGTGAACCAAGTCCTTACTGGGTTGGATGACTTTTGCGCAGCATATCTTGATGACATTGCTGTCTTTAGTTCCACCTGGGAGGATCACCTGATCCACCTGAAGAAGGCTCTTGAGGCTCTGCAAAGGGCAGGCCTCACTATCAAGGCTACTAAGTGCCAGATAGGGCAGAGTAAGGTTGTGTATTTGGGCCACCTTGTAGGTGGGGGCCAAGTTCAACCACTGGAGAGTAAGATACAGTCCATCAAGGATTGGTCCCCTCCAACCACCCAGACTCAAGTTCGAGCTTTCTTGGGCTTGACTGGGTATTACAGGAAGTTTGTTAAGAACTATGGATCCATTGTGACTCCTCTTAATGATCTGACATCCAAGAAGATGCCCAAAAAGGTTCAGTGGACAGTAAGCTGTCAAAAGGCATTTGATGACCTGAAGGAGGCCATGTGCTCTGCACCTATCCTGAAAAGTCCTGACTACTCCAAAGAGTTTATTGTCCAAACAGATGCTTCTGAGTTGGGTGTGGGAGCTGTGCTGTCACAACTTAATGTAGATGGTCAAGACCAACCCATTGCTTTTATTAGCAGAAGGTTGACCCCCAGAGAGAAGAATTGGTCAGCTATTGAGAGGGAGGCCTTTGCTGTGGTGTGGGCCCTGAAGAAGCTGAGGCCATACTTGTTTGGCACTCACTTCAAGATTCAGACCGACCATAAGCCCCTCTTGTGGCTAAATCAGATGAAGGGTGAAAACCCCAAACTGCTTAGGTGGTCCATTTCCCTACAGGGGATGGACTTTACAGTGGAGCACCGGCCAGGTACTGACCATGGGAATGCAGATGGTCTCTCCAGGTACTTCCACTTAGGACATGAAGACGAGACTGGTCAAGGCTAGTTTAATGTCCCAGCGTTTGGGGGGGGGTTGTGTAGGAGAGTAGGGTCTGCTATCCTATGGTCACCCCAAATTTTTGCTTTTTGCTTCACTGGTTTTTGACATATTGAGGCTGTGGGCCTGCCAATCAGACCCCCAGCCTGCTGTTCTCTCTACTAAATTAAAACTATGCACCCTAGGTGCATAACCAATTGGAAGTGGATCACCCTGTCAGCCCCTGTACCAGTGTACACTAGGTACCCAGGGCATTGGTGTACCCAAGGCCTGCCAGGGGCTGCAGCATGTATTATGCCACCCCAGGCTTGGCCTAACAATCTGACACAACTGGCTGATCACTCAGCTGGGGTAAGTTGGTGTAATCACCTCTTACTTAGGTGTAGTATACCTATACCTAACCTTAAATGGGACACCTGGTAACCTATAAGTCACTCCTATGGCAGGCCTTAACAATCCTGAAGGCAGAGTGCTTGGTTCCATGTGAGATGGTGCTCTGGCATGAGCTGAGCCTGTCTGCAGTGGTCGGAACAACTTCCTTCTACTGTTTCCAGATATCGTCATACCATATACTCTTAAGTGCATTATGAACCTCGCGGTTAAATGCTATCTTTGGTTTGGCTTTATCAAAACATGTCGAGTAAGGTGTCATACGAATTGGAATACTAACCCCTCGCCAATTCTGGCGACGGGGTTAGCATTCCACCCTTCTAGAGGGACACGACATGTACAGTACCTGAAACCCGGGTAAAATCAGACATAGCCTCAGCTCCACCAAATGGATGCTGCCACCACAGACACAAGTCTGCCCTCCTGCTGCTGGGAGTCCTTCCAGCTTGGGAGGTGTGGACAAAGGGTTTCCTGCCAGGGGAGGTGCATGCACCACCCCAGACAGGATTTTGTGTATTGGTCAGGTAGGGCTTGAAAGAAACCAGACATGCCTGTGGCTCACAAGGAGCCTCGGTGCATATGCCAGTTCAAACCGGTCCTGGGGCACACCAGTCCCGGGCCTGGGGCGAGCTGGACAAAGGATTGGGGGTGTAACCACCCCCCTTCCTGGTCCCACCCATAGGGAGGGACCTAGCAGGTAGTCCGGCCCCTAGAATCCGCTTAAAGGTAGGAGCTGTGTCCTAAGACTTCAGACATCCTGGAATCAACTTGAAACTAAGAAGAAGACGGGAACTTCGACATTCTGCTGCACAGAAGACTGAAGAAAATCTCCCCTGTGGTCAGGGAGTGACCACCTTGCTAACGCAAGCACCATCCAGCGAATCACCGTCTGCTTTGCCGCCGCCTCCCGCCGGAGCCCGAGCCCAGAGACTGACAAGACCTGGACCTCCAGACCTCTCACCGCCCGATCCACAGTCCCTGAAAAGAGGAGACCCGTGGAGGCACCGAGACACGTGGAGCCAGCCATCTTGGAACGACTACGACAAGCTGACCAGTGCAACAACCGAGGCTCCCTCCAAGTTGTGCTTTGGGTCCTGAGAAGCCCAACCCTCGAGCAGCATCTGCACCAAAGGTGAGCCCTCCAGCATCTCCACGATCTGCGTGGGGCCCTTCTGCATTTTGCCACTCGACGCGCCTAACCGGTTGCTGGCCCGCTGGCTAGTGGCCATCTTGGCGACGAAATCTACGACAAACACCGCTGGTCTGGTTGCTCCAGACTGGCCCTTGCTCCCCTCCAAAGGAGCAATCCCTCTGACCTTGCTGGTCAGAACCAACAGCTGATTTCCGAATCCTCCTGCAATTGCTTTTGCCAAGGCTTGTTTGCTTCGATCAAGTCGCCGACACCGCCGACAGCGAGAGCCTGCGTGGGACAGCTCGTGAGCCGACTCCTGGACGTCGTCGACCTTCAGGGACCACGTGGCTGCGGAGACAAGCTACCCCTCATCACCTGTTTGCACCCGACATCGCCTGGTACCCACCTGGTGCCACGCTGGTCACTGGCTAGTGACTGTGAACACTGTCCCCTCTGCTTACAGGTCTTCAACATCTCCGATCCACTCTTGGATCCACTGCATCTCTTCCCGACCGACCGCCTGCAGCATCTTTGTCCCAGGCTCAACGGAACAGATAGAAGAAACCCGACGCACTTTGAGGCCTATGCACCCGCTTCCTGTGGGTGAGGTAAAGCTGGTACTCCGGTGCCCATGTGTAGTATTACATCTCTAGTGCCTGTGTTCCAAATCTTAAGTTCCTAGGTCATCCGGAAGATTCCTTTTGCAGTAACTTTGTACTTTTTACGCACCCATTGAAACCTATGGGAGCACGCGTGTGACTATTTGCTCTGCACACGCCACCCGTGGACCTCCTGGTCACTAACTGACGTTAGCTCCTTGTAGGCCCAGCGATTCTAGAGGCCCTAGGCCTTTTCCCTTTTCTGTTCGTGGTACTTATACCACTATTTTAGTATATGGTTTGAGTGGCCACCAGGGCCTACCCATATAAAGTGCAACTTCTGTGTATTCTGTGATAATCTTGTTTGACGATTTGTGCTCCTGTGCTCATAAAGAGACTAGGGGTTACTTTGAGAAATAAATACATATATATTTTGAATATATATCTGTGTGGTGTCCTTTCATTGGTATAAAAGGGGGTTACTATTGGTAAAACAGCTTGCTTAACACGCATCACGAGTTTAGCCTCAAAGACTGCTTAGCCTACGCTACCACTAGGGCAGCTAGTCCAAAAAGGTTGACTTACAACCACACCATAAGGGTTGCTTGGCATGGTACAAGGTGGTCACTAGAACTAGTGAACAGCATATACCAGGCCAACTTCTCACACCTTGGAATAGGGTGTGCATCTGTCCTGGTGACAGCATTGAGTCCTCTGTAATCCACACAGAACCTCATCTCTCTCTTGCCATCTTTGGTGTGAGGTTTGGGGACCAGAACCACTGGGCTAGCCCAGGGGCTCTCTGAGGGTTCAATGACACCTAATTCCAGCATTTTATGTACCTCAGCCTTTATACAGTCCCTGACGTGGTCAGGTTGTCTGTAAAGTTTGTTCTTTACAGGCAGACTGTCACCAGTGTCCACAACATGGGTACACCAGTCAGTTTGACTAGGTATCAAGGAAAACATATGTGAAAATGATTGTAGAACCTGTCTACATTCAGTCTGCTGATGGGCAGTGAGGTTGCCTCTAAGGGTCACTCCTTCAACTGAGCCATCTTCAGGGTTCTGAGACAACAGGTCTGGGAGAGGGTCACTCTCTTCCTCCTGTCCCTCATCTGTAGCCATGAGCAAGCCCATGTCTGCCCTGTCAACATATGCTTTAAGCCTGTTAACATGGAGTACCCTGTGGGGACTCCTGGGAGTTCCTAGGTCGACCAAGTAGGTGACCTCTCCCTTCTTTTCCAGGATTGTATGGGGTCCAGACCATTTGTCTTGGAGTGCTGCTGGGGCCACCGGCTCCAACACCCATACCTTCTGTCCTGGCTGATACTCAACCAAGACAGCCTTTTGGTCATGCCAAGCTTTCTGTAAGGCCTGGCTTGCCTCAAGGTTTTTAGATGCCTTCTCCATATACTCAGCCATCCTGGAGCGGAGACCAAGTACATAGTCCACTATGTCTAGCTTAGGCTTTTTGAGAGGTAACTCCCATCCTTCCTTCACCAAACACAGTGGGCCTCTCACAGGGTGCCCAAACAACAATTCAAAGGGGCTGTAGCCAACTCCTTTTTGTGGGACCTCTCTGTAAGCAAACAGAAGGCAGGGTAGAAGGATATCCCATCTTCGCCTGAGCTTTTCAGGTAATCCTTTGATCATACCCTTTAGGGTCTTGTTGAATCTCTCAACAAGCCCATTGCATTGTGGGTGATAAGGGGTGGTGAACTTGTAGTTGACACCACATTCCTTCCACATAGCTGTCAAGTATCCTGACATAAAGTTGGTACCTCTGTCAGATACTACCTCCTTAGGAAACCCCACTCTGGAGAATACTCCCAGCAGGGCCCTGGCCACAACAGGAGCTGTAGTGGTCCTAAGGGGAATTGCCTCTGGATACCTGGTGGCATGATCCACTACCACCAGTATAAATCTGTGTCCAGATGCAGTGGGAGGATCCATGGGACCCACTATGTCTATTCCCACTCTTTCAAAGGGGACCCCCACCACAGGTAGTGGTATTAGGGGGGCCTTTGTTGTGCCACCTGATTTGCCACTGGCTTGGCAGGTAACACAGGAGCGACAAAACTCCTTTGTATCTTCATTCATATGAGGCCAGTGAAAGTGAGGGACAAGCCTGTCCCAAGTCTTGTTCTGGCCTAAGTGTCCTGCTAAAGGAATGTCATGGGCCAAGGTAAGAAGGAAGCCCCTAAATTGCAGAGGTATGACCAACCTCCTGGTTGCACCAGGCTTGGGGTCTCTAGCCTCTGAATAAAGGAGCCCTTCATCCCAATACACTTTATGGGTACCTTGAGCATTCCCAGCAGCCTCAGCAGCAGCCAGCTGTCTGAGGGGTTCAAGAGAGGGACAGGATAACTGAGCCTGCCTCAAGTCAGCCCTTGAAGGTCCCCCTGTCCCCAGAAACTCAACCTGATCAGGTTCAAGCTCTTCAGGGACAGTTCCTTCAGGGTCCTCTAGATCAGCTTCCTGGGAAGGCTGATCATCACTCTGAGGCAGGGGGGAAGGCACAGCCTTGACCCTCCTGTTCTTCTTCTTGGTAGGTGCTTGGTCCATTGTTCCAGGATCCAAGACCTGTGGTTCAGTGAGGCACTTTTTGGCCTGTGACCTGGTCACAGCAAGGACATGTGATGATATACCTAACATCTCTGCATGAGTCCTGTACTCCACTTCTGACCATAGAGAACTCTCTAGGTCATTGCCCAACAAACATTCTACTGGGAGGTCTGCACTAACCACAACCCTTTTGAGGCCAGTTACCCCTCCCCATGAGAAGTTAACAACTGCCACACTATGTGAAGTAGTGGCATTGCTGGCATTGGTCACCAGGTAGTTCTCACCTGGTATGTACTGTCCAGGATCCACAAAGCCTGGTGTCACCATAGTGACACTGGCACATGTGTCCCTGTAGGCTTGAGCCACTTTGTCATTAATTAAAGGAGTCTGTCTGTACTTGCCCAGGTTACTGGGGCTCACAGTCAGGGACAAATCAATGTCCCCATCACAGATCAAGACTGCCTGTGTAAGGGTTCTGTCTAAGTCAGAATCTCCTTCAGTTCCCATAGTGATTCCCACTACACCCTTTGTCTGGGGACCAACACTGCTAACAGTAGTACTGGGAGCAGGTGCCTTAGGGGCAACAGTGTTGGGGGCTCCACCCTTTTTGCAATCACTAGTCCAGTGAGTTGTATTTTTACAATGATTGCACCAGGGTTTCTTCTGACCTTCTTTCTTCTTTTTGGACTGTTGGGACCCACCCTCCTTAGTAGTAGTTTGGGGCCCTGTTGAAGACTTCTGGTCTTTAGGTTTCTGATCTCCACCCTTTTGGTCTGTTTTCTTCTGATCACCCCCTTGGCCCTGGTTCTGGTTCTTTTGCTTAACCCTGGTTCTGACCCATTTGTCTGCCTTCTTTCCCAATTCTTGGGGAGAGGTCAGATCAGAGTCAACCAAGTGTTGATGCAGTTGCTGGTTTTGACAGTTATTTAAAATCTGCTCTCTCATCATCAAATTATACAATCCTGTAAAATCAGATACCTTACTTCCCAGCAACCAACCCTCCAAAGCCTTAGTGGCACATTCAATGTATTCAGACCAGTCCTGAGTCTGTGTCTTTTGGGTGTCTCTGAACATTAACCTGTACTGTTCAGTGGTTAAGCCTAACCCATCTACCAGAACACTCTTCAGGACTCTGTAGTTTCTGACATCCTCTTCTCTAACAGTGAGGAGTCTGTCTCTGCCTCTTCCTTCAAAGGAGAGCCAGAGGATTGCTGCCCACTGGTCTTCAGGAACCTGCTGTACTTTGCAGGCTCTCTCAAGAGCAGTTATCCATTTGTGGATGTCATCCCCACTTTTGTAGGGGGGCACAACCTTAGACAGGTTCCTA
Source organism: Triturus cristatus (assembly GCF_964204655.1). Classification (NCBI taxonomy): domain Eukaryota; kingdom Metazoa; phylum Chordata; class Amphibia; order Caudata; family Salamandridae; genus Triturus; species Triturus cristatus. Next base: position 1,265,108,155 of record NC_140579.1, on the reverse strand, counting down.
TTGTCAAAGACCCTATCTTTGTCCTTAGGGACAATGCTGCCACCAGTGGGTATAGACCCACTCTCTTTATGCTGTCTAGCCTTGCTAAGTTTCTCTTCCATCAGGGCTACTTCTAGCTCCTGCTTCCTGATCCTCAGCTGAGCCTCTTGCATCTTGGCCTCATGTTCCCTCCTCTGAGGGGTGGTCATCCTTCTCCTGGAGTGACCTTGAGAGCCTCTAGAGCCATGGGAAGCATTGGAGTCACCTGAGCGATTCCTTTGCCTTCCAAGCCCTGTGTTAAGTCCACTGGGGAGATCCAGTGGGTTGAACCCACTGTCAGTCCCCAATAGCCTTGGTTTAGCTGGGCCAAGTATAATACTTGGCACTGGGCTAGTTCTCCCTCCATCCTCACTACTGTCAGTATCCTTTTCACTCTCATCCTCTGTGGTAGGCATCCCATCTAAGGGGTGACTATTGGGAAGGGGTACTTCAGTGGCATCTTTAGAAGGGGGGCCTCCTGTTCCTGTCCCTAAGGGGGCTAACTGGGAAGCTTTCTTGAGTGCTCTCTGATTCTCATCATTCTGTAAGAGCTCTCTGAGCTCAGCAGAGTTTGGGTTCTTGGGCTGTTTAAGGCCTCTAAGAGTTGCCAAATGCCTGAGCTCATTCTGATTAAGGGTAGCAAAGCTGGATGGTGCCCTCTGGGGGTCACTCTCAACAGAGATGGGTACAGTGGACCCCTCTGCCCCGGCCATTGCTCTTAAGTGTGGGTGGATGTGTTGCAATCTACCTACACTTGGGTTTACCTACTAAACCTATCTAGTAGTTGTAGTCAGGGTGTGCTACTCCCTTTGCTCTACAACAACTAAGTTCAGTAGAACTTAAGTATATCTAATCTTGTTTTATATGTACCTACAGGTACCTATGTGATCTTTCAATTGGTAACCAAGAGATTACAATGGTAAAACACAGCAAGCTCAAATCCAACCGCTGCTCACCAATGTGAGAAGTTGGCCTGGTATATGCTGTTCACTAGTTCTAGTGACCACCTTGTACCATGCCAAGCAACCCTTATGGTGTGGTTGTAAGTCAACCTTTTTGGACTAGCTGCCCTAGTGGTAGCGTAGGCTAAGCAGTCTTTGAGGCTAAACTCGTGATGCGTGTTAAGCAAGCTGTTTTACCAATAGTAACCCCCTTTTATACCAATGAAAGGACACCACACAGATATATATTCAAAATATATATGTATTTATTTCTCAAAGTAACCCCTAGTCTCTTTATGAGCACAGGAGCACAAATCGTCAAACAAGATTATCACAGAATACACAGAAGTTGCACTTTATATGGATAGGCCCTGGTGGCCACTCGAACCATATACTAAAATAGTGGTATAAGTACCACGAACAGAAAAGGGAAAAGGCCTAGGGCCTCTAGAATCGCTGGGCCTACAAGGAGCTAACGTCAGTTAGTGACCAGGAGGTCCACGGGTGGCGTGTGCAGAGCAAATAGTCACACGCGGGCTCCCATAGGTTTCAATGGGTGCGTAAAAAGTACAAAGTTACTGCAAAAGGAATCTTCCGGATGACCTAGGAACTTAAGATTTGGAACACAGGCACTAGAGATGTATTACTACACATGGGCACCGGAGTGCCAGCTTTACCTCACCCACAGGAAGCGGGTGCATAGGCCTCAAAGTGCGTCGGGTTTCTTCTATCTGTTCCGTTGAGCCTGGGACAAAGATGCTGCAGGCGGTCGGTCGGGAAGAGATGCAGTGGGTCCAAGAGTGGATCGGAGATGTTGAAGACCTGTAAGCAGAGGGGACAGTGTTCACAGTCACTAGCCAATGACCAGCGTCGCACCAGGTGGGTACCAGGCGATGTCGGGTGCAAACAGGTGATGAGGGGTAGCTTGTCTCCGCAGCCACGTGGTCCCTGAAGGTCGACGACGTCCAGGAGTCGGCTCACGAGCTGTCCCACGCAGGCTCTCGCTGTCGGCGGTGTCGGCGACTTGATCGAAGCAAACAAGCCTTGGCAAAAGCAATTGCAGGAGGATTCGGAAATCAGCTGTTGGTTCTGACCAGCAAGGTCAGAGGGATTGCTCCTTTGGAGGGGAGCAAGGGCCAGTCTGGAGCAACCAGACCAGCGGTGTTTGTCGTAGATTTCGTCGCCAAGATGGCCACTAGCCAGCGGGCCAGCAACCGGTTAGGCGCGTCGAGTGGCAAAATGCAGAAGGGCCCCACGCAGATCGTGGAGATGCTGGAGGGCTCACCTTTGGTGCAGATGCTGCTCGAGGGTTGGGCTTCTCAGGACCCAAAGCACAACTTGGAGGGAGCCTCGGTTGTTGCACTGGTCAGCTTGTCGTAGTCGTTCCAAGATGGCTGGCTCCACGTGTCTCGGTGCCTCCACGGGTCTCCTCTTTTCAGGGACTGTGGATCGGGCGGTGAGAGGTCTGGAGGTCCAGGTCTTGTCAGTCTCTGGGCTCGGGCTCCGGCGGGAGGCGGCGGCAAAGCAGACGGTGATTCGCTGGATGGTGCTTGCGTTAGCAAGGTGGTCACTCCCTGACCACAGGGGAGATTTTCTTCAGTCTTCTGTGCAGCAGAATGTCGAAGTTCCCGTCTTCTTCTTAGTTTCAAGTTGATTCCAGGATGTCTGAAGTCTTAGGACACAGCTCCTACCTTTAAGCGGATTCTAGGGGCCGGACTACCTGCTAGGTCCCTCCCTATGGGTGGGACCAGGAAGGGGGGTGGTTACACCCCCAATCCTTTGTCCAGCTCGCCCCAGGCCCGGGACTGGTGTGCCCCAGGACCGGTTTGAACTGGCATATGCACCGAGGCTCCTTGTGAGCCACAGGCATGTCTGGTTTCTTTCAAGCCCTACCTGACCAATACACAAAATCCTGTCTGGGGTGGTGCACGCACCTCCCCTGGCAGGAAACCCTTTGTCCACACCTCCCAAGCTGGAAGGACTCCCAGCAGCAGGAGGGCAGACTTGTGTCTGTGGTGGCAGCATCCATTTTGTGGAGCTGAGGCTATGTCTGATTTTACCCGGGTTTCAGGTACTGTACATGTCGTGTCCCTCTAGAAGGGTGGAATGCTAACCCCGTCGCCAGAATTGGCGAGGGGTTAGTATTCCAATTCGTATGACACCTTACTCGACATGTTTTGATAAAGCCAAACCAAAGATAGCATTTAACCGCGAGGTTCATAATGCACTTAAGAGTATATGGTATGACGATATCTGGAAACAGTAGAAGGAAGTTGTTCCGACCACTGCAGACAGGCTCAGCTCATGCCAGAGCACCATCTCACATGGAACCAAGCACTCTGCCTTCAGGATTGTTAAGGCCTGCCATAGGAGTGACTTAGAGGTTACCAGGTGTCCCATTTAAGGTTAGGTATAGGTATACTACACCTAAGTAAGAGGTGATTACACCAACTTACCCCAGCTGAGTGATCAGCCAGTTGTGTCAGATTGTTAGGCCAAGCCTGGGGTGGCATAATACATGCTGCAGCCCCTGGCAGGCCTTGGGTACACCAATGCCCTGGGTACCTAGTGTACACTGGTACAGGGGCTGACAGGGTGATCCACTTCCAATTGGTTATGCACCTAGGGTGCATAGTTTTAATTTAGTAGAGAGAACAGCAGGCTGGGGGTCTGATTGGCAGGCCCACAGCCTCAATATGTCAAAAACCAGTGAAGCAAAAAGCAAAAATTTGGGGTGACCATAGGATAGCAGACCCTACTCTCCTACAGTGATGTTTTAGGGTTTAGGGCAGTGCAGTGGTGTTCGGGCAGTGTAGGGTTTGTGCTGGTGCTGGTGTTTTAGGGTTTAGGGCAGAGCAGTGGTGTTCGGGCAGTGTAGGGGGACATACTGGTGCCGGTGTTTCAGTGTTTAGGGCGCTGCAGTGGTGTTCGGGTAGTGTAGGGGGTCATGCAGGGGGTGGTGTTTCAGGGTTTAGGGCAGTGCAGTGGTGTTCAGGCAGCATAGGGGGTCCTGCAGGGGGTGGTATTTCAGGGTTTAGGGCAGTGCAGTGATGTTCGGGCAGTATAGGGGGTCGTGCAGGGGGTGGTGTTTCAGGGTTTAGGGCAGTGCAGTGGTGTTCGGGCAGTGTTGGGGGTCTTGTGGGGGATGGTGTTTCAGGGTTTAGGGCAGTGGTGTTCAGGCTGTGGTGGAGAATCTTGCTGGGGTGGTGTTTCAGGGTTTAGGGCAGTGCAGTGGTTTTCTGGCAGTGTAGGGGGTCATGCAGGGGGTGGTGTTTCAGGGTTTAGGGCAGTGCAGTGGTGTTCAGGCAGCCGAGGGGGTCGTGCAGGGGGTGGTATTTCAGGGTTTTGGGCAGTGCAGTGATGTTCGGGCAGTGTAGGGGTCATGCAGGGGGTGGTGTTTACGGGTTTAGGGCAGTGCTGTGGTGTTCGGGCAGTGTTGGGGGTCTTGTGGGGGTGGTGTTTCAGGGTTTAGGGCAGTGGTGTTCTGGAAGTGTAGGGGGTCTCGCTGGGGGTTTTGTTTCAGGGTTTAGGGCAGTGCAGTGGTGTTTGGGCAGTGTGGAGGGTCGTGTTGGGGGTGGTGTTTCAGATTTTAGGGCAGTGCAGTGGTGTTTTGGGCAATGTAGGGGGTCGTGCGGGTGGTGGTGTTTCAGGGTTTGCGGCAGTGCAGTAGTGTTCGGGCAGTGTAGGGGGTCGTGCTGGGGCTGGTGTTTCAGGGTTTAGGGCTGGGCAATGGTATTTGGGCAGTGTGGGGTGTCATGCTGGGGCTGGTGTTTCGGGCTTTAGGGCAGTGCAGTGGTGTTCGGGTAGTGTGGGGGGTCATGTTCGGGTGGTGGTTCAGGGTTTAGGGCAGTGCAGTGGTGTTCGGGTAGTGTGGGGGGTTGTGCTGGGGCTGGTGGTTCAGGGTTTAGGGCAGTGCAGTGGTGTTCGGGCAGTGTGGGGGGTCGTGCTGGGGCTGGTGTTTCAGGGTTTAGGGCAGTGCAGTGGTGTTCGGGCAGTGTAGGGGGTCGTGGTAGGGCTGGTGGTTCAGGGTTTAGAGCAGTGCAGTGGTATTCGGGCAGTGTGGGCAGTTGTGTTGGGGCTGGTGTTTCAGGGTTTAGGCAGTGCAGTGGTGTTCGGGCAGTGTAGGGGGTCGTGCTGGTGCTGGTATTTCAGGGTTTAGGGCAGAGCAGTGGTGTTCGAGCAGTGAAGGGAGACGTGCTGGTGCTGGTGTTTTAGTGTTTAGGGCAGAGCAGTTGTGTTCGGGAAGTGTAGGGGTCATGCTGGTGTTTCAGGGTTTAGGGCAAAGCAGTGGTGTTCAGGCAGTGTGGGGGGTCATGCTGGGGCTGGTGTTTCAGGGTTTAGGGCAGTGCACTGGTGTTCGGGTAGTGTGGGGGGTCATGCTGGGGCTGGTGGTTCAGTGTTTAGGGCAGTGCAGTGGTGTTCGGGCAGTGTGGGGGAGTCTTGCTGGGGCTGGTGTTTCAGGGTTTAGGGCAGTGCAGTGGTGTTCGTGCAGTGTAGGGGATCGTGCTGGTGCTGGTGTTTCAGGGTTTAGGGCAGTGCAGTGGTTTCGGGCAGTGTAGGGGTTCTTGCTGGGGGTGGTGTTTCAGGGTTTAGGGCAGTGCAGTGGTGTTCGGGCAGTGTAGGGGGTCATGCTGGTGCTGGTCTTTCAGGGTTTAGGGCAGAGCAGTGGTGTTTGGGAAGTGTAGGGGGACGTGTTGGGGGTGGTGTTTCAGGGTTTAGGGCAGTGCAGTGGTGTTCGGGCAGTGTAGGGGGTCGTGCAGGTGGGTGGTGTTTTAGGGTTTAGGGCAGTGCAGTGGTGTTCGGGCAGTGTAGGGGGTCGTGCAGGGGGTAGTGTTTCATGGTTTAGGGAAGTGCAATGGTGTGTGGGCAGTGTAGGGGGTCGTGCTGGGGGTTGTGTTTCATGGTTTAGGGCAGTGCAGTGGTGTTCGGGTAGTGTAGGGGGTCATGCTGGGGGCGATGTTTTAGGGTTTAGGGCAGTGCAGTTGTGTTTGGGCAGTGTAGGGGGTCATGCTGGGGGTGATGTTTTAGGGTTTAGGGCAGTGCAGTGGTGTTCGGGCAGTGTAGGGTTTGTGCTGGTGCTGGTGTTTTAGGGTTTAGGGCAGAGCAGTGGTGTTCGGGCAGTGTAGGGGGACATACTGGTGCCGGTGTTTCAGTGTTTAGGGCGCTGCAGTTGTGTTCGGGCAGTGTAGGGGGTCATGCAGGGGGTGGTGTTTCAGGGTTTAGGGCAGTGCAGTGGTGTTCAGGCAGCAGAGGGGGTCCTGCAAGGGGTGGTATTTCAGGGTTTAGGGCAGTGCAGTGATGTTCGGGCAGTATAGGGGGTCATGCAGGGGGTGGTGTTTCAGGGTTTAGGGCAGTGCAGTGGTGTTCGGGCAGTGTTGGGGGTCTTGTGGGGGATGGTGTTTCAGGGTTTAGGGCAGTGGTGTTCAGGCTGTGGTGGGGAATGTTGCTGGGGTGGTGTTTCAGGGTTTAGGGCAGTGCAGTGGTGTTCTGGCAGTGTAGGGGGTCATGCAGGGGGTGGTGTTTCAGGGTTTAGGGCAGTGCAGTGGTGTTCAGGCAGCCTAGGGGGTCGTGCAGGGTGTGGTATTTCAGGGTTTTGGGCAGTGCAGTGATGTTCGGGCAGTGTAGGGGTCGTGCAGGGGGTGGTGTTTCAGGGTTTAGGGCAGTGCAGTGGTGTTCGGGCAGTGTAGGGGGTTGTGCTGGGGCTGGTGTTTCAGGGTTTAGGGCAGGGCAGTGGTGTTCGGGCAGTGTGGGGGTCGTGCTGGGGCTGGTGTTTCAGGGTTTAGGGCAGTGCAGTGGTGTTCGGGCAGTGTAGGGGGACATACTGGTGCCGGTGTTTCAGTGTTTAGGGCGCTGCAGTGGTGTTCGGGCAGTGTAGGGGGTCATGCAGGGGGTGGTGTTTCAGGGTTTAGGGCAGTGCAGTGGTGTTCAGGCAGCATAGGGGGTCCTGCAAGGGGTGGTATTTCAGGGTTTAGGGCAGTGCAGTGATGTTCGGGCAGTATAGGGGGTCGTGCAGGGGGTGGTGTTTCAGGGTTTAGGGCAGTGCAGTGGTGTTCGGGCAGTGTGGAGGGTCATGTTGGGGGTGGTGTTTCAGATTGTAGGGCAGTGCAATGGTGTTAGGGCAGTGTAGGGGGTCGTGCTGGGGCTGGTGTTTCGGGGTTTAGGGCAGGGTAGTGGTGTTCGGGCAGTGTGGGGGATCGTGCTGGGGCTGGTGTTTCAGGGTTTAGGGCAGTGCAGTGGTGTTCGGGCAGCCTAGGGGGTCGTGCAGGGTGTGGTATTTCAGGGTTTTGGGCAGTGCAGTGATGTTCGGGCAGTGTAGGGGTCGTGCAGGGGGTGGTGTTTCAGGGTTTAGGGCAGTGCAGTGGTGTTCGGGCAGTGTAGGGGGTTGTGCTGGGGCTGGTGTTTCAGGGTTTAGGGTTTAGGGCAGGGCAGTGGTGTTCGGGCAGTGTGGGGGTCGTGCTGGGGCTGGTGTTTCAGGGTTTAGGGCAGTGCAGTGGTGTTCGGGTAGTGTGGGGGTTCGTGTTCGGGTGGTGGTTCAGAGCTTAGGGCAGTGCATTGGTGTTCGCGTAGTGTGGGAGGTCGTGCTGTGGTTGGTGGTTCAGGGTTTAGGGCAGTGCAGTGGTGTTCGGGCAGTGTGGGGGTCATGTTGGGGATGGTGTTTCAGATTGTAGGGCAGTGCAGTGGTGTTCGGGCAGTGTAGGAGGTTGTGCGTGGGGTGGTGTTTCAGGGTTTAGGGCAGTGCAGTGGTGTTCGGGCAGTGTAGGGGGTCGTGCTGGGGCTGGTGTTTCAGGGTTTAGGGCAGGGCAGTGGTGTTCGGGCAGTGTGGGGGGTCGTGCTGGGGCTGGTGTTTCAGGGTTTAGGGCAGTGCAGTGGTGTTCGGGTAGTGTGGGGGTTCGTGTTCGGTGGTGGTTCAGAGCTTAGGGCAGTGCAGTGGTGTTTGGGTAGTGTGGGAGGTCGTGCTGGGGTTGGTGGTTCAGGGTTTAGGGCAGTACAGTGGTGTTCTGGCAGTGTAGGGGGTCATGCAGGTGGGTGGTATTTCAGGGTTTAGGGCAGTGCAGTGGTGTTTGGGCAGTGTGGGTGGTCATGCTGGGGGTGGTGTTTTAGGGTTTAGGGCAGTGCAGTGGTGTTCGGGCAGTGTGGAGGGTCATGTTGGGGGTGGTGTTTCAGATTGTAGGGCAGTGCAATGGTGTTAGGGCAGTGTAGGGGGTCGTGCTGGGGCTGGTGTTTCGGGGTTTAGGGCAGGGTAGTGGTGTTCGGACAGTGTGGGGGATCGTGCTGGGGCTGGTGTTTCAGGGTTTAGGGCAGTGCAGTGGTGTTCGGGTAGTGTAGGGGGTCGTGTTTGGGTGGTGGTTCAGAGCTTAGGGCAGTGCAGTGGTGTTCGAGTAGTGTGGGAGGTCGTGCTGGGGTTGGTGGTTCAGGGTTTAGGGCAGTGCAGTGGTGTTCGGGCAGTGTGGGGTGTCGTGCTGGGGCTGGTGTTTCAGGATTTAGGTTAGTGCAGTGGTGTTTGGGCAGTGTGGGGGGTCGTGCTAGGGCTGGTGTTTCAGGGTTTAGGGCAGTTCAGTGGTGTTCGGGCAGTGTGGGGGGTCGTGTTGGGGCTGGTGTTTCAGGGTTTTGGGCAGTGCAGTGGTGTTCGGGCAGTGTAGGGGTCGTGCGGGTACTGGTGTTTCAGGGTTTAGGGCAGAGCAGAGGTGTTCGGGCAGTGTAGGGAGACTTGCTGGTGCTGGTGTTTCAGTGTTTAGGGCAGAGCAGTGGTGTTCAGGCAGTGTAGGGGGTCATGCTGGTGCTGGTCTTTCAAGGTTTAGGGCAGAGTAGTGGTGTTTGAGCAGTGTAGGGGGATGTGCTGGGGGTGGTGTTTCAGGGTTTACGGCAGTGCAGTTGTGTTCGGGCAGTGTAGGGGGTCGTGCAGGTGGGTGGTGTTTCAGGGTTTAGGGCAGTGCAGTGGTGTTCGGGCAGTGTAGGGGGACATACTGGTGCTGGTGTTTCAGTGTTTAGGGCGCTGCAGTGGTGTTCGGGCAGTGTAGGGGGTCATGCAGGGGGTGGTGTTTCAGGGTTTAGGGCAGTGCAGTGGTGTTCAGGCAGCATAGGGGGTCCTGCAAGGGGTGGTATTTCAGGGTTTAGGGCAGTGCAGTGATGTTCGGGCAGTATAGGGGGTCGTGCAGGGGGTGGTGTTTCAGGGTTTAGGGCAGTGCAGTGGTGTTCGGGCAGTGTTGGGGGTCTTGTGGGGGATGGTGTTTCAGGGTTTAGGGCAGTGGTGTTCAGGCTGTGGTGGGGAATGTTGCTGGGGTGGTGTTTCAGGGTTTAGGGCAGTGTAGTGGTGTTCTGGCAGTGTAGGGGGTCATGCAGGGGGTGGTGTTTCAGGGTTTAGGGCAGTGCAGTGGTGTTCAGGCAGCCTAGGGGGTCGTGCAGGGTGTGGTATTTCAGGGTTTTGGGCAGTGCAGTGATGTTCGGGCAGTGTAGGGGTCGTGCAGGGGGTGGTGTTTCAGGGTTTAGGGCAGTGCTGTGGTGTTCGGGCAGTGTTGGGGGTCTTGTGGGGTGGTGTTTCAGGTTTTAGGGCAGTGGTGTTCTGGAAGTGTAGGGGGTCTTGCTGGGGGTGGTGTTTCAGGGTTTAGGGCAGTGCAGTGGTGTTCTGGCAGTGTAGGGGGTCTTGCTGGGGGTGGTGTTTCAGGGTTTAGGGCAGTGCAGTGGTGTTCGGGCAGTGTAGGGGGTTGTGCTGGGGCTGGTGTTTCAGGGTTTAGGGCAGGGCAGTGGTGTTCGGGCAGTGTGGGGGTCGTGCTGGGGCTGGTGTTTCAGGGTTTAGGGCAGTGCAGTGGTGTTCGGGTAGTGTGGGGGTTCGTGTTCGGGTGGTGGTTCAGAGCTTAGGGCAGTGCATTGGTGTTCGGGTAGTGTGGGAGGTCGTGCTGTGGTTGGTGGTTCAGGGTTTAGGGCAGTGCAGTGGTGTTCGGGCAGTGTGGGGGTCATGTTGGGGATGGTGTTTCAGATTGTAGGGCAGTGCAGTGGTGTTCGGGCAGTGTAGGGGGTTGTGCGGGGGGTGGTGTTTCAGGGTTTAGGGCAGTGCAGTGGTGTTCGGGCAGTGTAGGGGGTCGTGCTGGGGCTGGTGTTTCAGGGTTTAGGGCAGGGCAGTGGTGTTCGGGCAGTGTGGGGGGTCGTGCTGGGGCTGGTGTTTCAGGGTTTAGGGCAGTGCAGTGGTGTTCGGGTAGTGTGGGGGTTCGTGTTCGGGTGGTGGTTCAGAGCTTAGGGCAGTGCAGTGGTGTTTGGGTAGTGTGGGAGGTCGTGCTGGGGTTGGTGGTTCAGGGTTTAGGGCAGTGCAGTGGTGTTCGGGCAGTGTTGGGGGTCTTGTGGGGGATGGTGTTTCAGGGTTTAGGGCAGTGGTGTTCAGGCTGTGGTGGGGAATGTTGCTGGGGTGGTGTTTCAGGGTTTAGGGCAGTGCAGTGGTGTTCTGGCAGTGTAGGGGGTCTTGCTGGGGGTGGTGTTTCAGGGTTTAGGGCAGTGCAGTGGTGTTCTGGCAGTGTAGGGGGTCTTGCTGGGGGTGGTGTTTCAGGGTTTAGGGCAGTGCAGTGGTGTTTGGGCAGTGTGGGTGGTCGTGCTGGGGTGGTGTTTTAGGGTTTAGGGCAGTGCAGTGGTGTTTGGGCAGTGTGGGTGGTCATGTTGGGGGTGGTGTTTCAGAATATAGGGCAGTGCAGTGGTGTTCGGGCAGTGTAGGGGGTGTGCGGGGGGTGGTGTTTCAGGGTTTAGGGCAGTGCAGTGGTGTTCGGGCAGTGTAGGGGGTTGTGCTGGGGCTGGTGTTTCAGGGTTTAGGGCAGGGCAGTGGTATTCGGGCAGTGTAGGGGTCGTGCAGGGGGTGGTGTTTCAGGGTTTAGGGCAGTGCTGTGGTGTTCGGGCAGTGTTGGGGGTCTTGTGGGGGTGGTGTTTCAGGGTTTAGGGCAGTGGTGTTCTGGAAGTGTAGGGGGTCTTGCTGGGGGTGGTGTTTCAGGGTTTAGGGCAGTGCAGTGGTGTTCTGGCAGTGTAGGGGGTCTTGCTGGGGGTGGTGTTTCAGTGTTTAGGGCAGTGCAGTGGTGTTCGGGCAGTGTAGGGGGTCGTGCAGGTGGGTGGTATTTCAGGGTTTAGGGCAGTGCAGTGGTGTTTGGGCAGTGTGGGTGGTCGTGCTGGGGTGGTGTTTTAGGGTTTAGGGCAGTGCAGTGGTGTTCGGGCAGTGTAGGGGGTCGTGCTGGGGCTGGTGTTTCAGGGTTTAGGGCAGGGCAGTGGTGTTCGGGCAGTGTGGGAGGTCGTGCTGGGGCTGGTGTTTCAGGGTTTAGGGCAGTGCAGTGGTGTTCGGGTAGTGTGGGGGTTCGTGTTCGGGTGGTGGTTCAGAGCTTAGGGCAGTGCAGTGGTGTTTGGGTAGTGTGGGAGGTCGTGCTGGGGTTGATGGTTTAGGGTTTAGGGTTTAGGGCAGTGCAGTGGTGTTCTGGCAGTGTAGGGGGTCATGCAGGTGGGTGGTATTTCAGGGTTTAGGGCAGTGCAGTGGTGTTTGGGCAGTGTGGGTGGTCATGCTGGGGGTGGTGTTTTAGGGTTTAGGGCAGTGCAGTGGTGTTCGGGCAGTGTGGAGGGTCATGTTGGGGGTGGTGTTTCAGATTGTAGGGCAGTGCAGTGGTGTTAGGGCAGTGCAGGGGGTCGTGCTGGGGCTGGTGTTTCGGGGTTTAGGGCAGGGTAGTGGTGTTCGGGCAGTGTGGGGGATCGTGCTGGGGCTGGTGTTTCAGGGTTTAGGGCAGTGCAGTGGTGTTCGGGTAGTGTAGGGTTGTCGTGTTTGGGTGGTGGTTCAGAGCTTAGGGCAGTGCAGTGGTGTTCGAGTAGTGTGGGAGGTCGTGCTGGGGTTGATGGTTCAGGGTTTAGGGCAGTGCAGTGGTGTTCGGGCAGTGTGGGGTGTCGTGCTGGGGCTGGTGTTTCAGGATTTAGGTTAGTGCAGTGGTGTTTGGGCAGTGTGGGGGGTCGTGCTAGGGCTGGTGTTTCAGGGTTTAGGGCAGTTCAGTGGTGTTCGGGCAGTGTGAGGGGTCGTGTTGGGGCTGGTGTTTCAGGGTTTTGGGCAGTGCAGTGGTGTTCGGGCAGTGTAGGGGTCGTGCGGGTACTGGTGTTTCAGGGTTTAGGGCAGAGCAGTGGTGTTCGGGCAGTGTAGGGAGACTTGCTGGTGCTGGTGTTTCAGTGTTTAGGGCAGAGCAGTGGTGTTCAGGCAGTGTAGGGGGTCATGCTGGTGCTGGTCTTTCAGGGTTTAGGGCAGAGTAGTGGTGTTTGAGCAGTGTAGGGGGATGTGCTGGGGGTGGTGTTTCAGGGTTTACGGCAGTGCAGTGGTGTTCGGGCAGTGTAGGGGGTCATGCAGGTGGGTGGTGTTTCAGGGTTTAGGGCAGTGCAGTGGTGTTCGGGCAGTGTAGGGGGACATACTGGTGCCGGTGTTTCAGTGTTCAGGGCGCTGCAGTGGTGTTCGGGCAGTGTAGGGGGTCATGCAGGGGGTGGTGTTTCAGGGTTTAGGGCAGTGCAGTGGTGTTCAGGCAGCATAGGGGGTCCTGCAGGGGGTGGTATTTCAGGGTTTAGGGCAGTGCAGTGATGTTCGGGCAGTATAGGGGGTCGTGCAGGGGGTGGTATTTCAGGGTCTAGGGCAGTGCAGTGGTGTTCGTGCAGTGTTGGGGGTCTTGTGGGGGATGGTGTTTCAGGGTTTAGGGCAGTGGTGTTCAGGCTGTGGTGGGGAATCTTGCTGGGGTGGTGTTTCAGGGTTTAGGGCAGTGCAGTGGTGTTCTGGCAGTGTAGGGGGTCATGCAGGGGGTGGTGTTTCAAGGTTTAGGGCAGTGCAGTGGTGTTCAGGCAGCCTAGGGGGTCGTGCAGGGGGTCGTATTTCAGGGTTTTGGGCAGTGCAGTGATGTTCGGGCAGTGTAGGGGTCGTGCAGGGGGTGGTGTTTCAGGGTTTAGGGCAGTGCTGTGGTGTTCGGGCAGTGTTGGGGGTCTTGTGGGGGTGGTGTTTCAGGGTTTAGGGCAGTGGTGTTCAGGAAGTGTAGGGGGTCTTGCTGGGGGTGGTGTTTCAGGGTTTAGGGCAGTGCAGTGGTGTTCTGGCAGTGTAGGGGGTCTTGCTGGGGGTGGTGTTTCAGGGTTTAGGGCAGTGCAGTGGTGTTCGGGCAGTGTAGGGGGTCGTGCACGTGGGTGGTATTTCAGGGTTTAGGGCAGTGCAGTGGTGTTTGGGCAGTGTGGGTGGTCGTGCTGGGGTGGTGTTTTAGGGTTTAGGGCAGTGCAGTGGTGAGTGGGCAGTGTGGGTGGTCATGTTGGGGGTGGTGTTTCAGATTGTAGGGCAGTGCAGTGGTGTTCGAGCAGTGTAGGGGGTGTGCGGGGGTGGTGTTTCGGGGTTTAGGGCAGTGCAGTGGTGTTCGGGCAGTGTAGGGGGTTGTGCTGGGGCTGGTGTTTCAGGGTTTAGGGCAGGGCAGTGGTGTTCGGGCAGTGTAGGGGTCGTGCAGGGGGTGGTGTTTCAGGGTTTAGGGCAGTGCTGTGGTGTTCGGGCAGTGTTGGGGGTCTTGTGGGGGTGGTGTTTCAGGGTTTAGGGTAGTGGTGTTCTGGAAGTGTAGGGGGTCTTGCTGGGGGTGGTGTTTCAGGGTTTAGGGCAGTGCAGTGGTGTTCTGGCAGTGTAGGGGGTCTTGCTGGGGGTGGTGTTTCAGGGTTTAGGGCAGTGCAGTGGTGTTCGGGCAGTGTAGGGGGTCGTGCAGGTGGGTGGTATTTCAGGGTTTAGGGCAGTGCAGTGGTGTTTGGGCAGTGTGGGTGGTCGTGCTGGGGTGGTGTTTTAGGGTTTAGGGCAGTGCAGTGGTGTTTGGGCAGTGTGGGTGGTCATGTTGGGGGTAGTGTTTCAGATTGTAGGGCAGTGCAGTGGTGTTCGGGCAGTGTAGGGGGTGTGCGGGGGGTGTGTTTCAGGGTTTAGGGCAGTGCAGTGGTGTTCGAGCAGTGTAGGGGGTTGTGCTGGGGCCGGTGTTTCAGGGTCTAGGTCAGGGCAGTGGTGTTCGGGCAGTGTGGGGGTCGTGCTGGGGCTGGTGTTTCAGGGTTTAGGGCAGTGCAGTGGTGTTCGGGTAGTGTGGGGGTTTGTGTTCGGGTGGTGGTTCAGAGCTTAGGGCAGTGCATTGGTGTTCGGGTAGTGTGGGAGGTCGTGCTGTGGTTGGTGGTTCAGGGTTTAGGGCAATGCAGTGGTGTTCGGGCAGTGTGGGGGTCATGTTGGGGGTGGTGTTTCAGATTGTAGGGAAGTGCAGTGGTGTTCGGGCAGTGTAGGGGGTTGTGCGGGGGGTGGTGTTTCAGGGTTTAGGGCAGTGCAGTGGTGTTCGGGCAGTGTAGGGGGTCGTGCTGGGGCTGGTGTTTCAGGGTTTAGGGCAGGGCAGTGGTGTTCGGGCAGTGTGGGGGGTCGTGCTGGGGCTGGTGTTTCAGGGTTTAGGGCAGTGCAGTGGTGTTCGGGTAGTGTGGGGGTTCGTGTTCGGGTGGTGGTTCAGAGCTTAGGGCAGTGCATTGGTGTTTGGGTAGTGTGGGAGGTCGTGCTGGGGTTGGTGGTTCAGGGTTTAGGGCAGTGCAGTGGTGTTCTGGCAGTGTAGGGGGTCATGCAGGTGGGTGGTATTTCAGGGTTTAGGGCAGTGCAGTGGTGTTTGGGCAGTGTAAGTGGTCATGCTGGGGGTGGTGTTTTAGGGTAGTGCAGTGGTGTTCGGGCAGTGTGGAGGGTCATGTTGGGGGTGGTGTTTAGGATTGTAGGGCAGTGCAGTGGTGTTAGGGCAGTGTTGGGGGTCTTGTGGGGGTGGTGTTTCAGGGTTTAGGGCAGTGGTGTTCTGGAAGTGTAGGGGGTCTTGCTTGGGGTGGTGTTTCAGGGTTTAGGGCAGTGTAGTGGTGTTCGGGCAGTGTAAGGGGTCATGCTGGGGCTGGTGTTTCGGGGTTTAGGGCAGGGTAGTGGTGCTCGGGCAGTGTGGGGGATCGTGCTGGGGCTGGTGTTTCAGGGTATAGGGCAGTGCAGTGGTGTTCGGGTAGTGTAGGGGGTCGTGTTCGGGTGGTGGTTCAGAGTTTCGGACAGTGCAGTGGTGTTCGAGTAGTGTGGGAGGTCATGCTGGGGTTGGTGGTTCAGGGTTTAGGGCAGTGCAGTGGTGTTCGGGCAGTGTTGGGGGTCTTGTGGGGGTGGTGTTTCAGGGTTTAGGGCAGTGGTGTTCTGGAAGTGTAGGGGGTCTTGCTTGGGGTGGTGTTTCAGGGTTTAGGGCAGTGTAGTGGTGTTCGGGCAGTGTAAGGGGTCATGCTGTGGGTCGTGTTTCAGGGTTTAGGGCAGTGTAGTGGTGTTCGGGCAGTATAGAGGGTCGTGCAGGGGGTGATGTTTCAGGGTTTAGGGCAGTGCAGTGGTGTTCGGGCAGTGTAGGGGGGCCATGCTGGGGTGGTGTTTTAGGGTTTAGGGCAGTGCAGTTGTGTTTGGGCAGTGTAAGGGGTCGTGCTGGGGGTGGTGTTTTAGGGTTTAGGGCAGTGCAGTGGTGTTCGGGCAGTGTAGGGTTTGTGCTGGTGCTGGTGTTTCAGGGTTTAGGGCAGAGCAGTGGTGTTCGGGCAGTGTAGGGGGACATACTGGTGCTGGTGTTTCAGTGTTTAGGGCAGAGCAGTGGTGTTCGGGTCAGTGTGGGTGGTACTGCCGGGGAGGTGTTTCAGGGTTTGGGGCAGAGGAGTGGTGTTCGGGCAGTGTAGGGGGATGTGCTGGGGGTGGTGTTTCAGGGTTTAGGGCAGTGCAGTGGTGTTCAGGCAGTGTAGGGGAAGTTGCTGGTGGTGTTTTAGGGTTTAGGGCAGTGCAGTGGTGTTTGGGAAATGTAGGGGGTCATGCAGGGGGTGGTGTTTCAGGGTTTAGGGCAGTGCAGTGGTTTTCGGACATTGTAGGGGGTCGTTCAGGGGGTAGTGTTTCAGGGTTTAAGGCAGTTTAGGGGTTTTCGGGCCATGTAGGGGGCTTTGCTGGGGTGGTGTTTCAAGGTTTAGGGCAGTGGTGTTCGGGCAGTGTAGGGGGCCTTGCTGGGGGTGGTGTTTCAGGGTTTAGGGCAGTGCAGTGGTATTCGGGCAGTTTAGGGGGTCATGCAGGGGGGTGGTGTTTCAGGGTTTTGGGCAGTGCAGTGGTGTTCAGGCAGTGTAGGGGGTCGTGTTGGGGGTGGTGTTTCAGGGTTTAGGGCAGTGCATTGGTGTTCGGGAAGTGTAGGGGGTCCTGTTGGGGGAGGTCTTTTAGGGTTTAAGGCAGTGCAGTTGTGTTCGGGCAGAGTAGGGGGTCATGCTGGGGGTGGTGTTTTAGGGTTTAGGGCAGTGCAGTGGTGTTCGGGCAGGGTAGGGGGTTGTGTTGGAGGTGGTGTTTCAGGGTTTAGGGCAGTGCAGTGGTGTTCGGGTAGTGTAGGGGGTCAAGCTGGGGGTGGTGTTTCTGAGTTTAGGGCAGTGCAATGGTGTTCGGGCAGTGTAGTGGGTTGTGCAGGGGGTGGTGATTCAAGGTTTAGGGCAGTGTAGTGGTGTTCAGGCAGTATAGGGGGTCTTGCTGGGGTGGTGTTTCAGGGTTTAGGGCAGTGCAGTGGTGTTCGGGCAGTGTAGAGGGTTGTGCAGGGGGTGGTGTTTCAGTGTTTAAACCAGTGCAGTGGTGTTCGGGCAGTGTAGTGGGTTGTGCAGGGGGTGGTGATTCAAGGTTTAGGGCAGTGTAGTGGTGTTCAGGCAGTATAGGGGGTCTTGCTGGGGTGGTGTTTCAGGGTTTAGGGCAGTGCAGTGGTGTTCGGGCAGTGTAGGGGGTTGTGCTGGGGCTGGTGTTTCAGGGTTTAGGGCAGGGCAGTGGTGTTCGTGCAGTGTGGGGGGTCGTGCTGGGGCTGGTGTTTCAGGGTTTAGGGCAGTGCAGTGGTGTTCGGGTAGTGTGGGGGTTCGTGTTCGGGTGGTGGTTCAGAGCTTAGGGCAGTGCAGTGGTGTTTGGGTGGTGTGGGAGGTCGTACTGGCGTTGGTGGTTCAGGGTTTAGGGCAGTGCAGTGGTGTTCTGGCACTGTAGGGGGTCATGCAGTGGGTGGTATTTCAGGGTTTAGGGCAGTGCAGTGGTGTTTGGGCAGTGTGGGTGGTCATGCTGGGGGTGGTGTTTTAGGGTTTAGGGCAGTGCAGTGGTGTTCGGGCAGTGTGGAGGGTCATGTTGGGGGTGGTGTTTCAGATTGTAGGGCAGTGCAGTGGTGTTAGGGCAGTGTAGGGGTCATGCTGGGGCTGATGTTTCGGGGTTTAGGGCAGGGTAGTGGTGTTCGGGCAGTGTGGGGGATCGTGCTAGGGCTGGTGTTTCAGGGTTTAGGGCAGTGCAGTGGTGTTCGGGTAGTGTAGGGGATCGTGTTCGGGTGGTGGTTCAGAGCTTAGGGCAGTGCAGTGGTGTTCGAGTAGTGTGGGAGGTCGTGCTGGGGTTGGTGGTTCAGGGTTTAGGGCAGTGCAGTGGTGTTCGGGCAGTGTTGGGGGTCTTGTGGGGTGGTGTTTCAGGGTTTAGGGCAGTGGTGTTCTGGAAGTGTAGGGGGTCTTGCTGGGGGTGGTGTTTCAGGGTTTAGGGCAGTGTAGTGGTGTTCGGGCAGTGTAAGGGGTCATGCTGTGGGTCGTGTTTCACGGTTTAGGGCAGTGTAAGTGGTGTTCGGGCAGTATAGAGGGTCGTGCAGGGGGTGATGTTTCAGGGTTTAGGGCAGTGCAGTGGTGTTCGGGCAGTGTAGGGGGGCCATGTTGGGGTGGTGTTTTAGGATTTAGGGCAGTGCAGTTGTGTTTGGGCAGTGTAGGGGGTCGTGCTGGGGGTGGTGTTTTAGGGTTTAGGGCAGTGCAGTGGTGTTTGGGCAGTGTAGGGTTTGTGCTGGTGCTGGTGTTTCAGGGTTTAGGGTGAGGAGTGGTGTTCGGGCAGTGTAGGGGGACATACTGGTGCTGGTGTTTCAGTGTTTAGGGCAGAGCAGTGGTGTTCGGGTCAGTGTGGGGGGTACTGCCGGGGAGGTGTTTCAGGGTTTGGGGCAGAGGAGTGGTGTTCGGGCAGTGTAGGGGGACGTGCTGGGGGTGGTGTTTCAGGGTTTAGGGCAGTGCAGTGGTGTTCGGGCAGTGTAGGGGAAGGTGCGGGTGGTGTTTTAGGGTTTAGGGCAGTGCAGTGGTGTTTGGGAAATGTAGGGGGTCATGCAGGGGGTGGTGTTTCAGGGTTGAGGGCAGTGCAGTGGTTTTCGGACATTGTAGGGGGTCGTTCAGGGGGTAGTGTTTCAGGGTTTAAGGCAGTTTAGGGGTTTTCGGGCCATGTAGGGGGCTTTGCTGGGGGTGGTGTTTCAAGGTTTAGGGCAGTGGTGTTCGGGCAGTGTAGGGGGCCATGTTGGGGGTGGTGTTTCAGGGTTTTGGGCAGTGCAGTGGTGTTCAGGCAGTGTAGGGGGTCGTGTTGGGGGTGGTGTTTCAGGGTTTAGGGCAGTGCATTGGTGTTCGGGAAGTGTAGGGGGTCCTGTTGGGGGAGGTCTTTTAGGGTTTAAGGCAGTGCAGTTGTGTTCGGGCAGAGTAGGGGGTCATGCTGGGGGTGGTGTTTTAGGGTTTAGGGCAGTGCAGTGGTGTTCGGGCAGTGTAGGGGGTTGTGTTGGAGGTGGTGTTTCAGGGTTTAGGGCAGTGCAGTGGTGTTCAGGTAGTGTAGGGGGTCAAGCTGGGGGTGGTGTTTCTGAGTTTAGGGCAGTGCAATGGTGTTCAGGCAGTGTAGAGGGTTGTGCAGGGGTGGTGTTTCAGTGTTTAAACCAGTGCAGTGGTGTTCGGGCAGTGTAGTGGGTTGTGCAGGGGGTGGTGATTCAAGGTTTACGGCAGTGTAGTGGTGTTCAGGCAGTGTAGGGGGTCTTGCTGGGGTGGTGTTTCAGGGTTTAGGGCAGTGCAGTGATGTTCTGGCAGTGTAGGGTGTCTTGCTTTTGGTACTGTTTCAGGGTTTAGGGCAGTGCAGTGGTGTTCGGGCAGTGTATGGGTTTTGCTTGGGTGGTGTTTCAGGGTTTAGGGCAGTGCAGTGGTGTTCGGGCAGTGTAGGGGTTCTTGCTGGGGTTGGTGTTTCAGGGTTTAGGGCAGTGCATTGGTGTTCAGGCAGTGTAGGGGGCTGTGTGGGGGGGTGGTATTTCAGGGTTTAGGGCAGTGCAGTGGTGTTCAGGCAGTGTAGGGGGTTTTGCTGGGGCTGGTGTTTCAGGGTTTAGGGCAGTGCAGTGGTATTCGGGCAGTGTAGAGGGTTTGCTGGGGGTGATGTTGCAGGGTTTAGGGCAGTGCAGTGGGGCTCGGGCAGTGTAGGGGGTCGGGCAGGGGTTGTTTTTCAGGGTTTAAGGCAGTGCAGTGGTGTTCGGACAGTGTAGGGGTTCTTCCTGGGGGGTGGTGTTTCAGGGTTTAGGGCAGTGCAGTGGTGTTCAGGCAGTGTAGGGGGTCGTGGTAGGGCTGGTGTTTCAGGGTTTAGGGCAGTGCAGTGGTTTTCGGGCAGTGTGGGGGGTCATGTTGGGGCTGGTGTTTCAGGGTTTAGGCAGTGCAGTGGTGTTCGGTCAGTGTAGGGGGTCGTGCTGGTTCTGGTGTTTCAGGGTTTAGGGCAGAGCAGTGGTGTTCGGGCAGTGTAGGGAGACGTGCTGGTGCTGGTGTTTCAGTGTTAAGGGCAGAGCAGTGGTGTTCGGGAAGTGTAGGGGTCATGCTGGTGGTGGTGTTTCAGGGTTTAGGGCAAAGCAGTGGTAATCGGGCAGTGTGGGGGGTCGTGCTGGGACTGGTGTTTCAGGGTTTAGGGCAGTGCACTGGTGTTTGGGTAGTGTGGGGGGTCGTGCTGGGGCTGGTGTTTCAAGGTTTAGGGCAGTGCATTGGTGTTCGGGCAGTGTGGGGGGTCATGATAGGGCTGGTGTTTCAGGGTTTAGGGCAGTGCAGTGGTGTTCGGGCAGTGTAGGGGGGCCATATTGGGGTGGTGTTTTAGGATTTAGGGCAGTGCAGTTGTGTTTGGGCAGTGTAGGGGGTCGTGCTGGGGGTGGTGTTTTAGGGTTTAGGGCAGTGCAGTGGTGTTTGGGCAGTGTAGGGTTTGTGCTGGTGCTGGTGTTTCAGGGTTTAGGGTGAGGAGTGGTGTTCGGGCAGTGTAGGGGGACATACTGGTGCTGGTGTTTCAGTGTTTAGGGCAGAGCAGTGGTGTTCGGGTCAGTGTGGGGGGTACTGCCGGGGAGGTGTTTCAGGGTTTGGGGCAGAGGAGTGGTGTTCGGGCAGTGTAGGGGGACGTGCTGGGGGTGGTGTTTCAGGGTTTAGGGCAGTGCAGTGGTGTTCGGGCAGTGTAGGGGAAGGTGCGGGTGGTGTTTTAGGGTTTAGGGCAGTGCAGTGGTGTTTGGGAAATGTAGGGGGTCATGCAGGGGGTGGTGTTTCAGGGTTGAGGGCAGTGCAGTGGTTTTCGGACATTGTAGGGGGTCGTTCAGGGGGTAGTGTTTCAGGGTTTAAGGCAGTTTAGGGGTTTTCGGGCCATGTAGGGGGCTTTGCTGGGGGTGGTGTTTCAAGGTTTAGGGCAGTGGTGTTCGGGCAGTGTAGGGGGCCATGTTGGGGGTGGTGTTTCAGGGTTTAGGGCAGTGCAGTGGTATTCGGGCAGTTTAGGGGGTCATGCAGGGGGTGGTGTTTCAGGGTTTTGGGCAGTGCAGTGGTGTTCAGGCAGTGTAGGGGGTCGTGTTGGGGGTGGTGTTTCAGGGTTTAGGGCAGTGCATTGGTGTTCGGGAAGTGTAGGGGGTCCTGTTGGGGGAGGTCTTTTAGGGTTTAAGGCAGTGCAGTTGTGTTCGGGCAGAGTAGGGGGTCATGCTGGGGGTGGTGTTTTAGGGTTTAGGGCAGTGCAGTGGTGTTCGGGCAGTGTAGGGGGTTGTGTTGGAGGTGGTGTTTCAGGGTTTAGGGCAGTGCAGTGGTGTTCGGGTAGTGTAGGGGGTCAAGCTGGGGGTGGTGTTTCTGAGTTTAGGGCAGTGCAATGGTGTTCAGGCAGTGTAGAGGGTTGTGCAGGGGTGGTGTTTCAGTGTTTAAACCAGTGCAGTGGTGTTCGGGCAGTGTAGTGGGTTGTGCAGGGGGTGGTGATTCAAGGTTTACGGCAGTGTAGTGGTGTTCAGGCAGTGTAGGGGGTCTTGCTGGGGTGGTGTTTCAGGGTTTAGGGCAGTGCAGTGATGTTCTGGCAGTGTAGGGTGTCTTGCTTTTGGTACTGTTTCAGGGTTTAGGGCAGTGCAGTGGTGTTCGGGCAGTGTATGGGTTTTGCTTGGGTGGTGTTTCAGGGTTTAGGGCAGTGCAGTGGTGTTCGGGCAGTGTAGGGGTTCTTGCTGGGGTTGGTGTTTCAGGGTTTAGAGCAGTGCATTGGTGTTCAGGCAGTGTAGGGGGCTGTGTGGGGGGGGGTGGTATTTCAGGGTTTAGGGCAGTGCAGTGGTGTTCAGGCAGTGTAGGGGGTTTTGCTGGGGCTGGTGTTTCAGGGTTTAGGGCAGTGCAGTGGTATTCGGGCAGTGTAGAGGGTTTGCTGGGGGTGATGTTGCAGGGTTTAGGGCAGTGCAGTGGGGCTCGGGCAGTGTAGGGGGTCGGGCAGGGGTTGTTTTTCAGGGTTTAAGGCAGTGCAGTGGTGTTCGGACAGTGTAGGGGTTCTTCCTGGGGGGTGGTGTTTCAGGGTTTAGGGCAGTGCAGTGGTGTTCAGGCAGTGTAGGGGGTCGTGGTAGGGCTAGTGTTTCAGGGTTTAGGGCAGTGCAGTGGTGTTCGGACAGTGTAGGGGTTCTCCCTGGGTGGTGGTGTTTCAGGGTTTAGGGCAGTGCAGTGGTGTTCAGGCAGTGTAGGGGGTCGTGGTAGGGCTGGTGTTTCAGGGTTTAGGGCAGTGCAGTGGTTTTCGGGCAGTGTGGGGGGTCATGTTGGGGCTGGTGTTTCAGGGTTTAGGCAGTGCAGTGGTGTTCGGTCAGTGTAGGGGGTCGTGCTGGTTCTGGTGTTTCAGGGTTTAGGGCAGAGCAGTGGTGTTCGGGCAGTGTAGGGAGACGTGCTGGTGCTGGTGTTTCAGTGTTTAGGGCAGAGCAGTGGTGTTCGGGAAGTGTAGGGGTCATGCTGGTGGTGGTGTTTCAGGGTTTAGGGCAAAGCAGTGGTAATCGGGCAGTGTGGGGGGTCGTGCTGGGACTGGTGTTTCAGGGTTTAGGGCAGTGCACTGGTGTTTGGGTAGTGTGGGGGGTCGTGCTGGGGCTGGTGTTTCAGGGTTTAGGGCAGTGCATTGGTGTTCGGGCAGTGTGGGGGGTCATGATAGGGCTGGTGTTTCAGGGTTGAGGGCAGTGCAGTTGTGTTCGGGCAGTGTGGGGGGTTGTGCAGGGGGTAGTGTTTTAGGGTTTAGTGCAGTGCAGTGGAGTTCGGGCATTGTAGGGGGTTGTGCAGGGGGTAGTGTTTTAGAGTTTAGTGCAGTGCAGTGGTGTTCGGGCAGTGTGGGGGGTCGTATTGGGGGTGGTGTTTCAGATTTTAGGGCAGTGCAGTGATGTTCGGGCAATGTAGGGGGTCGTGCGGGGGGTGGTGTTTCAGGGTTTACGGCAGTGCAGTGGTGTTTGGGCAGTGTAGGGGGTCGTGCTGGGGCTGGTGTTTCAGGGTTTAGGGCTGGGCAGTGGTGTTCGGGCAGTGTGGGGGTCGTGCAGGGGCTGGTGTTTCAGGGTTTAGGGCAGTGCAGTGGTGTTCGAGTAGTGTGGGGGGTCGTGTTCGGGTGGTGGTTCAGGGTTTAGGGCAGTGCAGTGGTGTTCAGGTAGTGTGGGGGGTTGTGCTGGGGCTGGTGGTTCAGGGTTTAGGGCAGTGCAGTGGTGTTCGGGCAGTGTTGGGGGTCTTGTGGGGGATGGTGTTTCAGGCTTTAGGGCAGTGGTGTTCAGGCTGTGGTGGGGAATCTTGCTGGGGTGGTGTTTCAGGGTTTAGGACATTTCAGTGGTGTTCTGGCAGTGTAGGGGGTCATGCAGGGGGTGGTGTTTCAGGGTTTAGGGCAGTGCAGTGGTGTTCAGGCAGCGTAGGGGGTCGTGCAGGGGGTGGTATTTCAGGGTTTTGGGCAGTGCAGTGATGTTTGGGCAGAGTAGGGGTCGTGCAGGGGGTGGTGTTTCAGGGTTTAGGGCAGTGCTGTGGTGTTCGGGCAGTGTTGGGGGTCATGTGGGGGTGGTGTTTCAGGGTTTAGGGCAGTGGTGTTCTGGCAGTGTAGGGGGTCTTGCTGGGGGTGGTGTTTCAGGGTTTAGGGCAGTGCAGTGGTGTTCTGGCGGTGTAGGGGGTCTTGCTGGGGGTGGTGTTTCAGGGTTTAGGGCAGTGCAGTGGTGTTCGGGCAGTGTAGGGGGTCGTGCAGGTGGGTGGTATTTCAGGGTTTAGGGCAGTGCAGTGGTGTTTGGGCAGTGTGGGTGGTCGTGCTGGGGTGGTGTTTTAGGGTTTAGGGCAGTGCAGTGGTGTTCGGGCAGTGTGGGGGGTCATGTTGGGGGTGGTGTTTCAGATTGTAGGTCAGTGCAGTGGTGTTCAGGCAGTGTAGGGGGTCGTGAGGGGGGTGGTGTTTCAGGGTTTAGGGCAGTGCAGTGGTGTTAGTGCAGTGTAGGGGGTCGTGCTGGGGCTGGTGATTCAGGGTTTAGGGCAGGGTAGTGGTGTTCGGGCAGTGTGGGGGATCATGCTGGGGCTGGTGTTTCAGGGTTTAGGGCAGTGCAGTGGTGTTTGGGTAGTGTAGGGGGTCGTGTTCAGGTGGTGGTTCAGAGCTTAGGGCAGTGCAGTGGTGTTCGGGTAGTGTGGGAGGTCGTGCTGGGGTTGGTGGTTCAGGGTTTAGGTTAGTGCAGTGGTGTTTGGGCAGTGTGGGGGGTCATGCTAGGGCTGGTGTTTCAGAGTTTAGGGCAGTTCAGTGGTGTTCGGGCAGTGTGGGGGTCGTGTTGGGGCTGGTGTTTCAGGGTTTTGGGCAGTGCAGTGGAGTTCGGGCAGTGTAGGGGTCGTGCGGGTACTGGTGTTTCAGGGTTTAGGGCAGAGCAGTGGTGTTCGGGCAGTGTGGGGAGACTTGCTGGTGCTGGTGTTTCAGTGTTTAGGGCAGAGCAGTGGTGTTCAGGCAGTGTAGGGGGTCATGCTGGTGCTGGTCTTTCAGGGTTTAGGGCAGAGTAGTGGTGTTTGAGCAGTGTAGGGGGATGTGCTGGGGGTGGTGTTTCAGGTTTTAGGGCAGTGCAGTGGTGCTCGGGCTGTGTGGGGAGTCGTGCTGAAGGGTGGTGTTTCAGGGTTTAGTGCAGTGCAGTGGTGTTTGGGCAGTGTGGAGAGTCATGTTGGGGATGGTGTTTCAGATTTTAGGGCAGTGCAGTGGTGTTTTGGGCAATGTAGGGGGTCGTGCGGGGGGTAGTGTTTCAGGGTTTGCGGCAGTGCAGTAGTGTTCGGGCAGTGTAGGGAGTCATGCAGGGGGTGGTGTTTCAGGGTTTAGGGCAGTGCAGTGGTTTTCGGACATTGTAGGGGGTCGTTCAGGGGGTAGTGTTTCAGGGTTTAAGGCAGTTTAGGGGTTTTCGGGCCATGTAGGGGGCTTTGCTGGGGGTGCTGTTTCAAGGTTTAGGGCAGTGGTGTTCGGGCAGTGTAGGCGGCCATGCTGGGGGTGGTGTTTCAGGGTTTAGCCATGCTGGGGGTGGTGTTTCAGGGTTTAGGGCAGTGCAGTGGTATTCGGGCAGTTTAGGGGGTCATGCAGGGGGGTGGTGTTTCAGGGTTTTGGGCAGTGCAGTGGTGTTCAGGCAGTGTAGGGGGTCGTGTTGGGGTGGTGTTTCAGGGTTTAGGGCAGTGCATTGGTGTTCGGGAAGTGTAGGGGGTCCTGTTGGGGGAGGTCTTTTAGGGTTTAAGGCAGTGCAGTTGTGTTCAGGCAGAGTAGGGGGTCATGCTGGGGGTGGTGTTTTAGGGTTTAGGGCAGTGCAGTGGTGTTCGGGCAGTGTAGGGGGTTGTGTTGGAGGTGGTGTTTCAGGGTTTAGGGCAGTGCAGTGGTGTTCGGGTAGTGTAGGGGGTCAAGCTGGGGGTGGTGTTTCTGAGTTTAGGGCAGTGCAATGGTGTTCAGGCAGTGTAGAGGGTTGTGCAGGGGTGGTGTTTCAGTGTTTAAACCAGTGCAGTGGTGTTCGGGCAGTGTAGTGGGTTGTGCAGGGGGTGGTGATTCAAGGTTTAGGGCAGTGTAGTGGTGTTCAGGCAGTGTAGGGGGTCTTGCTGGGGTGGTGTTTCAGGGTTTAGGGCAGTGCAGTGATGTTCTGGCAGTGTAGGGTGTCTTGCTTTTGGTACTGTTTCAGGGTTTAGGGCAGTGCAGTGGTGTTCGGGCAGTGTACGGGTTTTGCTGGGGTGGTGTTTCAGGGTTTAGGGCAGTGCAGTGGTGTTTGGGCAGTGTAGGGGTTCTTGCTGGGGGTGGTGTTTCAGGGTTTAGGGCAGTGCAGTGGTTTTCGGGCAGTTTAGGGGGTCATGCAGGGGGGTGGTGTTTCAGGGTTTTGGGCAGTGCAGTGGTGTTCAGGCAGTGTAGGGGGTCGTGTTGGGGGTGGTGTTTCAGGGTTTAGGGCAGTGCATTGGTGTTCGGGAAGTGTAGGGGGTCCTGTTGGGGGAGGTCTTTTAGGGTTTAAGGCAGTGCAGTTGTGATCGGGCAGAGTAGGGGGTCATGCTGGGGGTGGTGTTTTAGGGTTTAGGGCAGTGCAGTGGTGTTCGGGCAGTGTAGGGGGGTGTGTTGGAGGTGGTGTTTCAGGGTTTAGGGCAGTGCAGTGGTGTTCGGGTAGTGTAGGGGGTCAAGCTGGGGGTGGTGTTTCTGAGTTTAGGGCAGTGCAATGGTGTTCAGGCAGTGTAGAGGGTTGTGCAGGGGTGGTGTTTCAGTGTTTAAACCAGTGCAGTGGTGTTCGGGCAGTGTAGTGGGTTGTGCAGGGGGTGGTGATTCAAGGTTTAGGGCAGTGTAGTGGTGTTCAGGCAGTGTAGGGGGTCTTGCTGGGGTGGTGTTTCAGGGTTTAGGGCAGTGCAGTGATGTTCTGGCAGTGTAGGGTGTCTTGCTTTTGGTACTGTTTCAGGGTTTAGGGCAGTGCAGTGGTGTTCGGGCAGTGTACGGGTTTTGCTGGGGTGGTGTTTCAGGGTTTAGGGCAGTGGTGTTCGGGCAGTGTAGGGGTTCTTGCTGGGGGTGGTGTTTCAGGGTTTAGGGCAGTGCAGTGGTGTTCAGGCAGTGTAGGGGGTTGTGTGGGGGGTGGTATTTCAGGGTTTAGGGCAGTGCAGTGGTGTTCAGGCAGTGTAGGGGGTTTTGCTGGGGCTGGTGTTTCAGGGTTTAGGGCAGTGCAGTGGTATTCGGGCGGTATAGAGGGTTTGCTGGGGGTGATGTTGCAGGGTTTAGGGCAGTGCAGTGGTGCTTGGGCAGTGTAGGGGGTCGGGCAGGGGTTGTTTTTCAGGGTTTAAGGCAGTGCAGTGGTGTTCGGACAGTGTAGGGGTTCTTCCTGGGGGGTGGTGTTTCAGGGTTTAGGGCAGTGCAGTGGTGTTCAGGCAGTGTAGGGGGTCGTTGTAGGGCTAGTGTTTCAGGGTTTAGGGCAGTGCAGTGGTGTTCGGACAGTGTAGGGGTTCTCCCTGGGTGGTGGTGTTTCAGGGTTTAGGGCAGTGCAGTGGTGTTCAGGCAGTGTAGGGGGTCGTGGTAGGGCTGGTGTTTCAGGGTTTAGGGCAGTGCAGTGGTGTTCGGGCAGTGTGGGGGGTCATGTTGGGGCTGGTGTTTCAGGGTTTAGGCAGTGCAGTGGTGTTCGGTCAGTGTAGGGGGTCGTGCTGGTGCTGGTGTTTCAGGGTTTAGGGCAGAGCAGTGGTGTTCGGGCAGTGTAGGGAGACGTGCTGGTGCTGGTGTTTCAGTGTTTAGGGCAGAGAAGTGGTGTTCGGGAAGTGTAGGGGTCATGCTGGTGGTGGTGTTTCAGG
This sequence comes from Triturus cristatus, assembly GCF_964204655.1. Classification (NCBI taxonomy): domain Eukaryota; kingdom Metazoa; phylum Chordata; class Amphibia; order Caudata; family Salamandridae; genus Triturus; species Triturus cristatus. Next base: position 1,265,081,381 of record NC_140579.1, on the reverse strand, counting down.
GTTTAGGGCAAAGCAGTGGTAATCGGGCAGTGTGGGGGGTCGTGCTGGGACTGGTGTTTCAGGGTTAGGGCAGTGCACTGGTGTTTGGGTAGTGTGGGGGGTTGTGCTGGGGCTGGTGTTTCAGGGTTTAGGGCAGTGCATTGGTGTTCGGGCAGTGTGGGGGGTCATGATAGGGCTGGTGTTTCAGGGTTTAGGGCAGTGCAGTTGTGTTCGGGCAGTGTGGGGGGTTGTGCAGGGGGTAGTGTTTTAGGGTTTAGTGCAGTGCAGTTGTGTTCGGGCATTGTAGGGGGTTGTGCAGGGGGTAGTGTTTTAGAGTTTAGTGCAGTGCAGTGGTGTTCGGGCAGTGTGGGGGGTCGTATTGGGGGTGGTGTTTCAGATTTTAGGGCAGTGCAGTGATGTTCGGGCAATGTAGGGGGTCGTGCGGGGGGTGGTGTTTCAGGGTTTACGGCAATGCAGTGGTGTTTGGGTGGTGTAGGGGGTCGTGCTGGGGCTGGTGTTTCAGGGTTTAGGGCTGGGCAGTGGTGTTCGGGTAGTGTGGGGGGTCGTGTTCGGGTGGTGGTTCAGGGTTTAGGGCAGTGCAGTGGTGTTCAGGTAGTGTGGGGGGTTGTGCTGGGGCTGGTGGTTCAGGGTTTAGGGCAGTGCAGTGGTGTTCGGGCAGTGTGGGGGGTCGTGCTGGGGCTGGTGTTTCATGGTTTAGGGCAGTGCAGTGGTGTTCAGGCAGTGTAGGGGTCGTGGTAGGGCTGGTACTTCAGGGTTTAGGGCAGTGCAGTGGTGTTCGGGCAGTGTGGGGGGTCATGCTGGTGCTGGTGTTTTAGGGTTTAGGGCAGAGCAGAGGTGTTCGGGCAGTGTAGGGAGATGTGCTGGTGCTGGAGTTTCAGTGTTTTGGGTAGAGTCGTGGTGTTCGGGAAGTGTAGGGGTCATGCTGGTGCTGGTGTTTCCGGGTTTAGGGTAAAACAGTGGTGTTCGGACAGTGTGGGGGGTCATGCTGGGGCTGGTGTTTCAGGGTTTAGGGCAGTGCACTGGTGTTCGGGTAGTGTGGGGGGTCATGCTGGGGCTGGTGGTTAGAGTTTAGGGCAGTGCAGTGGTGTTCGGGCAGTGTGGGGGGGTCGTACTGGGGCTGGTGTTTCAGGGTTTAGGGCAGTGCATATGTGTTCGGGCAGTGTGGGGGGTCATGATATGGCTGGTGTTTCAGGGTTTAGGGCAATGCAGTGGTGTTCGGGCAGTGTGGTGGTCATGCTGGTGGTGGTGTTTCAGGGTTAAGGGCAGTGCAGTGGTGTTCGGGCAGTGTGGGGGGTCGTGTTGTGGTGGTGTTTCAGATCTTAGGGCAGTGCAATGGTTTTCTGGCAGTGTAGGGGGTTGTGCGGGGGGTGGAGTTTCAGGGCTTAGGGCAGTGCAGTGGTGTTCGGGCATTGTAGGGGGTTGTACAGGGGGTAGTGTTTTAGGGTTTAGGGCAGTGAACTGGTGTTCGGGCAGTGTAGGGGGTCGTGCAAGGGGTGGTGCTTCAGGGTTTTGGGCAGTGCAGTGGTGTTTGGGCAGTGTAGGGGTCATGCAGAGGGTGGTGTTTCAGGGTTTAGGGCAGTGCAGTGGTGTTCAGGCAGCGTAGGGGGTCATGCAGGGGGTGGTATTTCAGGGTTTAGGGCAGTGCAGTGATGTTCGAGCAGTGTAGGGGTTCGTGCAGGGGGTGGTGTTTCAGGGTTTAGGGCAGTGCAGTGGTGTTCGGGCAGTGTTGGGGGTCTTGTGGGGGATGGTGTTTCAGGGTTTAGGGCAGTGGTGTTCAGGCTGTGGTGGGGAATCTTGCTGGGGTGGTGTTTCAGGGTTTAGGACAGTGCAGTGGTGTTCTGGCAGTGTAGGGGGTCATGCAGGGGGTGGTGTTTCAGGGTTTAGGGCAGTGCAGTGGTGTTCAGGCAGCGTAGGGGGTCGTGCAGGGGGTGGTATTTCAGGGTTTTGGGCAGTGCAGTGATGTTTGGGCAGAGTAGGGGTCGTGCAGGGGGTGGTGTTTCAGGGTTTAGGGCAGTGCTGTGGTGTTCGGGCAGTGTTGGGGGTCATGTGGGGGTGGTGTTTCAGGGTTTAGGGCAGTGGTGTTCTGGCAGTGTAGGGGGTCTTGCTGGGGGTGGTGTTTCAGGGTTTAGGGCAGTGCAGTGGTGTTCTGGCGGTGTAGGGGGTCTTGCTGGGGGTGGTGTTTCAGGGTTTAGGGCAGTGCAGTGGTGTTCGGGCAGTGTAGGGGGTCGTGCAGGTGGGTGGTATTTCAGGGTTTAGGGCAGTGCAGTGGTGTTTGGGCAGTGTGGGTGGTCGTGCTGGGGTGGTGTTTTAGGGTTTAGGGCAGTGCAGTGGTGTTCGGGCAGTGTGGGGGGTCATGTTGGGGGTGGTGTTTCAGATTGTAGGTCAGTGCAGTGGTGTTCAGGCAGTGTAGGGGGTCGTGAGGGGGGTGGTGTTTCAGGGTTTAGGGCAGTGCAGTGGTGTTAGTGCAGTGTAGGGGGTCGTGCTGGGGCTGGTGATTCAGGGTTTAGGGCAGGGTAGTGGTGTTCAGGCAGTGTGGGGGATCGTGCTGGGGCTGGTGTTTCAGGGTTTAGGGCAGTGCAGTGGTGTTTGGGTAGTGTAGGGGGTCGTGTTCGGGTGGTGGTTCAGAGCTTAGGGCAGTGCAGTGGTGTTCGGGTAGTGTGGGAGGTCGTGCTGGGGTTGGTGGTTCAGGGTTTAGGGCAGTGCAGTGGTGTTCGGGCAGTGTGGGGTGTCGTGCTGGGGCTGGTGTTTCAGGATTTAGGTTAGTGCAGTGGTGTTTGGGCAGTGGGGGGGGTCATGCTAGGGCTGGTGTTTCAGGGTTTAGGGCAGTGCAGTGGTGTTCGGGCAGTGTAGGGGGTCGTGGTAGGGCTGGTGGTGTTGTAGGGATTCTGCGTATGCACAGAACTATGCGCAGGAAACCAGAACCTTAGAGAATTGTGGTGTACCAGAAACTCCCCTCAGAACTAAGAACCCCTTATCCGACTAGCTTAGTGTCACATTCGTTATCCGAGATTTAGCTCGGCGGTCCCAATGTATAGACAACCCAGAACATGCGACTTAGTTATTCTCAGGAATGGTGGGAACCCGAAATACCCGTTTGCACATATATATTAGTCCACAACAGAATAACTAAGACACAGTAAAGTTTAAAGAATTTATTCATAAACCTCGAGTCCTGTTATACAGTACTTTGGCTAACATAAGTAGACAAATGGTTAAGATCATTACCATTAGCATTGTTACAATACCATAGAAAATGAAAGGAGCGATCATATTACTAATGACAGTGGAAAACAACCACCCTCCTTTCTCTAGCAACTAATAAAATATTATTAGACTATTAGAAGGTCTCATAGGCTTGCATAGGGGACCCCATACCGTATAGATCAGCTTTGGTGTATCACATCACAGGATCAGCTCAGTGTTCTCTGCAACAGCTCTTCTATCAAATGCCCCAACAATATGCTGCGCTGTGATATTAAAGCCCACGACATTCTGGTATTTGCAGCAGCTGTGCATGTTGTGACTAAACAGTGGTACGATCACCCTGAACATAATCAGCCGGCACCGTCTAGTGTCCTAGAACAGTTCTTTACTCGATGTACAGACCAAGGGCACTAGCAACTGTTAAGGATGTATAAATAACATTCACTTGAGACAAGAGCGAGTCTGCATTTCTCAAATGAATAACATGTAACAACAGTGTCGGGTGCAAAGGCAAAAAGATGTTTTTCCAACAGCTAACGTGATTGAGCTAACTTAGCACTGTAAATAGGGAGTGGCCTAAAACCACGTGACATCCCCCTTTGATCGAACCACTGTACAACCAGGGGTGAATATTCCAACAGAACGCAGAGTTCAAGATCAACGATGCAGACTAAAGAACTTGAAATGTGAGTTCAGAAAATGAGAGGAAGAAAAAATTTCGAAGAAGAGAGAGAGAGAGAGAGAGAAAAAAAATGTAAAAACACAATCCATCGTCCATAGAGGCCAACGATCGTTTGAGAGAAGATAGAAAAAAATTCACTCCATTGAACTCGCCATCCCGCAGTCAATTTAGGAAAGTATAAGCAGCATATGCAGCTGCAGCTTCCAGTAGAAAATCATTGGAGTCATCCGCAAAATTGGCTGTCATCCAATTCAGCAAAGAAAAAGAACACACGTGTTCCACAGGGAAATGAGCATCAAGCACTCCACGTGGACAAGAAGCAGGCATCTCGATGTAACTTCGTGCCAGGAAGTCAACTGCTGCTTTCTCGATATCCCATAATCCAAGGACTCCATGCGCCGCACCCAAGGCCATAAACCCGACTCCAGAACAGTCAAACTCATGAACCACTAAGGGATACATCAGTCGATCAAAATCCAGGTCAGGTGACACCAAGTTTGACAGACACATATCCAGAGCCCATTGGAACGGACATTCGAGACAGTGAAAAACAGGCTGTACACAAGTGAAAAACGGGAACCGGAAGGATAATCCATTAGCGACACTCAAGGTAGCCAGTGGTAAAGTCCCATAAGATTCCCACATCTGGCTACGCAGATGGAACAGGCTGAATCCGTGGTCGAGTAGCGCAAGTCGTGCAGCCATAGCGTAGTGCGCAGACCAACAGGAGTATGCCAGCAATTAATGCGAGTATCAGAGGAAACCCTCCGAAAACCCCAGAAAAAATAGAATGAAAAATAGCTGGTATTATACCAAAGATAGACTGGAAAGACGTCACAAGGCCAGAGCCTACAATTTTAAAAAAATGGACCAGACCAGTCGTAGAAGAAGCATTGAAGATAGTGTGTATTAGTGTGCCAAAATGTAGGGGGAGGTCAGTATTCAAAAGCGCTTGAACTTCCGTGCGAGTGTTCGCCACCTGAAGGAGAAATGTTTCACGTGACGAAGTCAACGCAACCTCCTTTTGAGACAAAAGAGCCCTTATTCTGCTCATCCTATTGAACTCTGCTTTCAAGGTTGGAATCGTCGGCCAGATGGATATATCCAGTCGGCCTTGCGGGGGTGGGAAAAGCACGTTATTACAGCAAATTACTCTCCGTGAAACTGAAACAATATAGGGAATTCCAGCTAACATCCCACAGCAAGCCTCACTATTTAAAAGCAAATAACTACCATTAGCAAGCAGCGTAAATGACGGCGTTATAACTGGCACAGGAATACCCTTCAATACGCAAGCTAAAATAGGGGCATTCATATTACATGATCCATGTAATTGGATATGTCTACATACTACAGAATGATCAGGAGCAGACGTACACTCCTCACCTTTCAAATAAACTTATTTGCCGTCTCTCTCACATCGACATGTAAATGGGAGAGACCAGACCTCATGCAAGAATGCAGAACCAAGTTTTTCGTATCTGCCTAAGGCATAATGTTTCATGCACGAACTAAACCTATACATAGAAATCGGTAGAGTGACCATCCCATGGATAAGCCACACAGCATAATCCGACTCAGCAACAGAAAAAGGCAAAGGTTCTAACTTTTCTATATGCAGTAGTGAATACGTAGCATCTTTCATGGACATGAATTGCTGCTTTGCTGTCAGATTAAATGGGCGGAATAAAGAAGAAATATTCATGTAATCCCACGGCACTTTCCCCGCCTTTAACGTCTGGAAAGTCCAAGCAAATTGCATTATCGAACGCAATTGATTTTGACCATGATACAACACAGACACATCGTCCTGGACAATATCTACAACAGATGAAACAATGTTATCCAATGTATATATTCTTGAAGATAAGGTATTAATACTATTATCTATTACTGCCAATACTTTTTCCATATTGGCTTGGTCAATAGCACGGAGTCTGGAAGCAGCCTCAATCTGCGACAACTTCCATACCTCGTTGTAAACAGCATACACCCATCTTTTGGATCTCCCCAATGCAGGACCTTTAACAAAATCATTGAAATCAATTTTGTCATGCAAACGTGACAAGTGAATTTTAACAGAATCTAATGTGGAATGTTGCAACCATGCCTGGCACAATTTACCTACTGAGTAGGTAGTGACAGTGTGTGCGGACAGAAAACGTGGGTCTACTCTATCCTGTATGTACCCGGGAATTAACCCCAAAAATCTACGTTGACAGGCATCCGAACTTTTCTGCCATACCAACCAACCTTTAGGGTCTAATGCACTAATATTGAAGGTGGAATTGGATATAAAAGACTGCAACATAGTAAGGGACAGATCTGTGTGATTCTCCCAACCAGGATAAGCTCTCAGATCCGGGATCGAGGGGGAATTTAATTTTTTAGAAAGAGCTAATCCAAAACAGGTTGTCTGAAAAATTGTAGAATTTAAAAATAACATGTGGTTTGGGATGAGGCAGGCACGATGTAAAGCTTCTGTACCTTGTACTTGCCAAGATTTAGTTCCCCAAACCGATTTGAGATCAATAGTATGTTTCCAAACGTCATACCCTCAATTGCCAAATCGTCCATGAAGGACTTAGAAAACAACAATTTAGTGTGGGTCAAACGAACCTTTGAAATAGGTTCGTCTCTAAGCTTAAAATAAAAAGATGCATTATTGGATACACTGAAATCCGAAAAATACGAAAAATTTTCGATCAATGTTTTTGAACTACCAATCTTCGGGGCTGGGCAATGTTCCCACTGCGTAAAGTTGACTAAACTACGAAATGTGTTCGCCCTATGAAGAAAATGTGTTCCATAATGTTGATAACAAAACTGTTCTGCATAGTTTTCATTATTCAAATACAAATCCTCAGCATCAAATGCGGCATAGTATTTCAAATCAGAAAACAGTGTCTCTATAGTTTTAACATCCCAATCATCAGATCGAATGTCTTGCTTCACCACATCACCCATAGAAACACGATATACAGATGGCACATTAATCACTTCCGTGGGCCCATGAATTTGAAATTTAACTGCATCCCATGCTATTCCATCACGGACAGGCCAGGCGGTGATATTTACAAAAGTCTGGTCCCTCTTCATGATGTGCGACGATGAATGTGGGGCCAAAGTTCCATTAATTAATCTAATTGTAGAACGTTCATTCAGGTAGTGTCCATTTATCAGCCTAAAAAACACTACCACAAAACCAATCGACATGAACAAAAAAATGCAAATGAGCACCAGCCAAATGTAAATCCAGGGGGGAACCAAAAATTGTCTCTTGAACCAGGCAAAAAATTTTGAAAATTTGGAAGGGGCAGTGGAAGTCAATGACTCAGCATCATCAGGCAAAGCACCATCCGCAGGTGAAACAGCAGAATCAGAAAGTACTTGCATTTCAATGGCAACCTCAGGCACGATGTCAGATGGTGGAACCACAACAGAACTGCGCATCATCGAAGGGCAAGAAACTGAAGGTGTCAGACTATGGAGTATCGGCCACCCTGTGTAGCTTGACATTGTCAACTGAAATGTACCTGTTGTCTCTGTGACCAGGAAGTGGAGGCAAAACAATTGTGCGGGTACCCTCAACTCCAAGCACCGGCACTGGTGCACGATAAGAGGGGCCAAACTCCTTCTTCTTCTCCACCTTCTCACGGACCAGATCACCAACTCTGGGTAGCCAGCCGACTACCGGAATCTGAAGTCCAGCTTCGGTCGCAGAGGATATGTGCTCTTTTGCTAGAGTGTCTCTTGTTTCTTGAAGGTTCTGTAAGACAGTACAGTGGTCATCTAAGTCAAAAGGCGCGGCTGCCGCCGCCATGTCGAGACCCTCAAGGTCAGGGACAAACATTCGAACTCCGAAGAGCATCATGTACGGGGTCCTCCCACCCAGAGACCTTCTAGGGAGATTATTAAGTGCACGTTGGACGTCATACAATTGGGCTAGCCAGTTTTTGCCAGTACCTAACACCCTGGCTGTCAATGATTGCTTTAGGTCACGGTTCATTCGTTCCACAACACTATTGCCCTCAGGCCGGTATGGAGACGAAAATTTGACTTGGACCCCCAAACTTCTCATAGCTTCTTTGTAAGCCTTAGAGGCGAACGCAGGGCCCTGATCAGAGTGAAGGGTGCCACATGCAAAACTCCCTATAAAGACACGCAATGCTTTGATGACAGTCCTGGCATCAGCACTCCTGTGTGGCCACACCCAAAGAAAACGTGTGCACGAATCTACTGCAACCAGGATATACTTGTACGCAGTGTCCGAGGAAAAAGGACCGCAGTGATCTAAATAAACACACGCTAGTGGTTGATTAGATATATGCAGCTGCGTTTGTGGTGGACGCGCCACCGTAGATGGCTTTATTTGTTGGCAAATCCCACAATTGAGGACATAAGTCCGTGTATGTTTGTACAAACCGTACCACCAATAACGCTGTTGCAACAGTGACACAGTTGCGGACACTCCGGCGTGCGCGGACGCAACACCCTCGTGCGCAGCTTGTACCAATGCAGGCCTGCAGTCCGCATTGGGAATAACCCTATCCCCAACATCATTAATCCTCACTAACGGGACGTTATCAGGACTTAAGTGATAATGGTATCGAGAAGGGAAACCTCTAGGGAAGTTCGTCCCAGTCTCTGATGCAGCAATAGCTGCCAAGATGTCATCATCGATCTTACTTTTGGATCTTGTAACTGCTGCTACTAAGTATGTTGCCACTGCTGTTTTAGCTGCCTCGTCAGCCAAACTGTTACCGACAGCATGGACGCCAACTCGTTGGTGACCAAGAGTGTGAATAACATTCACAAGGGGTCGACTGCATTTTAGTTCAGCCACCCTAGCCCAAAGCGTTTTATGCTTCACTGTGCTACCTTTTGAATCACGAAATCCATTCGCGATCCAAAACATCAGATTGTCGTTGTAAGATTGTACACAATAGTAAGAATCACTCACTATAAGAGTTGTGACTCTGTAATCAGCAAACTCCAGTGCAAGCACCAGAGCTCTAAGCTCCGCCAATTGTGCGGTACAATCACCCAAAGTCTGCGTATGCACCGCATCCTGTATGAATTCTCCATTCACGAAAGTACCAACAACAATTGCGCAAGCCGCTGAATAAGCGTGCCTTGATCCAGTTGCGGGCTGCGCGGACCCATCAGTGTATATGACACAATGGAACTCCTCCAACGGGCGCAATGTAAGTGGAGCTGGATGAACTAATTCATACTCCAAACTCTCCTGAGTCTGAAGTCCTGCGTCAAAGATGTATTCGACATCAGGCGAGGCTAAGGAGGTCGCCCATTGTATCCACCTTGGATGCAAAGCTTTAGAATTCGGCACACTTGCTTTAGTGACTGCCTCTAAGGCAGGAAATGGTGTTACCACCATCATGCGCTTCCCCTGTGATAGCGCTCGTTCTTTCAGGATTGCCATCTGAACTGCTGTCAAAACTTTTTCGACAGTGGAGAAACGCATTTCAGCCGAAGTATATAAATGAGATTTGTAAGCAATGGGGACAGTGTCTCCTTCATTGTATGTTAAGTACGTGAACCCCTCCACACCCGGTACAATTCTTAAGACCAGGTTTGTGTGGTTATCACGAGTTTGTAAATATTTCGCAGTAAGAAGGTCAGACTGCAAAGAGTGTAATGCAGCCGAATGTTCTGGCAGCCAGCAATATTTGGTAAAAGTAGGTTGCACCAAGGCATATAGTGTCTTGATACGCTGGGCATATTCAGGAATGTAGGTACGACCGAAATTCAGAAAGCCCAGCAATGATTGTAGTTGTTTCAGTGTCGTAGGGATACGAAGGCGTGCGCATTTCTTAAGGAACTGCGGAGCCAAGCCTCGGCCCTCATTGTTGAGTTCGTACCCCAAGAATAAAACTGTGTACTCGGCAATGTGGGACTTCTTAAAGTTAAACTTGTAACCAAAGTCCGCAAACATAGTAATTATGTTGTCCACGCGAGCAAGGTGTGGAAGCAACTCGTCGTCTGTTAAGTAGATGTCATCAACGTACGAGTACGCCTCCGGGTCTACCATCTCTAAGAGAGAGACCACACGGGCAGCAAATACCCCAGGACTATTCTTATAGCCCATTGGTAGCCTTTTGAACACTTTTTGTTTACCACCCGAAGTAAAAGCGGTCCACTCATAACTATGAGGGGATATGTTATGGCAATAAAAACCATTGGACAAGTCGAGTGTGGTTTTGAACCTTTTTCTCACAAGACTTTCGACGAGAGCTGAACTATGGGTATTTTGCACCGCACAATTCCGGCAGTGCGAGTTTAAGTGCCGGTAATCCAAAACTAGGCGGTACGATCCGTCAGGCTTCGTTACAGTGAATAAAGGATTATTCATGGATGACACACACGTTTCAATTACTCCCTGATATTCCAATTGTTCAAGGATAGCCGCGACGTGAGACCTAGCCTCACGACGCATAGGGTATTGGGGCTGAGGCTGGGGGTCGGACCGCAATGGAAATTCGTGGAGGGTAGAACTTTTATCCCACCCCACCTGATTACGATACAACGCAGGTGCAAGCCCCCGCGCCCACTCCTCGGCCAACTTCTTAGACTCCTCCTTGGGCACTACGTGTCCAAAAGAAGGAAGAATTACTTCTTCCCCCCTTGGAGCGTTTAGAACGAAAGCCGGGGGCCAATCTTTCTCCGCCAATAGTATATCATAGGTGGTCGTTAGATTATCCCAAAATACCGCGTTAATTTTTCGTTGTATGTCACCCTCAATATTGAGGACTACGTCAAATAATCTCTCAGGGGGGGCTACGCGAGTATCAGCAGTTTCTACTGTTACATAGATTTTAGTTGCTGTCGCCTCCAGAAATGGACACAGTGCTCCCCGCACTACTGTAACCTCCGCCGCGCTGTCTAGCAGCGTCAGCGCCCATTTCATGTTCAGAAGCTGTGTCCGCACTGTTAGACGGACCGGGAGGGTCGGCCGAGGACAAGGGGAGAGGTCTCCGGGGAGAGCCGTCTCCAGTGATCGTACAGACGAGTAACTTCCCCCCCACAGATGTACACCACACAAAGATAAGGTTTCGACGTTCTTTATAAGCAATCTTTAGGTACGATAGAATGGTACAAGGAGGTCAGGACTCAGGGGTCCCCTCGATTCTAGTCTCTTGGTTGGGAAAGGGGGTAGTGGGACAGTCCTGTTACCAATCTGGTAGCGGAGATGGTATGATGGATAGCTCACAATCCTCGAGCTCGGCTTTCTAGATGGACGGGCCGCGGCGGCGCCAGCAGGTCCCGGTGAAGGTGGTAGTTACAACGGTCCGCGGCAGCGCCAGCAGGTCCCAGTGAAGGTGGTAAGTACAACGGTCCGCGGCAGCGCCAGCAGGTCCCAGTGAAGGTGGTAGTTACAACGGTCCGCGGCAGCGCCAGCAGGTCCCAGTGAAGGTGGTAGTTACAACGGTCCGCGGCAGCGCCAGCAGGTCCCAACGAGGATGGAGGATGCAGAAGGCCGCGGCAGCGCCAGCAGGCAGGACGATAGTTCGCAAGGCAGGGCTACGGCAGCGCCAGTAGTCCGTCAGGGATGAGTTCTTCACGGTGTCTCTCGACTCCAGGATACAACTGCCTTCCTGCTCTGGAGCTGCCCCAGTTATAGGTCTGGCGCCCTTTGATGTCCGGACCCTCGCACTTGGAGGTCGGGAGGTCCGGGATGAGGGAGTCCAGACACCCAGCAGGGGGGTGGAGCCAGCGCCCGGGGGAGCTGGGGGGCGATCGGCACCTGGCGGGGGAGAGCCATCGACACTTCTTTCTCCCATCGACCTGCCAAGTGGTCCGTTCACCTCCTGGGTGGATGGTGGTGCCGGGATGTCGGGGCCTGGCCAGGCCCAGGGTTAGGGTCGAGCTGAGGCCACGCGGCCTCGTGGTGCAGTGTCCAAGATGGCGGCCGGGCCGGGCGAGGGAGCCGGTAGGGGTTCGGCCCCATGATACAGAGAGGTCCGGGGGCAGGAGTCCCGTCTGGGGACAGGGTGCGGGTTGTTTCTGTGGGTAACACCTGGAGGGCCGGGGCTCGGGCCCTGTCATGCGGGGAGGGAGCAAGCCCTTCACGTGGCCTGTCCAACATGCGTCCCCCCCAGCTGAAGGCGGGGAGAGTCACCCATCCTCTTGGGGACTCTCCTCGTCGAGGCGGAAAAAGCGTGACAGGCCATCTGCGTTGGCGTGGTCTTGGCCCGGTCGATGTTCCACAGTGAAGTCCATCCACTGCAGGGAGATGGACCAACGCAATAGTTTGGGGTTTTCCCCCCGCATCTGCATTAGCCACTGCAGGGGTCGATGATCTGTTTGCACCCGGAAGTGGGTACCGAAGAGATAGGGCCGGAGCTTTTTGAGGGCCCACACCACTGCGAAGGCCTCCCTCTCGATGGTGCTCCAGCGCTGTTCTCGGGCCAGGAGGCGTCTGCTGATGAAGGCCACCGGTTGGTCAAGTCCCTCGGAGTTCAGCTGGGAGAGGACCGCCCCGATGCCATGGTCGGAGGCATCTGTTTGTACGATGAATTCCCGACTGTAGTCGGGGGCCTGGAGCACAGGGCAGTGCACATGGCGGCTTTCAGCTTCTCGAAGGCCGCTTGACAGTCTGGGGTCCAGTTGACCTTCTTCGGGTGGTTTTTGGATGTGAGTCCCGTGAGGGGCCCCACAATGCTGCCATAGTCCCTCACGAACCGCCGGTAGTAGCCAGTGAGCCCCAAGAAGGCTCGGACCTCGGTCTGCGTGACTGGAGGCTGCCAGGACTGGATGGCAGCGATTTTGAGTTGCAGAGGGGCCACCAGACCGCTTCCCACCTGGTGTCCGAGATAGGTCACGGACCCCTGACCAATTTGGCACTTGCTAGCCTTGATTGTGAGGCCGGCCCGTTGGAGGGCCTGCAGGACCTCTCGGAGGTGGTGGAGGTGATCGGACCAGTGGCGGCTGTACACAGCGATATCGTCCAGGTAGGCGGCACTGAACTCCTCGAGCCCCGCCAAGACCTGGTTCACCAGTCGCTGAAAGGTAGCTGGGGCATTCTTCATGCCGAAGGGCATGACTTTGAAGTGGTAGTGGCCATCGGGGGTAGAAAAGGCGGATCGTTCTTGGGCCCGGGGTGTGAGACCGATCTGCCAGTAGCCCGCTGTCAGGTCGAAGATGCTGAGGCAGCGGGCAGCCCCCATGCGGTCGATCAGTTCATCCGCTCGGGGGATGGGATGAGCGTCGGTTCTGGTGACAGCATTCAAGCCCCGATAGTCGATGCAGAATCGGAGCTCAGGAGTGGTGCCGGGGGCAGCAGCTTTGGGGACCAGCACGACCGGGCTGGCCCAGGGGCTGTCCGAGGGCTCGATGACCCCGAGCGTGAGCATCTTTGATACCTCCTCTTGGATGCAGGCCCGTACCCGATCTGGTACGCGGTGTCTGATAGGGGGACTGTCCCCAGTGTCCACGTCGTGCAAGCACCAGGGGGTGACCCCTGGGGTGAGGGAAAACAAGGTAGCAAACTGCAGCAGGAGGTCCCGGCAGCCTTGGCGCTGTTCCGGGGTGAGGGCATCGGAGAGCCGGACCCCGTCCACGGAACCATCTTCCTCACGAGTCTTCAGGAGATCAGGGAGAGGCTCGGAGTCTTCTTCCGCTCCACTGTCTGTAGCCATCAGGAGGCTGAGCTCCGAGCGCACAAAGTGGGGTTTGAGTCTGTTGGTGTGGAGGACCCGGAGGGGGTTCCGTGGAGATTCCATATCGATGAGATAGGTGACGGGGCTCTTGCGTTCGACCACTTTGAAGGGCCCCGTCCACTTGTCCTGCAAGGCACATGGTTCGGTGGGGGACATCACCCACACTTGTTGGCCAGGTTCGAATTCGATGGAGGAGGCATTTTGATCGTACCATTTTTTCATGTCCTCCTGACTGGCCTCAAGGTTCGCTTTCGCCATTTCTCTGAATCGCCTGGTCTGATTGCGTAGGGTCAGGAGGTACTTGAAGACGTCTGGAGGGGTCTTTAGGGGGGCCATCTCCCAACCTTCTTTGACTAGGCTGAGGGGCCCTCGCACAGGGTGGCCGTACAAGAGTTCGAAAGGGCTAAAGCCGAGGGACTGCTGGGGAACTTCTCGATAGGCGAAGAGGAGGCACGGAAGTAGTACATCCCATTGGCGACGGAGGGGCTCTTCCAATCCCCCAATCATTCCCGTGAGCGTGCGGTTGAACCGCTCGACTAGTCCGTTTCCTTGAGGGTGATAGGGGGTCGTGAATCGGTAGGTGACCCCGCACTGTTGCCAGAGGGACTTCATATACTTCGAAATAAAGTTTGTGCCTCTGTCGCTGACGACTTCTCGGGGGAAGCCCACCCGGGAGAAGATCCCCATTAAGGCCCGGCCGACCACCGGGGCTGTTACAGTTCGCAGGGGCACAGCCTCGGGGTAGCGGGTGGCGTGGTCCACCAGTACCAGGATGAACCGATGTCCTTGTGCTGTACGGGGGTCCAGGGGCCCCACAATGTCTATTCCCACCCTCTCGAACGGGGTGGTGACAACTGGGAAGGGTTGCAGAGGTGCTTTGAGTTTGCGGCCGCTCTTCCCGCTGGCCTGGCACGTGGGGCAGGACCGGCAGTGGTTGAGGACGTCGTTTCTCATCTTTGGCCAGAAAAAGTGGGTCACCAGGCGACTGTAGGTTTTGTCCTGGCCCAGGTGTCCAGCCAGAGGGACATCGTGGGCCAAATTTAACAGGAAGTCTCTAAAACGGAGGGGCACCACCAGCACTCGACTGGCCCCTAACTCCGCGATTCTCTGTTCACTGTACAGTAGGTCGTTGTCCCAATAGATCCAATGGGCTCCGGTGGTGTCCCCTGCGCTCTGGGCGAGGGCTTGCTGGCGGAGTCCCTCGAGGGAGGGACAGGTCTTCTGTTCTTGATGGAACTGTTCCTGGGTGGGCCCCCCTTCTTGACGCCACTGAGCCAGGTTGGGAAGGTCCTGGGGCTGAGCGAGCCCTTCGGGGGTTTGCTCTGGGGGGTCGGTATGGTCGGTGTCCTCTACTGGAGCGATCGGGGGAGGAGGTGCTGGCCATTCTGGTTCTTCTGGTCGGGGGATGGCACGGGTGGCCATGGACCGGGTGGTTACGCACGCCCAGTCTGGGAGGCCCAACATCCCCAGGTGCTCTCTTCTTTCTACGGCGGCCCACGGGGAACTCTCAAGATCATTCCCCAGGAGACAGTCCACGGGGGCATCATCTCGGACCGTCACCTTCAACATGCCGGAGACTCCTCCCCATTCGAAGGGGACGCAGGCCATCCGACATAGACTCTCCGAATTGTCGGCTGAACGGACGGGGCAGAGAATGTTCGGCAGGATCTGCTCTGGTTTTACCAGGTGACAGCGGACGGCCGTCACACTGGCCCCCGTGTCACGTAGTGCTTCGGCCCGGCGTCCATTAATGTTCACCCACTGACTATATTTTCTGGTGTTGGCGGGTAGGGGAGCCCGCGGGACCATGTCTCTTCCCCCTAGGCACGCTAGAACCATGGCGGCCGGTTCCCACTCTTGTTGTTCCTGCTCGTATTCTTCCTGTTCTTCGGAGATTTGTTCTCCCCCCGGGGCGGCGGCAGCTACCTGGCGGGGTCTCGGAGTTTGGTTCTGTGGACAGTTTGGGTCATTGGCGTAGTGGCCGACTCGCTGGCATCGGTGACACGTGACATTGGCTCGGAACCCCGGGCGCATCGGGGGGTTGCCCCGGCTGGCCGGGGGCGGGGTGCTGGCAGCGGGAGCGGCCGGGACGGTGTCTCTTCCTCGTCCCTGGCCTCCTCCTCCTCCTCGGGGACGGTGCTGACCTTGGTTATTCCGGTTCTGTTCGTGCGGCCCTCTCCGGCCCACTCGGGTGCTTTCCCACCGGTCAGCTTCGGCGGCGAGTTGCCGTGGGTCAGTCAATTTACTGTCGAGGAGGTGCTGCCTGAGCTCGACGAAGCAGTTGTTAGAGAGGTGCTCCCACACCATGAGATTAAAAAGTTGCTCATAGGTCGTTACGTGGCTTCCCTTGATCCAACCCTCGAAGGCTCGGCTGAAATAGTTGACATATTCCACCCAAGTTGTACCCGGGATCCGGGTGCAGTCTCGGAACCTCTGGCAGTACATTTCGGGTGTGAGCCCATATCGGGTGAGGAGGGCAGCCTTCATGTGGTCATAGGATGACATCAGATGGTCTGGGAGCTGTAACAGGGCATCGCGGCCTTCATTGACGAACCTCCCCCATAGTCCGGCTCCCCAGTCACTTCGATCGATCCGGTGGGAGGTCATGGCGATCTCGTAGGCCTTGAACCACTGTTGTATGTCGTCCTCTCGGACATACTCTCGAACGACATCCTTGGGGATGTGGACTTTTTTTTCTGTCGCTCCCGGGGTGCGCGGTCGCTCGGGCACCTCCAGTTCTTTGTTCTGCTTCCGTAGGTCTATTTCTGCCAGTTTGCGCTCGTGTTCGTACGCTAATCTCTTTTCTTCGAGCTCTCTCTGCCTCTGTTTTTCTTCCCGTTCTTCTCGGAGCCGCAGATGTTCTAGGTTCAGTTTTTGTTCGGCTAATTTTAGTTCACCGTCCATTTTGAGCCGTGCCATTTCTAGCTCATGTAGTCTGCTTTTTTCTCTCTCTTGGATCTCTTCCTGCGAGAGACCCGTTCTTCGCTCCTCGGGAGCCGTGGTGTTCCTCTGTGATGCTGCAATGTTTTGGTCCGGGGATCTGGCGGCCCCGGTTTCTGCCCACGACTCAATGGCGTGCTTGAAATCGTCTTTGGTACTCAGGCCGGTGGTAGCAATGCCTAGTTCAATGCAGAATTGTTTCAATTCACGATGGCTGTACTCTTCCAATTTCTCCATCTGGAATTTCTCGGTGGATCCGCTCTCTTTGGTTGACATTGTGGTTTCGTCGTGGGGTGTGCTACTCTCTGTACGATTATGCGTTGATTCGGATCGCGCCGCTGGCCACCAATGTTAGATGGACCGGGAGGGTCGGCCGAGGACAAGGGGAGAGGTCTCCGGGGAGAGCCGTCTCCAGTGATCGTACAGACGAGTAACTTCCCCCCCACAGATGTACACCACACAAAGATAAGGTTTCGACGTTCTTTATAAGCAATCTTTAGGTACGATAGAATGGTACAAGGAGGTCAGGACTCAGGGGTCCCCTCGATTCTAGTCTCTTGGTTGGGAAAGGGGGTAGCGGGACAGTCCTGTTACCAATCTGGTAGCGGAGATGGTATGATGGATAGCTCACAATCCTCGAGCTCGGCTTTCTAGATGGACGGGCCGCGGCGGCGCCAGCAGGTCCCGGTGAAGGTGGTAGTTACAACGGTCCGCGGCAGTGCCAGCAGGTCCCAGTGAAGGTGGTAAGTACAACGGTCCGCGGCAGCGCCAGCAGGTCCCAGTGAAGGTGGTAGTTACAACGGTCCGCGGCAGCGCCAGCAGGTCCCAGTGAAGGTGGTAGTTACAACGGTCCGCGGCAGCGCCAGCAGGTCCCAACGAGGATGGAGGATGCAGAAGGCCGCGGCAGCGCCAGCAGGCAGGACGATAGTTCGCAAGGCAGGGCTACGGCAGCGCCAGTAGTCCGTCAGGGATGAGTTCTTCACGGTGTCTCTCGACTCCAGGATACAACTGCCTTCCTGCTCTGGAGCTGCCCCAATTATAGGTCTGGCGCCCTTTGATGTCCGGACCCTCGCACTTGGAGGTCGGGAGGTCTGGGATGAGGGAGTCCAGACACCCAGCAGGGGGGTGGAGCCAGCGCCCGGGGGAGCTGGGGGGCGATCGGCACCTGGCGGGGGAGAGCCATCGACACTTCTTTCTCCCATCGACCTGCCAAGTGGTCCGTTCACCTCCTGGGTGGATGGTGGTGCCGGGATGTCGGGGCCTGGCCAGGCCCAGGGTTAGGGTCGAGCTGAGGCCACGCGGCCTCGTGGTGCAGTGTCCAAGATGGCGGCCGGGCCGGGCGAGGGAGCCGGTAGGGGTTCGGCCCCATGATACAGAGAGGTCCGGGGGCAGGAGTCCCGTCTGGGGACGGGGTGCGGGTTGTTTCTGTGGGTAACACCTGGAGGGCCGGGGCTCGGGCCCTGTCATGCGGGGAGGGAGCAAGCCCTTCACGTGGCCTGTCCAACACGCACCATCTGAGGCATACTTCGCTGAGATTGCAGCAACCTTCTTTTTCTGAAACGGAGGACGTGGACGTGCAGAATCCTCCTGCTTGCCTTTTCCGTCCGCCTGTCGGGGCTGGTCTCGACCTTGAGCACCCCGGCCTCTCCCACGGTCTCCTCCACCAAAGTGTGAAGCCGCCGTTTCCTGTGAAGAACGAGGAGAGCGCTGGTCAGGAACCTGAAACCTATCAGGTGACTTAATACGAGAACGATCACGCAAATCATAAGTGCGTTCAACATATGCCTGAACTGGGGACGCTGGACGAGTCTCCTGTTTCTGTTGCTGTTTATCTTGTTTTTTAGCTCGCCAATTTTGTTTTGGAAAGTTGGGTTTATCGTCTTTTGTAGACGAACTCACCTTAGTGTGCTGTACTACATCAGGAATTTTGATGACGGGTTTCACGCCTAGGGCACTACGTCCAACCATCCTATAGGCTTTCGCAATAACTTTTGCAAACTCCCTCGGCTTATCGTCATCCGCAATAAGTGCCATCATGTTTCCCACTTGAAACTGCATGGCATCTCCTTTGAGATTTCCCATAATCATGGAACATACTATATCGAAGCTGTCGATAAGCCGCATTCCCAATTCAATAGCTGCTTCCGCCCCATGGTCCTCCTGGACTTTCTTGATAACGGAAGGTAGTACCGACATAGACGTAGTGCCGAAGCACTTCGAATAGGTCGCGGCAAAGACTTTGCCCCAATTGTCACAATCGACAATGTCCGGGACTAGTTCTTTCGGCAAAGTAATATTGAGTATCCTGTGTTTATCCACAGGACTAGTGTTAGGAAACACGGCTTCCAGTTGATCGAATTTCTCTGCAAGCCAATAAGGATACTCATCCTTATTCTGGGGGCGCTTGCCAACAACCGCGTTTACCATTACAGGACTGATCACAACCGCATGATGGCGATCAGCCCCATGTCCCGCAACTGCAGGTGCCCCCACCTGTACAGTGCGCGACACATACTGCACTAACGCCCTATGGACCGTAATCAAGGTCGTGTGTAGTATACGTAAGCTATCCACTCCTACCGTCAGGTAGCGTGGATGAGGCGTAAGTCCGGCCAGCACCGGCCAAGTAGCTCCTTCAATTGACAAAGGACCCAGTCTCGCCGGGGTGACCGTGTGGGGGAGGGCGCCATTAAACCAAATAGTGTGCTGCCAGGTTGAAATAGGAATTTCTAAAGCCATATATGGGGTATAATGAAGAGGCACCTGCGTAGCAGTGTATTTGTGGAACGTTTTATCTGTATCTTCCACAGCCTCAAAGGTAACCCAAGAGTAAAACAACTCATAAGGGTAAGTGGCACTTGCACTTACGACAAACACCACTGCCATCCCGTCATCAGGCACCCCATACGTCCTCAAATGAGCATGCAGAGACACCCTACTATGCGCTGGAATATCTACCGCCATTAGGATTAAAAAGAAGATACAACGAGATCTTCAGTAGCACTTGGGCTTAGATTAGTGTAACCTTTTTTATTATCAAGCTTGAAAGAACCTATAGCCTAAAACCTAGGTAGGTTAAACCGTCACTCCCGTTATCCGGAAACCAGAGTGAGGGCGTTGTGGACTAATAAAAAGCACTACTAAGGCATCTCAGATATTAAGACCAAACGTTAGGTGCGCCATGTTGTAGGGATTCTGCGTATGCACAGAACTATGCGCAGGAAACCAGAACCTTAGAGAATTGTGGTGTACCAGAAACTCCCCTCAGAACTAAGAACCCCTTATCCGACTAGCTTAGTGTCACATTCGTTATCCGAGATTTAGCTCGGCGGTCCCAATGTATAGACAACCCAGAACATGCGACTTAGTTATTCTCAGGAATGGTGGGAACCCGAAATACCCGTTTGCACATATATATTAGTCCACAACAGAATAACTAAGACACAGTAAAGTTTAAAGAATTTATTCATAAACCTCGAGTCCTGTTATACAGTACTTTGGCTAACATAAGTAGACAAATGATTAAGATCATTACCATTAGCATTGTTACAATATCATAGAAAATGAAAGGAGCGATGATATTACTAATGACAGTGGAAAACAACCACCCTCCTTTCTCTAGCAACTAATAAAATATTATTAGACTATTAGAAGGTCTCATAGGCTTGCATAGGGGACCCCATACCGTATAGATCAGCTTTGGTGTATCACATCACAGGATCAGCTCAGTGTTCTCTGCAACAGCTCTTCTATCGAATGCCCTAACAATATGCTGCGCTGTGATATTAAAGCCCACGACATTCTGGTATTTGCAGCTGCGTGCATGTTGTGACTAAACAGTGGTACGATCACCCTGAACATAATCAGCCGGCACCGTCTAGTGTCCTAGAACAGTTCTTTACTCGATGTACAGACCAAGGGCACTAGCAACTGTTAAGGATGTATAAATAACATTCACTTGAGACAAGAGCGAGTCTGCATTTCTCAAATGAATAACATGTAACAACAGTGTCGGGTGCAAAGGCAGCAAAAGCAACAAGATGTTTTTCCAACAGCTAACGTGATTGGGCTAACTTAGCACTGTAAATAGGGAGTGGCCTAAAACCACGTGACAGTGGTTCAGGGTTTAGAGCAGTGCAGTGGTATTCGGGCAGTGTGGGCGGTTGTGTTGGGGCTGGTGTTTCAGAGTTTAGGCAGTGTAGTGGTGATCGGGCAGTGTAGGGGGTCGTGCTGGTGCTGGAATTTCAGGGTTTAGGGCAGAGCAGTGGTGTTCGAGCAGTGTAGGGAGACGTGCTGGTGCTGGTGTTTTAGTGTTTAGGGCAGAGCAGTTGTGTTCGGGAAGTGTAGGGGTCATGCTGGTGTTTCAGGGTTTAGGGCAAAGCAGTGGTGTTCAGGCAGTGTGGGGGGTCGTGCTGGGGCTGGTGTTTCAGGGTTTAGGGCAGTGCACTGGTGTTCGGGTAGTGTGGGGGGGTCATGCTGGGGCTGGTGGTTCAGAGTTTAGGGCAGTGCAGTGGTGTTCGGGCAGTGTGGGGGAGTCTTGCTGGGGCTGGTGTTTCAGGGTTTAGGGCAGTGCAGTGGTGTTCGTGCAGTGTAGGGGATCGTGCTGGTGCTGGTGTTTCAGGGTGTAGGGCAGTGCAGTGGTGTTCGGGCAGTGTAGGGGTTCTTGCTGGGGGTGGTGTTTCAGGGTTTAGGGCAGTGCAGTGGTGTTCGGGCAGTGTAGGGGGTCATGCTGGTGCTGGTCTTTCAGGGTTTAGGGCAGAGCAGTGGTGTTTGGGCAGTTGAGGGGGACGTGTTGGGGGTGGTGTTTCAGGGTTTAGGGCAGTGCAGTGGTGTTCGGGCAGTGTAGGGGGTCGTGCAGGTGGGTGGTGTTTCAGGGTTTAGGGCAGTGCAGTGGTGTTCGGGCAGTGTAGGGGGTCGTGCAGGGGGTAGTGTTTCATGGTTTAGGGCAGTGCAATGGTGTGTGGGCAGTGTAGGGGGTCGTGCTGGGGGTTGTGTTTCAGGGTTTAGGGCAGTGCAGTGGTGTTCGGGTAGTGTAGGGGGTCATGCTGGGGGCGATGCTTTAGGGTTTAGGGCAGTGCAGTTGTGTTTGGGCAGTGTAGGGGGTCATGCTGGGGGTGATGTTTTAGGGTTTAGGGCAGTGCAGTGGTGTTCGGGCAGTGTAGGGTTTGTGCTGGTGCTGGTGTTTTAGGGTTTAGGGCAGAGCAGTGGTGTTCGGGCAGTGTAGGGGGACATACTGGTGCCGGTGTTTCAGTGTTTAGAGCGCTGCAGTGGTGTTCGGGCAGTGTAGGGGGTCATGCAGGGGCTGGTGTTTCAGGGTTTAGGGCAGTGCAGTGGTGTTCAGGCAGCATAGAGGGTCCTGCAGGGGGTGGTATTTCAGGGTTTAGGGCAGTGCAGTGATGTTCGGGCAGTATAGGGGGTCGTGCAGGGGGTGGTGTTTCAGGGTTTAGGGCAGTGCAGTGGTGTGCGGGCAGTGTTGGGGGTCTTGTGGGGGATGGTGTTTCAGGGTTTAGGGCAGTGGTGTTCAGGCTGTGGTGGGGAATCTTGCTGGGGTGGTGTTTCAGGGTTTAGGGCAGTGCAGGGGTGTTCTGGCAGTGTAGGGGGTCATGCAGGGGGTGGTGTTTCAGGGTTTAGGGCAGTGCAGTGGTGTTCAGGCAGTATAGGGGGTCGTACAGGGGGTGGTATTTCAGGGTTTTGGGCAGTGCAGTGATGTTCGGGCAGTTTAGGGGTCGTGCAGGGGGTGGTGTTTCAGGGTTTAGGGCAGTGCTGTGGTGTTCGGGCAGTGTTGGGGGTCTTGTGGGGGTGGTGTTTCAGGGTTAGGGCAGTGGTGTTCTGGAAGTGTAGGGGGTCTTGCTGGGGGTGGTGTTTCAGGGTTTAGGGCAGTGCAGTGGTGTTCTGGCAGTGTAGGGGGTCTTGCTGGGGGTGGTGTTTCAGGGTTTAGGGCAGTGCAGTGGTGTTCGGGCAGTGTAGGGGTTCGTGCAGGTGGGTGGTATTTCAGGGTTTAGGGCAGTGCAGTGGTGTTTGGGCAGTGTGGGTGGTCGTGCTGGGGTGGTGTTTTAGGGTTTAGGGCAGTGCAGTGGTGTTTGGGCAGTGTGGGTGGTCATGTTGGGGGTGGTGTTTCAGATTGTAGGGCAGTGCAGTGGTGTTCGGGCAGTGTAGGGGGTGTGCGGGGGGTGGTGTTTTAGGGTTTAGGGGAGTGCAGTGGTGTTCGGGCAGTGTAGGGGGTTGTGCTGGGGCTGGTGTTTCAGGGTTTAGGGCAGGGCAGTGGTGTTCGGGCAGTGTAGGGGTCATGCAGGGGGTGGTGTTTCAGGGTTTAGGGCAGTGCTGTGGTGTTCGGGCAGTGTTGGGGGTCTTGTGGGGGTGGTGTTTCAGGGTTTAGGGCAGTGGTGTTCTGGAAGTGTAGGGGCTCTTGCTGGGGGTGGTGTTTCAGGGTTTAGGGCAGTGCAGTGGTGTTCTGGCAGTGTAGGGGGTCTTGCTGGGGGTGGTGTTTCAGGGTTTAGGGCAGTGCAGTGGTATTCGGGCAGTGTAGGGGGTCATGCAGGTGGGTGGTATCTCAGGGTTTAGGGCAGTGCAGTGGTGTTTGGGCAGTGTGGGTGGTCGTGCTGGGGTGGTGTTTTAGGGTTTAGGGCAGTGCAGTGGTGTTTGGGCAGTGTGGGTGGTCATGTTGGGGGTGGTGTTTCAGATTGTAGGGCAGTGCAGTGGTGTTCGGGCAGTGTAGGGGGTGTGCGGGGGGTGGTGTTTCAGGGTTTAGGGCAGTGCAGTGGTGTTCGGGCAGTGTAGGGGGTTGTGCTGGGGCTGGTGTTTCAGGGTTTAGGGCAGGGCAGTGGTGTTCGGGCAGTGTGGGGGTCGTGCTGGGGCTGGTGTTTCAGGGTTTAGGGCAGTGCAGTGGTGTTCGGGTAGTGTGGGGGTTCGTGTTCGGGTGGTGATTCAGAGGTTAGGGCAGTGCATTGGTGTTCGGGTAGTGTGGGAGGTCGTGCTGTGGTTGGTGGTTCAGGGTTTAGGGCAGTGCAGTGGTGTTCGGGCAGTGTGGGGGTCATGTTGGGGGTGGTGTTTCAGATTGTAGGGCAGTGCAGTGGTGTTCGGGCAGTGTAGGGGGTTGTGCGGGGGTGGTGTTTCAGGGTTTAGGGCAGTGCAGTGGTGTTCGGGCAGTGTAGGGGGTCGTGCTGGGGCTGGTGTTTCAGGGTTTAGGGCAGGGCAGTGGTGTTCGGGCAGTGTGTGGGGTCGTGCTGGGGCTGGTGTTTCAGGGTTTAGGGCAGTGCAGTGGTGTTCGGGTAGTGTGGGGGTTCGTGTTCGGGTGGTGGTTCAGAGCTTAGGGCAGTGCAGTGGTGTTTGGGTAGTGTGGGAGGTCGTGCTGGGGTTGGTGGTTCAGGGTTTAGGGCAGTGCAGTGGTGTTCTGGCAGTGTGGGTGGTCGTGCTGGGGTGGTGTTTTAGGGTTTAGGGCAGTGCAGTGGTGTTTGGGCAGTGTGGGTGGTCATGTTGGGGGTGGTGTTTCAGATTGTAGGGCAGTGCAGTGGTGTTCGGGCAGTGTAGGGGGTGTGCGGGGGGTGGTGTTTCAGGGTTTAGGGCAGTGCAGTGGTGTTCGGGCAGTGTAGGGGGTTGTGCTGGGGCTGGTGTTTCAGGGTTTAGGGCAGGGCAGTGGTGTTCGGGCAGTGTGGGGGTCGTGCTGGGGCTGGTGTTTCAGGGTTTAGGGCAGTGCAGTGGTGTTCGGGTAGTGTGGGAGTTCGTGTTCGGGTGGTGGTTCAGAGCTTAGGGCAGTGCATTGGTGTTCGGGTAGTGTGGGAGGTCGTGCTGTGGTTGGTGGTTCAGGGTTTAGGGCAGTGGTGTTCGGGCAGTGTGGGGGTCATGTTGGGGGTGGAGTTTCAGATTGTAGGGCAGTGCAGTGGTGTTCGGGCAGTGTAGGGGGTTGTGTGGGGGTGGTGTTTCAGGGTTTAGGGCAGTGCAGTGGTGTTCGGGCAGTGTAGGGGGTCGTGCTGGGGCTGGTGTTTCAGGGTTTAGGGCAGGGCAGTGGTGTTCGGGCAGTGTGTGGGGTCGTGCTGGGGCTGGTGTTTCAGGGTTTAGGGCAGTGCAGTGGTGTTCGGGTAGTGTGGGGGTTCGTGTTCGGGTGGTGGTTCAGAGCTTATGGCAGTGCAGTGGTGTTTGAGTAGTGTGGGAGGTCGTGCTGGGGTTGGTGGTTCAGGGTTTAGGGCAGTGTAGTGGTGTTCTGGCAGTGTAGGGGGTCATGCAGGTGGGTGGTATTTCAGGGTTTAGGGCAGTGCAGTGGTGTTTGGGCAGTGTGGGTGGTCATGCTGGGGGTGGTGTTTTAGGGTTTAGGGCAGTGCAGTGGTGTTCGGGCATTGTGGAGGGTCATGTTGGGGGTGGTGTTTCAGATTGTAGGGCAGTGCAGTGGTGTTAGGGCAGTGTAGGGGGTCATGCTGGGGCTGGTGTTTCGGGGTTTAGGGCAGGGTAGTGGTGTTCGGGCAGTGTGGGGGAACGTGCTGGGGCTGGTGTTTCAGGGTTTAGGGCAGTGCAGTGGTGTTCGGGTAGTGTAGGGGGTCGTGTTCGGGTGGTGGTTCAGAGCTTAGGGCAGTGCAGTGGTGTTCGAGTAGTGTGGGAGGTCGCGCTGGGGTTGGTGGTTCAGGGTTTAGGGCAGTACAGTGGTGTTCGGTCAGTGTGGGGTGTCGTGCTGGGGCTGGTGTTTCAGGATTTAGGTTAGTGCAGTGGTGTTTGGGCAGTGTGGGGGGTCGTGCTAGGGCTGGTGTTTCAGGGTTTAGGGCAGTTCAGTGGTGTTCGGGCAGTGTGGGGGGTCGTGTTGGGGCTGGTGTTTCAGGGTTTTGGGCAGTGCAGTGGTGTTCGGGCAGTGTAGGGGTCGTGCGGGTACTGGTGTTTCAGGGTTTAGGGCAGAGCAGTGGTGTTCGGGCAGTGTAGGGAGACTTGCTGGTGCTGGTGTTTCAGTGTTTAGGGCAGAGCAGTGGTGTTCAGGCAGTGTAGGGGGTCATGCTGGTGCTGGTCTTTCAGGGTTTAGGGCAGAGTAGTGGTGTTTGAGCAGTGTAGGGGGATGTGCTGGGGGTGGTGTTTCAGGGTTTACGGCAGTGCCTTGGTGTTCGGGCAGTGTAGGGGGTCGTGCAGGTGGGTGGTGTTTCAGGGTTTAGGGCAGTGCAGTGGTGTTCGGGCAGTGTAGGGGGACATACTGGTGCCGGTGTTTCAGTGTTTAGGGCGCTGCAGTGGTGTTCGGGCAGTGTAGGGGGTCATGCAGGGGGTGGTGTTTCAGGGATTAGGGCAGTGCAGTGGTGTTCGGGCAGCATAGGGGGTCCTGCAGGGGGTGGTATTTCAGGGATTAGGGCAGTGCAGTGATGTTCGGGCAGTATAGGGGGTCGTGCAGGGGGTGGTGTTTCAGGGTTTAGGGCAGTGCAGTGGTGTTCGGGCAGTGTTGGGGGTCTTGTGGGGGATGGTGTTTCAGGGTTTAGGGCAGTGGTGTTCAGGCTGTGGTGGGGAATCTTGCTGGGGTGGTGTTTCAGGGTTTAGGGCAGTGCAGTGGTGTTCTGGCAGTGTAGGGGGTCATGCAGGGGGTGGTGTTTCAGGGTTTAGGGCAGTGCAGTGGTGTTCAGGCAGCCTAGGGGGCCGTGCAGGGGGTGGTATTTCAGGGTTTTGGGCAGTGCAGTGATGTTCGGGCAGTGTAGGGGTCGTGCAGGGGGTGGTGTTTCAGGGTTTAGGGCAGTGCTGTGGTGTTCGGGCAGTGTTGGGGGTCTTGTGGGGGTGGTGTTTCAGGGTTTAGGGCAGTGGTGTTCTGGAAGTGTAGGGGGTCTTGCTGGGGGTGGTGTTTCAGGGTTTAGGGCAGTGCAGTGGTGTTCTGGCAGTGTAGGGGGTCTTGCTGGGGGTGGTGTTTCAGGGTTTAGGGCAGTGCAGTGGTGTTCGGGCAGTGTAGGGGGTCGTGCAGGTGGGTGGTATTTCAGGGTTTAGGGCAGTGCAGTGGTGTTTGGCCAGTGTGGGTGGTCGTGCTGGGGTGGTGTTTTAGGGTTTAGGGTAGTGCAGTGGTGTTTGGGCAGTGTGGGTGGTCATGTTGGGGGTGGTGTTTCAGATTGTAGGGCAGTGCAGTGGTGTTCGGGCAGTGTAGGGGGTCTTGCTGGGGGTGGTGTTTCAGGGTTTAGGGCAGTGCAGTGGTGTTCTGGCAGTGTAGGGGGTCTTGCTGGGGGTGGTGTTTCAGGGTTTAGGGCAGTGCAGTGGTGTTTGGGCAGTGTAGGGGGTCGTGCATGTGGGTGGTATTTCAGGGTTTAGGGCAGTGCAGTGGTGTTTGGGCAGAGTGGGTGGTCGTGCTGGGGTGGTGTTTTAGGGTTTAGGGCAGTGCAGTGGTGTTTGGGCAGTGTGGGTGGTCATGTTGGGGGTGGTGTTTCAGATTATAGGGCAGTGCAGTGGTGTTCAGGCAGTGTAGGGGGTGTGCGGGGGGTGGTGTTTCAGGGTTTAGGGCAGTGCAGTGGTGTTCGGGCAGTGTAGGGGGTTGTGCTGGGGCTGGTGTTTCAGGGTTTAGGGCAGGGCAGTTGTGTTCGGGCAGTGTAGGGGTCGTGCAGGGGGTGGTGTTTCAGGGTTTAGGGCAGTGCTGTGGTGTTCGGGCAGTGTTGGGGGTCTTGTGGGGGTGGTGTTTCAGGGTTTAGGGCAGTGGTGTTCTGGAAGTGTAGGGGGTCTTGCTGGGGGTGGTGTTTCAGGGTTTAGGGCTGTGCAGTGGTGTTCTGGCAGTGTAGGGGGTCTTGCTGGGGGTGGTGTTTCAGGGTTTAGGGCAGTGCAGTGGTGTTCGGGCAGTGTAGGGGGTCGTGCAGGTGGGTGGTATTTCAGGGTTTAGGGCAGTGCAGTGGTGTGTGGGCAGTGTGGGTGGTCGTGCTGGGGTGGTGTTTTAGGGTTTAGGACAGTGCAGTGGTGTTTGGGCAGTGTGGGTGGTCATGTTGGGGGTGGTGTTTCAGATTGTAGGGCAGTGCAGTGGTGTTCGGGCAGTGTAGGGGGTGTGCGGGGGGTAGTGTTTCAGGGTTTAGGGCAGTGCAGTGGTGTTCGGGCAGTGTAGGGGGTTGTGCTGGGGCTGGTGTTTCAGGGTTTAGGGCAGGGCAGTGGTGTTCGGGCAGTGTGGGGGTCGTGCTGGGGCTGGTGATTCAGGGTTTAGGGCAGTGCAGTGGTGTTCGGGTAGTGTGGGGGTTCGTGTTCGGGTGGTGGTTCAGAGCTTAGGGCAGTGCATTGGTGTTCGGGTAGTGTGGGAGGTCGTGCTGTGGTTGGTGGTTCAGGGTTTAGGGCAGTGCAGTGGTGTTCGGGCAGTGTGGGGGTCATGTTGGGGGTGGTGTTTCAGATTGTAGGGCAGTGCAGTGGTGTTCGGGCAGTGTAGGGGGTTGTGCGGGGGTGGTGTTTCAGGGTTTAGGGCAGTGCAGTGGTGTTCGGGCAGTGTAGGGGGTCATGCTGGGGCTGGTGTTTCAGGGTTTAGGGCAGGGCAGTGGTGTTCGGGCAGTGTGGGGGGTCGTGCTGGGGCTGGTGTTTCAGGGTTTAGGGCAGTGCAGTGGTGTTCGGGTAGTGTGGGGGTTCGTGTTCGGGTGGTGGTTCAGAGCTTAGGGCAGTGCATTGGTGTTCGGGTAGTGTGGGAGGTCATGCTGTGGTTGGTGGTTCAGGGTTTAGGGCAGTGCAGTGGTGTTCGGGCAGTGTGGGGGTCATGTTGGGGGTGGTGTTTCAGATTGTAGGGCAGTGCAGTGGTGTTCGGGCAGTGTAGGGGGTTGTGCGGGGGTGGTGTTTCAGGGTTTAGGGCAGTGCAGTGGTGTTTGGGCAGTGTAGGGAGTCATGCTGGGGCTGGTGTTTCAGGGTTTAGGGCAGGGCAGTGGTGTTCGGGCAGTGTAGGGGGTCGTGCTGGTGCTGTGTTTCAGGGTTTAGGGCAGTGCAGTGGTGTTTGGGTAGTGTGGGAGGTCGTGCTGGGGTTGGTGGTTCAGGGTTTAGGGCAGTGCAGTGGTGTTCTGGCAGTGTAGGGGTTCATGCAGGTGGGTGGTATTTCAGGGTTTAGGGCAGTGCAGTGGTGTTTGGGCAGTGTGGGTGGTCATGCTGGGGGTGGTGTTTTAGGGTTTAGGGCAGTGCAGTGGTGTTCGGGCAGTGTGGAGGGTCATGTTGGGGGTGGTGTTTCAGATTGTAGGGCAGTGCAGTGGTGTTCGGGCAGTGTAGGGGGCTGTGCGGGGGTGGTGTTTCAGGGTTTAGGGCAGTGCAGTGGTGTTCGGGTAGTGTGGGGGTTCGTGTTCGGGTGGTGGTTCAGAGCTTAGGGCAGTGCATTGGTGTTCGGGTAGTGTGGGAGGTCGTGCTGTGGTTGGTGGTTCAGGGTTTAGGGCAGTGCAGTGGTGTTCGGGCAGTGTGGGGGTCATGTTGGGGGTGGTGTTTCAGATTGTAGGACAGTGCAGTGGTGTTCGGGCAGTGTAGGGGGTTGTGCGGGGGGTGGTGTTTCAGGGTTTAGGGCAGTGCAGTGGTGTTCGGGCAGTGTAGGGGGTCGTGCTGGGGCTGGTGTTTCAGGGTTTAGGGCAGGGCAGTGGTGTTCGGGCAGTGTGGGGGGTCGTGCTGGGGCTGGTGTTTCAGGGTTTAGGGCAGTGCAGTGGTGTTCGGGTAGTGTGGGGGTTCGTGTTTGGGTTGTGGTTCAGAGCTTAGGGCAGTGCAGTGGTGTTTGGGTAGTGTGGGAGGTCGTGCTGGGGTTGGTGGTTCAGGGTTTAGGACACGTCAGTGGTGTTCTGGCAGTGTAGGGGGTCATGCAGGTGGGTGGTATTTCAGGGTTTAGGGCAGTGCAGTGGTGTTTGGGCAGTGTGGGTGGTCATGCTGGGGGTGGTGTTTTAGGGTTTAGGGCAGTGCAGTGGTGTTCGGGCAGTGTAGGGGGACATACTGGTGCCGGTGTTTCAGTGTTTAGGGCGCTGCAGTGGTGTTCGGGCAGTGTAGGGGGTCATGCAGGGGGTGGTGTTTCAGGGATTAGGGCAGTGCAGTGGTGTTCAGGCAGCATAGGGGGTCCTGCAGGGGGTGGTATTTCAGGGATTAGGGCAGTGCAGTGATGTTCGGGCAGTATAGGGGGTCGTGCAGGGGGTGGTGTTTCAGGGTTTAGGGCAGTGCAGTGGTGTTCGGGCAGTGTTGGGGGTCTTGTGGGGGATGGTGTTTCAGGGTTTAGGGCAGTGGTGTTCAGGCTGTGGTGGGGAATCTTGCTGGGGTGGTGTTTCAGGGTTTAGGGCAGTGCAGTGGTGTTCTGGCAGTGTAGGGGGTCATGCAGGGGGTGGTGTTTCAGGGTTTAGGGCAGTGCAGTGGTGTTCAGGCAGCCTAGGGGGCCGTGCAGGGGGTGGTATTTCAGGGTTTTGGGCAGTGCAGTGATGTTCGGGCAGTGTAGGGGTCGTGCAGGGGGTGGTGTTTCAGGGTTTAGGGCAGTGCTGTGGTGTTCGGGCAGTGTTGGGGGTCTTGTGGGGGTGGTGTTTCAGGGTTTAGGGCAGTGGTGTTCTGGAAGTGTAGGGGGTCTTGCTGGGGGTGGTGTTTCAGGGTTTAGGGCAGTGCAGTGGTGTTCTGGCAGTGTAGGGGGTCTTGCTGGGGGTGGTGTTTCAGGGTTTAGGGCAGTGCAGTGGTGTTCGGGCAGTGTAGGGGGTCGTGCAGGTGGGTGGTATTTCAGGGTTTAGGGCAGTGCAGTGGTGTTTGGCCAGTGTGGGTGGTCGTGCTGGGGTGGTGTTTTAGGGTTTAGGGTAGTGCAGTGGTGTTTGGGCAGTGTGGGTGGTCATGTTGGGGGTGGTGTTTCAGATTGTAGGGCAGTGCAGTGGTGTTCGGGCAGTGTAGGGGGTCTTGCTGGGGGTGGTGTTTCAGGGTTTAGGGCAGTGCAGTGGTGTTCTGGCAGTGTAGGGGGTCTTGCTGGGGGTGGTGTTTCAGGGTTTAGGGCAGTGCAGTGGTGTTTGGGCAGTGTAGGGGGTCATGCATGTGGGTGGTATTTCAGGGTTTAGGGCAGTGCAGTGGTGTTTGGGCAGAGTGGGTGGTCGTGCTGGGGTGGTGTTTTAGGGTTTAGGGCAGTGCAGTGGTGTTTGGGCAGTGTGGGTGGTCATGTTGGGGGTGGTGTTTCAGATTATAGGGCAGTGCAGTGGTGTTCAGGCAGTGTAGGGGGTGTGCGGGGGGTGGTGTTTCAGGGTTTAGGGCAGTGCAGTGGTGTTCGGGCAGTGTAGGGGGTTGTGCTGGGGCTGGTGTTTCAGGGTTTAGGGCAGGGCAGTTGTGTTCGGGCAGTGTAGGGGTCGTGCAGGGGGTGGTGTTTCAGGGTTTAGGGCAGTGCTGTGGTGTTCGGGCAGTGTTGGGGGTCTTGTGGGGGTGGTGTTTCAGGGTTTAGGGCAGTGGTGTTCTGGAAGTGTAGGGGGTCTTGCTGGGGGTGGTGTTTCAGGGTTTAGGGCTGTGCAGTGGTGTTCTGGCAGTGTAGGGGGTCTTGCTGGGGGTGGTGTTTCAGGGTTTAGGGCAGTGCAGTGGTGTTCGGGCAGTGTAGGGGGTCGTGCAGGTGGGTGGTATTTCAGGGTTTAGGGCAGTGCAGTGGTGTGTGGGCAGTGTGGGTGGTCGTGCTGGGGTGGTGTTTTAGGGTTTAGGACAGTGCAGTGGTGTTTGGGCAGTGTGGGTGGTCATGTTGGGGGTGGTGTTTCAGATTGTAGGGCAGTGCAGTGGTGTTCGGGCAGTGTAGGGGGTGTGCGGGGGGTAGTGTTTCAGGGTTTAGGGCAGTGCAGTGGTGTTCGGGCAGTGTAGGGGGTTGTGCTGGGGCTGGTGTTTCAGGGTTTAGGGCAGGGCAGTGGTGTTCGGGCAGTGTGGGGGTCGTGCTGGGGCTGGTGATTCAGGGTTTAGGGCAGTGCAGTGGTGTTCGGGTAGTGTGGGGGTTCGTGTTCGGGTGGTGGTTCAGAGCTTAGGGCAGTGCATTGGTGTTCGGGTAGTGTGGGAGGTCGTGCTGTGGTTGGTGGTTCAGGGTTTAGGGCAGTGCAGTGGTGTTCGGGCAGTGTGGGGGTCATGTTGGGGGTGGTGTTTCAGATTGTAGGGCAGTGCAGTGGTGTTCGGGCAGTGTAGGGGGTTGTGCGGGGGTGGTGTTTCAGGGTTTAGGGCAGTGCAGTGGTGTTCGGGCAGTGTAGGGGGTCATGCTGGGGCTGGTGTTTCAGGGTTTAGGGCAGGGCAGTGGTGTTCGGGCAGTGTGGGGGGTCGTGCTGGGGCTGGTGTTTCAGGGTTTAGGGCAGTGCAGTGGTGTTCGGGTAGTGTGGGGGTTCGTGTTCGGGTGGTGGTTCAGAGCTTAGGGCAGTGCATTGGTGTTCGGGTAGTGTGGGAGGTCATGCTGTGGTTGGTGGTTCAGGGTTTAGGGCAGTGCAGTGGTGTTCGGGCAGTGTGGGGGTCATGTTGGGGGTGGTGTTTCAGATTGTAGGGCAGTGCAGTGGTGTTCGGGCAGTGTAGGGGGTTGTGCGGGGGTGGTGTTTCAGGGTTTAGGGCAGTGCAGTGGTGTTTGGGCAGTGTAGGGAGTCATGCTGGGGCTGGTGTTTCAGGGTTTAGGGCAGGGCAGTGGTGTTCGGGCAGTGTAGGGGGTCGTGCTGGTGCTGTGTTTCAGGGTTTAGGGCAGTGCAGTGGTGTTTGGGTAGTGTGGGAGGTCGTGCTGGGGTTGGTGGTTCAGGGTTTAGGGCAGTGCAGTGGTGTTCTGGCAGTGTAGGGGTTCATGCAGGTGGGTGGTATTTCAGGGTTTAGGGCAGTGCAGTGGTGTTTGGGCAGTGTGGGTGGTCATGCTGGGGGTGGTGTTTTAGGGTTTAGGGCAGTGCAGTGGTGTTCGGGCAGTGTGGAGGGTCATGTTGGGGGTGGTGTTTCAGATTGTAGGGCAGTGCAGTGGTGTTCGGGCAGTGTAGGGGGCTGTGCGGGGGTGGTGTTTCAGGGTTTAGGGCAGTGCAGTGGTGTTCGGGTAGTGTGGGGGTTCGTGTTCGGGTGGTGGTTCAGAGCTTAGGGCAGTGCATTGGTGTTCGGGTAGTGTGGGAGGTCGTGCTGTGGTTGGTGGTTCAGGGTTTAGGGCAGTGCAGTGGTGTTCGGGCAGTGTGGGGGACATGTTGGGGGTGGTGTTTCAGATTGTAGGACAGTGCAGTGGTGTTCGGGCAGTGTAGGGGGTTGTGCGGGGGGTGGTGTTTCAGGGTTTAGGGCAGTGCAGTGGTGTTCGGGCAGTGTAGGGGGTCGTGCTGGGGCTGGTGTTTCAGGGTTTAGGGCAGGGCAGTGGTGTTCGGGCAGTGTGGGGGGTCGTGCTGGGGCTGGTGTTTCAGGGTTTAGGGCAGTGCAGTGGTGTTCGGGTAGTGTGGGGGTTCGTGTTTGGGTGGTGGTTCAGAGCTTAGGGCAGTGCAGTGGTGTTTGGGTAGTGTGGGAGGTCGTGCTGGGGTTGGTGGTTCAGGGTTTAGGACACGTCAGTGGTGTTCTGGCAGTGTAGGGGGTCATGCAGGTGGGTGGTATTTCAGGGTTTAGGGCAGTGCAGTGGTGTTTGGGCAGTGTGGGTGGTCATGCTGGGGGTGGTGTTTTAGGGTTTAGGGCAGTGCAGTGGTGTTCGGGCAGTGTGGAGGGTCATGTTGGGGGTGGTGTTTCAGATTGTAGGGCAGTGCAGTGTTGTTAGGGCAGTGTAGGGGGTCATGCTGGGGCTGGTGTTTCAGGGTTTAGGGCAGGGTAGTGGTGTTCGGGCAGTGTGGGGGATCGTGCTGGGGCTGGTGTTTCAGGGTTTAGGGAAGTGCAGTGGTGTTCGGGTAGTGTAGGGGGTCGTGTTCGGGTGGTGGTTCAGAGCTTAGGGCAGTGCAGTGGTGTTCGAGTAGTGTAGGAGGTCGTGCTGGGGTTGGTGGTTCAGGGTTTAGGGCAGTGCAGTGGTGTTCGGGCAGTGTGGGGTGTCGTGCTGGGGCTGGTGTTTCAGGATTTAGGTTAGTGCAGTGGTGTTTGGGCAGTGTGGGGGGTCGTGCTAGGGCTGGTGTTTCAGGTTTTAGGGCAGTTCAGTGGTGTTCGGGCAGTGTGGGGGGTCATGTTTGGGCTGGTGTTTCAGGGATTTGGGCAGTGCAGTGGTGTTCGGGCAGTGTAGGGGTCGTGCGGGTACTTGTGTTTCAGGGTTTAGGGCAGAGCAGTGGTGTTCGGGCAGTGTAGGGAGACTTGCTGGTGCTGGTGTTTCAGTGTTTAGGGCAGAGCAGTGGTGTTCAGGCAGTGTAGGGCGTCATGCTGGTGCTGGTCTTTCAGGGTTTAGGGCAGAGTAGTGGTGTTTGAGCAGTGTAGGGGGATGTTCTGGGGGTGGTGTTTCAGGGTTTACGGCAGTGCAGTGGTGTTCGGGCAGTGTAGGGGTCGTGCAGGTGGGTGGTGTTTCAGGGTTTAGGGCAGTGCAGTGGTGTTCGGGCAGTGTGGGTAGTCAAGCTGGGGGTGGTGTTTCAGGTTTTAGGGCAGTGCAGTTGTGCTCGGGCTGTGTGGGGAGTGGTGCTGAAGGGTGGTGTTTCAGGGTTTAGTGCAGTGCAGTGGTGTTCGGACAGTGTGGAGGGTAGTGTTGGGGGTGATGTTTCAGATTTTACGTCAGTGCAGTGGTGTTTTGGGCAATGTAGGGGGTCGTGCGGGGGGTGGTGTTTCAGGGTTTGCGGCAGTGCAGTAGTGTTCGGGCAGTGTAGGGGGTCGTGCTGGGGCTGGTGTTTCAGGGTTTAGGGCAGTGCACTGGTGTTCGGGTAGTGTGGGGGGTCATGCTGGGTCTGGTGGTTCAGAGTTTAGGGCAGTGCAGTGGTGTTCGGGCAGTGTGGGGGAGTCTTGCTGGGGCTGGTGTTTCAGGGTTTAGGGCAGTGCAGTGGTGTTCGGGCAGTGTAGGGGATCGTGCTGGTGCTGGTGTTTCAGGGTTTAGGGCAGTGCAGTGGTGTTCGGGCAGTGTAGGGGTTCTTGCTGGGGGTGGTGTTTTCTGGGTTTAGGGCAGTGCAGTGGTGTTCGGGCAGTGTAGGGGGTCATGCTGGTGCTGGTCTTTCAGGGTTTAGGGCAGAGCAGTGGTGTTTGGGCAGTGTAGGGGGACGTGCTGGGGGTGGTGTTTCAGGGTTTAGGGCAGTGCAGTGGTGTTCGGGCAGTGTGGGGGGTCATGCAGGTGGGTGGTGTTTCAGGGTTTAGGGCAGTGCAGTGGTGTTCGGGCAGTGTAGGTGGTCGTGCAGGGGGTAGTGTTTAATGTTTTAGGGCAGTGCAATGTTGTGTGGGCAGTGTAGGGGGTTGTGCTGGGGGTTGTGTTTTAGGGTTTAGGGCAGTGCAGTGGTGTTCGGGTAGTGTAGGGGGTCATGCTGGGGGCTGTGTTTTAGGGTTTAGGGCAGTGCAGTTGTGTTTGGGCAGTGTAGGGGGTCATTCTGGGGGTGATGTTTTAGGGTTTAGGGCAGTGCAGTGGTGTTCGGGCAGTGTAGGGTTTGTGCTGGTGCTGGTGTTTTAGGGTTTAAGGCAGAGCAGTGGTGTTCGGGCAGTGTAGGGGGACATACTGGTGCTGGTGTTTCAGTGTTTAGGGCGCTGCAGTGGTGTTCAGGCAGCATAGGGGGTCATGCAGGGGGTGGTATTTCAGGGTTTAGGGCAGTGCAGTGATGTTCGGGCAGTATAGGGGGTCGTGCAGGGGGTGGTGTTTCAGGGTTTAGGGCAGTGCAGTGGTGTTTGGGCAGTGTTGGGGTCTTGTGGGGGATGGTGTTTCAGGGTTTAGGGCAGTGGTGTTCAGGCTGTGGTGGGGAATCTTGCTGGGGTGGTGTTTCAGGGTTTAGGGCAGTGCAGTGGTGTTCTGGCAGTGTAGGGGGTCATGCAGGGGGTGGTATTTCAGGGTTTAGGGCAGTGCAGTGGTGTTTGGGCAGAGTGGGTGGTCGTGCTGGGGTGGTGTTTTAGGGTTTAGGGCAGTGCAGTGGTGTTTGGGCAGTGTGGGTGGTCATGTTGGGGGTGGTGTTTCAGATTATAGGGCAGTGCAGTGGTGTTCAGGCAGTGTAGGGGGTGTGCGGGGGGTGGTGTTTCAGGGTTTAGGGCAGTGCAGTGGTGTTCGGGCAGTGTAGGGGGTTGTGCTGGGGCTGGTGTTTCAGGGTTTAGGGCAGGGCAGTTGTGTTCGGGCAGTGTAGGGGTCGTGCAGGGGGTGGTGTTTCAGGGTTTAGGGCAGTGCTGTGGTGTTCGGGCAGTGTTGGGGTCTTGTGGGGGTGGTGTTTCAGGGTTTAGGGCAGTGGTGTTCTGGAAGTGTAGGGGGTCTTGCTGGGGGTGGTGTTTCAGGGTTTAGGGCTGTGCAGTGGTGTTCTGGCAGTGTAGGGGGTCTTGCTGGGGGTGGTGTTTCAGGGTTTAGGGCAGTGCAGTGGTGTTCGGGCAGTGTAGGGGGTCGTGCAGGTGGGTGGTATTTCAGGGTTTAGGGCAGTGCAGTGGTGTGTGGGCAGTGTGGGTGGTCGTGCTGGGGTGGTGTTTTAGGGTTTAGGACAGTGCAGTGGTGTTTGGGCAGTGTGGGTGGTCATGTTGGGAGTGGTGTTTCAGATTGTAGGGCAGTGCAGTGGTGTTCGGGCAGTGTAGGGGGTGTGCGGGGGGTAGTGTTTCAGGGTTTAGGGCAGTGCAGTGGTGTTCGGGCAGTGTAGGGGGTTGTGCTGGGGCTGGTGTTTCAGGGTTTAGGGCAGGGCAGTGGTGTTCGGGCAGTGTGGGGGTCGTGCTGGGGCTGGTGATTCAGGGTTTAGGGCAGTGCAGTGGTGTTCGGGTAGTGTGGGGGTTCGTGTTCGGGTGGTGGTTCAGAGCTTAGGGCAGTGCATTGGTGTTCGGGTAGTGTGGGAGGTCGTGCTGTGGTTGGTGGTTCAGGGTTTAGGGCAGTGCAGTGGTGTTCGGGCAGTGTGGGGGTCATGTTGGGGGTGGTGTTTCAGATTGTAGGGCAGTGCAGTGGTGTTCGGGCAGTGTAGGGGGTTGTGCGGGGGTGGTGTTTCAGGGTTTAGGGCAGTGCAGTGGTGTTCGGGCAGTGTAGGGGGTCATGCTGGGGCTGGTGTTTCAGGGTTTAGGGCAGGGCAGTGGTGTTCGGGCAGTGTGGGGGGTCGTGCTGGGGCTGGTGTTTCAGGGTTTAGGGCAGTGCAGTGGTGTTCGGGTAGTGTGGGGGTTCGTGTTCGGGTGGTGGTTCAGAGCTTAGGGCAGTGCATTGGTGTTCGGGTAGTGTGGGAGGTCATGCTGTGGTTGGTGGTTCAGGGTTTAGGGCAGTGCAGTGGTGTTCGGGCAGTGTGGGGGTCATGTTGGGGGTGGTGTTTCAGATTGTAGGGCAGTGCAGTGGTGTTCGGGCAGTGTAGGGGGTTGTGCGGGGGTGGTGTTTCAGGGTTTAGGGCAGTGCAGTGGTGTTTGGGCAGTGTAGGGGGTCATGCTGGGGCTGGTGTTTCAGGGTTT
This sequence comes from Triturus cristatus, assembly GCF_964204655.1. NCBI lineage: Eukaryota > Metazoa > Chordata > Amphibia > Caudata > Salamandridae > Triturus > Triturus cristatus. The sequence continues at coordinate 1,265,044,559 of NC_140579.1, read as the reverse complement.
AGGGCAGGGCAGTGGTGTTCGGGCAGTGTAGAGGGTCATGCTGGTGCTGTGTTTCAGGGTTTAGGGCAGTGCAGTGGTGTTTGGGTAGTGTGGGAGGTCGTGCTGGGGTTGGTGGTTCAGGGTTTAGGGCAGTGCAGTGGTGTTCTGGCAGTGTAGGGGTTCATGCAGGTGGGTGGTATTTCAGGGTTTAGGGCAGTGGTGTTTGGGCAGTGTGGGTGGTCATGCTGGGGGTGGTGTTTTAGGGTTTAGGGCAGTGCAGTGGTGTTCGGGCAGTGTGGAGGGTCATGTTGGGGGTGGTGTTTCAGATTGTAGGGCAGTGCAGTGGTGTTCGGGCAGTGTAGGGGGCTGTGCGGGGGTGGTGTTTCAGGGTTTAGGGTAGTGCAGTGGTGTTCGGGTAGTGTGGGGGTTCGTGTTCGGGTGGTGGTTCAGAGCTTAGGGCAGTGCATTGGTGTTCGGGTAGTGTGAGAGGTTGTGCTGTGGTTGGTGGTTCAGGGTTTAGGGCAGTGCAGTGGTGTTCGGGCAGTGTGGGGGTCATGTTGGGGGTGGTGTTTCAGATTGTAGGGCAGTGCAGTGGTGTTCGGGCAGTGTAGGGGGTTGTGCGGGGGGTGGTGTTTCAGGGTTTAGGGCAGTGCAGTGGTGTTCGGGCAGTGTAGGGGGTCGTGCTGGGGCTGGTGTTTCAGGGTTTAGGGCAGGGCAGTGGTGTTCGGGCAGTGTGGGGGGTCGTGCTGGGGCTGGTGTTTCAGGGTTTAGGGCAGTGCAGTGGTGTTCGGGTAGTGTGGGGGTTCGTGTTTGGGTGGTGGTTCAGAGCTTAGGGCAGTGCAGTGGTGTTTGGGTAGTGTGGGAGGTCGTGCTGGGGTTGGTGGTTCAGGGTTTAGGGCACGTCAGTGGTGTTCTGGCAGTGTAGGGGGTCATGCAGGTGGGTGGTATTTCAGGGTTTAGGGCAGTGCAGTGGTGTTTGGGCAGTGTGGGTGGTCATGCTGGGGGTGGTGTTTTAGGGTTTAGGGCAGTGCAGTGGTGTTGGGGCAGTGTGGAGGGTCATGTTGGGGGTGGTGTTTCAGATTGTAGGGCAGTGCAGTGTTGTTAGGGCAGTGTAGGGGGTCATGCTGGGGCTGGTGTTTCAGGGTTTAGGGCAGGGTAGTGGTGTTCGGGCAGTGTGGGGGATCGTGCTGGGGCTGGTGTTTCAGGGTTTAGGGAAGTGCAGTGGTGTTCGGGTAGTGTAGGGGGTCGTGTTCGGGTGGTGGTTCAGAGCTTAGGGCAGTGCAGTGGTGTTCGAGTAGTGTAGGAGGTCGTGCTGGGGTTGGTGGTTCAGGGTTTAGGGCAGTGCAGTGGTGTTCGGGCAGTGTGGGGTGTCGTGCTGGGGCTGGTGTTTCAGGATTTAGGTTAGTGCAGTGGTGTTTGGGCAGTGTGGGGGGTCGTGCTAGGGCTGGTGTTTCAGGGTTTAGGGCAGTTCAGTGGTGTTCGGGCAGTGTGGGGGGTCATGTTGGGGCTGGTGTTTCAGGGTTTTGGGCAGTGCAGTGGTGTTCGGGCAGTGTAGGGGTCGTGCGGGTACTTGTGTTTCAGGGTTTAGGGCAGAGCAGTGGTGTTCGGGCAGTGTAGGGAGACTTGCTGGTGCTGGTGTTTCAGTGTTTAGGGCAGAGCAGTGGTGTTCAGGCAGTGTAGGGCGTCATGCTGGTGCTGGTCTTTCAGGGTTTAGGGCAGAGTAGTGGTGTTTGAGCAGTGTAGGGGGATGTGCTGGGGGTGGTGTTTCAGGGTTTACGGCAGTGCAGTGGTGTTCGGGCAGTGTAGGGGTCGTGCAGGTGGGTGGTGTTTCAGGGTTTAGGGCAGTGCAGTGGTGTTCGGGCAGTGTGGGTAGTCAAGCTGGGGGTGGTGTTTCAGGTTTTAGGGCAGTGCAGTTGTGCTCGGGCTGTGTGGGGAGTGGTGCTGAAGGGTGGTGTTTCAGGGTTTAGTGCAGTGCAGTGGTGTTCGGACAGTGTGGAGGGTAGTGTTGGGGGTGATGTTTCAGATTTTACGTCAGTGCAGTGGTGTTTTGGGCAATGTAGGGGGTCGTGCGGGGGGTGGTGTTTCAGGGTTTGCGGCAGTGCAGTAGTGTTCGGGCAGTGTAGGGGGTCGTGCTGGGGCTGGTGTTTCAGGGTTTAGGGCAGTGCACTGGTGTTCGGGTAGTGTGGGGGGTCATGCTGGGTCTGGTGGTTCAGAGTTTAGGGCAGTGCAGTGGTGTTCGGGCAGTGTGGGGGAGTCTTGCTGGGGCTGGTGTTTCAGGGTTTAGGGCAGTGCAGTGGTGTTCGGGCAGTGTAGGGGATCGTGCTGGTGCTGGTGTTTCAGGGTTTAGGGCAGTGCAGTGGTGTTCGGGCAGTGTAGGGGTTCTTGCTGGGGGTGGTGTTTTCTGGGTTTAGGGCAGTGCAGTGGTGTTCGGGCAGTGTAGGGGGTCATGCTGGTGCTGGTCTTTCAGGGTTTAGGGCAGAGCAGTGGTGTTTGGGCAGTGTAGGGGGACGTGCAGGGGGTGGTGTTTCAGGGTTTAGGGCAGTGCAGTGGTGTTCGGGCAGTGTGGGGGGTCGTGCAGGTGGGTGGTGTTTCAGGGTTTAGGGCAGTGCAGTGGTGTTCGGGCAGTGTAGGTGGTCGTGCAGGGGGTAGTGTTTAATGTTTTAGGGCAGTGCAATGTTGTGTGGGCAGTGTAGGGGGTTGTGCTGGGGGTTGTGTTTTAGGGTTTAGGGCAGTGCAGTGGTGTTCGGGTAGTGTAGGGGGTCATGCTGGGGGCTGTGTTTTAGGGTTTAGGGCAGTGCAGTTGTGTTTGGGCAGTGTAGGGGGTCATTCTGGGGGTGATGTTTTAGGGTTTAGGGCAGTGCAGTGGTGTTCGGGCAGTGTAGGGTTTGTGCTGGTGCTGGTGTTTTAGGGTTTAGGGCAGAGCAGTGGTGTTCGGGCAGTGTAGGGGGACATACTGGTGCTGGTGTTTCAGTGTTTAGGGCGCTGCAGTGGTGTTCAGGCAGCATAGGGGGTCATGCAGGGGGTGGTATTTCAGGGTTTAGGGCAGTGCAGTGATGTTCGGGCAGTATAGGGGGTCGTGCAGGGAGTGGTGTTTCAGGGTTTAGGGCAGTGCAGTGGTGTTTGGGCAGTGTTGGGGGTCTTGTGGGGGATGGTGATTCAGGGTTTAGGGCAGTGGTGTTCAGGCTGTGGTGGGGAATCTTGCTGGGGTGGTGTTTCAGGGTTTAGGGCAGTGCAGTGGTGTTCTGGCAGTGTAGGGGGTCATGCAGGGGGTGGTGTTTCAGGGTTTAGGGCAGTGCAGTGGTGTTCAGGCAGCCTAGGGGGTCGTGCAGGGGGTGGTATTTCAGGGTTTTGGGCAGTGCAGTGATGTTCGGGCAGTGTAGGGGTCATGCAGGGGGTGGTGTTTCAGGGTTTAGGGCAGTGCTGTGATGTTTGGGCAGTGTTGGGGGTCTTGTGGGGGTGGTGTTTCAGGGTTTAGGGCAGTGGTGGTCTGGCAGTGTAGGGGGTCTTGCTGGGGGTGGTGTTTCAGGGTTTAGGGCAGTTCAGTGGTGTTCTGGCAGTGTAGGGGGTCTTGCTGGGGGTGGTGTTTCAGGGTTTAGGGCAGTGCAGAGGTGTTTGGGCAGTGTAGGGGGTCGTGCAGGTGGGTGGTATTTCAGGGTTTAGGGCAGTGCAGTGGTGTTTGGGTAGTGTGAGTGGTCGTGCTGGGGTGGTGTTTTAGGGTTTAGGGCAGTGCAGTGGTGTTCGGGCAGTGTTGGGGGTCATGTTGGGGGTGGTGTTTCAGATTGTAGGGCAGTGCAGTGGTGTTCGGGCAGTGTAGGGAGTTGTGCAGGGGGTGGTGTTTCAGGGTTTAGGGCAGTGCAGTGGTGTTTGGGCAGTGTAGGGGGTCGTGCTGGGGCTGGTGTTTCAGGGTTTAGGGCAGGGCAGTGGTGTTCGGGCAGTGTGGGGGGTCGTGCTGGGGCTGGTGGTTCAGAGCTTAGGGCAGTGCAGTGGTGTTCGGGCAGTGTGGGAGGTCATGCTGGGGTTGGTGGTTCAGGGTTTAGGGCAGTGCAGTGGTGTTCTGGCAGTGTAGGGGGTCATGCAGGTGGGTGGTATTTCAGGGTTTAGGGCAGTGCAGTGGTGTTTGGGCAGTGTGGGTGGTCATGCTGGGGGTGGTGTTTTAGGGTTTAGGGCAGTGCAGAGGTGTCCGGGCAGTGTGGAGGGTCATGTTGGGGGTGGTGTTTCAGATTGTAGGGCAGTGCAGTGGTGTTCGGGCAGTGTAGGGGGTCGTGCGGGGGTGGTGTTTCAGGGTTTAGGGCAGTGCAGTGGTGTTTGGGCAGTGTAGGGGGTCGTGCTGGGGCTGGTGTTTCAGGGTTTAGGGCAGGGCAGTGGTGTTCGGGCAGTGTGGGGGGTCGTGCTGGGGCTGGTGTTTCAGGGTTTAGGGCAGTGCAGTGGTGTTCGGGTCGTGTGGGGAGTCATGTTCGGGTGGTGGTTCAGAGCTTAGGGCAGTGCAGTGGTGTTCGGGTAGTGTGGGAGGTCGTTCTGGGGCTGGTGTTTCAGGATTTAGGTTAGTGCAGTGGTGTTCGTGCAGTGTGGGGGGTCATGCTAGGGCTGGTGTTTCAGGGTTTAGGGCAGTTCAATGGTGTTCGGTGTGAGAAGTTGGCCTGGTATATGATGCTCACTAGTTAAAGTGATCACCTTGTACCATGCCAAGCAACCCTTATGGTGTGGTTGTAAGTCAACCTTTTCGGACTAGCTGCCCTAGTGGTAGCGTAGGCTAAGCAGTCTTTGAGGCTAAACTCGTGAAGCGTGTTAAGCCAGCTGTTTTACCAAATGTAACCCCCTTTTATACCAATGAAAGGACACCACACAGATATATATTCAAAATATATATGTATTTATTTCTCAAAGTAACCCCTAGTCTCTTTATGAGCACAGGAGCACAAATCGTCAAACAAGATTATCACAGAATACACAGAAGTTGCACGTTATATGGATAGGCCCTGGTGGCCACTCAAACCATATACTAAAATAGTGGTATAAGTACCACGAACAGAAAAGGGAAAAGGCCTAGGGCCTCTAGAATCGCTGGGCCTACAAGGAGCTAACGTCAGTTAGTGACCAGGAGGTCCACGGGTGGCGTGTGCAGAGCAAATAGTCACACGCGTGCTCCCATAGGTTTCAATGGGTGCGTAAAAAGTACAAAGTTACTGCAAAGAGGATCTTCCGGATGGACTAGGAACTCAAGATTTGGAACACAGGCACTAGAGATGTAATACTACACTTGGGCACAGGTGTGCCAGCTTTACCTCACCCACAGGAAGCGGGTGCATAGGCCTCGAAGTGCGTCGGGTTTCTTCTATCTGTTCCGTGGAGCTTGAAGACAAAGATGCTGCAGGCGGTCGGTCCGGGAGAGATGCAGTGGATCCAAGAGTGGATCGGAGATGTTGAAGACCTGTAAGCAGAGGGGACAGTGTTCACAGTCACTAGCCAGTGACCAGCGTGGCACCAGGTGGGTACCAGGCGATGTCGGGTGCAAACAGGTGATGAGGGGTAGCTTGTCTCCGCAGCCACGTGGTCCCTGAAGGTCGACGACGTCCAGGAGTCGGCTCACGAGCTGTCCCACGTAGGCTCTCGCTGTCGGCGGTGTCGGCGACTTGATCGAAGCAAACAAGCCTTGGCAAAAGCAATTGTAGGAGGATTCGGAAATCAGCTGTTGGTTCTGACCAGCAAGGTCAGAGGGATTGCTCCTTTGGAGGGGAGCAAGGGCCAGTCTGGAGCAACCAGACCAGCAGTGTATTTCATCGAGTTCGTCGCCAAGATGGCCACTGGCCAGCGGGCCAGCAACCGGTTAGGCGCGTCGAGTGGCAAAATGCAGAAGGGCCCCACGCAGATCGTGGAGATGCTGGAGGGCTCACCTTTGGTGCAGATGCTGCTCGGGGGTTGGGCTTCTCAGATCCCAAAGCACAACTTGGAGGGAGCCTCGGTTGTTGCACTTGTCAGCTTGTCGTAGTCGTTCCAAGATGGCTGGCTCCACGTGTCTCGGTGCCTCCACGGGTCTCTTCTTCTCAGGGACTGTGGATCGGGCGGTGAGAGGTCTGGAGGACCAGGTTTTGTCAGTCTCTGGGCTCGGGGTCCGGCGGGAGGCGGCGGCAAAGCAGACGTTGATGCGCTGGATGGTGCTTGCGTTAGCAAGGTGGTCACTCCCTGACCACAGGGGAGATTTTCTTCAGTCTTCTGTGCAGCAGAATGTCGAAGTTCCCGTCTTCTTCTTAGTTTCAAGTTGATTCCAGGATGTCTGAAGTCTTAGGACACAGCTCCTACCTTTAAGCGGATTCTAGGGGCCGGACTACCTGCTAGGTCCCTCCCTATGGGTGGGACCAGGAAGGGGGGTGGTTACACCCCCAATCCTTTGTCCAGCTCGCCCCAGGCCCGGGACTGGTGAGCCCCAGGACCGGTTTGAACTGGCATATGCACCGAGGCTCCTTGTGAGCCACAGGCATGTCTGGTTTCTTTCAAGCCCTACCTGACCAATACACAAAATCCTGTCTGGGGTGGTGCATGCACCTCCCCTGGCAGGAAACCCTTTGTCCACACCTCCCAAGCTGGAAGGACTCCCAGCAGCAGGAGGATAGACTTGTGTCTGTGGTGGCAGCATCCATTTTGTGGAGCTGAGGCTATGTCTGATGTTACCCGGGTTTCAGGCACTGTACATGTCGTGTCCCTCTAGAAGGGTGGAATGCTAACCCCGTCGCCAGAATTGGCGAGGGGTTAGTATTCCAATTCGTATGACACCTTACTCGACATGTTTTGATAAAGCCAAACCAAAGATAGCATTTAACCGCGAGGTTCATAATGCACTTAAGAGTATATGGTATGACGATATCTGGAAACAGTAGAAGGAAGTTGTTCCGACCACTGCAGACAGGCTCAGCTCATGCCAGAGCACCATCTCACATGGAACCAAGCACTCTGCCTTCAGGATTGTTAAGGCCTGCCATAGGAGTGACTTATAGGTTAACATGTGTCCCATTTAAGGTTAGGTATAGGTATACTACACCTAAGTAAGAGGTGGTTACACCAACTTACCCCAGCTGAGGGATCAGCCAGTTGTGTCAAATTTGTTAGGCCAGGCCAGGGGTGGCATAATACATGCTTCAGCCCCTGGTAGGCCTTAGATACACCAATGCCCTGGGTACCTAGTGTACACTGGTACAGGGGCTCACAGGGTGATCTAACCAATTGGGTATGTACCTAGGGTACATGGAGTCCATTTTAAAGAGAGAACAGCCAGGCTGAGATCCTGAATGGCAGGATCTCAGGCCAACTAAGTCGAAAAACCAGCTAGACACTAGGCAAAAATTTGGGGGTAACCATAGTCAGATATCCACCTTCCTACACAACCCCCCCCCCAAACGAAGGGAGATAAGGCTGACCTTGACCAGGTAAGCCTATATTGCCCAAGTGGCCATATAAGGAGGAACCAGCACTGGCATGGTTACCCCCTGTCTCATGGTCCACTAAGCAATCCCTCACCCTAAGGGTATCAGAGGGTCTCCACCATAGGGAATCTCTACCTTTGGTGTGTCTTGGCAAAGTAAAAGGCTGGTGTTGAGATGGAGTACTGAAGTGAGTGTCCTCAAAGTGAGGTCTCAGCTTCCTCCAATCATTCTCCACCATGGATGCCTTTCTTTCCTTAACTGAGTTGCACTGTGCTCTCAGGGTCAGCCTCTGGCTACCTAAAGCTGGAGGCTGGGTCCCTTTTGTGGACTTACTGGAGGGACAGGTCAGGTCTGGGGCCCTAAGGTCCCATGTTTGCCTGTACCCAACAGAATCCCTCTGGGGGAGGTCCCTAACTACCTGTAAAGGAGATCCCTCAGGAATGTTTTTACCCATCACCTGACTAGGGCTACTAGCCAGGCAATCCTCATTCTTTTGATGGGGGGGTTCTTGTGGACAGGGGCCCTCTGGGGGTCCACTGGCCTCCCTGACCTCTGCAGTCCTGGGCTGACTGAGGCAGGGTAGAGAGAGGCAGGTTACCTGCACCAGACTGGGTCCCACCTTGGAAGGGGCCACTGACATCAGAGGCTCTGCCAGGCCAGGCCTGGCTACCTCTGGGGCAGTTCCTTCACAAGGGGTGAGGTCAGATCCCTGAGGAGGCTGACCTTTTCCTAATGTCTGGGGAGAGGGAGACTTTTCTTCCTCCCCACTACTCTCAGTTTGTGTGGAGTGATCCATTGTTTCAGGCTTCACTACACCTATGTCAGTCTGAGTATAGGCTGAGACCATTACAGCCTTGCCAACCTTTTCAGGGGGGCACTCAGTTTGTGTTTGAGCTGTGACTGTCACAGCTCTGCCAGTCTCTACAGGGAAGTCTGTCTGTGCCTGGGCTGTGGCTACCACTGCCCTTCCAACCTTTTCAGGGAGGAAATCTATTTGGACAGGGGTTGTGAATGGCACAACCCCCCTACCCTTTTGTGACAGGCCTACCATTTTAGAATGGGTGTCTTGTTCAACTCCAGCCCAGGCTGAGAGTTCTAAGTCATTCCCCAGTAAGCAGTCTACAGGCAAGGTTGGGGACACTGCTACCCTTTTAGGGCCAGTGACCCCTCCCCAGCTGAGACATACCTCTGCCATGGGATGACTGTTCTGTTTGCCATCAATGTTAGTCACCTGGTAGGAGAAACCAGGCAAAAGCTGCTCAGAGGGAACTAGCCAATGGGCCACCATTGTGATGCTAGCTCCAGTGTCTCTGTAGGCCTCAGCTTTTGTACCATTGATGTAGGGCTCCTGTCTGTACCTACCCAAAGTGTTGGGACAGGCAGTGAAGTTGGCAAACCCCATGCCACCATCACAGACAAGAGTATCTGCTGCAGGGGAATTGGCTAAGCCAGGGTCCCCCTGTGTTCCCCAAGTAAACCCACCCAAATTTTTGGGGGCACTCCCACCACCTGGGGGATTACTGCTGACAGTAATAGGTGGTGTGACAGGAGTAATTGGAGGAACAGTTTTGTTTGTAGCCCTTGGGCAACTGCTGTCAGTTTTCCAATGCCCAGGAGTTTTACACTCATGGCAGTAAGGCTTTTTACCTGTGGTAGAGGAGGGAGCTTGGGACCCACCACCCTGTGTGGAGTTTTGGGGCCCTGAGGAAGATTTCTCTTTTGCCTTATCCCCTCCCTTCTCTTGAGGTTTGGTGGTATCTTTCTTTTGGTCACCACCCTGATTCTTAGGCCTGATCCTGGTCCTGACCCATTTATCTGCCCTCTTTCCCAATTCTTGGGGAGAGGTCAAATCTGAGTCTACCAGGTGTTGATGGAGGAGCTGGTTTTGACAGTTACTTAAAATCTGTTCTCTCATCATCAAATTGTACAATCCTGTATAATCAGATACCTTACTTCCCAGCAACCAACCCTCCAAAGCCTTAGTGGCACATTCAACATATTCAGACCAGTCCTGAGTCTGTGTCTTTTGGGTGTCTCTGAACATTAACCTGTACTGTTCAGTGGTTAAGCCTAACCCATCTACCAGAACACTCTCCAGGACTCTGTAGTTTCTGACATCCTCTTCTCTAACAGTGAGGAGTCTGTCTCTGCCTCTTCCTTCAAAGGAGAGCCAGAGGATTGCTGCCCACTGGTCTTCAGGAACCTGCTGTACTTTGCAGGCTCTCTCAAGAGCAGTTATCCATTTGTGGATGTCATCCCCACTTTTGTAGGGGGGCACAACCTTAGACAGGTTCCTATTGTCAAAGACCCTATCTTTGTCCTTAGGGACAATGCTGCCACCAGTGGGTATAGACCCACTCTCTCTAGGTTGCCTAGCCTTGTTCAGTTTTTCTTCCATCAGGGCTACTTCTAGCTCCTGCTTCCTGATCCTCAGCTGGGCTTCCTGCATTCTGGCCTCATGTTCCCTCCTCTGAGGGGTGGTCATCCTTTTCCTGGAGTGACCTTGAGAGCCTCTAGAGCCATGAGAAGCATTGGAGTCACCTGAGCGATTCCTTTGCCTCCCAAGCCCTGTGTTAAGTCCACTGGGGAGATCCAATGGGGTGAACCCATTGTCAGTCCCCAATAGCCTTAGTTTAGCTGGGCCAAGTATAATACTTGGCACTGGGCTAGTTCTCCCTTCATCATCACTACTTTCTGTATCCTCACCACTTTCCTCCCCTGTAGTATGGTTCTCATCTAAGGGATGGCTATTGGAACTGGGTACCTCTGTAGTATCTTCAGAAGGGGGGCCTCCTGTTCCTGACCCTAAGGGGGCTAACTGGGAAGCTTTCTTGAGTGCTCTCTGATTCTCATCATTCTGTAAGAGCTCTCTGAGCTCAGCAGAGTTTGGGTTCTTGGGCTGTTTAAGGCCTCTAAGAGTTGCCAAATGCCTGAGCTCATTCTGATTAAGGGTAGCAAAGCTGGATGTTGCCCTCTGGGGGTCACTCTCAACAGAGATGGGTACAGTGGACCCCTCTGCCCCGGCCATTGCTCTTAAGTGTGGGTGGATGTGTTGCAATCTACCTACACTTGGGTTTACCTACTAAACCTATCTAGTAGTTGTAGTCAGGGTGTGCTACTCCCTTTGCTCTACAACAACTAAGTTCAGTAGAACTTATGTATATCTAATCTTGTTTTATATGTACCTACAGGTACCTATGTGATCTTTCAATTGGTAACCAAGAGATTACAATGGTAAAACCCACCAAGCTCAAATCCAACCGCTGCTCACCAATGTGAGAAGTTGGCCTGGTATATGATGCTCACTAGTTAAAGTGATCACCTTGTACCATGCCAAGCAACCCTTATGGTGTGGTTGTAAGTCAACCTTTTCGGACTAGCTGCCCTAGTGGTAGCGTAGGCTAAGCAGTCTTTGAGGCTAAACTCGTGAAGCGTGTTAAGCCAGCTGTTTTACCAAATGTAACCCCCTTTTATACCAATGAAAGGACACCACACAGATATATATTCAAAATATATATGTATTTATTTCTCAAAGTAACCCCTAGTCTCTTTATGAGCACAGGAGCACAAATCGTCAAACAAGATTATCACAGAATACACAGAAGTTGCACGTTATATGGATAGGCCCTGGTGGCCACTCAAACCATATACTAAAATAGTGGTATAAGTACCACGAACAGAAAAGGGAAAAGGCCTAGGGCCTCTAGAATCGCTGGGCCTACAAGGAGCTAACGTCAGTTAGTGACCAGGAGGTCCACGGGTGGCGTGTGCAGAGCAAATAGTCACACGCGTGCTCCCATAGGTTTCAATGGGTGCGTAAAAAGTACAAAGTTACTGCAAAGAGGATCTTCCGGATGGACTAGGAACTCAAGATTTGGAACACAGGCACTAGAGATGTAATACTACACTTGGGCACAGGTGTGCCAGCTTTACCTCACCCACAGGAAGCGGGTGCATAGGCCTCGAAGTGCGTCGGGTTTCTTCTATCTGTTCCGTGGAGCTTGAAGACAAAGATGCTGCAGGCGGTCGGTCCGGGAGAGATGCAGTGGATCCAAGAGTGGATCGGAGATGTTGAAGACCTGTAAGCAGAGGGGACAGTGTTCACAGTCACTAGCCAGTGACCAGCGTGGCACCAGGTGGGTACCAGGCGATGTCGGGTGCAAACAAGTGATGAGGGGTAGCTTGTCTCCGCAGCCACGTGGTCCCTGAAGGTCGACGACGTCCAGGAGTCGGCTCACGAGCTGTCCCACGCAGGCTCTCGCTGTCGGCGGTGTCGGCGACTTGATCGAAGCAAACAAGCATTGGTAAAAGCAATTGTAGGAGGATTCGGAAATCAGCTGTTGGTTCTGACCAGCAAGGTCAGAGGGATTGCTCCTTTGGAGGGGAGCAAGGGCCAGTCTGGAGCAACCAGACCAGCAGTGTATTTTGTAGAGTTCGTCGCCAAGATGGCCACTGGCCAGCGGGCCAGCAACCGGTTAGGCGCGTCGAGTGGCAAAATGCAGAAGGGCCCCACGCAGATCGTGGAGATGCTGGAGGGCTCACCTTTGGTGCAGATGCTGCTCGGGGGTTGGGCTTCTCAGATCCCAAAGCACAACTTGGAGGGAGCCTCGGTTGTTGCACTTGTCAGCTTGTCGTAGTCGTTCCAAGATGGCTGGCTCCACGTGTCTCGGTGCCTCCACGGGTCTCTTCTTCTCAGGGACTGTGGATCGGGCGGTGAGAGGTCTGGAGGACCAGGTCTTGTCAGTCTCTGGGCTCGGGCTCCGGCGGGAGGCGGCGGCAAAGCAGACGTTGATGCGCTGGATGGTGCTTGCGTTAGCAAGGTGGTCACTCCCTGACCACAGGGGAGATTTTCTTCAGTCTTCTGTGCAGCAGAATGTCGAAGTTCCCGTCTTCTTCTTAGTTTCAAGTTGATTCCAGGATGTCTGAAGTCTTAGGACACAGCTCCTACCTTTAAGCGGATTCTAGGGGCCGGACTACCTGCTAGGTCCCTCCCTATGGGTGGGACCAGGAAGGGGGGTGGTTACACCCCCAATCCTTTGTCCAGCTCGCCCCAGGCCCGGGACTGGTGAGCCCCAGGACCGGTTTGAACTGGCATATGCACCGAGGCTCCTTGTGAGCCACAGGCATGTCTGGTTTCTTTCAAGCCCTACCTGACCAATACACAAAATCCTGTCTGGGGTGGTGCATGCACCTCCCCTGGCAGGAAACCCTTTGTCCACACCTCCCAAGCTGGAAGGACTCCCAGCAGCAGGAGGGCAGACTTGTGTCTGTGGTGGCAGCATCCATTTTGTGGAGCTGAGGCTATGTCTGATGTTACCCGGGTTTCAGGCACTGTACATGTCGTGTCCCTCTAGAAGGGTGGAATGCTAACCCCGTCGCCAGAATTGGCGAGGGGTTAGTATTCCAATTCGTATGACACCTTACTCGACATGTTTTGATAAAGCCAAACCAAAGATAGCATTTAACCGCGAGGTTCATAATGCACTTAAGAGTATATGGTATGACGATATCTGGAAACAGTAGAAGGAAGTTGTTCCGACCACTGCAGACAGGCTCAGCTCATGCCAGAGCACCATCTCACATGGAACCAAGCACTCTGCCTTCAGGATTGTTAAGGCCTGCCATAGGAGTGACTTATAGGTTAACATGTGTCCCATTTAAGGTTAGGTATAGGTATACTACACCTAAGTAAGAGGTGGTTACACCAACTTACCCCAGCTGAGGGATCAGCCAGTTGTGTCAAATTTGTTAGGCCAGGCCAGGGGTGGCATAATACATGCTTCAGCCCCTGGTAGGCCTTAGATACACCAATGCCCTGGGTACCTAGTGTACACTGGTACAGGGGCTCACAGGGTGATCTAACCAATTGGGTATGTACCTAGGGTACATGGAGTCCATTTTAAAGAGAGAACAGCCAGGCTGAGATCCTGAATGGCAGGATCTCAGGCCAACTAAGTCGAAAAACCAGCTAGACACTAGGCAAAAATTTGGGGGTAACCATAGTCAGATATCCACCTTCCTACATTCGGGCAGTGTGGAGGGTCGTGTTGGGGCTGGTGTTTCAGGGTTTTGGGCAGTGCAGTGGTGTTCGGGCAGTGTAGGGGTCGTGCTGGTGCTGGTGTTTCAGGGTTTAGGGCAGAGCAGTGGTGTTCGGGCAGTGTAGGGAGACTTGCTGGTGCTGGTTTTTCAGTTTTTAGGGCAGAGCAGTGGTGTTCAGGCAGTGTTGGGGGTCATGCTGGTGCTGGTCTTTCAGGGTTTAGGGCAGAGTAGTGGTGTTTGGGCAGTGTAGGGGATGTGCTGGGGTTGGTGTTTCAGGGTTTACAGCAGTGCAGTGGTGTTCGGGCAGTATAGGGGGTCGTGCAGGTGGGTGGTGTTTCAGGGTTTAGGGCAGTGCAGTGGTGTTCGGGCAGTGTGGGTAGTCGTGCTGGGGGTGGTGTTTCAGGGTTTAGTGCAGTGCAGTGGTGTTCGGGCAGTGTGGAAGGTGGTGTTGAGGGTGGTGTTTCAGATTTTAGGGCAGTGCAGTGGTGTTTTGGGCAATGTAGGGGGTCGTGTGGGGGGTGGTGTTTCAGGGTTTGCGGCAGTGCAGTGGTGTTCGGGCAGTGTAGGGGGTCGTGCTGGGGCTGGTGTTTCAGGGTTTAGGGCTGGGCAATGGTATTTGGGCAGTGTGGGGCTTCTTTCTGGGGGGTGGTGTATCAGGGTTTAGGGCAGTGCAGTGGTGTTAAGGCAATATGGGGGGTCGTGCTGGGGCTGGTGTTTCAGGGTTTAGAGCAGTGCAGTGGTGTGCAGGCAGTGTAGGGGATCTTGCTGGGGGTGGTGTTTCACGGTTTAGGGCAGTGCAGTGGTGTTCGGACAGTGTAGGGGGTTTGCTGGGGGTGATGTATCAGTGTCTAGGGCAGTGCAGTGGTGTTCGAGCAGTGTAGGGGGTCATTCAGGTTTGTGTTTCAGGGTTTAGGGCAGTGCAGTGGTGTTCAGGTAGTGTGGGGGTTGTGCTGGGGCTGGTGGTTCAGGGTTTAGGGCAGTGCAGTGGTGTTCGGGCAGTGTGGGGGGTTGTGCTGGGGCTGGTGTTTCAGGGTTTAAGGCAGTGCAGTGGTGTTCGGGCAGTGTAGGGTGTCATGGTAGGGCTGGTGGTTCAAGGTTTAGAGCAGTGCAGTGGTGTTCAGGCAGTGTAGGGGATCTTGCTGGGGGTGGTGTTTCACGGTTTAGGGCAGTGCAGTGGTGTTCGGGCAGTGTAGGGGGTTTGCTGGGGGTGATGTATCAGGGTTTAGGGCAGTGCAGTGGTGTTCGGGCAGTGTAGGGGGTCATTCAGGGTTGTGTTTCAGGGTTTAGGGCAGTGCAGTGGTGTTCAGACAGTGTAGGGGTTCTTGCTGGGTGTGGTGTTTCAGGGTTTAGGGCAGTGCAGTGATGGTCAGGCAGTGTAGGGGGTTATGTGGGGGGGTGGTGTTTCAGGGTATACGGCAGTGCAGTGGTGCACGGGCAGTGTAGGGGGTTGTGCTGGGGGTTGGTGTTTCACGGTTTAAGGCAGTGCAGTGGTGTTCGGGCAGTGTAGGGGGTCATGCTGGGGGTGATGTTTTAGGGTGTAGGGAAGAGCAGTGGTGTTCGGGCAGTGTAGGGTCATGCTGGGGCTGGTGTTTTAGGGTTTAGGACAGAGCAGTGGTGTTCAGGCAGTGTAGGGGGTCGTGCTGGGGGTTTGAGTTTCAGTGTTTAGGGCAGTGCAGTGGTGTTCAGGCGGTGTAGGGGGTTGTGCTGGAGCTGGTGTTTCAGAGTTTAGGGCAGTGCAGTGGTGTTCGGGCAGTGTAGGGGTGGTGTTTCAGGGTTTAAATCAGTGCAGTGGTGTTCGGGCAGTGCAGTGGGTCATGCAGGGGGTGGTGGCTCAGGGTTTAGGGCAGTGCAGTGGTGTTCGGGCAGGGTAGGGGTCTTGCTGGGGTGGTGTTTCAGGGTTTAGGGCAGTGCAGTGGTGTTCGAGTAGTGTAGGGGGTCATGCAGGGGGGTGGTGTTTCAGGGTATAGGGCAGTGCAGTGGTGTTCGGGCAGTGTAGGGGTGCTTGCTGGGGGGTGGTGTTTCACGGTTTAGGGCAGTGCCATGGTGTTCGGGCAGTGTAGGGGGTCATATGGGGGTGGTGTTTCATTGTTTAGGGCAGTGCAGTGGTGTTCGGGCAGTGTAGGAGGTTGTGCTGGGGGGTGGTGTTTCAGGGTTTAGGGCAGTGCAGTGGTCTTTGCGCAGTGTTGGGGTTGTGCTGGGGGTGGTGTTTCAGGGTTTAGGGCAGAGTATGTCATGAAGCCTAAGCAAATACAAGAATCAAGGCCACGCTTTCGCATAAAGCGCCTTGATTTATCCCCCTTTGAAACCCGCCCCTGTCCCGTGCAACCAGCACTCCTTAAGTGTGACCTATGACATGGTGTAAACATATGGTATGATTTAATACTGTATTGGTATATGACTCACGATGTATGTAAACTACTATTTGCCAATGATTAGTGATGGTTGTTTTCATAACAGTTACCAATGCTTAGTGATATTCGTGTTCTTATTTGATATGCCTAATTTCTTTGTTAATGCTTTTGGAGTCCGTTTTTAGCATAGGTTGGATATTTTCAGCATTGTTTTCCAATCTGGTGCCTTGAATGCAGAGCCAGGGCGCAGCAAGTGAAGCGCACTGCAATTAAGTCCGACCCGATCTTTAACCGGGATCGGAATGATGCATCTCGCGCTACGTGCGTGAGCAACGTAGGGAACGTCCTGGGCGTTCTGGGTGTTCTGGGTGTGGCATGGGTATTTAATGCCACACCCAGCCATTTCCTTCGCTTAGCCTCCTGACTTCGACGAAGAACTCACCTGGATTCCGTAGTTGCCGCGTCTTCTGTCTTCATCCACAAGAGGGCACCATAGCATCACTCAAGGGATCTAGGACAGAGAAATTCAGAGAAAAGAAGAGCTAAGTAACCATTTTTCGTTTCTGGCGCCCAACGCAAGAAAGCTTGAAGCCACTTAACAGATGTTGAGTAAAACGATAATTTTTGGAACTTTCTGCTTATGTTTTGCATAGGCTAGACCTTGGACATTCAGTTGAAAGAAAAAGACGTTAAGAAAAGTATTGTACATGCATTTTGTGTAGTATGTTTTTGCCCTGGTATTTACAGGTCTGGTGAAGGCATAAAGAATTGTTGGCGCAATCATACAAGAGTAAGTGAGGTAGTTGGTAAAGAAAGAATTTACTGATATTTAAATGTGAGAATAGAATTTAAGGTTTGTGTTTATTTATTTAGATAAAAGCACTTCAACATCAAGCTGCATCGCGTAGTCGCAACTACACTTCATCAATCTGCATACCAACACCTTCACAAGACTGCTGGACGCAATATCAAGAAATCCCCAGATCGCAGGTAGGAATACGTACTGTTAATTAAAAGACAATAGTAAGCTTAAAAGACTAGAATAAACACTTAGCGCAAAAAAACAGAAACTTAGGATCGCATTGTTTATACATATATTCTGTTGCCTCGCAGGTCGACAACAGGACTTCAACGTGCGTCCAGTATCCGGCCCTCCTCCCGGGGCTCTATTTAGTAGCCTAGTGTAAATTAAAATTCATAGGTTATCCAGTAGAGTTCTAGGAAGTTGGCTCATAGCGTCTCTGCGAAAACAATCAAGTGCTCCTGAAGGTAAGAGAGTGCTTGCACAACCTGACAGAAGGCTAAGCCCACGTAAAACATTTCGCCCGGACGCTATGAATCAAAATCCGCAGATCTCATTACAAGATATAGCTGCACTGTTAGCTGATATCAAAACAGAAAATGCAGCCTTACGTAGAGATATTTCAGTCTTACAAACAAATATGCAGGCCACAGCTTCTCCTAGTGTAAACCCTTGGAGGGGTCCCTCTATAGACAAGCCCATTTTAAAACCATCTAGTTTTACTCCAAATATGCAAACTTTGCATAGTGCTTCAGCCTCTACCCCTACGCAAATTCAAGTAGTAACACCGATTTCAGTTCCATTGGCTCCTCCAGAACGGTTTTTTGGAGACAGCGCAAAATTTACTATTTTTATGAATCAATGTCATCTACATTTTATAGCCAAACCTACAGCTTTTCCTGACGACTCCTCTAAGGTGGCTTTCATTTTATCTTATCTAGGGGGAGATGCAGCATTATGGTCAGTACCATTTGTGGATAGGAATGATCCATTACTATATGATCTCAGACGGTTTAAAGAAACCATGAAAAAATTATTTGCTAAACATGTCTTTGTTCAGTCGGCCGATCATGCACTTCTTAATTTAAAACAAGGATCATCCGATTTAATTCATTACATCTCTTTATTCAATCGGCTAGTTATAGAAGCTGAATGGCCAGAAGAAAAAAGAGTGTCATTATTTTACAGAGGACTAAGAGATGAATTAAAGGACATGGTTACTCAAATCTTAGACCCACCTGAAGACTGTGGGGAATTTATAGATCTGGTAGTTAAGTTAAATCACAGGCTGAGTGAGCGAAAAGGAGAAAAGACCAAGACTGACTCCAAACTGTTTGTCTTTAAGGATAAATCTACACTGAGAAATGAATCTTCCCCCAAACTAGATATGGGAGAACCAATGCAGATTGGCACCGTGAGAGGCCCTCTCACAAAAGAAGAAAAAGAGAAACGTAGAAAGTTAAATCAATGCTTATATTGCGGAAAATCTGGACACTTCGTCAAAGAATGTCCGACCCGTCCTAATAAGGCAAAAGGGAAGAGTAACGAGGTGGCTCTTCTAGATCAGTCGGAAAACTAGAATACTCGACAAAAGATGAGGCCGCTTTGTCGAGTAAGCAGGCAAGTTTGGCCTCTACTGTTCCTACTATGACTTCAAATCATCTTAGTATCAAGGTAACTTTGCAATCTTCTGACAATAAATCTGTGATATGGTCAATAGATGCCTTAATTGATTCTGGAGCTACGGGCAACTTCATAGACACAAAATGTTTACGTGAATTAGGATTTTTAAAAGTGCAAAAAGAGAACCCTGAAATAGTAAGAGCAGTAGATGGAAAAGAGTTAACATCAGGCCCCATACAATTTCAGACTGACACATTACTCATGATTTCTTCAGCACACTCCGAGAATATATCCTTTGACATAATCGATGCTCCACAGTTTCGCTTAATTTTGGGAATTCCGTGGTTAGCTCTACACAATCCTCAGATAGATTGGGTAAAGAAAACCTTGTTATTTAAATCTGAACATTGTCAAGCCAATTGTTTACCACATCATGTTCCAGAATTATTAATTCATGGTTATGATTTTCCTAAGACATCTGAAACTGTGTTGGCCATTCAAGGAGTCCCATCTGAATATTCAGATCTTTTGGACGTTTTTGATAAAAAAAAGGCTAACACGTTACCACCTCATAGAGATTTCGATTGTCGGATAGATCTCGTGCCAGGTGCAACTCTCCCTTGTAGTCGCATATATGCGCTTACCGAGTCAGAAAATCAACATTTGAGAACCTATCTGGATGAATATTTGGAAAATGGTTTTATTAGGCATTCTAAATCTCCAGTCTCTTCGCCTCTTTTCTTCATACCGAAGAAGGGGGGAGATTTGCGCACGTGCATAGACTATCGCGCCTTGAATAATGTGACAATCAAAAACAGATACCCTTTACCATTGATTCCCACTTTATTGGACCAGATAAAAGATGCCACAATATACACAAAACTGGATCTGCGTGGGGCATACCACCTTGTACGAGTCCGAGAGGGAGATGAATGGAAGACCGCATTCCGTACTAAATTCGGTCTATACGAATATCAGGTCATGCCCTTCGGACTCTGCAACGCCCCAGCAGCATTCCAGTTTTTTATCAATTAAGTCTTACGAGATTTTTTAGACATTTGTTGCGTGGTGTATATTGATGATATTTTGATTTACTCAAAAAACAAAGAAGACCATGTAAAACAGGTAAGGGCCATTCTTCAACAACTTTTACAAAATTCCCTGTTTGTCAAACTTGAGAAAAGCATGTTTCATGTTACTAAAGTTGACTTTTTGGGTTATATTATTACCCCATCTGGAATCGAAATGGATCCAAAGAAAATACAGTCTATACTCACCTGGCCTAGCCCAACATCTGTGAAGCAAATCCAAAGTTTTTTAGGGTTTGCCAACTTTTACAGACGGTTTATTCAAGATTTTTCAAAACTTATAACCCCAATCACAAAATTATTACGAAAACATGCAAAATTTGAATGGGATCATTCTGCCGAGCAGGCGTTTCAAAAATTGAAAAATCAATTCACCACAGCTCCAATTTTAATGCATCCTGACCCATCCCAACCCTTCATTGTTGAAGCGGATGCTTCCCAATTTGCTATTGGAGGAATTTTGTCACAACGACATAAAGAAACTGGCCAAATGCATCCAATAGCCTATTATTCTAGGAAATTAACTTCTACAGAACAAAACTATGCCATAGCTGACAGAGAATTATTGGCAATAAAAGCTGTTTTTGAAGAATGGCGCCATTACTTGTTGGGTGCTCGTCACCCGGTCACAATATATACTGATCATCGTAATTTACAATCGTTACGATCAGCCAAAGCCCTTTCTGCTCGTCAGTTACGTTGGACTTTGTTTTTCAATGATTACAATTTTATCATTACGTATCGTCCTGGAAAAGAAAACAATAAAGCGGATGCTTTATCCAGAATCGGAATTACAGAAGATTGTCTTCAAAGTCAAGAAATGTCACAAAAAATCTTACCCGATCAATGTTTTCAAGTTGGCATAATTGATAAAGACATCATATTTGAAATAAGGAAAGAACTAAAAACTAAGACTTTGCAAGAGCTGAAATCTGAATATCCTATGTTACAGTTTAGAAATGATCTTTTGTATATGGGTGATCAGATATTTGTACCAAATGTATCTTTACGAGATCAGGTAATGCATTTACATCATGATAACATCTTGTCTGCACACCCTGGTATCACGAAAACTTATCAGTTAATCAAACGAACTTTTTGGTGGCCAACCGTTTTTGAAGATGTAAAAAAGTTTGTCACAACATGTGCTGTATGTGAACAGAACAAGGTTATACATCAATCCCCTAGTGGTTTATTACGTCCTTTACCAATACCTCCACAACCTTGGCATACCATATCTCTTGATTTTATTGTAGAATTGCCAAAGACTTCAGCTGGTTATACTACTATTTTAACTGTTATTGACCAGTTCACTCGTATGGCTCATTTTATACCACTGAACAAATTACCCACAGCTAAAGATTTTACTCACATCTTTATGAAAGAAGTTGTAAAATTACATGGAATTCCCTCAGTTGTCATTTCAGATAGGGGTCCCCAGTTCATTTCCCATTTTTGGCAACAATTGGGAAAAAACCTACAAATGGACATTCGCTCATCATCTAGTTATCATCCACAAACGGATGGTTTAACAGAACGAACTAACCAAACCATTGAGCAATTTTTACGTTGTATGATACATAGTTGTGAACAAGAGTGGTCAGAACTTTTGTGGGCCTTAGAATTCGCATACAATAATTCTGACCATGTATCTATCGGAATGTCCCCGTTCTTTTGTTCTCATGGTTATCACCCGCAAGGTGTTTGTATTGACAAACCTCAAACTACTTTAACTCCCTCTGTCTCTACTTATGTACAAGAGTTAGTGTCTATTCAACAACAAGCACGTTATCATCTAGCAGGTGCTAAAGAAACCCAAAAGAAGCGAGCAGATTCTCATCGCTCAATTCAACCATCTTATGTCATTGGTGATAAGGTATGGTTATCCACAAAAAATTTAAAGATTCAAGGTAGTAGAAAATTCTGTCCTCGTTTCATAGGACCATTTCCTATAGAGAAGGTGTTAAATCCAGTTAGTGTTCGTCTAACTTTACCACCTCACTATCGATTTCACCCAGTCTTTCATGTTTCTTTATTAAAGCCATTTCATCCTTTAACTCGAATTAATGCCCCTCCTCCTGCTGTTGAAATCAACGGGAGTCCTGAATTTGAAGTTCGAGCAATTCTCGATTCAAAACGAATCAAAAAGAAATTACATTATTTAGTGGATTGGAAGGGTTATGGTCCAGAAGAAAGATCATGGGAACCTCTTGCAAATCTCCAAAATGCTCCACGTTTGGTGAAACTTTTTCACAGAAAATATCCTGATAAACCAAGGCCAGTCCCTCTAGTCTTAGGGGGGCTTTTGAGAGGGGAGTACTGTCATGAAGCCTAAGCAAATACAAGAATCAAGGCCACGCTTTCGCATAAAGCGCCTTGATTTATCCCCCTTTGAAACCCGCCCCTGTCCCGTGCAACCAGCACTCCTTAAGTGTGACCTATGACATGGTGTAAACATATGGTATGATTTAATACTGTATTGGTATATGACTCACGATGTATGTAAACTACTATTTGCCAATGATTAGTGATGGTTGTTTTCATAACAGTTACCAATGCTTAGTGATATTCGTGTTCTTATTTGATATGCCTAATTTCTTTGTTAATGCTTTTGGAGTCCGTTTTTAGCATAGGTTGGATATTTTCAGCATTGTTTTCCAATCTGGTGCCTTGAATGCAGAGCCAGGGCGCAGCAAGTGAAGCGCACTGCAATTAAGTCCGACCCGATCTTTAACCGGGATCGGAATGATGCATCTCGCGCTACGTGCGTGAGCAACGTAGGGAACGTCCTGGGCGTTCTGGGTGTTCTGGGTGTGGCATGGGTATTTAATGCCACACCCAGCCATTTCCTTCGCTTAGCCTCCTGACTTCGACGAAGAACTCACCTGGATTCCGTAGTTGCCGCGTCTTCTGTCTTCATCCACAAGAGGGCACCATAGCATCACTCAAGGGATCTAGGACAGAGAAATTCAGAGAAAAGAAGAGCTAAGTAACCATTTTTCGTTTCTGGCGCCCAACGCAAGAAAGCTTGAAGCCACTTAACAGATGTTGAGTAAAACGATAATTTTTGGAACTTTCTGCTTATGTTTTGCATAGGCTAGACCTTGGACATTCAGTTGAAAGAAAAAGACGTTAAGAAAAGTATTGTACATGCATTTTGTGTAGTATGTTTTTGCCCTGGTATTTACAGGTCTGGTGAAGGCATAAAGAATTGTTGGCGCAATCATACAAGAGTAAGTGAGGTAGTTGGTAAAGAAAGAATTTACTGATATTTAAATGTGAGAATAGAATTTAAGGTTTGTGTTTATTTATTTAGATAAAAGCACTTCAACATCAAGCTGCATCGCGTAGTCGCAACTACACTTCATCAATCTGCATACCAACACCTTCACAAGACTGCTGGACGCAATATCAAGAAATCCCCAGATCGCAGGTAGGAATACGTACTGTTAATTAAAAGACAATAGTAAGCTTAAAAGACTAGAATAAACACTTAGCGCAAAAAAACAGAAACTTAGGATCGCATTGTTTATACATATATTCTGTTGCCTCGCAGGTCGACAACAGGACTTCAACGTGCGTCCAGTATCCGGCCCTCCTCCTGGGGCTCTATTTAGTAGCCTAGTGTAAATTAAAATTCATAGGTTATCCAGTAGAGTTCTAGGAAGTTGGCTCATAGCGTCTCTGCGAAAACAATCAAGTGCTCCTGAAGGTAAGAGAGTGCTTGCACAACCTGACAGAGTAGTGGTGTTTGGGCAGTGTAGGGTGCGTGCTAGGGCTGGTGTTTTTGGGTTTAGGGCAGAGCAGTGGTGTTCGGGCAGTGTAGGGGTCGTGCTGGGGGTGGAGTTTCAGGGTTTAGGGCAGTGCAGTGGTGTTCCGGCAGTGTAGGGGGTCGTGCTGGGGCTGGTGTTTTAAGATTTAGGGCAGAGCAGTGGTGTTCGGGCAGTGTAGGCAGATGTTAGGGGGTTGTGTTTTAGGGTTTAGAGAAGAGCAGTGGTGTTTGGGCAGTGTAGTGGGTCATGCTGTGGGTGGTGTTTCAGGGTTTAGGGCAGTGTAGTGGTGTTCGGGCAGTATAGGGGGTTATGCAGGGGGTGGTGTTTTAGGGTTTAGAGCAGTGCAGTGGTGTTCGGTCAGTGTAGGGTTTGTGCTGGTGCAGTTGTTTCAGGGTTTAGGGCAGAGCAGTGGTGTTCGGGCAGTGTAGGGGGACATACTGGTGCTGGTGTTTCAGTGTTTAGGGCAGAGCAGTGGTGTTCGGGTCAGTGTGGGGGGTCCTGCCGGGGAGGTGTTTCAGGGTTTGGGGCAGAGGAGTGGTGTTCGGGCAGTGTAGGGGGACGTGCTGGGGGTGGTGTTTCTGGGTTTAGGGCAGTGCAGTGGTGTTTGGGCAGTGTAGGGGAAGGTGCGGGGGTGGTGTTTTAGGGTTTAGGGCAGTGCAGTGGTTTTCGGAAATGTAGGGGGTCATGCAGGGGGTGGTGTTTCAGGGTTTAGGGCAGTGCAGTGGTGTTCGGGCATTGTAGGGGGTCGTTCAGGGGGTAGTGTTTCAGGGATTAGGGCAGTTTAGTGGTTTTCGGGCCATGTAGGGGGCCTTGCTGGGGGTGGTGTTTCAAGGTTTAGGGCAGTGGTGTTCGGGCAGTATAGGGGGTCTTGCTGGGGGTGGTGTTTCTGGGTTTAGGACAGTGCAGTGTTGTTCGGGCAGTGTCAGGGGTCTTGCTGGGGGTGGTGGTTCAGGGTTTAGGGCAGTGCAGTGGTATTCGGGCAGTTTAGGGGGTCGTGCAGGGGGTGATGTTTCAGGGTTTTGGGCAGTGCAGTGGTGTTCAGGCAGTGTAGGGGGTCATGTTGGGAGTGGTGTTTCAGGGTTTAGGGAAGTGCAGTGGTGTTCAGGAAGTGTAGGAGGTCCGGTTGGGGGAGGTCTTTTAGGGTTTAAGGCAGTGCAGTGGTGTTCGGGCAGAGTAGGGGGTCATGCTGGGGGTGGTGTTTTAGGGTTTAGGGCAGTGCAGTGGTGTTCAGGCAGTTTAGGGGTTGTGTTGGAGGTGGTGTTTCAGGGTTTAGGCCAGTGCAGTGGTGTTCGGGTAGTGTAGGGGGTCAAGCTGGGGGTGGTGTTTCTGAGTTTAGGGCAGTGCAATGGTGTTCAGGCAGTGTAGGGGGCTTGCTGGGGGTGGTGTTTCAGGGTTTAGGGCAGTGCAGTGATGCTTGGGCAGTGTAGGGTATCTTGCTGCTGGTACTGTTTCAGGGTTTAGGGCAGTGCAGTGGTGTTCGGGCAGTGTAGGGGTCTTGCTGTGGGTGGTGTTTCAGGGTTTAGGGCAGTGCAGTGGTGTTCGGGCAGTGTAGGGGGTTGTGCAGGGGTGGTGTTTCAGGGTTTAGGGCAGTGCAGTGGTGTTCGGGCAGTGTAGGGGTTCTTGCTGGGGTGGTGTTTCAGTGTTTAGGGCAGTGCAGTGGTGTTTGGGCAGTGTAGGGGGTTGTGTGGGGGGTGGTATTTCAGGGTTTAGGGCAGTGCAGTGGTGTTCAGGCAGTGTAGGGGGTCTTGCTGGGGGTGGTGTTTCAGGGTTTAGGGCAGTGCAGTGGTGTTTGGGCAGTGTAGGGGTTTGCTGGGGGTGATGTTTCAGGGTTTAGGGCAGTGCAATGGTGTTCGGGCAGTGTAGGGGGTCGGGCAGGGGGTAGTGTTTCACGGTTTAGGGCAGTTTAGTGGTTTTCGGGCTATGTAGGGGGTCTTGCTGGGGGTGGTGTTTCAAGGTTTAGGGCAGTGGTGTTCAGGCAGTGTAGGGGGTCGTGCTGGTGCTGGTGTTTCAGGGTTTAGGGCAGGGCAGTGGTGTTTGGGCAGTATAGGGAGACGTGCTGGTGCTGGTGTGTCAGTGTTTAGGGCAGAGCAGTGGTGTTCGGGCAGTGTAGGGGCTTGTGCAGGTGGGTGGTGTTTCAGGGTTTAGGGCAGTGCAGTGGTGTTCCGGCAGTGTGGGGGGTCTTGCTGAGGGTGGTGTTTCAGGGTTTAGGGCAGCGCAGTGGTATTCGGGCAGTGTGGGGGGTCGTGTTGGGGCAGGTGTTTCAGGGTTTTGTGCAGTGCAGTGGTGTTCGGGCAGTGTGGGGGAACGTGCTGGTGCTGGTGTTTCAGGGTTTAGGGCAGAGCAGTGGTGTTTGGGCAGTGTAGGGAGACGTGCTGGTGTTTCAGTGTTTAGGGCACTGCAGTGGTGTTCGGGCAGTGTAGGGGGTCGTGCAGGTGGGTGGTGTTTCAGGGTTTAGGGCAGTTCAGTGGTGTTCCGGCAGTGTAGGGGGTCTTGCTGAGGGTGGTGTTTCAGGGTTTAGGGCAGTGGTGTTCGGGCAGTGTAGGGGGTCTTGCTGGGGGTGGTGTTTCAGGGTTTAAGGCAGTGTAGTGGTATTTGGGCAGTGTAGGGGGTCGTGCAGGGGGTGGTGTTTCAGGGTTTAGGGCAGTGCAATGGTGTGTGGGCAGTGTAGGGGGTCATGATGGGGGTTGTGTTTCAGGGTTTAGGGCAGTGCAGTGGTGTTCGGGTAGTGTAGGGGGTCATGCTGTGGGTGGTGTTTTAGGGTTTAGGGCAGTGCAGTTGTGTTTGGGCAGTGTAGGGGGTCATGCTGGGGGTGATGTTTTAGGGTTTAGGGCAGTGCAGTGGTGTTCGGGCAGTGTAGGGTTTGTGCTGGTGTTTTAGGGTTTAGGGCAAAGCAGTGGTGTTCGGGCAGTGTAGGGGGACATACTGGTGCTGGTGTTTCAGCGTTTAGGGCAGTGCAGTGGTGTTCGGGCAGTGTAGGGGAAGGTGCGGTGTGGTGTTATAGGGTTTAGGGCAGTGCAGTGGTGTTCGGGCATTGTACGGGTTCATTCAGGGGGTAGTGTTTCACCGTTTAGGGCAGTTTAGTGGTTTTTTTGCCATGTAGGGGGTCTTGCTGGGGGTGGTGTTTCAAAGTTTAGGGCAGTGGTGTTCGGGCAGTATAGGGGGTCTTGCTGGGGGTGGTGTTTCTGGGTTTAGGGCAGTGCAGTGTTGTTCGGGCATTGTAGGGGATCTTGCTGGGAGTGGTGTTACAGGGTTTAAGGCAGTGGTGTTCGGGCAGTTTGGGGGTCTTGCTGGGGGTGGTGTTTCAGGGTTTAGGGCAGTGCTGTGGTTTTCGGGCAGTTTAGGGGGTCGTGCAGGGGGGTGGTGTTTCAGGGTTTTGGGCAGTGCAGTGGTGTTCAGGCAGTTTAGGGGGTTGTGTTGGAGGTGGTGTTTCAGGGTTTAGGGCAGTGCAGTGGTGTTTGGGTAGTGTAGGGGGTCAAGCTGGGGGTGGTGTTTCTGAGTTTAGGGCAGTGCAATGGTGTTCGGGCAGTGTAGAGGGCTGTGCAGGGGTTGGTGTTTCAGTGTTTAAACCAGTGCAGTGGTGTGCGGGAAGTGTAGTGGGTTGTGCAGGGGGTGGTGATTCAGGGTTTAGGGCAGTGTAGTGGTGTTCAGGCAGTGTAGGGGGTTTTGCTGGGGGTGGTGTTTCAGGGTTTTTGGCAGTGCAGTGATGTTCGGGCAGTGTAGGGGGTCTTGCTTTTGGTACTGTTTCAGGGTTTAGGGCAGTGTAGTGGTGTTTGGGCAGTCTAGGGGTCTTGCTGGGGGTGGTGTTTCAGGGTTTAGGGCAGTGCAGTGGTGTTCGGGCAGTGTAGGGGGTTGTGTAGGGGTGGTGTTTCAGGGTTTAGGGCAGTGTAGTGGAGTTCGGGCAGTGTAGGGTGTCATGGTAGGGCTGGTGATTCAAGGTTTAGAGCAGTGCAGTGGTGTTCAGGCAGTGTAGGGGATCTTGCTGGGGGTGGTGTTTCACGGTTTAGGGCAGTGCAGTGGTGTTCGGGCAGTGTAGGGGGTTTGCTGGGGGTGATGTATCAGGGTTTAGGGCAGTGCAGTGGTGTTCGGGCAGTGTAGGAGGTCATTCAGGGTTGTGTTTCAGGGTTTAGGGCAGAGCAGTGGTGTTCAGACAGTGTAGGGGTTCTTGCTGGGGGTGGTGTTTCAGGGTTTAGGGCAGTGCAGTGATGGTCAGGCAGTGTAGGGGGTTATGTGGGGGGGTGGTGTTTCAGGGTATACGGCAGTGCAGTGGTGCACGGGCAGTGTAGGGGGTTGTGCTGGTGGTTGGTGTTTCACGGTTTAAGGCAGTGCAGTGGTGTTCGGGCAGTGTAGGGGGTCATGCTGGGGGTGATGTTTTAGGGTGTAGGGAAGAGCAGTGGTGTTTGGGCAGTGTAGGGTCATGCTGGGGCTGGTGTTTTAGGGTTTAGGACAGAGCAGTGGTGTTCGGGCAGTGTAGGGGGTCTTGCTGGGGGTTTGAGTTTCAGTGTTTAGTGCAGTGGTGTTCAGGCGGTGTAGGGGGTTGTGCTGGGGCTGGTGTTTCAGAGTTTAGGGCAGTGCAGTGGTGTTCGGGCAGTGTAGGGGTGGTGTTTCAGGGTTTAAATCAATACAGTGGTGTTCGAGCAGTGCAGTGGGTCATGCAGGGGGTGGTGACTCAGGGTTTAGGGCAGTGCAGTGGTGTTCGGGCAGTGTAGGGGTCTTGCTGGAGTGGTGTTTCAGGGTTTAGGGCAGTGCAGTGGTGTTCGAGTAGTGTAGGGGGTCATGCAGGGGGGTGGTGTTTCAGGGTTTAGGGCAGTGCAGTGGTGTTCGGGCAGTGTAGGGGTGCTTGCTGGGGGGTGGTGTTTCACGGTTTAGGGCAGTGCCATGGTGTTCGGCAGTGTAGGGGGTCATATGGGGGGTGGTGTTTCATTGTTTAGGGCAGTGCAGTGGTGTTCGGGCAGTGTAGGAGGTTGTGCTGGGGGGTGGTGTTTCAGGGTTTAGGGCAGTGCAGTGGTCTTTGCACAGTGTTGGGGTTGTGCTGGGGGTGGTGTTTCAGGGTTT
Organism: Triturus cristatus; assembly: GCF_964204655.1. Classification (NCBI taxonomy): domain Eukaryota; kingdom Metazoa; phylum Chordata; class Amphibia; order Caudata; family Salamandridae; genus Triturus; species Triturus cristatus. The sequence goes on along the minus strand of NC_140579.1, from coordinate 1,265,016,437 downwards.
AGGGCAGAGTAGTGGTGTTTGGGCAGTGTAGGGTGCTTGCTAGGGCTGGTGTTTTTGGGTTTAGGGCAGAGCAGTGGTGTTCGGGCAGTGTAGGGGTCGTGCTGGGGGTGGAGTTTCAGGGTTTAGGGCAGTGCAGTGGTGTTCGGGCAGTGTAGAGGGTCGTGCTGGGGCTGGTGTTTTAAGATTTAGGGCAGAGCAGTGGTGTTCGGGCAGTGTAGGCAGATGTTAGGGGGTTGTGTTTTAGGGTTTAGAGAAGAGCAGTGGTGTTTGGGCAGTGTAGTGGGTCATGCTGTGGGTGGTGTTTCAGGGTTTAGGGCAGTGTAGTGGTGTTCAGGCAGTATAGGGGGTCGTGCAGGGGGTGGTGTTTCAGGGTTTAGGGCAGTGCAGTGGTGTTCGGGCAGTGTAGGGGGGCCATGCTGGGGTGGTGTTTTAAAGTTTAGGGCAGTGCAGTTGTGTTTGGGCAGTGTAGGGGGTCGTGCTGGGGGTGGTGTTTTAGGGTTTAGAGCAGTGCAGTGGTGTTCGGTCAGTGTAGGGTTTGTGGTGGTGCAGTTGTTTCAGGGTTTAGGGCAGAGCAGTGGTGTTCGGGCACTGTAGGGGGACATACTGGTGCTGGTGTTTCAGTGTTTAGGGTAGAGCAGTGGTGTTCGGGTCAGTGTGGGGGGTCTTGCCGGGGAGGTGTTTCAGGGTTTGGGGCAGAGGAGTGGTGTTCGGGCAGTGTAGGAGGACGTGCTGGGGGTGGTGTTTCAGGGTTTAGGGCAGTGCAGTGGTGTTTGGGCAGTGTAGGGGAAGGTGCGGGGGTGGTGTTTTAGGGTTTAGGGCAGTGCAGTGGTTTTCGGGAAATGTAGGGGGTCATGCAGGGGGTGGTGTTTCAGGGTTTAGGGCAGTGCAGTGGTGTTCGGGCATTGTAGGGGGTCGTTCAGGGGGTAGTGTTTCAGGGTTTAGGGCAGTTTAGTGGTTTTCGGGCCATGTAGGGGGCCTTGCTGGGGGTGGTGTTTCAAGGTTTAGGGCAGTGGTGTTCGGGCAGTATAGGGGGTCTTGCTGGGGGTGGTGTTTCTGGGTTTAGGACAGTGCAGTGTTGTTCGGGCAGTGTCGGGGGTCTTGCTGGGGGTGGTGGTTCAGGGTTTAGGGCAGTGCAGTGGTATTCGGGCAGTTTAGGGGGTCATGCAGGGGGTGGTGTTTCAGGGTTTTGGGCAGTGCAGTGGTGTTCAGGCAGTGTAGGGGGTCATGTTGGGAGTGGTGTTTCAGGGTTTAGGGCAGTGCAGTGGTGTTCAGGAAGTGTAGGAGGTCCTGTTGGGGGAGGTCTTTTAGGGTTTAAGGCAGTGCAGTGGTGTTCGGGCAGAGTAGGGGGTCATGCTGGGGGTGGTGTTTTAGGGTTTAGGGCAGTGCAGTGGTGTTCGGGCAGTTTAGGGGTTGTGTTGGAGGTGGTGTTTCAGGGTTTAGGGCAGTGCAGTGGTGTTCGGGTAGTGTAGGGGGTCAAGCTGGGGGTGGTGTTTCTGAGTTAGGTTAGTGCAATTGTGTTCAGGCAGTGTAGGGGGCTTGCTGGGGTGGTGTTTCAGGGTTTAGGGCAGTGCAGTGATGCTTGGGCAGTGTAGGGTGTCTTGCTGCTGGTACTGTTTCAGGGTTTAGGGCAGTGCAGTGGTGTTCGGGCAGTGTAGGGGTCTTGCTGTGGGTGGTGTTTCAGGGTTTAGGGCAGTGCAGTGGTGTTCGGGCAGTGTAGGGGGTTGTGCAGGGGTGGTGTTTCAGGGTTTAGGGCAGTGCAGTGGTGTTCGGGCAGTGTAGGGGTTCTTGCTGGGGTGGTGTTTCAGTGTTTAGGGCAGTGCAGTGGTGTTTGGGCAGTGTAGGGGGTTGTGTGGGGGGTGGTATTTCAGGGTTTAGGGCAGTGCAGTGGTGTTCAGGCAGTGTAGGGGGTCTTGCTGGGGGGGGTGTTTCGGGGTTTAGGGCAGTGCAGTGGTGTTTGGGCAGTGTAGGGGGTTTGCTGGGGGTGATGTTTCAGGGTTTAGGGCAGTGCAATGGTGTTCGGGCAGTGTAGGGGGTCGGGCAGGGGGTAGTGTTTCACGGTTTAGGGCAGTTTAGTGGTTTTCGGGCTATGTAGGGGGTCTTGCTGGGGGTGGTGTTTCAAGGTTTAGGGCAGTGGTGTTCGGGCAGTGTAGGGGGTCGTGCTGGTGCTGGTGTTTCAGGGTTTAGGGCAGGGCAGTGGTGTTTGGGCAGTATAGGGAGACGTGCTGGTGCTGGTGTTTCAGTGTTTAGGGCAGTGCAGTGGTGTTCGGGCCGTGTAGGGGGTTGTGCAGGTGGGTGGTGTTTCAGGGTTTAGGGCAGTGCAGTGGTGTTCCGGCAGTGTGGGGGGTCTTGCTGAGGGTGGTGTTTCAGGGTTTAGGGCAGTGCAGTGGTATTCGGGCAGTGTGGGGGGTCGTGTTGGGGCAGGTGTTTCAGGGTTTTGTGCAGTGCAGTGGTGTTCGGGCAGTGTGGGGGAACGTGCTGGTGCTGGTGTTTCAGGGTTTAGGGCAGAGCAGTGGTGTTTGGGCAGTGTAGGGAGATGTGCTGGTGTTTCAGTGTTTAGGGCAGTGCAGTGGTGTTCGGGCAGTGTAGGGGGTCGTGCAGGTGGGTGGTGTTTCAGGGTTTAGGGCAGTTCAGTGGTGTTCCGGCAGTGTAGGGGGTCTTGCTGAGGGTGGTGTTTCAGGGTTTAGGGCAGTGGTGTTCAGGCAGTGTAGGGGGTCTTGCTGTGGGTGGTGTTTTAGGGTTTAGGGCAGTGCAGTTGTGTTTGGGCAGTGTAGGGGGTCATGCTGGGGGTGATGTTTTAGGGTTTAGGGCAGTGCAGTGGTGTTCGGGCAGTGTAGGGTTTGTTCTGGTGTTTTAGGGTTTAGGGCAGAGCAGTGGTGTTCGGGCAGTGTAGGGGGACATACTGGTGCTGGTGTTTCAGCGTTTAGGGCAGTGCAGTGGTGTTCGGGCAGTGTAGGGGAAGGTGCGGTGTGGTGTTTTAGGGTTTAGGGCAGTGCAGTGGTGTTCGGGCATTGTACGGGTTCATTCAGGGGGTAGTGTTTCACGGTTTAGGGCAGTTTAGTGGTTTTTGGGCCATGTAGGGGGTCTTGCTGGGGGTGGTGTTTCAAGGTTTAGGGCAGTGGTGTTCGGGCAGTATAGGGGGTCTTGCTGGGGGTGGTGTTTCTGGGTTTAGGGCAGTGCAGTGTTGTTCGGGCATTGTAGGGGATCTTGCTGGGAGTGGTGTTACAGGGTTTAAGGCAGTGGTGTTCGGGCAGTTTGGGGGTCTTGCTGGGGGTGGTGTTTCAGGTTTTAGGGCAGTGCAGTGGTATTCGGGCAGTTTAGGGGCTCGTGCAGGGGGGTGGTGTTTCAGGGTTTTGGGCAGTGCAGTGGTGTTCAGGCAGTGTAGGGGGTCGTGTTGGGGGTGGTGTTTCAGGGTTTAGGGCAGTGCAGTGGTGTACGGGAAGTGTAGGGGGTCATGCTGGAGGTGGTGTTTTAGGGTTTAGGGCAGTGCAGTGGTGTTCGGGCAGTGTAGGGGGTTGTGTTGGAGGTGGTGTTTCAGGGTTTAGGGCAGTGCAGTGGTGTTTGGGTAGTGTAGGGGGTCAAGCTGGGGGTGTTGTTTCTGAGTTTAGGGCAGTGCAATGGTGTTCGGGCAGTGTAGAGGGCTGTGCAGGGGTTGGTGTTTCAGTGTTTAAACCAGTGCAGTGGTGTGCGGGAAGTGTAGTGGGTTGTGCAGGGGGTGGTGATTCAGGGTTTAGGGCAGTGTAGTGGTGTTCAGGCAGTGTAGGGAGTTTTGCTGGGGGTGGTGTTTCAGGGTTTAGGGCAGTGCAGTGATGTTCGGGCAGTGTAGGGGGTCTTGCTGTTGGTACTGTTTCAGGGTTTAGGGCAGTGTAGTGGTGTTTGGGCAGTCTAGGGGTCTTGCTGGGGGTGGTGTTTCAGGGTTTAGGGCAGTGCAGTGGTGTTCGGGCAGTGTAGGGGGTTGTGTAGGGGTGGTGTTTCAGGGTTTAGGGCAGTGCAGTGGAGTTCGCGCAGTGTAGGAGTTCTTGCTGGGGGTGGTGTTTCAGGGTTTAGGGCAGTGCAGTGGTGTTCGGGCAGTGTAGGGGGTTGAGGGGGGTGGTGTTTCAGGGTTTAGGGCAGTGCAGTGGTGTTCAGGCAGTGTAGGGGATCTTGCTGGGGGTGGTGTTTCAGGGTTTACGGCAGTGCAGTGGTGTTCCGGCAGTGTAGGGGGTTTGCTGGGGGTGATGTATCAGGGTTTAGGGCAGTGCAGTGGTGTTCGGGCAGTGTAGGGGGTCGTGCAGGGGTTGTGTTTCAGGGTTTAGGGCAGTGCAGTGGTGTTCGGACAGTGTAGGGGTTCTTGCTGGGGGTGGTGTTTCAGGGTTTAGAGCAGTGCAGTGATGGTCAGGCAGTGTAGGGGGTCGTGCAGGTAGGTGGTATTTCAGGGTTTAGGGCAGTGCAGTGGTGTTCGGGCAGTGTGGAGGGTCATGTTGGGGGAGGTGTTTCAGATTGTAGGGCAGTGCAGTGGTGTTCGGGCAGTGTAGGGGGTTGTGCGGGGGGGTGGTGTTTCAGGGTTTAGGGCAGTGCAGTGGTGTTCGGGCAGTGTAGGGGGTCGTGCTGGGGCTGGTGTTTCAGGGTTTTGTGCAGTGCAGTGGTGTTCGGGCAGTGTGGGGGAACGTGCTGGTGCTGGTGTTTCAGGGTTTAGGGCAGAGCCGTGGTGTTTGGGCAGTGTAGGGAGACTTGCTGGTGTTTCAGTGTTTAGGGCAGTGCAGTGGTGTTCGGGCAGCGTAGGGGGTCATGCAGGTGGGTGGTGTTTCAGGGTTTAGGGCAGTGCAGTGGTGTCCTGGCAGTATAGGGGGTCTTGCTGAGGGTGGTGTTTCAGGGTTTAGGGCAGTGGTGTTCGGGCAGTGTAGGGGGTCATGCTGGGGGTGGTGTTTTAGGGTTTAGGGCAGTGCAGTTGTGTTTGGGTATTGTAGGGGGTCATGCTGGGGGTGATGTTTTAGGGTTTAGGGCAGTGCAGTGGTGTTCGGGCAGTGTAGGGTTTGTGCTGGTGTTTTAGGGTTTAGGGCAGATCAGTGGTGTTCGGGCAGTGTAGGGGGACATACTGGTGCTGGTTTTTCAGTGTTTAGGGCAGTGCAGAGGTGTTCGGGCAGTGTAGGGGAAGGTGCGGGGTGGTGTTTTAGGGTTTAGGGCAGTACAGTGGTGTTCGGGCATTGTAGGGGGTCATTCAGGGGGTAGTGTTTCACGGTTTAGAGCAGTGGTGTTCGGGCAGTATAGGGGGTCTTGCTGGGGGTGGTGTTTCTGGGTTTAGGGCAGTGCAGTGTTGTTCGGGCATTGTAGGGGATCTTGCTGGGGGTGGTGTTACAGGGTTTAAGGCAGTGGTGTTCGGGCAGTGTAGGGGGTCTTGCTGGGGGTGGTGTTTCAGGGTTTAGGGCAGTGCAGTGGTATTCGGGCATTTTAGGGGGTTGTGCAGGGGGGTGGTGTTTCAGGGTTTTGGGCAGTGCAGTGGTGTTCGGGCAGTGTAGGGGGTCGTGTTGGGGGTGGTGTTTCAGGGTTTAGGGCAGTGCAGTGGTGTTCGGGCAGTGTAGGGGGTTGTGTTGGAGGTGGTGTTTCAGGGTTTAGGGCAGTGCAGTGGTGTTTGGGTAGTGTAGGGGGTCAAGCTGGGGGTGGTGTTTCTGAGTTTAGGGCAGTACAATGGTGTTCGGACAGTGTAGAGGGCTCTGCAGGGGGTGATGTTTCAGTGTTTAAACCAGTACAGTGGTGTGCGGGAAGTGTAGTGCGTTGTGCAGGGTGTGGTAATTCAGGGTTTAGGGCAGTGTAGTGGTGTTCTGGCTGTGTAGGGGGTTTTGCTGGGGGTGGTGTTTCAGGGTTTAGGGCAGTGCAGTGATGTTCGGGCAGTGTAGGGGGTCTTGCTGTTGGTACTGTTTCAGGGTTTAGGGCAGTGTAGTGGTGTTCGGGCAGTGTAGGGGTATTGCTGGGGGTGGTGCTTCAGGGTTTAGGGCAGTGCAGTGGTGTTCGGGCAGTATAGGGGGTTGTGTAGGGGTGGTGTTTCAGGGTTTAGGGCAGTGCAGTGGAGTTTGGGCAGTGTAGGAGTTCTTGCTGTGGGTGGTGTTTCAGGGTTTAGGGCAGTGCAGTGGTGTTCGGGCAGTGTAGGGGGTTGTGTGGGGCGTGGTGTTTCAGGGTTTAGGGTAGTGCAGTGGTGTTCAGGCAGTGTAGGGGATCTTGCTGGGGGCGGTGTTTCAGGGTTTACGGCAGTGCAGTGGTGTTCGGGCAGTGTAGGGGGTTTGCTGGGGGTGATGTATCAGGGTTTAGGGCAGTGCAGTGGTGTTCGGGCAGTGTAGGGGGTCGTGCAGGGGTTGTGTTTAAGGGTTTAGGGCAGTGCAGTGGTGTTCGGACAGTGTAGGGGTTCTTGCTGGGTGTGGTGTTTCAGGGTTTAGGGCAGTGCAGTGATGGTCAGGCGGTGTAGGGGGTCGTGCAGGTGGGTGGTATTTCAGGGTTTAGGGCAGTGCAGTGGTGTTTGGGCAGTGTGGGTGGTCGTGCTGGCGGTGGTGTTTTAGGGTTTTGGGCAGTGCAGTGATGTTCGGGCAGTGTGGGGGGTCATGTTGGGGGTGGTGTTTCAGATTGTAGGGCAGTGCAGTGGTGTTCGGGCAGTGTAGGGGGTCGTGCGGGGGGTGGTGTTTCAGGGTTTAGAACAGTGCAGTGGTGTTCGGGCAATGTAGGAGGTCGTGCTGGGGCTGGTGTTTCAGGGTTTAGGGCAGGGCTGTGGTGTTCGGGCAGTGTGGGGGGTCGTGCTGGGGCTGGTGTTTCAGGGTTTAGGGCAGTGCAGTGGTGTTCGGGAAGTTTGGGGGGTCGTGTTTGGGTGGTGTTTCAGAGTTTAGGGCAGTGCAGTGCTGTTCGGGTAGTGTGGGAGGTCGTGCTGGGGTTGGTGGTTCAGGGTTTAGGGCAGTGCAGTGGTGTTTGGGCAGTGTGGGGTGTCGTGCTGGGGCTGGTGTTTCAGGATTTAGGTTAGTGCAGTGGTGTTCGGGCAGTGAGGGGGGTCATGCTAGGGCTGGTGTTTCAGGGTTTAGGGCAGTTCAGTGGTGTTCGGGCAGTGTAGGGGTCATGCTGGTGCTGGTGTTTCAGGGTTTAGGGCAGAGCAGTTGTGTTTGGGCAGTGTAGGGAGACTTGCTGGTGCTGGTGTTTCAGTGTTTAGGGCCGAGCAGTGGTGTTCAGGTAGTGTAGAGGGTCATGTTGGTGCTGGTCTTTCAGGGTTTAGGGCAGAGTAGTGGTGTTTGGGCAGTGTAGGGGGATGTGCTGGGGGTGGTGTTTCAGGGTTTAGGCAGTGCAGTGGTGTTCGGGCAGTGTGGGTAGTCGTGCTGGGGTGGTGTTTCAGGTTTTAGGGCAGTGCAATGGTGCTCGGGCTGTGTGGGGAGTTGTGCTGAAGGGTGGTGTTTCAGGGTTTAGTGCAGTGCAGTGGTGTTCGGGCAGTGTGCGGGGTCGTGTTGGGGGTGGTGTTTCAGATCTTAGGGCAGTGCAGTGGTGTTTTGGGCAATGTAGGGAGTTGTGCGGGGGTGGTGTTTCAGGGTTTGCGGCAGTGCAGTGGTGTTCGGGCAGTGTAGGGGGTCGTGCTGGGGCTGGTGTTTCAGGGTTTAGGGCTGGGCAATGGTATTTGGGCAGTGTGGGGTGTCGTGCTGGGGCTGGTGTTTCAGGGTTTAGAGCAGTAAAGTGGTGTTCGGGTAGTGTGGGGGGTCATGTTCGGGTGGTGGTTCAGGGTTTAGGGCAGTGCAGTGGTGTTCGGGTAGTGTGGGGGGTTGTGCTGGGGCTGGTGGTTCAGGGTTTAGGGCAGTGCAGTGGTGTTCGGGCAGTGTGGGGGTCTTGCTGGGGCTGGTGTTTCAGGGTTTAGGGCAGTGCAGTGGTGTTCGGGCAGTGTAGGTGGTCGTGGTAGGGCTGGTGGTTAAGGGTTTAGAGCAGTGCAGTCGTGTTAGGGCATTGGGGGGGTCGTGTTGGGGCTGGTGTTTCAGAATTTAGGCAGTGCAGTGGTATTCGGGCAGTGTATGGGGTCGTGCTGGTGCTGGTGTTTCAGGGTTTAGGGCAGAGCAGTGGTGTTCTAGCCGTGTAGGGAGACGTGCTGGTGCTGGTGTTTCAGTGTTTAGGGCAGAGCAGTTGTGTTCGGGAAGTGTAGAGGTCATGCTGGTGCTGGTGTTTCAGGGTTTAGGGCAAAGCAATGGTGTTCAGGCAGTGTGGGGGGTCGTGCTGGGGCTGGTGTTTCAGGGTTTAGGGCAGTGCACTGGTGTTAGGGTAGTGTGGGGGGTCATGCTGGGACTGGTGGTTCAGAGTTTAGGGCAGTGCAGTGGTGTTCGGGAAGTGTGGGGGAGTCGTGCTGGGGCTGGTGTTTCAGGGTTTAGGGCAGTGCAGTGTTGTTCGGGCAGTGTAGGGGATCGTGATGGTCTGGTGTTTCAGGGTTTAGGGCAGTGCAGTGGTGTGGTGTTCAGGTCGTGTGGGGGGTCGTGTTCGGGTGGTGTTTCAGGGTTTAGGGCAGTGCAGTGGTATTTGGGCAGTGTGGGGGGTCGTGCTTGGGCTGTGTTTCAGGGTTTAGGGCAGTGCAGTGGTATTCGGGCAGTGTGGGGGTCGTGTTGGGGCTGGTGTTTCAGGGTTTAGGGCAGTGCAGTGGTGTTTGGGCTGTGTGGGGGGTCATGCTTGGGCTGGTGTTTCAGGGTTTAGGGCAGTGCAGTGGTGTTCAGGCAGTGTAGGGGGTCGTGCTGGTGCTGGTGTTTCAGGGTTTAGGGCAGGGCAGTGGTGTTTGGGCAGTGTAGGGAGATGTGCTGGTGCTGGTGTTTCAGTGTTTAGGGCAGTGCAGTGGTGTTCGGGCAGTGTAGGGGGTTGTGCAGGTGGGTGGTGTTTCAGGGTTTAGGGCAGTGCAGTGGTGTTCCGGCAGTGTAGGGGGTCTTGCTGAGGGTGGTGTTTCAGGGTTTAGGGCAGTGCAGGGGTATTCGGGCAGTGTGGGGGGTCGTGTTGGGGCGGGTGTTTCAGGGTTTTGTGCAGTGCAGTGGTGTTCGTGCCGTGTAGGGGAACGTGCTGGTGCTGGTGTTTCAGGGTTTAGGGCAGAGCAGTGGTGTTTAGGCAGTGTAGGGAGACGTGCTGGTGTTTCAGTGTTTAGGGCAGTGCAGTGGTGTTTGGGCAGTGTAGGGGGTCGTGCAGGTGGGTGGTGTTTCAGGGTTTAGGGCAGTGCAGTGGTGTTCCGGCAGTGTAGGGGGTCTTGCTGAGGGTGGTGTTTCAGGGTGTAGGGCAGTGGTGTTCGGGCAGTATAGGGGGTCTTGCTGGGGGTGGTGTTTCAGGGTTTAAGGCAGTGTAGTGGTATGTGGGCAGTGTAGGGGGTCGTGAAGGGGGTGGTGTTTCAGGGTTTAGGGAAGTGCAATGGTGTGTGGGCAGTGTAGGGGGTCGTGCTGGGGGTTGTGTTTCAGGGTTTAGGGCAGTGCAGTGGTGTTCGGGTAGTGTAGGGGGTCATGCTGGGGGCGGTGTTTTAGGGTTTAGGGCAGTGCAGTTGTGTTTGGGCAGTGTAGGGGGTCATGCTGGGGGTGATGTTTTAGGGTTTAGGGCAGTGCAGTAGTGTTCGGGCAGTGTAGGGTTTGTGCTGGTGCTGTTGTTTTAGGCTTTAGGGCAGAGCAGTGGTGTTCGGGAAGTGTAGGGGGACATACTGGTGCTGGTGTTTCAGTGTTTAGGGCAGTGCAGTGGTGTTCGGGCAGTGTAGGGGAAGGTGCGGGGTAGTGTTTTAGGGTTTAGGGCAGTGCAGTGGTGTTCGGGCATTGTAGGGGGTCATTCAGGGGGTAGTGTTTCACTGTTTAGGGCAGTCTAGTGGTTTTCGGGCCATGTAGGGGGTCTTGCTAGGGGTGGTGTTTCAAGGTTTAGGGCAGTGGTGTTCGGGCAGTATAGGGGGTCTTGCTGGGGGTGGTGTTTCTGGGTTTAGGGCAGTGCAGTGTTGTTCGGGCAGTGTAGGGGATCTTGCTGGGGTGGTGTTACAGGGTTTAAGGCAGTGGTGTTTGGGCAGGTTAGGGGGTCTTGCTGGGGGTTTTGTTTCAGGGTTTAGGCCAGTGCAATGGTATTCGGGCAGTTTAGGGGGTCGCGCAGGGGGGTGGTGTTTCAGGGTTTTGGGCAGTGCAGTGGTGTTCAGGCAGTGTATGGGTCGTGTTGGGGGTGGTGCTTCAGGGTTTAGGGCAGTGCAGTGGTGTTTGGGAAGTGTAGGGGGTCATGCTGGGGGTGGTGTTTTAGGGTTTAGGGCAGTGCAATGGTGTTCGGGCAGTGTAGGGGGTTGTGTTGGAGGTGGTGTTTCAGGGTTTAGGGCAGTGCAGTGGTGTTCGGGCAGTGTAGGGGGTCTTGCTGTTGGTACTGTATCAGGGTTTAAGGCACTGTAGTGGTGTTCGGGCAGTGTAGGGGTCTTGCTGGGGGTGGTGTTTCAGGGTTTAGGGCAGTGCAGTGGTTTTCGGGCAGTGTAGGGGATTGTGTAGGGGTGGTGTTTCAGGGTTTAGGGCAGTGCAGTGGAGTTCGGGCAGTGTAGGAGTTCTTGCTGGGGGTGGTGTTTCAGGGTTTAGGGCAGTGCAGTGGTGTTCGGGCAGTGTAGGGGGTTGTGTGGGGGGTGGTGTTTCAGGGTTTAGGGCAGTGCAGTGGTGTTCAGGCAGTGTAGGGAATCTTGCTGGGGGTGGTGTTTCAGGGTTTAGGGCAGTGCAGTGGTGTTCGGGCAGTGTAGGGGATTTGCTGGGGGTGATGTATCAGCGTTTAGGGCAGTGCAGTGGTGTTCGGGCAGTGTAGGTGTTCTTGTTGGGGGTGGTGTTTCAGGGTTTAGGGCAGTGCAGTGATGGTCAGGCAGTGTAGAGGGTCATGTGGAGGGCAGTGCAGTGGTGCGCGGGCAGTGTAGGGAGTTGTGCTGGGGGTTGGTGTTTCACGGTTTAAGGCAGTGCAGTGGTATTCGGGCAGTGTAGGGGGTTATGCTGGGGGTGATGTTTTAGGGTGTAGGGAAGAGCAGTGGTGTTCGGGCAGTGTAGGGTCATGCTGGGGGTGGTGTTTCAGGGTTTAGGGCAGTGCAGTGGTATTCGGGCAGTTTAGGGGGTCGTGCAGGGGGGTGGTGTTTCAGGGTTTTGGGCAGTGCAGTGGTGTACAGGCAGTGTAGGGGTCGTGTTGGGGTGGTGCTTCAGGGTTTAGGGCAGTGCAGTGGTGTTTGGGAAGTGTAGGGGGTCATGCTGGGGGTGGTGTTTTAGGGTTTAGGGCAGTGCAGTGGTGTTCGGGCAGTGTAGGGGGTTGTGTTGGAGGTGGTGTTTCAGGGTTTAGGGCAGTGCAGTGGTGTTTGGGTAGTGTAGGGGGTCAAGCTGGGGGTGGTGTTTCTTAGTTTAGGGCAGTGCAATGGTGTTCGGGCAGTGTAGAGGGTTGTGCAGGGGGTGGTGTTTCAGTGTTTAAACCAGTGCAGTGGTGTTCGGGAAGTGTAGTGGGTTGTGCAGGGAGTGGTGATTCAGGGTTTAGGGCAGTGTAGTGGTATTCAGGCAGTGTAAGGGGTTTTGCTGGGGGTGGTGTTTCAGGGTGTAGGGCAGTGCAGTGATGTTCGGGCAGTGTAGGGGGTCTTGCTGTTGGTACTGTTTCAGGGTTTAGGGCAGTGTACTGGTGTTCGGGCAGTGTAGGGGTCTTGCTGGGGGTGGTGTTTCAGGGTTTAGGGCAGTGCAGTGGTGTTCGGGCATTGTAGGGGGTTGTGTAGGGGTGGTGTTTCAGTGTTTAGGGCAGTGCAGTGGAGTTCGGGCAGTGTAGGAGTTCTTGCTGGGGTGGTGTTTCAGGGTTTAGGGCAGTGCAGTGGTGTTCGGGCAGTGTAGGGGGTTGTGTGGGGGGTGGTGTTTCAGGGTTTAGGGCAGTGCAGTGGTGTTCAGGCAGTGTAGGGTATCTTGCTGGGGGTGGTGTTTCAGGGTTTAGGGCAGTGCAGTGGTGTTCGGGCAGTGTAGGGGGTTTGCTGGGGGTGATGTATCAGGGTTTAGGGCAGTGCAGTGGTGTTCGGACAGTGTAGGGGGTCGTGAAGGGGTTGTAATTCAGGGTTTAGGGCAGTGCAGTGGTGTTCGGACAGTGTAGGGGTTCTTGCTGTGGGTGGTGTTTCAGGGTTTAGGGCAGTGCAGTGATGATCAGGCAGTGTAGGGGGTCATGTGGGGGGTGGTGTTTCAGGGTATAGGGCAGTGCAGTGGTGCGCGGGCAGTGTAGGGGGTTGTGCTGGGGGTTGGTGTTTCACGGTTTAAGGCAGTGCAGTGGTGTTCGGGCAGTGTAGGGGTCATGCTGGGGGTGATGTTTTAGGGTGTAGGGAAGAGCAGTGGTGTTCGGGCAGTGTAGGGTCATGCTGGGGCTGGTGTTTTAGGGTTTAGGACAGAGCAGTGGTTTTCGGGCAGTGTAGGGGGTCGTGCTGGGGGTTTGAGTTTCAGTGTTTAGGGCAGTGCAGTGGTGTTCAGGCAGTGTAGGGGGTTGTGTTGGGGCTGGTGTTTCAGAGTTTAGGGCAGTGCAGTGGTGTTCGGGCAGTGTAGGGGTGGTGTTTCAGGGTTTAAATCAGTGCAGTGGTGTTCGGGCAGTGCAGTGGGTCACGCAGGGGGTGGTGATTCAGGGTTTAGGGCAGTGCAGTGGTGTTCGGGCAGTGTAGGGGGTCTTGCTGGGGTGGTGTTTCAGGGTTTAGGGCAGTGCACTGTTTTTCGAGTAGTGTAGGGGGTCGTGCAGGGGGGTGCTGTTTCAGGGTTTTGGGCAGTGCAGTGGTGTTCAGGCAGTGTAGGGGGTCATGTTGGGGTGGTGTTTCAGGGTTTAGGGCAGTGCAGTGGTGTTCGGGCAGTGTAGGGGTGCTTGCTGGGGGGTGGTGTTTCAGGGTTTAGGGCAGTGCCATGGTGTTCGGGCAGTGTAGGGGGTCATATGGGGGGTGGTGTTTCATTGTTTAGGGCAGTTGTTTAGGGCAGTGCAGTGGTGTTTGGGCAGTGTAGGAGGTTGTGCTGGGGGGTGGTGTTTCAGGGTTTAGGGCAGTGCAGTGGTGTTCGGGCAGTGTAGGGGTGGTGTTTCAGGGTTTAAATCAGTGCAGTGGTGTTCGGGCAGTGCAGTGGGTCACGCAGGGGGTGGTGATTCAGGGTTTAGGGCAGTGCAGTGGTGTTCGGGCAGTGTAGGGGGTCTTGCTGGGGTGGTGTTTCAGGGTTTAGGGCAGTGCACTGTTTTTCGAGTAGTGTAGGGGGTCGTGCAGGGGGGTGCTGTTTCAGGGTTTTGGGCAGTGCAGTGGTGTTCAGGCAGTGTAGGGGGTCATGTTGGGGTGGTGTTTCAGGGTTTAGGGCAGTGCAGTGGTGTTCGGGCAGTGTAGGGGTGCTTGCTGGGGGGTGGTGTTTCAGGGTTTAGGGCAGTGCCATGGTGTTCGGGCAGTGTAGGGGGTCATATGGGGGGTGGTGTTTCATTGTTTAGGGCAGTTGTTTAGGGCAGTGCAGTGGTGTTTGGGCAGTGTAGGAGGTTGTGCTGGGGGGTGGTGTTTCAGGGTTTAGGGCAGTGCAGTGATCTTCGAGCAGTGTAGGGGTTGTGCTGGGGTGGTGTTTCAGGGTTTAGGGCAGAGTAGTGGTGTTTGGGCAGTGTAGGGTTCGTGCTAGGGCTGGCGTTTTTGGGTTTAGGGCAGAGCAGTGGTGTTCGGGCAGTGTAGGCGGATGTGAGGGGGTTGTGTTTTAGGGTTTAGGGAAGAGCAGTGGTGTTTGGGCAGTGTAGTGGGTCATGCTGTGGGTGGTGTTTCAGGGTTTAGGGCAGTGTAGTGGTGTTCGGGCAGTATAGGGGGTAGTGCAGGGGGTGGTGTTTCAGGGTTTAGGGCAGTGCAGTGGTGTTCGGGCAGTGTAGGGGGGCCATGCTGGGGTGGTGTTTTAGGGTTTAGGGCAGTGCAGTTGTGTTTGGGCAGTGTAGGGGGTCGTGCTGGGGGTGGTGTTTTAGGGTTTAGGGAAGTGCAGTGGTGTTCAGGCAGTGTAGGGTTTGTGCTGGTGCTGTTGTTTCAGGGTTTAGGGCATAGCAGTGGTGTTCGTGTAGTGTAGGGGGACATACTGGTGCTGGTGTTTCAGTGTTTAGGGCAGAGCAGTGGTGTTCGGGTCAGTGTGGGGGGTCCTGCCGGGGAGGTGTTTCAGGGTTTGGGGCAGAGGAGTGGTGTTCGGGCAGTGTAGGGTGATGTTCTGGGGGTGGTGTTTCAGGGTTTAGGGCAGTGCAGTGGTGTTTGGGCAGTGTAGGGGAAGGTGGGGGGGTGGTGTTTTAGGGTTTAGGGCAGTGCAGTGGTGTTCGGGCATTGTAGGGGGTCGTTCAGGGGGTAGTGTTTCAGGGTTTAGGGCAGTTTAGTGGTTTTCGGGCCATGTAGGGGGCCTTGCTGGGGGTGGTGTTTCAAGGTTTAGGGCAGTGGTGTTCGGGCAGTATAGGGGGTCTTGCTGGGGGTGGTGTTTCTGGGTTTAGGGCAGTGCAGTGTTGTTCAGGCAGTGTAGGTGGTCTTGCTGGGGGTGGTGTTACAGGGTTTAGGGCAGTTGTGTTCGGGCAGTGTAGGGGGACATGCTGGTGCTGGTGTTTCAGTGTTTAGGGCAGTGAAGTGGTGTTCGGGCAGTGTAGGGAAAGGTGCAGGGTGGTGTTTTAGGGTTTAGGGCAGTGCAGTGGTGTTCGGGCATTGTAGGGGGTCATTCAGGGGGTAGTGTTTCACTGTTTAGGGCAGTCTAGTGGTTTTCGGGCCATGTAGGGGGTCTTGCTGGGGGTGGTGTTTCAAGGTTTAGGGCAGTGGTGTTCGGGCAGTATAGGGGGTCTTGCTGGGGGTGGTGTTTCTGGGTTTAGGGCAGTGCAGTGTTGTTCGGGCAGTGTAGGGGATCTTGCTGGGGGTGGTGTTACAGGGTTTAAGGCAGTGGTGTTTGGGCAGTGTAGGAGGTCTTGCTGGGGGTGGTGTTTCAGGGTTTTTAAGCAAGGCAGTGGTTTTTTTTTTCAGTTTAGGGGTCGTGCAGGGGGGTGGTGTTTCAGAGTTTTGGGCAGTGCAGTGGTGTTCAGGCAGTGTAGGGGGTCATGTTGGGGGTGGTGTTACAGGGTTTAGGGCAGTGCAGTGGTGTTTGGGAAGTGTAGGGGGTCATGCTGGGGGTGGTGTTTTAGGGTTTAGGGCAGTGCAGTGGTGTTTGGGCAGTGTAGGGGGTTGTGTTGGAGGTGGTGTTTCAGGGTTTAGGGCTGTGCAGTGGTGTTTGGGTAGTGTAGGGGGTCAAGCTGGGGGTGGTGTTTCTGAGTTTAGGGCAGTGCAATGGTGTTCGGGCAGTATAGAGGGTTGTGCAGGGGGTGGTGTTTCAGTGTTTAAACCAGTGCAGTGGTGTTCGGGAAGTGTAGTGGGTTTTGCTGGGGGTGGTGTTTCAGGGTTTAGGGCAGTGCAGTGATGTTCGGGCAGTGTAGGGGGTCTTGCTGTTGGTACTGTTTCAGGGTTTATGGCAGTGTAGTGGTGTTCGGGCAGTGTAGGGGTCTTGCTGGGGGGGGTGTTTCAGGGTTTAGGGCAGTGCAGTGGTGTTCGGGCAGTGTAGGAGGTTGTGTAGGGGTGGTGTTTCAGGGTTTAGGGCAGTGCAGTGGAGTTCGGGCAGTGTAGGAGTTCTTGCTGGGGGTGGTGTTTCAGGGTTTAGGGCAGTGCAGTGGTGTTCGGGCAGTGTAGGGGGTCATGTTGGGGGTGGTGTTACAGGGTTTAGGGCAGTGCAGTGGTGTTTGGGAAGTGTAGGGGGTCATGCTGGGGGTGGTGTTTTAGGGTTTAGGGCAGTGCAGTGGTGTTTGGGCAGTGTAGGGGGTTGTGTTGGAGGTGGTGTTTCAGGGTTTAGGGCTGTGCAGTGGTGTTTGGGTACTGTAGGGGGTCAAGCTGGGGGTGGTGTTTCTGAGTTTAGGGCAGTGCAATGGTGTTCGGGCAGTATAGAGGGTTGTGCAGGGGGTGGTGTTTCAGTGTTTAAACCAGTGCAGTGGTGTTCGGGAAGTGTAGTGGGTTTTGCTGGGGGTGGTGTTTCAGGGTTTGGGGCAGTGCAGTGATGTTCGGGCAGTGTAGGGGGTCTTGCTGTTGGTACTGTTTCAGGGTTTATGGCAGTTTAGTGGTGTTCGGGCAGTGTAGGGGTCTTGCTGGGGGGGGTGTTTCAGGGTTTAGGGCAGTGCAGTGGTGTTCGGGCAGTGTAGGAGGTTGTGTAGGGGTGGTGTTTCAGGGTTTAGGGCAGTGCAGTGGAGTTCGGGCAGTGTAGGAGTTCTTGCTGGGGGTGGTGTTTCAGGGTTTAGGGCAGTGCAGTGGTGTTCGGGCAGTGTAGGGGGTTGTGTGGGGGGTGGTGTTTCAGGGTTTAGGGCAGTGCAGTGGTGTTCAGGCAGTGTAGGGGATCTTGCTGGGGGTGGTGTTCCAGGGTTTAGGGCAGTGCAGTGGTGTTCGGGCAGTGTAGGGGGTCGTGCAGGGGTTGTGTTTCAGGGTTTAGGGCAGTGCAGTGGTGTTCGGACAGTGTAGGGGTTCTTGCTGGGGGTGGTGTTTCAGGGTTTAGGGCAGTGCAGTGATGGTCAGGTAGTGTAGGGGGTCATGTGGGGCGTGGTGTTTCAGGGTATAGGGCAGTGCAGTGGTGCATGGGCAGTGTAGGGGGTTGTGCTGGGGGTTGGTGTTTCACGGTTTAAGGCAGTGCAGTGGTGTTCGGGCAGTGTAGGGGGTCATGCTGGGGGTGATGTTTTAGGTTGTAGGGAAGAGCAGTGGTGTTCGGGCAGTGTAGGGTCATGCTGGGGCTGGTGTTTTAGGGTTTAGGACAGAGCAGTGGTGTTCGGGCAGTGTACGGGGTTGTGCTGGGGCTGGTGTTTCAGAGTTTAGGGCAGTGCAGTGGTGTTCAGGCAGTGTAGGGGTGGTGTTTCAGGGTTTAAATCAGTGCAGTGGTGTTCGGGCAGTGCAGTGGGTCATGCAGGGGGTGGTGATTCAGGGTTTAGGGCAGTGCAGTGGTGTTCGGGTAGTGTAGGGGGTCTTGCTGGGGTGGTGTTTCAGGGTTTAGGGCAGTGCAGTGGTTTTCGAGTAGTGTAGGGGGTCGTGCAGGGGGGTGGTCTTTCAGGGTTTTGGGCAGTGCAGTGTTGTTCAGGCAGTGTAGGGGGTCATGTTGGGGTGGTGTTTCAGGGTTTAGGGCAGTGCAGTGGTGTTCGGGCAGTGTAGGGGTGCTTGCTGGGGGGTGGTGTTTCAGGGTTTAGGGCAGTGCCATGGTGTTCGGGCAGTGTAGGGGGTCATATGGGGGTGGTGTTTCATTGTTTAGGGCAGTGCAGTGGTGTTCGGGCAGTGTAGGAGGTTGTGCTGGGGGGTGGTGTTTCAGGGTTTAGGGCAGTGCTGTGGTCTTCGGGCAGTGTAGGGGTTTTGCTGGGGGTGGTGTTTCAGGGTTTAGGGCAGAGTAGTGGTGTTTGGGCAGTGTAGGGTTCGTGCTAGGGCTGGTGTTTTTGGGTTTAGGGCAGAGCAGTGGTGTTCGGGCAGTGTAGGTGGGCCATGCTGGGGAGGTGTTTTAGGGTTTAGGGCAGTGCAGTTGTGTTTGGGCAGTGTAGGGGGTCGTGCTGGGGGTGGTGTTTTAGGGTTTAGGGCAGTGCAATGGTGTTCGCGCAGTGTAGGGTTTGTGCTGGTGCTGTTGTTTCAGGGTTTAGGGCATAGCAGTGGTGTTCGTGTAGTGTAGGGGGACATACTTGTGCTGGTGTTTCAGTGTTTAAGGCAGAGCAGTGGTGTTCGGGTCAGTGTGGAGGGTCCTGCCGGGGAGGTGTTTCAGGGTTTGGGGCAGAGGAGTGGTGTTCGGGCATTGAAGGGGTACGTGCTGGGGGTGGTGTTCCAGGGTTTAGGGCAGTGCAGTGGTGTTTGGGCACTGTAGGGGAAGGTGTGGGGTGGTGTTTTAGGGTTTAGGGCAGTGCAGTGGTGTTTGGGAAATGTAGGGGGTCATGCAGGGGGTGGTGTTTCAGGGTTTAGGGCAGTGCAGTGGTGTTCGGGCATTGTATGGGGTCGTTCAGGGGGTAGTGTTTCAGGGTTTAGGGCAGTTTAGTGGTTTTCGGGCCATGTAGGGGGCGTTGCTGGTGGTGGTGTTTCAAGGTTTAGGGCAGTGGTGTTCGGGCAGTATAGGGGGCTTGCTGGGGGTGGTGTTTCTGGGTTTAGGGCAGTGCAGTGTTGTTTGGGCAGTGTAGGGGGTCTTGCTGGGGGTGGTGTTTCAGGGTTTAGGGCAGTGCAGTGGTATTCGGGCAGTTTAGGGGGTCGTGCAGGGGGTGGTGTTTCAGGGTTTTGGGCAGTGCAGTGGTGTTCAGACAGTGTAGGGGGTCGTGTTGGGAGTGGTGGTGTTTCAGGGTTTAGAGCAGTGCAGTGGTGTTCAGGAAGTGTAGGAGGTCCTGTTGGGGGAGGTCTTTTAGGGTCTATGGCAGTGCAGTGGTGTTCGGGCAGAGTAGGGGGTCATGCTGGGGGTGGTGTTTTAGGGTTTAGGGCAGTGCAGTGGTGTTCGGGCAGTGTAGGGGTTGTGTTGGAGGTGGTGTTTCAGGGTTTAGGGCAGTGCAGTGGTGTTCGGGTAGTGTAGGGTTTGTGTGGGGGGTGGTATTTCAGGGTTTAGGGCAGTGCAGTGGTGTTCGGGCAGTGTAGAGGGTTTGCTGGGGGTGATGTTTCAGGGTTTGGGGCAATGCAGTGGTGCTCGGGCAGTGTAGGGGTCAGGCAGGGATTGTTTTTCAGGGTTTAGGGCAGTGCAGTGGTGTTCTGGCAGTGTAGGGGGTCGTGCATGGGGTGGTGTTTCAGGGTTTAGGGCAGTGCTGTGGTGTTCGGGCAGTGTTGGGGGTCTTGTGGGGTGGTGTTTCAGGGTTTAGGTCAGTGGTGTTCTGGAAGTGTAGGGGGTCTTGCTGGGGGTGGTGTTTTAGGGTTTTGGGCAGTGCAGTGGTGTTCAGGCAGTGTAGGGGGTCGTGTTGGGGGTGGGGTTTCAGGGTTTAGGGCAGTGCAGTGGTGTATGGGAAGTGTAGGGGGTCTTGTTGGGGAGGTGTTTTAGGGTTTAAGGCAGTGCAGTGGTGTTCGGGCAGAGTAGGGGGTCATGCTGGGGGTGGTGCTTTAGGGATTAGGGCAGTGCAGTGGTATTCAGCAATGTAGGGGGTTGTGTTGGAGGTGGTGTTTCAGGGTTTAGGGCAGTGCAGTGGTGTTTGGGTAGTGTAGGGGGTCAAGCTGGGGGTGGTGTTTCTGAGTTTAGGGCAGTGCAATGGTGTTTGGGCAGTGTAGAGGGTTGTGCAGGGGGTGGTGTTTCAGTGTTTAAACCAGTGCAGTGGTGTTTGGGAAGTGTAGTGGGTTGTGCAGGGGGTGGTGATTCAGGGTTTAGGGCAGTGTAGTGGTGTTCGGGCAGTGTAGGGGTCTTGCTGGGGGTGGTGTTTCAGGGTTTAGGGCAGTGCAGTGGTGTTCGGGCAGTGTAGGGGGTTGTGTAGGGGTGGTGTTTCAGGGTTTAGGGCAGTGCAGTGGTGTTCGGGCAGTGTAGGGGGTCGTGCTGGGGCTGGTGTTTCAGGGTTTAGGGCAGGGCAGTGGTGTTCAGGCAGTGTAGGGGGTTGTGTGGGGGGTGGTGTTTCAGGGTTTAGGGCAGTGCAATGGTGTTCGGGGGGTGTAGAGGGTTGTGCAGGGGGTGGTGTTTCAGTGTTTAAACCAGTGCAGTGGTGTTCGGGCAGTGTAGTGGGTTGTGCAGGGGGTGGTGATTAAGGGTTTAGGGCAGTGTAGTGGTGTTCAGGCAGTGTAGGGTGTCTTGCTGCTGGTACTGTTTCAGGGTTTAGGGCAATGCAGTGGTGTTCGGGCAGTGTAGGGGTCTTTGCTGTGGGTGGTGTTTCAGGGTTTAGTGCAGTGCAGTGGTGTTCGGGCAGTGTAGGGGGTCGTGCAGGGGTGGTGTTTCAGGGTTTAGGGCAATGCAGTGGTGTTCGGGCGGTGTAGGGGTTCTTGCTGGGGGTGGTGTTTCAGGGTTTAGGGCAGTGCAGTGGTGTTTGGGCAGTGTAGGGGGTTGTGTGGGGGGTGGTATTTCAGGGTTTTAGGGCAGTGCAGTGGTGTTTAGGTAGTGTAGGGGGTCTTGCTGGGGGTGGTGTTTCAGGGTTTAGGGCAGTGCAGTGGTGTTCGGGCAGTGTAGGGGGTTTGCTGGGGGTGATGTTTCAGGGTTTAGGGCAGTGCAGTGGTGTTCGGGCAGTGTAGGGGGTCGGGCAGGGGTTGTTTTTCAGGGTTTAGGGCAGTGCAGTGGTCTTCGGACAGTGTAGGGGTTCTTGCTGGGGGGTGGTGTTTCAGGGTTTAGGGCAGTGCAGTGGTGTTCAGGCAGTGTAGGGGGTCATGGTAGGGCTGGTGTTTCAGGGTTTAGGGCAGTGCAGTGGTTTTCGGAGAGTGTAGGGGTTCTTGCTGGGGGGTGGTGTTTCAGGGTTTAGGACAGAGCAGTGGTTTTCGGGCAGTGTAGGGGGTCGTGCTGGGGGTTTGAGTTTCAGTGTTTAGGGCAGTGCAGTGGTGTTCAGGCAGTGTAGGGGGTTGTGTTGGGGCTGGTGTTTCAGAGTTTAGGGCAGTGCAGTGGTGTTTTCGGGCAGTGTAGGGGTGGTGTTTCAGGGTTTAAATCAGAGCAGTGGTGTTCGGGCAGTGCAGTGGGTCATGCAGGGGGTGGTGATTCAGGGTTTAGGGCAGTGCAGTGGTGTTCGGGCAGTGTAGGGGGTCTTTCTGGGGTGGTGTTTCAGGGTTTAGGGCAGTGCAGTGGTGTTCGAGTAGTGTAGGGGGTGTTGCTGGGCATGGTGTTTCAGGGTTTAGGGCAGTGCAGTGGTATTCAGGCAGTTTAGGGGGTCGTGCAGGGGGGTGGTGTTTCAGGGTTTTGGGCAGTGCAGTGGTGTTCAGGCAGTGTAGGGGGTCATGTTGGGGTGGTGTTTCGGGGTTTAGGGCAGTGCAGTGGTTTTCGGGCAGTGTAGGGGTTCTTGCTGGGGGGTGGTGTTTCAGGGTTTAGGGCAGTGCCATGGTGCTCGGGCAGTGTAGGGGGTCATATGGGGGTGGTGTTTCATTGTTTAGGGCAGTGCAGTGGTGTTCGGGCAGTGTAGGAGGTTGTGCTGGGGGGTGGTGATTCAGGGTTTAGGGCAGTGCAGGGGTCTTCGGGCAGTGTAGGGTTCGTGCTGGGGGTGGTGTTTCAGGGTATAGGGCAGAGTAGTGGTGTTTGGGCAGTGTAGGGTTCGTGCTAGGGCTGGTGTTTTTGGGTTTAGGGCAGAGCAGTGGTGTTCGGGCAGTGTAGGGGTCGTGCTGGGGGTGGAGTTTCAGGGTTTAGGGCAGTGCAGTGGTGTTCGGGCAGTGTAGGGGGTCGTGCTGGGGCTGGTGTTTTAGGGTTTAGGGCAGAGCAGTGGTGTTCGGGCAGTGTAGGTGGATGTGAGGGGGTTGTGTTTCAGGGTTTAGGGCAGTGTAGTGGTGTTCGGGCAGTATAGGGGATCTTGCAGGGGGTGGTGTTTCAGAGTTTAGGGCAGTGCAGTGGTGTTCGGGCAGTGTAGGGGGGCCATGCTGGGGGAGGTCTTTTAGGGTTTAAGGCAGTGCAGTGGTGTTCGGGCAGAGTAGGGGGTCATGCTGGGGGTGGTGTTTTAGGGTTTAGGGCAGTGCAGTGGTGTTCGGACAGTGTAGGGGTTATGTTGGAGCTGGTGTTTCAGGGTTTAGGGCAGTGCAGTGGTATGAGGGTAGTGTAGGGGGTCAAGCTGGGGGTGGTGTTTCTGAGTTTAGGGCAGTGCAATGGTGTTCCGGCGGTGTAGAGGGTTGTGCAGGGGGTCGTGTTTCAGTGTTTAAACCAGTGCAGTGGTGTTCGGGCAGTGTAGTGAGTTGTGCAGGGGGTGGTGATTCAGGGTTTAGGGCAGTGTAGTGGTGTTCAGGCAGTGTAGGGGGTCTTGCTGGGGGTGGTGTTTCAGGGTTTAGGGCAGTGCAGTGATCTCTGGGCAGTATAGGGTGTCTTGCTGTTGGTACTGTTTTAGGGTTTAGGGCAGTGCAGTGGTGTTCGGGCATTGTAGGGGTCTTGATGTGGGTGGTGTTTCAGGGTTTAGGGCAGTGCAGTGGTGTTCGGGCAGTGTAGGGGGTCGTGCAGGGGTGGTGTTTCAGGGTTTAGGGCAGTGCAGTGGTTTTCGGGCAGTGTAGGGGTTCTTGCAGGGGGTGGTGTTTCTGGGTTTAGGGCAGTGCAGTTGTGTTTGGGCAGTGTAGGGGGTTGTGTGGGGGGTGGTATTTCAGGGTTTAGGGCAGTGCAGTGGTGTTCAGGCAGTGTGTGGGGTCTTGCTGGGGGTGGTGTTTCAGGGTTTAGGGCAGTGCAGTGGTGTTCGGGCACTGTAGGGGGTTTGCTGGGGGTGATGTTTCAGGGTTTAGGGCAGTGCAGTGGTGTTCGGGCAGTGTAGGGGGTCGGGCAGGGGTTGTTTTTCAGGGTTTAGGGCAGTGCAGTTGTGTTTGGACAGTGTAGGGGTTCTTCCTGGGGGGTGGTGTTTCAGGGTTTAGGGCAGTGCAGTGGTGTTCAGGCAGTGTAGGGGGTCATGGTAGGGCTGGTGTTTCAGGGTTTAGGGCAGTGCAGTGGTGTTCAGACAGTGTAGGGGTTCTTGCTGGGGGTGGTGTTTCAGAGTTTAGGGCAGTGCAGTGGTGTTCGAGTAGTGTAGGGGGTGTTGCTGGGCGTGGTGTTTCAGGGTTTAGGGCAGTGCAGTGGTATTCGGGCAGTTTAGGGGGTCGTGCAGGGGGGTGGTGTTTCAGGGTTTTGGGCAGTGCAGTGGTGTTCAGGCAGTGTAGGGGGTCATGTTGGGGTGGTGTTTCAGGGTTTAGGGCAGTGCAGTGGTGTTCGGGCAGTGTAGGGGTTCTTGCTGGGGATGGTGTTTCAGGGTTTAGGGTAGTGCCATGGTGTTCGGGCAGTGTAGGGGGTCATATGGGGGGTGGTGTTTCATTGTTTAGGGCAGTGCAGTGGTATTCGGGCAGTGTAGGCGTTTGTGCTGGGGGTCGTGTTTCAGAGTTTAGGGCAGTGCAGTGGTCTTCGGGCAGTGTAGGGTGTCTTGCTGGGGGTGGTGTTTCAGGGTTTAGGGCAGAGCAGTGGTGTTTGGGCAGTGTAGGGTTCGTGCTAGGGCTGGTGTTTTTGGGTTTAGGGCAGAGCAGTGGTGTTCGGGCAGTGTAGGGGTCGTGCTGGGGGTGGAGTTTCAGGTTTTAGGGTAGTGCAGTGGTGTTAGGGCAGTGTAGGAGGTCGTGCTGGGGCTGGTGTTTCAGGGTTCAGGGCAGTGCAGTGGTGTTCGGGCAGTGTAGGGGGTCGTGCTGGGGCTGATGTTTCAGGGTTTAGGGCAGAGCAGTAGTGTTCAGGCAGTGTAGGGGGTAGTGCTGGGAATGGTGTTTTAGGGTTTAGGGCAGAGCAGTGGTGTTCGGGCAGTGTAGGGGGTCGTGCTGGGGCTGGTGTTTTAGGGTTTAGGGCAGAGCAGTGGTGTTTGGGCAGTGTAGGCAGATGTGAGGGGGTTGTGTTTTAGGGTTTAGGGAAGAGCAGTGGTGTTCGGGCAGTGTAGTGGGTCATGCTGTGGGTGGTGTTTCAGGGTTTAGGGCAGTGCAGTGGTGTTCGGGCAGTGTAGGGTTTGTGCTGGTGCTGGTGTTTTAGGGTTTAGGTCAGAGCAGTGGTGTTCGGGCAGTGTAGGGGGACATACTGGTGCTGGTGTTTCAGTGTTTAGGGCAGTGCAGTGGTGTTCTGGCATTGTAGGGGGTCATTCAGGAGGTAGTGTTTCACGGTTTAGGGCAGTTTAGTGGTTTCGGGCCATGTACGGGGTCTTGCTGGGGGTGGTGTTTCAAGGTTTAGGGCAGTGGTGTTCGGGCAGTATAGTGGGTCTTGCTGGGGGTGGTGTTTCTGGGTTTAGGGCAGTGCAGTGTTGTTCGGGCAGTGTAGGGGATCTTGCTGGGGGTGGTGTTACAGGGTTTAAGGCAGTGGTGTTCGGGCAGTATAGGGGGTCTTGCTGGGGGTGGTTTTTTAGGGTTTAGGACAGTGTAGTGGTATTCAGGCAGTTTTGGGGGTCGTGCAGGGGGGTGGTGTTTCAGGGTTTTGGGCAGTGCAGTGGTGTTCAGGCAGTGTAGGGGGTCGTGTTGGGGGTGGTGTTTCAGGGTTTAGGGCAGTGCAGTGGTGTTCGGGAAGTGTAGGGGGTCATGCTGGGGGTGGTGTTTTAGGGTTTAGGGCAGTGCAGTGGTGTTCGGGCAGTGTAGGGGTTGTGTTGGAGGTGGTGTTTCAGGGTTTAGGGCAGTGCAGTGGTGTTTGGGTAGTGTAGGGGGTCAAGCTGGGGGTGGTGTTTCTGAGTTTAGGGCAGTGCAATGGTGTTTGGGCAGTGTAGAGGGTTGTGCAGGGGTGGTGTTTCAGTGTTTAAACCAATGCAGTGGTGTTTGGGAAGTGTAGTGGGTTGTGCAGGGGGTGGTGATTCAGGGTTTAGGGCAGAGTAGTGGTGTTCAGGCAGTGTAGGGGGTTTTGCTGGGGGTGGTGTTTCAGGGTTTAGGGCAGTGCAGTGATGTTCGGGCAGTGTAGGGGGTCTTGCTGTTGGTACTGTTTCAGGGTTTAGGGCAGTGTAGTGGTGTTCGGGCAGTGTAGGGGTCTTGCTGGGGGTGGTGTTTCAGGGTTTAGGGCAGTGCAGTGGTATTCGGGCAGTGTAGGGGGTTGTGTAGGGGTAGTGTTTCAGGGTTTAGGGCAGTGCAGTGGAGTTCGAGCAGAGTAGGAGTTCTTGCTAGGGGGGTGTTTCAGGGTTTAGGGCAGTGCAGTGGTGTTCGGGCAGTGTAGGGGGTTGTGTGGGGGTGGTGTTTCAGGGTTTAGGGCAGTGCAGTGGTGTTCAGGCTGTGTAGGGGATCTTTCTGGGGGTGGTGTTTCAGGGTTTAGGGCAGTGCAGTGGTGTTCGGGCAGTGTAGGGGGTTTGCTGGGGGTGATGTATCAGGGTTTAGGGCAGTGCAGTGGTGTTCGGGCAGTGTAGGGGGTCGTGCAGGGGTTGTGTTTCAGGGTTTAGGGTGGTGCAGTGGTGTTCGGACAGTGTAGGGGTTCTTGCTGGGGGTGGTTTTTCAGGGTTTAGGGCAGTGCAGTGATGGTCAAGCAGTGTAGGGGGTCATGTGGGGGGTGGTGTTTCAGGGTATAGGGCAGTGCAGTGGTGTTCGGGCAGTGTAGGGGTCATGCTGGGGGTGGTGTTTTAGGGTATAGGGAAGAGCAGTGGTGTTCGGGCAGTGTAGGGTCATGTTGGGGCTGGTGTTTTAGGGTTTAGGACAGAGCAGTGGTGTTCAGGCAGTGTAGGGGGTCGTGCTGGGGCTGGTGTTTCAGAGTTTAGGGCAGTGCAGTGGTGTTTTCGGGCAGTGTAGGGGTGGTGTTTCAGGGTTTAAATCAGAGCAGTGGTGTTCGGGCAGTGCAGTGGGTCATGCAGGGGGTGGTGATTCAGGGTTTAGGGCAGTGCAGTGGTGTTCGGGCAGTGTAGGGGGTCTTTCTGGGGTGGTGTTTCAGGGTTTAGGGCAGTGCAGTGGTGTTCGAGTAATGTAGGGGGTGTTGCTGGGCATGGTGTTTCAGGGTTTAGGGCAGTGCAGTGGTATTCAGGCAGTTTAGGGGGTCGTGCAGGGGGGTGGTGTTTCAGGGTTTTGGGCAGTGCAGTGGTGTTCAGGCAGTGTAGGGGGTCATGTTGGGGTGGTGTTTCGGGGTTTAGGGCAGTGCAGTGGTTTTCGGGCAGTGTAGGGGTTCTTGCTGGGGGGTGGTGTTTCAGGGTTTAGGGCAGTGCCATGGTGCTCGGGCAGTGTAGGGGGTCATATGGGGGTGGTGTTTCATTGTTTAGGGCAGTGCAGTGGTGTTCGGGCAGTGTAGGAGGTTGTGCTGGGGGGTGGTGATTCAGGGTTTAGGGCAGTGCAGGGGTCTTCGGGCAGTGTAGGGTTCGTGCTGGGGGTGGTGTTTCAGGGTATAGGGCAGAGTAGTGGTGTTTGGGCAGTGTAGGGTTCGTGCTAGGGCTGGTGTTTTTGGGTTTAGGGCAGAGCAGTGGTGTTCAGGCAGTGTAGGGGTCGTGCTGGGGGTGGAGTTTCAGGGTTTAGGGCAGTGCAGTGGTGTTCGGGCAGTGTAGGGGGTCGTGCTGGGGCTGGTGTTTTAGGGTTTAGGGCAGAGCAGTGGTGTTCGGGCAGTGTAGGTGGATGTGAGGGGGTTGTGTTTCAGGGTTTAGGGCAGTGTAGTGGTGTTCGGGCAGTATAGGGGATCTTGCAGGGGGTGGTGTTTCAGAGTTTAGGGCAGTGCAGTGGTGTTCGGGCAGTGTAGAGGGGCCATGCTGGGGGAGGTCTTTTAGGGTTTAAGGCAGTGCAGTGGTGTTCGGGCAGAGTAGGGGGTCATGCTGGGGGTGGTGTTTTAGGGTTTAGGGCAGTGCAGTGGTGTTCGGACAGTGTAGGGGTTATGTTGGAGCTGGTGTTTCAGGGTTTAGGGCAGTGCAGTGGTATGAGGGTAGTGTAGGGGGTCAAGCTGGGGGTGGTGTTTCTGAGTTTAGGGCAGTGCAATGGTGTTCCGGCGGTGTAGAGGGTTGTGCAGGGGGTCGTGTTTCAGTGTTTAAACCAGTGCAGTGGTGTTCGGGCAGTGTAGTGAGTTGTGCAGGGGGTGGTGATTCAGGGTTTAGGGCAGTGTAGTGGTGTTCAGGCAGTGTAGGGGGTCTTGCTGGGGGTGGTGTTTCAGGGTTTAGGGCAGTGCAGTGATCTCTGGGCAGTATAGGGTGTCTTGCTGTTGGTACTGTTTTAGGGTTTAGGGCAGTGCAGTGGTGTTCGGGCATTGTAGGGGTCTTGATGTGGGTGGTGTTTCAGGGTTTAGGGCAGTGCAGTGGTGTTCGGGCAGTGTAGGGGGTCGTGCAGGGGTGGTGTTTCAGGGTTTAGGGCAGTGCAGTGGTTTTCGGGCAGTGTAGGGGTTCTTGCAGGGGGTGGTGTTTCTGGGTTTAGGGCAGTGCAGTTGTGTTTGGGCAGTGTAGGGGGTTGTGTGGGGGGTGGTATTTCAGGGTTTAGGGCAGTGCAGTGGTGTTCAGGCAGTGTGTGGGGTCTTGCTGGGGGTGGTGTTTCAGGGTTTAGGGCAGTGCAGTGGTGTTCGGGCACTGTAGGGGGTTTGCTGGGGGTGATGTTTCAGGGTTTAGGGCAGTGCAGTGGTGTTCGGGCAGTGTAGGGGGTCGGGCAGGGGTTGTTTTTCAGGGTTTAGGGCAGTGCAGTGGTGTTTGGACAGTGTAGGGGTTCTTCCTGGGGGGTGGTGTTTCAGGGTTTAGGGCAGTGCAGTGGTGTTCAGGCAGTGTAGGGGGTCATGGTAGGGCTGGTGTTTCAGGGTTTAGGGCAGTGCAGTGGTGTTCGGACAGTGTAGGGGTTCTTGCTGGGGGTGGTGTTTCAGAGTTTAGGGCAGTGCAGTGGTGTTCGAGTAGTGTAGGGGGTGTTGCTGGGCGTGGTGTTTCAGGGTTTAGGGCAGTGCAGTGGTATTCGGGCAGTTTAGGGGGTCGTGCAGGGGGGTGGTGTTTCAGGGTTTTGGGCAGTGCAGTGGTGTTCAGGCAGTGTAGGGGGTCATGTTGGGGTGGTGTTTCAGGGTTTAGGGCAGTGCAGTGGTGTTCGGGCAGTGTAGGGGTTCTTGCTGGGGATGGTGTTTCAGGGTTTAGGGTAGTGCCATGGTGTTCGGGCAGTGTAGGGGGTCATATGGGGGGTGGTGTTTCATTGTTTAGGGCAGTGCAGTGGTATTCGGGCAGTGTAGGCGTTTGTGCTGGGGGTCGTGTTTCAGAGTTTAGGGCAGTGCAGTGGTCTTCGGGCAGTGTAGGGTGTCGTGCTGGGGGTGGTGTTTCAGGGTTTAGGGCAGAGCAGTGGTGTTTGGGCAGTGTAGGGTTCGTGCTAGGGCTGGTGTTTTTGGGTTTAGGGCAGAGCAGTGGTGTTCGGGCAGTGTAGGGGTCGTGCTGGGGGTGGAGTTTCAGGGTTTAGGGTAGTGCAGTGGTGTTAGGGCAGTGTAGGAGGTCGTGCTGGGGCTGGTGTTTCAGGGTTCAGGGCAGTGCAGTGGTGTTCGGGCAGTGTAGGGGGTCGTGCTGGGGCTGATGTTTCAGGGTTTAGGGCAGAGCAGTAGTGTTCAGGCAGTGTAGGGGGTAGTGCTGGGAATGGTGTTTTAGGGTTTAGGGCAGAGCAGTGGTGTTCGGGCAGTGTAGGGGGTCGTGCTGGGGCTGGTGTTTTAGGGTTTAGGGCAGAGCAGTGGTGTTTGGGCAGTGTAGGCAGATGTGAGGGGGTTGTGTTTTAGGGTTTAGGGAAGAGCAGTGGTGTTCGGGCAGTGTAGTGGGTCATGCTGTGGGTGGTGTTTCAGGGTTTAGGGCAGTGTAGTGGTGTTCGGGCAGTATAGGGGGTCGTGCAGGGGGTGGTGTTTCAGGGTTTAGGGCAGTGCAGTGGTGTTCGGACAGTGTAGGGGGTTTGCTGGGGGTGATGTTTTAGGGTTTAGGGCAGTGCAGTGGTGTTCGGGCAGTGTAGGGGGTCGGGCAGGGGTTGTTTTTCAGGGTTTAGGGCAGTGCAGTGGTGTTCGGACAGTGTAGGGGTTCTTGCTGGGGGGTGGTGTTTCAGGGTTTAGGGCAGTGCAGTGGTGTTCAGGCAGTGTAGGGGGTCATGGTAGGGCTGATGTTTCAGGGTTTAGGGCAGTGCAGTGGTGTTCGGACAGTGTAGGGGTTCTTGCTGGGGGTGGTGTTTCTGAGTTTAGGGCAGTGCAGTGGTGTTCGAGTAGTGTAGGGGGTGTTGCTGGGCGTGGTGTTTCAGGGTTTAGGGCAGTGCAGTGGTATTCGGGCAGTTTAGGGGGTGGTGCAGGGGGGTGGTGTTTCAGGGTTTTGGGCAGTGCAGTGGTTTTCAGGCAGTGTAGGGGGTCATGTTGGTGTGGTGTTTCAGGGTTTAGGGCAGTGCAGTGGTGTTCGGGCAGTGTAGGGGTTCTTGCTGGGGGGTGGTGTTTCAGGGTTTAGGGCAGTGCCATGGTGTTTGGGCAGTGTAGGGGGTCATATGGGGGGTGGTGTTTCATTGTTTAGGGCAGTGCAGTGGTGTTCAGGCAGTGTAGGCGTTTGTGCTGGGGCTGGTGTTTCAGAGTTTAGGGCAGTGCAGTGGTGTTTTCGGGCAGTGTAGGGGTGGTGTTTCAGAGTTTAAATCAGAGCAGTGGTGTTCGGGCAGTGCAGTGGGTCGTGCAGGGGGTGGTGATTCAGGGTTTAGGGCAGTGCAGTGGTGTTCGGGCAGTGTAGGGGGTCTTTCTGGGGCGGTGTTTCAGGGTTTAGGGCAGTGCAGTGGTGTTTGAGTAGTGTAGGGGGTGTTGCTGGGCATGGTGTTTCAGGGTTTAGGGCTGTGCAGTGGTATTCGGGCAGTTTAGGGGGTGGTGCAGGGGGGTGGTGTTTCAGGGTTTTGGGCAGTGCAGTGGTGTTCAGGCAGTGTAGGGGGTCATGTTGGGGTGCTGTTTCAGGGTTTAGGGCAGTGCAGTGGTTTTCGGGCAGTGTAGGGGTTCTTGCTGGGGGGTGGTGTTTCAGGGTTTAGGGCAGTGCCATGGTGCTCGGGCAGTGTAGGGGGTCATATGGGGGGTGGTGTTTCATTGTTTAGGGCAGTGCAGTGGTGTTCGGGCAGTGTAGGAGGTTGTGCTGGGGGGTGGTGATTCAGGGTTTAGGGCAGAGCAGTGGTGTTCGGGCAGTGTAGTGGGTCATGCTGTTGGTGGTGTTTCAGGGTTTAGGGCAGTGTAGTGGTGTTTGGGCAGTATAGGGGGTCGTGCAGGGGGTGGTGTTTCAGGGTTTAGGACAGTGCAGTGGTGTTCGAGCAGTGTAGGCGGGCCATGCTGGGGTGGTGTTTTAGGGTTTAGTACAGTGCAGTTGTGTTTGGGCAGTGTAGGGGTCGTGCTGGGGGTGGTGTTTTAGGGTTTAGGGCAGTGCAGTGGTGTTCAGGCAGTGTAGGGTTTGTGCTGGTGCTGTTGTTTCAGGGTTTAGGGCAGAGCAGTGGTGTTCGGGCAGTGTAGGGGGACATACTGGTGCTGGTGTTTCAGTGTTTAAGGCAGAGCAGTGGTGTTCGGGTCAGTGTGGGGGGTCCTGCTATGGAGGTGTTTCAGGGTTTGGGGCAGAGGAGTGGTGTTCGGGCAGTGTAGGGGGACGTGCTGGGGGTGGTGTTTCAGGGTTTAGGGCAGTGCCCTTGCCCTTGGGCCTACCATAGGGGTGACTAATATGTAGTTAAGGGAAGGTTTAGGGACTGGCAAGTAGGTGCACTTGCGCAGTCAGCATGACAGTACCAGACTGCACGCAGGTTCTGTAATGGCAGACCTTAGACACATTTTACTAGGCCGCTTCTGTGGGTGACACAACCAGTGCTGCAAGCCCACCAGCAGCATTTGTATTTACAAGCCCTGGCACTCCTGGTGCACTTTACTAGGGGCTGATAGTAAACCAAATAAGCCAAACATGGAAACCAATCAATGTATACACTTTTCATAGGGAGCACTTGCACTGTGGCACTGGTTGGCAGTGGCACAGTGCCCTGAGCAGCTAACACCAACAAAACACATGAGGCACATCAGCAAAAAGTGGAAGGGAGACTCACGCCAAGGTGCCAGGTCTAACACGTGTCCCCTCCAGCTGAAATGTGGGGGGAACTACCCTACCCCAGGGAGTTCCTCTTCACTAAGGCGGAAAAACCTGGACAGACCGTCAGCATTGGCGTGATCTGTACCAGGGCGATGTTCCACCGTAAAGTCCATACCCTGTAGGGAGATGGACCACCTCAACAGTTTTGGGTTCTCACCCCTCATTTGCATCAACCATCTGAGGGGCCTGTGGTCTGTCTGAACCCGGAAGTGAGACCCAAACAAGTAGGGTCTTAGCTTCTTCAGCGCCCAGACCACAGCAAATGCTTCTCGCTCGATTGCACTCCACCTTTGCTCCCGTGGAAGTAACCTCCTACTAATGAAGGCTACATGTTGGTCCCAGCCCTCCTCAGTCATCTGTGAGAGAACAGCCCCTACACCATGCTCTGATGCGTCTGTCTGCACTAGGAATTCTTTGGAGAAGTCAGGAGCCAAGAGCATGGGCGCCGTGCACATGGCAGTCTTCAGGGTGTCAAAAGCCTTCTGACAGGTGTCAGTAGAGATCACTTTCCTGGGCTGCTTCTTAGAAGTCAGCTCTGTCAAGGGAGCAACAATGCTGCCATACCCCTTGACAAACCTCCTGTAGTACCCTGTGAGTCCTAAAAAGGCCCTCACCTCTTTCTGGGTCTTTGGGGGCTCCCAAGCCAGGATGGGTTCTATCTAGGGTTGGAGGGGCACCACCTGGCCGCTCCCTACGTGGTGTCCCAAGTACACCACAGGACCCTGCCCGATCTGACACTTGCTTGCCTTGATCGTGAGGCCTACCTTGCGCAGTGCCATCAACACTTCCCAGAGGTGGTGCAGGTGTTCTTCCCATGTGCCACTGAACACTGCGATGTCATCCAGGTAGGCGGCGCTGAACTCGGTCAGCCCAGCCAACACCTGGTTGACCAACCTCTGGAAGGTGGCAGGGGCATTCTTCATCCCAAATGGCATAACCCGGAACTGGAAATGCCCATCTGGTGTGGAGAATGCTGACCTCTCTTTGGCCCCATCAGTCAAGGCGATCTGCCAGTACCCAGGCGTCAAATCAAACGTGCTGAGGTACCGCGCAGCCCTGAACCGATCGATGAGCTCATCAGCTCTGGGGATGGGGTGCGCGTCAGTCTTGGTGACTGAATTGAGTCCTCTGTAGTCCACACAGAACCGGAGTTCGGGTGTGGCACCCGGCGCTGCAGCCTTTGGGACCAAGACCACTGGGCTGGTCCAAGGACTGCTGGAGGACTCAACAACCCCTAGAGCAAGCATCTTTGAGACCTCCTCTTTGATGCAGGCTCTGACCCTGTCAGTCACTCTGTAAGCCTTGTGCTTCACAGGCAAGCTGTCTCCTGTGTCCACATCATGGACGCACCAATCTGTGACACCAGGAACCAGGGAGAACAGGTCAGGAAACTACCCCAGCAGCTGGCGGCAGTCATCCTGTTGCTCAGGGGTCAGGGTGGGTGAGAGGTTATCTCCATCCACTGACCCGTATCGCTCTTAGGCTACCAGGAGGTCAGGAAGAGGCTCGAACTCCTCTTCCGCCCCATCATCTGTGGCCAAGAGCATGCCCACTTCGGACCTCTCCAAGTGAGGCTTTAGTCAATTGACATGTAGGACCCTCAAGAGGTTCCTGGGAGACTGCAAGTCCACCAAATAGGTGACAGAACTCTTGCGCTCCACAATCTCAAAGGGTCCGGTCCACTTGTCTTGGAGTGCACAAGGCTCCACAGGGGCCAGGACCCACACCTTTTGTCCAGGTTGAAGCTCAACCAGATTGGCATTCCGGTCATACCACCGCTTCATTTCCTCCTGGCTTGCTTCCAGATTTGCCTCAGCAAGTTGCCTGAAACGCCTTGTCTGGTTTCTGAAGGCCAGCATGTAACTGTATACATTCTAGGGAGGTTTCCTGGGAGATTGCTCCCAGCCTTCCTTGACCAGACTGAGAGGACCTCGTACTGGGTGGCCATACAGAAGCTCAAAGGGACTGAACCCTAGAGACTTTTGTGGCACCTCACGGTACGCAAAGAGGAGGCATGGTAAGAGGACATCCCACTTACGCCTCATGGGTTCCTCAAGACCCATAATCATGCCTTTTAGGGTTCGCTTGAATCTGTCAACCAACCCGTTTCCTTGGGGGTGGTAAGGGGTGGTGAACTTGTAGGTTACACCACACTCTTGCCAAAGGGATTTCATATATTTTGATATGAAATTGGTGCCCCTGTCAGACACCACCTCTAGAGGGAATCCCACTCGGGAGAAAATTCCCATCAGTGCCCGTCCCACCACGGGGGCCGTCACTGTCCTCAGAGGGATGGCTTCAGGGTACCGGGTGGCATGGTCCACCAAGACCAGGATGAACCTGTTGCCCATGGCTGTCTTGGGGTCCAGTGCCCCCACAATGTCAATTCCCACTCGCTGGAATGGGGTACTGACCACGGGGAAAGGTTGGAGTGGAGCCTTTTGCTTCCTTCCACTCTTACCACTTGCCTGGCAAGTCTGGCAGGTCCTACAATGAGCATCTGAGCTCTTGTGCATTTGAGGTCAATAAAAGTGGGTGACAAGCCTCTCATAGGTCTTGTCTTGCCCCAAATGCCCTGCTAATGGCACATCGTGAGCCAGCCCCAGTAGGAAGGCTCTGAACTTCTGGGGTACCACCAGTGCACGGGCTGACCCAGGTTCAGCAACCTTAGGCTCTGAATACAGGAGGTCATTCTCCCTGTAAATGAAATGTGTACCGGACTGATCACCATTGGCCTGGGCTGCAGCCTGCTGCCGCATACCCACAAGAGAGGGGCATTCTCTCTGCTCCCTGCAGAATTCCTCCCTGGAGGGGCCTCCTTCTTGCTGCCAATGGGTCAGCTCAGGCAGGTCCCCCAGTTCGGCTATCTGTTCCCCGGTAGGCTCCAGGGCATCCCCCTCAAGGTCTGCTTCCTCCTGGGCCGTGGGAACTTTAGGGGCCGGTTTCCTGCACCTCCTGCGCCCTCTCCCTAAGGCCGGATCCTGGGTCTCTCCCTCAGGCTCCAGGATCTCTTGAACACCCCTACTGGCTGCCATTGACCGGGTGGTCACGCACGCCCAGTCGGGTAAACCCACCATCCGCAGGTGAGCTGTCTTCTCCACCTTTTCCCAAGGGGAGCTCTCCAAATCATTCCCTAGGAGACAGTCTACAGGCATGGCAGTTCTCACAGCGACTTGCAGAGTACCAGAGACCCCCCCCACTCAAAGGGAACCTGAGCCATTGGACAACGACTCTCTGCGTTGTCAGCATTGACAACCCGACAATAGGCATGGGGTACAACCTGCTCTTGAGATACCAGGTGCTGCCGGACTGCAGTCACACTGGCACCTGTGTCTCGAAGAGCCTCTACCTTCCTCCCATTGACGGTCACCACTTGCCCATATTTCTTAGTGTTAGAGGGCAAGTAGGTTTCAGGGACCATTTCACTGTCTCCTACTGAGACTAGGGTCATCTGAACAGGGTCCCACCCACCTTGGACTTCTACCTCCTCCCCAAAGGCTACTGTAGCCACCTGCCTGGGTGAAGCACCAGTGGGTGCTGGTTTTACATACTGGCGACACTTGGGATCACTGGCAAAGTGACCCATCTCACCACATTTATAACATTGTGGGGGCCCCTTGGGAACAGGTTTAACTGTCAGGGCCCCTGCCTGCTTCGGGGGTGGGGGAGGCTGAGAACCTTTCTACTGGTTCCCTTTGGTATTACTTTGGGGGCCTTTTGGGAACCCTTTCTG
This sequence comes from Triturus cristatus, assembly GCF_964204655.1. Taxonomy (NCBI): domain Eukaryota; kingdom Metazoa; phylum Chordata; class Amphibia; order Caudata; family Salamandridae; genus Triturus; species Triturus cristatus. Next base: position 1,264,982,227 of record NC_140579.1, on the reverse strand, counting down.
TTTTCCCCTGTCCCCCCCACTCTTCTGCTGGGGACCCTGCCCACCCTTGGTGATGTCTCCCACGTGACCCTTGTGGACCCTGGTGCTAACCCAGCGGTCCGCCTCCTCAGCAAGCTTCCTAGGGTTAGTCAGCTTGCTGTCAATCAGGTGTTGGCGTAGCTCAGGAAAACAATTAAGGGACAAGTGCTCCCATGCAATTAAATCAAAGAGACCTTGGAAATCATTCACTTTGCTACCCTTCACCCAACCATCCAGTGCTCTGCAGAAAAAGGTTACATACTCCACATAGGTACTCCCAACAATCTTGGTACACCCCCTGAACCTCTGTCTATATAATTCAGGAGTTAGCCGATACCTGGTCATTAAAGCTTCCTTCATGTGGGGTTAAGAGTTATAGACGTCAGCGGGCAAATCTAAGAGTGTGTCCCGCTCCTCACTGAGGAACCGCCCCCACAATCCCGCTCCCCAATCTCTCTCAGGGACCCGGTGGGAGGACATGGCTACCTCATAGGCCTTGAACCACTGTCTTATGTCATCATTCTTAAAATACTATTTTACTACATCTTTTGGCATGTACACCCTTGACTCTACCTGCACCGGCGTTGGCGCTGCCACCAGAGGGAGGGTTTTCCAAACTTTTGGCTTTTAGCTGCAGCTCCCTCATTTTCATTTCATGCTCCATCTGAATTTTCCTTTCTTCCAGAGCCATCTTCTTGCTTTCTAGCTTCAATTGGCCATTTAATTTCAGCTCTGCCAATTTCATTTCATGATCCCTGGTGGCCTGTCTGTGTGCCAGCTCTTCTGGCGACAGGCCTCTGCCAAAGCTATGAACGCTATCCGCTGGTTCCACTGGTACAACCTCCTCAGGCGCATTCCTTGATTCAATCCAGGCTTTCAGCGCCTTGTAGAGATCTGGTTTGATCCTGCATCCTACTTGTGGAACCTTGAACTTCCTGTAGAAGTACTTGAGTTCGGATTTCTTGTAGCTGTTCAGTTTTGACTCATCCCATTCTACCTCTCCTATTTCAGAGGCTTCAGATGTTGTTTTCTCTATGCTGTTTGGGCCAGGCATGACTCCAAACACAAGGGATCTTCTTTCTTGACAAGCAAAAATTAAAGGTCTGTGGCTCAAGCTACTGCACTGTACTCACTGTGCAATGGTTAATAATCACTGCGCAGACACTACAAATGCAAATCCATAATCCTCACCGCTGCCCCCAATGTTAGAATCGGGGGTCTCTGGTTGGCGCAGGTATGCACTTGCGACAAGCAGGGACCCTCTCCTCCAAGTCAGGGCAAAGGATTGCTCTCAGCAAACAACCCCTGCTCACCCTCTAGGTAGTGTGGCGCGAGCAGTCAGGCTAACCTCTAGAGCACATATGGTTAAGCACTTGCAATGTCCCACAATAATCACCAACCCACCACACAGAGGCACCAGACGGTATTTGTAAAAATATAGCTCTTTATATAGATTTCTTAAGCAGGCTTTTAAATACAGGGGCAGATTTATGAGCCCCTTGCGCCACTTTTGCGTCACTTTTAACATGGGAAAAGTGACGCAAAAGTGGCGCAAGGGGCTCATAAATCTGCCCCACAGTCTTTAGGCTTTGAAAGGGGTTCTAGTTACTTGTTACGATTTAGGATGCCACAGTTCTTATAAATTCAAGGCTGGGTGCTGACTGCACCTCTTTGGGGTCTGTGCGCGTTGTAGCGCTCTTCGTACACGACGTTCTGCTCGTTGTACGCGTCGTACCTCTCTTCGGGACGATCTCCACGATACTTCACGCTTCCCGCGTGAGCAGGTGTACGGGCCTACGATCTCGAGGCAGTACGGGCCATACGGGTTGCCTACGACGAGGCGTACAGTTCTCAGTGAGGCCGCCGTACGCTGCTGGTACGCTGGGGGTCAAAAGGGCGCACAGTTCTCTACGCTGCAGCCGGATGCTCCAGGTACGCTTGGATCTCGGAAGCGCGCAGTTCGACTACGCTACAGCCGTACGCTACAGGTACGCTGGGGTTTCTGAAAGCGCACGGTACCTTGTTTCTTCTTGGGGTGTCGATGCGACTCAGCAGTCATAGAGGGGGGCGTCCCACGTCGCGGTGCGGTCCTGCTTCTCAGAGGGCAGCGATGTGTTGTGGGGCGCCTCTTGACTTTGACGTCCGTCGCGATGCGGAAGAGGGAGGGGTAGTGTGTTGAAGTGAATCCAGCGGCGAGGCGCTGCCAACAGGGTGTCATCCAGGAGAGGTGAACTCAGGTGCAGGTGGTCTTTACGGTGGGCTCTACGGCTCGGGGGCCACAGATGCTCGTTGCTTGGACCGGACGGTCCGTTCTTGCGGTGCGAGCTCCGGCTCGAGGGGGCAGCAGTTCGCGGTGCTCCGGCCAGGCGGGGCAGGCCGTTACGATGCTAACTGCGGCACCGTCGTCCAGAGGTCACTTTGCTCGGCGGGATGAGGATGCACAGGTTCTCAGAGTGCAGGACAGCATCCCCGTCGCACTCAGGTCTCCGGAGTCAGCGCTGAAGGGGGGAATTCACCAGCAGCAGTTCCGTTCTTCCAGGGAGGGGTAGCGCCCACTGTTCCTGGGGCGCAGTTCAGGAGGCAAGCTCACAAGCAAGCCCTTTTTTCAGAAGCACAAGTGAACAAAAAGTCTTTCATTCTTTTCTTCCTCTCTCCTTCTTGCAGCAAGGCACCCACCACAGGCCAGTCTCGCAGGCTAGAGACAGTACTCCTCCTTGTAGCCTTCCCAGGTCCTTCTCTTCAGGCAGAGTTTTTTCTTGGCGTCAACAGGATCTGATTTCTTAGGAGCAGGGCTCCTTCTTTTATTCACAGTTTCTTTTGTTCTTTGTGGCCAGGGGGCCTGTGCCTGGCTCAGTCCGGTTTTGGAGCACTTTGTTGTGGTGACTCTGCTCTTTCCTTTCAGTGCACAGGGCAGAGCCATCAGACGCTCCACAGGGGGCGGAGCCAGTATTGTGGTGGCAGAGCACAGCCCAATTCAGAGTCAAGGTGTACTCCTCCCACCCATCCTGGTGTAATCTCTCTTCCCACCACCTGGCAGCCAGCCTGTCCCCTGGAATTCCCCAGCCCTGCTCCTCACTGAAACTAGGCAGCGCACACACACACAGCAGAGGCGGACTGAAATGGTTAGGCAAGTAAATACTAACTTTCTAAAAGTAGTATTTACAAACACAGGATATTACAATAAACTTTACTAAAAGAAGTAATTTATTATTCTGAGTTCAGGCATACTAAACATGACTTTCTACCATGCTCTCTGAGTCCGCTGGGATCATAGAGTGTAATAATTCCAGCAGCCCATTCTGGCCTATGGAGAGCAGGTAGCCTTTCAATAGTGAAAAACAAAAATGGCTGTAATTCACTATTAGGACATGCCACACACATCAGGGCATGTCCTACCTTATGCCTCCAATGCACCCTGCCCTTGGGCCTACCATAGGGGTGACTAATATGTAGTTAAGGGAAGGTTTAGGTACTGGCAAGTAGGTGCACTTGCGCAGTCAGCATGACAGTACCAGACTGCACGCAGGTTCTGTAATGGCAGACTTTAGACACATTTTACTAGGCCGCTTCTGTGGGTGGCACAGCCAGTGCTGCAGGCCCACCAGCAGCATTTGTATTTACAAGCCCTGGCACTCCTGGTGCACTTTACTAGGGGCTGATAGTAAACTAAATAAGCCAAACATGGAAACCAATCAATGTACACACTTTTCATAGGGAGCACTTGCACTGTGGCACTGGTTGTCAGTGGCACAGTGCCCTGAGCATCTAACACCAACAAAACACATGAGGCACATCAGCAAAAACTGGAAGGAAGACTCACGCCAAGGTGCCAGGTCTAACACCACTGCACTGCCCTAAACCCTGCCCTAAAACCTGAAACACCATCCCCAGCACGACCCCTGACACTGCCCCAACACCACTGCACTGCCCTAAGCTCTGAAACACCAGCCACTGCATGACCCCTACACTGCCCGAACACCACTGCCCTAAACCCTGAAACACCACCCCTAGCAAGACCGCATACACTGCACGAATACCACTGCCCTAAACCCTGAAACACCACCCCCTGCAAGACCCTCTACTGTGCCCAAACACCACTGCACTACCCTAAACCCTAAAACAAGAGCCCCTGCATGACCCCCTACACAGCCCAAACACCACTGCACTGCCCTAAGCCCTAAAACACCAGCCCCAGCATGACCCCCTACACTGCACAAACACCACTGCACTGCCCTAAACCCTGAAACACCAGCCCCCACATGACCACCTACACTGCCCAAACACCACTGTACTGCCCTAATCCCTAAAACACCAGCCCCCGCACAACCCCCTACACTGCCCGAAAACCACTGCAAAGCCCTAAACCCTGAAACTCCAGCCCCCGCACGACCCCCTACACTGCCCCAAAACCACTGCAAAGCCCTAAACCCTGAAACACCAGTCCCAGCATGACACCCTTCTCTGCCCGAACACCACTGCACTGCCCTAAACCCTAAAATACCAACACCCGCACGACCCCCTACACTGCCCGAACACCACTGCACTGCCCTAAACCCTGAAACACCAGCCCCTGCACGACCCCCTACACTGCCCGAACACTGCTGCACTGCCCTAAACCCTGAAACACCACCCCCAGCATGACCCCCTACACTGCCCGAACACCACTGCACTGCCCTAAACACTGAAATACCAGACCCAGCATGACCCCCTACACTGCCTGAACACCACTTCACTGCCCTAAACACTGAAACACCACCCTAGCACGACCCTGAACACCGCGGCACTGCCCTAAACCCTGAAACACAACCCCCAGCAAGACCCCCTACACTGCCCGAACACCACTGCCCTAAACCCTGAAACACCACCCCCAGTTCGTCCCCCTACACTGCCTGAACACCACTGCTCTGCCCTAAACCCTGAAACACCAGCACGATTCCTTACACTGCCCGAACACCACTGCACCGCCCTAAACCCTGAAACACCATCCCAGCAAGAACCCCTACACAACCCGAACACCACTCCACCGCCCTAAACCCTGAAACACTACCCCCAGCACTACCCCCTACAGTACCCGAACACCACTGCACCGCCCTAAACCCTGAAACACCACCCCCAGCACGACCCCCTGCACTCCCCTAACACCACTGCACAGCCCTAAACCCTGAAACACAACCCCCAGCACGACCCCCTACACTGCCTGAACACCACTTCACCGCCCTAAACCCTGAAACATCACCCCCAGCACGACCCCCTACACTCCCCTAACACCACTGCACAGCCCTAAACCCTGAAACACAACCCACAGCACGACCCCCTACACTGCCCGAACACCACTTCACCGCCCTAAACCCTGAAACACCAATCCCAGCACGACCCCCCAAATTGCCCGAACACCACTGCACTGCCCTAAACCCTGATACACCACCCCCCAGAAAGAAGCCCTACACTGCCCGAACACCACTGCACTGCCCTAAACCCTGAAACACCACCCGCAGAAAGACGCCCTATATTGCCCGAACACCACGGCCCTAAACCCTGAAACACCACCCCCAGCAAGACCACCTACACTGGCCGAACACCACTGCACTGCCCTAAACACTGAAACACCACCCGCAGCACAATCCAGTACTCTGCCGGAATACCACCGCACTGCCCAAAACCCTAAGACACCACCCCAGCATGTCCCCCTACACTGCCCGGACACCACTGCACGGTCCAAAACCCTGAAACACTAGCCCCAGCACTACCCCTGATACTGTCCGAACACCACTGCACTGCCTTAAACCCTGAAACACCAGTCCCAGCATGACGCCCTACTCTGCCCGAACACTACTGCACTGCCCTAAACCCTAAAATACCAACACCCGCACGACCCCCTACACTGCCCGAACACCACTGCACTGCCCTAAACCCTGAAACACCAGCCCCTGCACGACCCCGTATACTGCCCGAACACTGCTGCACTGCCCTAAACCCTGAAACACCACCCCTAGCATGACCCCCTACATTGCCCGAACACCACTGCACTGCCCTAAAACCTGAAACACCACCCCCAGGACCACCCCATTCACTGCCCTAACACCACTGCTTTGCCCTAAACCCCGAAACACCACACAAAGCACGACCCCCCACACTGCCCAAACACCACTGCACTGCCCTAAATGCTGAAACACCACGACGCCATTCACTGCCCGAACACCACTGCACTGCCCTAAACCCTGAAACACCACACCCAGCAAGAACACCTACACAACCCGAACACCACTGCACCGCCCTAAACCCTGAAACACTACCCCCAGCACTACCCCCTACAGTACCCGAACACAACTGCATCACCCTAAACCCTGAAACACCACCCCCAGCACGACCCCCTACACTCCCCTAACACCACCGCACAGCCCTAAACCCTGAAACACAACCCCCAGCACGACCCCCTACACTGCCTGAACACCACTTCACCGCCCTAAACCCTGAAACATCACCCCCAGCATGACCCCCTATACTCCCCTAACACCACTGCACAGCCCTAAACCCTGAAACACCACCCCCAGCACGACCCCCTACACTCCCCTAACACCACTGCACAGCCCTAAACCCTGAAACACCACCCACAGCACGACCCCCTACACTGCCCGAACACCACTTCACCGCCCTAAACCCTGAAACACCAATCCCAGCACGACCCCCCAAATTGCCCGAACACCACTGCACTGCCCTAAACCCTGATACACCACCCCCCAGAAAGAAGCCCTACACTGCCCAAACACCACTGCACTGCCCTAAACCCTGAAACACCACCCGCAGAAAGACGCCCTATATTGCCCGAACACCACGGCCCTAAACCCTGAAACACCATCCCAGCAAGACCCCCTACACTGGCCGAACACCACTGCACTGCCCTAAACACTGAAACACCACCCGCAGCACAATCCAGTACTCTGCCCGAACACCACCGCACTGCCCAAAACCCTAAGACACCACCCCAGCATGTCCCCCTACACTGCCCGGACACCACTGCACGGTCCAAAACCCTGAAACACTAGCCCCAGCACTACCCCTGATACTGTCCGAACACCACTGCACTGCCTTAAACCCTGAAACACCAGTCCCAGCATGACGCCCTACTCTGCCCGAACACTACTGCACTGCCCTAAACCCTAAAATACCAACACCCGCACAACCCCCTACACTGCCCGAACACCACTGCACTGCCCTAAACCCTAAAACACCAGCCCCTGCACGACCCCCTACACTGCTCGAACACCACTGCACTGCCCTAAACACTGAAACACCACCCCAGCACGACCCTGAACACCGCGGCACTGCCCTAAACCCTGAAACACCACCCCCAGCAAGACCCCCTACACTGCCCGAACAGCACTGCCCTAAACCCTGAAACACCACCCCTAGCAAGACCCCCTACACTGCACGAATACCACTGCCTTAAACCCTGAAACACCACCCCCTGCAAGACCCCCTACTGTGCCCAAACACCACTGCACTACCCTAAACCCTAAAGCAAGAGCCCCTCCACGACCCCCTACACAGCCCATACACCACTGCACTGCCCTAAGCCCTAAAACACATGACGTGATAGGAAGTATCGTCTGCAATACGGGCTCTACAACTTAAGAGAAGCATTCAGGTTAAAAGATTTTCAGCTTTACGGAGCGTTACGTCAACACAAGACAACGTACATCAATTGTCCTTTGAAATCCAGCATTGATTTGAAAAGCTCTAGATGGTACTACCCTGGGCATTTCTACAACTGACGATAAGCATCCAGGCTAAAAGATTATTCAGCGTCACGGAGCGTCGCGCCAATATAAAACAACGCATACCAATGGTCCTTTGAAATCCAGTTTTGATCGGAGAAGCGCCAGATGGTACAATCCTGGGCACTTCCATATGTCGTCCATGCATCTTTAAGCGTATGACGGATCACACTGCGAACAATTCGCCATTATTATTTACACCAAGACAGCGAAGACTCGCTATAGCTAGGATTATTCATAGTCATATGGATAAGATCGGCGGATCTTCTCTCCATTCGATAGAGGTCCTGATGAGAGACCCTGAAAACTAAGGGGTTTCGAAACGCGTAGACCTTTTGGTGCGACCACAAGATTTTTGAACTTTGAATCTGTTAAAGAAATAATATTGAGAGCAACTTGTCTAGCAATATTGTCTGTGGTCCCAGAAAAGTATATTTAGTTGTTCATGTTTTTTTGTGACAGGTTGATTGAAATGAATGAATGGTTAGTGGTACAAGTGTGCTTGGAGTGAAGAATTGTTTGGTGTCAAGAATGTTTGAAATGAATGACTGAATGGTGTGAAATAGATTGTTTAAAATATGTCTCATTGATGTGAGGTGTAACATTCTTTCTGATTTTTGGAATGTGGAAGGTTGATAAATTATTTTTGATATAAATAAAATGATGGATTAAGTCGACGAAAGGTCTCAGACGCATTTTGTTGTCTCCCAAAATGTGCCCTCATGAGTTGTGTTGAGGTTCAATTTCAGTTGCAGTACTAGCAAATTTGTTGTTTATTCTAAAACACCAGCCCCAGCATGACCCCCTACACTGCACGAACACCACTGCACTGCCCTAAACCCTGAAACACCAGCCCCCACACGACCCCCAACACTGCCCAAACACCACTGTACTGCCCTAATCCCTGAAACACCAGCCCCCGCACAACCCCCTACACTGCCCGAAAACCACTGTAAAGCCCTAAACCCTGAAACACCACACCAGCACGACCGCCTACACTGCCCGAACACCACTGCACTGCCCTAAACCCTGAAACACCGCCCCCAGCATGACCCCCTACACTGCCCGAACACCACTGCAATGCCCTAAACCCTGAAACACCACCCCCAGCAAGAACCCCTACCCTGCCCGAACACCACAGCACTGCCCTAAACCCTGAAACACCACCCCCATCAAGACCCACTACATTGCCCGAACACCACTAACCTAAACCCTGAAACACCACCATAGCAAGACCCCCTACACTGCCCGAACCCCACTGCCCTAAACCCTGAAACACCACCCCCAGCAAGACCCCCTACACTGCTCGAACACCACTGCCCTAAAACCTAAAACACCACCCCCAGCACGACCCCTATACTACCCGAACAGCACTGCACTACTCTAAACCCTAAAACACCACCCCCAGCACGACGCCCTACACTGCCCGAACACAACTGCACTACCCTAAACCTTAAAACACCAGCTCCAACACAACCCCCTACACTGCCCGAACACCACTGCACTAAACCCGAAAACACCAGCCCCAGCACGACCCCCTATACTACCCGAACACCACTGCACTACCCCAAACCCTAAAACACCACCCGCAGCATGACCCTCTACACTGCCCGCACACCACTGCCCTAATCCCTAAAACACCAACCCAGCACGACCTGCTATACTACCCAAACACCACTGCACTGCCCTAAACCCTAAAACACCACCCCAGCACGACCCCCTACACTGCCCGAACACCACTGCAGTACCCTAAACCCTAAAACACCAACCAGAGCACGACCCCTCACACTGCCCGAACACCACTGCACTGCCCTAAACCCTGAAACACCACACCCAGCACGACCCCATTCACTGCCTGAACACCACTGCACTGCCCTAAAACCTGAAACACCACCCCCAGGACCACGCCATTCACTGCCCGAACACCACTGCACTGCCCTAAACCCCGAAACACCACACAAAGCACGACCCCCTACACTGCCCAAACACCACTGCACTGCCCTAAACGCTGAAACACCACGACACCATTCACTGCCCGAACACCACTGCACTGCCCTAAACCCTGAAACACCACACCCAGCAAGAACCCCTACACAACCCGAACACCACTGCACCACCCTAAACCCTGAAACACTACCCCCAGCACTACCCCCTACAGTAGCCGAACACCACTTCACCGCCCTAAACCCTGAAACATCACCCCCAGCACGACCCCCTACACTCCCCTAACACCACTGCACAGCCCTAAACCCTGAAACACCACCCACAGCACGACCCCCTACACTGCCCGAACACCACTTCAATGCCCTAAACCTTAAAACACCAATCCCAGCACGACCCCCCAAATTGCCCGAACACCACTGCACTGCCCTAAACCCTGATACACCACCCCCCAGAACGAAGCCCTACACTGCCCGAACACCACTGCACTGCCCTAAACCCTGAAAAACCACACGCAGAAAGACGCCCTATATTGCCCGAACACCACGGCCCTAAACCCTGAAACACCACCCCCAGCAAGACCACCTACACTGGCCGAACACCACTGCACTGCCCTAAACACTGATACACCACCCGCAGCACAATCCAGTACTCTGCCCGAACACCACCGCACTGCCCAAAAACCTAAGACACCACCCCAGCATGTCCCCCTACACTGCCCAGACACCACTGCACGGTCCAAAACCCTGAAACACTAGCCCCAGCACTACCCCTGATACTGCTCGAACACCACTGCACTGCCTTAAACCCTGAAACACCAGTCCCAGCATGACGCCCTACTCTGCCCGAACACTACTGCACTGCCCTAAACCCTAAAATACCAACACCTGCACGACCCCCTACACTGCCTGAACACCACTGCACTGCCCTAAACCCTGAAACACCAGCCCCTGCACGACCCCATACACTGCCCAAACACTGCTGCACTGCCCTAAACCCTGAAACACCACCCCCAGCATGACCCCCTACACTGCCCGAACACCACTGCACTGCCCTAAACACTGAAACACCACCCCAGCACGAGCCTGAACACTGCGGCACTGCCCTAAACCATGAAACACCACCCCCAGCAAGACCCCCTACACTGCCCGAACACCACTGCCCTAAACCCTGAAACACCACCCCTAGCAAGACCCCCTACACTGCACGAATACCACTGCCCTAAACCCTGAAACACCACCCCCTGCAAGACTCCCTACTGTGCCCAAACACCACTGCACTACCCTAAACCCTAAAACAAGAGCCCCTGCACGACCCCCTACACAGCCCAAACACCACTGCACTGCCCTAAGCCCTAAAACACCAGCCCCAGCATGACCCCCTACACTGCACGAACACCACTGTACTGCCCTAATCCCTGAAACACGAGCCCCTGCACAACCCCCTACACTGCCCGAAAACCACTGCAAAGCACTAAACCCTGAAACACCAGCCCTGCACGACCCCCTACACTGCCCGAAAACCACTGCAAAGCCCTAAACTCTGAAACACCAGTCCCAGCATGACACCCTACTCTGCCCGAACACCACGCACTGCCCTAAACCCTAAAATACCAACACCCGCACAACCCCCTACACTGCCTGAACACCACTGCTCTGCCCTAAACCCTGAAACACCAGCCCCTGCACGACCCCCTACACTGCCCGAACACTGCTGCACTGCCCTGAACCCTGAAACACCACCCCAGCATGACCCCCTACACTGCCCGAACACCACTGCACTGCCCTAAACACTGAAATACCAGACCCAGCATGACCCCCTACACTGCCTGAACACCACTGCACTGCCCTAAACACTGAAACACCACCACAGTAAGACCCTGAACACCGCGGCACTGCCCTAAACCCTGAAACACCACTCCCAGCAAGACCCCCTACACTGCCCGAACACCACTGCCCTAAACCCTGAAACACCACCCCCAGTACGTCCCCCTACACTGCCTGAACACCACTGCTCTGCCCTAAACCCTGAAACACCAGCACGATTCCCTACACTGCCCGAACACCACTGCACCGCCCTAAACCCTGAAACACCATCCCAGCAAGAACCCCTACACAACCCGAACACCACTGCACCGCCCTAAACCCTGAAACACTACCCCTAGCACTACCCCCTACACTACCCGAACACCACTGCACCGCCCTAAACCCTGAAACACCACCCCCAGCACGACCCCCTACACTCCCCTAACACCACTGCACAGCCCTAAACCCTGAAACACAACCCCCAGCATGACCCCCTACACTGCCCGAACACCACTTCACCGCCCTAAACCCTGAAACACCACCCCCAGCACGACCCCCTACACTCCCCTAACACCACTGCACAGCCCTAAACCCTGAAACACCACCCACAGCACGACCCCCTACACTGCCCGAACACCACTTCACCGCCCTAAACCCTGAAACACCAATCCCAGCACGACCCCCCAAATTGCCCGAACACCACTGCACTGCCCTAAACCCTGATACACCACCCCCCAGAAAGAAGCCCTACACTGCCCGAACACCACTGCACTGCCCTAAACCCTGAAACACCACCCGCAGAAAGACACCCTATATTGACCGAACACCACGGCCCTAAACCCTGAAACACCACCCCCAGCAAGACCCCCTACACTGGCCGAACACCACTGCACTGCCCTAAACACTGAAACACCACCCGCAGCACAATCCAGTACTCTGCCCGAACACCACCGCACTGCCCAAAACCCTAAGACACCACCCCAGCATGTCCCCCTACAATGCCCGGACACCACTGCACGGTTTAAAACCCTGAAACACTAGCCCCAGCACTACCCCTGATACTGTCCGAACACCACTGCACTGCCTTAAACCCTGAAACACCAGTCCCAGCATGATGCCCTACTCTGCCCGAACACTACTGCACTGCCCTAAACCCTAAAATACCAACACCTGCACGACCCCCTACACTGCCTGAACACCACTGCACTGCCCTAAACCCTGAAACACCAGCCCCTGCACGACCCCCTACACTGCCCAAACACTGCTGCACTGCCCTAAACCCTGAAACACCACCCCCAGCATGACCCCCTACACTGCCCGAACACCACTGCACTGCCCTAAACACTGAAACACCACCCCAGCACGACCCTGAACACTGCGGCACTGCCCTAAACCATGAAACACCACCCCCAGCAAGACCCCCTACACTGCCCGAACACCACTGCCCTAAACCCTGAAACACCACCCCTAGCAAGACCCCCTACACTGCACGAATACCACTGCCCTAAACCCTGAAACACCACCCCCTGCAAGACCCCCTACTGTGCCCAAACACCACTGCACTACCCTAAACCCTAAAACAAGAGCCCCTGCACGACCCCCTACACAGCCCAAACACCACTGCACTGACCTAAGCCCTAAAACACCAGCCCCAGCATGACCCCCTACACTGCACGAACACCACTGTACTGCCCTAATCCCTGAAACACGAGCCCCTGCACAACCCCCTACACTGCCTGAAAACCACTGCAAAGCACTAAACCCTGAAACACCAGCCCCGCACGACCCCCTACACTGCCCGAAAACCACTGCAAAGCCCTAAACTCTGAAACACCAGTCCCAGCATGACACCCTACTCTGCCCGAACACCACGCACTGCCCTAAACCCTAAAATACCAACACCCGCACAACCCCCTACACTGCCTGAACACCACTGCTCTGCCCTAAACCCTGAAACACCAGCCCCTGCACGACCCCCTACACTGCCCGAACACTGCTGCACTGCCCTGAACCCTGAAACACCACCCCAGCATGACCCCCTACACTGCCCGAACACCACTGCACTGCCCTAAACACTGAAATACCAGACCCAGCATGACCCCCTACACTGCCTGAACACCACTGCACTGCCCTAAACACTGAAACACCACCACAGTAAGACCCTGAACACCGCGGCACTGCCCTAAACCCTGAAACACCACTCCCAGCAAGACCCCCTACACTGCCCGAACACCACTGCCCTAAACCCTGAAACACCACCCCCAGTACGTCCCCCTACACTGCCTGAACACCACTGCTCTGCCCTAAACCCTGAAACACCAGCAAGAACCCCTACACAACCCGAACACCACTGCACCGCCCTAAACCCTGAAACACTACCCCTAGCACTACCCCCTACACTACCCGAACACCACTGCACCGCCCTAAACCCTGAAACACCACCCCCAGCACGACCCCCTACACTCCCCTAACACCACTGCACAGCCCTAAACCCTGATACACAACCCCCAGCACGACCCCCTACACTGCCCGAACACCACTTCACCGCCCTAAACCCTGAAACACCACCCCCAGCACGACCCCCTACACTCCCCTAACACCACTGCACAGCCCTAAACCCTGAAACACCACCCACAGCACGACCCCCTACACTGCCCGAACACCACTTCACCGCCCTAAACCCTGAAACACCAATCCCAGCACGACCCCCCAAATTGCCCGAACACCACTGCACTGCCCTAAACCCTGATACACCACCCCCCAGAAAGAAGCCCTACACCGCCCGAACACTACTGCACTGCCCTAAACCCTGAAACACCACCCGCAGAAAGACGCCCTATATTGACCGAACACCACGGCCCTAAACCCTGAAACACCACCCCCAGCAAGACCCCCTACACTGGCCGAACACCACTGCACTGCCCTAAACACTGAAACACCACCCGCAGCACAATCCAGTACTCTGCCCGAACACCACCGCACTGCCCAAAACCCTAAGACACCACCCCAGCATGTCCCCCTACAATGCCCGGACACCACTGCACGGTCTAAAACCCTGAAACACTAGCCCCAGCACTACCCATGATACTGTCGAACACCACTGCACTGCCTTAAACCCTGAAACACCAGTCCCAGCATGACGCCCTACTCTGCCCGAACACTACTGCACTACCCTAAACCCTAAAATACCAACGCCCGCACGACCCCCTACACTGCCCGAACACCACTGCATTGCCCTAAACCCTGAAACACCAGCCCCTGCACGACCCCCTACACTGCCCAAACACTGCTGCACTGCCCTAAACCCTGAAACACCACCCCCAGCAAGACCCCCTACACTGCCCGAACACCACTGCACTGCCCTAAACACTGAAACACCACCCCAGCACGACCCTGAACACCGCGGCACTGCCCTAAACCCAGAAACACCACCCCCAGCAAGACCCCCTACACTGGCCGAACACCACTGGCCTAAACCCTGAAACACCACCCCTAGCAAGACCCCCTACACTGCACGAATACCACTGCCCTAAACCCTGAAACACCACCCCCTGCAAGACCCCCTACTGTGCCCAAACACCACTGCACTACCCTAAACTCTAAAACAAGAGCCCCTCCACGACCCCCTACACAGCCCAAACACCACTGCACTGCCCTAAGCCCTAAAACACATGACGTGATAGGAAGTATTGTCTGCAATATGGGCTCTACAACTTAAGAGAAGCATTCAGGTTAAAAGATTTTCAGCTTTACGGAGCGTTACGTCAACACAAGACAACGTACATCAATTGTACTTTGAAATCCAGCATTGATTTGAAAAGCTCTAGATGGTACTACCCTGGGCATTTCTACAACTGACGATAAGCATCCAGGCTAAAAGATTATTCAGCGTCACGGAGCGTCACGCCAATATAAAACAACGCATACCAATGGTCCTTTGAAATCCAGTTTTGATCGGAGAAGCGCCAGATGGTACAATCCTGGGCACTTCCATATGTCATCCATGCATCTTTACGCGCATGACGGATCACACTGCGAACAATTCGCCATTATTATTTACACCAAGACAGCAAAGGCTCGCTATAACTAGGATTGTTCATAGTCATATGGATAAGATCAGCGGATCTTCTCTCCATTCGATAGAGGTCCTGATGAGAGACCCTGAAAACTAAGGGGTTTCGAAACGCGTAGACCTTTTGGTGCGACCACAAGATTTTTGAACTTTGAATCTGTTAAAGAAATAATATTGAGGGCAACTTGTCTAGCAATATTGTCTGTGGTCCCAGAAAAGTATATTTAGTTGTTCATGTTTTTTTGTGACAGGTTGATTGAAATGAATGAATGGTTAGGGGTACCAGTGTGCTTGGAGTGAAGAATTGTTTGGTGTCAAGAATGTTTGAAATGAATGACTGAATGGTGTGAAATAGATTGTTTAAAATATGTCTCATTGATGTGAGGTGTAACATTCTTTCTGATTTTTGGAATATGGAAGGTTGATAAATTATTTTTGATATAAATAAAATGATGGATTAAGTCGACGAAAGGTCTCAGACGCATTTTGTTGTCTCCCAAAATGTGCCCTCATAAGTTGTGTTGAGGTTCAATTTCAGTTGCAGTACTAGCAAATGTGTTGTTTATTCTAAAACACCAGCCCCAGCATGACCCCCTACACTGCACGAACACCACTGCACTGCCCTAAACCCTGAAACACCAGCCCCCACACGACCCCCTACACTGCCCAAACACCATTGTACTGCCCTAATCCCTGAAACACCAGCCCCCGCACAACCCCCTACACTGCCCAAAAACCACTGCAAAGCCCTAAACCCTGAAACACCACACCAGCACGACTGCCTACACTGCCCGAACACCACTGCACTGCCCTAAACCCTGAAACACCGCCCCCAGCATTACCCCCTACACTGCCCGAACACCACTGCAATGCCCTAAACCCTGAAACACCACCCACAGCAAGAACCCCCACCCTGCCCAAACACCACAGCACTGCCCTAGACCCTGAAACACCACCCCCAGCAAGACCCCCTACATTGCCCGAACACTACTAACCTAAACCCTGAAACACCACCCCTAGCAAGACCCCCTACACTGCCCGAACCCCACTGCCCTAAACCCTGAAACACCACCCCCAGCAAGACCCCCTACACTGCTCGAACACCACTGCCCTAAAACCTAAAACACCACCCCCAGCACGACCCCCTATACTACCCGAACAGCACTGCACTACTCTAAACCCTAAAACACCACCCCCAGCACGACGCCCTACACTGCCCGAACACAACTGCACTACCCTAAACCTTAAAACACCAGCTCCAACACAACCCCCTACACTGCCCGAACACCACTGCACTAAACC
Organism: Triturus cristatus; assembly: GCF_964204655.1. NCBI lineage: Eukaryota > Metazoa > Chordata > Amphibia > Caudata > Salamandridae > Triturus > Triturus cristatus. The sequence continues at coordinate 1,264,965,314 of NC_140579.1, read as the reverse complement.
CGAAAACACCAGCCCCAGCACGACCCCCTATACTACCCGAACACCACTGCACTACCCTAAACCCTAAAACACCACCCGCAGCATGACCCTCTACACTGCCTGAACACCACTGCCCTAAACCCTAAAACACCACCTCAGCATGACCCCCTATACTACCCGAATACCACTGCACTGCCCTAAACCCTAAAACACCACCCCAGCACGACCCCCTACACTGCCCGAACACCACTGCAGTACCCTAAACCCTAAAACACCAGCCAGAGCACGACCCTTCACACTGCCCGAACACCACTGCACTGCCCTAAACCCTGAAACACCAGGCCCAGCTTGACCCCATTCACTGCCTGAACACCACTGCACTGCCCTAAAACCTGAAATACCACCCCCAGGACCACCCCATTCACTGCCCGAACACCACTGCACTGCCCTAAACCCCGAAACACCACACAAAGCACGACCCCCTACACTGCCCAAACACCACTGCACTGCCCTAAACGCTGAAACACCACGACGCAATTCACTGCCCGAACACCACTGCACTGCCCTAAACCCTGAAACACCACACCCAGCAAGAACCCCTACACAACCCGAACACCACTGCACCACCCTAAACCCTGAAACACTACCCCCAGCACTACCCCCTACAGTACCCGAACACCACTGCACCGCCCTAAACCCTGAAACACCACCCCCAGCACGACCCCCTACACTCCCCTAACACCACTGCACAGCCCTAAACCCTGAAACACAACCCCCAGCACGACCCCCTACACTGCCTGAACACCACTTCACCGCCCTAAACCCTGAAACATCACCCCCAGCACGACCCCGTACACTCCCCTAACACCACTGCACAGCCCTAAACCCTGAAACACCACCCCCAGCATGACCCCCTACACTCCCCTAACACCACTGCACAGCCCTAAACCCTGAAACACCACCCACAGCACGACCCCCTACACTGCCCGAACACCACTTCACCGCCCTAAACCCTGAAACACCAATCCCAGCACGACCCCCCAAATTGCCCGAACACCACTGCACTGCTCTAAACCCTGATACACCACCCCCCAGAAAGAAGCCCTACACTGCCCGTACACCACTGCACTGCCCTAAACCCTGAAACACCACCCGCAGAAAGACGCCCTATATTGACCGGACACCACGGCCCTAAACCCTGAAACACCACCCCCAGCAAGACCCCCTACACTGGCCGAACACCACTGCACTGCCCTAAACACTGAAACACCACCCGCAGCACAATCCAATACTCTGCCCGAACACCACCGCACTGCCCAAAACCCTAAGACACCACCCCAGCATGTCCCCCTACACTGCCCGGACACCACTGCACGGTCCAAAACCCTGAAACACTAGCCCCAGCACTACCCCTGATACTGTCCGAACACCACTGTACTGCCTTAAACCCTGAAACAGCAGTCCCAGCATGACGCCCTACTCTGCCCGAACACTACTGCACTGCCCTAAACCCTAAAATACCAACACCCGCACGACCCCCTACACTGCCCAAACACAACTGCACTACCCTAAACCTTAAAACACCAGCTCCAACACAACCCCCTACACTGCCCAAACACCACTGCACTAAACCCGAAAACACCAGCCCCAGCACGACCCCCTATACTACCCTAACACCACTGCACTACCCTAAACCCTAAAACACCACCCGCAGCATGACCCTCTACACTGCCCGAACACCACTGCCCTAAACCCTAAAACACCACCCCAGCACGACCCCCTATACTACCCGAACACCACTGCACTGCCCTAAACCCTAAAACACCACCCCAGCACGACCCCCTACACTGCCCGAACACCACTGCAGTACCCTAAACCCTAAAACACCAGCCCCCACACGACCCCCTACACTGCCCAAACACCATTGTACTGCCCTAATCCCTGAAACACCAGCCCCCGCACAACCCCCTACACTGCCCAAAAACCACTGCAAAGCCCTAAACCCTGAAACACCACACCAGCACGACTGCCTACACTGCCCGAACACCACTGCACTGCCCTAAACCCTGAAACACCGCCCCCAGCATTACCCCCTACACTGCCCAAACACCACTGCAATGCCCTAAACCCTGAAACACCACCCACAGCAAGAACCCCCACCCTGCCCAAACACCACAGCACTGCCCTAAACCCTGAAACACCACCCCCAGCAAGACCCCCTACATTGCCCGAACACTACTAACCTAAACCCTGAAACACCACCCCTAGCAAGACCCCCTACACTGCCCGAACCCCACTGCCCTAAACCCTGAAACACCACCCCCAGCAAGACCCCCTACACTGCTCGAACACCACTGCCCTAAAACCTAAAACACCACCCCCAGCACGACCCCCTATACTACCCGAACAGCACTGCACTACTCTAAACCCTAAAACACCACCCCCAGCACGACGCCCTACACTGCCCGAACACAACTGCACTACCCTAAACCTTAAAACACCAACTCCAACACAACCCCCTACACTGCCCGAACACCACTGCACTAAACCCGAAAACACCAGCCCCAGCACGACCCCCTATACTACCCGAACACCACTGCACTACCCTAAACCCTAAAACACCACCCGCAGCATGACCCTCTACACTGCCTGAACACCACTGCCCTAAACCCTAAAACACCACCTCAGCATGACCCCCTATACTACCCGAATACCACTGCACTGCCCTAAACCCTAAAACACCACCCCAGCACGACCCCCTACACTGCCCGAACACCACTGCAGTACCCTAAACCCTAAAACACCAGCCAGAGCACGACCCTTCACACTGCCCGAACACCACTGCACTGCCCTAAACCCTGAAACACCAGGCCCAGCTTGACCCCATTCACTGCCTGAACACCACTGCACTGCCCTAAAACCTGAAATACCACCCCCAGGACCACCCCATTCACTGCCCGAACACCACTGCACTGCCCTAAACCCCGAAACACCACACAAAGCACGACCCCCTACACTGCCCAAACACCACTGCACTGCCCTAAACGCTGAAACACCACGACGCAATTCACTGCCCGAACACCACTGCACTGCCCTAAACCCTGAAACACCACACCCAGCAAGAACCCCTACACAACCCGAACACCACTGCACCACCGTAAACCCTGAAACACTACCCCCAGCACTACCCCCTACAGTACCCGAACACCACTGCACCGCCCTAAACCCTGAAACACCACCCCCAGCACGACCCCCTACACTCCCCTAACACCACTGCACAGCCCTAAACCCTGAAACACAACCCCCAGCACGACCCCCTACACTGCCTGAACACCACTTCACCGCCCTAAACCCTGAAACATCACCCCCAGCACGACCCCGTACACTCCCCTAACACCACTGCACAGCCCTAAACCCTGAAACACCACCCCCAGCACGACCCCCTACACTCCCCTAACACCACTGCACAGCCCTAAACCCTGAAACACCACCCACAGCACGACCCCCTACACTGCCCGAACACCACTTCACCGCCCTAAACCCTGAAACACCAATCCCAGCACGACCCCCCAAATTGCCCGAACACCACTGCACTGCTCTAAACCCTGATACACCACCCCCCAGAAAGAAGCCCTACACTGCCCGTACACCACTGCACTGCCCTAAACCCTGAAACACCACCCGCAGAAAGACGCCCTATATTGACCGGACACCACGGCCCTAAACCCTGAAACACCACCCCCAGCAAGACCCCCTACACTGGCCGAACACCACTGCACTGCCCTAAACACTGAAACACCACCCACAGCACAATCCAATACTCTGCCCGAACACCACCGCACTGCCCAAAACCCTAAGACACCACCCCAGCATGTCCCCCTACACTGCCCGGACACCACTGCACGGTCCAAAACCCTGAAACACTAGCCCCAGCACTACCCCTGATACTGTCCGAACACCACTGTACTGCCTTAAACCCTGAAACAGCAGTCCCAGCATGACGCCCTACTCTGCCCGAACACTACTGCACTGCCCTAAACCCTAAAATACCAACACCCGCACAACCCCCTACACTGCCCAAACACAACTGCACTACCCTAAACCTTAAAACACCAGCTCCAACACAACCCCCTACACTGCCCAAACACCACTGCACTAAACCCGAAAACACCAGCCCCAGCACGACCCCCTATACTACCCTAACACCACTGCACTACCCTAAACCCTAAAACACCACCCGCAGCATGACCCTCTACACTGCCCGAACACCACTGCCCTAAACCCTAAAACACCACCCCAGCACGACCCCCTATACTACCCGAACACCACTGCACTGCCCTAAACCCTAAAACACCACCCCAGCACGACCCCCTACACTGCCCGAACACCACTGCAGTACCCTAAACCCTAAAACACCAGCCAGAGCACGACCCCTCACACTGCCCGAACATCACTGCACTGCCCTAAACCCTGAAACACCACACCCAGCACGACCCCATTCACTGCCTGAACACCACTGCGCTGCCCTAAATCCTGAAATACCACCCCCAGGACCACCCCATTCACTGCCCGAACACCACTGCACTGCCCTAAACCCCGAAACACCACACAAAGCATGACCCCCTACACTGCCCAAACACCACTGCACTGCCCTAAACGCTGAAACACCACGACGCCATTCACTGCCCGAACACCACTGCACTGCCCTAAACCCTGAAAGACCACACCCAGCAAGAACCCCTACACAACCCGAACACCACTGCACCGCCCTAAACCCTGAAACACTACCCCTAGCACTACCCCCTACAGTACCCGAACACCACTGCTCCGCCCTAAACCCTGAAACACCACCCCCAGCACGACCCCCTACACTCCCCTAACACCACTGCACAGCCCTAAACCCTGAAACACAACCCCCAGCACGACCCCCTACACTGCCTGAACACCACTTCACCGCCCTAAACCCTGAAACATCACCCCCAGCACGACCCCCTACACTCCCCTAACACCACTGCACAGCCCTAAACCCTGAAACACCACCCCCAGCATGACCCCCTACACTCCCCTAACACCACTGCACAGCCCTAAGCCCTGAAACACCACCCACAGCACGACCCCCTACACTGCCCGAACACCACTTCACCGCCCTAAACCCAGAAACACCAATCCCAGCACGACCCCCAAAGAGCCCGAACACCACTGCACTGCCTAAACCCTTATACACCACCCCCCAGAAAGAAGCCCTACACTGCCCGAACACCACTGCACTGCCCTAAACCCTGAAACACCACCCGCAGAAAGACGCCCTACACTGCCCGAACACCACTGCACTGCCCTAAACCCTGAAACACCACCCCCAGCAAGACCCCCTACACTGGCCGAACACCACTGCACTGCCCTAAACACTGAAACACCACCCGCAGCACAATCCAGTACTCTGCCCGAACACCACCGCACTGCCCAAAACCCTAAGACACCACCCCAGCATGTCCCCCTACACTGCCCGGACACCACTGCACGGTCCAAAACCCTGAAACACTAGCCCCAGCACTACCCCTGATACTGTCCGAACACCACTGTACTGCCTTAAACCCTGAAACACCAGTCCCAGCATGACGCCCCACTCTGCCCGAACACTACTGCACTGCCCTAAACCCTAAAATACCAACACCCGCACGACCCCCTACACTGCCCGAACACCACTGCACTGCCCTAAACCCTGAAACACCAGCCCCTGCACGACAACCTACACTGCCCGAACACTGCTGCACTGCCCTAAACCCTGAAATACCACCCCCAGCATGACCCCCTACACTGCCCGAACACCACTGCACTGCCCTAAACACTGAAACACCACCCCAGCACGACCCTGAACACCGCGGCATTGGCCTAAACCCTGAAACACCACCCCCAGCAAGACCCCCTACACTGCCCGAACACCACTGCCCTAAACCCTGAAACACCACTCCTAGCAAGACCCCCTACACTGCACGAATACCACTGCCCTAAACCCTGAAACACCACCCCCTGCAAGACCCCCTACTGTGCCCAAACACCACTGCACTACCCTAAACCCTAAAGCAAGAGCCCCCCACGACCCCCTACACAGCCCATACACCACTGCACTGCCCTAAGCCCTAAAACACATGACGTGATAGGAAGTATTGTCTGCAATACGGGCTCTACAACTTAAGAGAAGCATTCAGGTTAAAAGATTTTCAGCTTTACGGAGCGTTACGTCAACACAAGACAACGTACATCAATTGTCCTTTGAAATCCAGCATTGATTTGAAAAGCTCTAGATGGTACTACCCTGGGCATTTCTACAACTGACGATAAGCATCCAGGCTAAAAGATTATTCAGCGTCACGGAGCGTCACGCCATTATAAAACAACGCATACCAATGGTCCTTTGAAATCCAGTTTTGATCGGAGAAGCGCCAGATGGTACAATCCTGGGCACTTCCATATGTCATCCATGCATCTTTAAGCGTATGACGGATCACACTGCGAACAATTCGCCATTATTATTTACACCAAGACAGCGAAGACTCGCTATAACTAGGATTATTCATAGTCATATGGATAAGATCGGCGGATCTTCTCTCCATTCGATAGAGGTCCTGATGAGAGACCCTGAAAACTAAGGGGTTTCGAAACGCGTAGACCTTTTGGTGCCACCACAAGATTTTTGAACTTTGAATCTGTTAAAGAAATAATATTGAGAGCAACTTGTCTAGCAATATTGTCTGTGGTCCCAGAAAAGTATATTTAGTTTGATTGAAATGAATGAATGGTTAGTGTTACCAGTGTGCTTGGAGTGAAAAATTGTTTGGTGTCAAGAATGTTTGAAATGAATGACTGAATGGTGTGAAATAGATTGTTTAAAATATGTCTCATTGATGTGAGGTGTAACATTCTTTCTGATTTTTGGAATATGGAAGGTTGATAAATTATTTTTGATATAAATAAAATGATGGATTAAGTCGACGAAAGGTCTCAGAAGCATTTTGTTGTCTCCCAAAATGTGCCCTCATAAGTTGTGTTGAGGTTCAATTTCAGTTGCAGTACTAGCAAATTTGTTGTTTATTCTAAAACACCAGCCCCAGCATGACACCCTACACTGCACGAACACCACTGCACTGCCCTAAACCCTGAAACACCAGCCCCCACACGACCCCCTACACTGCCCAAACACCACTGTACTGCCCTAATCCCTGAAACACCAGCCCACGCACAACCCCCTACACTGCCCGAAAACCACTGCAAAGCACTAAACCCTGAAACACCACACCAGCACGACCGCCTACACTGCCCGAACAACACTGCACTGCCCTAAACCCTGAAACACCGCCCCCAGCATGACCCCCTACACTGCCCGAACACCACTGCAATGCCCTAAACCCTGAAACACCACCCCCAGCAAGAACCCCTACCCTGCCCGAACACCACAGCACTGCCCTAAACCCTGAAACACCACCCCCAGCAAGACCCCCTACATTGCCCAAACACCACTAACCTAAACCCTGAAACACCACCCCTAGCAAGACCCCCTACACTGCCCGAACCCCACTGCCCTAAACCCTGAAACACCACCCCCAGCAAGACCCCCTACACTGCTCGAACACCACTGCCCTAAAACCTAAAACACCACCCCCAGCACGACCCCCTATACTACCCGAAAAGCACTGCACTACTCTAAACCCTAAAACACCACCCCCAGCACGACGCCCTACACTGCCCGAACACAACTGCACTACCCTAAACCTTAAAACACCAGCTCCAACACAACCCCCTACACTGCCCGAACACCACTGCACTAAACCCGAAAACACCAGCCCCAGCACGACCCCTATACTATCTGAACACCACTGCACTACCCTAAACCCTAAAACACCACCCGCAGCATGACCCCCTACACTGCCCGAACACCACTGCCCTAAACCCTAAAACACCACCCCAGCACGACCCCCTATACTACCCGAACACCACTGCACTGCCCTAAACCCTAAAACACCACCCCAGCACGACCCCCTACACTGCCCGAACACCACTGCAGTACCCTAAACCCTAAAACACCAGCCAGAGCACGACCCCTCACACTGCCCGAACACCACTGCACTGCCCTAAACCCTGAAACACCACACCCAGCAAGAACCCCTACACAACCCGAACACCGCTGCACCGCCCTAAACCCTGAAACACTACCCCCAGCACTACCCCCTACAGTACCCGAACACCACTGCACCGCCCTAAACCCTGAAACACCACCCCCAGCACGACCCGCTACACTCCCCTAACACCACTGCACAGCCCTAAACCCTGAAACACAACCCCCAGCATGACCCCCTACACTGCCTGAACACCACTTCACCGCCCTAAACCCTGAAACATCACCCCCAGCACGACCCCCTACACTCCCCTAACACCACTGCACAGCCCTAAACCCTGAAACACCACCCCCAGCACGACCCCCTACACTCCCCTAACACCACTGCACAGCCCTAAACCCTGAAACACCACCCACAGTACGACCCCCTACACTGCCCGAACACCACTTCACCGCCCTAAACCCTGAAACACCAATCCCAGCACGACCCCCCAAATTGCCCGAACACCACTGCACTGCCCTAAACCCTGATACACCACACCCCAGAATGAAGCCCTACACTGCCCGAACACCACTGCACTGCCCTAAATCCTAAAACACCACCCGCAGAAAGACGCCCTATATTGCCCGAACACCACGGCCCTAAACCCTGAAACACCACCCCCAGCAAGACCTCCTACACTGGCCGAACACCACTGCACTGCCCTAAAAACTGAAACACCACCCGCAGCACAATCCAGTACTCTGCCCGAACACCACCGCACTGCCCAAAACCCTAAGACACCACCCCAGCATGTCCCCCTACACTGCCCGGACACCACTGCACGGTCCAAAACCCTGAAACACTAGCCCCAGCACTACCCCTGATACTGTCCGAACACCACTGCACTGCCTTAAACCCTGAAACACCAGTCCCAGCATGAAGCCCTACTCTGCCCGAACACTACTGCACTGCCCTAAACCCTAAAATACCAACACCCGCATGACCCCCTACACTGCCCGAACACCACTGCACTGCCCTAAACCCTGAAACACCAGCCCCTGCACGACCCCCTACACTGCCCGAACACTGCTGCACTGCCCTAAACCCTGAAACACCACCCCCAGCATGACCCCCTACACTGCCCGAACACCACTGCACTGCCCTAAACACTGAATCACCAGACCCAGCATGACCCCCTACACTGCCCGAACACCACTGCACTGCCCTAAACACTGAAACACCCCCCCAGCACGACCCTGAACAACGCAGGACTGCCCTAAACCCTGAAACACCACCCCCAGCAAGACCCCCTACACTGCCCAAACACCACTGCACTGCCCTAAACACTGAAACAAAAGCCCCTGCACGACCCTTACACTGCCCTATCTCCACTGCACTGCCCTAAACCCTGAAACACAAACACCCGCATGACCCCCTACTCTCCCTGAACACCACTGCACTGCCCTAAACCATGAAACACCAGCCCCCGCACGAACCCTACGCCGTCCAAACACCACTGCACTGCCCTAAACCCTGAAACACCAGCCCCCACAAGACCCCCTACACAGCCTGAAAACCACTGCAAAACCCTAAACCCTGAAACACCACCCCAGCACGACCCCCTACACTGCCCGAACACCACTGCGCTGCCCTAAACCCTGAAACACCACCCCCAGCATGACCCCCTACACTGCCCGAACACCACTGCAATGCCCTAAAACCTGAAACACCACCCCCAGCACGACTCCCCTACACTGCCCGAACACGACTGCTCTGCCCTAAACCCTGAAACACCACCCCAGCACAACCCACTACTCTGCCCGAACACCACTGCACTGCCAAAACCCTAAAACACCGCCCCAGCACGTCCCCCTACACTGCCCAAACACCACTGCACGGCCCAAAACCCAGAAACACTAGCTCCAGCACGTTCCCCTATACTGCCCGAACACCACTGCACTGCCCTAAACCCTGAAACTCTAGCCCCAGCATGACCCCCTACACTGCTCGAACACCACTGCACTGCTCTAAACCCTGAAATACCAGCCCCCGCACGACCCCCTAAACTGCCCAAACACCACTGCACTGCCCTAAACACTAAAACACCAACGGCCGCACAACGCCCTATACTGCCCGAACACCACTGCACTGCCTTAATCCCTGAAACACCAGCCCCCGCATGACCCCCTACACGGCTCGAACACCACTGCACTGCCCTAAACCCTGAAACACCGGCCCCCGCACGACCCATTACACTGCTCGAACACCACTGCACTGCCCAAAACCCTGAAACACCAGCCCCCGCATGACCCCCTATTCTGCCGAAACACCACTGCACTGCCCTAAACCCTGAAACACCACCCCCGCATGACCCCCTACACTACACAAACAACACTGCACTGCCCTAAGCCCTAAAACACCAGCCCCAGCATGACCCCCTACACTGCACGAACACCACTGCACTGCCCTAAACCCTAAAACACCAGCCCGAGCACGACCCTTCAGAGTGCCCGAACACCATCGCACTGCCCTAAACCATGAAACACCACACCCAGCACGACCCCCTACACTGCCCGAACACATTGCTCTGCCCTAAACCCAGAAACACAACCCCCAGCACAATCCCATTCACTATCTGAATAACACTGCACTGCCCTAAACCCTGAAAACAACCCCCAGCAAGACTCCCTACAATGCCCGAACACCACTGCACTGAACTAAACCCTGAAACACCACCCCCAGGAAGACCCCCTACACTTCCCAAAAACCAATGCACTGCCCTAAACCCTGAAACACCTTACCCAGCATGACCCCCTACACTGCCCGAATACCACTGCACTGCCCTAAACACTGAAACTCCACCCCCAGCACGACCCCCTACACTGCCCTAACACAACTGCAATGCCCTAAACCCCGAAACACCGGCCCCCGCACGACCCATTACACTGCTCGAACACCACTGCACTGCCCAAAACCCTGAAACACCAGCCCCCGCATGACCCCCTATTCTGCCCGAACACCACTGCACTGCCCTAAACCCTGAAACACCACCCCCGCATGACCCCCTACACTGCCCAAACAACACTGCACTGCCCTAAGCCCTAAAACACCAGCCCCAGCATGACCCCCTACACTGCACGAACACCACTGCACTGCCCTAAACCCTAAAACACCAGCCCGAGCACGACCCTTCACAGTGCCCGAACACCATCGCACTGCCCTAAACCATGAAACACCACACCCAGCACGACCCCCTACACTGCCCGAACACACTGCTCTGCCCTAAACCCAGAAACACAACCCCCAGCACAATCCCATTCACTATCTGAATAACACTGCACTGCCCTAAACCCTGAAAACAACCCCCCAGCAAGACTCCCTACAATGCCCGAACACCACTGCACTGAACTAAACCCTGAAACACCACCCCCAGGAAGACCCCCTACACTTCCCAAAAACCAATGCACTGCCCTAAACCCTGAAACACCATACCCAGCATGATCCCCTACACTGCCCGAATACCACTGCACTGCCCTAAACACTGAAACTCCACCCCCAGCACGACCCCCTACACTGCCCTAACACCACTGCAATGCCCTAAACCCCGAAACACCACCCCAGCAAGAACCCCTAAACTGCCCGAACACCACTGCACTGCCCTAAACCCTGAAACACCACCCCCAGCAAGACCCCCTACATTGCCCAAACTCCACTGCCCTAAACCCTGAAACACCACCCCCTGCAAGACCCCCTGCACTGCCCGAACACAACTGCACTGCCCTAAAACCTGAAACACCACCCCCAGCACGGCTCCCCTACACTGCCCGAACACCACTGCACTGCCCTAAACCCTGAAACACCACCCCCAGCAAGACCCCCTACATTGCCCAAACTCCACTGCCCTACACCCTGAAACACCACCCCCTGCAAGACCCCCTGCACTGCCCGAACACAACTGCACTGCCCTAAACCCTGAAACACCACCCCCAGCACAACCCAATACTCTGCACGAACACCACTACACTGCCAAAACCCTAAAAGACCGCCCCAGCACGTCCCCCTACACTGCCCGAACACCACTGCATGGCCCAAAACCCTGAAACGCTAGCCCCAGCACGACCCCCTATACTGCCCGAACACCACTGCACTGCCCTAAATCCTGAAACTCTAGCCCCAGCTCGACCCCCTACACTGCACGAACACCACTGCACTGCCCTAAACCCTAAAACACCAGCCCAAGCACGACCCCTCACAGTGCCCGAACACCACCGCACTGCCCTATACCCTGAAACAACACACCCAGCATGACCCCCTACACTGCCCAAACACACTGCACTGCCCTAAACCCTGAAACACAATGCCCAGCACGATCCCATTCATTGTCTGAGCACCACTGCACTGCCCTAAACCCTGAAACACCACACCCCTGCACGGCCCCCTACACTATCTGAATAACACTGCACTGCCCTAAACCCTGAAAACAACCCCCCAGCAAGACCCCCTACACAGCCCAAACACCATTGCACTAAACCCTGAAAAACCACCCCCAGCAAGACCCCCTACACTGCCCGAACACCACTGCACTGCCTTAAATCCTGAATCACCAACCACATCATGAACCCTTACACTGTCATAACACCACTGTACTACCCTAAATCCAAAAGCACCACCTCCAACATGTCCCCCTACACTGCTCGAACACCACTGCACTGCCCTAAACCTTGAAACACCACCCCCACCTCGACCCCCTACACTACCCGAACACCACTGCACTGCCCTAAACCCTGAAACACCACCCCCATACATCCCCCTACACGGCCTGAACACCACTGCTCTGCCCTAAACCCTGAAACACTAGCACGACTCCCTACACTGCCCGAACACCACTGCACTGCCCTAAACCCTGAAACACCATCCCAGCAAGAACCCATTCACAACCCGAACACCACTGCACCGTCCTAAACCCTAAAACACTACCCCCAGCACTACCCCCTACACTACCCGAACACCACTGCACCACCCTAAACCCTGAAACACCACCCCCAGCACAACCCCCTACACTCCCCTAACACCACTGCACAGCCCTAAACCCTGCAACACAACCCCCAGCACCACCCCCTACACTACCCGAATACCACTTCACCGCCCTAAACCCTGAAACACCAACCTCAGCACGACCCCCCATATTGCCTTAACACCACTGCACTGCCCTAAACCCTGATACACCACCCCTCAGAGAAAGGCCTACACTGCCCGAACACCTCTGCACTGCCCTAAACCCTGAAACTCCACTCCCAGCAAGACCCCCTACACTGGCCGAAAACTACTGCATTGCCCTAAACACTGAAACACCACCTGCAGCACAACCCCCTACATAGCCTGAACACCACATCACTGCCCTAAACCCAGAAACACCATCCCAGCAAGAACCCCTACACTGCCCGAACACCACTGCACTGCCCTAAACCTTTAAACACCACCCCCAGCACGACCCCCTACACTCCCCTAACACCACTGCACAGCCCTAAACTCTGAAACCCTACCCCCAGCACGACCCCCTACACTGCCCGAACACCACTTCACCGCCCTAAACCCTGAAACACCAACCCCAGCACAACTCCCCATATTGCCTTAACACCACTGCACTGCCCTAAACCCTGATACACCACCCCCCAGAAAGAAGCCCTACACTGCCCAAACACCACTGCACTGCCCTAAACCCTGAAACACCACCCGCAGAAAGACGCCCTACACTGCCCGAACACCATGACCCTAAACCCTGAAACACCACCCCCAGCAAGACCCCCTACACTGGCCGAACACCGCTGCACTGCCCTAAACACTGAAACACCACCCGTAGCACAACCCATTACTCTGCCCGAACATCACTGCACTGCCCTAAACCCTAAAATACCAACACCCGCACGACTGCCTACACTGCCCGAACACCACTGCACTACCCTAAGCCCTGAAACACCAGCCCCTGCACGACCCGCTACAGTGCCCAAACACTGCTGCACTGCCCTAAACCCTGAAACACCACCCCCAGCATGACACCCTACACTGCCCGAACACCACTGCACAGCCCTAAACACTGAAACACCAGACCCAGCACAACCCCCTACACTGCCCAAACACCACTGCACTGCCCTAAACACTAAAACACCACCCCAGCATGACCCTGAACACCGCAGCACTGCCCTAAACCCTGATACACCACCCCCCCGAAAGAAGCCCTACACTGCCCGAACACCACTGCACTGCCCTAAACCCTGAAACACCACCCGCAGAAAGACTTCCCTACACTGCCTGAACACCATGGCCCTAAACCCTGAAACACCACTCCCAGCAAGACACCCTACACTGGCCGAATATCACTGTACTTCCCTAAACACTGAAACACCACCCCAGCACGACCCTGTACAACGCGGCACTGCCCTAAACCCTGAAACACCACCCCCAGCAAGATCCCCTACACTGCCCGAACACCACTGCACTACCCTAAACCCTAAAACAAGAGCCCCTGCACGACCCCCTACACAACCCAAACACCACTGCATTGCCCTAAACCCTAAAACACCAGCCCGAGTATGACCCCTCACACTGCCCGAACTCCACTGCACTGCCTTAAACCCTGAAACACCACACCCAGCACGACCCCCTACACTGCCCGAACACCACTGCACTGCCTTAAACCCTGAAACACCACATCCAGCATGACCCCCTACACTGCCCGAACACCACTGCACTGCCCTAAACCATGAAACACCACAACCCTGCACTACCCCCTATACCACCTAATACCACTGCACTGCCCTAAACCCTGAAACACCACCCCCAGCATCACCCCCTACACTGCCAGGACACCTCTGCCCTAAACGCTGAATCACCACTCCCAGCAAGACCCCCTACACTGGCTGAAAACCACTGCACGGCCCTAAACCCTGAAACACCAACCCCAGCACGACCCCCCATATTTCCTTAACACCACTGCACTGCCCTAAACCCTGATACACCACCCCCCAGAAAGAAGCCCTAAACTGCCCGAACACCACTGCACTGCCCTAAACTCTGAAACACCACCCCCAGCACGAACCCCTACACTCCCCTAACACCACTGCACAGCCCTAAACTCTGAAACACTACCCCCAGCACGACCCCCTACACTGCCCGAACACCACTTCACAGCCCTAAACCCTGAAACACCAACCCCAGCACGACCCCCCATATTGCCTTAACACCACTGCACTGCCCTAAACCCTGATACACCACCCCCCAGAAAGAAGCCCTACACTGCCCGAACACCACTGCACTGCCCTAAACCCTGAAACACCACCTCCAGCAAGACCCCCTACACTGGCCGAACACCACTGCACTGCCCTAAACACTGAAACACCACCGCACCACAACCCATTACTCTGCCCGAACACCACTGCACTGCCCTAAACCCTAAAATACCAACACCTGCACGACCCCCTACACTGCCCGAACACCACTGCACTACCCTAAGCCCTGAAACACCAGCCCCTGCACGACCCCCTACACTGCCGAAACACTGCTGCACTACCCTAAACCCTGAAACACCACCCCCAGCATGACCCCCTACACTGCCCGAACACCACTGCACTGCCCTAAACACTGAAACACCAGACCCAGCACGACCCCCTACACTGCCCAAACACCACTACACTGCCCTAACCACTAAAACACCACCCCAGCATGACCCTGAACACCGCAGCACTGCCCTAAACCCTGATACACCACCCCCCAGAAAGAAGCCCTACACTGCCCGAACACCACTGCACTGCCCTAAACCCTGAAATACCACCCGCAGAAAGACGCCCTACACTGCCCGAACACCACTGCTCTGCCCTAAACCCTGAAACACCAGCACCAGCACGACCCCCTACACTGCCCGAACACCACTGCACTGCCCTAAACCCTAATACACCACCCCCCAGAAAGAAGCCCTACACTGCCCGAACACCACTGCACTGCCCTAAACCCTGAAACACCACCCCCTGCACGACCCCCTACACTGCCCGAACATCACTGCACTGCCCTAAACCCTGAAACACCACCCCAGCAAGACCCCCTACACTGCCAGAACACCACTGCACTGCCCTAAACCCTGAAAAACAACCCCTGCTCGACCCCCTACACTGCCCGAGCACCACTGCACTGCCCTAAACCCTGAAACATTACCCCCAGCAAACCCTCAACACTGCCCGAACACCACTGCACTGCCCTAAACCCTGAAATACCACCCCCCACAAAACCCCCCACACTGCCCGAACACCACTGCACTGCCCTAAACCCTGAAACACTAGCCCCAGCACGACACCCCACACTGCCCGAACACAACTGCCCAGCCCTAAACCCTGAAACACCAGCCCCAGCACGACCCCCTACACTGCCCGAACACCACTGCACTGCCGCAAACCCTGAAACACCACCCCCCGCACGACCCCCTACATTGCCCGAACACCACTGCACTGCCCTAAAATCTGAAACACCACCCCCAACATGACCCCCACACTGCCCGAACACCACTGCACTGCACTAAACCCTGAAACACCACCCGCAGCACAACCCAGTACTCTGCCCGAACAATACTGCACTGCCCAAAACCCTAAAACACCACCCCAGCACGTCCCCCTACACTGCCCGGACACCACTGCATGGTCCAAAACCCTAAAACACTAGCCCCAGCATGACCCCTGATACTGCCCGAACACCACTGCAGTGCCTTAAACCCTGAAACACCAGTCCCAGCATGACGCCCTACTCTGCCCGAACACCACGGCACTGCCCTAAACCCTAAAATACCAACACCCGCACGACCCCCTACACTACCCGAATACCACTACACACTGCCCTAAACCCTGAAACACCAGCCTCTGCACGACCCCCTACACTGCCCGAACAATGCTGCACTGCCCTAAACCCTGAAACACCACCCCCAGCATGACCCAATACACTGCCCGAACACCACTGCACTGCCCTAAACACTGAATCACCAGACCCAGCATGACCCCCTACACTGCCTGAACACCACTGCACTGCCCTAAACACTGAAACACCACCCCAGCACAACCCTGAACAACACGGGACTGCCCTAAACCCTGAAACACCACCCCCAGCAAGACCCCCTACACTGCCCGAACACCACTGCACTACCCTAAACCCTAAAACAGGAGCCCCTGCACGACCCCCTACACAACCCAAACACCACTGCACTGCCCTAAGCCCTAAAACACCAGCCCCAGAATGAGCCCCTACATGCACGAACACCACTGCGCGGCCCTAAACCCTAAAACACCAGCCCGAGTATGACCCCTCACACTGCCCGAACTCCACCGCACTGCCTTAAACCCTGAAACACCACACCCAGCACAACCCCCTCCACTGCCCGCACACCACTGCACTGCCTTAAACCCTGAAACACCACATCCAGCATGACCCCCTACACTGCCCGAACACCACTGCCCTAAACCATGAAACACCACAACCCTGCACTACCCCCTACACCACCTAATACCACTGCACTGCCCTAAACCCTGAAACACCACCCCCAGCAAGACCCCCTACACTGCCAGGACAGCTCTGCCCTAAACGCTGAATCACCACTCCCAGCAAGACCCCCTACACTGTCTGAAAACCACTGCACTGCCCTAAACCCTGAAACACCACCCCCTGCACGACACCCTACACTGCCCTAACACCACTGCACTGCCCTAAACCCTAAAACACCAGCCCCAGCATGCCCCCCTACAGTGCTCGAACACCACTGCACTGCCCTAAACCCTGAAACACCACCCCCAGCACGACCCCCTACAAAGCCCGAACACCACTGCACTACCATAAACCCTAAAACACCACCCACAGTATACTCCCCTACAATGCCTGAACACCAATGTTCTGCCCTAAACCCTGAAATACCAGCACGACCCCCTACACTGCCCGAACACCACTGCACCACCGTAAACCCTGAAACACCACCCCCAGCAAGAACCCCTAGACTACCCGAACACCACTGCACCGCCCTAAAGCCTGAAACACTACCCCAGCATGACCCCCTACACTACCCGAACACCACTGAACCACCCTACACCCTAGAACACCCCCCCAGCACAACCCCCTACACTGCCCGCACACCACTGCACTGCCCTAAACCCTGAAACACCAGCCCCTGCACGACCCCCTACACTGCCCGAACACTGCTGCACTGCCCTAAACCCTGAAACACCACCCCCAGCATGACCCCCTACACTGCCCAAACACCACTGCACTGCCCTAAACACTGAAACACCAGACCCAGCACAACCCCCTACACTGCCCGAACACCACTGCACTGTCCTAAACAATGAAACACCACCCCAGCACCACCCTGAACACCGCGGCACTGCCCTAAACCCTGAAACACCACCCCCCGCAAGACCCCCTACACTGCCCGAACACCACTGCCCTAAACCCTGAAACACCACACTAGCAAGACCCCCTACACTGCACGAATACCACTGCCCTAAACCCTGAAACACCACCCCCTGCAAGACCCCCTACAGTGCCCGAACACCACTGCACTACCCTAAACCCTAAAACACCAGCCCCAGCATGACCCCCTACACTGCACGAACACCACTGCACTACCCTAAGCCCTAAAACACCAGCCCCTGCACGACCCCCCACACAGCCCGAACACCACTGCACTGCCCTAAGCCCTAAAACACCAGCCCCAGCATGACCCCCTACACTGCACAAACACCACTGCACTGCCCTAAACCCTAAAACACCAGCCCGAGTACGACCCCTCACACTGCCCAAACTCCACCGCACTGCCTTAAACCCTGAAACACCACACCCAGCACGACCCCCTACACTGCCCGAACACCACTGCACTGCCTTAAACCCTGAAACACCACATCCAGCATGACCCTCTGCAATGCCTGAACACCACTGCACTGCCCTAAACCATGAAACACCACAACCCTGCACTACCCCCTACACCACCTAACACCACTGCACTGCCCTAAACCCTGAAACACCACCCCCAGCAAGACCCCCTACACTGCCAGGACACCTCTGCCCTAAACCCTGAATCACCACTCCCAGCAAGATCCCCTACACTGCCTGAAAACCACTGCACTGCCCTAAACCCTGAAACACCACCCCCTGCACGACACCCTACATTGCCCTAACACCACTGCACTGCCCTAAACCCTAAAACAACACCCCCAGCATGCCCCCCTACACTGCTCGAACACCACTGCACTGCCCTAAACCCTGAAACACCACCCCCAGCACGGCCCCCTACAAAGCCCGAACACCACTGCACTACCATCAACCCTGAAACACCACCCATAGTATTTTCCCCTACACTGCCTGAACAACAATGCTCTGCCCTAAACCCTGAAACAAGAGCACGACCCCCTACGCTGCCCGAACACCACTGCACCACCGTAAACCCTGAAACACCACCTCCAGCAAGAACCCCTAGACTACCCGAACACCACTGCACCGCCCTAAAGCTGAAACACTACCCCCAGCATGACCCCCTACACTACCCGAACACCACTGAACCACCCTAAACCCTGAAACACCCCCCAGCACAACCCCCTACACTCCCCGAACACCACTGCACCGCCCTAAACCCTGAACCACCACCCCCAGCATGACCCCCTACACTGCCAGAACACCACTGCACAGCCCAAAACCCTGAAACACCACCCCCAGCATGACCCCCCACAATGCCCGAACACCACTGTACTGCCCAAAACCCTGAAACACCACCCCCCAGAAAGACACCCTACACTGCCCGAACACCACTGGACTGCCCTAAACCCTGAAACACCACCCCCAGAAAGACGCCCTACACTGCCCGAACACCACTGCCCTAAACCCTGAAACACCACCCCCAGCAAGACCCCCTACACTGCATGAACAGCAATGCACTGCCCTAAACCCTGAAACACTAGCCCCAGCACGACCCCCTACACTGCCCGAAAGC
This sequence comes from Triturus cristatus, assembly GCF_964204655.1. NCBI lineage: Eukaryota > Metazoa > Chordata > Amphibia > Caudata > Salamandridae > Triturus > Triturus cristatus. The sequence continues at coordinate 1,264,945,235 of NC_140579.1, read as the reverse complement.
CACTGCAAAGCCCTAAACCCTGAAACACCACCCCAGCACAACCCCATACACTGCCCGAACACCACTGCACTGCCCTAAACCCTGAAACACCACCCCCAGCATGACCCCCTACACCACCTAACACCACTGCGCTGCCCTAAACACTGAAACTCTACCCCCAGCATGACCCCCTACATTGTCCGAACACCACTGCAATGCCCTAAACCCTGAAACACCACCCCCAGCAAGAACCCCTACACTGCCCGAACACCACTGCCCTGCCCTAAACCCTGAAACACCACCCCCAGCAAAACCCCCTACATTGCCCGAACCCCACTGCCCTAAACCCTGAAACACCACCCCCTGCAAGACCCCCCGCACTGCCCGAACACCACTGCTCTGCCCTAAACCCTGAAACACCACCCCCAGCACAACCCACTACTCTTCCCGAACACCACTGCACTGCCCAAAACCCTAAAACACTGCCCCAGCACGCCCCCTACACTGCCCGAACACCACTGCACGACCCAAAACCCTGAAACACTAGCCCCAGCTCGACCCCCTATACTGCCCGATCACCACTGCACTGCCCTAAACCCTGAAACTCTAGCCTCAGCATGACCCCCTACACTGCCCGAACACCACTGCACTGCCCTAAACCCGGAAACACCACCCCCAGCACGACCCCCTACACTGCCCAAACACCACTGCACTGTCCTAAACCCTGAAACACCAGCCCCCGCACGACACCCTAAGCTGCCCAAACACCACTGCACTGCCCTAAACACTAAAATACCACAGCCCGCACGACCCCCTACACTGCCTGAACACCACTGCACTGCCTTAATCCCTGAAACACCAGCCCCAGCCCGACCCCCTACACTGCTCGGACACCACTGCACTACCCTAAACCCTGAAACACCAGCCCCCGCACGACCCCCTACACTGCCCGAACACCACTGCACTGCCCAAAACCCTGAAACACCAGCCCCCGCATGACCCCCTACTCTGCCCGAACACCACTGCACTGCCCTAAACCCTGAAATACCACCCCAGCATGACCCCCTATACTGCCCGAACACCACTGCACTGCCCTAAGCCCTAAAGCACCAGCCCAAGCACGACCCCCTACACTGCACGAACACGACTTCACTGCCCTAAACCCTAAAACACCAGCCCGAGCACGACCCTTCACAGTGCGCGAACACCACCACACTGCCCTAAACCCTGAAACACTACGCCCATCACGACCCCCTACACTGCCTGAACACACTGCACTGCCCTAAACCCTGAAACACAACCCCCAGCACGATCCCATTCACTGTCTGAGCACCACTGCACTGCCCTAAACCCTGAAACACCACACCCCTGCACGACCCCCTACACTATCTGAATAACACTGCACTGCCCTAAACGCTGAAAACAACCCCCCAGCAAGACCCCCTACACAGCCCGAACACCACTGCCCTAAACCCTGAAACACCACCCCCAGCAAGACCCCCTACACTGCCCGAACACCACTGCACTGCACTAAACCATGAAACACCACCCCCAGCAAGACCCCCTACACTTCCCAAAAACCAATGCCTGCCCTAAACCCTGAAAGACCACCCCCTGCATGACCCCCTACACTGCCCTAACACCACTGCACTGCCTTAAACCCTGAAACACCAACCACATCATGAACCCCTACACTGTCCTAACACCACTGCACTACCCTAAACCCCAAACCACCACCTCCAGCACGTCCCCCTACACTGCTCGAACACCACTGCACTGCCCTAAACCTTGAAACACCACCCCCACCACGACCCCCTTAACTGCCCGAACACCACTGCACTGCTCTAAACCCTGAAACACCACCCCCAGTACGTCCCCCTACACTGCCTGAACACCACTGCTCTGCCCTAAACCCTGAAACACCAGCACGACCCCCTACACTGCCCAAACACCACTGCACCGCCCTAAACCCTGAAACACCATCCCAGCAAGAACCCCTACACTACCCGAACACCACTGCACCATCCTAAAGCCTGAAACACTATCCCCAGCATGACCTCCTACACTACCCAAACACCACTGCACCGCCCTAAACCCTGAAACACCACCCCCAGCACAACCCCCTACACTCCCCTAACACCACTGCACAGCCCTAAACCCTGAAACACCACCCACAGCATGACCCCCTACACTGCCCGAACACCACTTCACCGCCCTAAACCCTGAAACACCAATCCCAGCACGACGCCCCACATTGCCCGAACACCACTGCACTGCCCTAAACCCTGATACACCACCCCCCAGAAAGAAGCCCTACACTGTCCGAACACCCCTGCACTGCCTTAAACCCTGAAACACCACCCTCAGAAAGACGCCGTACACTGCCTGAACACCACTGCCCTAAACCCTGAAACACCACCCCCAGGAAGACCCCCTACACTGGCCGAACACCTCTGCACTGCCCTAAACACTGAAACACCACCGCAGCACAACCCAGTACTCTGCCCGAACACCACTGCACTGCCCAAAACCCTAAAACACCACCCCAGCACATCCCCCTACACTGCCCGGACACCACTGCACTGTCCAAAACCCTGAAACCCTGGCCCTAACACGACCCCCGATACTGCCCAAACACCACTGCACTGCCTTAAACCCTGAAACACCAGCCCCAGCATGACGCCCGACTCTGCCCGAACACCATTGAACTGCCCTAAACCCTAAAACAGCAACACCCGCACGACCCCCTACACTGCCCGAACACCACTGCACTGCCCTAAACCCTGAAACACCAGCCCCGGCACGACCCCCTAAACTGCCCGAACACCACTGCACTGCCCTAAACACTGAAACACCAGACCCAGCACGACCCCCTACACTGCCCGAACACCACTGCACTGCCCAAAACCCTGAAACACTAGCCCCAGCATGACCCCCGATACTGCCCAAACACCACTGCACTGCCTTAAACCCTCAAACACCACCCCCATCAATACCCACTACACTGCCCGAACACCACTGCCCTGAACCCTGAAATTCCACCCCTAGCAAGACCCCCTACACTGCCCGAATACCACTGCCCTAAACCCTGAAACACCACCCCCTGCAAGACCCCCTACAGTGCCCGAACGCACTGCACTACCCTAAACACTAAAACAAGAGCCCCTGCACGACCCCCTCCACAGCCCGAACACCACTGCACTGCAATAAGCCCTAAAACACCAGCCCCAGCACGACCCCCTACACTGCACGAACACCACTGCACTGCCCTAAACACTAAAACACCAGCCCAAGTACATCCCCTCACACTGCCCGAACTCCACCACACTGCCTTAAACCCTGAAACACCACACCCAGCACGACCCCCTACACTGCCCGAACACCACTGCACTGCCTTAAACCCTGAAACACCACATCCAGCATAACCCCCTACACTGTCCGAACACCACTGCACTGCCCTAAACCCTGAAACACCACACCCCTGCATGACCCCTTACACCACCTAATACCACTGCACTGCCCTAGACCCTGAAACACCACCCCCAGCAAGACCCCCTACACTGCCGGGACACCTCTGCCCTAAACCCTGAATCACCACTCCCAGCAAGACCCCCTACACTGCCCTAAAACAACTGCACTGACCTAAACACTGAGACACCACCCCCTGCACGACACCCTACACTGCCCTAACACCACTCCACTGCCCTAATGCCTGAAACACCACACCCTGCATGACCCCTACACTGCCTGAACACCATTGCACTGCCTTAAACCCTGAAACACCACCCCTTGCAGGAACCCGTACCCTGCCCTAACACCACTGCACTGCCCTAAACCCTAAAACACCACCCCCAGCATGCCCCCTACACTGCTCGAACACCACTACACTGCCCTAAACCCTGAAACACCACCCCCAGCACGACCCCCTACAAAGTACGAACACCACTGCACTACCCTAAACCTTGAAACACCACCCACAGTATATCCCCCTACACTGCCTGAACCCCAATGCTCTGCCCTAAACCCTGAAACACTAGCACGACCCCCTCCACTGCCCGAACACCACTGCACCACCGTAAACCCTGAAACACCACCCCCAGCAAGAACCCCTACACTTCCCGAACACCACTGCACCGCTCTAAAGCCTGAAACACTACTGTTAGAATCCGGGGTCTCTGGTTGGCGCAGGTATGCACTTGCGACAAGCAGGGACCCTTTCCTCTAAGTCAGGGCGTAGGATTACCTATTTAAAAATAACCCCTGCTCACCCTCTTGGTAACGTGGCGCGAGCAGTCAGGCTAGATTCCAGAGGGCATTAGGTTAAGCATTCAGGGTATCCCACACAATAATCACCACCCCACCACACAAAGACACAAGGCTGTATTTATAGCAAAATAAGGTTCTTTATAGATAAGATTTCTTTAGGCAGGTTGTCAAAATACAGCTCTCTTGTATAAATAATGTTCCAGTTACTTTCAAATGCTTTCAGGCAGTCCACAGTTCTTAAAATGGCAAAATTGTACTTAAAACAGCTTCTTTAGGGTGTCTGTGCGCTTCGTAGCGCCTTGCGTACGCTTCGTACGAGGTTTTGGACGTCACTTGCCGTTTCTCACGCTTCTCGCGTGAGCACGCGTACTCGGGACGTGAACCGTACGGACCGTACCTTCTTTGGTACGCGTCGTACACGTCCGGTACGCCTCTTGCCAAAGCTCACGCTTCCCGCGTGAGCGCCGTCAATGTATCTAATGCTGGACGAGTCGTACCTTTGTCGGGACGCCTCGAACAGCTGATTTTGAACCGTACAAAAGCTCACACTTCACGCGTTAGTCGCGTAGCGGGTCTACAGCGCTAGTACGGCCCGAACAAAGCAGCGGACGGGTCGCACTTCAGCGCGCTCGCACACAGTACCTTCTTTCTCGCACAAAGATGATCGCAGCAGCTTCAGGGGTCCCTGCAGGAGCGTCCCACGTCGCATTGTCGTCCCTCTTTGGCAGTGGGCAGCGGTGCGTCGTGGGGTGCTCCAGGACGGTCTCGGCCACACGATCACAGGCAGAAGAAGGAGGGGCAGCTCGGGGGCAATCTCTTCAGCGTGTCGCGCTTTCGGCTTCACTCAGGGGGTAAACAGGGCGTCGCAGGTCCTTACAATGCTCTCCACTTCCAGGGGTCGCAGAGGCTTGGCGCTTGGAGCCTGGAAAGGTTCTTCCTTACTTTGCGAGCTACGGCTCAGGGGGGCAGTTGCTTGCTGTGCTCGGGCCAGGCAGGCCTTTACTGTGCTCACAGCAGCCCCGGTGGCAGAAGTCGTGGTGCTCAGAGAGAGGGGGACGCACAGGTTCTCTGGGGTCAGCGTTCAAGGATCGTCTCCAGCAGTTTCTCTTCTCCTTGGGGGAAGGTAGCGCCCACTGTTCCTGGGGCGCAGGTCGGGGGCAAGTTCACAAGCAAGCCCTTGGAGATTGTTTAAAAGCACAAGTTGAATCAAAGTATTTTCCTTTAGTCTTTTCCTCTCCTTCCAGCAGACAGGCACCCACTGCAGGCCAGTCTCTCCAGCAGAGGGACAGTATTCCTCCTTTAGCTTCTCCAGGTCCTTCTCCTTCAGGCAGAGGTTCGTCTTGGCGCAAACAGGATCTGATTTCTTAGGAGCAGGGCTCCTTCTTTTATAGCACAATTCCTTTGTTCTTTGTCGCCAGGGGGCCTGGGCCTGGTTCAGTCCAGTTTTGGAGCACTTTGTTGTGGTGACTCTGCTCTTTCCTTTCAGCAGCAGGGCAGAGACATCAGCCGCTCCACAGGGGGCGGAGCCGGCATTGTGGTGGCAGGGCACAGGTCTATTCAGAGTCAAAGGTGTACTCCTCCCACCCTTCCTGGTGTAATCTCTCTACCCACCACCTGGCAGCCAGCCTGTCTCCTGGAATTCCCCAGCCCTGCTCCTTCACTGTTACTAGGCAGAGCACACACACAGCAGAGGCGGACTGAAATGGCCAGGTCAGTAAATACTAACTTGCTAAAAGTAGTATTTACAAACACAGGATATTAAAATAAACTTCGCGAAAAGAAGTATTTTATTATTCTGAGTTCAGGCATACTAAACTTGACTTTCTACCATGCTCTCTGAGTCCACTGGGATTACAGCGTGTAGTAATTCCAGCAGCCCATTCTGGCCTATGGAGAACAGGTAGCCTTCAATAGTGAAAAACGAAAATGGCTGTAATTCACTATTAGGACATGCCACACACATCAGGGCATGTCCTACCTTATACCTACAATGCACCCTGCCCTTGGGCCTACCAGAGGGGTGACTAATATGTAGTTAAGTGAAGGTTTGGGGACTGGCAAGTAGGTGCACTTGCGCAATCAGCGCTACAGTACCAGACCGCGCGCAGGTTCTGCAGTGATAGACCCTAGACACATTTTACTAGGCCGCTTCTGTGGGTGGCACAACCAGTGCTGCAAGCCCACCGGCAGCATTTGTATTTACAAGCCCTGGCACTCCTGGTGCACTTTACGAGGGGCTGATAGTAAACCAAATAAGCCAAACATGGACACCAATCAATGTATACACTTTTCAAACGGGAGCACTTGCACTGTGGCACTGATTCGCAGTGGCACAGTGCCCTGAGCAGCTAACACCAACAAAACACAATGAGGCACATCAGCAAAAAGTGGAAGGGAAACTCACGCCAAGGTGCCAGGTCTAACACGTGTCCCCTCCAGCTGAAATGTGGGGGGAACTACCCTACCCCAGGGAGTTCCTCTTCACTAAGGCGGAAAAACCTGGACAGACCGTCAGCATTGGCGTGATCTGTGCCAGGGCGATGCTCCACCGTAAAGTCCATACCCTGTAGGGAGATGGACCACCTCAACAGTTTTGGGTTCTCACCCCTCATTTGCATCAACTATCTGAGGGGCCTGTGGTCGGTCTGAACCCGGAAGTGAGTCCCAAACAAGTAGGGCCTCAGCTTCTTCAGCGCCCAGACCACAGCAAATGCTTCTCGCTCTATCGCACTCCACCTTTGTTCCCGTGGAAGTAACCTCCTACTTATGAAGGCTACAGGTTGGTCCCAGCCCTCCTCAGTCATCTGTGAGAGAACAGCCCCTACACCATGCTCTGATGCGTCTGTCTGCACTAGGAATTCTTTGGAGAAGTCAGGAGCCAAGAGCACGGGCGCCATGCACATGGCAGTTTTCAGGGTGTCAAAGGCCTTCTGACAGGTGTCAGTCCATATCACTTTTCTGGGCTGCTTCTTCGAAGTCAGCTCTGTCAAGGGGGCAACGATGCTGCCATACCCCTTGACAAACCTCCTGTAGTACCCTGTGAGTCCTAAAAAGGCCCTCACCTACGTCTGGGTCTTTGGGGGCTCCCAAGCCAAGATGGTTTCGATGTTGGGTTGTAGGGGCGCCACCTGGCCGCTCCCTACTTGGTGTCCCAAGTACACCATGGAACCCTGCCCGATCTGACACTTGCTTGCCTTGATCGTGAGGCCTGCCTTGCGCAGTGCCATCAACACTTCCCAGAGATGTTGCAGGTGTTCTTTCCATGTGCCACTGAACACTGCGATGTCATCCAGGTATGCGGCGCTGAACTCGGTCAGCTCAGCCAACACCTGGTTGACCAACCTCTGGAAGGTGGCAGGGGCATTCTTCATCCCAAATGGCATAACCCGGAACTGGTAGTGCCCATCTGGTGTGGAGAACGCGGACCTCTCTTTGGCCCCATCAGTCTAGGCGATCTGCCAGTACCCAGATGTTAAATCAAACGTGCTGAGGTACCGTGCAGCCCCCAACCAATCGATGAGCTCATCAGCTCTGGGAATGGGGTGCGCGTCAGTCTTCGTGACTGAATTGAGTCCTCTGTAGTCCACACAGAACCGGAGTTCGGGTGTGGCACCCGGCGCTGCAGCCTTTGGGACCAAGACCACTGGGCTGGCCCAAGGACTGCAGGAGGACTCAACCACCCCAAGAGCAAGCATCTTTGAGACCTCCTCTTTGATGCAGGCTCTGACCCTGTCAGTTACCCTGTAAGCCTTGTGCTGCACAGGTAAGCTGTCTTCTGTATCCACATCATGGACGCACTAATCTGTGATACCAGGAACCAGGGAGAACAGGTCAGGAAACTGCCCCAGCAGCTGGCGGCAGTTATCCTGTTGCTCAGGGTCAGGGTGGGTGAGAGGTTAACTCCATCCACTGACCCATCTTGCTCTGAGGCTACCAGGAGGTCAGGAAGAGACTCAGACTCCTCCTCCATCCCATCCTCTGTGGCCAAGAGCATGCCCACTTCGGACCTCTCCAAGTGGGGCTTCAATCGATTGACATGGAGGACCCTCAAGGGGTTCCTAGGAGACTGCAAGTCCACCAAGTAGGTGACAGAACTCTTGCGCTCCACAATCTCAAAGGGTCCTGTCCACTTGTCCTGGAGTGCACAAGGCTCCACAGGGGCCAGGACCCATACCTTTTGACCAGGTTGAAGCTCAACCAGAGTGGCATTCTGGTCGTACCACCGCTTCATCTCCTCCGGGCTGGCTTCCAGGTTTGCCTCAGCAAGTTGCCTGAAACGCCTAGTCTGGTTCCGGCAGGCCAGCATGTAACTATATACACTCTGGGGAGGTTTCCTGGGAGATTGCTCCCAGCCTTCCTTGACCAGACTAAGAGGTCCTCGTACGGGGTGGCCATACCCCAAGCTCAAAGGGACTGAACCCCAGAGACTTTTGTGGCACCTCACGGTACGCAAAGAGAAGACATGGTAAGAGGACGTCCCACTTACGCCTCATGGGTTCTTCAAGACCCATAATCATGCCCTTTAGGGTTCGGTTGAATCGCTCAACCAACCCGTTTCCTTGGGGATGGTAAGGGCTGGTGAACTTGTATGTCACACCACACTCTTGCCAAAGGGATTTCATATATTTGGATATGAAATTGGTCCCCCTGTCAGACACCACCTCTAGAGGGAATCCTACTCGTGAGAAAATTCCCATCAGTGCCCGTCCCACCACGGGGGCCGTCACTGTCCTCAGAGGGATGGCTTCAGGGTACCGGGTGGCATGGTCCACCAAGACCAGGATAAACCTGTTGCCCATGGCTGTCTTGGGGTCCAGCGGCCCCACAATGTCAATCCCCACTCCCTGGAATGGGGTACTGACCACAGGGAAAGGTTGGAGTGGAGCCTTCAGCTTCCTTCCACTCTTACCACTTGAGTGTCAGAACTCCTGCGCATTTGGGGCCAATAAAAGTGGGTGACAAGCCTTTTAAAGGTCTTGTCCTGCCCCAAATGCCCTGCTAATGGCACATCGTGAGCCAGCCCCAGTAGGAAGGCTCTGAACTTCTGGGGTACCACCAGCGCACGGGCTGACCCAGGTTCAGCAACCTTAGGCTCTGAGTACAGGAGGTCGTTCTCCCAGTAGATTAAGTGAGTACCGGACTGATCACCATTGGCCTGGGCTGCAGCCTGCTGCCGCATACCCACTAGAGAGGGGCACTCTTTCTGCTCCCTGCAGAATTCCTCCCTGGAGGGCCCTCCTGCTTGCTGCCAATGGGTCAGCTCAGGCAGGTCCCCCAGTTCGGCTATCTGTTCCCCGGTAGGCTCCAGGGCATCCCCCTCAAGGTCAGCTTCCTCCTGGGCCGTGGGAAGTTGAGGAGCCGGTTTCCCGTGCCTCCCGTGCCCTCTCCCTAAGGCCGGTTCCTGGGCCTCTCCCTCAGGCTCCAGGGTCCCTTCAACACCCCTACTGGCTGCCATCGACAGGGTGGTCACGCATGCCCAAACAGGTAAGCCCACCATCCGCAGGTGAGCTGTCTTCTCCACCTTTTCCCAAGGGGAGCTCTCCAAATCATTCCCTAGGAGACAGTCTACAGGCATGGCAGTTCTCACAGCGACTTGCAGAGTACCAGAGACCCCCCCCACTCAAAGGGAACTTGAGCCATTGGACAATGACTCTCTGTGTTGTCAGCATTGACAACCCGACAATAGGCATGGGGTACGACCTGCGCTTGAGATACCAGGTGCTGCCGCACTGCAGTCACGCTGGAGCCTGTGTCTCGAAAAGCCTCTACCTTCTTCCCATTGACGGTCACCACTTGCCCATATTTCTTAGTATTAGAGGGCAAGTCGGCGTTTGGGACCATCTCAATGTCTCCTAGTGAGACTAAGGTCAGTTGGACGGGGTCCCACCCACCTGGGATATCTACTTCCTCCCCAAAGGCTACTGTAGCCACTTGCTTCGGTAGAGCACCAGTGGGTGCTGGTTTCACATACTGGCGACACTTGGGATCACTGGCAAAGTGACCTAGTTCACCACATTTATAACATTGAGGGGGCCCCTTGGGAACAGGTTTACCTGTCGGGGCCCCTGTCGGCTTCAGGGGTGGGGGAGGCTGAGAACCTTTCTGCTGGTTCCCTTGGGGATTACTTTGGGGGCCTTTTTGGAAACCTTTCTGTTTTCCCTTGTCCCCCCCACTCTTCAGCTGGGGACCCTGCCCACCCTTGGCGGAGTCTCCCACTTGACCCTTGTGGTCCCTGGTGCTGACCCAGCGTTCCGCCTCCTCAGCAAGCTTCCTAGGGTTAGTCAGCTTGCTATCTATCAGGTGTTGGCGTAGCTCAGGAAAACAATTAAGCAACAAGTGCTCCAATGCAATTAAATCAAAGAGACCTTGGTAATCATCAACTTTGCTACCCTTCACCCAGCCATACAGTTCTCTGCAGAAAAAGGTCACATACTCCACATACGTACTCCCCGCAATCTTGGTACACCCCCTGAACCTCTGTCTATATAATTCAGGAGTCAGCCCATATCTATTCATTAAAGCTTCCTTCATGTGGGGGTAAGAGTTGTAGAAATCAGAGGGCAAATCTAAGAGTGTGTCCCGCCCCTCATTGAGGAACCGCCCCCACAAACTGAAGTACTGGGTATTTTAGACCCAGCGGTGCAGGGGCACACACCCTATGACTTCTGGGTTCACCCTGTTCCAGACCTACAGAAACACAGAGTCTTCTGGGTGAAGTCAAAGATTCGTTTATTGGCTGCAGACCAATGACAGGTATCCTAGAAGTACAACAGCGTGTATGTTCTCAGGAGACTGCTGAAAATCATAGGAACGGGCTTCTCCTTAAGTACAAAATATCATGCTCCAGGCACACATTCCTTGGTTTACAATATGGCCATTATAAGTATACATTACAAACGAAAAAGCAGAGTCATGATGACCATCCCACATTCCAGTTCGGCCAGCCCACAATGATTTACACAGTAAGGTTCAGATCCCACATTTGATGTCAATAGACCCCCCAATAAACATGAGCATCTCCTGTTTTGGGAAACAAGTCATAAAGCAGGAACAAGCAGGTGTGGAAGAGATTAGCCGGGGGATTGTATAGAATGAAAGGGTTTTATGACGGGTCAAGCCCTGATGCTAATCACAGGTGGACGGAGGAAGGGGAGCTCGTGAGACCGGTTTGACCTGGGGCAGCAGAGCCAGCTGCCCAGGTCACAGAGAAGTCAGAGGGAAAGCCCATGTACTGTGAGGCCCGTATTTACTCCATTATAGCCTATGTGAGGGCAATGACAAGATGGCCACTGCTTCCAAAATGGAACCCACGTAGTGAAGCAGAATAACGTGTACGCAGTGCATTCATAGCTAGAACGATATATAAAGCACTCGTACATGCCGCATTTACCATTTGCGGTTTGCTAATACCAAGATAGACAGGGGTAGGGCCCTGTCCCCTACGCGGTCCCGAATATTAAAGTACGACAAACCCCGCTCCCCAATCTCTCTCAGTGACCCGTGGGAGGACATGGCTATCTCAAAGGCTCGGAACCATTGACCTATGTCATCATTCTTGGAATACTCTTTAACTACAACTTTTGGCATGTACACCCTTGACTCTACCTGCACCGGCGTTGCGCTGCCACCAGAGGGAGGGTTTTCCAAACTTTTCTCTTTTATCGCCAGCTCCCTCATTCTCGTGTCGTGCTCCATCAGAATCTTTCTTTCTTCCAGAGCCATTCTTTTTTCTTCTAGAGCCAGCTTTTTGCTTTCCAGCTCCAATTGACCATTTAATTTCAGTTTTGCCAAAGTGACCTCTTGCTCTCTGGCGGCCTGTCTGTCTGCCAGCTCCTCTGGTGACAGGCCTCCGCCAAAACTGTGGATGCTCCCCGCTGGCTCCACCGGCACAATCTCCTCAGGTGCACCCCTTGATTCTATCCAGGCTCTCATCGCCTTTTGGAGTTGTCTTTTGAGCCTGCATCCTTTATGTGGAACCTTGAGTTCCTTGCAGAAACGCTGGAGTTGGGCTCTGGAGTAGCTGTCCAGTTTGGACTCATCCCATACTGATTCTCCACTTTCAGATGCTGTATTCTCTGTGCTGTTTGAGCCCGGCATGGCTTCAAATGCAAGGGATCTTCTTTACTTGGCAAGCGAAATTAAAATTAAAAAGTTCTGTGGTTCAAGCTACTGGACTGTCTTCACCGTGCAATGGTTAGTAATCACTGCGCAGACACCAAGAATGCAAATCCGTAAATCCTTACCGCTGCCACCAATGTTAGAATCCGGGGTCTCTGGTTGGCGCAGGTATGCACTTGCGACAAGCAGGGACCCTTTCCTCTAAGTCAGGGCGTAGGATTACCTCTTTAAAAATAACCCCTGCTCACCCTCTAGGTAACGTGGCGCGAGCAGTCAGGCTAGATTCCAGGGGGCATTAGGTTAAGCATTCAGGGTATCCCACACAATAATCACCACCCCACCACACAAAGACACAAGGCTGTATTTATAGCAAAATAAGGTTCTTTATAGATAAGATTTCTTTAGGCAGGTTGTCAAAATACAGCTCTCTTGTATAAATAATGTTCCAGTTACTTTCAAATGCTTTCAGGCAGTCCACAGTTCTTAAAATGGCAAAATTGTACTTAAAACAGCTTCTTTAGGGTGTCTGTGCGCTTCGTAGCGCCTTGCGTACGCTTCGTACGAGGTTTTGGACGTCACTTGCCGTTTCTCACGCTTCTCGCGTGAGCACGCGTACTCGGGACGTGAACCGTACGGACCGTACCTTCGTTGGTACGTGTCGTACACGTCCAGTACGCCTCTTGCCAAAGCTCACGCTTCCCGCGTGAGCGCCATCAATGTATCTAATGCTGGACGAGTCGTACCTTCGTCGGGACGCCTCGAACAGCTGATTTCGAACCGCACAAAAGCTCACACTTCACGCGTTAGTCGCGTAGCGGGTCTACAGCGCTAGTACGGCCCGAACAAAGCAGCGGACGGGTCGTACTTCAGCGCGCTTGCACGCAGTACCTTATTTCTCGCACAAAGATGATCGCAGCAGCTTCAGGGGTCCCTGCAGGAGCGTCCCACGTCGCGTTGTCGTCCCTCTTTGGCAGTGGGCGGCGGTGCTTCGTGGGGTGCTCCAGGACGGTCTCGGCCACACGATCAGGGGCAGAAGAAGGAGGGGCAGCTCGGGGGCAATCTCTTCAGCGCGTTGCGCTGTCGGCTTCACTCAGGGGGTAAGCAGGGCGTCGCAGGTCCTTACAATGCTCTCCACTTCCAGGGGTCGCAGAGGCTCGGCGCTTGGAGCCTGGTCAGGTTCTTCCTTACTTTGCGAGCTACGGCTCGGGGGGGCTGTTGCTTGCTGTGCTCGGGCCAGGCAGGCCTTTACTGTGCTCACAGCAGCCCCGGTGGCAGAAGTCGCGGTGCTCAGAGAGAGGGGGACGCACAGGTTCTCTGGGGTCAGCGTTCAAGGATCGTCTCCAGCAGTTTCTCTTCTCCTTGGGGGAAGGTAGCGCCCACTGTTCCTGGGGAGCAGGTCAGGGGGCAAGTTCACAAGCAAGCCTTCGGAGATTGTTTAAAAGCACAAGTTGAATGAAAGTCTTTTCCTTTAGTCTTTTCCTCTCCTTCCAGCAGACAGGCACCCACTGCAGGCCAGTCTCTCCAGCAGAGGGACAGTATTCCTCCTTTAGCTTCTCCAGGTCCTTCTCCTTCAGGCAGAGGTTCGTCTTGGCGCAAACAGGATCTGATTTCTTAGGAGCAGGGCTCCTTCTTTTATAGCACAATTCTTTTGTTCTTTGTCGCCAGGGGGCCTGGGCCTGGCTCAGTCCAGTTTTGGAGCACTTTGTTGTGGTGACTCTGCTCTTTCCTTTCAGCAGCAGGGCAGAGACATCAGCCGCTCCACAGGGGGCGGAGCCGGCATTGTGGTGGCAGGGCACAGGTCTATTCAGAGTCAAAGGTGTACTCCTCCCACCCATCCTGGTGTAATCTCTCTACCCACCACCTGGCAGCCAGCCTGTCTCCTGAAATTCCCCAGCCCTGCTCCTTCACTGCTACTAGGCAGAACACACACACACAGCAGAGGCGGACTGAAATGGCCAGGTCAGTAAATACTAACTTTCTAAAAGTAGTATTTACAAACACAGGTTATTAAAATAAACTTTACTAAAAGAAGTATTTTATTATTCTGAGTTCAGGCATACTAAACTTGACTTTCTACCATGCTCTCTGAGTCCACTGGGATTACAGCGTGTAGTAACTCTCGCAGCCTATTCTGGCCTATGGAGAGCAGGTAGCCTTCAATAGTGAAAAACGAAAATGGCTGTAATTCACTATTAGGACATGCCACACACATCAGGGCATGTCCTACCTTATACCTACAATGCACCCTGCCCTTGGGCCTACCAGAGGGGTGACTAATATGTAGTTAAGTGAAGGTTTGGGGACTGGCAAGTAGGTGCACTTGCGCAATTGGCGCGACAGTACCAGACCGCGTGCAGGTTCTGCAGTGGCAGACCCTAGACACATTTTACTAGGCCGCTTCTGTGGGTGGCACAACCAGTGCTGCAAGCCCACCAGCAGCATTTGTATTTACAAACCCTGGCACTCCTGGTGCACTTTACAAGGGGCTGATAGTAAACCAAATAAGCCAAACATGGACACCAATCAATGTATACACTTTTCAAACGGGAGCACTCGCACTGTGGCACTGATTCGCAGTGGCACAGTGCCCGGAGCGGCTAACACCAACAAAACACAATGAGGCACATCAGCAAAACGTGGAAGGGAAACTCACGCCAAGGTGCCAGGTCTAACAACTACCCTCAGCACGACCCCCTACACTACCCGAACACCACTGCACCGTCCTAAACCTTGAAACTCCTCCCCCAGCACAACCCCCTAAACTCCCCGAACACCACCCTAAACCCTGAACCACCACCCCCAGCATGAACTCCTACACTGCCCGAACACCACTGCACCGCCCTAAACCCTGAAACACCACCCCCAGCACAACCCCCACACTACCCAAACACCACTGTACTGCCATTACCCTGAAACACCACCCCCCAGAAAGACGCCCTACACTGCCTGAACACCACTGCACTGCCCTAAACCCTGAAACACCACCCCCCGAAAGACACCCTACACTACCGGAACACCACTGCCCTAAACCCTGAAACACCACCCCTAGCAAGACCCCCTACACTGCCCGAACACCATTGCACTGCCCTAAACCCTGAAACACTAACCACAGCACAATCCCCTACACTGCCCGAACACCACTGCACTGCCCTAAACCCTGAAACACCAGCCCCGCATGGCCTCCCACACTGCCCTAACTCCACTGCACTGCCCTAAACCCTGAAACACCAACACCCGCACCACCCCCTACTCTGCCTGAACACCACTGCACTGCCCTAAACCCTGAAACACCAGCCCCCGCACGACCCCTATGCTGCCCGAACACCACTGCACTGCCCTAAACCCTGAAACATCAGCCCCCACACAACCCTCTACACTGCCCAAACACCACTGGAGTACCCTAAACCCTGAAACACCAGCCCCCGCATGAACCCCTACACTGCCCGAAAACCACTGCAAAGCCTTAAATCCTAAAACACCACCCCAGCATGACCCACTACTCTGCCCGAACACCACTGCACTGCCCTAAACCCCGAAACACCACCCCCAGCATGACCCCCTACACTGCCCGAACACTACTGCACTGCCCTAAACACTGAAACTCCACCCCCAGCATGAGCCCCTACACTGCCCGAACACCACTGCACTGCCCTAAACCCTGAAACACCCCCCCAGCAAGAAACCCTACATTGCCCAAAAACCACTGCCCTAAACCCTGAAACACCACCCCTAGCAAGCCCCCTACACTGCCCAAACCCCACTGCCCTAAACCCTGAAACACCACCCCCAGCACAACCCCCTATACTGCCCATACACCACTGCCCTAAAACCTAAAACACCACCCCCAGCACGACCCCCTATACTACCCGAACAGCACTGCACTACCCTAAACCCTAAAACACCACCCCAGCACGACCCCCTACACTACCCAAACACAACTGCACTACCCTAAACCTTAAAACACCAGCCCCAACATGACCCCCTGCACTGCCCGAACACCACTGCACCAAGCCCGAAAACACCAGCCCCATCAAGACCCCCTATACTACCCGAACACCACTGCACTACCCTAAACCCTAAAACACCAACCGCTGCATGACCCCCTACACTGCCCGAACACCACTGCCCTAAACCCTAAAACACCACCCCCAGCACGACCCATTATACTACCGAACACCACTGCACTGCCCTAAACCCTAAAACACCACCCCCAGCACGACCCCCTACACTGCCCGAACACCACTGCACTATCCTAAACCCTAAAACACCAGCAAGAGCATGACCCCTCACACTGCCCGAACACCACTGCACTGCCCTAAACCCTGAAACACCACACCCTGCACGACCCCATTCACTGCCTGAACAGCACTGCACTGCCCTAAAACCTGAAACACCACCCCCAGGACCACCCCATTCACTGCCCGAACACCACTGCACTGCTCTAAACCCTGAAACACCACACCCAGCACGACCTTCTACACTGCCCGAACACCACTGCAAGACCCTAACCCCTGAAACACCACCCCCAGCAAGACCCCCTACACTTCCCGAACACCACTGCACTGCCCTAAACCATGAAGCACCACCCCCAGGAAGACCCCCTACACTGCCCGAACACCACTGCCCTAAACCCTGAACCACCACCCCCAGCAAGACCCCCTACACTGCCCGAATACCACTGCCCTAAACCCTGAAACACCACCCCCTGCAAGACCCCCTATATTGCCCGAACACCACTGCACTGCCCTAAACCCTGAACCACTAGCCCCAGCACGACCCCCTACAATGCCCGAACACCACTGCTCTGCCCTAAACCCTGAAACACTAGCCCCAGCACTACCCCCTAGACTGCCTGAACACCACTGCACTGCCCTAAACCCTGAAATACCAGCCGCAGCACGACCCCCTACACTGCCCAAACACCACTGCACTGCCCTAAACCCTGAAACACCAGCCCCAGCACGACCCCTGACACTGCCCGATCACCACTGTACTGCC
Organism: Triturus cristatus; assembly: GCF_964204655.1. Classification (NCBI taxonomy): domain Eukaryota; kingdom Metazoa; phylum Chordata; class Amphibia; order Caudata; family Salamandridae; genus Triturus; species Triturus cristatus. Next base: position 1,264,927,874 of record NC_140579.1, on the reverse strand, counting down.
CTAAACCCTGAAACGCCAGCCCATGTACGACCCCCTATCATTGCCTGAACACCACTGCACTACCCTACACCCTAAAACACCAGCCCCAGCATGACCCCCTACACAGCCCCAACACCACTGCACTGCCCTAAGCGCTAAAACACCACCCCAAGCACGACCCCCTACACTGCTCGAACATCACTGCACTGCGCTAAACCTTAAAACACCAGCCCGTGCACAGCTCCTCACACTGCCTGGACACCACTGCACTGCCCTAAACCCTGAAACACCACACCTGCATGACCCCCTTCACTGCCCAAACACCAATGCACTGCCCTAAACCCTGAAACACCACCCCAGCACGACCCCATACACTGCCCGAACACCACTGCACTGCACTAAACCCTGAAACACCAGCCCCCACACGACCCCCTACACTGCCCAAACACCACTGCACTGCTCTAAACCTGAAACACCACACCAGCATGACCCCCTACACTGCCCAAACACCAGTGCACTGTCCTAAGCCCTAAAACACCAGCCCCAGTACGACCCCCTATACTGCACGAACACCACTGCAGTGCCCTAAACACTAAAGCACCAGCCTGAGCACGACCCCTCACACTTCCCGAACACCACTGCACTGCCCTAAACCCTGAAACACCACACCTCTGCACGACCCACTACACTACCCGAATACCACTGCACTGCCCGAAACCCTGAAAACACCCACCCAGCAAGACCACCTACATTGACCTACCACCACTGCCCTAAACCCTGAAACACCACCCCCAGCAAGACCCCCTGCACTTCCCGAAATCCAATGCACTGCCCTAAACCCTGAAACACCACCCCCTGCATGACCCCCTGCACTGCCCGAACACCACTGCACTGCCCTAAACCTTGAAACACCACCCCCACCATGACCCCCTACACTGCCCGAACACCACTGCACTGCCCTAAACCCTGAAACACCACCCCTGTACGTCCCCCTACACTGCCTGAACACCACTGCTCTGCACTAAACCCTGAAACACCACCCCCAGCAAGACCCCCTACACCGACCGAAAACCACTGCCCTAAACCCGGAACCCCCACCTGCAGCAAGACCCCCTACATTGCCCGAATACCACTGCCCTAAACCCTAAAACACCACCCCCTTGAAGACCCCCTACACTGCCCGAACACAAATGCACTGCTCTAAACCCTGAAACACCACCCCCAGCACGACCCCCTACACTGCCCAAACACCACTGCTCTGCCCTAAACCCTGAAACACCACCCCCAGCACAACCCCCTACACTGCCCAAACACCACTGCTCTGCCCTAAACCCTGAAACACCACCCCCAGCATGACCCCCTACACTGCCCGAACACCACTGCTCTGCCCTAAACCATGAAACACCACCCCCCTACAGTGCCCGAACACCACTGCTCTGCCCTAAACCCTGAAACACCACCCCCAGCACAACCCACTACTCTGCCCAAACACCTCTGCACTGCCCAAAACTCTAAAACACCGCCCCAGCATGTCCCCCTACACTGCCCGAACACCACTACACGGCCCAAAACCTTGAAACACTTGCCCCAGCACGACCCTCTATACTACCCAAACACCACTGCACTGCCGTAACCCCTGAATCACCAGCCCCCGAACGACCCCCTACAGTGACCGAACACCACTGCACTGCCCTAAACCCTGAAACACCAGCCCCCGCATGACCCCATACACTGCCCGAACACCTCTGCACTGCCCTAAACCCTGGAACACCAGCCCCCGCACGACCCCCTACACTGCCCGAACACCACTGCACTGCCCTAAACCCTGAAACACCACCCCAGCATGACCCCCTACACTGCCCGAACACCACTGCACTGTCCTAAGCCCTAAAACACCAGCCCCAGCACAACCCACTACACTCCCCGAACACCACTGCACTGCCTTAAACCCTGAAACACCACTCACATCATGAACCCCTACACTGTCCTAACACCACTGCACTGCCCTAAACCCCAAAAAACCACCTCCAGCACGTCCCCCTACACTGCTCGAACAACACTGCACTGCCCTAAACCTTGAAACACCACCCCCACCACGACCCCCTACACTGCCCGAACACCACTGCACTGCCCTAAACCCTGAAACACCACCCCCAGTACGTCCCCCTACACTGCCTGAACACCACTGCTCTGCACTAAACCCTGAAACACCACCCCCAGCAAGACCCCCTACACTGACCGAAAACCACTGCCCTAAACCTCGAACCCCCACCCGCAGCAAGACCCCCTACATTGCCCGAATACCACTGCCCTAAACCCTAAAACACCACCCCCTTGAAGACCCCCTACACTGCCCGAACACAAATGCACTGCTCTAAACCCTGAAACACCACCCCCAGCACGACCCCATACACTGCCCGAACACCACTGCTCTGCCCTAAACCCTGAAACACCAGCCACAGCACGACCCCCTACACTGCCCAAACACCACTGCTCTGCCCTAAACCCTGAAACACCACCCCCAGCACAACTCACTAATCTGCCCAAACACCTCTGCACTGCACAAAACTCTAAAACACCGCCCCAGCATGTCCCCCTACACTGCCCGAACACCACTACACGGCCCAAAACCTTGAAACAATTGCCCCAGCACAACCCTCTATACTACCCGAACACCACTGCACTGCCCTAACCCCTGAAACACCAGCCCCCGAACGTCCCCCTACAGTGACCGAACACCACTGCACTGCCCTAAACCCTGAAACACCAGCCCCCGCTTGACCCCATACACTGCCCGAACACCACTGCACTGCCCTAAACCCTGGAACACCAGCCCCCGCACAACCCCCTACAATGCCCGAACACCACTGCACTGCCCTAAACCCTGAAACACCACCCCAGCATGACCCCCTACACTGCACGAACACAACTGCACTGTCCTAAGCCCTAAAACACCAGCCCCAGCACAACCCGCTACACTCCCCAAACACCACTGCACCGCCCTAAACCCTGAACCACCACCCCCAGCATGACCCCTACACTGCCCGAACACCACTGCACCGCCCTAAACCCTGAAACACCACCCCCAGCATGACCCCCCACACTGCCGAACACCACTGTAGTGCCCAAAACCCTGAAACACCACCCCCAGAAAGACGCCCTACACTGCCCGAACACCACTGCTCTGCCTTAAACCCCTTAAACACCACCCCCAGCACAACCCACTACTCTGCCCAAACACCTCTGCACTGCCCAAAACTCTAAAACACCGCCCCAGCATGTCCCCTACACTGCCCGAACACCACTACACGGCCCAAAACCTTGAAACACTTGCCCCAGCACGACCCTCTATACTTCCCGAACACCACTGCACTGCCCTAACCCCTGAAAAACCAGCCCCGAACGACCCCCTACAGTGACCGAACACCACTGCACTGCCCTAAACCCTGAAACACCAGCCACCGCTTGACCCCATACACTGCCCGAACACCACTGCACTGCCCTAAACCCTGGAACACCAGCCCCCGAAACAGCCCCCTACACTGCCCGAACACCACTGCACTGCCCTAAACCCTGAAACACCACCCCAGCATGACCCCCTACACTGCCCGAACACCACTGCACTGTCCTAAGCCCTAAAACACCAGCCCCAGCACAACCCGCTACACTCCCGAACACCACTGCACCACCCTAAACCCTGAACCACCACCCCCAGCATGACCCCTACACTGCCCGAACACCACTGCACCGCCCTAAACCCTGAAACACCACCCCCAGCATGACCCCCCACACTGCCGAACACCACTGTAGTGCCCAAACCCCTGAAACACCACCCCCCAGAAAGAAGCCCTACACTGCCCGAACACCACTGCACTGCCCTAAACTCTGAAACACCACCCCCAGAAAGACGCCCTACACTGCCCAAACACCACTGCCCTAAACCCTGAAACACCACCCCCAGCAAGACCCCCTACAGTGCCCGAACACCACTGCTCTGCCCTAAACCCTGAAACACCACCCCCTGCACAACCACCTACACTGCCCGAACACCACTGCTCTTCCCTAAACCCTGAAACACCACCCCCAGCACGACCCCCTTCACTGCCCGAACACCACTGCTCTGCCCTAAACCCTGAAACACCACCCCCAGCACGACCCCCTACACTGCCCGAACACCACTGCTCTACCCTAAACCCTGAAACACCACCCCCAGCACAACCCACTACTCTGCCCAAACACCTCTGCACTGCCCAAAACTCTAAAACACCGCCCCATCATGTCCCCCTACACTGCCCGAACACCACTACACGGCCCAAAACCTTGAAACACTTGCCCCAGCACGACCCTCTATACTACCCGAACACCACTGCACTGCACTAACCCCTGAAACACCAGCCCCCGAACGACCCCCTACAGTGACCGAACACCACTGCACTGCCCTAAACCCTGGAACACCAGCCCCCACACGACCCCCTACACTGCCCGAACACCACTGCACTGCCCTAAACCCTGAAACACCACCCCAGCATGACCCCCTACACTGGCCGAACACCACTGCACTGTCCTAAGCCCTAAAACACCAGCCCCAGCACAACCCACTACACTCCCCGAACACCACTGCACCGCCCTAAACCCTGAACCACCACCCCCAGCATGACGCCTACACTGCCTGAACACCACTGCACCGCCCTAAACCCTGAAACACCACCCCCAGCATGACCCCCCACACTGCCGAACACCACTGTAGTGCCCAAAACCCTGAAACACCACCCCCAGCAAGACCCCCTACACTGCCCGAAAACCACTGCACTGCCCTAAACCATGAAGCACCACCCCCAGGAAGACCCCCTACACTGCCCGAACACCACTGCCCTAAACCCTGAACCACCACCCCCAGCAAGACCCCCTACACTGCCCGAATACCCTTGCCCTAAACCCTGAAACACCACCCCCTGCAAGACCCCCTACATTGCCCGAACACCACTGCACTGCCCTAAACCCTGAACCACTAGCCCCAGCACGACCCCCTACACTGCCCAAACACCACTGCACTGCCCTAAACCCTGAAACACCAGCCCCAGCACGACCCCTGACACTGCCCGATCACCACTGTACTGCCCTAAACCCTGAAACGCCAGCCCCTGTACGACCCCTATCACTGCCTGAACACCACTGCACTACCCTATACCCTAAAACACCAGCCCCAGCATGACCCCCTACACAGCCCCAACACCACTGCACTGCCCTAAGCGCTAAAACACCACCCCAAGCACGACTCCCTACACTGCTCGAACATCACTGCACTGCGCTAAACCTTAAAACACCAGCCCGTGCACAGCTCCTCACACTGCCTGGACACCACTGCACTGCCCTAAACCCTGAAACACCACACCTGCATGACCCCCTTCACTGCCCAAACACCAATGCACTGCCCTAAACCCTGAAACACCACCCCAGCACGACCCCATACACTGCCCGAACACCATTGCACTGCACTAAACCCTGAAACACCAGCCCCCACACGACCCCCTACACTGCCCAAACACCACTGCACTGCTGTAAACCTGAAACACCACACCAGCATGACCCCCTACACTGCCCAAACACCAGTGCACTGTCCTAAGCCCTAAAACACCAGCCCCAGTACGACCCCCTATACTGCACGAACACCACTGCAGTGCCCTAAACCCTAAAGCACCAGCCTGAGCACGACCCCTAACACTGCCTGAACACCACTGCACTGCCCTAAACCCTGAAACACCACACCTCTGCACGACCCACTACACTACCCGAATACCACTGCACTGCCCGAAACCCTGAAAACACCCCCCCAGCAAGACCACCTACATTGACCAACCACCACTGCCCTAAACCCTGAAACACCACCCCCAGCAAGACCCCCTACACTTCCCGAAATCCAATGCACTGCCCTAAACCCTGAAACACCACCCCCTGCATGACCCCCTGCACTGCCCGAACACCACTGCACTGCCTTAAACCCTGAAACACCACTCACATCATGAACCCCTACACTGTCCTAACACCACTGCACTGCCCTAAACCCCAAAAAACCCCCTCCAGCACATCCCCCTACACTGCTCGAACACCACTGCACTGCCCTAAACCTTGAAACACCACCCCCACCATGACCCCCTACACTGCCCGAACACCACTGCACTGCCCTAAACCCTGAAACACCACCCCCTGTACGTCCCCCTACACTGCCTGAACACCACTGCTCTGCACTAAACCCTGAAACACCACCCCCAGCAAGACCCCCTACACCGACCGAAAACCACTGCCCTAAACCCGGAACCCCCACCTGCAGCAAGACCCCCTACATTGCCAGAATACCACTGCCCTAAACCCTAAAACACCACCCCCTTGAAGACCCCCTACACTGCCCGAACACAAATGCACTGCTCTAAACCCTGAAACACCACCCCCAGCACGACCCCCTACACTGCCCAAACACCACTGCTCTGCCCTAAACCCTGAAACACCACCCCCAGCACAACCCCCTACACTGCCCAAACACCACTGCTCTGCCCTAAACCCTGAAACACCACCCCCAGCACGACCCCCTACACTGCCCAAACACCACTGCTCTGCCCTAAACCCTGAAACACCACCCCCCTACAGTGCCCGAACACCACTGCTCTGCCCTAAACCCTGAAACACCACCCCCAGCACAACCCACTACTCTGCCCAAACACCTCTGCACTGCCCAAAACTCTAAAACACCGCCCCAGCATGTCCCCCTACACTGCCCGAACACCACTACATGGCCCAAAACCTTAAAACACTTGCCCCAGCACGACCCTCTATACTACCCAAACACCACTGCACTGCCCTAACCCCCTGAATCACCAGCCCCTGAACAACCCCCTACAGTGACCGAACACCACTGCACTGCCCTAAACCCTGAAACACCAGCCCCCGCATGACCCCATACACTGCCCGAACACCTCTGCACTGCCCTAAACCCTGGAACACCAGCCCCCGCATGACCCCCTACACTGCCCAAACACCACTGCACTGCCCTAAACCCTGAAACACCACCCCAGCATGACCCCCTACACTGCCCGAACACCACTGCACTGTCCTAAGCCCTAAAACACCAGCCCCAGCACAACCCACTACACTCCCCGAACACCACTGCACTGCCTTAAACCCTGAAACACCACTCACATCATGAACCCCTACACTGTCCTAACACCACTGCACTGCTCTAAACCCCAAAAAACCACCTCCAGCACGTCCCCCTACACAGCTCGAACACCACTGCACTGCCCTAAACCTTGAAACACCACCCCCACCACGACCCCCTACACTGCCCGAACACCATTGCACTGCCCTAAACCCTGAAACACCACCCCCAGTACGTCCCCCTACACTGCCTGAACACCACTGCTCTGCACTAAACCCTGAAACACCACCCCCAGCAAGACCCCCTACACTGACCGAAACCCACTGCCCTAAACCTGGAACCCCCACCCGCAGCAAGACCCCCTACATTGCCCGAATACCACTGCCCTAAACCCTAAAACACCACCCCCTTGAAGACCCCCTACACTGCCCGAACACAAATGCACTGCTCTAAACCCTGAAACACCACCCCCAGCACGACCCCCTACACTGCCCGAACACCACTGCTCTGCCCTAAACCCAGAAACACCAGCCCCAGCACGACCCCCTACACTGCCCGAACACCACTGCTCTGCCCTAAACCCTGAAACACCACCCCCAGCACAACTCACTACCCTGCCCAAACACCTCTGCAATGCACAAAACTCTAAAACACCGCCCCAGCATGTCCCCCTACACTGCCCGAACACCACTACACGGCCCAAAACCTTGAAACAATTGCCCCAGCACGACCCTCTATACTACCCGAACACCACTGCACTGCCCTAACCCCTGAAACACCAGCCCCCGAACGTCCCCCTACTGTGACCGAACACCACTGCACTGCCCTAAAACCTGAAACACCAGCCCCCGCTTGACCCCATACACTGCCCGAACACCACTGCACTGCCCTAAACCCTGGAACACCAGCCCCCGCACAACCCCCTACACTGCCGAACACCACTGCACTGCCCTAAACCCTGAAACACCACCCCAGCATGACCCCCTACACTGCACGAACACAACTGCACTGTCCTAAGCCCTAAAACACCAGCCCCAGCACAACCCGCTACACTCCCCAAACACCACTGCACCGCCCTAAACCCTGAACCACCACCCCCAGCATGACCCCTACACTGCCCGAACACCACTGCACCGCCCTAAACCCTGAAACACCACCCCCAGCATGACCCCCACACTGCCGAACACCACTGTAGTGCCCAAAACCCTGAAACACCACCCCCCAGAAAGACGCCCTACACTGCCTGAACACCACTGCTCTGCACTAAACCCTGAAACACCACCCCCAGCAAGACCCCCTACACCGACCGAAAACCACTGCCCTAAACCCGGAACCCCCACCTGCAGCAAGACCCCCTACATTGCCAGAATACCACTGCCCTAAACCCTAAAACACCACCCCCTTGAAGACCCCCTACACTGCCCGAACACAAATGCACTGCTCTAAACCCTGAAACACCACCCCCAGCACGACCCCCTACACTGCCCAAACACCACTGCTCTGCCCTAAACCCTGAAACACCACCCCCAGCACAACCCCCTACACTGCCCAAACACCACTGCTCTGCCCTAAACCCTGAAACACCACCCCCAGCACGACCCCCTACACTGCCCAAACACCACTGCTCTGCCCTAAACCCTGAAACACCACCCCCCTACAGTGCCCGAACACCACTGCTCTGCCCTAAACCCTGAAACACCACCCCCAGCACAACCCACTACTCTGCCCAAACACCTCTGCACTGCCCAAAACTCTAAAACACCGCCCCAGCATGTCCCCCTACACTGCCCGAACACCACTACATGGCCCAAAACCTTAAAACACTTGCCCCAGCACGACCCTCTATACTACCCAAACACCACTGCACTGCCCTAACCCCCTGAATCACCAGCCCCTGAACAACCCCCTACAGTGACCGAACACCACTGCACTGCCCTAAACCCTGAAACACCAGCCCCCGCATGACCCCATACACTGCCCGAACACCTCTGCACTGCCCTAAACCCTGGAACACCAGCCCCCGCATGACCCCCTACACTGCCCAAACACCACTGCACTGCCCTAAACCCTGAAACACCACCCCAGCATGACCCCCTACACTGCCCGAACACCACTGCACTGTCCTAAGCCCTAAAACACCAGCCCCAGCACAACCCACTACACTCCCCGAACACCACTGCACTGCCTTAAACCCTGAAACACCACTCACATCATGAACCCCTACACTGTCCTAACACCACTGCACTGCTCTAAACCCCAAAAAACCACCTCCAGCACGTCCCCCTACACAGCTCGAACACCACTGCACTGCCCTAAACCTTGAAACACCACCCCCACCACGACCCCCTACACTGCCCGAACACCATTGCACTGCCCTAAACCCTGAAACACCACCCCCAGTACGTCCCCCTACACTGCCTGAACACCACTGCTCTGCACTAAACCCTGAAACACCACCCCCAGCAAGACCCCCTACACTGACCGAAACCCACTGCCCTAAACCTGGAACCCCCACCCGCAGCAAGACCCCCTACATTGCCCGAATACCACTGCCCTAAACCCTAAAACACCACCCCCTTGAAGACCCCCTACACTGCCCGAACACAAATGCACTGCTCTAAACCCTGAAACACCACCCCCAGCACGACCCCCTACACTGCCCGAACACCACTGCTCTGCCCTAAACCCAGAAACACCAGCCCCAGCACGACCCCCTACACTGCCCGAACACCACTGCTCTGCCCTAAACCCTGAAACACCACCCCCAGCACAACTCACTACCCTGCCCAAACACCTCTGCAATGCACAAAACTCTAAAACACCGCCCCAGCATGTCCCCCTACACTGCCCGAACACCACTACACGGCCCAAAACCTTGAAACAATTGCCCCAGCACGACCCTCTATACTACCCGAACACCACTGCACTGCCCTAACCCCTGAAACACCAGCCCCCGAACGTCCCCCTACTGTGACCGAACACCACTGCACTGCCCTAAAACCTGAAACACCAGCCCCCGCTTGACCCCATACACTGCCCGAACACCACTGCACTGCCCTAAACCCTGGAACACCAGCCCCCGCACAACCCCCTACACTGCCGAACACCACTGCACTGCCCTAAACCCTGAAACACCACCCCAGCATGACCCCCTACACTGCACGAACACAACTGCACTGTCCTAAGCCCTAAAACACCAGCCCCAGCACAACCCGCTACACTCCCCAAACACCACTGCACCGCCCTAAACCCTGAACCACCACCCCCAGCATGACCCCTACACTGCCCGAACACCACTGCACCGCCCTAAACCCTGAAACACCACCCCCAGCATGACCCCCACACTGCCGAACACCACTGTAGTGCCCAAAACCCTGAAACACCACCCCCCAGAAAGACGCCCTACACTGCCCGAACACCACTGCTCTGCCCTTAACCCTTAAACACCACCCCCAGCACAACCCACTACTCTGCCCAAACACCTCTGCACTGCCCAAAACTCTAAAACACCGCCCCAGCATGTCCCCTACACTGCCCGAACACCACTACACGGCCCAAAACCTTGAAACACTTGCCCCAGCACGACCCTCTATACTACCCGAACACCACTGCACTGCCCTAACCCCTGAAAAACCAGCCCCGAACGACCCCCTACAGTGACCAAACACCACTGCACTGCCCTAAACCCTGAAACACCAGCCACCGCTTGACCCCATACACTGCCCGAACACCACTGCACTGCCCTAAACCCTGGAACACCAGCCCCCGAAACAACCCCCTACACTGCCCGAACACCACTGCACTGCCCTAAACCCTGAAACACCACCCCAGCATGACCCCCTACACTGCCCGAACACCACTGCACTGTCCTAAGCCCTAAAACACCAGCCCCAGCACAACCCGCTACACTCCCGAACACCACTGCACCACCCTAAACCCTGAACCACCACCCCCAGCATGACCCCTACACTGCCCGAACACCACTGCACCGCCCTAAACCCTAAAACACCACCCCCAGCATGACCCCCCACACTGCCGAACACCACTGTAGTGCCCAAACCCCTGAAACACCACCCCCCAGAAAGACGCCCTACACTGCCCGAACACCACTGCACTGCCCTAAACCCTGAAACACCACCCCCAGAAAGACGCCCTACACTGCCCAAACACCACTGCCCTAAACCCTGAAACACCACCCCCAGCACAACCCCCTACACTGCCTGAACACCACTGCTCTGCCCTAAACCCTGAATACCCACCCCCAGCACGACCCCCTACACTGCCCGAACACCACTGCTCTGCCCTAAACCCTGAAACACCACCCCCAGCACAACCCACTACTCTGCCCAAACACCTCTGCACTGCCCAAAACTCTAAAACACCGCCCCAGCATGTCCCCCTACACTGCCCGAACACCACTACACGGCCCAAAACCTTGAAACACTTGCCCCAGCACGACCCTCTATACTACCCGAACACCACTGCACTGCCCTAACCCCTGAAACACCAGCCCCCGAACGACCCCCTACAGTGACCGAACACCACTGCACTGCCCTAAACCCTGGAACACCAGCCCCCACACGACCCCCTACACTGCCCGAACACCACTGCACTGCCCTAAACCCTGAAACACCACCCCAGCATGACCCCCTACACTGGCTGAACACCACTGCACTGTCCTAAGCCCTAAAACACCAGCCCCAGCACAACCCACTACACTCCCCGAACACCACTGCACCGCCCTAAACCCTGAACCACCACCCCCAGCATGACGCCTACACTGCCTGAACACCACTGCACCGCCCTAAACCCTGAAACACCACCCCCAGCATGACCCCCCACACTGCCGAACACCACTGTAGTGCCCAAAACCCTGAAACACCACCCCCAGCAAGACCCCCTACACTGCCCGAACACCACTGCACTGCCCTAAACCATGAAGCACCACCCCCAGGAAGCCCCCCTACACTGCCCGAACACCACTGCCCTAAACCCTGAACCACCACCCCCAGCAAGACCCCCTACACTGCCCGAATACCACTGCCCTAAACCCTAAAACACCACCCCCTGCAAGACCCCCTACATTGCCCGAACACCACTGCACTGCCCTAAACCCTGAACCACTAGCCCCAGCACGACCCCCTACAATGCCCGAACACCACTGCTCTGCCCTAAACCCTGAAACACTAGCCCCAGCACTACCCCCTACACTGCCTGAACACCACTGCACTGCCCTAAACCCTGAAATACCAGCCGCAGCACGACCCCCTACACTGCCCAAACACCACTGCACTGCCCTAAACCCTGAAACACCAGCCCCAGCACGACCCCTGACACTGCCCAATCACAGCTGTACTGCCCTAAACCCTGAAACGCCAGCCCCTGTACGACCCCCTATCACTGCCTGAACACCACTGCACTACCCTATACCCTAAAACACCAGCCCCAGCATGACCCCCTACACAGCCCCAACACCACTGCACTGCCCTAAGCGCTAAAACACCACCCCAAGCACGACCCCCTACACTGCTCGAACATCACTGCACTGCGCTAAACCTTAAAACACCAGCCCGTGCACAGCTCCTCACACTGCCTGGACACCACTGCACTGCCCTAAACCCTGAAACACCACACCTGCATGACCCCCTTCACTGCCCAAACACCAATGCACTGCCCTAAACCCTGAAACACCACCCCAGCACGACCCCATCCACTGCCCGAACACCACTGCACTGCACTAAACCCTGAAACACCAGCCCCCACACGACCCCCTACACTGCCCAAACACCGCTGCACTGCTCTAAACCTGAAACACCACACCAGCATGACCCCCTACACTGCCCAAACACCAGTGCACTGTCCTAAGCCCTGACACACCACCCCCAGTACGACCCCCTATACTGCACGAACACCACTGCAGTGCCCTAAACCCTAAAGCACCAGCCTGAGCACGACCCCTCACACTGCCCGAACACCACTGCACTGCCCTAAACCCTGAAACACCACACCTCTGCACGACCCACTACACTACCCGAATACCACTGCACTGCCCGAAACCCTGAAAACACCCCCCAGCAAGACCACCTACATTGACCTACCACCACTGCCCTAAACCCTGAAACACCACCCCCAGCAAGACCCCCTACACTTCCCGAAATCCAATGCACTGCCCTAAACCCTGAAACACCACCCCCTGCATGACCCCCTGCACTGCCCGAACACCACTGCACTGCCTTAAACCCTGAAACACCACTCACATCATGAACCCCTACACTGTCCTAACACCACTGCACTGCCCTAAACCCCAAAAAACCACCTCCAGCACGTCCCCCTACACTGCTCGAACACCACTGCACTGCCCTAAACCTTGAAACACCACCCCCACCATGACCCCCTACACTGCCCGAACACCACTGCACTGCCCTAAACCCTGAAACACCACCCCCTGTACGTCCCCCTACACTGCCTGAACACCACTGCTCTGCACTAAACCCTGAAACACCACCCCCAGCAAGACCCCCTACACCGACCGAAAACCACTGCCCTAAACCCGGAACCCCCACCTGCAGCAAGACCCCCTACATTGCCCGAATACCACTGCCCTAAACCCTAAAACACCACCCCCTTGAAGACCCCCTACACTGCCCAAACACCACTGCTCTGCCCTAAACCCTGAAACACCACCCCCAGCACGACCCCCTACACTGCCCAAACACCACTGCTCTGCCCTAAACCCTGAAACACCACCCCCCTACAGTGCCCGAACACCACTGCTCTGCACTAAACCCTGAAACACCACCCCCTGTACGTCCCCTACACTGCCTGAACACCACTGCTCTGCACTAAACCCTGAAACACCACCCCCAGCAAGACCCCCTACACTGACCGAAAACCACTGCCCTAAACCTGGAACCCCCACCCGCAGCAAGACCCCCTACATTGCCCGAATACCACTGCCCTAAACCCTAAAACACCACCCCCTTGAAAGACCCCCTACACTGCCCGAACACAAATGCACTGCTCTAAACCCTGAAACACCACCCCCAGCACGACCCCCTACACTGCCCGAACACCACTGCTCTGCCCTAAACCCTGAAACACCAGCCCCAGCACGACCCCCTACACTGCCCGAACACCACTGCTCTGCCCTAAACCCTGAAACACCACCCCCAGCACAACTCACTACCCTGCCCAAACACCTCTGCACTGCACAAAATTCTATAACACCACCCCAGCATGTCCCCCTACACTGCCCGAACACCACTACACGGCCCAAAACCTTGAAGCAATTGCCCTAGCACGACCCTCTATACTACCCGAACACCACTGCACTGCCCTAACCCCTGAAACACCAGCCCCGAACGTCCCCCTACAGTGACCGAACACCACTGCACTGCCCTAAACCCTGAAACACCAGCCCCCGCTTGACCCCATACACTGCCCGAACACCACTGCACTGCCCTAAACCCTGGAACACCAGCCCCCGCACAACCCCCTACACTGCCCGAACACCACTGCACTGCCCTAAACCCTGAAACACCACCCCAGCATGACCCCCTACACTGCACGAACACTACTGCACTGTCCTAAGCCCTAAAACACCAGCCCCAGCACAACCCGCTACACTCCCCGAACACCACTGCACCGCCCTAAACCCTGAACCACCACCCCCAGCATGCCCCCACCCTGAACACCACTGCACCACCCTAAACCCTGAAACACCACCCCCAGCATGACCCCCACACTGCCGAACACCACTGTAGTGCCCAAAACCCTGAAACACCACCCCCCAGAAAGACGCCCTACACTGCCCGAACACCACTGCTCTGCCCTAAACCCTTAAACACCACCCCCAGCACAACCCACTACTCTGCCCAAACACCTCTGCACTGCCCAAAACTCTAAAACACCGCCCCAGCATGTCCCCTACTCTGCCCGAACAACACTACACGGCCCAAAACCCTGGAACACCAGCCCCCGCACAACCCCCTACACTGCCGAACACCACTGCACTGCCCTAAACCCTGAAACACCACCCCAGCATGACCCCCTACACTGCACGAACACAACTGCACTGTCCTAAGCCCTAAAACACCAGCCCCAGCACAACCCGCTACACTCCCCAAACACCACTGCACCGCCCTAAACCCTGAACCACCACCCCCAGCATGACCCCTACACTGCCCGAACACCACTGCACCGCCCTAAACCCTGAAACACCACCCCCAGCATGACCCCCACACTGCCGAACACCACTGTAGTGCCCAAAACCCTGAAACACCACCCCCCAGAAAGACGCCCTACACTGCCTGAACACCACTGCTCTGCACTAAACCCTGAAACACCACCCCCAGCAAGACCCCCTACACCGACCGAAAACCACTGCCCTAAACCCGGAACCCCCACCTGCAGCAAGACCCCCTACATTGCCAGAATACCACTGCCCTAAACCCTAAAACACCACCCCCTTGAAGACCCCCTACACTGCCCGAACACAAATGCACTGCTCTAAACCCTGAAACACCACCCCCAGCACGACCCCCTACACTGCCCAAACACCACTGCTCTGCCCTAAACCCTGAAACACCACCCCCAGCACAACCCCCTACACTGCCCAAACACCACTGCTCTGCCCTAAACCCTGAAACACCACCCCCAGCACGACCCCCTACACTGCCCAAACACCACTGCTCTGCCCTAAACCCTGAAACACCACCCCCCTACAGTGCCCGAACACCACTGCTCTGCCCTAAACCCTGAAACACCACCCCCAGCACAACCCACTACTCTGCCCAAACACCTCTGCACTGCCCAAAACTCTAAAACACCGCCCCAGCATGTCCCCCTACACTGCCCGAACACCACTACATGGCCCAAAACCTTAAAACACTTGCCCCAGCACGACCCTCTATACTACCCAAACACCACTGCACTGCCCTAACCCCCTGAATCACCAGCCCCTGAACAACCCCCTACAGTGACCGAACACCACTGCACTGCCCTAAACCCTGAAACACCAGCCCCCGCATGACCCCATACACTGCCCGAACACCTCTGCACTGCCCTAAACCCTGGAACACCAGCCCCCGCATGACCCCCTACACTGCCCAAACACCACTGCACTGCCCTAAACCCTGAAACACCACCCCAGCATGACCCCCTACACTGCCCGAACACCACTGCACTGTCCTAAGCCCTAAAACACCAGCCCCAGCACAACCCACTACACTCCCCGAACACCACTGCACTGCCTTAAACCCTGAAACACCACTCACATCATGAACCCCTACACTGTCCTAACACCACTGCACTGCTCTAAACCCCAAAAAACCACCTCCAGCACGTCCCCCTACACAGCTCGAACACCACTGCACTGCCCTAAACCTTGAAACACCACCCCCACCACGACCCCCTACACTGCCCGAACACCATTGCACTGCCCTAAACCCTGAAACACCACCCCCAGTACGTCCCCCTACACTGCCTGAACACCACTGCTCTGCACTAAACCCTGAAACACCACCCCCAGCAAGACCCCCTACACTGACCGAAACCCACTGCCCTAAACCTGGAACCCCCACCCGCAGCAAGACCCCCTACATTGCCCGAATACCACTGCCCTAAACCCTAAAACACCACCCCCTTGAAGACCCCCTACACTGCCCGAACACAAATGCACTGCTCTAAACCCTGAAACACCACCCCCAGCACGACCCCCTACACTGCCCGAACACCACTGCTCTGCCCTAAACCCAGAAACACCAGCCCCAGCACGACCCCCTACACTGCCCGAACACCACTGCTCTGCCCTAAACCCTGAAACACCACCCCCAGCACAACTCACTACCCTGCCCAAACACCTCTGCAATGCACAAAACTCTAAAACACCGCCCCAGCATGTCCCCCTACACTGCCCGAACACCACTACACGGCCCAAAACCTTGAAACAATTGCCCCAGCACGACCCTCTATACTACCCGAACACCACTGCACTGCCCTAACCCCTGAAACACCAGCCCCCGAACGTCCCCCTACTGTGACCGAACACCACTGCACTGCCCTAAAACCTGAAACACCAGCCCCCGCTTGACCCCATACACTGCCCGAACACCACTGCACTGCCCTAAACCCTGGAACACCAGCCCCCGCACAACCCCCTACACTGCCGAACACCACTGCACTGCCCTAAACCCTGAAACACCACCCCAGCATGACCCCCTACACTGCACGAACACAACTGCACTGTCCTAAGCCCTAAAACACCAGCCCCAGCACAACCCGCTACACTCCCCAAACACCACTGCACCGCCCTAAACCCTGAACCACCACCCCCAGCATGACCCCTACACTGCCCGAACACCACTGCACCGCCCTAAACCCTGAAACACCACCCCCAGCATGACCCCCACACTGCCGAACACCACTGTAGTGCCCAAAACCCTGAAACACCACCCCCCAGAAAGACGCCCTACACTGCCCGAACACCACTGCTCTGCCCTTAACCCTTAAACACCACCCCCAGCACAACCCACTACTCTGCCCAAACACCTCTGCACTGCCCAAAACTCTAAAACACCGCCCCAGCATGTCCCCTACACTGCCCGAACACCACTACACGGCCCAAAACCTTGAAACACTTGCCCCAGCACGACCCTCTATACTACCCGAACACCACTGCACTGCCCTAACCCCTGAAAAACCAGCCCCGAACGACCCCCTACAGTGACCAAACACCACTGCACTGCCCTAAACCCTGAAACACCAGCCACCGCTTGACCCCATACACTGCCCGAACACCACTGCACTGCCCTAAACCCTGGAACACCAGCCCCCGAAACAACCCCCTACACTGCCCGAACACCACTGCACTGCCCTAAACCCTGAAACACCACCCCAGCATGACCCCCTACACTGCCCGAACACCACTGCACTGTCCTAAGCCCTAAAACACCAGCCCCAGCACAACCCGCTACACTCCCGAACACCACTGCACCACCCTAAACCCTGAACCACCACCCCCAGCATGACCCCTACACTGCCCGAACACCACTGCACCGCCCTAAACCCTAAAACACCACCCCCAGCATGACCCCCCACACTGCCGAACACCACTGTAGTGCCCAAACCCCTGAAACACCACCCCCCAGAAAGACGCCCTACACTGCCCGAACACCACTGCACTGCCCTAAACCCTGAAACACCACCCCCAGAAAGACGCCCTACACTGCCCAAACACCACTGCCCTAAACCCTGAAACACCACCCCCAGCACAACCCCCTACACTGCCTGAACACCACTGCTCTGCCCTAAACCCTGAATACCCACCCCCAGCACGACCCCCTACACTGCCCGATCACCACTGCTCTGCCCTAAACCCTGAAACACCACCCCCAGCACAACCCACTACTCTGCCCAAACACCTCTGCACTGCCCAAAACTCTAAAACACCGCCCCAGCATGTCCCCCTACACTGCCCGAACACCACTACACGGCCCAAAACCTTGAAACACTTGCCCCAGCACGACCCTCTATACTACCCGAACACCACTGCACTGCCCTAACCCCTGAAACACCAGCCCCCGAACGACCCCCTACAGTGACCGAACACCACTGCACTGCCCTAAACCCTGGAACACCAGCCCCCACACGACCCCCTACACTGCCCGAACACCACTGCACTGCCCTAAACCCTGAAACACCACCCCAGCATGACCCCCTACACTGGCTGAACACCACTGCACTGTCCTAAGCCCTAAAACACCAGCCCCAGCACAACCCACTACACTCCCCGAACACCACTGCACCGCCCTAAACCCTGAACCACCACCCCCAGCATGACGCCTACACTGCCTGAACACCACTGCACCGCCCTAAACCCTGAAACACCACCCCCAGCATGACCCCCCACACTGCCGAACACCACTGTAGTGCCCAAAACCCTGAAACACCACCCCCAGCAAGACCCCCTACACTGCCCGAACACCACTGCACTGCCCTAAACCATGAAGCACCACCCCCAGGAAGCCCCCCTACACTGCCCGAACACCACTGCCCTAAACCCTGAACCACCACCCCCAGCAAGACCCCCTACACTGCCCGAATACCACTGCCCTAAACCCTAAAACACCACCCCCTGCAAGACCCCCTACATTGCCCGAACACCACTGCACTGCCCTAAACCCTGAACCACTAGCCCCAGCACGACCCCCTACAATGCCCGAACACCACTGCTCTGCCCTAAACCCTGAAACACTAGCCCCAGCACTACCCCCTACACTGCCTGAACACCACTGCACTGCCCTAAACCCTGAAATACCAGCCGCAGCACGACCCCCTACACTGCCCAAACACCACTGCACTGCCCTAAACCCTGAAACACCAGCCCCAGCACGACCCCTGACACTGCCCAATCACAGCTGTACTGCCCTAAACCCTGAAACGCCAGCCCCTGTACGACCCCCTATCACTGCCTGAACACCACTGCACTACCCTATACCCTAAAACACCAGCCCCAGCATGACCCCCTACACAGCCCCAACACCACTGCACTGCCCTAAGCGCTAAAACACCACCCCAAGCACGACCCCCTACACTGCTCGAACATCACTGCACTGCGCTAAACCTTAAAACACCAGCCCGTGCACAGCTCCTCACACTGCCTGGACACCACTGCACTGCCCTAAACCCTGAAACACCACACCTGCATGACCCCCTTCACTGCCCAAACACCAATGCACTGCCCTAAACCCTGAAACACCACCCCAGCACGACCCCATCCACTGCCCGAACACCACTGCACTGCACTAAACCCTGAAACACCAGCCCCCACACGACCCCCTACACTGCCCAAACACCGCTGCACTGCTCTAAACCTGAAACACCACACCAGCATGACCCCCTACACTGCCCAAACACCAGTGCACTGTCCTAAGCCCTGACACACCACCCCCAGTACGACCCCCTATACTGCACGAACACCACTGCAGTGCCCTAAACCCTAAAGCACCAGCCTGAGCACGACCCCTCACACTGCCCGAACACCACTGCACTGCCCTAAACCCTGAAACACCACACCTCTGCACGACCCACTACACTACCCGAATACCACTGCACTGCCCGAAACCCTGAAAACACCCCCCAGCAAGACCACCTACATTGACCTACCACCACTGCCCTAAACCCTGAAACACCACCCCCAGCAAGACCCCCTACACTTCCCGAAATCCAATGCACTGCCCTAAACCCTGAAACACCACCCCCTGCATGACCCCCTGCACTGCCCGAACACCACTGCACTGCCTTAAACCCTGAAACACCACTCACATCATGAACCCCTACACTGTCCTAACACCACTGCACTGCCCTAAACCCCAAAAAACCACCTCCAGCACGTCCCCCTACACTGCTCGAACACCACTGCACTGCCCTAAACCTTGAAACACCACCCCCACCATGACCCCCTACACTGCCCGAACACCACTGCACTGCCCTAAACCCTGAAACACCACCCCCTGTACGTCCCCCTACACTGCCTGAACACCACTGCTCTGCACTAAACCCTGAAACACCACCCCTAGCAAGACCCCCTACACCGACCGAAAACCACT
The DNA here is from genome assembly GCF_964204655.1 of Triturus cristatus. NCBI lineage: Eukaryota > Metazoa > Chordata > Amphibia > Caudata > Salamandridae > Triturus > Triturus cristatus. The sequence goes on along the minus strand of NC_140579.1, from coordinate 1,264,907,138 downwards.
GCCCTAAACCCGGAACCCCCACCTGCAGCAAGACCCCCTACATTGCCCGAATACCACTGCCCTAAACCCTAAAACACCACCCCCTTGAAGACCCCCTACACTGCCCAAACACCACTGCTCTGCCCTAAACCCTGAAACACCACCCCCAGCACGACCCCCTACACTGCCCAAACACCACTGCTCTGCCCTAAACCCTGAAACACCACCCCCCTACAGTGCCCGAACACCACTGCTCTGCACTAAACCCTGAAACACCACCCCCTGTACGTCCCCTACACTGCCTGAACACCACTGCTCTGCACTAAACCCTGAAACACCACCCCCAGCAAGACCCCCTACACTGACCGAAAACCACTGCCCTAAACCTGGAACCCCCACCCGCAGCAAGACCCCCTACATTGCCCGAATACCACTGCCCTAAACCCTAAAACACCACCCCCTTGAAAGACCCCCTACACTGCCCGAACACAAATGCACTGCTCTAAACCCTGAAACACCACCCCCAGCACGACCCCCTACACTGCCCGAACACCACTGCTCTGCCCTAAACCCTGAAACACCAGCCCCAGCACGACCCCCTACACTGCCCGAACACCACTGCTCTGCCCTAAACCCTGAAACACCACCCCCAGCACAACTCACTACCCTGCCCAAACACCTCTGCACTGCACAAAATTCTATAACACCACCCCAGCATGTCCCCCTACACTGCCCGAACACCACTACACGGCCCAAAACCTTGAAGCAATTGCCCTAGCACGACCCTCTATACTACCCGAACACCACTGCACTGCCCTAACCCCTGAAACACCAGCCCCGAACGTCCCCCTACAGTGACCGAACACCACTGCACTGCCCTAAACCCTGAAACACCAGCCCCCGCTTGACCCCATACACTGCCCGAACACCACTGCACTGCCCTAAACCCTGGAACACCAGCCCCCGCACAACCCCCTACACTGCCCGAACACCACTGCACTGCCCTAAACCCTGAAACACCACCCCAGCATGACCCCCTACACTGCACGAACACTACTGCACTGTCCTAAGCCCTAAAACACCAGCCCCAGCACAACCCGCTACACTCCCCGAACACCACTGCACCGCCCTAAACCCTGAACCACCACCCCCAGCATGCCCCCACCCTGAACACCACTGCACCACCCTAAACCCTGAAACACCACCCCCAGCATGACCCCCACACTGCCGAACACCACTGTAGTGCCCAAAACCCTGAAACACCACCCCCCAGAAAGACGCCCTACACTGCCCGAACACCACTGCTCTGCCCTAAACCCTTAAACACCACCCCCAGCACAACCCACTACTCTGCCCAAACACCTCTGCACTGCCCAAAACTCTAAAACACCGCCCCAGCATGTCCCCTACTCTGCCCGAACAACACTACACGGCCCAAAACCTTGAAACACTTGCCCCAGCACGACCCTCTATACTACCCGAACACCACTGCACTGCCCTAACCCCTGAAACACCAGCCACCGCTTGACCCCATACACTGCCCGAACACCACTGCACTGCCCTAAACCCTGGAACACCAGCCCCTGAAACAACCCCCTACACTGCCCGAACACCACTGCACTGCCCTAAACCCTGAAACACCACCCCAGCATGACCCCCTACACTGCCCGAACACCACTGCACTGTCCTAAGCCCTAAAACACCAGCCCCAGCACAACCCGCTACACTCCCGAACACCACTGCACCACCCTAAACCCTGAACCACCACCCCCAGCATGACCCCTACACTGCCCGAACACCACTGCACCGCCCTAAACCCTGAAACACCACCCCCAGCATGACACCCCACACTGCCGAACACCACTGTAGTGCCCAAACCCCTGAAACACCACCCCCCAGAAAGACGCCCTACACTGCCCGAACACCACTGCACTGCCCTAAACCCTGAAACACCACCCCTAGAAAGACGCCCTACACTGCCCAAACACCACTGCCCTAAACCCTGAAACACCACCCCCAGCAAGACCCCCTACAGTGCCCAAACACCACTGCTCTGCCCTAAACCCTGAAACACCACCCCCAGCTAGACCCCCTACACTGCCCGAACACCACTGCTCTGCCCTAAACCCTGAAACACCACCCCCAGCACGACCCCCTACACTGCCTGAACACCACTGCTCTGCCCTAAACCCTGAAACACCACCCCCAGCACGACCCCCTACACTGCCCGAACACCACTGCTCTGCCCTAAACCCTGAAACACCACCCCCAGCACAACCCACTACTCTGCCCAAACACCTCTGCACTGCCCAAAACTCTAAAACACCGCCCCAGCATGTCCCCCTACACTGCCCGAACACCACTACACGGCCCAAAACCTTGAAACACTTGCCCCAGCACGACCCTCTATACTACCCAAACACCACTGCACTGCCCTAACCCCTGAAACACCAGCCCCCGAACGACCCCCTACAGTGACCGAACACCACTGCACTGCCCTAAACCCTGGAACACCAGCCCCGCCACGACCCCCTACACTGCCCGAACACCACTGCACTGCCCTAAACCCTGAAACACCACCCCAGCATGACCCCCTACACTGGCCGAACACCACTGCACTGTCCTAAGCCCTAAATCACCAGCCCCCGCACAACCCACTACACTCCCCGAACACCACTGCACCGCCCTAAACCCTGAACCACCACCCCCAGCATGACGCCTACACTGCCTGAACACCACTGCACCGCCCTAAACCCTGAAACACCACCCCCAGCATGACCCCCCACACTGCCGAACACCACTGTAGTGCCCAAAACCCTGAAACACCACCCCCCAGAAAGACGGCCTACACTGCCCGAACACCACTGCACTGCCCTAAACCCTGAAACACCACCCCCAGAAAGACGCCCTACACTGCCCAAACACCACTGCCCTAAACCCTGAAACACCACCCCCAGCAAGACCCCCTATAGTGCACAAACACCAATGCACTGCCCTAAACACTGAAACACTAGCCCCAGCATGACCCCCTACACTGCCCGAACACCACTGCACTGCCCTAAACTCTGAAATACCTGCCCCCGCACGACCCCCTACACTGCCCAAAAACCACTGCAAAGCCCTAAACCCTGAAACACTGCCCCAGTACGACCCCATACACTGCCCGAACACCACTGCACTGCCCTAAACCCTGAAACACCACCCACAGCATGACCCCCTATACTGCCTAACACCACTGCACTGCCCTAAACACTGAAACTCCACCCCCAGCACGACCCCCTACACTGTCCGAACACCACTGCAATGCCCTAAACCCTGAAACACCACCCCCAGCAAGAACCCCGACACTGCCCGAACACCACTGCACTGCCCTAAAACCTGAAACACCACCCCCAGCACAACTCCCGTACACATTGTCCGAACACCACTGCTCTGCCCTAAACCCTGAAACACCACCCCCAGCAAAACCCCCTACATTGCCCGAACCCCACTGCTCTAAACCCTGAAACACCACCCCCTGCAAGACCCCCTGCACTTCCCGAACACAACTGCACTGCCCTAAAACCTGAAACACCACCCCCAGCACAACTCCCGTACACATTGTCCGAACACCACTGCTCTGCCCTAAACCCTGAAACACTACCCCCAGCACAACCCACTACTCTGCCCGAACACCACTGCACTGCCCAAAACCCTAAAACACCGCCCCATCACATCCCCCTACACTGGCCGAACACCACTGCACGGCCCAAAACCCTGAAACACTAGCCCCAGCTAGACCCCCTATACTGCCCGAACACCACTGCACTGCCCTAAACCCTGAAACTCTAGCCCCAGCATGACCCCCTACACTGCCCGAACACCACTGCACTGCCCTAAACCCGGAAACACCACACCCAGCACGACCCCCTACACTGCTCGAACACCACTGCACTGTCCTAAACCCTGAAACACCAGCCCCACACGACCCCTTAAACTGCCCAAACACCACTGCACTGCCCTAAACACTAAAACACCAACGCCCGCACGACCCCCTACACTGCCCGAAAACCACTGCACTGCCCTAAATCCTGAAACACCAGCCCCGCCCGACCCCCTACACTGCTCGAACACCACTGCACTGCCCTTAACCCTGAAACACCAGCCCCCGCAGGACCTCCTACACTGCCCGAACACCACTGCACTGCCCAAAACCCTGAAACACCAGCCCCGCATGACCCTCTACTCTGCCCGAACACCACTGCACTGCCCTAAACCCTGAAACACCACCCCAGCATGACCCCCTATACTGCCCGAACACCACTGCACTGCCCTAAGCCCTAAAACACCAGCCCTCAGCATGACCCCCTACACTGCACGAACACCACTGCATTGCCCTAAACCCTAAAACACCAGCCCGAGTACGACCCCTCACGCTGCCCGAACTCCACCGCACTGCCTTAAAACCTGAAACACCACACCCAGCACGACCCCCTACACTGCCCGAACACCACTGCACTGCCTTAAACCCTGAAACACCACATCCAGCATAACCCCCTACACTGCCCGAACACCACTGCACCTCCCTAAACCCTGAAACACCACACCCCTGCACGACCCCCTACACCACCTAATACCACTGCACTGCCCTAAACCCTGAAACACCACCCCCACACTGCCAGGACACCTCTGCCCTAAACCCAGGATCACCACTCAGAGCAAGACCCCCCTACACTGCCCAAAAACAATTGCACTGACCTAAACACTGAAACACCACCCCCTGCACGACACCCTACACTGCCCTAACACCACTGCACTGCCCTAATCCCTGAAACACCAAACCCTGCATGACCCCTACACTGCCTGAACACCACTGCACTGCCTTAAACCCTGAAACACCACCCCTTGCAGGAACCCGTACCCTGCCCTAACACCACTGCACTGCCCTAAACCCTAAAACACCACCCCCAGCATGCCCCCCTACACTGCTCGAACACCACTGCACTGCCGAGAAAAAAATAGGTAGTAGTGTCCCTAAGGATAGGGGAGAACGGCACACCACACTGATTGTACGTAATAACTAAAGCACATAAAGTTAAGGCGTCAAAAATATATAGGAAAATCAATAATGATTGTAGGGTGCTCACAGCTTCAATTGATGTCCACTACCTGGGGACATCATCCATATGTGCAAGACATACATACATTAATTATTGCAAATTTAGAAGACTTAAATGGCACTCCCACACAATATACGGGTTAAAAACCCAACTGATATAAATTGTCAGTTCTTATTCAAGTCACATATGCCTGTCCGTTTCAAAAAAGATAGGGTCAATTCCTTCAAATAATTATGCTGTCTGATAACAAATCCAGGACCCCTTGGATATTAGCTGTTTTTCATCGTTTCTTTATTGATGCAGGATTGTAAGTTCCAATACACGGACCAGCCGACACGTGTTTCGTCTTACAAAAGACTTTTCAAAGCTGGAAAAAGTAAATACAAAAGCTAAATGCATCCATTTCTCATACAAAATCGTAAAAACGGTTTGACAAATCACTATAAAAAATGATCACAACTAAGTGTTCACCCACATCGGTGATAGTCTGAAAAAAGTTGTGCGCAAGAAGAGAACCAAACTTCCCAAAGTCTATTTTAGATGTTAAGATCAAGCAGAGGATAAGAAAACTTGTGTAGAAATAAGTAGATGCACCACTAAAAACGCCCAAAACCAATCGCTCCAGAAAGTCAATATGGGCAAAAATGGTAGTAAAGAACAATAGACATGTGTTGTACAACCTGAAATGCACAACACATACACGAAAAAAAGATTGATATATCAACCCATCAATAAACTCAATAAGGTAGTTGATAATGTTTCCAGTCCTGTAGTTCATAAACGCGAGGTCCAAAGTCAAAACATATGTACAATCACACCATCTAATGGATGGACAAAACAATAAGTAATCACTAATCACTCTCAGTAAAAAGTCATGTTGTAAGGCCCGATAGTACATAATCAAAGTGATGTCACAACATAGGTTGTATTGGCTATATGTGACGAACATAAGAACTGCTGTTATTATGTAGCAATCTGTCATCCACAAATAAACATCAGAGGAGGTGACTTGTCACAAGTGAATAAGTGCGCATAAAGACAGAAGAAATTAGACTGGTGTTTAATAGTCTAACGCATAAAAAACTTTTTGGTTTAAAATTAGTTAACCAACAATACCAAGGAGAATAACGGTATAATTGACCCATTCCAAAGAATTATATCTATAAACATACCCAGAAAAATATATACGTTGTCGTCTCTTCCAATGAAAGGTAAGTACAAACTCATCAGTTAAATTTTCCAATACACTTCTCGATACACGTGACGTGCTACCTCCTTGATAAGAGTGCACTCACTACCTAAGGTCAAACAAAATAAACGAGAACATAGTTATCCCGTAATCTTTAAGTTAACGGTGAAACATTATCCTTAAGTCTTAACAAACTGGCAAATAATTCTTACCTGTCACCGCCTGAAGAGAAGATCTAACCGCAACCCGCACCGTTCAACTACTGAGTGAACGCCGAGAAACGCATCCGTTAAAAATGTGAGAACGCCGGTATCACGTGGTACACCATAGAGTCACATGTACTCGGTTTTCTCAAAACAGAAAGGAAAGGAAAACAGGACAGCATAGAATCATCGCCGCCATGTTGAAATGATAAATACTCCCTTGTGTTGTATACTGAAAACACACTAACGCAATGAAATAATAGCGATGCACAGTATCGGGTATGATAAAAGTTGTTATGGAACAAATATAACACATAATCCTAATTGCGTCGGGGTCAATTATAAAAAGGAAGTCAAGACGAAGAATCACCTTCTGCCCTTGTCCTGTTTGATAAATTCCTAATAAAATAAATCGAGCAAAGATAACAAAGCCACATCCCAGGAAGGTGACCAATTAATAAGTAATTACTCTTAATCGAATATCACAAACACCAAAATTCAAGGGTCATAATATAAGGGTCAGCATTTAGAGATAATGTTAGCCCTAGCACACATACAGCATAAAAACCAGGTGAATTGTTTTTATAGCAAGAATCAATAATACTTGATAATATCAAAACTGGGGCACTGATAGATTAAGAAAAAGGCAAAAGAGGGAAAAAAGAAAACAAAAGTAGAGATACCTATATCAAGTGTCGTTGTGGTTAGTTTTAGTGCTCATCATAAAACCAAGAAAACCATTGTACATAAGTGTTTTGAATAATTAACACTACCTACATATTGCACAGCGTTTATACTCTTGTTAAATAAATCCAATAAGAAAACTCAAGAATCACAGATCATGCAATGAATTTTAGCGTATAGTGTAATGTGACTACACTTTTAAATTAACAAGAGTCAAGAATATCATTGTACATAAGTGTTGGAATATTAAACACTACCTGCATATTGCACATCGTTTATAATCTTGTTCAATAAATTCATTAGACAACTCAAAAATTATAATGCAATTAATTTTCACATACAGTACAAAATGGTCACACTTCTAAATTGACAAGAGTCATCAACAGAGGAGACCTTATAAACAATTGACAAAGATTGACACAGTTAACGCATACAGTCAAATATGAATGCATTTCTTGAATAGTTGACAAAAGAACACAGTATATGTATACCGTCAAGTGTGAATGCACTTCTAATTTGACAAACGTCATCAGCAGAGAGGACCTGTCAGACAGATGATAATCCCTGTTGTTGTTGCGGATAGCTCTGATATGTTCCTGAATCCGCTCCTTAAGTGGCCTGATGGTACTCCCCACATAAATCAGTTTGCATTGGCAAATAATGCAATACACTATGAACTTGGTGTTGCAGTTCATGAACTGATAAAGTGTATGTGTCTGCCCATTATTGTAGCTGAAGCTCTTCAGTTTATTCTCTGCAAATTGGCACACACTGCACATAGTGCACTTATAAAAACCCTTAGGTTGTTCCGGTAGCCAAGTATTTTTCAATTCTACCTTGCTGTCCTTAATAATGGAAGGACTAAGCCAGTTGCGTAAAGTTCTACCCCTTTTGTAGGTGATTCTTGGTTTATCCGCAATGTAGGGCACTATATCTGAGTCTAACTTAAGTATGAGCCAATGCTTGGACATTAGCTTGAAAATCAAATTGCTATGTGAGTTGTATTCTGTTATGAGTGTCAATTGTTTAGAACGTGTCTCACCTTTCTTGTTCTTGATTTTATGTTGCAATTTAAGCAGTTTCTTGCGTTCAGTATGATTAATTCTGGTATGTGCTTTTTCAAGAATGTCATGGTCATAACCCCTACTGATAAAGCGATGTTTAAGATTCTTGACCTCTCTCTATAGTATGTCCTCTTTGCTGCAGTTACGTTTAATACGAGTCATCTCACCAAAAGGTATTGAACAAATTTGAGATTTAGGATGGGCACTGCTTGCATGGAGCACAGAATTACATGCAGTGTTTTTTCGAAACAGTTTACTTTCTAATTTACCATCCTCGATGTAGAGTGTAACATCTAAAAAGTTAATCTGCTTGGTGTCAATCCCGTATGTAAAACTTAGGTTATATTCATTGATGTTAAGGTGATTAATGAAGCGTTCCAATGTTACTCCATTCCCACCCCAGATCATGATAACATCATCAATGAATCTGCCCCAATAGACAATGCAGTCGGTAAGTTCATGGGGACAGTGTTTCCAAATGTGATGTTCTTCATAGAAGCCCATGTAAATATTGGCGAATGATGGAGAAAATTTTGCGCCCATTGCCACCCTAGAGTTTTGTTTGTACCAGTGGTTGTTATGCATAAAATAGTTGTTGTCTAATGCAAGACGAGTAAGTTCAAGAAGCATCGCAGTATGTTCATATAAGGTAGCATCTCGTTTAGATAAAAAATAGGTAAGGGCTTCCATACCCTTAATGAAAGGGATACTAGTATACAAAGCACTCACATCCAATGTGACAAAGGTCAAATCACTTGACCATAATACATCCTCTAGTTTATTAAGGAGGTCCCTAGTATCTTCAATGAAAGCAGGGAGATTCCTTACTATCGGCTGAAGATAAATGTCAATGAATTCTGAAATACGTTCAGTAGGCCCCCACTATCCCGGATATAATGGGCCTACCAGGGGGAGTATTAGAGTTCTTATGAATTTTAGGCAGCGTATAGAAATATGCTGCCTTAGGTGCAGGGTTATACAGATTTAACCTCAGCATCTGAAAGAATGCCAGCACTCTGCCAATACCCAAGTGTTTTTTCAATGAGTTTATTGACATCCTTCATTGGACTAGTGGATACCTTAGTATATGAATTGATGTCAGACAGTTGTTTGTCAATTTCCCCAATATAGTACTCTTGTGTCATAATGACAATGTTGCCCCCCTTATCTGCTTCTTTTATGACAAGGTCAGGGCAATCAGACAGTTCTCGTAGAGCTTTCCTTTCATTCTTACTAAGATTGTCCTTAAACTTGTGTGGCCTATGGGACATCCTATCTTCCAGTATGTATAGATCTGTGGTGACAGCTTTGTAAAAGCAATCGATCATGTTATTGGGTGACAAAACTGGAGTAAAAGTGGACTTTAACCTCAAACCACTATCAGTAGCTGTATTAGTATCAATATTCAAGTCCTGTAGTAGATCATTCATACTTGGTACACATTCAATGCTGTCGTCCATTGACAGTAACATTCTTATATTTTCAATGTCTTTAATCGTTTGTCCACTTGGACCAGTTGTGTATACGGGAATTGGACACATTCTTTCATTGTTTTCAAATAATTTCTTTAATTTCAATTTGCGTGTTCTGTGGTACTGTAAATTTCGGAACCGTGTTGGAAGCATGGCCCTACCATGCCGACTTCAGTATCAGCGAACCACAAATGTCAAATGCGGTATGTATGAGTGTTTTCGTCATGTTTCACTGATGAATTCACCGTGCATACGATACCACATATTGAACCCTTGGGTTCCATTTTAGAACAGTAGCCATTTTGTGGTTGCCCTCACATAGGCTGCGCACTAAGGCCATGCCTAGGCCTGAAGGACACGTACACCTTCTGTGACTTCTCTCTGACCTGTGCAAACTGACTCCGCTGCCCGAGGTCAATCCTGTCCGGCCAGTTCCTTTTCTCGCGGCCTAATGTGATTAGCATCAGGGCTCGACCCATCATAAAGTCCTTGTCCGCACACGATCTCTGACTAAGCTATTTCACACATGACTCTGTTTCCTACTTTATGGCTTGTTTTACGAGCTGGAGGTGCCCGTTTTATTGGGGTCCGCTGTTATCTGATGAGGGTTCTGAGCCTTGCTGGGTAAAATGACTGTATGCTTAATGAACTGAAATGTGGGATTGTCATTATGGCTCTGCTGTTTCTTTGAAACTAAAATATGTGGATGACCACTTGTAAAATAGGGGCGGTGTTGCCCGGAAGCGTAATATTCTGTATATAAGAAACAACGGGTTTTGGTTGGGAGCAGTCTCCTGAGAACATACATCGTGTTGTACTTCTCGGATACCTGTGATTGGTCTGCAGCCAATAAAATACGATCTTTGATTTCATCTAGAAGACTCTGTGTTTCTGTCGGTCTGAAACAGGAAGAACCCGAAGTCTTAGGGTGTGTTCCCCTGCACCGCTGGGTTCTAAAAACCCGGTACTTCAGTTGGCGCCCAACGTGGGGCAATTTCAGCGGTACTGGTCCAAGCCAGAGGTTCGTGGGGAGCTTCTTGTGGAAATTCTGGAGGAAGGCCGCCACTTCATCGACCCCTGCATGTCGACATGGTCTGAAAGTCTTTTCTGCGAGGTTCTCCGCGTCCCGACGGCTACGAAGGACTGCTGCCCTGACTATCGCCCTGTTTTGGACCCTTGACGATTTGGTAGAGCGAAACAATTGAGAGAGTCTTCTGGTGAAGTCATCGATACCTCAGTTAAGTATAAGTGGAGCGTCTCCCAGTTTGTTTGGTATCCTTCGGGATTTTGGTATCCTTCGGGATCGCTTTGATTTGGGACTTGCAAGTGCCAAAGCCAGAGGACTTGTGTATTCACGAGACTATCGTATTCGATAATCCTTTGAAGTTTGAAACTAGACTAGTGAGCGAAGATGCCTGGTTCTAGTATATTTGGAAATTTGTTTTGTTTTGGTTGTAAAAGGGATTCCCGATTAGAGGATTCGTGTCCGGTTCCTCCAATTGGAACTCCAACTTATGAGCTTTATGTGAAACATGGCGTGGGCCCCATTACGTATAATGACGTATGGATCCGATACACTAGGAAGGATGGTGTTTTAAAATGGCCCCAAAATGGTAGTTTCGACACAGAAATCCTAGATAACCTAGAAGTTAAATTATTCAAGAAGAAAGCCCGGCCGGCGATGTTTGATTCTTTCCGCCTATGGCGAAAGGAAGCCAAACAAAAAGAAATTAAATTAGCAAAGAAAAATAAAAAAGAGAGAGGTATGTCGATAATGCAAGGAGCTTTGCAGTTTAAAGATAATGAAGAGGACCAAATGAATGAGCAGTTGCACAGGCAACGCAAACTAGTCATTGATAAATGTTACCCAGTTTTGCCGCCCCTTCAGCAAGATGCGTTAAAAGAAAAGGAGAAAGACCCCCTAATGTTGCATTTGCTAAGTTCGCCACCCCCGTATACGCAAAATGCTACAGCACCTCCGCAACCCTTAAATGTACAGCCTCCAGCTAATGCACCGCAAGCTTTCCCGCAGCCGCCAGCTCTTCCTAAGTCGGCTCCTATCCCTGCAGCGCAGCCTTCCCAAGGGACGCCGATTTTGCTACCTACCTCTTCTGCGCTCCCTGCGACTTTACCTAGCACATCAGCTGCCCCCCTTGGTGCCCTACCTGCTACTACTCCTGTATCTGTATCTACACCCGTTTTTCTTTCCTCTGTTTTTCCCCCGGTTCTTGCCTCAACTTCTCCTTCTGCACGACAACGAATAGCTAGTGCAGTAACTAGTCTTATATCACCCCTCTTTGGGTCATCTAGTAAGACCCCTGGTTCACAACGTAAGCAGTTGCGTAGTCAGCTGCCTGGTTCTGGAGAGAAATAAGTATTGGACCACATGGCACATGGGTGGATTGTTTATCCTTCAAGATATGATGTAGAGTCTGTTGTGAATGTTTTTCGTCAGTGGGAAGCACCAAAACAGAGATACGTTTTTGAGAAAATGTGTGAATTCCTATGTGAGGAATTGGAAGATAATGGTTTAGACCCAAGCCCGCAGGAGTTGTGTCAAGTGTGATTTGAATTTGGAAAAGGTACGATTGTGGGTCCCGATGTTAGGAAAGCAGTTGCGACATTGCTATCTTTTAGGATTGAGGATCCTTCTCAGTCACTGTTTGGGCTTGACTCCTCTGGTAAAAAGGTGCGACAGTACCCTATGAGAGAAGTCCCTCCGGTATGGAAGGAAGCTGTTGCGGCTGATGCCGCTATTGGTATTGCTGCTATGCCAGCTCATTTTCAGCGTGTTTGGGTACATGTTCCCTGGAAGCGATCTGAAGTTTTAGCGCTTAAGCAGACATTGCCTGACCCCCGTAAGAACCCCGCAGGATATTATAAGGAGTTATCGCAGACTGCAGAATCATGTGTCATGAATCTAGCTGACATAGATATGTTGTTCGGGAATGTTGTTCCACAGCCTTTGTGGGGAATGATTCGTAATACAGATCATGTTGCAGAACTAGGTGACACATGGGCTAATATCATTAATGCAGACAATAGACAGGTTGGTGGTGCCAAGCCTGAGCCCGCGGTAGCAGAACTCCCTGGTAGAATAATTAACTATATGAAAACTTTAATGCCCGCAATACGTGTAAATTGGGATAAATTATCCGCATGCAAACAGAAGAAAGATGAAACAGTGTCCGATTTCTTCACCAGGTTTGAAGAAACATTTATCGACCACAGTTGTCAAGACATGAGTACAGAAGGTGGTCAACAGTTATTTGTTGATGAATTTGTGCATAATTTGCTTCCAGAGTTGTGTAAAAAGATTAAAAGATTCGGAGAGTTCTTGGGCCGTTTCCTCTTCAGCGCAAATACTGGCTACTGCACAGTATTACGAAAATAGGGATCAAGATGAGAAGGATAGAACAGACAAGAAAACGAAAGAATTAAAAATGAAGGTTCTTTTACAGCAGGCTTATCCGCCACGTGGAGGTCAGAATAATTATAGGCAAACCCAGGGTATCTATCAGCAACCCCAACAGTTTCAGAATAATCAGCAAATGTATGGGTATTATCAACCACGTGTCCCTATAGGTCCCAATCAGTGTTCATATTGCAAGGAGGAAGGTCATTTTAAAAATAATTGTCTTAGATTGTTGCAGCGCACGAATAATGCTTATGGCGCAAAAGGTAGAGGTGGCCAGCAAGCTCCAAGAGGTAGAGGGCGTGGAAATGTTCCCCAGAACGTGCGTCCTCTTCCGCCTCAGAATATGATAAATAGTTTTGATCAGCAAGCCAATGCAACTGGCAAGACAGCGCAGTACTATAATAATGACTATTATGTAGAAGATGATAATACGGAAGGTAATGATTACTAGGACAGCCACAGACAGAGAGAGGGAGTTGTTTCAGTGCCAGTGGATCAGAGCGGACCGTATGTTAAGGTGACTACAGCGGGTGTAACAGAGCCCTTTCTGCTGGATACTGGTGCTGCAAAGAGTTCTATTATGCGCTCAAAACTCCCTGGCGCGCCTTTGTCTGGCGAAATGAATGTTTCAGTAGGTTTTTCTGGCGCCCCGGTTAGGAACCCGATCTCAAGTCCTATGGCCCTTTCGGTTGGACCTTGTGAGCTGAAAGCACCCCTTATCCTAACGACGGGATGTGGTGAAAACCTGTTAGGATTGGATTTGTTAAAGAGATTACATGCAACATTATATTGTTCTCCCTCGGGAGTACAACTTACACTGGGTAGGGAAGTGATTTCTCCCATGTATTTGTCGAAGAATAAACTGCCAGCTGAATTGTCGTCTCTTCCTGATGCCCTTTGGGCCACTGGCCCTAATGATGTGGGCCTTTTGGAAATACCGCCGTATGTTGTCACTTTGAAAGCCAATGTTAAATTGCCATGCATTCCCCAGTACAAGATCTCTCATGAAGGTGAAAAAGCGTTGTTAGCAATTATCTATGATTTAATTGAGAAGGATGTAATTGAAGAGACAAGAGGCAACGTTTGCAAAAGTCCGGTTCTGCCTGTTTTAAAACGTACTGACCCTTCTCGGCCACCTGTTTACAGGTTTGTGATCGATCTTAGAGAGGTCAATAAGATAGTTGTGCCACAGTTTCCAGTCGTCCCTGATATAACTGCCTTGTTAACTATGATCACAGCTTCCGCTGCTTGGTTCTCAGTGATCGATTTAAAGAATGCTTTCTTTAGTATCCCAGTATCCCGATTGCAGAGGAGAGCAGGGATATTTTTGGCTTTTGTTTAGGAGGTCGAAGCTTCCGTTTTAAACGCGCTCCACAGGGCTACTGTGAAAGTCCATCAATATACAGTCAGGCTTTAAAAGCGCAGCTTGATGCACTTGTTTTACCTAGTGGTGCTACCCTTATTCAGTATGTTGACGACTTATTAATCGCCGCAGATACTGAGGAGATTTGTAAAGGAGCTACATCGTCATTGTTGCGTCATTTGTCTGCCTTTCATCACAAAGTGTCTCTCTCTAAACTGCAATATTGTCGACATGAAGTGACCTATTTAGGTCATCTCTTATCGAAGGAGGGAAGGAAGCTGACCCCAGAAAGAATCCAGGCCATTGCACAATTAAGCGTGCCAAGGACACAGAGAGAAGTGCGTGCTTTCTTGGGCATTACTTCATACTGTAGGCACTGGATCCCGAGTTTTTCTTTGCTGGCAAAACCGTTGATAGCATTAACATGTAAAGATACACCGAATCCTGTCCCATGGTCTGAAGAGTGTCAGAAAAGTTTTTTGGAATTACGCAAGGCATTATGTTCAGCTCCTGTGTTGGGTACCCCCGACTATAGTAAGCCTTTTACATTGTATGTTCATGAAAAGGAAGGTTGCGCATTGTCAGTGTTAACACAGCCTTTTGAAGACAGACCGCGTCCATGCGCGTATTTTTCGTCGACTTTGGATCCGGTAGCGAGGGCATTGCCAAGTTGTTTAAGAGCCACAGCGGCAGCAGCTGTGTCTATTCAACAGTCTGCTGGATTAGTGATGAATAACACATTGATCGTAATGGTTCCCCATGCAGTGGACACATTGTTAAACAGGACCAAGACACAGCACTTAACTAGTGCTCGATTGTCAGGGTATGAATTGACAGTGTTAGCAAACCATGTGCACATAAAAAGGTGCAACACGCTGAATCCAGCTACATTATTGCCAATTTCAGCAGACACAGATGAGGTTGAACAGCATGATTGTCTGTTCAGAACAGAAGAAGAAACAAAAGGGAGAGTGGATCTTAAAGATACTCCCCTGGTTGAATGTGATGGTACCTTATGGGTGGATGGTTCGTGCTTCAAGCTTCCGAATGGTGATACGACTGCTGCATATGCTGTCACGACTTTGCACACGATTGTTGAAACTGCACGTATACAACATAATTCAGCCCAAGCGGCAGAATTAATTGCACTTACAAGAGCATGCGTGTTGTCGAAAGGAATGAAAGGAATGAAAGTGAACATATATACTGACAGTCAGTATGACTTTGGCGTGGCCCATAGTTTTGGGCGTTTGTGGAAAGAACGTGGGTTCCTGACCTCGAATGGAACTAAGATTCAGAATGGTCAGTTAGTGAATGATCTCCTGAGTCACTGACCTTGCCGTTACAAATCGCGATTGTGAAATGCAGCGCACACAGCGCACACAAGAATGTTACCGATGATGTTGGGCGTGGTAATGCATTTGCTGACGAAATCGCGAAAGAAACAGCAAAAGATGTGACAACTCGAATGTATGTTGCAGGCCCTGCAAGATGGGTTGGTGATGTTGGAATGTGTGAAGACACGAAAGATAGTGTGAAGTCCCTTCATGCTGCAGCCACAGAGAAAGAATTGAGTATGTGGAAAGAAAGTAAGGGTAAATTGGATGAAAATGGTTGTTGGGTTGATTTGTCAGAACCCCGGCAATGGTTGTTACCTGATGCATATGTGCTTCCAGTGGTTACGATGGCACATGGAATGGCACATATCAGTGTGAAAGGGATTTGTAAGTTGTTGGCTCCAGTATGGCAGAAAACTGGAATTCCCAAGTGTGCGGAGAATGTGGTCAAAAATTGCATGGTATGTTTGAAATACAATCCTGGTAGGGGAACCCCAACTCCAGCTGGTCATTTTGCACCTCCATCATATCCATTTGAGGTTCTGCAACTAGATTTCATCCACATGGAAAGGTGCAACAATTTGAAATATGTACTGGTTGTTGTTTGCGCTTTTTCAAGATGGATAGAAGCATATCCCCTAAAAGACAATACGGCCTTATCCACAGCTAAAGATCCTTGTCAAAGAATTTTTCTCTAGGTTCGGAATGCCAAGGATGGTATGGAGTGATAACGGGAGTGAATTTGTAGGTCGAGTGATGAAGGATGTGTGTGAGGGACTAGGCATTAAGCAGAAGTTCCACGCTGCAAATCACCCCCAATCAGCTGGATTAGTAGAGTGCTACAATGGCACTTTGAAACTTAAGTTGGCCAAAATTCAGGCGAGCTCCGGTTTTAAATGGCCTGACGCTCTGCCCTTAGCACTCCTATCAACAAGAATGACTGTGCATTCGCGAGTGGGACTTAGTCCCTACGAAATTGTATTTGGCCGCCCGTCCAATGTATGGGGTGTGCCAAGACCAACAAAATTTAGTGAAATCGAACATCCAGTACTGCTTGATTATCTGTATGAATTGACGGCTAAATTGTGTGTCTTACACCAACAGGTTCACGATACTCTGCCCCAGGCCTCTGAAGCTCCAGGACACCCTATTAATCCTGGATCGTGGGTGCCGATTAAAAATTTTCAACGTCCTTCTATCAACAAGATCAGCGGTTCGAGTGAAAGGGAAAAATAATTGGATACACACCATACATTGCAAGAGGATCCCTTTGCCCCTACCGTATGATCGGTGGGTCCAGGAGGGGATCGCTGACTCTGAGGCTGAGACTGTGCCTCGTTTTGTGCCTTTTAGCGATGCACGTGTAAAGGGAACAATTTCAGAGCAAGAAAGTGACGACATTCTGCAAGAAGCTATATCGCCATCAATTCGATTGGACACCACAGAGCCTGAACTCTTGTTTCAAGACCAGACAGTACCTGGGAAAAACAGGTATAATTTGAGGCCAAGGACTATGGACAAATACAAATTCTTTTCCTTTGATATTTTTGGATAGCGCAGCTCTCTCATTTGAGAAACTTTTCAATCTTTTATTTTTTGAACCACCATCCGGGTTAGCTGTAGGGTCGCGGCGCCAAGACTTTGGGGTACAAGCCGGAGACGTTAGGTCAATGGTTCTGGTTGGTCTAGGGCGTTCCCTGAACTGACAGGTGTACTCCTTAGCAGAAGATACTCATCCGCCGCGAACAGCACGATTAGAGGATGGAGTTTCTCGAGATGAAGAGACCCGCTGAGGAAATAAGTTTTAAGAGCAGAATATGTGAAATAATGAACAGCAAATGTTTTGTAGTATTATGTCTGTTTGTACTATCTAGCATAATGATGTTTTCTGTAGGTTGTGTATTATTGTCTTTCCAAGTGCCATTTGTACCCACTGTACAGCCCACACCTCCTCCTACTATTTTTCCACACTCTTTTCACCCTCTGCCTGAACACGAACAAGCTAGACGTTCTGAATTTGTAAACAATTCATTTGTTCAACTCCTGCACCAGCACCAACTAGTTATGAACACAACGAATTGCTGGGTGTGTGGTTTGATGCCGCATACCATTGATAAGGGTATCCCATATCTAGTGCTGCCGTTTAGCTATAATGGTTCATCATGGGCATTCCAGACTATGTTTCTTTTTGCGCTTGAAACCTACTCCCCGCGACGACCGCGTTCCACTAGACTTAACTCGAACAATAAAGCCTTGATGAGAGGAGTTGCAGATATGAGTAGAGATATCGATGCATATACATCTATTCCCAAGGATGAGTTGCGAGCTTATGCAGGTTGGAACGCGACGGGGTATAGCATTAGTTTGGGCGAGAAACAGCGCAAAAGTTCATCCCCAATTTGGGTTGTACCACACATGGGTCGCCTTTGTTTACAAGGCAATGGACAAAATCCAAGAGCTCAACTAGGGAAGAGTGACTGTACTGAAACGTACACTTTTCCATCACAGTTTTCCCCAGCGTTTTTGGCTGCCAAGGGTACATACTTTGTTTGTAATGATCGAGCATATACATGGTTGCCCCCTGATTTCTCGGGCACGTGTTATGTTGCGAATTTACTACCGCCGACATTTACTGCTGCCTCTGATTATCACAAGACCAGAGTTGTGAGAGGCGTTGTTAGTAAGGAGGATACTGCCGGTCAGGAAGCAGGAGACTTTTTTTGGGGTTTCCTGCCGTTTTGGGGACCAATGGTCAATAGTAGGAACCTGAGACAACTGACTCGTGTAGTTGAATCCACTGTTAATGTAACGGCCGGTGCCCTTGGTAACTTGACAGCTGAGCTCCAAGCGGATCGCCTCATGACGTTGCAAAACCATATGGTTCTAGATGTCATACTTGCAGATCGTAGTGGGGTATGTACTGTTATCCAATCAAGCTGTTGTATTTTCATACCAGATAGCGTTCCGACAATCTATCAGGCCATCTCCAAACTGCATAAAATTTCTGAATCTATCCACATGGATAAAGGAGATTGGTCGGTAATGGGGTGGTTCTGGGAACTGATATCAGCTTGGGGATGGAAGATTCTAATAGTCATTGGAACAATCTTAGCCATTCTTTTCCTGTTCTGTCTATGTATACAGTGTGCTCCTGTAATGTGTAGCCTCTGTGTTACATCATGTGTAAGGAAACCTGTATCAAGGGACGAGCTAAGCAATAGGATGATGCTACAGCAACATCTCCATGACTTTGTAGATATGGACCTGGACTCAGATTAATATGAGTATAGTTGTTGCCTATGTAAGGGCAAAAGGAGGGTCTGTGGTACTGTAACTTTGGGAACCGTGTTGGAAGCATGGCCCTACCATGCCGACTTCAGTATCAGCGAACCGCAAATGTCAAATGCGGTATGTATGAGTGTTTTCGTCATGTTTCACTGATGAATTCACCGTGCATACGATACCACATATTGAACCCTTGGGTTCCATTTTAGAACAGTAGCCATTTTGTGGTTGCCCTCACATAGGCTGCGCACTAAGGCCATGCCTAGGCCTAAAGGACACGTACACCTTCTGTGACTTCTCTCTGACCTGTGCAAACTGACTCCGCTGCCCGAGGTCAATTCTGTCCGGCCAGTTCCTTTTCTCGCGGCCTAATGTGATTAGCATCAGGGCTCGACCCATCATAAAGTCCTTGTCCGCACACGATCTCTGACTAAGCTATTTCACACCTGACTCTGTTTCCTACTTTATGGCTTGTTTTACGAGCAGGAGGTGCCCGTTTTATTGGGGTCCGCTGTTATCTGATGAGGGTTCTGAGCCTTGCTGGGTAAAATGACTGTATGCTTAATGAACTGAAATGTGGGATTGTCATTATGGCTCTGCTGTTTCTTTGAAACTAAAATATGTGGATGACCACTTGTAAAATAGGGGCGGTGTTGCCCGGAAGCGTAATATTCTGTATATAAAAAAGAACGGGTTTTTGGTTGGGAGCAGTCTCCTGAGAACATACATCATGTTGTACTTCTCGGATACCTGTGATTGGTCTGCAGCCAATAAAATACGATCTTTGATTTCATCTAGAAGACTCTGTGTTTCTGTCGGTCTGAAACAGGAAGAACCCGAAGTCTTAGGGTGTGTTCCCCTGCACCGCTGGGTTCTAAAAACCCGGTACTTCAGTACACTGCCCGAACACCACTGCACTGCCCTAAACTCTGAAATACCTGCCCCCGCACGACCCCCTACACTGCCCAAAAACCACTGCAAAGCCCTAAACCCTGAAACACCGCCCCAGGACGACCCCATACACTGCCCGAACACCACTGCACTGCCCTAAACCCTGAAACACCACCCCCAGCACGACCCCCTACAAAGCCCGAACACCACTGCACTTCGCTAAACCCTGAAACACCACTCACAGTATATCCCCCTACACTACCTGAACACCAATGCTCTGCCCTAAACCCTGAAACACCACCCCCAGCAAGAACTGCTACACTACCCGAACACCACTGCACCGCCCTAAAGCCTGAAACACTACCCCCAGCATGACCCCCTACACTACCCGAACACCACTGCACCGTCCTAAACCTTGAAACACCCCCCCAGCACAACCCCCTACACTCCCCGAACACCACTGCACCGCCCTAAACCCTGAACCACCACCCCCAGCATGACCCCCTACACTGCCCGAACACCACTGCACCGCCCTAAACCCTGAAACACCAGCCCCCACACGACCCTCTACACTGCCCAAACACCACTGTACTGCCCTAAACCCTGAAACACCAGCCCCCGCACGACCCCCTACACTGTCCGAAAACCACTGCAAAGATATAAATCCTGAAACACCACTCCAGCATGACCCACTACACTGCCCGAACACCACTGCACTGCCCTAAACCCTGAAACTCCACCCCCAGCATGAGCCCCTACACTGCCCGAACACCACTGCAATGCCCTAAACCCTGAAAGACCACCCCCAGCAAGAAACCCTACATTGCCCGAACAACACTGCACTGCCCTAAACCCTGAAACACCACCCCCAGCAAGACCCCCTACATTGCCCGAATACCACTGCCCTTAACCCTGAAACACCACCCCTAGCAAGACCCCCTACACTGCCCAAACCCCACCCCCAGCAAGACCCCCTATACTGCCCATACACCACTGCACTACACTAAACCCTAAAACACCACCCCAGCACAACCCCCTACACTACCCAAACACAACTGCACTACCCTAAACCTTAAAACACCAGCCCCAACATGACCCCCTACACTGCCCGAACACCACTGCACTAAGCCTGAAAACACCAGCCCCAGCACGACCCCCTATACTACCCGAACCCCACTGCACTACCCTAAACCCTAAAACACCAGCCAGAGCATGACCCCTCACACTGCCTGAACACCACTGCACTGCCCTTAAACCAGAAACACCACCCCCAGGACCACCCCATTCACTGCCCGAACACCACTGCACTGCTCTAAACCCTGAAACACCACGACCCCATTCACTACCTGAACACCACTGCACTGCCCTAAACCCTGAAACACCACACCCAGCACGACCTTCTCCACTGCCCGAACACCAATGCAATGCCCTAAACCCTGAAACACCACCCCCAGCAAGACCCTCTACACTGCCCGAACACCACTGCACTGCCCTAAACCATGAAGCACCACCCCCAGGAATACCCCCTTGTTGGACTTGGCCCTTTTTGCAGGGTCATCCCTAAACTTTTTGCCTTCCTCCTGTATCTTCTCTGACCTGTTGTTGGCTGTTTTATGACTCTGGGCACCTTACCACTGCTGATCAGTGCTAAGGTGCATATGCTCTCCCTATGGTAAAATGTATACATTGATTGGTGTCCATGTTTGGCTTATTTGGTTTACTATCAGCCCCTAGTAAAGCGCACCAGGAGTGCCAGGGCTTGTAAATACAAATGCTGCTGGTGGGCTTGCAGCACTGGTTGTGCCACCCACAGAAGCGGCCTAGTAAAATGTGTCTAGGGTCTGCCACTGCAGAACCTGCGCACAGTCTGGTACTGTCGCGCTGATTGCGCAAGTGCACCCACTTGCCAGTCCCTAAACCTTCCCTTAACTACATATTAGTCACCCCTCTGGTAGGCCCAAGGGCAGGGTGCATTGCAGGCATAAGGTAGGACATGCCCTGATGTGTGTGGCATGTCCTAATAGTGAATTACAGCCATTTTCGTTTTTCACTATTGAAGGCTACCTGCTCTCCATAGGCCAGAATGGGCTGCTGGAATTACTACACGCTGTAATCCCAGTGGACTCATAGAGCATGGTAGAAAGTTATATTTAGTATGCCTGAACTCAGAATAATAAAATAATTCTTTTAGTAAAGTTTATTTTAATATCCTGTGTTTGTAAATACTACTTTTAGAAAGTTAGTATTTACTGACCTGGCCATTTCAGTCCGCCTCTGCGCTGTGTGTGTGTGTTCTGCCTAGTAACAGGGAAGGAGCAGGGCTGGGGAATTCCAGGAGACAGGCTGGCTGCCAGGTGGTGGGTAGAGAGATTACACCAGGATGGGTGAGAGGAGTACACCTTGACTCTTGAATAGACCTGTGCTCTGCCAGCACAAAGCCGGCTCTGCCCCCTGTGGAGCGGCTGATGTCTCTGCCCTGCTGCTGAAAGGAAAGAGCAGAGTCACCACAACAAAGTGCTCCAAAACTGGACTGAGCCAGGCCCAGGCCCCCTGGCGACAAAGAACAAAAGATTTGCGCTTTAAAAGAAGGAGCCCTGCTCCTAAGAAATCAGATCCTGTTTACGCCAAGACGAACCTCTGCCTGAAGGAGAAGGACCTGGAGAAGCTGAAGGAGGAATACTGTCTCTCTGCCTAAGAGACTGGCCTGCAGTGGGTGCCTGTCTGCTGGAAGGAGAGGAAAAGACTACAGAAAAAGACTTTGATTCAACTTGTGCTTTTAAACCATCCCCAAGGACTTGCTGGTGAACTTGCCCCCTGATCTGCGCCCCAGGAACAGTGGGCGCTAACGGTCCCTCAGAAGAGGAGAAGTGCCTGGAAGCAATCCTGTGAAGCTGCGTGTCTTACACCAACAGGTTCACGATACTCTGCCCCAGGCCTCTGAAGCTCCAGGACACCCTATTAATCCTGGATCGTGGGTGCCGATTAAACATTTTCAACGTCCTTCTATCAACAAGATCAGCGGTTCGAGTGAAAGGAAAAAATAATTGGATACACGCCATACATTGCAAGAGGATCCCTTTGCCCCTACCGTATGATCGGTGGGTCCAGGAGGGGATCGCTGACTCTGAGGCTGAGACTGTGCCTCGTTTTGTTCCTTTTAGCGATGCACGTGTAAAGGGAACAATTTCAGAGCAAGAAAGTGACGACATTCTGCAAGAAGCTATATCGCCATCAATTCGATTGGACACCACAGAGCCTGAACTCTTGTTTCAAGACCAGACAGTACCTGGGAAAAACAGGTATAATTTGAGGCCAAGGACTATGGACAAATACAAATTCTTTTCCTTTGATATTTTTGGATAGCGCAGCTCTCTCATTTGAGAAACTTTTCAATCTTTTATTTTTTGAACCACCATCCGGGTTAGCTGTAGGGTCGCGGCGCCAACACTTTGGGGTACAAGCCGGAGACGTTAGGTCAATGGTTCTGGTTGGTCTAGGGCGTTCCCTGAACTGACAGGTGTACTCCTTAGCAGAAGATACTCATCCGCCGCGAACAGCACGATTAGAGGATGGAGTTTCTCGAGATGAAGAGACCCGCTGAGGAAATAAGTTTTAAGAGCAGAATATGTGAAATAATGAATAGCAAATGTTTTGTAGTATTATGTCTGTTTGTACTATCTAGCATAATGATGTTTTCTGTAGGTTGTGTATTATTGTCTTTCCAAGTGCCATTTGTACCCACTGTACAGCCCACACCTCCTCCTACTATTTTTCCACACTCTTTTCACCCTCTGCCTGAACACGAACAAGCTAGATGTTCTGAATTTGTAAACAATTCATTTGTTCAACTCCTGCACCAGCACCAACTAGTTATGAACACAACGAATTGCTGGGTGTGTGGTTTGATGCCGCATACCATTGATAAGGGTATCCCATATCTAGTGCTGCCATTTAGCTATAATGGTTCATCATGGGCATTCCAGACTATGTTTCTTTTTGCGCTTGAAACCTACTCCCCGCGACGACCGCGTTCCACTAGACTTAACTCGAACAATAAAGCCTTGATGAGAGGAGTTGCAGATATGAGTATAGATATCGATGCATATACATCTATTCCCAAGGATGAGTTGCGAGCTTATGTAGGTTGGAACGCGACGGGGTATAGCATTAGTTTGGGCGAGAAACAGCGCAAAAGTTCATCCCCAATTTGGGTTGTACCACACATGGGTCGCCTTTGTTTTCAAGGCAATGGACAAAATCCAAGAGCTCAACTAGGGAAGAGTGACTGTACTGAAACGTACACTTTTCCATCACAGTTTTCCCCTGCGTTTTTGGCTGCCAAGGGTACATACTTTGTTTGTAATGATCGAGCATATACATGGTTGCCCCCTGATTTCTCGGGCACGTGTTATGTTGCGAATTTACTACCGCCGACATTTACTGCTGCCTCTGATTATCACAAGACCAGAGTTGTGAGAGGCGTTGTTAGTAAGGAGGATACTGCCGGTCAGGAAGCAGGAGACTTTTTTTGGGGTTTCCTGCCGTTTTGGGGACCAATGGTCAATAGTAGGAACCTGAGACAACTGACTCGTGTAGTTGAATCCACTGTTAATGTAACGGCCGGTGCCCTTGGTAACTTGACAGCTGAGCTCCAAGCGGATCGCCTCATGACGTTGCAAAACCGTATGGTTCTAGATGTCATACTTGCAGATCGTGGTGGGGTATGTACTGTTATCCAATCAAGCTGTTGTATTTTCATACCAGATAGCGTTCCGACAATCTATCAGGCCATCTCCAAACTGCATAAAATTTCTGAATCTATCCACATGGATAAAGGAGATTGGTCGGTAATGGGGTGGTTCTGGGAACTGATATCAGCTTGGGGATGGAAGATTCTAATAGTCATTGGAACGATCTTAGCCATTCTTTTCCTGTTCTGTCTATGTATACAGTGTGCTCCTGTAATGTGTAGCCTCTGTGTTACATCATGTGTAAGGAAACCTGTATCAAGGGACGAGCTAAGCAATAGGATGATGCTACAGCAACATCTCCATGACTTTGTAGATATGGACTTGGACTCAGATTAATATGAGTATAGTTGTTGCCTATGTAAGGGCAAAAGGAGGGTCTGTGGTACTGTAACTTTCGGAACCGTGTTGGAAGCATGGCCCTACCATGCCGACTTCAGTATCAGCGAACCACAAATGTCAAATGCGGTATGTATGAGTGTTTTCGTCATGTTTCACTGATGAATTCACCGTGCATACGATACCACATATTGAACCCTTGGGTTCCATTTTAGAACAGTAGCCATTTTGTGGTTGCCCTCACATAGGCTGCGCACTAAGGCCATGCCTAGGCCTAAAGGACACGTACACCTTCTGTGACTTCTCTCTGACCTGTGCAAACTGACTCCGCTGCCCGAGGTCAATTCTGTCCGGCCAGTTCCTTTTCTCGCGGCCTAATGTGATTAGCATCAGGGCTCGACCCATCATAAAGTCCTTGTCCGCACACGATCTCTGACTAAGCTATTTCACACATGACTCTGTTTCCTACTTTATGGCTTGTTTTACGAGCAGGAGGTGCCCGTTTTATTGGGGTCCGCTGTTATCTGATGAGGGTTCTGAGCCTTGCTGGGTAAAATGACTGTATGGTTAATGAACTGAAATGTGGGATTGTCATTATGGCTCTGCTGTTTCTTTGAAACTAAAATATGTGGATGACCACTTGGTAAATAGGGGCGGTGTTGCCCGGAAGCGTAATATTCTGTATATAAGAAAGAACGGGTTTTTGGTTGGGAGCAGTCTCCTGAGAACATACATCATGTTGTACTTCTCGGATACCTGTGATTGGTCTGCAGCCAATAAAATACGATCTTTGATTTCATCTAGAAGACTCTGTGTTTCTGTCGGTCTGAAACAGGAAAAACCCGAAGTCTTAGGGTGTGTTCCCCTGCACCGCTGGGTTCTAAAAACCCGGTACTTCAGTACACTGCCCGAACACCACTGCACTGCCCTAAACTCTGAAATACCTGCCCCCGCACGACCCCCTACACTGCCCAAAAACCACTGCAAAGCCCTAAACCCTGAAACACCGCCCCAGGACGACCCCATACACTGCCCGAACACCACTGCACTGCCCTAAACCCTGAAACACCACCCCCAGCACGACCCCCTACAAAGCCCGAACACCACTGCACTTCGCTAAACCCTGAAACACCACTCACAGTATATCCCCCTACACTACCTGAACACCAATGCTCTGCCCTAAACCCTGAAACACCACCCCCAGAAAGAACTGCTACACTACCCGAACACCACTGCACCGCCCTAAAGCCTGAAACACTACCCCCAGCATGACCCCCTACACTACCCGAACACCACTGCACCGTCCTAAACCTTGAAACACCCCCCCAGCACAACCCCCTACACTCCCCGAACACCACTGCACCGCCCTAAACCCTGAACCACCACCCCCAGCATGACCCCCTACACTGCCCGAACACCACTGCACCGCCCTAAACCCTGAAACACCAGCCCCCGCACGACCCCTACGCTGCCCGAACACCACTGCACTGCCCTAAACCCTGAAACACCAGCCCCCACACGACCCTCTACACTGCCCAAACACCACTGTACTGCCCTAAACCCTGAAACACCAGCCCCCGCACGACCCCCTACACTGTCCGAAAACCACTGCAAAGATATAAATCCTGAAACACCACTCCAGCATGACTCACTACACTGCCCGAACACCACTGCACTGCCCTAAACCCTGAAACTCCACCCCCAGCATGAGCCCCTACACTGCCCGAACACCACTGCAATGCCCTAAACCCTGAAAGACCACCCCCAGCAAGAAACCCTACATTGCCCGAACAACACTACACTGCCCTAAACCCTGAAACACCACCCCCAACAAGACCCCCTACATTGCCCGAATACCACTGCCCTTAACCCTGAAACACCACCCCTAGCAAGACCCCCTACACTGCCCAAACCCCACCCCCAGCAAGACCCCCTATACTGCCCATACACCACTGCACTACACTAAACCCTAAAACACCACCCCAGCACAACCCCCTACACTACCCAAACACAACTGCACTACCCTAAACCTTAAAACACCAGCCCCAACATGACCCCCTACACTGCCCGAACACCACTGCACTAAGCCCGAAAACACCAGCCCCAGCACGACCCCCTATACTACCCGAACCCCACTGCACTACCCTAAACCCTAAAACACCAGCCAGAGCATGACCCCTCACACTGCCCGAACACCACTGCACTGCCCTTAAACCTGAAACACCACCCCCAGGACCACCCCATTCACTGCCCGAACACCACTGCACTGCTCTAAACCCTGAAACACCACGACCCCATTCACTACCTGAACACCACTGCACTGCCCTAAACCCTGAAACACCACACCCAGCACGACCTTCTCCACTGCCCGAACACCAATGCAATGCCCTAAACCCTGAAACACCACCCCCAGCAAGACCCCCTACACTGCCCGAACACCACTGCACTGCCCTAAACCATGAAGCACCACCCCCAGGAATACCCCCTTGTTGGACTTGGCCCTTTTTGCAGGGTCATCCCTAAACTTTTTGCCTTCCTCCTGTATCTTCTCTGTCCTGTTGTTGGCTGTTTTATGACTCTGGGCACCTTACCACTGCTGATCAGTGCTAAGGTGCATATGCTCTCCCTATGGTAAAATGTATACATTGATTGGTGTCCATGTTTGGCTTATTTGGTTTACTATCAGCCCCTAGTAAAGCGCACCAGGAGTGCCAGGGCTTGTAAATACAAATGCTGCTGGTGGGCTTGCAGCACTGGTTGTGCCACCCACAGAAGCGGCCTAGTAAAATGTGTCTAGGGTCTGCCACTGCAGAACCTGCGCACAGTCTGGTACTGTCGCGCTGATTGCGCAAGTGCACCCACTTGCCAGTCCCTAAACCTTCCCTTAACTACATATTAGTCACCCCTCTGGTAGGCCCAAGGGCAGGGTGCATTGCAGGCATAAGGTAGGACATGCCCTGATGTGTGTGGCATGTCCTAATAGTGAATTACAGCCATTTTCGTTTTTCACTATTGAAGGCTACCTGCTCTCCATAGGCCAGAATGGGCTGCTGGAATTACTACACGCTGTAATCCCAGTGGACTCATAGAGCATGGTAGAAAGTTATATTTAGTATGCCTGAACTCAGAATAATAAAATAATTCTTTTAGTAAAGTTTATTTTAATATCCTGTGTTTGTAAATACTACTTTTAGAAAGTTAGTATTTACTGACCTGGCCATTTCAGTCCGCCTCTGCGCTGTGTGTGTGTGTTCTGCCTAGTAACAGGGAAGGAGCAGGGCTGGGGAATTCCAGGAGACAGGCTGGCTGCCAGGGGGTGGGTAGAGAGATTACACCAGGATGGGTGAGAGGAGTACACCTTGACTCTTGAATAGACCTGTGCTCTGCCAGCACAAAGCCGGCTCTGCCCCCTGTGGAGCGGCTGATGTCTCTGCCCTGCTGCTGAAAGGAAAGAGCAGAGTCACCACAACAAAGTGCTCCAAAACTGGACTGAGCCAGGCCCAGGCCCCCTGGCGACAAAGAACAAAAGATTTGCGCTTTAAAAGAAGGAGCCCTGCTCCTAAGAAATCAGATCCTGTTTACGCCAAGACGAACCTCTGCCTGAAGGAGAAGGACCTGGAGAAGCTGAAGGAGGAATACTGTCTCTCTGCCTAAGAGACTGGCCTGCAGTGGGTGCCTGTCTGCTGGAAGGAGAGGAAAAGACTACAGAAAAAGACTTTGATTCAACTTGTGCTTTTAAACCATCTCCAAGGACTTGCTGGTGAACTTGCCCCCTGATCTGCGCCCCAGGAACAGTGGGCGCTAACGGTCCCTCAGAAGAGGAGAAGTGCCTGGAAGCAATCCTGTGAAGCTGCGTGTCTTACACCAACAGGTTCATGATACTCTGCCCCAGGCCTCTGAAGCTCCAGGACACCCTATTAATCCTGGATCGTGGGTGCCGATTAAAAATTTTCAACGTCCTTCTATCAACAAGATCAGCGGTTCGAGTGAAAGGGAAAAATAATTGGATACACGCCATACATTGCAAGAGGATCCCTTTGCCCCTACCGTATGATCGGTGGGTCCAGGAGGGGATCGCTGACTCTGAGGCTGAGACTGTGCCTCGTTTTGTGCCTTTTAGCGATGCACGTGTAAAGGGAACAATTTCAGAGCAAGAAAGTGACGACATTCTGCAAGAAGCTATATCGCCATCAATTCGATTGGACACCACAGAGCCTGAACTCTTGTTTCAAGACCAGACAGTACCTGGGAAAAACAGGTATAATTTGAGGCCAAGGACTATGGACAAATACAAATTCTTTTCCTTTGATATTTTTGGATAGCGCAGCTCTCTCATTTGAGAAACTTTTCAATCTTTTATTTTTTGAACCACCATCCGGGTTAGCTGTAGGGTCGCGGCGCCAAGACTTTGGGGTACAAGCCGGAGACGTTAGGTCAATGGTTCTGGTTGGTCTAGGGCGTTCCCTGAACTGACAGGTGTACTCCTTAGCAGAAGATACTCATCCGCCGCGAACAGCACGATTAGAGGATGGAGTTTCTCGAGATGAAGAGACCCGCTGAGGAAACAAGTTTTAAGAGCAGAATATGTGAAATAATGAATAGCAAATGTTTTGTAGTATTATGTCTGTTTGTACTATCTAGCATAATGATGTTTTCTGTAGGTTGTGTATTATTGTCTTACCAAGTGCCATTTGTACCCACTGTACAGCCCACACCTCCTCCTACTATTTTTCCACACTCTTTTCACCCTCTGCCTGAACACGAACAAGCTAGACGTTCTGAATTTGTAAACAATTCATTTGTTCAACTCCTGCACCAGCACCAACTAGTTATGAACACAACGAATTGCTGGGTGTGTGGTTTGATGCCGCATACCATTGATAAGGGTATCCCATATCTAGTGCTGCCGTTTAGCTATAATGGTTCATCATGGGCATTCCAGACTATGTTTCTTTTTGCGCTTGAAACCTACTCCCCGCGACGACCGCGTTCCACTAGACTTAACTCGAACAATAAAGCCTTGATGAGAGGAGTTGCAGATATGAGTAGAGATATCGATGCATATACATCTATTCCCAAGGATGAGTTGCGAGCTTATGTAGGTTGGAACGCGACGGGGTATAGCATTAGTTTGGGCGAGAAACAGCGCAAAAGTTCATCCCCAATTTGGGTTGTACCACACATGGGTCGCCTTTGTTTACAAGGCAATGGACAAAATCCAAGAGCTCAACTAGGGAAGAGTGACTGTACTGAAACGTACACTTTTCCATCACAGTTTTCCCCTGCGTTTTTGGCTGCCAAGGGTACATACTTTGTTTGTAATGATTGAGCATATACATGGTTGCCCCCTGATTTCTCGGACACGTGTTATGTTGCGAATTTACTACCGCCGACATTTACTGCTGCCTCTGATTATCACAAGACCAGAGTTGTGAGAGGCGTTGTTAGTAAGGAGGATACTGCCGGTCAGGAAGCAGGAGACTTTTTTTGGGGTTTCCTGCCGTTTTGGGGACCAATGGTCAATAGTAGGAACCTGAGACAACTGACTCGTGTAGTTGAATCCACTGTTAATGTAACGGCCGGTGCCCTTGGTAACTTGACAGCTGAGCTCCAAGCGGATCGCCTCATGACGTTGCAAAACCGTATGGTTCTAGATGTCATACTTGCAGATCGTGGTGGGGTATGTACTGTTATCCAATCAAGCTGTTGTATTTTCATACCAGATAGCGTTCCGACAATCTATCAGGCCATCTCCAAACTGCATAAAATTTCTGAATCTATCCACATGGATAAAGGAGATTGGTCGGTAATGGGGTGGTTCTGGGAACTGATATCAGCTTGGGGATGGAAGATTCTAATAGTCATTGGAACGATCTTAGCCATTCTTTTCCTGTTCTGTCTATGTATACAGTGTGCTCCTGTAATGTGTAGCCTCTGTGTTACATCATGTGTAAGGAAACCTGTATCAAGGGACGAGCTAAGCAATAGGATGATGCTACAGCAACATCTCCATGACTTTGTAGATATGGACCTGGACTCAGATTAATATGAGTATAGTTGTTGCCTATGTAAGGGCAAAAGGAGGGTCTGTGGTACTGTAACTTTCGGAACCGTGTTGGAAGCATGGCCCTACCATACCGACTTCAGTATCAGCGAACCGCAAATGTCAAATGCGGTATGTATGAGTGTTTTCGTCATGTTTCACTGATGAATTCACCGTGCATACGATACCACATATTGAACCCTTGGGTTCCATTTTAGAACAGTAGCCATTTTGTGGTTGCCCTCACATAGGCTGCGCACTAAGGCCATGCCTAGGCCTAAAGGACACGTACACCTTCTGTGACTTCTCTCTGACCTGTGCAAACTGACTCCGCTGCCCGAGGTCAATTCTGTCCGGCCAGTTCCTTTTCTCGCGGCCTAATGTGATTAGCATCAGGGCTCGACCCATCATAAAGTCCTTGTCCGCACACGATCTCTGACTAAGCTATTTCACACCTGACTCTGTTTCCTACTTTATGGCTTGTTTTACGAGCAGGAGGTGCCCGTTTTATTGGGGTCCGCTGTTATCTGATGAGGGTTCTGAGCCTTGCTGGGTAAAATGACTGTATGCTTAATGAACTGAAATGTGGGATTGTCATTATGGCTCTGCTGTTTCTTTGAAACTAAAATATGTGGATGACCACTTGTAAAATAGGGGCGGTGTTGCCCGGAAGTGTAATATTCTGTATATAAGAAAGAACGGGTTTTTGGTTGGGAGCAGTCTCCTGAGAACATACATCATGTTGTACTTCTCGGATACCTGTGATTGGTCTGCAGCCAATAAAATACGATCTTTGATTTCATCTAGAAGACTCTGTGTTTCTGTCGGTCTGAAACAGGAAGAACCCGAAGTCTTAGGGTGTGTTCCCCTGCACCGCTGGGTTCTAAAAACCCGGTACTTCAGTACACTGCCCGAACACCACTGCACTGCCCTAAACTCTGAAATACCTGCCCCCGCACGACCCCCTACACTGCCCAAAAACCACTGCAAAGCCCTAAACCCTGAAACACCGCCCCAGGACGACCCCATACACTGCCCGAACACCACTGCACTGCCCTAAACCCTGAAACACCACCCCCAGCATGACCCCCTACAAAGCCCGAACACCACTGCACTTCGCTAAACCCTGAAACACCACTCACAGTATATCCCCCTACACTACCTGAACACCAATGCTCTGCCCTAAACCCTGAAACACCACCCCCAGCAAGAACTGCTACACTACCCGAACACCACTGCACCGCCCTAAAGCCTGAAACACTACCCCCAGCATGACCCCCTACACTACCCGAACACCACTGCACCGTCCTAAACCTTGAAACACCCCCCCAGCACAACCCCCTACACTCCCCGAACACCACTGCACCGCCCTAAACCCTGAACCACCACCCCCAGCATGACCCCCTACACTGCCCGAACACCACTGCACCGCCCTAAACCCTGAAACACCAGCCCCCGCACGACCCCTACGCTGCCCAAACACCACTGCACTGCCCTAAACCCTGAAACACCAGCCCCCACACGACCCTCTACACTGCCCAAACACCACTGTACTGCCCTAAACCCTGAAACACCAGCCCCCGCACGACCCCCTACACTGTCCGAAAACCACTGCAAAGATATAAATCCTGAAACACCACTCCAGCATGACCCACTACACTGCCCGAACACCACTGCACTGCCCTAAACCCTGAAACTCCACCCCCAGCATGAGCCCCTACACTGCCCGAACACCACTGCAATGCCCTAAACCCTGAAAGACCACCCCCAGCAAGAAACCCTACATTGCCCGAACAACACTGCACTGCCCTAAACCCTGAAACACCACCCCCAGCAAGACCCCCTACATTGCCCGAATACCACTGCCCTTAACCCTGAAACACCACCCCTAGCAAGACCCCCTACACTGCCCAAACCCCACCCCCAGCAAGACCCCCTACACTGCCCATACACCACTGCACTACACTAAACCCTAAAACACCACCCCAGCACAACCCCCTACACTACCCAAACACGACTGCACTACCCTAAACCTTAAAACACCAGCCCCAACATGACCCCCGACACTGCCCGAACACCACTGCACTAAGCCCGAAAACACCAGCCCCAGCACGACCCCCTATACTACCCGAACCCCACTGCACTACCCTAAACCCTAAAACACCAGCCAGAGCATGACCCCTCACACTGCCCGAACACCACTGCACTGCCCTTAAACCTGAAACACCACCCCCAGGACCACCCCATTCACTGCCCGAACACCACTGCACTGCTCTAAACCCTGAAATACCACGACCCCATTCACTACCTGAACACCACTGCACTGCCCTAAACCCTGAAACACCACACCCAGCACGACCTTCTCCACTGCCCGAACACCAATGCAATGCCCTAAACCCTGAAACACCACCCCCAGCAAGACCCCCTACACTGCCCGAACACCACTGCACTGCCCTAAACCATGAAGCACCACCCCCAGGAATACCCCCTTGTTGGACTTGGCCCTTTTTGCAGGGTCATCCCTAAACTTTTTGCCTTCCTCCTGTATCTTCTCTGACCTGTTGTTGGCTGTTTTATGACTCTGGGCACCTTACCACTGCTGATCAGTGCTAAGGTGCATATGCTCTCCCTATGGTAAAATGTATACATTGATTGGTGTCCATGTTTGGCTTATTTGGTTTACTATCAGCCCCTAGTAAAGCGCACCAGGAGTGCCAGGGCTTGTAAATACAAATGCTGCTGGTGGGCTTGCAGCACTGGTTGTGCCACCCACAGAAGCGGCCTAGTAAAATGTGTCTAGGGTCTGCCACTGCAGAACCTGCGCACAGTCTGGTACTGTCGCGCTGATTGCGCAAGTGCACCCACTTGCCAGTCCCTAAACCTTCCCTTAACTACATATTAGTCACCCCTCTGGTAGGCCCAAGGGCAGGGTGCATTGCAGGCATAAGGTAGGACATGCCCTGATGTGTGTGGCATGTCCTAATAGTGAATTACAGCCATTTTCGTTTTTCACTATTGAAGGCTACCTGCTCTCCATAGGCCAGAATGGGCTGCTGGAATTACTACACGCTGTAATCCCAGTGGACTCATAGAGCATGGTAGAAAGTTATATTTAGTATGCCTGAACTCAGAATAATAAAATAATTATTTTAGTAAAGTTTATTTTAATATCCTGTGTTTGTAAATACTACTTTTAGAAAGTTAGTATTTACTGACCTGGCCATTTCAGTCCGCCTCTGCGCTGTGTGTGTGTGTTCTACCTAGTAACAGGGAAGGAGCAGGGCTGGGGAATTCCAGGAGACAGGCTGGCTGCCAGGTGGTGGGTAGAGAGATTACACCAGGATGGGTGAGAGGAGTACACCTTGACTCTTGAATAGACCTGTGCTCTGCCAGCACAAAGCCGGCTCTGCCCCCTGTGGTGCGGCTGATGTCTCTGCCCTGCTGCTGAAAGGAAAGAGCAGAGTCACCACAACAAAGTGCTCCAAAACTGGACTGAGCCAGGCCCAGGCCCCCTGGCGACAAAGAACAAAAGATTTGCGCTTTAAAAGAAGGAGCCCTGCTCCTAAGAAATCAGATCCTGTTTACGCCAAGACGAACCTCTGCCTGAAGGAGAAGGACCTGGAGAAGCTGAAGGAGGAATACTGTCTCTCTGCCTAAGAGACTGGCCTGCAGTGGGTGCCTGTCTGCTGGAAGGAGAGGAAAAGACTACAGAAAAAGACTTTGATTCAACTTGTGCTTTTAAACCATCTCCAAGGACTTGCTGGTGAACTTGCCCCCTGATCTGCGCCCCAGGAACAGTGGGCGCTACCGGTCCCTCAGAAGAGGAGAAGTGCCTGGAAGCAATCCTGTGAAGCTGACTCCCAGAAAACCTGTGTGCCTCTACCCCTTTCCCAGCACCGCGACATCTGCCACCTGGGGCTACCACGAGCACCGCCAGGACCTGTCCAACTGGTCCCAGCACCGCAAGTACCTGCCCCTCCGAGCCGTAGCTCGCACCGCAAGGAAAGGACCCTGAGTGCCTGCGCACCGAGCCTTGGCGACCCCGCGCCGCTGAGATCACCGCGAGGACCTGCAATCTACTGGTGATCAACTGAGAAGCCGTCGGCGCTGCAACGCGCTAAGGATTGCCCCGGAGCTGCCTTCCCCTCCTCTGCCTTCTATCGTGTGGCTGAGACCTTCTGCGAGGGTGCCACGAAGCACCGCCGCCCTCTGACCTTGAGGGACGACACCGCGACGTGGGACCCCTCCCCGTGGAAACCCGAGGCTGCCGTGGCCATCCCCGTGAGGAAAAGAAGGTATTTGGGACAATCGCGCTAAAAGTACAGCCCGTCCTTGCCTACGTACGAGCCGTACTTGCTTTGGAACTATTTGGGAGCTGTGCGCAGAAATACAGCCGTACTTGCCTTTACTTTGAACCGTACTGGCCTCTGCAATATTATAGTTCGAGCCGTCCCTGGCTTTAGTTCGAACCGTACTGGCCCCTGCAGTATTATAGTTTGAGCCGAACAGCATTGAAACCTATTGCCGGTGCTCACGCGGGAAGCGTGAGACTCGGCAAGCGTACTCGTGCTCATGCGAGAAGCGTGAGAAACGGCAAGACACCTCTAAAAACTTGTACAAAGCATAACAAAGGCGCTACGAAGAACGCAGAACCCCCAAAAAGCTTATTTTGATCAGAACTGTGCCCTTTTTAATAACTGTGGGCTACATTTTAAGCATTTAAAGAGTAACTGGATTAGTACTTACAAGAGAACTGTATTTTATCAACCTGCCTACAAAAGAAAGCTTTTATATAAAGAACTTTATTTTGATATAACTACAGCCTTGTGTGTTTGTGTGGTGGGGTGGTGATTATTGTGTGGGACAACTTGAACGCTTAACCTAATGCCCTCTGGAAATCAAGCCTGACTGCTCGCGCCATGTTACCTAGAAGATGAGCAGGGGTTATTTTTAAAGAGGTGATCCTACACCCTGACTTAGATGAAACGGGTCCCTGCTTGTCGCAAGTGCATACCTGCGCCAACCAGAGACCCCGGATTCTAACATTGGTGGCAGCGGTGAGGATTTACGGATTTGCGTTCTTGGTGTCTGCGCAGTGATTACTAACCATTGCACAGTGAGGACAGTCCTTTAGCTTGAGCCACAGAACTTTTTATTTTGCTTGCGAAGAGAAGAAGATCCCTTGTGTTTGGAGTCATGCCGGGCCCAAACAGCATAGAGAAAACCGCGCTGAAAGCCTGGATTGAATCAAGGGGTGCAACCAAGGAAGTTACACCATTGAAACCAGCGGGAAGCGTTCGCAGTTTTGGTAGAGACCTGTCGCCAGAGGAGCTGGCAGACAGGCCGCCAGGGATCATGAATTGAAGTTGGCAGAGCTGGAAGTAAAAAGCCAATTGGAACTAGAAAGCAAGAAGCTGGCTCTGGAAGAAAAGAAAATGCAAATGGAGCATGACTTTATAATGAGGAAATATGATATGGAGCTCGAGAGGCTTGAGGCCATGAGTGTCTCAGCCCAGCAGCAAGAAAGGTGCGTAGCTCAGAGATTGAGCTTTTCTGAGTGGGAGGAGGAATCCAGCTCAGATGGTGGCAGCAGTATTGAATTTTCTAGTGCTGAGAGAGTAGTACGCACACCCAGAGATGTGGCGCCTGACTTGAGGGAGGGGGTTAACACACCAGGAGGTTCAAGGGCATGAGGTAGCTCCAGTAGTGCGCAGTATCCCTGAAGGGAATAGGGTAACTGGTGCAGGGGTTCATGGTCCTAGTGGCGGGAGGGACACTCTACTGACTCTAGATGAGAGGTGCAGGGAGAGGGGTTTCCCCAAAATTGAAGTCCTGGTAGGTGAGTGCGAAGGCTGCCCCGAAGAGTGTGGGTTGTGTGACAGAGACAGTCAGATACTGTCTTGCCAGTCTCAGTAGAGTGGTGTGGAGTACGTGTGTGAGGCTCTGGATGGTAAGGTGAAGGCTAGTTTGGTTAACCCTGCTAGGGGGCTGTGTGATCCAATTGTGGGAGAGCATATTTTAAGTCCCTGTTTTCCAGAGCTATGTCAACACCTGTTGGAGAGTGAGTTCTCTGACTGCAGGGAGCTCACATTGGAGGCAGACCTTTTGGTGGATTCCAGAGGGTCTGGAGAGGCATTGGGGAGTGACCCCGTGGGGAGTGGCTCAGGTGTCTTCCAACCCAGAGTGGTGGAAGTGGTGCAGAGTAGCCCAGCTAGGTCCCATGGTAGTGGGAGGGGTGTAGGGGCTCACGTCCTGTCTCAGTGGAGAAGGAGTGAGTGTGGGGCTGCGTGCCCCCAGGTGCCCAAAACCCAGTCTCAGAGCCTGGATGGTTCTTTAAGGGAACACCAGGCGGGGAGCCTAGGCTGCCCTGATGGGCCGCCCGTTGAGGGGGATCCCCTAGTGTCTGGTGGACGGGGAGTGTCTGTAAGCAGGCCTCCATCAGTTCTGGTGTCTGCAGTACCGCTCCAGTTGGGAGGGTGCAGAGGTCCAGATTGAGGGGTGAGAGGGGGAAAGAGTCTCCAGTGGAAAAACCAGTGGGTCAGGGGCCAGCCAGAAGGGCTGCGTCACCAGTGAAGGACCATGGTGACACCACTTCTGTCCTGGGGGATCTTCAGGCACTGTCGGATGGACAGGGGTCGGGAGATCAACACCAGGCAGACTGTCATACGACACATGAGTTATGTGTCACCCTCAGGGGGGGCATGCGTGCTCCCCGGGAAGTCCTGGTGCGCCAGGCGAGCGTTCAACCGCATGGGTTGGTCCCAGGGTTGGGAAGCCAGGTTCAGGTGTTGTCTGACCTGGAGGGTGGGACTACTGTAATCAGTGTCCTGACCCATGTTGCTTCTGGGGGTACCACTCCAGGTGGGAGTGGGCAGTACTCTGGAAGGGGGTGCAGAGGGAGGGAGTCCTCGCCTCTGACCCCAGTGCAGCCTGAGGGCTTAGACCCTAGACTGGAGAGCCAGGGTCAGGTGTTGTCTGACCTGGAGGGAGGGACATCTGTAACCAGTGTTCCTACCAGTCTGTCTTCTAGGTGTACCACTCCAGGTGGGAGGGTACAGCCGTCTGGAAGGGGGTGCAGAGGGAGGGAGACCTCGCCTCTGACCCCGGCTCAACTGAAGGGTTTAGACCCTAGGTTGGAGGGCCAGGTTCAGGGTGTCCCCCCTGACCGGGACGCCCAGTTGCAGGATAGA
The DNA here is from genome assembly GCF_964204655.1 of Triturus cristatus. Taxonomy (NCBI): domain Eukaryota; kingdom Metazoa; phylum Chordata; class Amphibia; order Caudata; family Salamandridae; genus Triturus; species Triturus cristatus. Next base: position 1,264,868,834 of record NC_140579.1, on the reverse strand, counting down.
ACCCCTGAACTGGTGGGCGAATTGCGCAGGATCCCTGCCACAGGTGCCCTGGCAATTCTGGAAGGGGGTACCACTCCAGGTGGGAGGGTACAGAGCCCCAAGGAGGAGGACCGGGTGTGGGAGAGGCCACCCCCGTCTTTGGTCCAGCCGCCAGATACAGTCCTGGGGCTGGTAGGTCAGTGCCAGGATGTCATACCTGACCTGACAAGGGGGAGAATGGACAAAGGGTGCCAAGCACCTGGGGCTACTGCCCCCCACTTCCTGGCGCCACAGAGGTTTGAGAGCCCTGAGAGGCATACGGCCTGGGTCTCATCCCTGACTACTGTCAGTGGCCGCTGTAGCATTTTGCTGTCTGTCTGTTGGGACACACCTGTGGGCCAGTTAAGGTTAGGTGTTGCACAGGTGGTGTCCACAGGTGAGGAGAAGGGTTCCCCATGGATTGGCTTGGTGGGCCCTGAGAGTATGGACAGAGGAAGTCCAATAGGTTCAGATTGGCATAGAACTGGAGTCTGCCCCTGCAGTTGCGGGCCAGGTCCTTGTTCTATTGCCCCAAGCAGGGAAGACCATCACGGTGGTGATTGGTCTACCCTGCGTTTTGGCTGGAAGGGGGTTGTGTTGGACTTGGCCCTTTTTGCAGGGTCATCCCTAAACTTTTTGCCTTCCTCCTGTATCTTCTCTGACCTGTTGTTGGCTGTTTTATGACTCTGGGCACCTTACCACTGCTGATCAGTGCTAAGGTGCATATGCTCTCCCTATGGTAAAATGTATACATTGATTGGTGTCCATGTTTGGCTTATTTGGTTTACTATCAGCCCCTAGTAAAGTGCACCAGGAGTGCCAGGGCTTGTAAATACAAATGCTGCTGGTGGGCTTGCAGCACTGGTTGTGCCACCCACAGAAGCGGCCTAGTAAAATGTGTCTAGGGTCTGCCACTGCAGAACCTGTGCTCAGTCTGGTACTGTCGCGCTGATTGCGCAAGTGCACCCACTAAACCTTTCCTTAACTACATATTAGTCACCCCTCTGGTAGGCCCAAGGGCAGGGTGCATTGTAGGCATAAGGTAGGACATGCCCTGATGTGTGTGGCATGTCCTAATAGTGAATTACAGCCATTTTCGTTTTTCACTATTGAAGGCTACCTGCTCTCCATAGGCCAGAATGGGCTGCTGGAATTACTACACGCTGTAATCCCAGTGGACTCATAGAGCATGGTAGAAAGTTATATTTAGTATGCCTGAACTCAGAATAATAAAATACTTCTTTTAGTAAAGTTTATTTTATTATCCTGTGTTTGTAAATACTACTTTTAGAAAGTTAGTATTTACTGACCTGGTCATTTCAGTCCGCCTCTGCGCTGTGTGTGTGTTCTGCCTAGTAACAGGGAAGGAGCAGGGCTGGGGAATTCCAGGAGACAGGCTGGCTGCCAGGTGGTGGGTAGAGAGATTACACCAGGATGGGTGGGAGGAGTACACCTTGACTCTTGAATAGACCTGTGCTCTGCCAGCACAAAGCCGGCTCCGCCCCCTGTGGAGCGGATGATGTCTCTGCCCTGCTGCTGAAAGGAAAGAGCAGAGTCAGCACAACAACGTGCTCCAAAACTGGACTGAGCCAGGCCCAGGCCCCCTGGCGACAAAGAACAAAAGATTTGCGCTTTAAAAGAAGGAGCCCTGCTTCTAAGAAATCAGATCCTGTTTACGCCAAGACGAACCTCTGCCTGAAGGAGAAGGACCTGGAGAAGCTGAAGGAGGAACACTGTCTCTCTGCCTAAGAGACTGGCCTGCAGTGGGTGCCTGTCTGCTGGAAGGAGAGGAAAAGACTACAGAAAAAGACTTTGATTCAACTTGTGCTTTTAAACAATCTCCAAGGGCTTGCTGGTGAACTTGCCCCCTGATCAGCGCCCCAGGAACAGTGGGCGCTACCTCTCGCTCAGAAGAGGAGAAGTGCCTGGAAGCAATCCTGTGAAGCTGACTCCCAGAAAACCTGTGTGCCTCAACCCCTTTCCCAGCACCGCGACATCTGCCACCTGGGGCTACCACGAGCACCGCCAGGACCTGTCCAACTGGTCCCAGCACCGCAAGTACCTGCCCCTCCGAGCCGTAGCTCGCACTGCAAGGAAAGGACCCTGAGTGCCTGCGACCCGCGCCGCCGAGATCACCGCGAGGACCTGCAATCTACTGGTGATCTACTGAGAAGCCGTCGGCGCTGCAACGCGCTAAGGATTGCCCCGGAGCTGCCTTCCCCTCCTCTGCCTTCTATCGTTTGGCTGAGACCTTCTGCGAGGGTGCCACGAAGCACCGCCGCCCTCTGATCTTGAGGGACGACACCGCGACGTGGGACCCCTCCCCGTGGAAACCCGAGGCTGCCGTGACCATCTCCGTGAGGAAAAGAAGGTATTTGGGACAATCGCGCTAAAAGTACGGCCCGTACTTGCCTACGTACGAGCCGTACCTGCTTTGGAACTATTTGGGAGCTGTGCGCAGAAATACGGCCCGTACTTGCCGTTGTACGGACCGTACTGGCCTCTGCATTATTATAGTTTGAGCCGTACCTGCCTTTAGTTTGAACCGTACTGGCCTCTGCAATATTATAGTTCGAGCCGTACCTGCCTTCAGTTTGAACCGTACTGGCCTCTGCAATATTATAGTTCGAGCCGTCCCTGGCTTTAGTTCGAACCGTACTGGCCCCTGCAGTATTATAGTTTGAGCCGAACAGCATTGAAACCTATTGCCGGTGCTCACGCAGGAAGCGTGAGACTCGGCAAGCGTACTCCTGCTCACGCGAGAAGCATGAGAAACGGCAAGACACCTCTAAAAACTTGTACAAAGCATAACAAAGGCGCTACGAAGAACGCAGAACCCCCAAAAAGCTTATTTTGATCAGAACTGTGCCCTTTTTAATAACTGTGGACTACATTTTAAGCATTTAAAGAGTAACTGGATTAGTACTTACAAGAGAACTGTATTTTATCAACCTGCCTACAAAGAAAGCTTTTATATAAAGAACTTTATTTTGATATAACTACAGCCTTGTGTCTTTGTGTGGTGGGGTGGTGATTATTGTGTGGGACAACTTGAACGCTTAACCTGATGCCCTCTGGAAATCTAGCCTGACTGCTCGCGCCACGTTACCTAGAGGGTGAGCAGGGGTTATTTTTAAAGAGGTGATCCTTTGCCCTGACTTAGAGGAAAGGGTCCCTGCTTGTCGCAAGTGCATACCTGTGCCAACCAGAGACCCCGGATTCTAACACCCCTACACTGCCCGAACACCTCCGCCCTAAACCCAAAAACACCCCCCCCCAGCAAGACCCCCTACACTGCCCGAACACCACTGCCCTAAACCCTGAACCACCACCCCCAGCAAGACCCCCTACACTGCCCGAATACCACTGCCCTAAACCCTGAAACACCACCCCTGCAAGACCCCCTACACTGCCCGAACACCACTGCACTGCCCTAAACCCTGAACCACCAGCCCCAGCACGACCCCCTACAATGCCCAAATCCCTATAAGACCACCCCAGCACGTCTCCCTACACTGCCCGAACCCCCGTGCACGGCCCAAAACCCTGAAACACTAGCCCAAGCACGACCCCCTATACTGCCCGAGCACCACTGCACTGCCCTAAACCCTGAAACACTAGCCCCAGCATGACCCCCTACACTGCCCGAACATCACTGCACTGCCCTAAACCCTGAAACACTAGCCCCAGCACTACCCGCTACACTGCCTGAACACCACTGCACTGCCATAAACCCTGAAACACCAGCCCCAGCACGACCCCTGACACTGCCCGAACACCACTGCACTACCCTAAACCCTGAAACGCCAGCCCCTGCACGACCCCCTATCACTGCCTGAACACCACTGCACTACCCTATACCCTAAAACACCAGCCCCAGCATGACCCACTACACAGCCCCAACACCACTGCACTGCCCTAAGCACTATAACACCAGCCCCAGCATAACCCCTACACTGCCCGAACATCACTGCACCGCCCTAAACCTTAAAACACCAGCCCGTGCACAACTCCTCACACTGCCTGGACACCACTGCACTGCCCTAAACCCAACACCACACCTGCATGACCCCCTTCACTGCCCGAACACCACTGCACTGCCCTAAACCCTGAAACACCACCCCAGCACGACCCCATACACTGCCCGAACACCACTGCACTGCACTAAACCCTGAAACACCAGCCCCCCCACAACCCCCTACACTGCCCGAACACCATTGCACTGCTCTAAACCCTGAAACACCACTCCAGCATGACCCACTACACTGCCCAAACACCACTGCACTGTCCTAAGCCCTAAAATACCAGCCCCAGCACGACCCCCTACACTGCACGAACACCACTGCACTGCCCTAAACCCTAAAGCACCAGCCTGAGTACGACCCCTCACACTGCCAGAACACCACCGCACTGCTCTAAACCCTGAAACACCACACCTCTGCACGTCCCCCTACACTACCCGAATAACACTGCACTGCCCGAAACCCTGAAAACACCCCCCCAGCAAGACCCCCTACACTGCCCTAACACCACTGCCCTAAACCCTGAAACACCACCCCCAGCAAGACCCCCTACACTTCCCAAAATCCAATGCACTGCCCTAAACCCTCACATCATGAACCCCTACACTGCTCGAACACCACTGCACTGCCCTAAACCTTGAAACACCACCCCCACCACGACCCCCTACACTGCCCGAACACCACTGCACTGCCCTAAACCCTGAAACACCACCGCCAGTACGTCCCCCTACACTGCCTAAACACCACTGCTCTGCACTAAACCCTGAAACACCACCCCCAGCAAGACCCCCTACACCGACCGAAAACCACTGCCCTAAACCCGGAACCACCACCTGTAGCAAGACCCCCTACATTGCCCGAATACCACTGCCCTAAACCCTAAAACACCACCCCCTTGAAGACCCCCTACACAGCCCGAACACAAATGCACTGCTCTAAACCCTGAAACACCACCCCCAGAAAGACCCCCTACACTGCCCGAACACCACTGCTCTGCCCTAAACCCTGAAACACCATCCCCAGCACAACCCACTACTCTGCCCAAACACCTCTGCACTGCCCAAAACTCTAAAACACCAACCCAGCATGTCCCACTACACTGCCCGAACACCACTACACGGCCCAAAACCTTGAAACACTTGCCCCAGCACGACCCCCTATACTGCCCGAACACCACTGCACTGCCCTAACCCCTGAAACCCACCCCCAGCAAGAACCCCCTACACTGCCCGAACACCACTGCACTGCCCTAAACCCTGAAACCCACCCCCAGCAAGATTGCCTACACTTCCCGAAAACCAATGCACTGCCCTAAACCCTGAAACACCACCCCCAGCAAGAACCCCCTACACTGCCCGAACACCACTGCACTGCCCTAAACCCTGAAACCCACCCCTAGCAAGATCGCCTACACTTCCCGAAAACCAATGCACTGCCCTAAACCCTGAAACACCACCCCCTGCTTGACCCCCTACACTGCCCGAACACCACTGTACTGCCTTGAACCCTGAAACACCACCCACATCATGAACCCCTACACTGTCCTAACACCAGTGCCCTAAACCCAAAAACAAGACCTCCAACAAGTCCCCCTACACTGCTCGAACACCACTGCACTGCCCTAAACCTTGAAACACCACCCCCACCACGACCCCCTACACTGCCCGAACACCACTGCACTGCCCTAAACCCTGAAACACCACCCCCAGTACATCCCCCTACACTGCCTGAACACCAATGCTCTGCCCTAAACCCTGAAACAACAGCACGACCCCCTACACTGCCGAACACCACTGCGTCACCCTAAACCCTGAAATACCACCCCAGCAAGAACCCCTACACTACCCGAACACCACTGCACCGCCCTAAACTCTGAAACACTACCCCCAGCACGACCCCCTACACTACCCGAACACCACTGCACCGCTCTAAACCCTGAAACACCACCCCCAGCACAACCCCCTACAGTGCCTTAACACCACTGCACTACAGTAAACCCTAAAACCCCAGCCCCAGCATGACCCCCTACACTGCCCGAACACCACTGCACCGCCCTAAACTCCAAAACACCACACCCAGCACGACCCCCTACACTGCCCGAACACCACTGCACTGCCCTAAACCCTGAAACACCACGACCCCATTCACGGCCCGAACACCACTGCACTGCCCTAAACCCTGAAACACCACAAACAGCACGACCCCCTACACTGCCCGAACACCACTGTAATGCACTAAACCCTGAAACACAACCCCCAGCAAGACCCCCTACACTGCCCGAACACCACTGCACTGCCCTAAACCCTGAACCACCACCCCCAGCAAGACGCCCTACACTGTCCAAATACCACTGCCCTAAGCCCTGAAACACCACCGCCTGCAAGACCCCCTACACTGCCTGAAAACCACTGCACTGCCCTAAACCCTGAAACACCAACCCCAGCACAACCCCCTACACTGCCCAAACACCACTGCTCTGCCCTAAACCCTGAAACACCACCCGCAGAAAGACGCCCTACACTGCCCGAACACCATGACCCTAAACCCTGAAACACCACCTCCAGCAAGACCCCCTACACTGGCCGAACACCACTGCACTGCCCTAAACACTGAAACACCACCGCACCACAACCCATTACTCTGCCCGAACACCACTGCACTGCCCTAAACCCTAAAATACCAACACCTGCACGACCCCCTACACTGCCCGAACACCACTGCACTACCCTAAGCCCTGAAACACCAGCCCCTGCACGACCCCCTACACTGCCGAAACACTGCTGCACTGCCCTAAACCCTGAAACACCACCCCCAGCATGACCCCCTACACTGCCGAACACCACTGCACTGCCCTAAACACTGAAACACCAGACCCAGCACGACCCCCTACACTGCCCAAACACCACTGCACTGCCCTAACCGCTAAAACACCACCCCAGCATGACCCTGAACACCGCAGCACTGCCCTAAACCCTGATACACCACCCCCCAGAAAGAAGCCCTACACTGCCCGAACACCACTGCACTGCCCTAAACCCTGAAATACCACCCGCAGAAAGACGCCCTACATTGCCCGAACACCACTGCTCTGCCCTAAACCCTGAAACACCAGCACCAGCACGACCCCTACACTGCCCGAACACCACTGCACTGCCCTAAACCCTGATACACCACCCCCAGAAAGAAGCCCTACACTGCCCGAACACCACTGCGCTGCCCTAAACCCTGAAACACCACCCCCTGCACGACCCCCTACACTGCCCGAACATCACTGCACTGCCCTAAACCCTGAAACACCACCCCAGCAAGACCCCCTACACTGCCAGAACACCACTGCACTGCCCTAAACCCTGAAAAACAACCCCTGCTCGACCCCCTACACTACCCGAACACCACTGCACTACCCTAAACCCAAAAACACCACCCCCAGCACAACCCCCTACAGTGCCTGAACACCACTTTACTACCGTAAACCCTAAAACACCATCCCCAGCACGACCCCCTACACTGCCTGAACACCACTGCACTGCCCAAAACCCTGAAACGCCAGCCCCTGCACGACCCCCTATCACTGCCTGAACACCACTGCACTACCCTATACCCTAAAACACCAGCCCCAGCATGACCCACTACACAGCCCCAACACCACTGCACTGCCCTAAGCGCTATAACACCAGCCCCAGCATAACCCCTACACTGCTCGAACATCACTGCACCGCCCTAAACCTTAAAACACCAGCCCGTGCGCAACTCCTCACACTGCCTGGACACCACTGCACTGCCCTAAACCCAACACCACACCTGCATGACCCCCTTCACTGCCCGAACACCACTGCACTGCCCTAAACCCTGAAACACCACCCCAGCATGACCCCATACACTGCCCGAACACCACTGCACTGCACTAAACCCTGATACACCAGCCCCCCCACAACCCCCTACACTGCCCGAACACCATTGCACTGCTCTAAACCCTGAAACACCACTCCAGCATGACCCCCTACACTGCCCAAACACCACTGCACTGTCCTAAGCCCTAAAACACCAGCCCCAGCACGACCCCCTACACTGCACGAACACCACTGCACTGCCCTAAACCCTAAAGCACCAGCCTGAGTACGACCCCTCACACTGCCAGAACACCACCGCACTGCTCTAAACCCTGAAACACCACACCTCTGCACGTCCCCCTACACTACCCGAATAACACTGCACTGCCCGAAACCCTGAAAACACCCCCCCAGCAAGACCCCCTACACTGCCCTAACACCACTGCCCTAAACCCTGAAACACCACCCCCAGCAAGACCCCCTACACTTCCCAAAATCCAATGCACTGCCCTAAACCCTGAAACACCACCCCCTGCATGACCCCCTGCACTGCCCGAACACCACTGCACTGCCTCAAACCCTGAAACACCACTCACATCATGAACCCCTACACTGCTCGAACACCACTGCACTGCCCTAAACCTTGAAACACCACCCCCACCATGACCCCCTACACTGCCCGAACACCACTGCACTGCCCTAAACCCTGAAACACCACCGCCAGTACGTCCCCCTACACTGCCTAAACACCACTGCTCTGCACTAAACCCTGAAACACCACCCCCAGCAAGACCCCCTACACCGACCGAAAACCACTGCCCTAAACCCGGAACCACCACCTGTAGCAAGACCCCCTACATTGCCCGAATACCACTGCTCTAAACCCTGAAACACCACCCCCAGAAAGACCCCCTACACTGCCCGAACACCACTGCTCTGCCCTAAACCCTGAAACACCATCCCCAGCACAACCCACTACTCTGCCCAAACACCTCTGCACTGCCCAAAACTCTAAAACACCAACCCAGCATGTCCCACTACACTGCCCGAACACCACTACACGGCCCAAAACCTTGAAACACTTGCCCCAGCACGACCCCCTATACTGCCCGAACACCACTGCACTGCCCTAACCCCTGAAACACCAGCCCCCGAACGACCCCCTACAGTGCCCGAACACCACTGCACTGCCCTAAACCCTGAAACACCACCCCCAGCAAGAACCCCCTACACTGCCCGAACACCACTGCACTGCCCAAAACCCTGAAACCCACCCCCAGCAAGATCCCCTACACTTCCCGAAAACCAATGCACTGCCCTAAACCCTGAAACACCACCCCCTGCTTGACCCCCTACACTGCCCGAACACCACTGTACTGCCTTGAACCCTGAAACACCACCCACATCATGAACCCCTACACTGTCCTAACACCAGTGCCCTAAACCCAAAAACACCACCTCCAGCAAGTCCCCCTACACTGCTTGAACACCACTGCACTGCCCTAAACCTTGAAACACCACCCCCACCACGACCCCCTACACTGCCCGAACACCACTGCACTGCCCTAAACCCTGAAACACCACCCCCAGTACATCCCCCTACACTGCCTGAACACCAATGCTCTGCCCTAAACCCTGAAACAACAGCACGACCCCCTACACTGCCGAACACCACTGCGTCACCCTAAACCCTGAAATACCACCCCAGCAAGAACCCCTACGCTACCCAAACACCACTGCACCGCCCTAAACTCTGAAACACTACCCCCAGCACGACCCCCTACACTACCCGAACACCACTGCACCGCTCTAAACCCTGAAACACCACCCCCAGCACAACCCCCTACAGTGCCTTAACACCACTGCACTACAGTAAACCCTAAAACACCAGCCCCAGCACGACCCCCTACACTGCCCAAACACCACTGCACCGCCCTAAACTCCAAAACACCACACCCAGCACGACCCCCTACACTGCCCAAACACCACTGCACTGCCCTAAACCCTGAAACACCACGACCCTATTCACGGCCCGAATACCACTGCACTGCCCTAAACCCTGAAACACCACAAACTGCACGACCCCCTACACTGCCCGAACACCACTGCAATGCACTAAACCCTGAAACACAACCCCCAGCAAGACCCCCTACACTGCCTGAAAACCACTGCACTGCCCTAAACCCTGAACCACCACCCCCAGCAAGACGCCCTACACTGTCCAAATACCACTGCCCTAAACCCTGAAACACCACCCCCTGCAAGACCCCCTACACTGCCTGAAAACTACTGCACTGCCCTAAACCCTGAAACACCAACCCCAGCACAACCCCCTACACTGCCCAAACACCACTGCTCTGCCCTAAACCCTGAAACCCACCCCGCACAACCCATTACTCTGTCCGAACACCACTGCACTGCCCAAAACACTAAAACACCACCTCAGCAGGTCCTCCTACACTGCCCGAACACCACTGCACAGCCCAAAACCCTGAAACACTAACCCAAGAACGACCCCCTATACTGCCCAAACACCACTGCACTGCCCTAAGCCCTGAAACACTAGCCCCAGCATGACCCCCTACACTGCCCGAACACCACTACACTGCACTAAACCCTGAAACACCAGCCCCTGCACGACCCCCTACACTGCCCGAACACCACTTCACTGCCCTAAACCCTGAAACACCAGCCTGAACACGACTCCTCACACTGCCCGAACACCACTGCACTGCCCTATACCCTGAAACACCACAACCCGTACGACCCCTTCACTGCCCGAACACCACTGCACTGCCCTAAGCCCTGAAACACCACCCCCAGCTCGACCCCCTACACTGCCAGAACACCACTGCAGTGCCCTAAACCCTGAAACACCACCCCCAGCACGACCCCCTACACTGCCCGAACACCACGGCACTGCCCTAAACACTGAAATACCACCCTCAGCACGACCCCCTACACTGCCCGAATAACACTGCAATGCCCTAAACCCTGAAACACCACCCCCAGCAAGAACCCCTACTCTGCCCGAACACCACTGCACTGCCCTAAACCCTGAAACATCACCCCCAGCATGATCCCCTACACTGCGCGAACAACACTGCACTGCCCTAATCCCTGAAACACCAGCCTGAACACGACTCCTCACACTGCCCGAACACCTCTGCACTGCCCTAAACCCTGAAACACCACAACCCGCACGACCCCCTACACTGCCCGAACACCACTGCAGTGCCCTAAACCCTGAAGCACCACCCCAGCACGACCCCCTACACTGCCCAAACACCACTGCTCTGCCCTAAACCCTGAAACACCCCCCCGCACAACCCATTACTCTGTCCGAACACCACTGCACTGCCCAAAACACTAAAACACCACCTCAGCAGGTCCTCCTACACTGCTCGAACACCACTGCACTGCCCTAAACACTGAAACACAACCCCCAGCACGACTCCCTACACTCCCCGAACACCAATGCACTGCCCTAAACCCTGAAACATCACACCCAGCAAGACCCCCTACACTCCCCGAATACCACTGCCCTAAACCCTAAAACACCACCCCCTTGAAGACCCCCTACACTGCCCGAACACAAATGCACTGCTCAAAACCCTGAAACACCACCCCCAGCACGACCCCCTACACTGCCCAAACACCACTACACGGCCCAAAACCTTGAAACACTTGCCCCAGCATGACCACCTATACTGCCCGAACACCACTGCACTGCCCTAAACCCTGAAACCGCAGCCCTCGTACGACCCCTACAGTGACCGAACACCACTGCCCTGCCCTAAACCCTGAAATATCAGCCCCCGCATGACTCCATACACTGCCCGAACACCACTGCACTGCCCTAAACCCTGAAACACCAGACCCCGCACGAACCCCTACACTGCCCAAACATCACTGCAGTGCCCTAAACACCGAAACACCACTCCAGCATGACCCTCTACACTGCCCAAACACCACTGCACTGTCCTAAGCCCTAAAACACCAGCCCCAGCATGACCCCCTACACTGCACGAACACCACTGCACTGCCATAAACCCTAAAGCACCAGCCCAAGCATGACCACTCACACTGCTCGAACACCACCGAACTGCCCTAAACCCTGAAACACCACACCTTTGCATGACCCCCTACACTACCCGAATACCAATGCACTGCCCAAAACCCTGAAACACCACCCCCAGCTCGAAACCCTACACTGCCCGAACTGCACTGCCCTGCCCTAAACACTGAAACACCACCCCCAGCATGACCCCCTACACTGCCCGAACACCACTGCACTGCCCTAAACCCTGAACCACCACCACCAGCAAGACCCCCTACACTGCCCGAATACCACTGCCCTAAACCCTGAAACATCACCCCCTGCAAGACCCCTACACTGCCTGAACACCATTGCACTGCCCTAAACCCTGAAACACCATCCCCAGCACGACCCCCTACACTGCCCAAACACCACTGCTCTGCCCTAAACCCTGAAACACCACCACCCCGCACAACCCACTACTCCGCCCGAACACCACTGCACTGCCCAAAACACTAAAACACCACCTCAGCACGTCCTCCTACACTGCCCGAACACCAATGCATGGCCCAAAACCCTGAAACACTAACCCAAGAAAGACCGCGTATACTGCCCAAACACCACTGCACTGTCCTAAGCCCTGAAACACTAGCCCCAGCATGACCCCCTACACTGCCCGAACACCACTGCACTGCCCTAAACCCTGAAACACTAGCCACAGCACGACCCCCTACACTGCCTGAACACCACTGCACTGCCCTAAACCCTGAAACACCAGCCCCAGCATGACCCCCTACACTGCCCAAACACCACTGCACTGCCCTAAACCCTGAAACACCAGCCCCAGCATGAACCCCTACAGTGCCCGAACACCACTGCACTGCCCTAAACCCTGAAACAAAACCCCAGCATGACCCCCTACACTGCCCGAACACCACTGCACTGCCCTAAACCCTGAAACACCACCCCAGCACGACCCCTACACTGCCCGAACAGCACTGCACTGCCCTAACACACTGAAACACCACCCCCAGCATGACCCCCTACACTGCCCAAATACCATGGCAATGCCTTAAACCCTGAAACACCACCCCCAGTAAGACCCCCTACACTGCCCGAACACCACTGCCCTAAACCCTGAAACACCACCCCTAGCAAGACCCCCTATACTTCCCGAACACCACTGCCCTAAACCCTGAAACACCACCCCCAGCATGACCCCTACACTGCACGAACACCACTGCACTGCCCTAAACCCTAAAACACCACCCCCAGCACGACCCCTACACTACCCGAACACCACTGCACTACCCTAAACCCTAAAACACCACCCCCAGCATGACCCCCTACAGTGCCTGAACACCACTGCACTACCATAAACACTAAACCACCAGCCCCAGCATGACCCCCTACACTGCCCGAACACCACTGCACTGCCCTAAGCCCTAAAACACCAGCCCGAGCATGACCCCTCACACTGCCCGAACACCACTGCACTGCCCTAAACCCTAAAACACCACACCCAGCACAACCCCATACACTGCCCAAACACCACTGCACTGCCCAAAACCCTGAAACACCACCCCCAGCAAGACCCCCTACACTACCCGAACACCACTGCGCTGCCCTAAGCCCTAAAACACCAGCCCCAGCACGACCACCTACACTGCTCATACACCACTGCACTGCCCTAAACATTAAAACACCAGCCTGAACACGACTCCTCACACTGCCCGAACACCACTGCACTGCCCTAAACCCTGAAACACCACAACCCGCACGACCCCCTTCACTGCCCGAACACCTCTGCACTGCCCTAAACCCTGAAACACCACCCCAGCACAACCCCATTCACTGCCCGAACACCACTGCACTGCCCTAAACCCTGAACCACCAGACCCCTGCACGACCCCCTACACTACCTGAATACCAATGCATTGTCCAAAACCCTGAAACACCACCACCAGCTCGAACCACTACACTGCCCGAACTCCACTGCCCTGCCCTAAACACTGAAACACCACCCCCAGCATGACCCCCTACACTGCCCGAACACCACTGCAATGCCATAAACCCTGAAACACCACCCCCAGCAAGATCCCCTACACTGACCGAAAACCACTGCCCTAAACCTGGAACCACCACCCCGGCAAGACCCCCTACACTGCCCGAATACCAGTGCCCTAAAACCTAAAACACCACCCCCTTGAAGACCCCCTACACTGCCCGAACACAAATGCACTGCTCTAAACCCTGAAACACCCCCCCAGCAAGAACCCCTACACCACCCGAACACCACTGCACCTCCCTAAACCCTGAAACACTACCCCCAGCACGACACCCTACACTACCCGAACACCACTGCACTGCCCTAAACCCTGAAACCCCACCCCCATCACGACCCCCTACAGTGCCTGAACACCACTGTACTACCGTAAACCCTAAAACAGCAGCCCCAGCACCACCCCCTACACTGCCCGAACACCACTGCATTGCCCTAAACTCCAAAACACCACACCCAGCACGACCCCATACACTGCCCGAACACCACTGCACTGCCCTAAACCCTGAAACACCATGACCCCATTCACTGCCTGAACACCACTGAGCTGGACTTGGCTCTTTTTGCAGGGTCATCCCAAAACTTTTTGCCTTCCTCCTGCATTTTTTCTGACCTGTTGTTGGCTGTTTTATGACTCTGGGCACTTTACCACTGCTGTTCAGTGCTAAAGTTCATATGCTCTCCCCATTGTAAAATGTATATGTTGGTTGGATTCCATGATTGGCCTATTTGGTTTACTATCAGACCCCAGTAAAGTGCACCCGGAGTGCCAGGGCGTGTAAATACAAATGCCGCTGGTGGGCTTGCAGCACTGGTTGTGCCACCCACAGAAGCGGCCTGGTAAAATGTGTCTAGGTCTGCCATTGCAGAACCTGCGTGCAGTCTGGTACTAACATGCTGACTGGCAAGTGGAACCCACTTGCCAGTCCCTAAACCTTCCCTTAACTTCATGTTAGTCACCCCTATGGTAGGCCCAAGGGCAGGGTGCATTGTAGCATAAGTAGGACAAGCCCTGAAGTGTGTGGCATGTCCTAATAGTGAATTACAGCCATTTTCGTTTTTCACTATTGTAAGGCTACCCTGTTTAGTATGCCTGAACTCAGAATAATAAGGTACATCTTTTAGTAAGGTTTATTTTAATATTCTGCGTTTGCAAATGCCACTTTTAGAAAGTTGGCCTTTGCTTGCCTAACCATTTCAGCCCGCTTCTGCGTGATGTGTATCTGCTGTCTGGCTTGTGTGAGTGACAGGGCTGGGGAAACCCAGAAGGGCAGGGCTAGGTAGCCTGGTGGTGAATAGGAAGATTGACATATAGATGGGTGGGAGGAGTACACCTGGACTCTGAATAGGGCTGTGCTCTGCCACCACAATGCTGGCTCCGTCCCCTGTGGAGCGTCTGATAGCTCTGCCCTGCACCCTGAAAGAAGAAGCCTGCATCGCATAAACAAAGTGCTCCAGAACTGGACTGAACTAGGCAAGGGCCCCCCTGGCCTGAGAGAACAAAGGATTTGTGGTATAAATGTAGGAGCCCTGCTCCTAAGAAACTAGATCCTGACCTGCCAAGAAGAAACCTCTGTCCGACCTGAAGGAACTGGAAAAGCTGCATGGAGGAGTACTGTCCCTGACCTGGGGGATTGGCCTGCAGTGGTTGCCTTGCTCCTGAAGAAGAGGAAGAAAGGACTCAAGAAACTTTTATTTGACTTGTGCTGAGAGATCTCCAAAGGCTTGTGAGTGAGCTTGCCCCCTGAACAAAGTCCCAGGACCAGTGGACTTCACCGCCGTGAGATCGCCTTGGAAAACGGACTGTTTTCCCTGCATCTTCGACTCGAACTGCTGCATACGTCTCGCTGATCGCAGTGTACCCCCTGCAAGCTGGTATCCCGCTGTCCGGCCAGAACCAAGCGTCTGAGGCCCCTCTACGAGCCGTAGCTCGCACCGCAAAGGAAGGTATTGTCCGGCCTGAGCAAAGCGACTAACAGGCCCCTACGAGCCGTAGCTCGAACCGTAACGGAAGGACTGCGAACCGTACTTGCTTCTATCCCCTACGAACCGTACTGCCCAGCGTACGCTCCTTTCCCCTGCTTTGGAAAGGCTGTGGTGCGTACCGTAGTCGCGTACGTCTCCCCTGTGCGGAGCGTACTATTCGCTTGTGTCCAGCGCTTCGAATCAAGATTGCCGATCTCATGGTACGGCGCGAACGCCGTGACGAACATTGAACGTACCGTATCTACGCACCGTCCCCTGAAGCCCTGCACGCCCATGGTCTAATGTACCGTAGTACGCATCGCACCAGGAGGACAACGCACCGTACATCGCGCTTGATGTCAGCGCAGCATCCGTGACAAAATCACCAAAAGTAAAGGTACTGTGCCTGTTCGCACCGTAGGGTGTACGCTTCATCCCGAAGCGCCTACAGTGCATGTGAGACCAGTTCCCAAGCAGTTTTTACCGCATACGAACCGTACGGACAGGAACGAAGCGCACAGAACTTGAAAATTACGCTAAAACCAAGAACTCTTTGTCTAATAAGTATTGTGGGCCGTTTAAACGTTATCTGGTCTTGTGCTCAGCCTAAACTATATATATAAAGTGTTATTTTTCTATATATCCCAGTGTGGAGTCCATTTGTGGGGTTGTCACTGAGTTACTGTGTGTGTGTTCACAAATGCTTAACCTGAACGCTCTGAGATAGGCCTTGTCTGCTCGCGCTAAGCTACCTAGAGGGTGAGCAGGGGTTATTGTTGGAGTGTACCCCCCTACCCTGACTGGAGGAAAGGTTCCCTGCTTGACACAAGTACCTACCTGTGCCAACCAGAGAACCCGGATTCTAACACACTGCACTGCCCAAAACCCTGAAACACCACACCTAGCACGACCCCCTACAGTGCCCGAACACCATTGCAATGCCCTAAACCCTGAAACACCACCCCCAGTAAGACCCCCTACACTGCCCGAACACCACTGCACTGCCTTAAACCCTGAAACACCACACACAGCAAGACCCCCTACACTGCCCGAACACCACTGCCCTAAACCCTGAACCACCACCCCCAGCAAGACCGCCTACACTGCCCGAATACCACTGCCCTAAACCCTGAAACACCACCCCCTGCAAGACCCCCTACAATGCTGCATGAACCCCACTGCCCTGCCCTAAACCCTGAAACACCAGCCCCTGCACGACCCCCTACACAGCCCAAACACCACTGCACTGCCTTAAACCCTGAAACACCACCCCCAGCACGACCCCCTACATTGCCCGAACACCACGGCACTGCCCTAAACCCTGGAACACAACCCCCAGCTCGACCCCCTACACTGCCCGAACACCACTGCACTGCCCTAAACACTGAAACACCACCCCCAGCATGACCCCCTACACTGCCCGAACAGCACTGCAATGCCCTAAACCCTGAAACACCACCCCCAGCAAGAACCCCTACACTGCCCGAACACCACTGCCCTAAACCCTGAAACACCACCCCTAGCAAGACCCCCTATACTGCCCGAACACAACTGCCCTAGACCCTGAAACACCATACCTAGCACTACCCCGTACACTCCACGAACACCACTGCACTGCCCTAAACCCTAAAACAGTACCCCCAGCACGACCCCCTACACTGCCCGAACACCACTGCACTGCCCAAAACCCTAAAACACCACCCCCAGCATGACCCCTACACTACCTGAATACCACTGCACTACCCTAAACCCTAAAACACCCCCCCAGCACGACCCCCTACAGTACATGAACACCACTGCACTACCGTAAACCCTAAAACACCAGCCCCATCATGACCCCCTACACTGCGCGAACACCACTGCACTGCCCTAAGCCCTCAAACACCAGCCCGAGCATGACCCCTCACACTGCCCGAACACCACTGCACTGCCCTAAACCCTGAAACACCACACCCAGCACAACCCCCTACACTGCCCAAACAACACTGCACTGCCCTTAATCCTGAAACATCATCACCAGCACGACCCCCTACACTGCCTGAACACCACTGCACTGCCCTAAGCCCTAAAACACCAGCCCCAGCACGACCACCTACACTGCTCGTACACCACTGCACTCCCCCAAATCCTAAAACACCAGCCTGAACACGACTCCTCACAATGCCCGAACACCACTGCACTGCTCTAAACCCTGAAACACCACACCCCGCATGACCCCCTTCACTGCCCGAACACCACTGCACTGCCCTAAACCCTGAAACACCACCCCCAGCATGACCCCATTCACTGCCTGAACACCACTGCACTGCCCTAAACCCTGAACCACCACACCCCTGCACGACCCCCTACACTACCCAAATACTAATGCACTGCCCAAAACCCTGAAACACCATCCCCAGCTCGAACCCCTACACTGCCCGAACTCCTCTGCCCTGCCCTAAACACTGAAACACCACCCCCAGCATGACCCCCTACACTTCCCAAACACCACTAAAATGCCATAAACCCTGAAACACCACCCCCAGCAAGACCCCGTACACCGACCGAAAACCACTGCCCTTAACCTGGAACCACCACCCCCAGCAAAACCCCCTACACTGCCTGAATACCACTGCCCTAAACCCTAAAACACCACCCCCTTGAAGACCCCCTACACTGCCCGAACACAAACGCACTGCTCTAAACCCTGAAACACCACCCCCAGCACGACCCCCTACACTGCCCGAACACCACTGCTCTGCCCTAAACCCTGAAACACCACCCCCAGCAACACCCACTACTCTTCTCGAACACCTCTGCACTGCCCAAAAACCCTAAAACACCGCCCCAGCACATCCCCATACACTGCCCGAACACCACTACACGACCCAAAACCTTGAAACACTTGCCCCAGCACGACCACCTATACTGCCCGAACACCACTGCACTGCCCTAAACCCTGAAACACCAGCCCGAACGACCCCCTACAGTGACCGAACACCCCTGCACTTCCCTAATCCCTGAAACAAAAGCCCCCGCACGACCCCATACACTTCCCGAACACCACTGCACTGCCCTAAACCCTGAAACACCAGCCCCCGCACAACCCCCTACACTGCCCGAACACCACTGCACTGCCCTAAACCCTGAAACACCACTCCAGCATGACCCCCTACACTGCCCAAACACAGCTGCACTGTCCTAAGCAGTACAAAACCAGCCCCAGCACGACCCCTTACACTGCACGAACACCACTGCACTGCCCTAAATCCTAAAGCACCAGCCCGAGCACGACCCCTCACACTGCCGGAACACCACCGCACTGCCCTAAACCCTGAAACACCACACCTCTGAACAACCCCCTAAACTACCCGAATACCACTGCACTGCCCTAAACCCTGAAAACACCCCCCCAGCAGGACCCCCTACACTGCCCGAACACCACTGCCCTAAACCCTGAAACACCACCCCCAGTACGTCCCCCTACACTGCCTGAACACCACTGCTCTGCACTAAACCATGAAACACCAGCACGACCGCCTACACTGCCCGAACACCACTGCACCTCCCTAAACCCTGAAACACCACCCCAGCAAGAACCCCTACACTACCCGAACACTACTGCACCACCCTAAACCCTGAAACACTACCCCCAGCACTACACCCTACACTACCTGAACACCACTGCACCGCCCTAAACCATTAAACACCACCCCATCACGACCCCCTACAGTGCCTGAACACAACTGCACTACCGTAAACCCTAAAACACCAGCCCCAGCATGACCACCTACACTGCCCAAACACCACTGCATTGCCCTAAACTCCAAAACACCACACCCAGCATGACCCCCTACACTGCCCGAACACCACTGCACTGCCCTAAACCCTGAAACACCACGACCCCATTCACTGCCTGAACACCACTGCACTGCCCAAAACACTGAAACACCACACCTAGCACGACCCCCTACACTGCCCGAACACCACTGCAATGCCCTAAACCCTGAAACACCACCCCCAGCAAGACCCCCTACATAACCCGAACACCACTGCACTGCCCTAAACCCTGAAACACCACACACAGCAAGACCCCCTACACTGCCCGGACACCACTGCCCTAAACCCTCAGCCACCACCCCCAGCAAGACCCCATACACTGCCCTAATACCACTGCCCTAAACCCTGAAACACCACCCCCTGCAAGACCCCCTACACTGCCTGAACACCACTGCACTGCCCTAAACCCTGAAACACCAACCCCAGCATGACCCCCTACACTGCCCGAACACCACTGCTCCGCCCTAAACCATGAAACAGCACCCCCCGCACAACCCACTACTCTGCCCGAACACCACTGCACTGGCCAGAACCCTAAAACACCATCCCAGCACGTCCTCCTACACTGCCCGAAAACCACTGCACGGCCCAAAACCCTGAAACACTAACCCAAGAATGACCTCCCATACTGCCCAAACACCACTACACTGCCCTAAACCCTGAAATACTAGCCCCAGCATGACCTACTACACTGCCCGAACACCACTGCACTGCCCTAAACCCTGAAACAATAGCCCCAGCACGACCCCCTACACTGCCCGAACACAACTGCACTGCCCTAAACCCTGAAACACCACCCCTAGCACGACCCTCTACACTGCCCGAACACCACTGTACTGCCCTAAACCCAGAACCACCACCCCCAGCTCGATCCCCTGCACTGCCCGAACACCACTGCACTGCCCTAAACCCTGAAACACCACTCACATCATGAACCCCTACACTGTCCTAACACCACTGCACTGCCCTAAACCCCACAAAACCACCTCCAGCACGTCCCCCTACACTGCTCGAACACCACTGCACTGCCCAAAACCTTGAAACACAACCCCCACCATGACCCCCTACACTGCCCGAACATCACTGCACTGCCCTAAACCCTGAAACACCACCCCCAGTACGTCCCCCTACATTTCCTGAACACCACTGCTCGGCACTAAACCATGAAACACCAGCATGACCCCCTACACTGCCCGAACACCACTGCCCTAAACCCTGAAATACCACCCCAGCAAGAACCCCTACACTACCCGAACACCACTGCACCGCCCTAAACCCTGAACCACTACCCCCAGCACGACACCCTACACTACCCGAACACCACTGCACCACCCTAAACCCTTAAACACCACCCCCATCACAACCCCCTACAGTGCCTGAACACCACTGCACTACCGTAAACCCTAAAACACCAGCCCCAGCACGACCCCCTACACTTCCCGAACACCAGTGCATTGCCCTAAACTCCAAAACACCACACCCAGCATGACCCCCTACACTGCCCGAACACCACTGCACTGCCCTAAACCCTGAAACACCACGACCCCATTCACTGCCTGAACACCACTGCACCTCCCAAAACGCTGAATCACCACACCTAGCACAACCCCCTACACTGCCCGAACACCACTGCAATGCCCTAAACCCTGAAACACCACACACAGCAAGACCCCCTACACTGCCCGGACACCACTGTCCTAAAGCCTCAGCCACCACCCCCTGCAAGACCCCCTACACTGCCTGAACACTACTGCACTGCCCTAAACCCTGAAACACCAACCCCAGCACGACCCCCTACACTGCCCGAACACCACTGCTCCGCCCTAAACCATGAAACAGCACTCCCCGCACAACCCACTACTCTGCCTGAACACCACTGCACTGCCCAAAACCCTAAAACACCATCCCAGTACGTCCTCCTACAGTGCCCGAACACCACTGCACGGCCCAAAACCCTGAAACACTAACCCAAGAATGACCCCCCATACTGCCCAAACACCACTACACTGCCCTAAACCCTGAAATACTAGCCTCAGGATAACCTCCTACACTGCCCGAACACCACTGCACTGCCCTAAACCCTGAAACACTAGCCCCAGCACGACCCCCTACACTGCCCGAACACCACTGTACTGCCCTAAACCCAGAACCACCACCCCCAGCTCGATCCCCTTCACTGCCCGAACACCACTGCACTGCCCTAAACCCTGAAACACCACTCACATCATGAACCCCTACACTGTCCTAACACCACTGCACTGCCCTAAACCCCAAAAAACCACCTCCTGCATGTCCCCCTGCACTGCTCGAACACCACTGCACTGCCCAAAACCTTGAAACACAACCCCCACCACGACCCCCTGCACTGCCCGAACACCACTGCACTGCCCTAAACCCTGAAACACCACCCCCAGTACGTCCCCCTACATTTGCTGAAAACTACTGCTCGGCACTAAACCATGAAACACCAGCATGACCCCCTACACTGCCCGAACACCACTGCACCGCCCTAAACCCTGAAATACCACCCCAGCAAGAACCCCTACACTACCCGAACACCACTGCACCGCCCTAAACCCTGAACCACTACCCCCAGCACGACACCCTACACTACCCGAACACCACTGCACCGCCCTAAACCCTTAAACACCACCCCCATCACAACCCCCTACAGTGCCTGAACACCACTGCACTACCGTAAACCCTAAAACACCAGCCCCAGCACAACCCTCTACACTCCCGAACACCAGTGCATTGCCCTAAACTCCAAAACACCACACCCAGCATGACCCCCTACACTGCCCGAACACCACTGCACTGCCCTAAACCCTGAAACACCATGATCCCATTCACTGCCTGAACACCACTGCACCTCCCAAAACGCTGAACCACACCTAGCACAACCCCCTACACTGCCCGAACACCACTGCAATGCCCTAAAGCCTGAAACACCACCCCCAGCAAGACCCCCTACACTGCCCGAACACCACTGCACTGCCCTAAACCCTGAAACACCAAACACAGCAAGACCCCCTACACTGCCCGAACACCAAAGCCCTAAACCCTGAACCACAACCAGCAAGACCCCATACACTGCCCGAATACCACTGCCCTAAACACTGAAACACCACCCCCTGCAAGACCCCCTACACTGCCTGAACACCACTGCACTGCCCTAAACCCTGTAACACTAACCCCAGCACGACCCCCTACACTGCCCGAACACCACTGCTCTGCCCTAAACCATGAAACACCACCCTTCGCATAACCCACTACTCTGCCCGAAAACCACTGCACTGCCCAAAACCCTAAAACACCATCCCAGCACGTCCTCCTTCACTGCCCGAACACCCCTGCACGGCCCAAAACCCTGAAACACTAACCCAAGAACGACATCCTATACTGCCCAAACACCACTGCACTGCCCTAAACCGTGAAACACTAGCCCCAGCAATACCCCCTACACTACCCGAACACCACTGCACTGCCCTAAACCCTGAAACACTAGCCCCAGCACGACCCCCTACACTGCCCGAACACAACTGCACTGCCCTAAACCCAGAACCACCACCCCCAGCTCGATCACCTACACTGCCCGAACACCACTACACTGCCCTAAACCCTGAATACCACCCCCAGCACAAACCCCTACACTGCCCAAACACCACTGCACTGTCCTAAGCCCTAAAACACCAGCCCCAGCACGACCCCCTACACTGCATGAACACCACTGCACTGCCCTAAACCCTAAAGCACCAGCCCGAGCATGACCCCTCACACTGCCCGAACACCACCGCACTGCCCTACACCCTGAAACACTACACACCTGCATGACCCCCTACACTACCCAAATACCACTGCACTGCCCTAAACCCTAAAAACACCCCTGAGCAAGACCCCCTACACTGCCCGAACACCACTGCCCTAAACCCTGAAACACCACCCCCAGCAAGACCCCCGTACACTGCCCGAAAACCACTGCACTGCACTAAACCCTGGAACACCACCCCCAGCAAGACACCCTTCACTGCCCGAAAACCACTGCACTGCCCTAAACCCTGAAACACCACCACCTGCACGACCCCCTACACTGCCCGAATACCACTGCACTGCCTTAAATCCTGAAACACCACCACCAGCATGAACCCCTACAATGCGCTAACAGCACTGTACTGCCCTAAACCCTAAAACACCACACCCCTGCACGACCCCCTACACTACCTGAATACCACTGCACTGCCCTAAACCCTGAAAACAACCCCCCAGCAAGACCCCCTACACAGCCCCATCACCACTGCCCTAAACCCTGAAACACCACCCCCAGCAAGACCCCCCTACACTGCCTGAACTCCTCTGCACTGCCCTAAACCCTGAAACACCACCCCCAGCAAGACCCCCTACACTTCCCGAAAACCAATGCACTGCCCTAAACCCTGAAACACCACCCCCTGCATGAACCCCTACACAGCCCGAATTCCACTGTACTGCCTTAAACCCTGAAACCCCACTCACATCATGAACCCCTACACTGTCCTAACACCACTGCACTGCCCTAAACCCAAAAACACCACCTCCAGCATGTCTCCCTACACTGCTCGAACACCACTGCACAGCCCTAAACCTTGATACACCACCCCTACCATGACCCCCTACACTGCCCGAACACCACTGCACTGCCCTAAACCCAGAAACACCACCCCCAGTTCTTCCCCCTACACTGCCTGAACACCACTGCTCTGCCCTAAACCTTGAAACACCAGCACAACACCCTACACTGCCAAAAACACCACTGCACCACCCTAAACCCTGAAACACCACCCTAGCAAGGACCCCTACACTACCCGAACACCACTGCACCGCCCTAGACCCTGAAACACTACCCCCAGCATGACGCAATACACTATCCGAACACCACTGCACTGCCCTAAACCCTGAAACACCACCCCCAGCACGACCCCCTACAGAGCCTGAACACCACTGCACTACCATAAACCCTAAAACACCAGCCCCAGCACGACCCCCTACACTGCCCGAACACCACTGCACTGCCCTAAGCCCTAAAACACCAGCCTGAGCATGACCCCTAACACTGCCCGAACACCACTGCACTGCCTTAAACCCTGAAACACCACCCCCAGCACGACCCCATTCACTGCCCGAACATCACTGCACTGCCCTAAACCCTGAACCACCACACGCCTGCACGGCCCCCACACTACCCGAATACCAATGCACTGCCAAAACCCTGAAACACCATGCCCAGCTCGAACCCCTACACTGCCCGAACTCCACTGCCCTGCCCTAAACACTGAAACACCACCCCCAGCATGACCCCCTACACTGCCCGAACAAAACTGCAAAGCAATAAACCCTGAATCACCACCCCCAGAAAGACCCCCTACACTGCCCGAGCACACATGCACTGCTCTAAAGCCTGAAACACCAACCCCAGCACGACCCCCTACACTGCCCGAACACAACTGCTCTGCCCTAACCCTGAAACACCACCCCCAGCACAACCCACTACTCTGCCCGAACACCTCTGCACTGCCCAAAACCCTAAAACACCTCCCCAGCATGTCCTCCTACACTGCCCGAACACCACAACACGGCCCAAAACCTTGAAACACTTGCCCCAGCATGACCCCCTATACTGCCCGAAAACCACCGCACTGCCTTAATCCCTGAAACACCACACCCAGAAAGACGGCCTACACTGCCTGAACACCACTGCCCTAAACCCTGAAACACCACCCCAAGCAAGACCCCCTACACTGCCCGAAAACCACTGCTCTGCCCTAAACCCTGAAACACCATGCCCTGCACGACCCCCTACATTGCCCGAACACCACTGCACTGCCCTAAACCCTGAAACATCACCCCCAGAAAGACGCCCAACACTGCCCGAACACCACTGCCCTAAATCCTGAAACACCACCCCCAGCAAGACCCCCTACACTGCCTGAACACCACTGCACTGCCCTAAACCCTGAAACACTAGCCCCAGCACGACCCCCTACACTGCCCGAACATCACTGCAGTGCCCTAAACATTGAAACACCGGCCCCCTCACGACCCCCTACACTGCCCTAACACCACTACACTGACCTAAACCCTGAAACACCAACACGCACACGAGCCCCTACACTGCCCTAACACCACAGCACTGCACTAAACCCTGAAACACCAGCCCCCGCATGAACCCCTACACTGAACGAACACAACTGCACTGCCCTAAACCCTGAAACACCACACCCAGCACGACCCCCTAAACTGCCCGAACACCACTGCACTGCCCTAAACCCTGAAACACCACCCCTAGCATGACCCCACTCACTGCCCGAACACCACTGCCCTAAACCCTGAAACACCACCCCCAGCAAGACCCCCTAGACTGCCCGAACATCACTGCACTGCCCTAAAACCTGAAACACCACCCCCAGCAAGACCCCCTACACTGCCGGAACACCTCTGCCCTAAACCCTGAATCACCACCCTCAGACTCCCTACACTGCCAGAACACCACTAAACTGCCCTAAACCCTAAAACACCACCCCAGCACGACCCCCTACACTGCGCGAACACCACTGCACTGCCCTAAACCCTGAAACACCACCCCAGCATGACCCCCTACACTGTAAGAACACCACTGCACTGCCCTAAACCCTGAAACACCACCCTCAGCCAGTACGACCCCCTACACTGCCCGAACACCACTGCACCGAACTAAACCCTGAAACACCACACCCCTGCACGACCCTCTACACCACTCGAATACCACAGCACTTCTTTAAACCCTGAAAACACCCCCACAGCAAGAGCCCCTACACAGCCCGAACACCACGGCCCTAAACCCTGAAACACAACACCCAGCAAGACCCCGTACACTGCCCGAACACCACTGCACTGCCCTAAACCCTAAAACACCACCCCCAGCAAGACCCCCTGCACCTCCCGAAATCCAATGCACTGCCCTAAACCCTGAAACACCACCCCCTGCATGACCCACTGCACTGCCCAAACACCACTGCACTGCCTTCAACCCTGAAACACCACTCACATCATGAACCCCTACACTGTCCTAACACCACTTCACTGCCCTAAACCCAAAAAAACACCTCCAGCACTTCGACCTACACTGCTCGAACACCACTGCACCGCCCTAAACCCTGAAACACTACCCCCAGCATGACACCCTACACTATCCGAACACCACTGCGCCACCCTAAACCCTGAAACACCACCCCATCACAACCCCCTACAGTGCCTGAACACCACTGCACTACCTTAAACCCTAAAACACCAGCCCCAGCACGACCCCCTACACTGCCCGAACAACACTGCATTGCCCCAAACTCCAAAACACCACACCCAAACAACCCCCTACACTGCCCGAACACCACTGCCCTGCCCTAAACCCTGAAACACCACGACCCCATTCACTGCCTGAACACCACTGCACTGCCCAAAACTCTGAAACACCACACCTAGCATGACCCCCTACACTGCCCGAACACCACTGCAATGCCCTAAACCCTGAAACACCACCCTCAGCAAGACCCCCTACACTACCTGAACACCACTGCATTGCCCTAAGCCCTGAAACACCAGACACAGCAAGACCCCCTACACTGCCAGAACACCACTGCCCTAAACCCTGAACCACCACCCCCAGCAAGACCCCCTACACTGCCCGAATACCACTGCCCTAAACCCTGAAACACCACCCCCTGCAAGACCCCCTACACTGCCTGAACACCACTTCCCTGCCCTAAACCCTGAAACACCAGCCCCTGCACGGACCCCTACACTGCCCGAACACCACTGCACTGCCCTAAACCCTGAAACACCACCCCCAGCACGAACCCTTGCACTGCCCGAACACCACTGCACTGCCCTAAACCCCGGAACACCACCCCCAGCTCGACCCCCTACACTGCCTGAACACCACTACACTGCCCTAAACCCTGAAACACCACCCGCAGCACGACCCCGTATACTTCCCGAATACTCCTGCCCTAAACCCTGAAACACCACCCCCTGCAAGACCCCCTACACTGCCTGAACACAACTGCCCTGCCCTAAACCCTGAAACACCAGCCCCTGCACGACCCCATACACTGCCCGAACACCACTGCAGTGCCCTAAACCCTGAAACACCAACACGCACACGAGCCCCTACACTGCCCTAACACCACTGCACTGCACTAAACCCTGAAACACCAGCCCCCGCATGAACCCCTACACTGAACGAACACCACTGCACTGCCCTAAACCCTGAACCACCACCCACAGCACGACCCCGTATACTGCCCGAATACCACTGCCCTAAACCCTGAAACACCACCCCTAGCATGACCCCACTCACTGCCCGAACACCACTGCCCTAAACCCTGAAACACCACCCCCAGCAAGACCCCCTAGACTGCCCGAACATCACTGCACTGCCCTAAAACCTGAAACACCACCCCCAGCAAGACCCCCTACACTGCCAGAACACCTCTGCCCTAAACCCTGAATCACCACCCCCAGACTCCCTACACTGCCAGAACACCACTAAACTGCCCTAAACCCTAAAACACTACCCCAGCACGACCCCCTACACTGCGCGAACACCACTGCACTGCCCTAAACCCTGAAACACCACCCCAGCATGACCCCCTACACTGCAAGAACACCACTGCACTGCCCTAAACCCTGAAACACCACCCTCAGCCAGTACGACCCCCTACACTGCCCGAACACCACTGCACCGAACTAAACCCTGACACACCACACCCCTGCACGACTCTCTACACCACTCGAATACCACAGCACTTCTTTAAACCCTGAAAACACCCCCACAGCAAGACCCCCTACACAGCCCGAACACCACTGCCCTAAACCCTGAAACACCACACCCAGCAAGAACCCCTACACTGCCCGAACACCACTGCACTGCCCTAAACCCTAAAACACCACCCCCAGCAAGACCCCCTACACCTCCCGAAATCCAATGCACTGCCCTAAACCCTGAAACACCACCCCCTGCATGACCCACTGCACTGCCCAAACACCACTGCACTGCCTTCAACCCTGAAACACCACTCACATCATGAACCCCTACACTGTCCTAACATCACTTCACTGCCCTAAACCCAAAAAAAACACCTCCAGCACTTCCCCCTATACTGCTCGAACACCACTGCACCGCCCTAAACCCTGAAACACTACCCCCAGCATGACACCCTACACTATCCGAACACCACTGCGCCACCCTAAACCCTGAAACACCACCCCATCACAACCCCCTACAGTGCCTGAACACCACTGCACTACCTTAAACCCTAAAACACCAGCCCCAGCACGACCCCCTACACTGCCCGAACACCACTGCCCTGCCCTAAACCCTGAAACACCAGCCCCTGCACGGCCACCTACACTGCCCGAACACCACTGCACTGCTCTAAACCCTGAAACACCACCCCCAGCACGAACCCTTGCACTGCCCGAACACCACTGCACTGCCCTAAACCCCGGAACACCACCCCCAGCTCGACCCCCTACACGGCCCGAACACCACTACACTGCCCTAAACCCTGAAACATCACCCGCAGCACGACCCCGTATACTGCCTGAATACCACTGCCCTAAACCCTGAAACACCACCCCAAGCAAGACCCCCTACACTGCCCGAAAACCACTGCTCTGCCCTAAACCCTGAAACACCATGCCCTGCACGACCCCCTACATTGCCCGGACACCACTGCACTGCCTTAAACATTGAAACACCAGCCCCCGCACGACCCCCTACACTGTCCTAACACCACTGCACTGCCCTAAACCCTAAAACACCAACCCCAGCACGTCCCCCTACACTGCCCGAACACCACTGCACTGCCCTAAACCCTGAAACATCACCCCCAGAAAGACGCCCAAACCTGCCCGAACACCACTGCCCTAAACCCTGAAACACTAGCCCCAGCACGACTCCCTACACTGCCCGAACACCACTGCAGTGCCCTAAACATTGAAACACCAGCCCCCTCACGACCCCCTACACTGCCCTAACACCACTACACTGACCTAAACCCTGAAACACCAACACGCACACGAGCCCCTACACTGCCCTAACACCACTGCACTGCACTAAACCCTGAAACACCAGCCCCCGCATTAACCCCTACACTGAACGAACACCACTGCACTGCCCTAAACCCTGAAACACCACACCCAGCACGACCCCCTAAACTGCCCGAACACCACTGCACTGCCCTAAACCCTGAAACACCACCCCTAGCATGACCACACTCACTGCCAGAACACCACTGCCCTAAACCCTGAAACACCACCCCCAGCAAGACCCCCTAGACTGCACGAACATCACTGCACTGCCCTAAAACCTGAAACACCACCCCCAGCAAGACCCCCTACACTGCCGGAACACCTCTGCCCTAAACCCTGAATCACCACCCCCAGACTCCCTACACTGCCAGAACACCACTAAACTGCCCTAAACCCTAAAACACCACCCCAGCACAACCCCCTACACTGCGCGAACACCACTGCACTGCCCTAAACCCTGAAACACCACCCAGCATGACCCCCTACACTGCAAGAACACCACTGCACTGCCCTAAACCCTGAAACACCACCCTCAGCCAGTACGACCCCCTACACTGCCCGAACACCACTGCACCGAACTAAACCCTGAAACACCACACCCCTGCACGACCCTCTACACCACTCGAATACCACAGCACTGCTTTAAACCCTGAAAACACCCCCACAGCAAGACCCCCTACACAGCCCGAACACCACTGCCCTAAACCCTGAAACACCACACCCAGCAAGACCCCCTACACTGCCCGAACACCACTGCACTGCCCTAAACCCTAAAACACCACCCCCAGCAAGACCCCCTACACCTCCCGAAATCCAATGCACTGCCCTAAACCCTGAAACACCACCCCCTGCATGACCCACTGCACTGCCCAAACACCACTGCACTGCCTTCAACTCTGAAACACCACTCACATCATGAACCCCTACACTGTCCTAACACCACTTCACTGCCCTAAACCCCAAAAAAACACCTCCAGCACTTCCCCCTACACTGCTCGAACACCACTGCACCACCCTAAACCCTGAAACACTACCCCCAGCACGACACCCTACACTATCCGAACACCACTAAACCCTGAAACACCACCCCATCACAATCCCCTACAGTGCCTGAACACCACTGCACTACCTTAAACCCTAAAACACCAGCCCCAGCACGACCCCCTACACTGCCCGAACAACACTGCATTGCCCTAAACTCCAAAACACCACACCCAAACAACCCCCTACACTGCCCGAACACCACTGCCCTGCCCTAAACCCTGAAACACCACAACCCCATTCACTGCCTGAACACCACTGCACTGCCCAAAACTCTGAAACACCACACCTAGCACGACCCCCTACACTGCCCGAACACCACTGCAATTCCCTAAACCCTGAAACACCACCCTCAGCAAGACCCCCTACACTACCTGAACACCACTGCATTGCCCTAAGCCCTGAAACACCAGACACAGCAAGACCCCCTACACTGCCCGAACACCACTGCCCTAAACCCTGAACCAACACCCCCAGCAAGACCCCCTACACTGCCTGAATACCACTGCCCTAAACCCTGAAACACCACCCCCTGCAAGACCCCCTACACTGCCTGAACACCACTGCCCTGCCCTAAACCCTGAAACACCAGCCCCTTCACGGCCCCCTACACTGCCCGAACACCACTGCACTGCCCTAAACCCTGAAACACCACCCCCAGCACGAACCCCTGCACTGCCCGAACACCACTGCACTGCCCTAAACCCCGGACCACCCCCAGCTCGACCCCCTACACTGCCCGAACACCACTACACTGCCCTAAACCCTGAACCACCACCCGCAGCACGACCCCGTATACTGCCCGAATACCACTGCCCTAAACCCTGAAACACCACCCCCTGCAAGACCCCCTACACTGCCTGAACACAACTGCCCTGCCCTAAACCTTGAAACACAAGCCCCTGCATGACCCCATACACTGCCCGAACACCACTGCACTGCCCTAAACCCTGAAACACCACCCCCAGCTCGACCCCCTACACTGCCCGAACACCACTGCACTGCCCTAAATACTGAAACACCACACACAGCAAGACCCCCTACACTGCCCGGACACCACTGCCCTAAACCCTCAGCCACCACCCCCAGCAAGACCCCATACACTGCCCGAATACCACTGCCCTAAACCCTGAAACACCACCCCCTGCAAGACCCCCTACACTGCCTGAACACTACTGCACTGCCCTAAACCCTGAAACACCAACCCCAGCACGACCCCCTACACTGCCCGAACACCACTGCTCTGCCCTAAACCATGAAATAGCACCCCCCGCACAACCCACTACTCTGCCCGAACACCACTGCACTGCCCAAAACCTGAAAACACCATCCCAGCATTTCCTCCTACACTGCCCGAACACCACTGCACGGCCCAAAACCCTGAAACACTAACCCAAGAATGACCCCCCATACTGCCCAAACACCACTACACTGCCCTAAACCCTGAAATACTAGCCCCAGCATGACCTCCTACACTGCCCGAACACCACTGCACTGCCCTAAACCCTGAAGCAATATCCCCAGCACGACCCTCTACACTGCCCGAACACAACTACACTGTTCTAAACCCTGAAACACCACCCCTAGCACGACCCTCTACACTGCCCGAACACCACTGTACTGCCCTAAACCCAGAACCGCCACCCCCAGCTCGATCCCCTGCACTGCCCGAACACCACTGCACTGCCCTAAACCCTGAAACACCACTCACATCATGAACCCCTACACTGTCCTAACACCACTGCACTGCCCTAAACCCCACAAAACCACCTCCAGCACGTCCCCCTACACTGCTCGAACACCACTGCACTGCCCAAAACCTTGAAACACAACCCCCACCACGACCCCCTACACTGCCCGAACACCACTGCACTGCCCTAAACCCTGAAACACCACCCCCAGTACGTCCCCCTACATTTCCTGAACACCACTGCTCGGCACTAAACCACGAAACACCAGCATGACCCCCTACACTGCCCGAACACCACTGCACTGCCCTAAACCCTGAAATACCACCCCAGCATGGCCCCCTACACTGCCCGAACACCACTGCACTGCCCTAAACCCTTAAACACCACGACCCCATTCACTGCCTGAACACCACTGCACCTCCCAAAACGCTGAATCACCACACCTAGCACAACCCCCTACACTGCCCGAACACCACTGCAATGCCCTAAACCCTGAAACACCACACACAGCAAGACCCCCTACACTGCCCGGACACCACTGCCCTAAACCCTCAGCCACCACCCCCAGCAAGACCCCATACACTGCCCGAATACCACTGCCCTAAACCCTGAAACACTACCCCCTGCAAGACCCCCTACACTGCCTGAACACTACTGCACTGCCCTAAACCCTGAAACACCAACCCCAGCACGACCCCCGACACTGCCCGAACACCACTGCTCTGCCCTAAACCATGAAACAGCACCCCCCGCACAACCCACTACTCTGCCCGAACAATACTGCACTGCCCAAAACCCTAAAACACCATCCCAGCACGTCCTCCTACACTGCCCGAACACCACTGCACGGCCCAAAACCCTGAAACACTAACCCAAGAATGACACCCCATACTGCCCAAACACCACTACACTGCCCTAAACCCTGAAATACTAGCCCCAGGATAACCTCCTACACTGCCCGAACACCACTGCACTGCCCTAAACCCTGAAACACTAGCCCCAGCACGACCCCCTACACTGCCCGAACACAACTGCACTGCCCTAAACCCTGAAACACCACCCCTAGCACGACCCTCTACACTGCCCGAACACCACTGTACTTCCCTAAACCCAGAACCACCACCCCCAGCTCGATCCCCTACACTGCCCGAACACCACTGCACTGCCCTAAACCCTGAAACACCACTCACATCATGAACCCCTACACTGTCCTAACACCACTGCACTGCCCTAAACCCCAAAAAACCACCTCCAGCACGTCCCCCTACACTGCTCGAACACCACTGCACTGCCCAAAACCTTGAAACACAACCCCCACCACGACCCCCTACACTGCCCGAACACCACTGCACTGCCGTAAACCCTGAAACACCACCCCCAGTATGTCCCCCTACATTTGCTGAACACCACTGCTCGGCACTAAACCATGAAACACCAGCATGACCCCCTACACTGCCCGAACACCACTGCACCGCCCTAAACCCTGAAATACAAGCCCAGCAAGAACCCCTACACTACCCGAACACCACTGCACCGCCGTAAACCCTGAACCACTACCCCCAGCACGACACCCTACACTACCCGAACACCACTGCACCGCCCTAAACCCTTAAACACCACCCCCATCACAACCCCCTTACAGTGCCTGAACACCACTGCACTACCGTAAACACTAAAACACCAGGCCCAGCACGACCCCCTACACTCCCGAACACCAGTGCATTGCCCTAAACTCCAAAACACCACACCCAGCATGACCCCCTACACTGCCAGAACACCACTGCACTGCCCTAAACCCTGAAACACCACGATCCCATTCACTGCCTGAACACCACTGCACCTCCCAAAACGCTGAACCACACCTAGCACAACCCCCTACACTGCCCGAACACCACTGCAATGCCCTAAACCCTGAAACACCACCCCCAGCAAGACCCCCTACACTGCCCGAACACCACTGCACTGCCCTAAGCCGTGAAACACCAAACACAGCAAGACCCCCTACACTGCCCGAACACCAAAGCCCTAAACCCTGAACCACCACCCCCAGCAAGACCCCATACACTGCCCGAATACCACTGCCCTAAACCCTGAAACACTAACCCAAGAACGACCTCCTATACTGCCCAAACACCACTGCACTGCCCTAAACCGTGAAATACTAGCCCCAGCAATACCCCCTACACTGCCCGAACACCACTGCACTGCCCTAAACCCTGAAACACTAGCCCCAGCATGACCCCCTACACTGCCCGAACACCACTGCACTGCCCTAAACCCAGAACCACCACCCCAGCTCGATCACCTACACTGCCCAAACACCACTACACTGCCCTAAACCCTGAATACCACCCCCAGCACGACCCCCTACACTGCCCAAACACCACTGCACTGTCCTAAGCCCTAAAACACCAGCCCCAGCACGACCCACTACACTGCATGAACACCACTGCACTGCCCTAAACCCTAAAGCACCAGCCCGAGCATGACCCCTCACACTGCCCGAACACCACCGCACTGCCCTACACCCTGAAACACCACACACCTGCATGACCTCCTACACTACCCGAATACCACTGCACTGCCCTAAACCCTAAAAACACCCCCGAGCAAGACCCCCTACACTGCCCAAACACCACTGCCCTAAACCCTGAAACACCACCCCCAGCAAGACCCCCCTACACTGCCCGAACACCACTGCACTGCACTAAACCCTGGAACACCACCCCCAGCAAGACACCCTTCACTGCCCGAAAACCACTGCACTGCCCTAAACCCTGAAACACCACCACCTGCACGACCCCATACACTGCCCGAATACCACTGCACTGCCCTAAATCCTGAAACACCACCACCAGCATGAACCCCTACAATGCGCTAACATCACTGCACTGCCCTAAACCCTAAAACACCACACCCCTGCACGACCCCCTACACTACCTGAATACCACTGCACTGCCCTAAACCCTGAAAACAACCCCCCAGCAAGACCCCCTACACAGCCCGATCACCACTGCCCTAAACCCTGAAACACCACCCCCAGCAAGACCCCCCTACACTGCCTGAACTCCTCTGCACTGCCCTAAACCCTGAAAAACCACCCCCAGCAAGACCCCCTACACTTCCCGAAAACCAATGCACTGCCCTAAACCCTGAAACACCACCCCCTGCATGAACCCCTACACAGCCCGAATTCCACTGTACTGCCTTAAACCCTGAAACCCCACACACATCATGAACCCCTACACTGTCCTAACACCACTGCACTGCCCTAAACCTAAAAACCCCACCTCCAGCATTTCTCCCTACACTGCTCGAACACCACGGCACAGCCCTAAACCTTGAAACACCACCCCTACCATGACCCCCTACACTGCCCGAACACCACTGCACTGCCCTAAACCCAGAAACACCACCCCCAGTTCTTCCCCCTACACTGCCTGAACACCACTGCTCTGCCCTAAACCCTGAAACACCAGCACAACACCCTACACTGCCAAAAACACCACTGCACCACCCTAAACCCTGAAACACCACCCCAGCAAGAACCCCTACACTACCCGAACACCACTGCACCGCCCTAGACCCTGAAACACTACCCCCAGCATGACGCAATACACTACCTGAACACCACTGCACTGCCCTAAACCCTGAAACACCACGCCCAGCACGACCCCCTACAGTGCCTGAACACCACTGCACTACCATAAACCCTAAAACACCAGCCCCAGCACGACCCCCTACACTGCCCGAACACCACTGCACTGCCCTAAGCCCTAAAACACCAGCCTGAGCATGACCCCTAACACTGCCCGAACACCACTGCACTGCCCTAAACCCTGAAACACCACCCCCAGCATGACCCCATTCACTGCCCGAACATCACTGCACTGCCGTAAACCCTGAACCACCACACGCCTGCACGGCCCCCTACACTACCCGAATACCAATGCACTGCCAAAGCCCTGAAACACCACGCCCAGCTCGAACCCCTACACTGCCCGAACTCCACTTCCCTGCCCTAAACACTGAAACACCACCCCCAGCATGACCCCCTACACTGCCCAAACAAAACTGCAATGCAATAAACCCTGAATCACCACCCCCAGAAAGACCCCCTACACTGCCCGAGCACACATGCACTGCTCTAAACCCTGAAACACCAACCCCAGCACGACCCCCTACACTGCCCGAACACCACTGCTCTGCCCTAACCTTGAAACACCACCCCCAGCACAACCCACTACTCTGCCCGAACACCTCTGCACTGCCCAAAACCCTAAAACACCTCCCTAGCACGTCCCCCTACACTGCCCGAACACCACAACACGGCCCAAAACCTTGAAACACTTGCCCCAGCACGACCCCCTATACTGCCCGAAAACCACTGCCCTAATCCCTGAAACACCACACCCAGAAAGACGGCCTACATTGCCCGAACACCACTGCCCTAAACCCTGAAACACCACCCCAAGCAAGACCCCCTACACTGCCCGAAAACCACTGCTCTGCCCTAAACCCTGAAACACCATGCCCTGCACGACCCCCTACATTGCCCGAACACCACTGCACTGCCTTAAACATTGAAACACCAGCCCCCGCACGACCCCCTACACTGCCCTAACACCACTGCACTGCCCTAAACCCTAAAACACCAACCCCAGCACGTCCCCCTACACTGCCCGAACACCACTGCACTGCCCTAAACCCTGAAACATCACCCCCAGAAAGACGCCCAACACTGCCCGAACACCACTGCCCTAAATCCTGAAACACCACCCCCAGCAAGACCCCCTACACTGCCTGAACACCACTGCACTGCCCTAAACCCTGAAACACTAGCCCCAGCACGACCCCCTACACTGCCCGAACACCACTGCAGTGCCCTAAACATTGAAACACCAGCCCCCTCACGACCCCCTACACTGCCCTAACACCACTACACTGACCTAAACCCTGAAACACCAACACGCACACGAGCCCCTACACTGCCCTAACACCACTGCACTGCACTAAACCCTAAAACACCAGCCCCCGCATGAACCCCTACACTGAACGAACACCACTGCACTGCCCTAAACCCTGAAACACCACACCCAGCACGACCCCCTAAACTGCCCAAACACCACTGCACTGCCTTAAACCCTGAAACACCACCCCTAGCATGACCCCACTCACTGCCCGAACACCACTGCCCTAAACCCTGAAACACCACCCCCAGCAAGACCCCCTAGACTCCCCGAACATCACTGCACTGCCCTAAAACCTGAAACACCACCCCCAGCAAGACCCCCTACACTGCCGGAACACCTCTGCCCTAAACCCTGAATCACCACCCCCAGACTCCCTACACTGCCAGAACACCACTAAACTGCCCTAAACCCTAAAACACCACCCCAGCACGACCCCCTACACTGCGCGAACACCACTGCACTGCCCTAAACCCTGAAACACCACCCCAGCATGACCCCCTACACTGCAAGAACACCACTGCACTGCCCTAAACCCTGAAACACCACCCTCAGCCAGTACGACCCCCTACACTGCCCGAACACCACTGCACCGAACTAAACCCTGAAACACCACACCCCTGCACGACCCTCTACACCACTCGAATACCACAGCACTGCTTTAAACCCTGAAAACACCCCCACAGCAAGACCCCCTACACAGCCCAAACACTACTGCCCTAAACCCTGAAACACCACACCCAGCAAGACCCCCTACACTGCCCCAACACCACTGCACTGCCCTAAACCCTAAAACACAACCCCCAGCAAGACCCCCTACACCTCCCGAAATCCAATGCACTGCCCTAAACCCTGAAACACCACCC
Source organism: Triturus cristatus (assembly GCF_964204655.1). Lineage (NCBI taxonomy): Eukaryota > Metazoa > Chordata > Amphibia > Caudata > Salamandridae > Triturus > Triturus cristatus. The sequence continues at coordinate 1,264,830,407 of NC_140579.1, read as the reverse complement.
CCTGCATGACCCACTGCACTGCCCAAACACCACTGCACTGCCTTCAACCCTGAAACACCACTCACATCATGAACCCCTACACTGTCCTAACACCACTTCACTGCCCTAAACCCAAAAAAAACACCTCCAGCACTTCCCCCTACACTGCTCAAACACCACTGCACCGCCCTAAACCCTGAAACACTACCCCCAGCACGACACCCTACACTATCCGAACACCACTGCGCCACCCTAAACCCTGAAACACCACCCTATCACAACCCCCTACAGTGCCTGAACACCACTGCACTACCGTAAACCCTAAAACACCAGCCCCAGCACGACCCCCTACACTGCCCGAACAACACTGCATTGCTCTAAACTCCAAAACACCACACCCAAACAACCCCCTACACTGCCCGAACACCACTGCCCTGCCCTAAACCCTGAAACACCACGACCCCATTCACTGCCTGAACACCACTGCACTGCCCAAAACTCTGAAACACCACACCTAGCACGACCCCCTACACTGCCCGAACACCACTGCAATGCCCTAAACCCTGAAACGCCACCCTCAGCAAGACCCCCTACACTACCTGAACACCACTGCATTGCCCTAAGCCCTTAAACACCAGACACAGCAAGACCCCCTACACTGCCAGAACACCACTGCCCTAAACCCTGAACCACCACCCCCAGCAAGACCCCCTACACTGCCCGAATACCACTGCCCTAAACCCTGAAACACCACCCCCTGCAAGACCCCCTACACTGCCTGAACACCACTGCCCTGCCTAAACCCTGAAACACCGGCCCCTGAACGGCCCCCTACACTGCCCGAACACCACTGCACTGCCCTAAACCCTGAAACACCACCCCCAGCACGAACCCTTGCACTGCCCGAACACCACTGCACTGCCCTAAACCCCGGAACACCACCCCCAGCTCGACCCCCTACACTGCCCGAACACCACTACACTGCCCTAAACCCTGAAACACCACCCGCAGCACGACCCCGCATACTGCCCGAATACCACTGCCCTAAACACTGAAACACCACCCCCTGCAAGACCCCCTACACTGCCTGAACACAACTGCCCTGCCCTAAACCCTGAAACACCAGCCCCTGCACGACCCCATACACTGCCTGAACACCACTGCAGTGCCCTAAACCCTGAAACACCACCCCCAGCTCGATCCCCTACACTGCCCGAACACCACTGCACTGCCCTAAACCCTGAAACACCACCCCCAGCTCGACCCCCTACACAGCCCGAACACCACTGCCTTAAACCCTGAAACACCACCCCAAGCAAGACCCCCTACAGTGCCCGAAAACCACTGCTCTGCCCTAAACCCTGAAACACCATGCCCTGCACGACCCCCTACATTGCCCGAACACCACTGCACTGCCTTAAACATTGAAACACCAGCCCCCGCACGACCCCCTACACTGCCCTAACACCACTGCACTGCCCTAAACCCTAAAACACCAACCCCAGCATGTCCCCCTACACTGCCCGAACACCACTGCACTGCCCTAAACCCTGAAACATCACCCCCAGAAAGACACCCAACACTGCCCGAACACCACTGCCCTAAACCCTGAAACACTAGCCCCAGCACGACCCCCTACACTGCCCGAACACCACTGCAGTGCCCTAAACATTGAAACACCAGCCCCCTCACGACCCCCTACACTGCCCTAACACCACTACACTGACCTAAACCCTGAAACACCAACACACACACGAGCCCCTACACTGCCCTAACACCACTGCACTGCACTAAACCCTGAAACACCAGCCCCCGCATGAACCCCTACACTGAACGAACACCACTGCACTGCCCTAAACCCTGAATCACCACACCCAGCACGACCCCCTAAACTGCCCGACCACCACTGCACTGCCCTAAACCCTGAAACACCACCCCTAGCATGACCACACTCACTGCCCGAACACCATTGCCCTAAACCCTGAAACACCACCCCCAGCAAGACCCCCTAGACTGCCCGAACATCACTGCACTGCCCTAAAACCTGAAACACAACCCCCAGCAAGACCCCCTACACTGCCGGAATACCTCTGCCCTAAACCCTGAATCACCACCCCCAGACTCCCTACACTGCCAGAACACCACTAAACTGCCCTAAACCCTAAAACACCACCCCAGCACGACCCCCTAAACTGCGCGAACACCACTGCACTGCCCTAAACCCTGAAACACCACCCCAGCATGACCCCCTACACTGCAAGAACACCACTGCACTGCCCTAAACCCTGAAACACCACCCTCAGCCAGTACGACCCCCTACACTGCCCGAACACCACTGCACCGAACTAAACCCTGAAACACCACACCCCTGCACGACCCTCTACACCACTCGAATACCACAGCACTGCTTTAAACCCTGAAAACACCCCCACAGCAAGACCCCCTACACAGCCCGAACACCACTGCCCTAAACCCTGAAACACCACACCCAGCAAGACCCCCTACACTGCCCGAACACCACTGCACTGCCCTAAACCCTAAAACACCACCCCCAGCAAGACCCCCTACACCTCCCGAAATCCAATGCACTGCCCTAAACCCTGAAACACCACCCCCTGCATGACCTACTGCACTGCCCAAACACCACTGCACTGCCTTCAACCGTGAAACACCACTCACATCATGAACCCCTACACTGTCCTAACACCACTTCACTGCCCATAACCCAAATAAAACACCTCCATCACTTCCCCCTACACTGCTCGAACACCACTGCACCGCCCTAAACCCTGAAACACTACCCCCAGCACGACACCCTACACTATCCGAACACCACTGCGCCACCCTAAACCCTGAAACACCACCCCATCACAACCCCCTACAGTGCCTGAACACCACTGCACTACCTTAAACCCTAAAACACCATCCCCAGCACGACCCCCTACACTGCCCGAACAACACTGCATTGCCCTAAACTCCAAAACAACACACCCAAACAACCCCCTACACTGCCCGAACACCACTGCAATGCCCTAAACCCTGAAACACCACCCTCAGCAAGACCCCCTACACTACCTGAACACCACTGCATTGCCCTAAGCCCTGAAACACCAGACACAGCAAGACCCCCTACACTGCCCGAACACCACTGCCCTAAACCCTGAACCACCACCCCCAGCAAGACCCCCTACACTGCCCTAATACCAATGCCCTAAACCCTGAAACACCACCCCCTGCAAGACCCCCTACACTGCCTGAACACCACTGCCCTGCCCTAAACCCTGAAACACCAGCCCCTGCACGGCCCCCTACACTGCCCGAACACCACTGCACTGCCCTAAACCCTGAAACACCACCCCCAGCACGACCCCCTACACTGCCCTAACACCACTACACTGACCTAAACCCTGAAACACCAACACGCACACGAGCCCCTACACTGCCCTAACACCACTGCACTGCACTAAACCCTGAAACACCAGCCCCGCATGAACCCCTACACTGAACGAACACCACTGCACTGCCCTAAACCCTGAATCACCACACCCAGCACGACCCCCTAAACTGCCCGAACACCACTGCACTGCCCTAACCCCTGAAACACCACCCCTAGCATGACCCCACTCACTGCCCGAACACCATTGCCCTAAACCCTGAAACACCACCCCCAGCAAGACCCCCTAGACTGCCCGAACATCACTGCACTGCCCTAAAACCTGAAACACAACCCCCAGCAAGACCCCCTACACTGCCGGAATACCTCTGCCCTAAACCCTGAATCACCACCCCCAGACTCCCTACACTGCCAGAACACCACTAAACTGCCCTAAACCCTAAAACACCACCCCAGCACGACCCCCTACACTGCGCGAACACCACTGCACTGCCCTAAACCCTGAAACACCACCCCAGCATGACCCCCTACACTGCAAGAACACCACTGCACTGCCCTAAACCCTGAAACACCACCCTCAGCCAGTACGACCCCCTACACTGCCCGAACACCACTGCACCGAACTAAACCCTGAAACACCACACCCCTGCACGACCCTCTACACCACTCGAATACCACAGCACTGCTTTAAACCCTGAAAACACCCCCACAGCAAGACCCCCTACACAGCCCGAACACCACTGCCCTAAACCCTGAAACACCACACCCAGCAAGACCCCCTACACTGCCCGAACACCACTGCACTGCCCTAAACCCTAAAACACCACCCCCAGCAAGACCCCCTACACCTCCCGAAATCCAATGCACTGCCCTAAACCCTGAAACACCACCCCCTGCATGACCTACTGCACTGCCCAAACACCACTGCACTGCCTTCAACCGTGAAACACCACTCAAATCATGAACCCCTACACTGTCCTAACACCACTTCACTGCCCATAACCCAAATAAAACACCTCCAGCACTTCCCCCTACACTGCTCGAACACCACTGCACCGCCCTAAACCCTGAAACACTACCCCCAGCACGACACCCTACACTATCCGAACACCACTGCGCCACCCTAAACCCTGAAACACCACCCCATCACAACCCCCCTACAGTGCCTGAACACCACTGCACTACCTTAAACCCTAAAACACCATCCCCAGCACGACCCCCTACACTGCCCGAACAACACTGCATTGCCCTAAACTCCAAAACAACACACCCAAACAACCCCCTACACTGCCCGAACACCACTGCAATGCCCTAAACCCTGAAACACCACCCTCAGCAAGACCCCCTACACTACCTGAACACCACTGCATTGCCCTAAGCCCTGAAACACCAGACACAGCAAGACCCCCTACACTGCCCGAACACCACTGCCCTAAACCCTGAACCACCACCCCCAGCAAGACCCCCTACACTGCCTGAATACCAATGCCCTAAACCCTGAAACACCACCCCCTGCAAGACCCCCTACACTGCCTGAACACCACTGCCCTGCCCTAAACCCTGAAACACCAGCCCCTGCACGGCCCCCTACACTGCCCGAACACCACTGCACTGCCCTAAACCCTGAAACACCACCCCCAGCATGAACCCCTGCACTGCCCGAACACCACTGCACTGCCCTAAACCCCGGAACACCACCCCCAGCTCGACCCCCTACACTGCCCGAACACCACTACACTGCCCTAAACCCTGAACCACCACCCGCAGCACGACCCCGTATACTGCCCGAATACCACTGCCCTAAACCCTGAAACACCACCCCCTGCAAGACCCCCTACACTGCCTGAACACAACTGTCCTGCCCTAAACCCTGAAACACAAGCCCCTGCATGACCCCATACACTGCCCGAACACCACTGCACTGCCCTAAACCCTGAAACACCACCCCCAGCTCGACCCCCTACACTGCCCGAATACCACTGCACTGCCCTAAACCCTGAAACACCACACACAGCAAGACCCCCTACACTGCCCGGACACCACTGCCCTAAACCCTCAGCCACCACCCCCAGAAAGACCCCATACACTTCCCAAATACCACTGCCCTAAACCCTGAAACACCACCCCCTGCAAGACCCCCTACACTGCCTGAACACCACTGCACTGCCCTAAACCCTGAAACACCAACCCCAGCACGACCCCCTACACTGCCCGAACACCACTGCTCCGCCCTAAACCATGAAACAGCACCCCCCGCACAACCCACTACTCTGCCCGAACACCACTGCACTGCCCAAAACCCTAAAACACCATCCCAGCATGTCCTCCTACACTGCCCGAACACCACTGCACGGCCCAAAACCCTGAAACACTAACCCAAGAATGACCGCCCATACTGCCCAAACACCACTACACTGCCCTAAACCCTGAAATACTAGCCCCAGCATGACCTCCTACACTGCCCGAACACCACTGCACTGCCCTAAACCCTGAAACAATAGCCCCAGCACGACCCCCTACACTGCCCGAACACAACTGCACTGCCCTAAACCCTGAAACACCACCCCTAGCACGACCCTCTACACTGCCCGAACACCACTGTACTGCCCTAAACCCAGAACCACCACCCCCAGCTCGATCCCCTGCACTGCCCGAACACCACTGCACTGCCCTAAACCCTGAAACACCACTCACATCATGAACTCCTACACTGTCCTAACACCACTGCACTGCCCTAAACCCCAAAAAACCACCTCCAGCACGTCCCCCTACACTGCTCGAACACCACTGCACTGCCCAAAACCTTGAAACACAACCCCCACCACGACCCCCTACACTGCCCGAACACCACTGCTCGGCACTAAACCATGAAACACCAGCATGACCCCCTACACTGCCCGAACACCACTGCACCGCCCTAAACCCTGAAATACCACCCCAGCAAGAACCCCTACACTACCCGAACACCACTGCACCGCCCTAAACCCTGAACCACTACCCCCAGCACGACACCCTACACTACCCGAACACCACTGCACCGCCCTAAACCCTTAAACACCACCCCCATCACAACCCCCTACAGTGCCTGAACACCACTGCACTACCGTAAACCCTAAAACACCAGCCCCAGCACGACCCCCTACACTTCCCGAACACCAGTGCATTGCCCTAAACTCCAAAACACCACACCCAGCATGACCCCCTACACCGCTCGAATACCACAGCACTGCTTTAAACCCTGAAAACACCCCCACAGCAAGACCCCCTACACAGCCCGAACACCACTGCCCTAAACCCTGAAACACCACACCCAGCAAGACCCCCTACACTGCCCAAACACCACTGCACTGCCCTAAACCCTAAAACACCACCCCCAGCAAGACCCCCTACACCTCCCGAAATCCAATGCACTGCCCTAAACCCTGAAACACCACCCCCTGCATGACCCACTGCACTGCCCAAACACCACTGCACTGCCTTCAACCCTGAAACACCACTCACATCATGAACCCCTACACTGTCCTAACACCACGTCACTGCCCTAAACCCAAAAAAAACACCTCCAGCACTTCCCCCTACACTGCTCGAACACCACTGCACCGCCCTAAACCCTGAAACACTACCCCCAGCAAGACACCCTACACTATCCGAACACCACTGCGCCACCCTAATCCCTGAAACACCACCCCATCACAACCCCCTACAGTGCCTGAACACCACTGCACTACCGTAAACCCTAAAACACCTGCCCCAGCACGACCCCCTACACTGCCCGAACACTGCATTGCCCTAAACTCCAAAACACCACACCCAAACAACCCCCTACACTGCCCGAACACCACTGCCCTGCCCTAAACCCTGAAACACCACGACCCCATTCACTGCCTGAACACCACTGCACTGCCCAAAACTCTGAAACACCACACCTAGCACGACCCCCTACACTGCCCGAACACCACTGCAATGCCCTAAACCCTGAAACACCACCCTCAGCAAGACCCCCTACACTACCTGAACACCACTGTATTGCCCTAAGCCCTGAAACACCAGACACAGCAAGACCCCCTACACTGCCCGAACACCACTGCCCTAAACCCTGAACCACCACCCCCAGCAAGACCCCCTACACTGCCCGAATACCACTGCCCTAAACCCTGAAACACCACCCCCTGCAAGACCCCCTACACTGCCTGAACACCACTGCCCTGCCCTAAACCCTGAAACACCAGCCCCTGCACGGCCCCCTACACTGCCCGAACACCACTGCACTGCCCTAAACCCTGAAACACCACCCCCAGCACGAACCCCTGCACTGCCCGAACACCACTGCACTGCCCTAAACCCCGGAACACCACCCCCAGCTCGACCCCCTACACTGCCCGAACACCACTACACTGCCCTAAACCCTGAAACACCACCCGCAGCACGACCCCGTATACTGCCCGAATACAACTGCCCTAAACCCTGAAACACCACCCCTGCAAGTCCCCCTACACTGCCTGAACACAACTGTCCTGCCCTAAACCCTGAAACACCAGCCCCTGCACGACCCCATACACTGCCCGAACACCACTGCACTGCCCTAAACCCTGAAACACCACCCCCAGCTCGACCCCCTACACTGCCCGAACACCACTGCACTGCCCTAAACCCTGAAACACCACCCCCAGCTCGACCCCCTACACTGCCCGAACACCACTGCCCTAAACCCTGAAACACCACCCCAAGCAAGACCCCCTACACTGCCCGAAAACCACTGCTCTGCCCTAAACCCTGAAACACCATGCCCTGCACGACCCCCTACATTGCCCGAACACCACTGCACTGCCTTAAACATTGAAACACCAGCCCCCGCACGACCCCCTACACTGCCCTAACACCACTGCACTGCCCTAAACCCTAAAACACCAACCCCAGCACGTCCCCCTACACTGCCCGAACACCACTGCACTGCCCTAAACCCTGAAACATCACCCCCAGAAAGACGCCCAACACTGCCCGAACACCACTGCCCTAAACCCTGAAACACTAGCCCCAGCACGACCCCCTACACTGCCTGAACACCACTGCAGTGCCCTAAACATTGAAACACCAGCCCCCTCACGACCCCCTACACTGCCCTAACACCACTACACTGACCTAAACCCTGAAACACCAACACGCACACGAGCCCCTACACTACCCTAACACCACTGCACTGCACTAAACTCTGAAACACCAGCCCCCGCATGAACCCCTACACTGACTGAACACCACTGCACTGCCCTAAACCCTGAAACACCACACCCAGCACGACCCCCTAAACTGCCCGAACACCACTGCACTGCCCTAAACCCCGAAACACCACCCCTAGCATGACCCCACTCACTGCCCGAACACCACTGCCCTAAACCCTGAAACACCACCCCCAGCAAGACCCCCTAGACTGCCCGAACATCACTGCACTGCCCTAAAACCTGAAACACCACCCCCAGCAAGACCCCCTACACTGCCAGAACACCTCTGCCCTAAACCCTGAATCACCACCCCCAGACTCCCTACACTGCCAGAACACCACTAAACTGCCCTAAACCCTGAAACACCACACCCAGCACGACCCCCTAAACTGCCCGAACACCACTGCACTGCCCTAAACCCTGAAACACCACCCCTAGCATGACCCCACTCACTGCCCGAACACCACTGCCCTAAACCCTGAAACACCACCCCCAGCAAGACCCCCTAGACTGCCAGAACATCACTGCACTGCCCTAAAACCTGAAACACCACCCCCAGCAAGACCCCCTACACTGCCGGAACACCTCTGCCCTAAACCCTGAATCACCACCCCCAGACTCCCTACACTGCCAGAATACCACTAAACTGCCCTAAACCCTAAAACACCACCCCAGCACGACCTCCTACACTGCGCGAACACCACTGCACTGCCCTAAACCCTAAAACACCACCCCAGCATGACCCCCTACACTGCAAGAACACCACTGCACTGCCCTAAACCCTTAAACACCACCCTCAGCCAGTACGACCCCCTACACTGCCCGAACACCACTGCACCGAACTAAACCCTGAAACACCACACCCCTGCACGACCCTCTACACCAGTCGAATACCACAGCATTGCTTTAAACCCTGAAAACACCCCCACAGCAAGACCCCCTACACAGCCCGAACACCACTGCCCTAAACCCTGAAACACCACACCCAGCAAGAACCCCTACACTGCCCGAACAACACTGCACTGCCCTAAACCCTAAAACACCACCCCCAGCAAGACCCCCTACACCTCCCGAAATCCAATGCACTGCCCTAAACCCTGAAACACCACCCCCTGCATGACCCACTGCACTGCCCAAACACCACTGCACTGCCTTCAACCCTGAAACACCACTCACATCATGAACCCCTACACTGTCCTAACACCACTTCACTGCCCTAAACCCAAAAAAAACACCTCCAGCACTTCCCCCTACACTGCTCGAACACCACTGCACCGCCCTAAACCCTGAAACACTACCCCCAGCATGACACCCTACACTATCCGAACACCACTGCGCCACCCTAAACCCTGAAACACCACCCCATCACAACCCCCTACAGTGCCTGAACACCACTGCACTACCTTAAACCCTAAAACACCAGCCCCAGCATGACCCCCTACACTGCCCGAACACTGCATTGCCCTAAACTCCAAAACACCACACCCAAACAACCCCCTACACTGCCCGAACACCACTGCACTGCCCAAAACTCTGAAACACCACACCTAGCACGACCCCCTACACTGCCCGAACACCACTGCAATGCCCTAAACCCTGAAACACCACCCTCAGCAAGACCCCCTACACTACCTGAACACCACTGCATTGCCCTAAGCCCTGAAACACCAGACACAGCAAGACCCCCTACACTGCCCGAACACCACTGCCCTAAACCCTGAACCACCACCCCCAGCAAGACCCCCTACACTGCCCGAATACCACTGCCCTAAACCCTGAAACACCACCCCCTGCAAGACCCCCTACACTGCCTGAACACCACTGCCCTGCCCTAAACCCTGAAACACCAGCCCCTGCACGGCCCCCTACACTGCCCGAACACCACTGCACTGCCCTAAACCCTGAAACACCACCCCCAGCATGAACCCCTGCACTGCCCGAACACCACTGCACTGCCCTAAACCCCGGAACACCACCCCCAGCTCGACCCCCTACACTGCCCGAACACCACTACACTGCCCTAAACACTGAAACACCACCCGCAGCACAACCCTGTATACTGCCCGAATACCACTGCCCTAAAGCCTGAAACACCACCCCCTGCAAGTCCCCCTACACTGCCTGAACACAACTGCCCTGCCCTAAACCCTGAAACACCAGCCCCTGCACGACCCCATACACTGCCCGAACACCACTGCACTGCCCTAAACCCTGAAACACCACCCCCAGCTCGACCCCCTACACTGCCCGAACACCACTGCACTGCCCTAAACCCAGGAACACCACCCCCAGCTCGACCCCCTACACTGCCCGAACACCACTGCACTACCCTAAACCCTGAAACACCCCCCGCAGCACGACCCCGTACACTGCCCGAAAACGACTGCACTGCCCTAAACACTGAATCACCACCCACAGCACGATCCCCTACACTGTCCAAACACCACTGCACTGCCTTCAACCCTGAAACACCACTCACATCATGAACCCCTACACTGTCCTAACACCACTTCACTGCCCTAAACCCAAAAAACCCACCTCCAGCACTTCCCCCTACACTGCTCGAACACCACTGCACTGCCCTAAACCCTGAAACACCACCCCAGCATGACCCCCTACACTGCAAGAACACCACTGCACTGCCCTAAACCCTGAAACACCACCCTCAGCCAGTACGACCCCCTACACTGCCCGAACACCACTGCACCAAACTAAACCCTGAAACACCACACCCCTGCACGACCCTCTACACCACTTGAATACCACAGCACTGCTTTAAACCCTGAAAACACCCCCACAGCAAGACCCCCTACACAGCCCGAACACCACTGCCCTAAACCCTGAAACACCACACCCAGCAAGACACCCTACACTGCCCGAACACCACTGCACTGCCCTAAACCCTAAAACACCACCCCCAGCAAGACCCCCTACACCTCCCAAAATCCAATGCACTGCCCTAAACCCTGAAACACCACCCCCTGCATGACCCACTGCACTGCCCAAACACCACTGCACTGCCTTCAACCCTGAAACACCACTCACATCATGAACCCCTACACTGTCCTAACACCACTTCACTGCCCTAAACCCAAATAAGACACCTCCAGCACTTCCCCCTACACTGCTCGAACACCACTGCGCCACCCTAAACCCTGAAACACCACCCCAACACAACCCCCTACAGTGCCTGAACACCACTGCACTACCTTAAACCCTAAAACACCAGCCCCAGCATGACCCCCTACACTGCCCAAACAACACTGCATTGCCCTAAACTCCAAAACACCACACCCAAACAACCCCCTACACTGCCCGAACACCACTGCCCTGCCCTAAACCCTGAAACACCACGACCCCATTCACTGCCTGAACACCACTGCACAGCCCAAAACTCTGAAACACCACACCTAGCACGACCCCCTACACTGCCCGAACACCACTGCAATGCCCTAAACCCTGAAACACCACCCTCAGCAAGACCCCCTACACTACCTGAACACCACTGCATTGCCCTAAGCCCTGAAACACCAGACACAGCAAGACCCCCTACACTGCCCGAACACCACTGCCCTAAACCCTGAACCACCACCCACAGCAAGACCCCCTACACTGCCCGAATACCACTGCCCTAAACCCTGAAACACCACCCCCTGCAAGACCCCCTACACTGCCTGAATACCACTGCCCTGCCCTAAACCCTGAAACACCAGCCCCTGCACGACCCCCTACACTGCCCGAACACCACTGCACTGCCCTAAACCCTGAAACACCACCCCCAGCACGAACCCCTGTACTGCCCGAACACCACTGCACTGCCCTAAACCCCGGAACACCACCCCCAGCTCGACCCCCTACACTGCCCGAAAACCACTACACTGCCCTAAACCCTGAACCACCACCTGCAGCACGACCCCGTATACTGCCCGAATACCACTGCCCTAAATCCTGAAACACCACCCCCTGCAAGACCCCCTACACTGCCTGAACACAACTGCCCTGCCCTAAACCCTGAAACACAAGCCCCTGCATGACCCCATACACTGCCCGAACACCACTGCACTGCCCTAAACCCTGAAACACCACCCCCAGCTCGACCCCCTACACTGCCCGAACACCACTGCACTGCCCTAAACCCTGAAACACCACACACAGCAAGACCCCCTACACTGCCCGGACACCACTGCCCTAAACCCTCAGCCACCACCCCCAGCAAGACCCCATACACTGCCCGAATACCACTGCCCTAAACCCTGAAACACCACCCCCTGCAAGACCCCCTACACTGCCTGAACACCACTGCACTGCCCTAAACCCTGAAACACCAACCCCAGCACGACCCCCTACACTGCCCGAACACCACTGCTCCGCCCTAAACCATGAAACAGCACCCCCCGCACAACCCACTACTCTGCCCGAACACCACTGCACTGCCCAAAACCCTAAAACACCATCCCAGCATGTCCTCCTACACTGCCTGAACACCACTGCACGGCCCAAAACCCTGAAACACTAACCCAAGAATGACCCCCCATACTGCCCAAACACCACTACACTGCCCAAAACCCTGAAATACTAGCCCCAGCATGACCTCCTACACTGCCCGAACACCACTGCATTGCCCTAAACCCTGAAACACTAGCCCCAGCACGACCCCCTACACTGCCCGAACACAACTGCACTGCCCTAAACCCTGAAACACCACCCCTAGCACGACCCTCTACACTGCCCGAACACCAATGTACTGCCCTAAACCCAGAACCACCACCCCCAGCTCGATCCCCTGCACTGCCCGAACACCACTGCACTGCCCTAAACCCTGAAACACCACTCACATCATGAACCCCTACACTGTCCTAACACCACTGCACTGCCCTAAACCCCAAAAAACCACCTCCAGCACGTCCCCCTACACTGCTCGAACACCACTGCACTGCCCAAAACCTTGAAACACAACCCCCACCACGACCCCCTACACTGCCCGAACACCACTGCACTGCCCTAAACCCTGAAACACCACCCCCAGTACGTCCCCCTACATTTCCTGAACACCACTGCTCGGCACTAAACCATGAAACACCAGCATGACCCCCTACACTGCCCAAACACCACTGCACCGCCCTAAACCCTGAAATACCACCCCAGCAAGAACCCCTACACTACCCGAACACCACTGCACCGCCCTAAACCCTGAACCACTACCCCCAGCACGACACTCTACACTACCCGAACACCACTGCACCGCCCTAAACCCTTAAACACCACCCCCATCACAACCCCCTACAGTGCCTGAACACCACTGCACTACCGTAAACCCTAAAACACCAGCCCCAGCACGACCCCCTACACTTCCCGAACACCAGTGCATTGCCCTAAACTCCAAAACACCACACCCAGCATGACCCCCTACACTGCCCGAACACCACTGCACTGCCCTAAACCCTGAAACACCACGACCCCATTCGCTGCCTGAACACCACTGCACCTCCCAAAACGCTGAATCACCACACCTAGCACAACCCCCTACACTGCCCGAACACCACTGCAATGCCCTAAACCCTGAAACACCACACACAGCAAGACCCCATACACTGCCCGAATACCACTGCCCTAAACCCTGAAACACCACCCCCTGCAAGACCCCCTACACTGCCTGAACACTACTGCACTGCCCTAAACCCTGAAACACCAACCCCAGCATGACCCCCTACACTGCCCGAACACCACTGCTCCGCCCTAAACCATGAAACAGCACCCCCCGCACAACCCACTACTCTGCCCGAACACCACTGCACTGCCCATAACCCTAAAACACCATCCCAGCACGTCCTCCTACACTGCCCGAACACCACTGCACGGCCCAAAACCCTGAAACACTAACCCAAGAATGACCCCCCATACTGCCCAAACACCACTACACTGCCCTAAACCCTGAAATACTAGCCCCAGGATAACCTCCTACACTGCCCGAACACCACTGCACTGCCCTAAACCCTGAAACACTAGCCCCAGCACGACCCCCTACACTGCCCGAACACAACTGCACTGCCCTAAACCCTGAAACACCACCCCTAGCACGACCCTCTACACTGCCCGAACACCACTGTACTGCCCTAAACCCAGAACCACCACCCCCAGCTCAATCCCCTACACTGCCCGAACACCACTGCACTGCCCTAAACCCTGAAACACCACTCACATCATGAACCCCTACACTGTCCTAACACCACTGCCCTAAACCCCAAAAAACCACCTCCAGCACGTCCCCCTACACTGCTCGAACACCACTGCACTGCCCAAAACTTTGAAACACAACCCCCACCACGACCCCCTACACTGCCCGAACACCACTGCACTGCCCTAAACCCTGAAACACCACCCCCAGTACGTCCCCTTACATTTGCTGAACACCACTGCTCGGCACTAAACCATGAAACACCAGCATGACCCCCTACACTGCCCGAACACCACTGCACCGCCCTAAACCCTGAAATACCACCCTAGCAAGAACCCCTACACTACCCGAACACCACTGCACCGCCCTAAACCCTGAACCACTACCCCCAGCACGACACCCTACACTACACGAACACCACTGCACCGCCCTAAACCCTTAAACACCACCCCCATCACAACCCCCTACAGTGCCTGAACACCACTGCACTACCGTAAACCCTAAAACACCAGCCCCAGCACGACCCCCTACACTCCCGAACACCAGTGCATTTCCCTAAACTCCAAAACACCACACCCAGCATGACCCCCTACACTGCCCGAACACCACTGCACTGCCCTAAACCCTGAAACACCACGATCCCATACCTTGCCTGAACACCACTGCACCTCCCAAAACGCTGAACCACATCTAGCACAACCCCCTACACTGCCCGAACACCACTGGAATGCTCTAAACCCTGAAACACCACCCCCAGCAAGACCCCCTACACTGCCCGAACACCACTGCACTGCCCTAAACCCTGAAACACCAAACACAGCAAGACCCCCTACACTACCCAAACACCAAAGCACTAAACCCTGAACCACCACCCCCAGCAAGACCCCATACACTGCCCGAATACCACTGCCCTAAACCCTGAAACACCACCCCCTGCAAGACCCCCTACACTGCCTGAACACCACTGCACTGCCCTAAACCCTGTAACACTAACCCCAGCAAGACCCCATACACTGCCCGAATACCACTGCCCTAAACCATGAAACACCACCCTTCGCATAACCCACTACTCTGCCCGAAAACCACTGCACTGCCCAAAACCCTAAAACACCATCCCAGCACATCCTCCTACACTGCCCGAACACCCCTGCACGGCCCAAAACCCTGAAACACTAACCCAAGAACGACCTCCTATACTGCCCAAACACCACTGCACTGCCCTAAACCGTGAAATACTAGCCCCAGCAATACCCCCTACACTGCCCGAACACCACTGCACTGCCCTAAACCCTGAAACACTAGCCCCAGCACGACCCCCTAGACTGCCTGAACACCACTGCACTGCCCTAAACCCAGAACCACCACCCCCAGCTCGATCACCTACACTGCCCGAACACCACTACACTGCCCTAAACCCTGAATACCACCGCCAGCACGACCCCCTACACTGCCCAAACACCACTGCACTGTCCTAAGCCCTAAAACACCAGCCCCAGCACGACCCCCTACACTGCATGAACACCACTGCACTGCCCTAAACCCTAAAGCACCAGCCCGAGCATGACCCCTCACACTGCCTGAACACCACCGCACTGCCCTACACCCTGAAACACCACACACCTGCATGACCCCCTACACTACCCGAATACCACTGCCCTAAACCCTGAAACACCACCCCCAGCAAGACCCCCCTACACTGCCCAAACACCACTGCACTGCACTAAACCCTGGAACACCACCCCCAGCAAGACACCCTTCACTGCCCGAAAACCACTGCACTGCCCTAAACCCTAAAATCACCCCCGAGCAAGACCCCCTACACTGCCCGAACACCACTGCCCTAAACCCTGAAACACCACCCCCAGCAAGACCCCCCTACACTGCCCGAACACCACTGCACTGCACTAAACCCTGGAACACCATCCCCAGCAAGACACCCTTCACTGCCCGAAAACCACTGCACTGCCCTAAACCCTGAAACACCACCACCTGCACGACCCCCTACACTGCCCGAATACCACTGCACTTCCTTAAATCCTGAAACACCACCACCAGCCTGAACCCCTACAATGCGCTAACATAACTGCACTGCCCTAAACCCTAAAACACCACACCCCTGCACGACCCCCTACACTACCTGAATACCACTGCACTGCCATAAACCCTGAAAACAACCCCCCAGCAACACCCCCTACACAGCCCGATCACCACTGCCCTAAACCCTGAAACACCACCCCCAGCAAGACCCCCCTACACTGCCTGAACTCCTCTGCACTGCCCTAAACCCTGAAACACCACCCCCAGCAAGACCCCCTACACTTCCCGAAAACCAATGCACTGCCCTAAACCCTGAAACACCACCCCCTGCATGAACCTCTACACAGCCCGAATTCCACTGTACTGCCTTCAACCCTGAAACCCCACTCACATCATGAACCCCTACACTGTCCTAACACCACTGCACTGCCCTAAACCCAAAAACACCACCTCCAGCATGTCTCCCTACACTGCTCGAACACCACTGCACAGCCCTAAACCTTGAAACACCACCCCTACCATGACCCCCTACACTGCCCGAACACCACTGCACTGCCCTAAACCCAGAAACACTACCCCCAGTTCTTCCCCCTACACTGCCTGAACACCACTGCTCTGCCCTAAACCCTGAAACACCAGCACAACACCCTACACTGCCAAAAACACCACTGCACCACCCTAAACCCTGAAACACCACCCCAGCAAGGACCCCTACACTACCCAAACACCACTGCACCGCCCTAGACCCTGAAACACTACCCCCAGCATGACGCAATACACTACCCGGACACCACTGCACTGCCCTAAACCCTGAAACACCACCCCCAGCACGACCCCCTACAGTGCCTGAACACCACTGCACTACCATAAACCCTAAAACACCAGCCCCAGCACGACCCCCTACACTGCCCGAACACCACTGCACTGCCCTAAGCCCTAAAACACCAGCCTGAGCATGACCCCTAACACTGCCCGAACACCACTGCACTGCCCTAAACCCTGAAACACCACCCCCAGCACGACCCATTCACTGCTCGAACATCACTGCACTGCCCTAAACCCTGAACCACCACACGCCTGCACGGCCCCCTACACTACCCGAATACCAATGCACTGCCAAAACCCTGAAACACCACTCCCAGCTCGAACCCCTACACTGCCCGAACTCCACTGCCCTGCCCTAAACACTGAAACACCACCCCCAGCATGACCCCCTACACTGCCCGAACAAAACTGCAATGCAATAAACCCTGGATCACCACCCCCAGAAAGACCCCCTACACTGCCCGAGCACACATGCACTGCTCTAAACCCTGAAACACCAACCCCAGCACGACCCCCTACACTGCCCGAACACCACTGCTCTGCCCTAACCCTGAAACACCACCCCCAGCACAACCCACTACTCTGCCCGAACACCTCTGCACTGCCCAAAACCCTAAAACACCTCCCCAGCACGTCCCCCTACACTGCCCGAACACCACAACACGGCCCAAAACCTTGAAACACTTGCCCCAGCACAACCCCCTATACTGCCCGAAAACCACCGCACTGCCCTAATCCCTGAAACACCACACCCAGAAAGACGGCCTACACTGCCCGAACACCACTGCCCTAAACCCTGAAACACCACCCCAAGCAAGACCCCCTACACTGCCCAAAAACCACTGCTCTGCCCTACACCCTGAAACACCATGCCCTGCACGACCCCCTACATTGCCCGAACACCACTGCACTGCCTTAAACATTGAAACACCAGCCCCCGCACGACCCCCTACACTGCCCTAACACCACTGCACTGCCCTAAACCCTAAAACACCAACCCCAGCACGTCCCCCTACACTGCCCGAACACCACTGCACTGCCCTAAACCCTGAAACATCACCCCCAGAAAGACGCCCAACACTGCCCGAACACCACTGCCCTAAATCCTGAACCACCACCCCCAGCAAGACCCCCTACACTGCCTGAACACCACTGCACTGCCCTAAACCCTGAAACACTAGCCCCAGCACGACCCCCTACACTGCCCGAACACCACTGCAGTGCCCTAAACATTGAAACACCAGCCCCCTCACGACCCCCTACACTGCCCTAACACCACTACACTGACCTAAACCCTGAAACACCAACACGTACACGAGCCCCTACACTGCCCTAACACCACTGCACTGCACTAAACCCTGAAACACCAGCCCCCGCATGAACCCCTACACTGAACGAACACCACTGCACTGCCCTAAACCCTGAAACACCACACCCAGCACGACCCCCTAAACTGCCCGAACACCACTGCACTGCCCTAAACCCTGAAACACCACCCCTAGCATGACCCCACTCACTGCCCGAACACCACTGCCCTAAACCCTGAAACACCACCCCCAGCAAGACCCCCTAGACTGCCCGAACATCACTGCACTGCCCTAAAACCTGAAACATCACCTCCAGCAAGACCCCCTACACTGCCGGAACACCTCTGCCCTAAACCCTGAATCACCACCCCCAGACTCCCTACACTGCCAGAACACCACTAAACTGCCCTAAACCCTAAAACACCACCCCAGCACGACCCCCTACACTGCGCGAACACCACTGCAGTGCCCTAAACCCTGAAACACCACCCCAGCATGACCGCCTACACTGCAAGAACACCACTGCACTGCCCTAAACCCTTAAACACCACCCTCAGCCAGTACGACCCCCTACACTGCCCGAACACCACTGCACCGAACTAAACCCTGAAACACCACACCCCTGCACGACCCTCTACACCACTCGAATACCACAGCACTGCTTTAAACCCTGAAAACACCCCCACAGCAAGACCCCCTACACAGCCCGAACACCACTGCCCTAAACCCTGAAACACCACACCCAGCAAGAACCCCTACACTGTCCGAACACCACTGCACTGCCCTAAACCCTAAAACACCACCCCCAGCAAGACCCCCTACACCTCCCGAAATCCAATGCACTGCCCTAAACCCTGAAACACCACCCCCTGCATGACCCACTGCACTGCCCAAACACCACTGCACTGCCTTCAACCCTGAAACACCACTCACATCATGAACCCCTACACTGTTCTAACACCACTTCACTGCCCTAAACCCAAAAAAAACACCTCCTGCACTTCCCCCTACACTGCTCGAACACCACTGCACCGCCCTAAACCCTGAAACACTACCCCCAGCACGACACCCTACACTATCCGAACACCACTGCGCCACCCTAAACCCTGAAACACCACCCCATCACAACCCCCTACAGTGCCTGAACACCACTGCACTACCTTAAACCCTAAAACACCAGCCCCAGCACGACCCCCTACACTGCCCGAACACTGCATTGCCCTAAACTCCAAAACACCACACCCAAACAACCCCCTACACTGCCCGAACACCACTGCCCTGCCCTAAACCCTGAAACACCATGACCCCATTCACTGCCTGAACACCACTGCACTGCCCAAAACTCTGAAACACCACACCTAGCACGACCCCCTACACTGCCCGAACACCACTGCAATGCCCTAAACCCTGAAACACCACCCTCAGCAAGACCCCCTACACTACCTGAACACCACTGCATTGCCCTAAGCCCTTAAACACCAGACACAGCAAGACCCCCTACACTGCCCGAACACCACTGCCCTAAACCCTGAACCACCACCCCCAGCAAGACCCCCTACACTGCCCGAATACCACTGCCCTAAACCCTGAAACACCACCCCCTGCAAGACCCCCTACACTGCCTGAACACCACTGCCCTGCCCTAAACCCTGAAATACCAGCCCCTGCACGGCCCCCTACACTGCCCGAACACCACTGCACTGCCCTAAACCCTGAAACACCACCCCCAGCACGAACCCCTGCACTGCCCGAACACCACTGCACTGCCCTAAACCCCAGAACACCACCCCCAGCTCGACCCCCTACACTGCCCGAACACCACTACACTGCCCTAAACCCTGAAACACCACCCGCAGCACTACCCCGTATACTGCCCGAATACCACTGCCCTAAACCCTGAAACACCACCCCCTGCAAGTCCCCCTACACTGCCTGAACACAACTGCCCTGCCCTAAACCCTGAAACACCAGCCCCTGCACGACCCCATACACTGCCCGAACACCACTGCACTTCCCTAAACCCTGAAACACCACCCCCAGCTCGACCCCCTACACTGCCCGAACACCACTGCACTGCCCTAAACCCTGAAACACCACCCCCAGCTCGACCCCCTACACTGCCCGAACACCACTGCCCTAAACCCTGAAACACCACCCCAAGCAAGACCCCCTACACTGCCTGAAAACCACTGCTCTGCCCTAAACCCTGAAACACCATGCCCTGCACGACCCCCTACATTGCCCGAACACCACTGCACTGCCTTAAACATTGAAACACCAGCCCCCACACGACCCCCACACTGCCCTAACACCACTGCACTGCCCTAAACCCTGAAACATCACCCCCAGAAAGACGCCCAACAATGCCCGAACACCACTGCCCTAAACCCTGAAACACTAGCCCCAGCACGACCCCCTACACTGCCCGAACACCACTGCAGTGCCCTAAACATTGAAACACCAGCCCCCTCACGACCCCCTACACTGCCCTAACACCACTACACTGACCTAAACCCTGAAACACCAACACGCACACGAGCCCCTACACTGCCCTAACACCACTGCACTGCAGTAAACCCTGAAGCACCAGCCCCCGCATGAACCCCTACACTGACTGAACACCACTGCACTGCCCTAAACCCTGAAACACCACACCCAGCACGACCCCCTAAACTGCCCGAACACCACTGCACTGCCCTAAACCCCGAAACACCACCCCTAGCATGACCCCACTCACTGCCCGAACACCACTGCCCTAAACCCTGAAACACCACCCCCAGCAAGACCCCCTAGACTGCCCGAACATCACTGCACTGCCCTAAAACCTCGAACACCACCCCCAGCAAGACCCCCTACACTGCCGGAACACCTCTGCCCTAAACCCTGAATCACCACCCCCAGACTCCCTACACTGCCAGAACACCACTAAACTGCCCTAAACCCTAAAACACCACCCCAGCACGACCCCCTACACTGCGCGAACACCACTGCACTGCCCTAAACCCTGAAACACCACCCTCAGCCAGTACGACCCCCTACACTGCCCGAACACCACTGCACCGAACTAAACCCTGAAACACCACACCCCTGCACGACCCTCTACACCGCTCGAATACCACAGCACTGCTTTAAACCCTGAAAACACCCCCACAGCAAGACCCCCTACACAGCCCGAACACCACTGCCCTAAACCCTGAAACACCACACCCAGCAAGACCCCCTACACTGCCCGAACACCACTGCACTGCCCTAAACCCTAAAACACCACCCCCAGCAAGACCCCCTACACCACCCGAAATCCAATGCACTGCCCTAAACCCTGAAACACCACCCCCTGCATGACCCACTGCACTGCCCAAACACCACTGCACTGCCTTCAACCCTGAAACACCACTCACATCATGAACCCCTACACTGTCCTAACACCACTTCACTGCCCTAAACCCAAAAAAAACACCTCCAGCACTTCCCCCTACACTGCTCGAACACCACTGCACCGCCCTAAACCATGAAACACTACCCCCAGCACGACACCCTACACTATCCGAACACCACTGCGCCACCCTAAACCCTGAAACACCACCCCATCACAACCCCCTACAGTGCCTAAACACCACTGCACTACTTTAAACCCTAAAACACCAGCCCCAGCACGACCCCCTACACTGCCCGAACAACACTGCATTGCCCTAAACTCCAAAACACCACACCCAAACAACCCCCTACACTGCCCGAACACCACTGCCCTGCCCTAAACCCTGAAACACCACGACCCCATTCACTGCCTGAACACCACTGCACTGCCCAAAACTCTGAAACACTACACCTAGCACGACCCCCTACACTGCCCGAACACCACTGCAATGCCCTAAACCCTAAAACACCACCCTCAGCAAGACCCCCTACACTACCTGAACACCACTGCATTGCCCTAAGCCCTGAAACACCAGACACAGCAAGACCCCCTACACTGCCCGAACACCACTGCCCTAAACCCTGAACCACCACCCCCAGCAAGACCCCCTACACTGCCCGAATACCACTGCCCTAAACCCTGAAACACCACCCCCTGCAAGACCCCCTACACTGCCTGAACACCACTGCCCTGCCCTAAACCCTGAAACACCAGCCCCTGCACGGCCCCCTACACTGCCCGAACACCACTGCACTGCCCTAAACCCTGAAACACCACCCCCAGCACGAACCCCTGCACTGCCCGAACACCACTGCACTGCCCTAAACCCTGAACCACCACCCGCAGCACGACCCCGTATACTGCCCGAATACCACTGCCCTAAACCCTGAAACACCACCCCCTGCAAGACCCCCTACACTGCCTGAACACAACTGCCCTGCCCTAAACCCTGAAACACCACCCCCAGCTCGACCCCCTACACTGCCCGAACACCACTGCACTGCCCTAAACCCAGAAACACCACCCCCAGCTCGACCCCCTACACTGCCCGAACACCACTGCACTGCCCTAAACCCTGAAACACCACCCGCAGCAAGACCCCGTACACTGCCCGAAAACGACTGCACTGCCCTAAACACTGAATCACCACCCCCAGCACGATCCCCTACACTGTCCAAACACCACTGCACTGCCTTCAACCCTGAAACACCACTCACATCATGAACCCCTACACTGTCCTAACACCACTTCACTGCCCTAAACCCCAAAAAAACACCTCCAGCACTTCCCCCTACACTGCTCGAACACCACTGCACCGCCTTAAACCCTGAAACACTACCCCCAGCACGACACCCTACACTATCCGAACACCACTGAGCCACCCTAAACCCTGAAACACCAGCCCCAGCACGACCCCCTACACTGCCCGAACAACACTGCATTGCCCTAAACTCCAAAACACCACACCCAGCACAAACCCCTACACTGCCCGAACACCACTGCACTGCCCTAAACCCTGAAACACCACAACCCCATTCATTGCCTGAACACCACTGCACTGCCCAAAACTCTGAAACACCACACCTAGCACGACCCACTACACTGCCCGAACACCACTGCAATGCCCTAAACCCTAAAACACCACCCTCAGCAAGACCCCCTACACTACCTGAACACCACTGCATTGCCCTAAGCCCTGAAACACCAGACACAGCAAGACCCCCTACACTGCCCGAACACCACTGCCCTAAACCCTGAACCACCACCCCCAGCAAGACCCCCTACACTGCCCGAATACCACTGCCCTAAACCCTGAAACACCACCCCCTGCAAGACCCCCTACACTGCCTGAACACCACTGCCCTGCCGTAAACCCTGAAACACCAGCCCCTGCATGGCCCCCTACACTGCCCGAACACCACTGCACTGCCCTAAACCCTGAAACACCACCCCCAGCACGAACCCCTACACTGCCCGAACACCACTACACTGCCCTAAACCCCGGAACACCACCCCCAGCTCGGCCCCCTACACTGCCCGAACACCACTACACTGCCCTAAACTCTGAAACACCACCCGCAGCACGACCCCGTACACTGCCCGAATACCACTGCCCTAAACCCTGAAACATCACCCCCTGCAAGACCCCCTACACTGCCTGAACACCACTGCCCTGCCCTAAACCCTGAAACACCAGCCCCTGCACGGCCCCATACACTGCCCGAACACCACTGCACTGCCCTAATCCCTGAAACACCACCCCCAGCAAGACCCCCTACACTTCCCGAAAACCAATGCACTGCCCTAAACCCTGAAACACCACCCCCTGCATGAACCCCTACACAGCCCGAATTCCACTGTACTGCCTTAAACCCTGAAACCCCACTCACATCATGAACCCCTACACTGTCCTAACACCACTGCACTGCCCTAAACCCCAAAAAACCACCTCCAGCACGTCCCCCTACACTGCTCGAACACCACTGCACAGCCCTAAACCTTGAAACACCACCCCTACCATGACCCCCTACACTGCCCGAAAACCACTGCACTGCCCTAAACCCAGAAACACCACCCCCAGTTCTTCCCCCTACACTGCCTGAACACCACTGCTCTGCCCTAAACTCTGAAACACCACCCCAGCAAGGACCCCTACACTACCCGAACACCACTGCACCGCCCTAGACCCTGAAACACTACCCCCAGCATGACGCAATACACTACCCGAACACCACTGCACTGCCCTAAACCCTGAAACACCACCCCCAGCACCACCCCCTACAGTGCCTGAACACCACTGCACTACCATAAACCCTAAAACACCGGCCCCAGCACGACCCCCCACACTGCCCGAACACCACTGCACTGCCCTAAGCCCTAAAACACCAGCCTGAGCATGACCACTAACACTGCCCGAACACCACTGCACTGCCCTAAACCCTGAAACACCACCCCCAGCACGACCCCATTCACTGCCTGAACATCACTGCACTGCCCTAACCCTGAACCACCACACGCCTGCACGGCCCCCTACACTACCCGAATACCAATGCACTGCCAAAACCCTGAAACACCACGCCCAGCTCGAACCCCTACACTGTCCGAACTCCACTGCCCTGCCCTAAACACTGAAACACCACCCCCAGCATGACCCCCTACACTGCCCGAACAAAACTGCAATGCAATAAACCCTGAATCACCACCCCCAGAAAGACCCCCTACACTGCCCGAGCACACATGCACTGCTCTAAACCCTGAAACACCAACCCCAGCACGACCCCCTACACTGCCCGAACACCACTGCTCTGCCCTAACCCTGAAACACCACCCCCAGCACAACCCACTACTCTGCCCGAACACCTCTGCACTGCCCAAAACCCTAAAACACCTCCCCAGCACGTCCCCCTACACTGCCCGAACACCACAACACGGCCCAAAACCTTGAAACTCTTGCCCCAGCACGACCCCCTATACTGCCCGAAAACCACCGCACTGCCCTAATCCCTGAAACACCACACCCAGAAAGACGGCCTACACTGCCCGAACACCACTGCCCTAAACCCTGAAACACCACCCCAAGCAAGACCCCCTACACTGCCCGAAAACCACTGCTCTGCCCTAAACCCTGAAACACCATGCCCTGCACGACCCCCTACATTGCCCGAACACCACTGCACTGCCTTAAACATTGAAACACCAGCCCCCACACGACCCCCTACACTGCCCTAACACCACTGCACTGCCCTAAACCCTAAAACACCAACCCCAGCACGTCCCCCTACACTGCCCGAACACCACTGCACTGCCCTAAACCCTGAAACATCACCCCCAGAAAGACGCCCAACACTGCCCGAACACCACTGCCCTAAATCCTGAAACACCACCCCCATCAAGACCCCCTACACTGCCTGAACACCACTGCACTGCCCTAAACCCTGAAACACTAGCCCCAGCACGAACCCCTACACTGCCCGAACACCACTGCAGTGCCCTAAACATTGAAACACCAGCCCCTCACGACCCTCTACACTGCCCTAACACCACTAAACTGACCTAAACCCTGAAACACCAACACGCACACGAGCCCCTACACTGCCCTAACACCACTGCACTGCACTAAACCCTGAAACACCAGCCCCCGCATGAACCCCTACACTGAACGAACACCACTGCACTGCCCTAAACCCTGAAACACCGCACCCAGCACGACCCCCTAAACTGCCCGAACACCACTGCACTGCCCTAAACCCTGAAACACCACCCCTAGCATGACCCCACTCACTGCCCGAACACCACTGCCCTAAACCCTGAAACACCACCCCCAGCAAGACCCCCTAGACTGCCCGAACATCACTGCACTGCCCTAAAACCTTAAAAAACACCACCCCCAGCAAGACCCCCTACACTGCCGGAACACCTCTGCCCTAAACCCTGAATCACCACCCCCAGACTCCCTACACTGCCAGAACACCACTAAACTGCCCTAAACCATAAAACACCACCCCAGCACGACCCCCTACACTGCGCGAACACCACTGCACTGCCCTAAACCCTTAAACACCACCCCAGCATGACCCCCTACACTGCAAGAACACCACTGCACTGCCCTAAACCCTGAAACACCACCCTCAGCCAGTACGACCCCCTACACTGCCCGAACACCACTGCACCGAACTAAACCCTGAAACACCACACCCCTGCACGACCCTCTACACCACTCGAATACCACAGTACTGCTTTAAACCCTGAAAACACCCCCACAGCAAGACCCCCTACACAGCCCGTACACCACTGCCCTAAACCCTGAAACACCACACCCAGCAAGACCCCCTACACTGCCCGAACACCACTCCACTGCCCTAAACCCTAAAACACCACCCCCAGCAAGACCCCCTACACCTCCCGAAATCCAATGCACTGCCCTAAACCCTGAAACACCACCCCCTGCATGACCCACTGCACTGCCCAAACACCACTGCACTGCCTTCAACCCTGAAACACAACTCACATCATGAACCCCTACACTGTCCTAACACCACTTCACTGCCCTAAACCCAAAAAAAACACCTCCAGCACTTCCCCCTACACTGCTCGAACACCACTGCACCGCCCTAAACCCTGAAACACTACCCCCAGCACGACACCCTACACTATCCGAACACCACTGCGCCACCCTAAACCCTGAAACACCACCCCATCACAACCCCCTACAGTGCCTGAACACCACTGCACTACCTTAAACCCTGAAACACCACGATCCCATACACTGCCTGAACACCACTGCACCTCCCAAAACGCTGAACCACATCTAGCACAACCCCCTACACTGCCCGAACACCACTGGAATGCTCTAAACCCTGAAACACCACCCCCAGCAAGACCCCCTACACTGCCCGAACACCACTGCTCTGCCCTAAACCCTGAAACACCAAACACAGCAAGACCCCCTACACTACCCAAACACCAAAGCACTAAACCCTGAACCACCACCCCCAGCAAGACCCCATACACTGCCCGAATACCACTGCCCTAAACCCTGAAACACCACCCCCTGCAAGACCCCCTACACTGCCTGAACACCACTGCACTGCCCTAAACCCTGTAACACTAACCCCAGCAAGACCCCATACACTGGCCGAATACCACTGCCCTAAACCATGAAACACCACCCTTCGCATAAACCACTACTCTGCCCGAAAACCACTGCACTGCCCAAAACCCTAAAACACCATCCCAGCACATCCTCCTACACTGCCCGAACACCCCTGCACGGCCCAAAACCCTGAAACACTAACCCAAGAACGACCTCCTATACTGCCCAAACACCACTGCACTGCCCTAAACCGTGAAATACTAGCCCCAGCAATACCCCCTACACTGCCCGAACACCACTGCACTGCCCTAAACCCTGAAACACTAGCCCCAGCACGACCCCCTAGACTGCCTGAACACCACTGCACTGCCCTAAACCCAGAACCACCACCCCCAGCTCGATCACCTACACTGCCCGAACACCACTACACTGCCCTAAACCCTGAATACCACCCCCAGCACGACCCCCTACACTGCCCAAACACCACTGCACTGTCCTAAGCCCTAAAACACCAGCCCCAGCACGACCCCCTACACTGCATGAACACCACTGCACTGCCCTAAACCCTAAAGCACCAGCCCGAGCATGACCCCTCACACTGCCTGAACACCACCGCACTGCCCTACACCCTGAAACACCACACACCTGCATGACCCCCTACACTACCCGAATACCACTGCCCTAAACCCTGAAACACCACCCCCAGCAAGACCCCCCTACACTGCCCAAACACCACTGCACTGCACTAAACCCTGGAACACCACCCCCAGCAAGACACCCTTCACTGCCCGAAAACCACTGCACTGCCCTAAACCCTAAAAACACCCCCGAGCAAGACCCCCTACACTGCCCGAACACCACTGCCCTAAACCCTGAAACACCACCCCCAGCAAGACCCCCCTACACTGCCCGAACACCACTGCACTGCACTAAACCCTGGAACACCATCCCCAGCAAGACACCCTTCACTGCCCGAAAACCACTGCACTGCCCTAAACCCTGAAACACCACCACCTGCACGACCCCCTACACTGCCCGAATACCACTGCACTTCCTTAAATCCTGAAACACCACCACCAGCCTGAACCCCTACAATGAGCTAACATACCTGCACTGCCCTAAACCCTAAAACACCACACCCCTGCACGACCCCCTACACTACCTGAATACCACTGCACTGCCCTAAACCCTGAAAACAACCCCCCAGCAAGACCCCCTACACAGCCCGATCACCACTGCCCTAAACCCTGAAACACCACCCCCAGCAAGACCCCCCTACACTGCCTGAACTCCTCTGCACTGCCCTAAACCCTGAAACACCACCCCCAGCAAGACCCCCTACACTTCCCGAAAACCAATGCACTGCCCTAAACCCTGAAACACCACCCCCTGCATGAACCCCTACACAGCCCGAATTCCACTGTACTGCCTTCAACCCTGAAACCCCACTCACATCATGAACCCCTACACTGTCCTAACACCACTGCACTGCCCTAAACCCAAAAACACCACCTCCAGCATGTCTCCCTACACTGCTCGAACACCACTGCACAGCCCTAAACCTTGAAACACCACCCCTACCATGACCCCCTACACTGCCCGAACACCACTGCACTGCCCTAAACCCAGAAACACCACCCCCAGTTCTTCCCCCTACACTGCCTGAACACCACTGCTCTGCCCTAAACCCTGAAACACCAGCACAACACCCTACACTGCCAAAAACACCACTGCACCACCCTAAACCCTGAAACACCACCCCAGCAAGGACCCCTACACTACCCAAACACCACTGCACCGCCCTAGACCCTGAAACACTACCCCCAGCATGACGCAATACACTACCCGGACACCACTGCACTGCCCTAAACCCTGAAACACCACCCCCAGCACGACCCCCTACAGTGCCTGAACACCACTGCACTACCATAAACCCTAAAACACCAGCCCCAGCACGACCCCCTACACTGCCCGAACACCACTGCACTGCCCTAAGCCCTAAAACACCAGCCTGAGCAAGACCCCTAACACTGCCCGAACACCACTGCACTGCCCTAAACCCTGAAACACCACCCCCAGCACGACCCATTCACTGCTCGAACATCACTGCACTGCCCTAAACCCTGAACCACCACACGCCTGCACGGCCCCCTACACTACCCGAATACCAATGCACTGCCAAAACCCTGAAACACCACTCCCAGCTCGAACCCCTACACTGCCCGAACTCCACTGCCCTGCCCTAAACACTGAAACACCACCCCCAGCATGACCCCCTACACTGCCCGAACAAAACTGCAATGCAATAAACCCTGGATCACCACCCCCAGAAAGACCCCCTACACTGCCCGAGCACACATGCACTGCTCTAAACCCTGAAACACCAACCCCAGCACGACCCCCTACACTGCCCGAACACCACTGCTCTGCCCTAACCCTGAAACACCACCCCCAGCACAACCCACTACTCTGCCCGAACACCTCTGCACTGCCCAAAACCCTAAAACACCTCCCCAGCACGTCCCCCTACACTGCCCGAACACCACAACACGGCCCAAAACCTTGAAACACTTGCCCCAGCACAACCCCCTATACTGCCCGAAAACCACCGCACTGCCCTAATCCCTGAAACACCACACCCAGAAAGACGGCCTACACTGCCCGAACACCACTGCCCTAAACCCTGAAACACCACCCCAAGCAAGACCCCCTACACTGCCCAAAAACCACTGCTCTGCCCTACACCCTGAAACACCATGCCCTGCACGACCCCCTACATTGCCCGAACACCACTGCACTGCCTTAAACATTGAAACACCAGCCCCCGCACGACCCCCTACACTGCCCTAACACCACTGCACTGCCCTAAACCCTAAAACACCAACCCCAGCACGTCCCCCTACACTGCCCGAACACCACTGCACTGCCCTAAACCCTGAAACATCACCCCCAGAAAGACGCCCAACACTGCCCGAACACCACTGCCCTAAATCCTGAACCACCACCCCCAGCAAGACCCCCTACACTGCCTGAACACCACTGCACTGCCCTAAACCCTGAAACACTAGCCCCAGCACGACCCCCTACACTGCCCGAACACCACTGCAGTGCCCTAAACATTGAAACACCAGCCCCCTCACGACCCCCTACACTGCCCTAACACCACTACACTGACCTAAACCCTGAAACACCAACACGTACACGAGCCCCTACACTGCCCTAACACCACTGCACTGCACTAAACCCTGAATCACCACACCCAGCACGACCCCCTAAACTGCCCGAACACCACTGCACTGCCCTAACCCCTGAAACACCACCCCTAGCATGACCCCACTCACTGCCCGAACACCATTGCCCTAAACCCTGAAACACCACCCCCAGCAAGACCCCCTAGACTGCCCGAACATCACTGCACTGCCCTAAAACCTGAAACACCACCTCCAGCAAGACCCCCTACACTGCCGGAACACCTCTGCCCTAAACCCTGAATCACCACCCCCAGACTCCCTACACTGCCAGAACACCACTAAACTGCCCTAAACCCTAAAACACCACCCCAGCACGACCCCCTACACTGCGCGAACACCACTGCAGTGCCCTAAACCCTGAAACACCATCCCAGCATGACCGCCTACACTGCAAGAACACCACTGCACTGCCCTAAACCCTTAAACACCACCCTCAGCCAGTACGACCCCCTACACTGCCCGAACACCACTGCACCGAACTAAACCCTGAAACACCACACCCCTGCACGACCCTCTACACCACTCGAATACCACAGCACTGCTTTAAACCCTGAAAACACCCCCACAGCAAGACCCCCTACACAGCCCGAACACCACTGCCCTAAACCCTGAAACACCACACCCAGCAAGAACCCCTACACTGTCCGAACACCACTGCACTGCCCTAAACCCTAAAACACCACCCCCAGCAAGACCCCCTACACCTCCCGAAATCCAATGCACTGCCCTAAACCCTGAAACACCACCCCCTGCATGACCCACTGCACTGCCCAAACACCACTGCACTGCCTTCAACCCTGAAACACCACTCACATCATGAACCCCTACACTGTTCTAACACCACTTCACTGCCCTAAACCCAAAAAAAACACCTCCTGCACTTCCCCCTACACTGCTCGAACACCACTGCACCGCCCTAAACCCTGAAACACTACCCCCAGCACGACACCCTACACTATCCGAACACCACTGCGCCACCCTAAACCCTGAAACACCACCCCATCACAACCCCCTACAGTGCCTGAACACCACTGCACTACCTTAAACCCTAAAACACCAGCCCCAGCACGACCCCCTACACTGCCCGAACACTGCATTGCCCTAAACTCCAAAACACCACACCCAAACAACCCCCTACACTGCCCGAACACCACTGCCCTGCCCTAAACCCTGAAACACCATGACCCCATTCACTGCCTGAACACCACTGCACTGCCCCAAACTCTGAAACACCACACCTAGCACGACCCCCTACACTGCCCGAACACCACTGCAATGCCCTAAACCCTGAAACACCACCCTCAGCAAGACCCCCTACACTACCTGAACACCACTGCATTGCCCTAAGCCCTGAAACACCAGACACAGCAAGACCCCCTACACTGCCCGAACACCACTGCCCTAAACCCTGAACCACCACCCCCAGCAAGACCCCCTACACTGCCCGAATACCACTGCCCTAAACCCTGAAACACCACCCCCTGCAAGACCCCCTACACTGCCTGAACACCACTGCCCTGCCCTAAACCCTGAAATACCAGCCCCTGCACGGCCCCCTACACTGCCCGAACACCACTGCACTGCCCTAAACCCTGAAACACCACCCCCAGCACGAACCCCTGCACTGCCCGAACACCACTGCACTGCCCTAAACCCCAGAACACCACCCCCAGCTCGACCCCCTACACTGCCCGAACACCACTACACTGCCCTAAACCCTGAAACACCACCCGCAGCACTACCCCGTATACTGCCCGAATACCACTGCCCTAAACCCTGAAACACCACCCCCTGCAAGTCCCCCTACACTGCCTGAACACAACTGCCCTGCCCTAAACCCTGAAACACCAGCCCCTGCACGACCCCATACACTGCCCGAACACCACTGCACTGCCCTAAACCCTGAAACACCAACCCCAGCTCGACCCCCTACACTGCCCGAACACCACTGCACTGCCCTAAACCCTGAAACACCACCCCCAGCTCGACCCCCTACACTGCCCGAACACCACTGCCCTAAACCCTGAAACACCACCCCAAGCAAGACCCCCTACACTGCCTGAAAACCACTGCTCTGCCCTAAACCCTGAAACACCATGCCCTGCACGACCCCCTACATTGCCCTAACACCACTGCACTGCCCTAAACCCTGAAACATCACCCCCAGAAAGACGCCCAACAATGCCCGAACACCACTGCCCTAAACCCTGAAACACTAGCCCCAGCACGACCCCCTACACTGCCCGAACACCACTGCAGTGCCCTAAACATTGAAACACCAGCCCCCTCACGATCCCCTACACTGCCCTAACACCACTACACTGACCTAAACCCTGAAACACCAACACGCACACGAGCCCCTACACTGCCCTAACACCACTGCACTGCACTAAACCCTGAAGCACCAGCCCCCGCATGAACCCCTACACTGAACGAACACCACTGCACTGCCCTAAACCCTGAAACACCACACCCAGCACGACCCCCTAAACTGCCCGAACACCACTGCACTGCCCTAAACCCCGAAACACCACCCCTAGCATGACCCCACTCACTGCCCGAACACCACTGCCCTAAACCCTGAAACACCACCCCCAGCAAGACCCCCTAGACTGCCCGAACATCACTGCACTGCCCTAAAACCTCGAACACCACCCCCAGCAAGACCCCCTACACTGCCGGAACACCTCTGCCCTAAACCCTGAATCACCACCCCCAGACTCCCTACACTGCCAGAACACCACTAAACTGCCCTAAACCCTAAAACACCACCCCAGCACGACCCCCTACACTGCGCGAACACCACTGCACTGCCCTAAACCCTGAAACACCACCCTCAGCCAGTACGACCCCCTACACTGCCCGAACACCACTGCACCGAACTAAACCCTGAAACACCACACCCCTGCACGACCCTCTACACCGCTCGAATACCACAGCACTGCTTTAAACCCTGAAAACACCCCCACAGCAAGACCCCCTACACAGCCTGAACACCACTGCCCTAAACCCTGAAACACCACACCCAGCAAGACCCCCTACACTGCCCAAACACCACTGCACTGCCCTAAACCCTAAAACACCACCCCCAGCAAGACCCCCTACACCACCCGAAATCCAATGCACTGCCCTAAACCCTGAAACACCACCCCCTGCATGACCCACTGCACTGCCCAAACACCACTGCACTGCCTTCAACCCTGAAACACCACTCACATCATGAACCCCTACACTGTCCTAACACCACTTCACTGCCCTAAACCCAAAAAAAACACCTCCAGCACTTCCCCCTACACTGCTCGAACACCACTGCACCGCCCTAAACCATGAAACACTACCCCCAGCACGACACCCTACACTATCCGAACACCACTGCGCCACCCTAAACCCTGAAACACCACCCCATCACAACCCCCTACAGTGCCTAAACACCACTGCACTACTTTAAACCCTAAAACACCAGCCCCAGCACGACCCCCTACACTGCCCGAACAACACTGCATTGCCCTAAACTCCAAAACACCACACCCAAACAACCCCCTACACTGCCCGAACACCACTGCCCTGCCCTAAACCCTGAAACACCACGACCCCATTCACTGCCTGAACACCACTGCACTGCCCAAAACTCTGAAACACTACACCTAGCACGACCCCCTACACTGCCCGAACACCACTGCAATGCCCTAAACCCTAAAACACCACCCTCAGCAAGACCCCCTACACTACCTGAACACCACTGCATTGCCCTAAGCCCTGAAACACCAGACACAGCAAGACCCCCTACACTGCCCGAACACCACTGCCCTAAACCCTGAACCACCACCCCCAGCAAGACCCCCTACACTGCCCGAATACCACTGCCCTAAACCCTGAAACACCACCCCTTGCAAGACCCCCTACACTGCCTGAACACCACTGCCCTGCCCTAAACCCTGAAACACCAGCCCCTGCACGGCCCCCTACACTGCCCGAACACCACTGCACTGCCCTAAACCCTGAAACACCACCCCCAGCACGAACCCCTGCACTGCCCGAACACCACTGCACTGCCCTAAACCCTGAACCACCACCCGCAGCACGACCCCGTATACTGCCCGAATACCACTGCCCTAAACCCTGAAACACCACCCCCTGCAAGACCCCCTACACTGCCTGAACACAACTGCCCTGCCCTAAACCCTGAAACACCACCCCCAGCTCGACCCCCTACACTGCCCGAACACCACTGCACTGCCCTAAACCCAGAAACACCACCCCCAGCTCGACCCCCTACACTGTCCGAACACCACTGCACTGCCCTAAACCCTGAAACACCACCCGCAGCAAGACCCCGTACACTGCCCGAAAACGACTGCACTGCCCTAAACACTGAATCACCACCCCCAGCACGATCCCCTACACTGTCCAAACACCACTGCACTGCCTTCAACCCTGAAACACCACTCACATCATGAACCCCTACACTGTCCTAACACCACTTCACTGCCCTAAACCCCAAAAAAACACCTCCAGCACTTCCCCCTACACTGCTCGAACACCACTGCACCGCCTTAAACCCTGAAACACTACCCCCAGCACGACACCCTACACTATCCGAACACCACTGAGCCACCCTAAACCCTGAAACACCAGCCCCAGCACGACCCCCTACACTGCCCGAACAACACTGCATTGCCCTAAACTCCAAAACACCACACCCAGCACAAACCCCTACACTGCCCGAACACCACTGCACTGCCCTAAACCCTGAAACACCACAACCCCATTCATTGCCTGAACACCACTGCACTGCCCAAAACTCTGAAACACCACACCTAGCACGACCCACTACACTGCCCGAACACCACTGCAATGCCCTAAACCCTAAAACACCACCCTCAGCAAGACCCCCTACACTACCTGAACACCACTGCATTGCCCTAAGCCCTGAAACACCAGACACAGCAAGACCCCCTACACTGCCCGAACACCACTGCCCTAAACCCTGAACCACCACCCCCAGCAAGACCCCCTACACTGCCCGAATACCACTGCCCTAAACCCTGAAACACCACCCCCTGCAAGACCCCCTACACTGCCTGAACACCACTGCCCTGCCGTAAACCCTGAAACACCAGCCCCTGCATGGCCCCCTACACTGCCCGAACACCACTGCACTGCCCTAAACCCTGAAACACCACCCCAGCACGAACCCCTACACTGCCCGAACACCACTACACTGCCCTAAACCCCGGAACACCACCCCCAGCTCGGCCCCCTACACTGCCCGAACACCACTACACTGCCCTAAACTCTGAAACACCACCCGCAGCACGACCCCGTACACTGCCCGAATACCACTGCCCTAAACCCTGAAACATCACCCCCTGCAAGACCCCCTACACTGCCTGAACACCACTGCCCTGCCCTAAACCCTGAAACACCAGCCCCTGCACGGCCCCATACACTGCCCGAACACCACTGCACTGCCCTAATCCCTGAAACACCACCCCCAGCAAGACCCCCTACACTTCCCGAAAACCAATGCACTGCCCTAAACCCTGAAACACCACCCCCTGCATGAACCCCTACACAGCCCGAATTCCACTGTACTGCCTTAAACCCTGAAACCCCACTCACATCATGAACCCCTACACTGTCCTAACACCACTGCACTGCCCTAAACCCCAAAACACCACCTCCAGCATGTCTCCCTACACTGCTCGAACACCACTGCACAGCCCTAAACCTTGAAACACCACCCCTACCATGACCCCCTACACTGCCCGAAAACCACTGCACTGCCCTAAACCCAGAAACACCACCCCCAGTTCTTCCCCCTACACTGCCTGAACACCACTGCTCTGCCCTAAACTCTGAAACACCAGCACAACACCCTACACTGCCAAAAACACCACTGCACCACCCTAAACCCTGAAACACCACCCCAGCAAGGACCCCTACACTACCCGAACACCACTGCACCGCCCTAGACCCTGAAACACTACCCCCAGCATGACGCAATACACTACCCGAACACCACTGCACTGCCCTAAACCCTGAAACACCACCCCCAGCACCACCCCCTACAGTGCCTGAACACCACTGCACTACCATAAACCCTAAAACACCGGCCCCAGCACGACCCCCTACACTGCCCGAACACCACTGCACTGCCCTAAGCCCTAAAACACCAGCCTGAGCATGACCACTAACACTGCCCGAACACCACTGCACTGCCCTAAACCCTGAAACACCACCCCCAGCACGACTCCATTCACTGCCTGAACATCACTGCACTGCCCTAACCCTGAACCACCACACGCCTGCACGGCCGCCTACACTACCCGAATACCAATGCACTGCCAAAACCCTGAAACACCACGCCCAGCTCGAACCCCTACACTGTCCGAACTCCACTGCCCTGCCCTAAACACTGAAACACCACCCCCAGCATGACCCCCTACACTGCCCGAACAAAACTGTAATGCAATAAACCCTGAATCACCACCCCCAGAAAGACCCCCTACACTGCCCGAGCACACATGCACTGCTCTAAACCCTGAAACACCAACCCCAGCACGACCCCCTACACTGCCCGAACACCACTGCTCTGCCCTAACCCTGAAACACCACCCCCAGCACAACCCACTACTCTGCCCGAACACCTCTGCACTGCCCAAAACCCTAAAACACCTCCCCAGCACGTCCCCCTACACTGCCCGAACACCACAACACGGCCCAAAACCTTGAAACTCTTGCCCCAGCACGACCCCCTATACTGCCCGAAAACCTTCGCACTGCCCTAATCCCTGAAACACCACACCCAGAAAGACGGCCTACACTGCCCGAACACCACTGCCCTAAACCCTGAAACACCACCCCAAGCAAGACCCCCTACACTGCCCGAAAACCACTGCTCTGCCCTAAACCCTGAAACACCATGCCCTGCACGACCCCCTACATTGCCCGAACACCACTGCACTGCCTTAAACATTGAAACACCAGCCCCCACACGACCCCCTACACTGCCCTAACACCACTGCACTGCCCTAAACCCTAAAACACCAACCCCAGCACGTCCCCCTACACTGCCCGAACACCACTGCACTGCCCTAAACCCTGAAACATCACCCCCAGAAAGACGCCCAACACTGCCCGAACACCACTGCCCTAAATCCTGAAACACCACCCCCATCAAGACCCCCTACACTGCCTGAACACCACTGCACTGCCCTAAACCCTGAAACACTAGCCCCAGCACGAACCCCTACACTGCCCGAACACCACTGCAGTGCCCTAAACATTGAAACACCAGCCCCTCACGACCCTCTACACTGCCCTAACACCACTAAACTGACCTAAACCCTGAAACACCAACACGCACACGAGCCCCTACACTGCCCTAACACCACTGCACTGCACTAAACCCTGAAACACCAGCCCCCGCATGAACCCCTACACTGAACGAACACCACTGCACTGCCCTAAACCCTGAAACACCGCACCCAGCACGACCCCCTAAACTGCCCGAACACCACTGCACTGCCCTAAACCCTGAAACACCACCCCTAGCATGACCCCACTCACTGCCCGAACACCACTGCCCTAAACCCTGAAACACCACCCCCAGCAAGACCCCCTAGACTGCCCGAACATCACTGCACTGCCCTAAAACCTTAAAAAACACCACCCCCAGCAAGACCCCCTACACTGCCGGAACACCTCTGCCCTAAACCCTGAATCACCACCCCCAGACTCCCTACACTGCCAGAACACCACTAAACTGCCCTAAACCATAAAACACCACCCCAGCACGACCCCCTACACTGCGCGAACACCACTGCACTGCCCTAAACCCTTAAACACCACCCCAGCATGACCCCCTACACTGCAAGAACACCACTGCACTGCCCTAAACCCTGAAACACCACCCTCAGCCAGTACGACCCCCTACACTGCCCGAACACCACTGCACCGAACTAAACCCTGAAACACCACACCCCTGCACGACCCTCTACACCACTCGAATACCACAGTACTGCTTTAAACCCTGAAAACACCCCCACAGCAAGACCCCCTACACAGCCCGTACACCACTGCCCTAAACCCTGAAACACCACACCCAGCAAGACCCCCTACACTGCCCGAACACCACTCCACTGCCCTAAACCCTAAAACACCACCCCCAGCAAGACCCCCTACACCTCCCGAAATCCAATGCACTGCCCTAAACCCTGAAACACCACCCCCTGCATGACCCACTGCACTGCCCAAACACCACTGCACTGCCTTCAACCCTGAAACACAACTCACATCATGAACCCCTACACTGTCCTAACACCACTTCACTGCCCTAAACCCAAAAAAAACACCTCCAGCACTTCCCCCTACACTGCTCGAACACCACTGCACCGCCCTAAACCCTGAAACACTACCCCCAGCACGACACCCTACACTATCCGAACACCACTGCGCCACCCTAAACCCTGAAACACCACCCCATCACAACCCCCTACAGTGCCTGAACACCACTGCACTACCTTAAACCCTAAAACACCAGCCCCAGCACGACCCCCTACACTGCTCGAACAAAACTGCATTGCCCTAAACTCCAAAACACCACACCCAAACAACCCCCTACACTGCCCGAACACCACTGCCCTGCCCTAAACCCTGAAACACCACGACCCCATTCACTGCCTGAACACCACTGCACTGCCCAAAACTCTGAAACACCACACCTAGCACGACCCCCTACACTGCCCGAACACCACTGCAATGCCCTAAACCCTGAAACACCACCCTCAGCAAGACCCCCTACACTACCTGAAAACCACTGCATTGCCCTAAGCCCTGAAACACCAGACACAGCAAGACCCCCTACACTGCCCGAACACCACTGCCCTAAACCCTGAACCACCACCCCCAGCAAGACCACCTACACTGCCCTAACACCACTGCACTGCCCTAAACCCTAAAACACCAACCCCAGCACGTCCCCCTACACTGCCCGAACACCACTGCACTGCCCTAAACCCTGAAACATCACCCCCAGAAAGACGCCCAACACTGCCCGAACACCACTGCCCTAAACCCTGAAACACTAACCCCAGCACGACCCCCTACACTGCCCGAACACCACTGCAGTGCCCTAAACATTGAAACACCAGCCCCCTCACGACCCCCTACACTGCCCTAACACCACTACAATGACCTAAACCCTGAAACACCAATACGCACACGAGCCCCTACACTGCCCTAACACCACTGCACTGCACTAAACCCTGAAACACCAGCCCCCTTCATGAACCCCTACACTGAGCGAACACCACTGCACTGCCCTAAACCCTGAAACACCACACCCAGCACGACCCCCCTAAACTGCCCGAACACCTTTGCACTGCCCTAAACCCTGAAACACCACCCCTAGCATGACCCCACTCACTGCCCGAACACCACTGCCCTAAACCCTGAATCACCACCCCCAGACTCCCTACACTGCCAGAACACCACTAAACTGCCCTAAACCCTAAAACACCACCCCAGCACGACCCCCTACACTGCAAGAACACCACTGCACTGCCCTAAACCCTGAAACACCACCCTCAGCCAGTACGACCCCCTACACTGCCCGAACACCACTGCACCGAACTAAACCCTGAAACACCACACCCCTGCACGACCCTCTACACCACTCGAATACCACAGCACTCGTTTAAACCCTGAAAACACCCCCACAGCAAGACCCCCTACACAGCCCGAACACCACTGCCCTAAACCCTGAAACACCACACCCAGCAAGACCCCCTACACTGCCCGAACACCACTGCACTGCCCTAAACCCTAAAACACCACACCCAGCAAGACCCCCTACACCTCCCGAAATCCAATGCACTGCCCTAAACCCTGAAACACCACCCCCTGCATGACCCACTGCACTGCCCAAACACCACTGCACTGCCTTCAACCCTGAAACACCACTCACATCATGAACCCCTACACTGTCCTAACACCACTTCACTGCCCTAAACCCCCCAAAAAACCCTCCAGCACTTCGCCCTACACTGCTCGAACACCACTGCACCGCCCTAAACCCTGAAACACTAC
The DNA here is from genome assembly GCF_964204655.1 of Triturus cristatus. Classification (NCBI taxonomy): domain Eukaryota; kingdom Metazoa; phylum Chordata; class Amphibia; order Caudata; family Salamandridae; genus Triturus; species Triturus cristatus. The sequence continues at coordinate 1,264,789,123 of NC_140579.1, read as the reverse complement.
CCCCAGCACGACACCCTACACTATCCGAACACCACTGCGCCACCCTAAACGCTGAAACACCACCCCATCACAACCCCCTACAGTGCCTAAACACCACTGCACTACCTTAAACCCTAAAACCCCAGCCCCAGCACGACCCCCTACACTGCCCGAACAACACTGCATTGCCCTAAACTCCAAAACACCACACCCAAACAACCCCTTACACTGCCCGAACACCACTGCCCTGCCCTAAACCCTGAAACACCACGACCCCATTCACTGCCTGAACACCACTGCACTGCCCAAAACTCTGAAACACCACACCTAGCACGACCCCCTACACTGCCCGAACACCACTGCAATGCCCTAAACCCTGAAATACCACCCTCAGCAAGACCCCCTACACTACCTGAACACCACTGCATTGCCCTAAGCCCTGAAACACCAGACACAGCAAGACCCCCTGCACTGCCCGAACACCACTGCCCTAAACCCTGAATCACCAACCCCAGCAAGACCCCCTACACTGCCCGAATACCACTGCCCTAAACCCTGAAACCCCACCCCCTGCAAGACCCCCTACACTGCCTGAACACCACTGCCCTGCCCTAAATCCTGAAACACCAGCCCCTGCACGGCCCCCTACACTGCCCGAACACCACTGCACTGCCCTAAACCCTGAAACACCACCCCCAGCATGAACCCCTGCACTGCCCGAACACCACTGCACTGCCCTAAACCCCGGAACACCACCCCCAGCTCGACCCCCTACACTGCCCGAACACCACTACACTGCCCTAAACCCTGAACCACCACCCGCAGCACGACCCCGTATACTGCCCGAATACCACTGCCCTAAACCCTGAAACACCACCCCCTGCAAGACCCCCTACACTGCCTGAACACAACTGCCCTGCCCTAAACCCTGAAACACCAGCCCCTGCATGACCCCATACACTGCCCGAACACCACTGCACTGCCCTAAACCCTGAAACACCACCCCCAGCTCGACCCCCTACACTGCCCGAACACCACTGCTCTGCCCTAAACCCAGGAACACCACCCCCAGCTCGACCCCCTACACTGCCCAAACACCACTGCACTGCCCTAAACCCTGAAACACCACCCACAGCACGACCCCGTACACTGCCCGAAAACGACTGCACTGCCCTAAACACTGAATCACCACCCCCAGCACGATCCCCTACAATGTCCAAACACCACTTCACTGCCTTCAACCCTGAAACACCACTCACATCATGAACCCCTACACTGTCCTAACACCACTTCACTGCCCTAAACCCAAAAAAACCACCTCCAGCACTTCCCCCTACACTGCTCGAACACCACTGCACCACCCTAATCCCTGAAACACTACACCCAGCACGACACCCTACACTATCCGAACACCACTGCGCCAACCTAAACCCTGAAACACCAGCCCCAGCACGACCCCCTACACTGCCCGAACAACACTGCATTGCCCTAAACTCCAAAACACCACACCCAGCACAACCCCCTACACTGCCCGAACACCACTGCACTGCCCTAAACCCTGAAACACCACGACCCCATTCACTGCCTGAACACCACTGCACTGCCCAAAACTCTGAAACACCACACCTAGCACGACCCCCTACACTGCCCGAACACCACTGCAATGCCCTAAACCCTGAAACACCACCCTCAGCAAGACCCCGTATACTGCCCGAATACCACTGCCCTAAACCCTGAAACACCACCCCCTGCAAGACCCCCTACACTGCCTGAACACAACTGCCCTGCCCTAAACCCTGAAACACCAGCCCCTGCATGACCCCATACACTGCCCGAACACCACTGCACTGCCCTAAACCCTGAAACACCACCCCCAGCTCGACCCCCTACACTGCCCGAACACCACTGCACTGCTCTAAACCCAGGAACACCACCCCCAGCTCGACCCCCTACACTGCCCGAACACCACTGCACTGCCCTAAACTCTGAAACACCACCCGCAGCACGACCCCGTACACTGCCCGAAAATGACTGCACTGCCCTAAACACTGAATCACCACCCCCAGCACGATCCCCTACACTGTCCAAACACCACTGCACTGCCTTCAACCCTGAAACACCACTCACATCATGAACCCCTACACTGTCCTAACACCACTTAACTGCCCTAAACCCAAAAAAACCACCTCCAGCACTTCCCCCTACACTGCTCGAACACCACTGCACCGACTTAAACCCTGAAACACTACCCCCAGCACGACACCCTACACTATCCGAACACCACTGCGCCACCCTAAACCCTGAAACACCAGCCCCAGCACGACCCCCTACACTGCCCGAACAACAATGCATTGCCCTAAACTCCAAAACAACACAACCAGAACAACCCCCTACACTGCCCGAACACCACTGCACTGCCCTAAACCCTGAAACACCACGACCCCATTCACTGCCTGAACACCACTGCACTGCCCAAAACTCTGAAACACCACACCTAGCACGACCCCCTACACTGCCCGAACACCACTGCAATGCCCTAAACCCTGAAACACCACCCTCAGCAAGACCCCCTACACTACCTGAACACCACTGCATTGCCCTAAGCCCTAAAACACCACCCCCTGCATGACCCACTGCACTGCCCAAACACCACTGCACTGCCTTCAACCCTGAAACACCACTCACATCATGAACCCCTACACTGTCCTAACACCACTTCACTGCCCTAAACCCAAAAAAAACACCTCCAGCACTTCCCCCTACACTGCTCAAACACCACTGCACCGCCCTAAACCCTGAAACACTACCCCCAGCACGACACCCTACCCTATCCGAACACCACTGTGCCACCCTAAACCCTGAAACACCACCCCATCACAACCCCCTACAGTGCCTAAACACCACTGCACTACCTTAAACCCTAAAACACCAGCCCCAGCACGACCCCCTACACTGCCCGAACAACACTGCATTGCCCTAAACTCCAAAACACCACACCCAAACAACCCCCTACACTGCCCGAACACCACTGCCCTGCCCTAAACCCTGAAACACCACGACCCCATTCACTGCCTGAACACCACTGCACTGCCCAAAACTCTGAAACACCACACCTAGCACGACCCCCTACACTGCCCGAACACCACTGCAATGCCCTAAACCCTGAAACACCACCCTCAGCAAGACCCCCTGCACTACCTGAACACCACTGCATTGCCCTAAGCCCCGAAACACCAGACACAGCAAGACCCCCTACACTGCCCGAACACCACTGCCCTAAACCCTGAACCACCACCCCCAGCAAGACCCCCTACACTGCCCGAATACCACTGCCCTAAACCCTGAAACACCACCCCCTGCAAGACCCCCTACACTGCCTGAACACCACTGCCCTGCCGTAAACCCTGAAACACCAGCCCCTGCATGGCCCCCTACACTGCCCGAACACCACTGCACTGCCCTAAACCCTGAAACACCACCCCAAGCACAAACCCCTACACTGCCCGAACACCACTGCACTGCCCTAAACCCCGGAACACCACCCTCAGCTCGGCCCCCTACACTGCCCGAACACCACTACACTGCCCTAAACTCTGATACACCACCCGCAGCACGACCCCGTACACTGCCCGAATACCACTGCCCTTAACCCTGAAACACCACCCCCTGCAAGACCCCCTACACTGCCTGAACACCACTGCCCTGCCCTAAACCCTGAAACACCAGCCCCTGCATGGCCCCATACACTGCCCGAACACCACTGCACTGCCCTAAACCCTGAAACTCCACCCCCAGCTCGACCCCCTACACTGCCCGAACACCACTGCACTGCCCTAAACCCTGAAACACCACCCCCAGCACGAACCTCTGCACTGCCCGAACACCACTGCACTGCCCTAAACCCCGGAACACCACCCCCAGCTCGACCCCCTACACTGCCCGAACACCACTACACTGCCCTAAACCCTGAAACACCACCCACAGCACGACCCCGTATACTGCCCGAATACCACTGCCCTAAACCCTGAAACACCACCCCCTGCAAGACCCCCTACACTGCCTGAACACAACTGCCCTGCCCTAAACCCTGAAACACCAGCCCCTGCACGACTCCATACACTGCCCGAACACCACTGCACTGCCCTAAACCCTGAAACACCACCCCCAGCTTGACCCCCTACACTGCCCGAACACCACTGCACTGCCCTAAACCCAGGAACACCACCCCCAGCTCGACCCCCTACACTGCCCGAACACCACTGCACTGCCCTAAACCCTGAAACACCACCCGCAGCACGACCCCGTACACTGCCCGAAAACGACTGCACTGCCCTAAACACTGAATCACCACCCCCAGCCTGATCCCCTACACTGTCCAAACACCACTGCACTGCCTTCAACCCTGAAACACCACTCACATCATGAACCCCTACACTGTCCTCACACCACTTCACTGCCCTAAACCCAAAAAAAACACCTCCAGCACTTCCCCCTACACTGCTCGAACACCACTGCACCGCCCTAAACCCTGAAACAGTACCCCCAGCACTACACCCTACACTATCCGAACACCACTGTGCCACCCTAAACCCTGAAACACCACCCCATCACAACCCCCTACAGTGCCTGAACACCACTGCACTACCTTAAACCCTAAAACACCAGCCCCAGCACGACCCCCTACACTGCCCGAACAACACTGCATTGCCCTAAACTCCAAAACACCACACCCAGCACAACCCCCTACACTGCCCGAACACCACTGCACTGCCCTAAACCCTGAAACACCACGACCCCATTCACTGCCTGAACACCACTGCACTGCCTAAAACTCTGAAACACCACACCTAGCACGACCCCCTACACTGCCCGAACACCACTGCAATGCCCTAAACCCTGAAACACCACCCTCAGCAAGACCCCCTACACTACCTGAACACCACTGCATTGCCCTAAGCCCTTAAACACCAGACAGAGCAAGACATCCTACACTGCCCGAACACCACTGAACTAAACCCTGAACCACCACCCCCAGCAAGACCCCCTACACTGCCAGAATACCACTGCCCTAAACCCTGAAACACCACCCCCTGCAAGACCCCCTACACTGCCTGAACACCACTGCCCTGCCCTAAACCCTGAAACACCAGCCCCTGCACGGCCCCCTACACTGCCCGAACACCACTGCACTGCCCTAAACCCTGAAACACCACCCCCAGCACGAACCCCTACACTGCCCGAACACCACTGCACTGCCCTAAACCCCAGAACACCACCCCCAGCTCGACCCCCTACACTGCCCGAACACCACTACACTGCCCTAAACTCTGAAACACCACCCGCAGCACGACCCGTACACTGCCCGAATACCACTGCCCTAAACCCCGAAACACCTCCCCCTGCAAGACCCCCTACACTGCCTGAACACCACTGCCCTGCCCTAAACCCTGAAACACCAGCCCCTGCACGGCCCCATACACTGCCCGAACACCACTGCACTGCCCTAAACCCTGAAACACCACCCGCAGCACGACCCCGTACACTGCCCGAAAACGACTGCACTGCCCTAAACACTGAAACACCACCCCCAGCACGATCCCCTACACTGCCCGAATACCACTGCAATGCCCTAAACCCTGAAACACCATCCCCAGCAAGAACCCCTACACTGCCCAAACACCACTGCACTGCCCTAATCCCTGAAACATCACCCCCTGCAAGACCCCCTACACTGCCTGAACACCACTGCCCTAAACCCTGAAACACCACCCCTAGCAAGACCCCCTATGCTGCCCGAACACCACTGCCCTAAACCCTAAAACACCACCCCAGCACGACCCCTACACTACCCCAACACCACTGCACTTCCCTAAACCCTAAAACACCACCCCCAGCACGACCCCCTACAGTTCCTGAACACCACTGCACTACCGTAAACCCTAAAACACCAGCCCCAGCATGACCCCCTACACTGCGCGAACACCACTGCACTGCCCTAAGCCCTAAAACACCAGCCCGAGCATGACCCCGAACACCACTGCATTGCCTAAACCCTGAAACACCACACCCATCACATCCCCCTATACTGGCCAAACACCACTGCACTGCCCTAAACCCTGAAACACCACCCCCGCATGACCCCCTACACTGCCCGAACACCACTGCACTGCCCTAAGCCCTAGAACACCAGCCCCAGCGCGACCACCTACACTGCTCGTACACCATTGCACTGCCCTAAACCCTAAAACTAAGGGTGGGCATAGTGGACGTAGTGGGGCTACATGAAGTAGCGCGTAGTGTGCCCAAATCTACGCACACTCGCGCGCTCCGTGTAGCCCCACTATGCGCCGCCCGCCTCCCGCCCACCCTCCTTTTAAATAATACCCTGCATGTTAAATAATTAAAAGTAAAGAGACTTACCTGAAGGCGGCGTCTCTGGGGCTCCCACTTCTTCGTTTCCAACTTCTTGTGACAAATGCGCATGCGCGGACGCCCGCGCATGCGCATTTCTCGCAAGAAATGCGCATGCGCGGGCGTCCACGCATGCGCATTTGTCACAAGAAGTTGAAAATGAGGAAGAGGGAGCCCCGGAGACGCCGCGCTTCAGGTAAGTCTCTTTACTTTTAATTATTTAGCATGCAAGATATGATTTAAAAGGAGGGCGGGCAGGAGGCGGGTGGCGGGCGGCAGGCAGCTACGCTTCGCACTGGCGTGTGCGTAACACTGCCTGCTTCGCCTACTTCGAAAACTGCGAAGCAGGCAGCGCTACGTACACTACGTGGGCGAAGCATAGTGTAACGCCCAGGGTTACCTAAAACACCAGCCTGATTATGACTCCTCACACTGCCCGAACACCACTGCACTGCCCTAAACCCTGAAACACCACCCCCAGCACGACCTCATTCACTGCCCGAACACCACTGCACTGCCCTAAACCCTGAACCACCACACCCCTGCACGACCCCCTACACTACCTGAATACCAATGCACTGACCAAAACCCTGAAATCCTACCCCCAGCTCCAACCCCTACACTGCCCTAACTCCACTGCCCTGTCCTAAACACTGAAACACCACCCCCAGCATGACCCCCTACACTGCCCGTACACCACTGCACTGCCCTAAACCCAGGAACACCACCCCCAACTCGACCCCCTACACTGCCCGAACACCACTGCACTGCCCTAAACCCTGAAACACCACCCGCAGCACGACTCCGTACACTGCCCGAAAACGACTGCACTGCCCTAAACACTGAAAAACCACCCCAGCACGATCCCCTACACTGCCCGAATACCACTGCAATGCCCTAAACCCTGAAACACCACCCCCAGCAAGAACCCCTACACTGCCCGCACACCACTGCACTGCTCTAATCCCTGAAACATCACCCCCTGCAAGACCCTCTACACTGCCTGAACACCACTGCCCTAAACCCTGAAACACCACCCCTAGCAAGACCCCCTATACAGCACGAACACCACTGCCCTAAACCCTAAAACACCACCCCAGCACAACCCCTACACTACCCGAACACCACTGCACTACCCTAAACCCTAAAACACCACCCCCAGCACGACCCCCTACAGTTCCTGAACACCGCTGCACTACCGTAAACCCTAAAACACCAGCCCCAGCATGACCCCCTACACTGCGCGAACACCACTGCACTGCCCTAAGCCCTAAAACACCAGCCCGAGCATGACCCCTCACGCTGCCCGAACATCACTGCATTGCCCGAAACCCTGAAACACCACACCCATCACAACCCCCTATACTGCCCAAACACCACTGCACTGCCCTAAACCCTGAAACACCACCCCCAGCACGACCTCCTACACTGCCCGAACACCACTGCCCAAAACCCTGAAACACCACCCCTAGCAAGACCCCCTATACTGACTGAACACCACTGCCCTAAACCCTGAAACACCACCCCCAGCACTACCCCCTACACTGCACGAACACCACTGCACTGCCCTAAACCCAGGAACACCACCCCCAGCTCGACCCCCTACACTGCCCGAACACCACTGCACTGCCCTAAAGCCTGAAACACCACCCGCAGCACGACCCCGTACACTGCCCGAAAACGACTGCACTGCCCTAAACACTGAAACACCACCACCAGCACGATCCCCTACACTGCCCGAATACCACTGCAATGCCCTAAACCCTGAAACACCACCCCCAGCAAGAACCCGTACACTACCCGAACACCACTGCACTGCCCTAATCCCTGAAACATCACCCACTGCAAGACCCCCTACACTGCCTGAACACCACTGCCCTAAACCCTGAAACACCACCCCTAGCAAGACCCCCTATACTGCCCGAACACCACTGCCCTAAACCCTAAAACACCACCCCCAGCACGACCCCTACACTACTCGAACACCACTGCATTACCCTAAACCCTAAAACACCACCCCCAGCACAACCCCCTACAGTTCCTGAACACCACTGCACTACCGTAAACCCTAAAACACCAGCCCCAGCATGAACCCCTACACTGCGCGAACACCACTGCACTGCCCTAAGCCCTAAAACACCAGCCTGAGCATGACCCCTCACACTGCCCGAACACCACTGCATTGCCATAAACCCTGAAACACCACACTCATCACCACCCCCTATACTGCCCAAACACCACTGCACTGCCCTAAACCCTGAAACACCACCCCCAGCAGGACCCCCTACACTGCCCAAACACCACTGCACTGCCCTAAGCCCTAGAACACCAGCCCCAGCACGACCACCTACACTGCTCGTACACCACTGCACTGCCCTAAACCCTAAAACTAAGGGTAGGCGTAGTGGGGCTACGTGAAGCAGCGCGTAGTGTGCCCAAATCTACGCACACTCGCGTGCTCCGTTTAGCCCCACTACGCGCCACCCGCCTCCCGTCCACCCTCCTTTTAAATAATTCCCTGCATGTTAAATAATTAAAAGTAAAGAGACTTACCTGAAGCGCGGCGTCTCCGGGGCTCCCACTTCTTCGTTTCCAACTTCTTGTGACAAATGCGCATGCGCGGACGCCCGCGCATGCGCATTTCTCGCAAGAAATGCACATGCGCGGGTGTCCACGCATGCGCATTTGTCACAAGAAGTTGAAAACGAGGAAGAGGGAACCCCGGAGACGCCGCTCTTCAGGTAACTCTCTTTACTGTTAATTATTTAACATGCAAGATATGATTTAAAAGGAGGGCGGATAGGAGGCGCGTGGCGGGCGGCAGGCAGCTACGCTTCGCCCTAGCGCGTGCGTAGCACTGCCTGCTTCGCCTACTTCGAAAACTGCGAAGCAGGCAGCGCTACGTACACTACGTGGGCGAAGCACAGTGTAACGCCCAGGGTTACCTAAAACACCAGCCTGATTACGACTCCTCACACTGCCCAAACAGCACTGCACTGCCCTAAACCCTGAAACACCACACCTCGCACGAACCCTTCACTGCCCGAACACCACTGCACTGCCCTAAACCCTGAAACACCACCCCCAGCACGACCCCATTCACTGCCCGAACACCACTGCACTGCCCTAAACCCTGAACCACCACACCCCTGCACGACCCCCTACACTACCTGAATACCAATGCACTGACCAAAACCCTGAAATCCTACCCCCAGCTCGAACCCCTACACTGCCCGAACTCCACTGCCCTGCCCTAAACACTGAAACACCACCCCCAGCAAGACCCCCTAAACTGCCCGAACACCACTGCCCAAAACCCTGAAACACCACCCCTAGCAAGACCCCCTATACTGACTGAACACCACTGCCCTAAACCCTGAAACACCACCCCCAGCACTACCCCCTACACTGCACGAACACCACTGCACTGCCCTAAACCCTAAAACAGTACCCCCAGCATGATCCCCTACACTGCCCGAACACCACTGCACTGCCCATAACCCTAAAACACCACCCTCAGCACGACCCCTACACTACCCGAACACCACTGCACTGCCCTAAACCTTGAAACACCACCCCCGCACTACCCCTACACTGCACGAACTCCACTGCACTGCCCTAAACCCTAAAACAGTACCCCCAGCATGGCCCCCTACACTGCCCGAACACCACTGCACTGCCAAAAACCCTAAAACACCACCCACAGCACGACCCCTACACTACCCGAACACCACTGCACTACCCTAAACCCTAAAACACCACATCCAGCACAACCCCCTACAGTGCCTGAACACCACTGCACGACCGTAAACTCTAAAACACCAGCCCCTGCATGACCCCCTACACTGCGCGATCACCACTGCACTGCCCTAAGCCCTAAGACACCAGCCCGAGCATGACCCCTCACACTGCCCAAACACAACTGCACTGCCCTAAACCCTGAAACACCAGCCCCAGCACGACCACCTACACTGCTCGTACACCACTGCACTGCCCTAAACCCTAAAACACCAGCCTGATTATGACTCCTCACACTGCCCGAACACCACTGCACTGCCCTAAACCCTGAAACACCACCCCAGCACGACCCCATTCACTGCCCGAACACCACTGCACTGCCCTAAACCCTGAACCACCACACCCCTGCACGACCCCCTACACTACCCGAATACCAATGCACTGCCCAAAACCCTGAAACACCACCCCCAGCTCGAACCCCTACACTGCCCGAACTCCACTGCCCTGCCCTAAACACTGAAACACCACCCCCAGCATGACCCCCTACACTGCCCGAACACCACTGCAATGCCATAAACCCTGAAACTCCACCCCCAGCACAACCCCCTACACCGACCGAAAACCACTGCCCTAAACCTGGAACAACCACCCCCAGCAAGACCCCCTACACTGACCGAATACCACTGCCCTAAACCCTTTAACACCACCCCCTTGAAGACCCCCTACACTGCCCGAACACAAATGCACTTCTCTAAACCCTGAAACACCACCCCCAGCATGACCCCCTACACTGCGCGAACACCACTGCTCTGCCCTAAACCCTGAAACACCACCCCCAGCACAACCCACTACTCTGCCTGAACACCTTTGCATTGCCCAAAACCCTAAAACACCACCCTAGCATGTCCCTATACACTGCCCGAACACCACTACACTGCCCAAAACCTTGAAACACTTGCTCCAGCACGACCACCTATACTGCCCGAACACCACTGCACTGCCCTAACCCCTGAAACACCAGCCCCCGAACAACCCCCTCCAGTGACCGAACACCACTGCACTGCCCTAAACCCTGAAACACCAGCCCCCGCATGACCCCCTACACTGCCCAAACACCACTGCCTTGTCCTAAGCCCTAAAACACCAGCCCCAGCATGACCCCCTACACTTCACGAACACCACTGCACTGCCCTAAACCCTAAAGCACCAGCCCGAGCACGACCCCTCACACTGCCCGAACACCACCCCACTGCCCTAAACCCTGAAACACCACACCTCTGCATGACCCCCTACACTACCCGAATACCACTGCACTGCCCTAAACCCTGAAAACACCCCCCCAGCAAGACCCCCTACAATACCCGAACACTGCCCTAAACCCTGAAACACAACCCCCAGCAAGACCCCCTACACTTCCCGAAATCCAATGCACTGCCCTAAACCCTGAAACACCACCCCCAGCACGACCCCTACACTACTCGAACACCACTGCATTACCCTAAACCCTAAAACACCACCCCCAGCACAACCCCCTACAGTTCCTGAACACCACTGCACTACCGTAAACCCTAAAACACCAGCCCCAGCATGAACCCCTACACTGCGCGAACACCACTGCACTGCCCTAAGCCCTAAAACACCAGCCTGAGCATGACCCCTCACACTGCCCGAACACCACTGCATTGCCATAAACCCTGAAACACCACACTCATCACCACCCCCTATACTGCCCAAACACCACTGCACTGCCCTAAACCCTGAAACACCACCCCCAGCAGGACCCCCTACACTGCCCAAACACCACTGCACTGCCCTAAGCCCTAGAACACCAGCCCCAGCACGACCACCTACACTGCTCGTACACCACTGCACTGCCCTAAACCCTAAAACTAAGGGTAGGCGTAGTGGGGCTACGTGAAGCAGCGCGTAGTGTGCCCAAATCTACGCACACTCGCGCGCTCCGTTTAGCCCCACTACGCGCCACCCGCCTCCCGTCCACCCTCCTTTTAAATAATTCCCTGCATGTTAAATAATTAAAAGTAAAGAGACTTACCTGAAGCGCGGCGTCTCCGGGGCTCCCACTTCTTCGTTTCCAACTTCTTGTGACAAATGCGCATGCGCGGACGCCCGCGCATGCGCATTTCTCGCAAGAAATGCACATGCGCGGGTGTCCACGCATGCGCATTTGTCACAAGAAGTTGAAAACGAGGAAGAGGGAACCCCGGAGACGCCGCGCTTCAGGTAACTCTCTTTACTGTTAATTATTTAACATGCAAGATATGATTTAAAAGGAGGGCGGATAGGAGGCGCGTGGCGGGCGGCAGGCAGCTACGCTTCGCCCCGGCGTGTGCGTAGCACTGCCTGTTTCGCCTACTTCGAAAACTGCGAAGCAGGCAGCGCTACGTACACTACGTGGGCGAAGCACAGTGTAACGCCCAGGATTACCTAAAACACCAGCCTGATTACGACTCCTCACACTGCCCAAACAGCACTGCACTGCCCTAAACCCTGAAACACCACACCTCGCACGAACCCTTCACTGCCCGAACACCACTGCACTGCCCTAAACCCTGAAACACCACCCCCAGCACGACCCCATTCACTGCCCGAACACCACTGCACTGCCCTAAACCCTGAACCACCACACCCCTGCACGACCCCCTACACTACCTGAATACCAATGCACTGACCAAAACCCTGAAATCCTACCCCCAGCTCGAACCCCTACACTGCCCGAACTCCACTGCCCTGCCCTAAACACTGAAACACCACCCCCAGCAAGACCCCCTAAACTGCCCGAACACCACTGCCCAAAACCCTGAAACACCACCCCTAGCAAGACCCCCTATACTGACTGAACACCACTGCCCTAAACCCTGAAACACCACCCCCAGCACTACCCCCTACACTGCACGAACACCACTGCACTGCCCTAAACCCTAAAACAGTACCCCCAGCATGATCCCCTACACTGCCTGAACACCACTGCACTGCCCATAACCCTAAAACACCACCCCCAGCACAACCCCTACACTACCTGAACACCATTGCACTACCCTAAACCTTGAAACACCACCCCCGCACTACCCCTACACTGCACGAACTCCACTGCACTGCCCTAAACCCTAAAACAGTACCCCCAGCATGACCCCCTACACTGCCCGAACACCACTACACTGCCAAAAACCCTAAAACACCACCCACAGCACGACCCCTACACTACCCGAACACCACTGCACTACCCTAAACCCTAAAACACCACATCCAGCACAACACCCTACAGTGCCTGAACACCACTGCACGACCGTAAACTCTAAAACACCAGCCCCTGCATGACCCCCTACACTGCGCGATCACCACTGCACTGCCCTAAGCCCTAAGACACCAGCCCGAGCATGACCCCTCACACTGCCCAAACACAATTGCACTGACCTAAACCCTGAAACACCAGCCCCAGCACGACCACCTACACTGCTCGTACACCACTGCACTGCCCTAAACCCTAAAACACCAGCCTGATTACGACTCCTCACACTGCCCGAACACCACTGCACTGCCCTAAACCCTGAAACACCACCCCAGCACGACCCCATTCACTGCCCGAACACCACTGCACTGCCCTAAACCCTGAACCACCACACCCCTGCACGACCCCCTACACTACCCGAATACCAATGCGCTGCCCAAAACCCTGAAACACCACCCCCAGCTCGAACCCCTACACTGCCCGAACTCCACTGCCCTGCCCTAAACACTGAAACACCACCCCCAGCATGACCCCCTACACTGCCCGAACACCACTGCAATGCCATAAACCCTGAAACTCCACCCCCAGCACAACCCCCTACACCGACCGAAAACCACTGCCCTAAACCTGGAACAACCACCCCCAGCAAGACCCCCTACACTGACCGAATACCACTGCCCTAAACCCTTTAACACCACCCCCTTGAAGACCCCCTACACTGCCCGAACACAAATGCACTTCTCTCAACCCTGAAACACCACCCCCAGCATGACCCCCTACACTGCGCGAACACCACTGCTCTGCCCTAAACCCTGAAACACCACCCCCAGCACAACCCACTACTCTGCCTGAACACCTTTGCATTGCCCAAAACCCTAAAACACCACCCTAGCATGTCCCCATACACTGCCCGAACACCACTACACTGCCCAAAACCTTGAAACACTTGCTCCAGCACGACCACCTATACTGCCCGAACACCACTGCACTGCCCTAACCCCTGAAACACCAGCCCCCGAACAACCCCCTCCAGTGACCGAACACCACTGCACTGCCCTAAACCCTGAAACACCAGCCCCCGCATGACCCCCTACACTGCCCAAACACCACTGCCTTGTCCTAAGCCCTAAAACACCAGCCCCAGCATGACCCCCTACACTTCACGAACACCACTGCACTGCCCTAAACCCTAAAGCACCAGCCCGAGCACGACCCCTCACACTGCCCGAACACCACCGCACTGCCCTAAACCCTGAAACACCACACCTCTGCATGACCCCCTACACTACCCGAATACCACTGCACTGCCCTAAACCCTGAAAACACCCCCCCAGCAAGACCCCCTACAATACCCGAACACCACTGCCCTAAACCCTGAAACACCACCCCCAGCAAGACCCCCTACACTTCCCGAAATCCAATGCACTGCCCTAAACCCTGAAACACCACCCGCTGCATGACCCCCTACACTGTCCTAACACCACTGCACTGCCCTAAACCCAAAAAAACCACCTCCAGTACGTCCCCCTACACTGCTCGAACACCACTGCACTGCCCTAAACCTTGAAACACCACACCCACCATGACCCCCTACACTGCCCGAACACCACTCCACGGCCTTAAACCCTGAAACACCACCCCCAGTACGTCCCCCTACACTGCCTAAACACCACAGCTCTGCACTAAACCATGAAACACCAGCACAACCCCCTAGACTGCCCAAACACCACTGCACCACCCTAAACCCTGAAACACCACCCCAGCAAGAACGCCTACACTACCCGAACACCACTGCACCGCCCTAAACCCTGAAACACTACCCCCAGCACGACACCCTAAACTACCCGAACACCACTGCACCGCCCTAAAGCCTGAAACACCACCCCCATCACGACCCCC
Source organism: Triturus cristatus (assembly GCF_964204655.1). NCBI lineage: Eukaryota > Metazoa > Chordata > Amphibia > Caudata > Salamandridae > Triturus > Triturus cristatus. Next base: position 1,264,773,849 of record NC_140579.1, on the reverse strand, counting down.
TACAGTGACTGAACACCACTGCATTACCGTAAACACTAAAACACCAGCCCCAGCACAACCCCCTACACTGCCCGCACACCACTGCACTGCCCTAAACCCTGAAACACCACGAACCCATTCACTGCCTGAACACCACTGCACTGCCCAAAACCCTGAAACACCACACCTAGCACAACCCCCTACACTGCCTGAACACCACTGCAATGTCCTAAACCCTGAAACACCACCCCCAGCAAGACCCCCTACACTGCCCGAACACCACTGCACTGCCCTAAACCCTGAAACACCACACACAGCAAGACCACCTGCAATGCCCGAACACCACTGCCCTAAACCCTGAACCACCACCCCCAGCAAGACCCCCTACACTGCCCGAATACCACTGCCCTAAACCCTGAAACAACACCCCCTGCCAGACCCCCTACTCTGCCTGAACACCACTGCACTGCCCTAAACCCTGAAACACCATCCCCAGCACGACCCATGTTAGAAATGGGATTTCTGGTTGGCTAGGACTTGTGCCAAAGCCAGGCAGAAACCACCACTCTAAGTCAGGGTTGGGGATTTACACGCCAAAGATAACCCCTGCTCTCCCCCTTGGTAGCTTGGCACGAGCAGTCAGGCTTATCCCGGAGGCAATGTGTAAAGCGTTTACACGCGCACACAGCAACAACACCCTAGGCCCACCACAAAAGAAACTCCACACAAGGTCATAGATAAAAAATAGCCTTTGTATTATAATAAACACATTAGATGATAATCACATAATTTACACTGTGCCAACTGGCACTGGGCAGAATTTTACGGGGGACTATTTACACAAGACAGGGCCACATGGACCACTGTCAGAATTAGCACAAATCACCAATTGTAAATGTAGGACATATACCAACTGTAACACAAATTATAACTGTAGAGACAACCAGTAACTACTGGCGCAATAATGACCTCAGCATTATCATAATAGAATCAGGTATAAAACCTATCCTGTATACATCACAGGGGCATAAACACATTAGACACTTTCTCATAAGTCTAACGCATTAGACCCTACCTCCTAAGTATAATTACACTAGGGGCGTTCATCAAACAGGGAAGTATAATCTCCCTAACTTAAACCTAAACAGGTAAAACAACCTACTATGCAGAAATCATATCTAGAGGTATAAAACAAGGTGCGTAAAACATACTACCCAAATTACATTTCCCAGCACCAAAATCACATTAGGGCCTGGCGCCCTATAAACCTAACAATCCCAACAGCCCCCCCTGGCCAACTGGCCATCGCAAAGGAGGGGCTCAATGGCCCTGTGTCCCAACAGTCAGGGCGCGCTGCAAAGGCAGCGAAAGTCAAGGGTGCGCACTTTTGCGCAGACCTAAACGTTGCAGCTGTCACTAAGTGCTGCACAGCTGTGAAGAAAAGGGGCAAAAGGAGTGCATCTCACTCCTAATGCCCCCAATGTACTGTAACCTAAACGGTGCAGCTGGCACTAATTACTGCGCAGCTGGGAGGACCAAATGTTGGCCCTGGGCACCCACTGTGCCCTCTAAGCAACTATGCCCAAGTTGGAGCCACACAGGGCTCTAAAACAATCATGGCCCACGTTGGAGCAGCCCCCCTATCAGGAGGGGGCCGCTCAGAACTGGCTCCGTGCCTCACTCGGCACCCACACGGGACCTTTACATCACCTCAGCCCCATCGTTGGAGCCGTGCGGACTCTAAGGAAATCACGCCCCCGTTGGTGCACACTGGCGATTCAAACAAAGCATGCCCTCGAGGTGCAGCTGCCCTCTGCGAGTGGGGCAGATGGGAGAAATGCGGCTATGGGGCTTGGGCATCTCTGTGCCCTCACGCTGGGGCCCCAAGGGCTCGAAAAACACACATGGCCAATGTTGGAGCGGCCCTCAACCAAGCGGGCCGCTCAGGAACTAACCCTCTAGGTGGTGCCTCGATCGGCATCCGAAACGGAGGAGACCCTATTCACCGGGCTCTCCATGCTGTGCTGCTCCGGTCTTCTCTTGGCTTCGCTGGGACCGGCAGCACTTCTCTCCATACGCGGGGGATGGCAGACATCGGCAATATGCCTCGAGCCCCCCTCCGCCTTCAATCTCTTCTCGTTGCCCTGGGGCTCCCTCTTCACTACGGGAGCCCCAGAAAGGACCAGGAACAGGCGCTGCCTGCACCAGCTGCCTCCATTCACCCGGGCGGCTTCCAAGGTGGCGGCGTGTGTGGGACCTCCTCTGAAAACCCGGAAGTCCCGCCCGCCGCCAGGCCCACAGCTGCCTGACTTCCGCTTTCGCCCGTGGGCCGCGGCGGTGAATTATCATCGGGCACAATTAGGGGTAGGCTCCCTCCACATTCAAAATATAAAGCGGGGTGGGCACCCGCTCCATCAATAAAGCAAAGTCGCGGGGTGGGCACCCGCTCACTCGTCAAAAGAAATGCGAGCAAAGACGCAGGGTGGGCACCCGCGCACTAGTCAAAAGAAATGCGAGCAAAGACGCAGGGTGGGCACCTGGCACTGTAATCAAAATCAGCGGGGCGGGCACCTGCAAGATAAAGCGAAGTCGCGGGGTGGGCACCCGCAAGATAAAGCGAAGTCGCGGGGTGGGCACCCGCGCACTATAATAAAAATAAGCGGCCACGCGGGGTGGGCTCCCGCCTCTCTCCCCTCCAGCAGGGGGAAGTTTGCAACACCGCGCTGCGGAGCCCTCGTGCTCCTTTTCCTGGGGGGGGGGAGAATCAAATCACAGCATTGCGCTCACAGGGCGCAAAAAGGCAGCATCAAGCCTTGGCAGAGAAAAAGGACCAGCAAAAAGGTCCAAAAGGTCCTGAAGGCATCCAGGGGGCAAGGTAGGGCCCAGGTGCCAGCACACAGGGCCCTCCAGCAGAGACGTAGCCCCCATGGCGGTCCCTCCTGGGCCCCACCAGCAGCAAGCCCCCCTCTGTCAGGATCCAAAAGAGAACATTTTCATGGGGTCACAGCCAATGTTCCCTCGAAGCCGCGCGCCTGCGCGGCCACGCACCTCCGTGCCCCGGAGCGCACACTGCTGTGTCTGTGGCGCGCACACATCCCCAAGAGCTTTCACACCGCCACTGCATTTAGCAAGTGCTCCCTCTTGCTAAATGTCTTTTGTTTTCGAGAGTGCGGCTGTGGGGTTCATTGCGTGCTTTTGTTTAAATATTCGTGGTAATTGCAGAGCCCGTCACGAGTTGCGATTAACACTAATGCTTTAAACAAAAGCACAAATCTGCCCGCAGCCACGCTTTAGAAACCAAAAGAAATGAAGCACCAAACACAGCGTGTGCTTTTAGAATTACTTAAAAGCACACGCTGTGTTTGTAAGCTTGCTGTATTTCTTCTCTAAATAGAGCTGGGCTGCGGGGTGATAGTGTGCCTTTTTGAAAGTTTTCATGTTAATTGCAGCCCATGAAGGGCGCTGCCATTAACATGAAAAGGTTAACAGAGGCCTACAATCACCCCGCAGGTGCGCTCTATTATGAGAAGAAATGCAGCAAGTTTACAAACGTGGCATTTGCTTCCAGGTCACAATCTACAGCAGTGACAATTTTAGGAGGAGAAAAATCTGAATATTGAACCATTCCTTGATAGAATAATTCCCACAGAGGCTAAGACCTTGCATATTCGTTTTTGAATTGGCACATTGCCACTTAGGACCTTTACATTGAGTTGTGATAAAAACGGAGAAGCACTAGTATGTTGTCCATTCCGTCCTAATATGTCGGAAACTGATGCACACTTTTTACTAATTTGTCACAAGTACAAAACCCCAAGAATGAATTCCAATGCCATGGATGATGTTGCTTTTGGGGTGCACGCACAGTGGCCCTGGGAGGAGTTAACAAAACTCCATTCATTTAAATGGTGAGGGAGCACATGCCGAAGGTCACAATGAGGTAGTGGGTGGCAACAGATTGTTGCGCATCAAGAGAGGAGGCGGCTGAAGGAGGGGTGCCTCGCTTCTGATAAATTTGCAGTACACTGATGTGTTTAGTGGGGCATGGTTTCACTCTGAAAGTGTTATGAAACAGATAAGCCCTCGATTCAGAGGATGTCTCATTTCGTTTCTTGCAGTGGGGACCCAAGAGAAGGAAGGAACTAGCTGCAGACAATAATAAATGTTGGCATTCACTGATCATCTGGAGGCCCTGTGACTGGTTTAATCTGCCTTTAATCACACCAGGTCAGCAGCATCATGCTATTTCTAACTATCGTTTTTTAGGTGGGGGGAAATCATGCACGAAATACCAGGCTAGAATTTGAAAAGGCGTCTTCAAAATTAAAAAAAACACACAGAAGCATTTCACTTTAATACATCACATTTTGTAGACTGCATTTATTAAAAGTGAGAGTTTTAAAACATAAACTGAGTAACCTTCCTGCGCCCGACTCCTGCCCTGATGACAATGGCACCAGTGCTTAACATATGCTGTTGTTTGGCAGTGGTGGCCCCACCTACACTTATGCTCAGGGACATCTTAAGGATTTTGGCGGCCCGGGGCCGATAGTTTTTAGGGGGCCCTTGTTCAGAACAGTTTTGAATTATGATTCAGGTAAGCTTTTTCATGCCCTCTTAGGCCAGGTCACTGACAGTGCGCAGGCACACTCGTCCAATTCTAAAGTTGTTACATCTAATGTTCATGGATAGTGGTGAGTGTTTTTAATATTGTAGCACAGCAGCAGCTCATTTACATTACTGCAAAGAATCTCTGTGACACCCGCCCACTTCTCATATATGAAGTCCTGTTTTGATCTAAATGAAACTTTATTTATGGGTGTTGCGTGAAACAAACACAACATTTTGCTGCAAAATCTTTGTAATAGACTTTCACGCACCACTCACATCACAACTAAATTAAAGAGAAACAATATTTAAAACAATCTGTCAATGAATTATTCACGGTCATCAGGGCAAGCCTTGCAGAACAGAGCTGGCTCTATCAGAGGGCCAGAGCCCACTTTGCCCATGCCTTAAAATGTCTCTGTAGAGGTGACATAAGCTTAAAAGTGGAAGCACAAACCATTTCTCTCCGAGCCATGCAGCTTCTGTCATCAGCACTTCTCCTCCCTTTTTCAACAAGAGCAGTTCAAGCATGAATGGCAAAATATCCTAGTTTGCAAATGTTTTCTATATAATTCTGGTTCTGCAATATTTACCGCATAATGCATCATATGCTGCATAATTTGATGATTTTAACAAAAAAAATGTTTGTAGCGCAAACGGATCAAATGTTACTAAAAAATATGACTAGTGTTTCTGCAAAGAGGACGGCCCTTTGCAAAGGTTGTCTCATCACCTTTGTCAATGCTGGATTTGTATGTTACACTGGTACTAATAAGGCAAAACTTTTCCAGAGACTGTTACCATCTGTAAAAATAATAAAGTATCAGAAAATATACTGCATTACGCTGCAGCCTTCTTTTTGCTGCATAATTTAGTCAACACTGTGGTATAATTTTTTCCTCCATTGCTGCATAATTCAGTGGCCCCAAAGCAGGCAGCACATGTTAAATGTGCTTGTGCATGAAGCAGAGACTGTGAAGTTTGTGAACTTAGTTTGGTGTGCTTGCAAATCCTGCATTGCTGACCCCTGGTGAGATACAGCTACTACTGCTGAAATAATGCCAATGGAGGGACCACCTACCGGTGTGTCCAATCTCCGAAGCATGTGCGTGCTTCTGGTCACCAAAAGGGTGGTGTGATTGTGGGAAAACAGCAGGCAAGACTCGCTCCATGGATCACCCTCGTGATGGCTGGTACCCCCAGAGTAGACTCTAGAAAGGCTGGTTGGGGCACGGCTAATTGCTCTGTTAAATTCTGGACTGCCTGCTCAGCGCTTGTTAGACGGCGACCTCAGAGGAGCCCGGAAAGGGGGTCCTGACTACCCTGAGACCCACCCTCAAAGTATCGTAGCCGGGCACTGGCGGGAGACTCCCCAGGGGGAGGAATCTCGCAGCTAGGATCGTACTTCTGGCGCCACACGACACAGAGTAATCACACCGGTTGTTCTCAGAAACAATCTTTATCAAGTAGGTTATCACGGCAAATATGTACAAGGTATTCACGGGTTCAAGAGTCTCGGAAAGGTAGGGGGGTAGCGGGACAGTCTTTGGCAAAAGTTCAAGCAGGGACGTACCCGGCGCACAGCTCACAATCCTCGAGCCGGGGGATACGGGGTCGTAGTCGGGGTCCGGCGGGACCGGGAGAGTCTGGGGGAGCCGCGAGTCACTCAGCGGGCTCAGGTACAGGTTCAGGGGTGTCCGATCTTCAAGGAGCCGCGAGTCACTCAGCAGGCTTAGGCGCAAGTTCAGAGATGTTACGATCTTTCAGGAGCCGCGAGTCACTCAGCAGGCTTAGGCACAGGTTCAGAGGTGGTACGATCTTCCAGGAGCCGCGAGTCACTCAGCAGGCTTAGGCACAGGTTCAGAGGTGGTACGATCTTCCAGGGGCCGCGAGTCACTCAGCAGGCTTAGGCGCAAGTTCAGAGATGTTACGATCTTTCAGGAGCCGCGAGTCACTCAGCAGGCTTACGTTGTTCCAGCGTCGAAAAAACTCCGGACCGACCCGAAGCACCCCCTGTTATAGGTCGACCCCTCTTTGATGTCCGGGGTCGGTCGAGGCAGGGGTCTTGTCACCTGGGGGTCGCTTGTCGGGGTTTCCTGCTATTGTCTTTTGATCTCGTTCAGGGCCGGGCCGGGAGGAGTCCCAGACACCCAGCAGGCGTGGAGCCAGCTCTCAGGGAGGCCGGAGGGCCGATCGAAACCCATCGTCCCAGGGGAGTCCAGAGGTGCGATAGAAACTGCTCCTCCCTCTCTCATCCCCCGGGAAGTGTGATGTCCTCCAGCCGGAGTGGCGCCTCTAGGCCAGGGTCGCGCTGGGGCCGGGCGGCCATCTTGACGCATGAAGTGGGCCTGCGGGCCCGGGGTGGCCGAAAGGAGAGAGGCCATGGACGGGGATGTCCGGGCCGGGTGTGGGTGTTCTGGTAGGAAGGACCGGCTGGGCCGGGTGGTTGGGGCGGCAGGTACCAGGTTTCGGTGGTGCGGGTGCACGGCGGGCCGTTCTGCGAGGCCGGGTCCAACACGCGTCCCCCCCAGCTGAAAGCCGGAGAGAACTGCCCATCATCTTGGGGGGTTCTCTTCGCTGAGGCGGAAGAACCGGGAGAGGCCGTCAGCGTTGGCGTGGTCCGTACCAGGGCGGTGTTCTACGGTGAAATCCATCCCCTGGAGGGAGATTGACCACCGCAGTAGCTTGGGGTTTTCTCCCCGCATCTGCATGAGCCACCGCAAGGGCCGATGGTCAGTTTGGACTCTGAAATGCGTGCCGAACAGGTAGGGTCGTAGCTTCTTGAGTGCCCAGACCACGGCAAAGGCTTCGCGCTCTATGGTGCTCCACCTCTGCTCTCGGGGCAGCAGCCGCCGACTGAGGAAGGCGACGGGCTGGTCTAGGCCTTGGTCATTCACTTGGGACAGGACGGCCCCAATGCCATGTTCGGAGGCATCGGTCTGGACTAGGAACTCCTTGGCATAGTCGGGAGCCCGGAGGACGGGAGCAGTGCACATGGCCTTTTTTAGAGCATCGAAAGCCTCCTGGCAGGCAGCCGTCCACTGCACCTTCGTTGGCTGTTTTTTAGATGTGAGTTCGGTGAGAGGGCCGACCAGGCTGCCATATCCCCGAATGAAGCGTCGGTAGTATCCTGTGAGTCCCAGGAAGGCTCGGACCTCCGTCTGGGTGATTGGTGGTTCCCAGGCCAGGATGGCGTCGATCTTTGGTTGTAGAGGGGCTACCTGGCCGCTCCCGACCCGGTGCCCCAGGTAGACTACGGAGCTTTGTCCGATCTGGCACTTGCTAGCTTTTATTGTGAGGCCTGCCTGGCGCAGGGCGGTTAGCACCCTCCGGAGGTGCTGGAGATGCCCACTCCACTCCGAACTGAAGACGGCGATATCGTCTAGATATGCCGCGCTGAACTGTTCCAACCCGGCCAGGACCCTATTCACCAGTCGCTGGAAAGTGGCCGGGGCATTTTTCATCCCGAAGGGCATCACGCGGAAGCGGTAGTGCCCGTCGGGGGTGGAGAAAGCGGACCGCTCCTTGGCCCCTTCGGTGAGCGCAATCTGCCAGTATCCGCAGGTGAGGTCGAATGTGCTGAGGAACCGAGCTGCCCCTAGTCGGTCAATGAGTTCGTCGGCTCGTGGAATGGGGTGGGCATCGGCTCGGGTAACATCATTGAGCCCCCGGTAATCCACGCAGAATCGGAGCTCGGGGGCGACACCGGGGGCCGCTGCCTTCGGGACCAGGACCACGGGGCTGGCCCAGGGACTGTCAGAGGGCTCAATCACCCCCAGGGTCAGCATCTTCGAGACTTCATCTTGAATGCAGGCCCGGACCCGGTCAGGAACCCGGTAGGCTCGGTGTCTCACCGGCGGGCTGTCCCCGGTGTTCACGTCATGAACACACCAGTTGGTGACCCGGGGGGTCAGAGAGAAGAGGTCGGCAAATTGTCTTAGGAGCTGGCGGCAGTCCGCTTGTTGTTGGGCAGTGAGGGCTGGGGAAAGGTTCACTCCCTCCACGGAGCCATCCTGCTCCTTGACACACAGGAGGTCCGGGAGGGGATCTGACTCATCTTCGGCCCCGTCATCGGTGGCCAGCAGGAGGCTCAGTTCTGTCCGCACGAAGTGAGGCTTGAGTCGGTTCACGTGCAGGACCCGGAGGGGGTCCCGTGGCGACTGGACGTCCACCAAGTACGTAACTGGACTCTTTCGCTCCACCACCTTGTACGGCCCAGTCCATCGGTCCTGGAGGGCGCCAGGCTTCACGGGGGCCATGACCCACACCTGCTGGCCCGGCTGGAACTCAACCAGAGTGGCATTCTGGTCGTACCAGCGTTTCATCTCTTCTTGACTCGCCTCCAGGTTGGCCTCGGCCAGTTCTCGGAACTTCCTGGTCTGGTTCCGGAGGGCCAAGACGTATTGGAACACATCTCGGGGAGTGGTCTGGGGTGTCGCCTCCCACTCTTCCTTTACCAAACTGAGGGGACCTCGGACGGGGTGCCCATAGAGCAACTCAAACGGGCTGAATCCTAGGGACTTCTGGGGGACCTCTCTATACGCGAACAATAGGCAAGGGAGCAGGACATCCCACTTCCGCCGGAGGGGTTCGTCTAGGCCAGTGATCATCCCTTTCAAAGTCCTATTAAATCTTTCTACTAGGCCGTTTCCTTGGGGATGGTACGGGGTAGTGAACTTATAGGACACCCCACATTGTTGCCACAGGGACGTCATATACTTTGAGATGAAATTAGTGCCGCGATCGCTCACGACCTCGCGGGGAAACCCCACCCTGGAAAAGATCCCCATCAGGGCCCGGCCCACCACAGGGGCCGTAATGGTGCGCAGGGGGATAGCCTCTGGGTATCGGGTGGCGTGGTCCACTAGGACCAAGATAAAACGGTGGCCTTGGGAGGTGGGGGGGTCCAGTGGTCCCACGATGTCGATCCCGACTCGTTCGAAGGGGGTACTGACGACCGGGAAGGGTTGGAGGGGAGCCTTGAGTTTCCCTCCACTCTTTCCACTAGCCTGGCACGTGGGGCAGGACTTGCAATGGGCCTCTACTGCTGCTCTCATCTTAGGCCAGTAAAAATGGGTCACAAGACGGTTGTACGTCTTGTCCTGTCCCAGGTGACCGGCGAGGGGGACGTCGTGGGCTAAACCCAGGAGGAAATCTCGGAAGCGGAGGGGTACTACCAGTACCCGTCCCGATCCCAGCTCCACCGACTTCTGCTCACTGTACAGGATGCTATTCTCCCAATAGATTCGGTGCGTCCCGGTCTGGTCCCCTGCGGCTTGGCCCTCGGCTTGGCGCCGCAGCCCGACCAGGGAAGGACAAGTGGCTTGCTCCCTGCAAAACTCTTCCCGAGTGGGTCCGCCCTCGTGGCGCCATTGGGCCAACTCGGGTAGATCGCCTAACTCAGGGACTGGGTCAGTGTCGGATGGTGTGGGTTCATCGCTAGCGACGGACCCTTCTGAGGGGGGGACGGAAGGACCCTCGGCGGGGACTGTTCTGATCTCTTCGATCGGGGTGCTCTCGACCTCCCTCTGGGGAGTGAGTCGGGCGGACATAGAGCGGGTGGTGGCGCACACCCACTCGGGGAGTCCCATCATTCCCAAGTGGGCCTTACGCTCCACGTGCTTCCATGGGGAACTCTCTAGGTCGTTCCCTAAAAGGCAGTCGACCGGCTGGGAGGTTCTTACGGCCACCTTGAGTTTGCCTATCACCCCTCCCCACTCAAATGGCACCAGGGCTACCTGGCACATGCTCTCTCGATTGTCTGCGGATATAACAGGGCAAAAGACGTTGGGGAGGATCTGCTCTTCGGGGACTAGGTGCCTGAGGACACCGGTGATACTGGCCCCGGTGTCTCGCAGGGCCTCTACTTGGTGGCCATTGATTTTGACAAGTTGCCCATACTTCTGGGTGTTGGAGGGGAGGAGGCTACCAGGGATCATCTCCCCATCTCCCAGGGATACTAGGGCCATTGCTGCGGGTTCCCACTCCTCGGCTTCCTCTACTCCCTCCCCCAGGGCTACGTTGGCTATCTGTCTCGTCGGGGGGACTTGGGGGGCCATGGGGCACTCTGGGTCATTGGCGTAGTGCCCGGGTTTCTGGCAGCGAAAACATGTGACGGTCACCCGGTGTCCCCGTTTCCCAGGGGGCCCGGTTACTGGTGGAGGGGGTGCCGGGAAAGGTGGAGGTGGTGTCTTCGGGGGGCTAGGCTGGGACTCTCTCGGCCCTCCCTGGTTCCCTCCCCCTCTCTGGCGGGGTGGTCCCTGACTGGTTCGGGGGTACTCTCCTACCATGCCCCGGGAGACCCGGGTGTTGGTCCAGCGGTCGGCCTCCACAGCCAGCTTCCGGGGATCTGTGAGCTTACTGTCCAGCAGATGCTGACGTAGTTCTACGAAGCAGTTCGCAGCTAGATGTTCCCACAACATGAGATCAGTGAGTTCGGCCAGGGTGGTGACCTTGCTGCCCTTGGTCCACCCATCGAAGGCCCGACTGAAAAAGTTTACATATTCCACCCATGTGGTGCCCGGGATCTTCCTGCAGTCCCGGAACCGTTGACGGTACATTTCTGGGGTGAGGCCGTATCTTGTGAGGAGAGCCTCTTTCATGTGGCTGTAGGAGGTCTGCAGGGAGAGGGGTAGGTCGAGCAGGGTGTCCCTTCCTTCGCTCAGAAACCGCCCCCACAACCCCGCCCCCCAGTCCTTCTCTGGGATCCGATGGGAGGTCATGGCGACCTCGTAGGCCCGAAACCATTGCTGAATGTCATCGTTTTTATAATATTCCTTGACCACATCCTTCGGGATGTGGACCCTCTGTTCCGCTGGGGAGACCGCCTCTCGGTTACTTGGGGGCCTCCCTTCCTCGTTTCGGGCCTTGAGCTCGAGTTCCTTTAAGCTGCGTTCGTGCTCCAGCTGGAGCTTCCTTCCTTCATGCTCTCGTTGGAGCTTTTTCTCCTCCAGTTCGCCTTGCACACGCATTTGTTCTACCGCTAGCTTTTTTTCCGCTAGCTTCAACTCGCCCTCAATTTTGAGTTTGGCCAGCTCTAGTTCATGATTGCGGCTTCTCTCTCTGTCCGCGAGTTCTTCTGGGGAGAAGCCCCCGTCTGGTACACCTCCTCGCACCTGATTGCTGCTGCTTTCACTTTGGGGAGGTTCGGTTTCGTCGGGGCGCTCCCCCGTGCTTTCCGGGCGGGAGGCTCCGGTCTCCACCCAGGTTTTCAGTGCTTTCTGCAAATCTTCCTTTGTGTTGAGACCAGTGGTAGCGATTTTAAGTTCCTTGCAAAACTGCTTCAGCTCCTTGTGTGTATATTCCTCTAGATGCTCCACCTGGAACACCCTGTTGGCGTTGGTTTCTGCGGGGCTCATGGCGCTTCCTTCTGCCATCCTTGTCGGTGGTGCGTCCGTTGTTCACGGTACGATCTCTAGGTGATGGGCCCGAATCCCGTCGCTTGCCACCAATGTTAGACGGCGACCTCAGAGGAGCCCGGAAAGGGGGTCCTGACTACCCTGAGACCCACCCTCAAAGTATCGTAGCCGGGCACTGGCGGGAGACTCCCCAGGGGGAGGAATCTCGCAGCTAGGATCGTACTTCTGGCGCCACACGACACAGAGTAATCACACCGGTTGTTCTCAGAAACAATCTTTATCAAGTAGGTTATCACGGCAAATATGTACAAGGTATTCACGGGTTCAAGAGTCTCGGAAAGGTAGGGGGGTAGCGGGACAGTCTTTGGCAAAAGTTCAAGCAGGGACGTACCCGGCGCACAGCTCACAATCCTCGAGCCGGGGGATACGGGGTCGTAGTCGGGGTCCGGCGGGACCGGGAGAGTCTGGGGGAGCCGCGAGTCACTCAGCGGGCTCAGGTACAGGTTCAGGGGTGTCCGATCTTCAAGGAGCCGCGAGTCACTCAGCAGGCTTAGGCGCAAGTTCAGAGATGTTACGATCTTTCAGGAGCCGCGAGTCACTCAGCAGGCTTAGGCACAGGTTCAGAGGTGGTACGATCTTCCAGGAGCCGCGAGTCACTCAGCAGGCTTAGGCACAGGTTCAGAGGTGGTACGATCTTCCAGGGGCCGCGAGTCACTCAGCAGGCTTAGGCGCAAGTTCAGAGATGTTACGATCTTTCAGGAGCCGCGAGTCACTCAGCAGGCTTACGTTGTTCCAGCGTCGAAAAAACTCCGGACCGACCCGAAGCACCCCCTGTTATAGGTCGACCCCTCTTTGATGTCCGGGGTCGGTCGAGGCAGGGGTCTTGTCACCTGGGGGTCGCTTGTCGGGGTTTCCTGCTATTGTCTTTTGATCTCGTTCAGGGCCGGGCCGGGAGGAGTCCCAGACACCCAGCAGGCGTGGAGCCAGCTCTCAGGGAGGCCGGAGGGCCGATCGAAACCCATCGTCCCAGGGGAGTCCAGAGGTGCGATAGAAACTGCTCCTCCCTCTCTCATCCCCCGGGAAGTGTGATGTCCTCCAGCCGGAGTGGCGCCTCTAGGCCAGGGTCGCGCTGGGGCCGGGCGGCCATCTTGACGCATGAAGTGGGCCTGCGGGCCCGGGGTGGCCGAAAGGAGAGAGGCCATGGACGGGGATGTCCGGGCCGGGTGTGGGTGTTCTGGTAGGAAGGACCGGCTGGGCCGGGTGGTTGGGGCGGCAGGTACCAGGTTTCGGTGGTGCGGGTGCACGGCGGGCCGTTCTGCGAGGCCGGGTCCAACAGCGCTGTTCATGAATATTATATCTCTGACGCATAGCTTTTTAAATTTGAAGGCACAGTTGCATGCTCTCATATGTTAGACAATTTTAGCATGCTGGTGCTGCCTCATTGGCAGTGTGCCTCAGTTACAGTATTGTCAGAGGGGCGCTAGAATACGTAACAAATGCATTTTAATGCGGACACTAGCATTAAAATGTGTTAGTCGAAAGCCTGATGCAGCCCTACCTTAACCCAGCCCTGAAACTGCGAAAAGTAACATTTTAATAACGTTATTATAATTTTAGTTTTCCTGCTCAAAGAGAGCATTTGTTAAAGTTTTCATGTTAATAGCAGTGTCCAACATGAGCTGAAATTAACATGAAAACTTGAACAAATGCACACAATCACCCCGCAGCCCAGCTCTATTAAAAAAAGAAATGCAGCAACATAGCTGCCAAGGTTTCAAATTGCTATGTGGGACAGTTTCAAACCTGCCTTAACACCGTTCACGTGGATCTGTATGTGAGGAAATGCACCGTCTTTTCACTTTTTTAAGCAAACGTTTGGAGTGATATTTGGCGCTGCACCCACATGCGCGCCAGGTTATTGGCGCACATAGCCATGGTTGCAGCGCACATAGAACTTACACTGCCGCACACAGAGGAAAAAATTAGAGGGAACATTGGTCACAGCCCCTCTTTTATACACAAAATCCTTTGTCTCCAAAGGTGCAGGGAAGGGGCGAACCGGATGCAACTGGTTCCTGAGCACTTTGTTTTGCTCAGCCCCTCTCCCTATTCACAGGACAGGCCAGTGACATCAGACGCACCACAGGGGGTGGAGCCAGCATTGTGTAGGGAAAGCCCAGCTCTATTCAGGTCCCAGGTGTACTCCTCCCTGCCATCAGCATGCAGATCTATCCACCCACCACCGGGGCAGACCCAACCTGACTCCTGGAGCCAGGCACACCAGCCAATCACACGCCAGACAGTCACTTCACATTTATTACACAGACATGCCAGCTTCTAGAAGTGGCAGTTCCACACTAGACACAGTAACGCCGCACACATCATCGCGCAGCATTCAATCTCACGAGTTCGCACATACCAAACTTGACCTTGTACTCCCCACGCCTCAGGAACTACCAGGGACACACACATTCCCCATGCATTCCTATGGGAGGGCAGGTCAGTCTCGCTAACTGTACACAGAGCGCACGCACTTTCCACTGGGACACAGTGTAAAAGCGCCTAGAGGCCTAAAACCACTTGTACAACATAGGAAAAAGGCTAGGATAATGCAAAAAGTTCTAGGGGTGAACTTGCCAGAAGGGCCAAGTCCAAAAAACCCCCTACACTGCCCGAACACAACTGCTCTGCCCTAAACCATGAAACACCACCCCCGCACAACCCACTACTCTGCCCGAACACCACAGCACTGTCCAAAACCCTAAAACACCATCCCAGCACATCCTCCTACACTGCCCGAACACCACTGCACGGCCCAAAACCCTGAAACACTAACCCAAGAACGCCCCCTATACTGCCCAAACACCACTGCACTGCCCTAAACCCTGAAATACTAGCCCTAGCATGACCCCCTACACTGCCCGAACACCACTGCACTGCCCTAAACCCTGAAACACTAGTTCCAGCACGACCCCCTACACTGCCTGAAAACCACTGCACTGCCTTAAACCCTGAAACACCACCCACAGCACGAATCCCTACACTGCCCGAACACCACTGCACTGCCCTAAACCCTAAAGCACCAGCCCGAGCACGACCCCTCACACTGCCCGAACACCACCGCACTGCCCTACACCCTGAAACACCACACACCTGCACAACCCCCTACACTATCCCGAATACCACTGCACTGCCCTAAACCCTGAAAACACCCCCCCGAGCAAGACCCCCTACACTGCCCGAACACCACTGCCCTAAACCCTGAAACACCACCCCCAGCAAGACCCCGCTACACTACCCGAACACCACTGCACTGCCCTAAACCCTGAAACACCACCCCCTGCATGACTCCCTACACAGCCCGAACACCACTGCACTGCCTTAAACCCTGAAACCCTACCCACATCATGAACCCCTACACTGTCCTAACACCACTGCACTGCCCTAAACCCAAAAACACCACCTCCAGTATGTCTCCCTACACTGCCCGAACACCACTGCACAGCCCTAAACCTTGAAACACCACCCCCACCACGACCCCCTACACTGCCCAAACACCACTGCACTGCCCTAAACCCTGAAACACCACCCCCAGTACGTCCCCCTACACTGCCTGTACACCACTGCTCTGCCCTAAACCCTGAAACACCAGCACGACCCCCTAAACTGCCCGAACACCACTGCACCGCCCTAAACCGTGAAACACCACCCCAGCAAGGACCCCTACACTACCTGAACACCACTGCACCGCCCTAGACCCTGAAGCACTACCCCCAGCATGACCTCCTACACTACCCGAACACCACTGCACCACCCTAAACCCTGAAACACCACCCCCAGCACGACCCCAGACAGTGCCTGAACACCACTGCACTACCGTAAACCCTAAAACACCAGCCCCAGCACGACCCCCTACACTGCCCAAACACCACTGCACTGCTCTTATCCCTAAAACACCAGCCCGAGCAAGACCCCCTACACTGCCCGAACACCACTGCCCTAAACCCTGAAACACTACCCCTAGCAAGATACCCTATACTGCCCGAACACCACTGCCCTAAACCCTGAAACACCACCCCCAGCACAACCCCCTACACTGCACGTACACCACTGCACTGCCCTAAACCCCAAAACACAACCCCCAGCACGACCCCTACACTACCCGAACACCACTGCACTTCCCTAAACCCTAAAACACCACCCACAGCACCACCCCCTACAGTGCCTGAACACCACTGCACTACCATAAACCCAAAAAAACACCAGCCCCAGCACGACCCCCTACACTGCCAAAACACCACTGCACTGCCCTAAGCCCTAAAACACCAGCCCGAGCATGACACCTCACACTGCCCGAACACCACTGCACTAACCTAAACCCTGAAACACCACACCCAGCACAACCCCCTACACTTCGAAAAACACCATTGCACTTCCTTAAACCCTGAAAAACCACCCCCAGCACAACCACCTACACTGCCCTAACACCACTGCACTGCACTAAACCCTGAAACACCACCCCCAGCAAGACCCCCCAAACCGACCGATAACCACTGCCCTAAAAACTGAACAACTCCCCCAGCAAGACCCCCTACATTGCCCAAATACCACTCCCCTAAACCCTAAAACACCACCCCCTTGAAGACCCCCTACACTGCCCAAGCACACATGCACTGCCCTAAACCCTGAACACGACTCCTCACACTGCCCGAACACCACTGCACTGCCCTAAACCCTGAAACACCACAACCCGCACGACCCCCTTCACTGCCCGAACACCACTGCACCTCCCTAAGCCCTGAAACACCACCCCCAGCTCGACCCCCTACACTGCCGAACACCACTGCACTGCCCTAAACCCTGAAACACCACCCCCAGCATGACCCCCTACCCTGCCCGAATACCACTGCAATGCTCTAAACCCTGAAACACCACCCCCAGCAAGAACCCCTACACTGCCTGAACACCACTACACTGCCCTAAACCCTGAAACATCACCCCCAGCAGGACCCCCTACACTGCCCAAACACCACTGCCCTAAACCCTGAAACACAACCCCTAGCAAGACCCCCTATACTGCCCGAACACCACTGCCCTAAACCCTGAAACACCACCCCAGCATGACCCCCTACACTGCACAAACACCACTGCACTGCCCTAAACCCTAAAACAGAACCCCCAGTACGACCCCCTACACTGCCCGAACACCACTGCACTGCCCAAAACCCTAAAACACCACCCCCAGCACGACCCCTACGCTACCCGAACACCACTGCACTACCCTAAACCCAAAAACACCACCCCCAGCACGACCCCCTACAGTGCCAAAACACCACTGCACTGCCCTAAGCCCTAAAACACCAGCCCGAGCATGACCCCTCACACTGCCCGAACACCACTGCACTAACCTAAACCCTGAAACACCACACCCAGCACAACCCCCTACACTTCTCAAACACCATTGCACTGCCCTAAACCCTGAAACACCACCCCCAGCACGACCACCTAAACTGCCCGAACACCACTGCACTGCCCAAAACCCTAAAACACCACCCCCAGCACGACCCCTACGCTACCCGAACACCACTGCACTACCCTAAACCCAAAAACACCATCCCCAGCATGACCCCCTACACTGCCCGAATACCACTGCACTGCCTTAAGCCCTAAAACACCAGCCTGAGCATGACCCCTCACACTGCCCGAACACCACTGCACCACCCTAAACCCTGAAACACCACACCCAGAACAACCCCCTACAGTGCCTGAACACCACTGCACTACCGTAAACCCTAAAACACCAGCCCGAGCAAGACCCCCTACACTGCCCGAACACCACTGCCCTAAACCCTGAAACACTACCCCTAGCAAGACCCCCTATACTGCCCGAACACCACTGCCCTAAACCATGAAACACCACCCTCAGCACAACCCCTACACTGCACGAACACCACTGCACTGCCCTAAACCCTAAAACACCACCCCCAGCACGACCCCTACACTACCCGAACACCACTGCACTACCCTAAACCCTAAAACACCACCCGCAGCACGATCCCCTACAGTGCCTGATCACCACTGCACTACCGTAAACCCTAAAACACCAGCCCCAGCACGACCCCTACACTGCCAAAACACCACTGCACTGCCCTCAGCCCTAAAACACCAGTCCGAGCATGATCCCTCACACTGCCCGAACACCACTGCACTAACCTAAACCCTGAAACACCACACCCAGCACAACCCCCTACACTTCCCAAACACCATTGCACTGCCCTAACCCCTGAAACACCACCCCCAGCACGACCACCTACACTGCCCGAACACCACTGCACTGCACTAAGCCCTAAAACAACAGCCCCAGCATGACCACCTACACTGCTCGTACACCACTGCACTGACCTAAACCCTAAAACACCAGCATGAACACGACTCCTCACACTGCCCGAACACCACTGCATTGCCCTAAACCCTGAAACACCACACCCAGCATGACCCCTTCACTGCCCGTACACCACTGCACTGCCCTAAACCCTGAAACACCACCCCCAGCACGACCCCATTCACTGCCCGAACACCACTGCACTGCCCTAAACCCTGAACCACCACACCTCTGCACGACCCCCTACACTACCCGAATACCAATTCACTGCCCAAAACCCTGAAACACCATGCCCAGCTCGAACCCCTACACTGCCCGAACTCCACTGCCCTGCCCTAAACACTGAAACACCAGCCCCAGCATGACCCCCTACACTGCCCGAACACCACTGCAATGCAATAAACCCTGAAACACCACCCCCAGCAAGACCCCCTACACCGACCGATAACCACTGCCCTAAACCCGGAACCACCACCCCCTTGAAGACCCCCTACACTGCCCGAGCACACATGCATTGCCCTAAACCCTGAAACACCAGCCTGAACATGACTCCTCACACTGCCTGAACACCACTGCACTGCCCTAAACCCTGAAACACCACAACCCGCACGACCCCTTCACTGCCCGAACACGACTGCACTGCCCTAAACCCAGAAACACCACCCCCAGCTTGAACCCCTACACTGCCCGAACACCACTGCACTGCCCTAAACCCTGAAACACCACCCCCAGCATGACCCCCTACACTGACCGAACACCACTGCACTGCCCTAAACACTGCAACACCACCACCAGCACGATCCCCTACACTGCCCGAATACCACTGCAATGCCCTAAACCCTGAAACACCACCCCCAGCAGGAACCCCTACACTGCCTGAACACCACTGCACTGCCCTAAATCCTGAAACATCACCCCCAGCAAGACCCCCTACACTGCCCGAACACCACTGCCCTAAACCCTGAAACACCACCCCTAGCAAGACCCCCTATACTGCCCGAACACCACTGCCCTAAACCCTGAAACACCACCCCAGCACGACCCCTACACTGCACAAACACCACTGCACTGCCCTAAACCCTAAAACAGAACCCCTAGCATGACCCCCTACACTGCCCGAGCACCACTGCACTGCCAGAATCCCTAAAACACCACCCCAGCACGACCCCTACAATACCCGAACACCACTGCACTACCCTAAACCCTAAAACACCACCCCCAGCACGACCCCCTACAGTGCCTGAACACCACTGCACTACCGTAAACCCTAAAACACCAGCCCCAGCATGACCCCCTACACTGCCCGAACACCACTGCACTGCCCTAAGCTCTAAGCCCTAAAACCCCAGCCTAAGCATGACCCCTCACACTGCCCGAACACCACTGCACTGCCGTAAACCCTGAAACACCACACCCAGTACAACCCCCTACACTGCTCAAACACCACTGCACTGCCCTTAACCCTGAAACACCACCCCCAGCACGACCCCCTACATTGCCCGAAAACCACTGCGCTGCCCTAATCCCTGATACACCACAACCCGCATGACCCCTTCACTGCCCGAACACCACTGCACTGCCCTAAACCCTAAAACACCACCCCCAGCACGACCCCATTCACTGCCCGAACACCACTTCACTGCCCTAAACCCTGAATCACCACACCCCTGCACGACCCCCTACACTACCCGAATACCAATGCCCTGCCCAAAACCCTGAAACACCACCCCCAGCTCGAACCCCTACACTGCCCGAACTCCACTGCCCTGCCCTGCCCTGTCCTAAACACTGAAACACCACCCCCAGCATGACCCCCTACACTGCCCGAACACCACATCAATGCCATAAACCCTGAAACACCACCCCCAGCAAGACCCCCTACACCGACCGAAAACCACTGCCCTAAACCTGGAACCACCACCCCCAGCAAGACCCCCTACACTGCCCAAATACCACTGCCATAAACCCTAAAACACCACCCCCTTGAAGACCCCCTACACTGTCCGAACACAAACGCACTGCTCTAAACCCTGAAACACCACCCCCAGCACGACCCCCTACACTGCCCTAACACCACTACACGGGCCAAAACCTTGAAACACTTGAAACAGCACAACCACCTATACTGCCCGAACACCACTGCACTGCCCTAAACCCTGAAACACCAGCCCCCGAACGACCCCCTACAGTGACCGCACACCACTGCACTGCCCTAAACCCTGAAACATCAGCCCCCGAACGACCCCCTACACTGCCCGATCACCAATGCACTGTCCTAAACCTTAAAACACCAGCCCGAGCAAGACCCCCTACACTGCCCAAACACCAATGCCCTAAACC
Source organism: Triturus cristatus (assembly GCF_964204655.1). Taxonomy (NCBI): domain Eukaryota; kingdom Metazoa; phylum Chordata; class Amphibia; order Caudata; family Salamandridae; genus Triturus; species Triturus cristatus. Next base: position 1,264,753,182 of record NC_140579.1, on the reverse strand, counting down.
CTGAAACACTACCCCTAGCAAGACCCCTAAACCCTAAAACACCAGCCCGAGCAATACCCCCTACACTGCCCGAACACCTCTGCCCTAAACCCTGAAACATCAGCCCCCGCATGACCCTATACACAGCCCGAACACCACTGCAGGGTCCTAAACCCTAAAACACCAGCCCCAGCACGACCCCCTACACTGCCCAAACACCACTGCACTGCCCTAAGCCCTAAAACACCAGCCCGAGCAAGACCCCCTACTCTGCCCGAACACCACTGCCCTAAACCCTGAAACACTACCCCTAGCAAGACCCCCTATACTGCCCGAACACCACTGCCCTAAACCCTGAAACACCACCCCCAGCACAACCCCCTACACTGCATGAACACAACTGCACTGCCCTAAACCCTAAAACACTACCCCCAGCACAACCTCCTACACTGCCCGAACACCACTGCACTGCCCTAAACCCTAAAACACCACCCCCAGCATGACCCCTACACTACCCGAACACCACTGCACTACCCTAAACCCTAAAACACCACCCCCAGCACGACCCCCTACAGTGCCAAAACACCTCTGCACTGCCCTAAGCCCTAAAACACCAGCCCGAGCATGACCCCTCACACTGCCCGAACACCACTGCACTAACCTAAACCCTGAAACACCACACCCAGCACAACCCCCTACACTTCTCAAACACCATTGCACTGCCCTAAACCCTGAAACACCACCCCCAGCACGACCACCTACACTGCCCGAACACCACTGCACTGCACTAAGCCCTAAAACAACAGCCCCAGCATGACCACCTACACTGCTCGTACACCACTGCACTGACCTAAACCCTAAAACACCAGCATGAACACGACTCCTCACACTGCCCGAACACCACTGCATTGCCCTAAACCCTGAAACACCACACCCAGCATGACCCCTTCACTGCCCGTACACCACTGCACTGCCCTAAACCCTGAAACACCACCCCCAGCACGACCCCATTCACTGCCCGAACACCACTGCACTGCCCTAAACCCTGAACCACCACACCTCTGCACGACCCCCTACACTACCCGAATACCAATTCACTGCCCAAAACCCTGAAACACCACGCCCAGCTCGAACCCCTACACTGCCCGAACTCCACTGCCCTGCCCTAAACACTGAAACACCAGCCCCAGCATGACCCCCTACACTGCCCGAACACCACTGCAATGCAATAAACCCTGAAACACCACCCCCAGCAAGACCCCCTACACCGACCGATAACCACTGCCCTAAACCCGGAACCACCACCCCCTTGAAGACCCCCTACACTGCCCGAGCACACATGCATTGCCCTAAACCCTGAAACACCAGCCTGAACATGACTCCTCACACTGCCTGAACACCACTGCACTGCCCTAAACCCTGAAACACCACAACCCGCACGACCCCTTCACTGCCCGAACACGACTGCACTGCCCTAAACCCAGAAACACCACCCCCAGCTTGAACCCCTACACTGCCCGAACACCACTGCACTGCCCTAAACCCTGAAACACCACCCCCAGCATGACCCCCTACACTGACCGAACACCACTGCACTGCCCTAAACACTGCAACACCACCACCAGCACGATCCCCTACACTGCCCGAATACCACTGCAATGCCCTAAACCCTGAAACACCACCCCCAGCAGGAACCCCTACACTGCCTGAACACCACTGCACTGCCCTAAATCCTGAAACATCACCCCCAGCAAGACCCCCTACACTGCCCGAACACCACTGCCCTAAACCCTGAAACACCACCCCTAGCAAGACCCCCTATACTGCCCGAACACCACTGCCCTAAACCCTGAAACACCACCCCCAGCACGACCCCTACACTGCACAAACACCACTGCACTGCCCTAAACCCTAAAACAGAACCCCTAGCATGACCCCCTACACTGCCCGAGCACCACTGCACTGCCAGAATCCCTAAAACACCACCCCAGCACGACCCCTACAATACCCGAACACCACTGCACTACCCTAAACCCTAAAACACCACCCCCAGCACGACCCCCTACAGTGCCTGAACACCACTGCACTACCGTAAACCCTAAAACACCAGCCCCAGCATGACCCCCTACACTGCCCGAACACCACTGCACTGCCCTAAGCTCTAAGCCCTAAAACCCCAGCCTAAGCATGACCCCTCACACTGCCCGAACACCACTGCACTGCCGTAAACCCTGAAACACCACACCCAGTACAACCCCCTACACTGCCCAAACACCACTGCACTGCCCTTAACCCTGAAACACCACCCCCAGCACGACCCCCTACATTGCCCGAAAACCACTGCGCTGCCCTAATCCCTGATACACCACAACCCGCATGACCCCTTCACTGCCCGAACACCACTGCACTGCCCTAAACCCTAAAACACCACCCCCAGCACGACCCCATTCACTGCCCGAACACCACTTCACTGCCCTAAACCCTGAATCACCACACCCCTGCACGACCCCCTACACTACCCGAATACCAATGCCCTGCCCAAAACCCTGAAACACCACCCCCAGCTCGAACCCCTACACTGCCCGAACTCCACTGCCCTGCCCTGCCCTGTCCTAAACACTGAAACACCACCCCCAGCATGACCCCCTACACTGCCCGAACACCACATCAATGCCATAAACCCTGAAACACCACCCCCAGCAAGACCCCCTACACCGACCGAAAACCACTGCCCTAAACCTGGAACCACCACCCCCAGCAAGACCCCCTACACTGCCCAAATACCACTGCCATAAACCCTAAAACACCACCCCCTTGAAGACCCCCTACACTGTCCGAACACAAACGCACTGCTCTAAACCCTGAAACACCACCCCCAGCACGACCCCCTACACTGCCCTAACACCACTACACGGGCCAAAACCTTGAAACACTTGAAACAGCACAACCACCTATACTGCCCGAACACCACTGCACTGCCCTAAACCCTGAAACACCAGCCCCCGAACGACCCCCTACAGTGACCGCACACCACTGCACTGCCCTAAACCCTGAAACATCAGCCCCCGAACGACCCCCTACACTGCCCGATCACCAATGCACTGTCCTAAACCTTAAAACACCAGCCCGAGCAAGACCCCCTACACTGCCCGAACACCAATGCCCTAAACCCTGAAACACTACCCCTAGCAAGACCCCTAAACCCTAAAACACCAGCCCGAGCAATACCCCCTACACTGCCCGAACACCTCTGCCCTAAACCCTGAAACATCAGCCCCCGCATGACCCTATACACAGCCCGAACACCACTGCAGGGTCCTAAACCCTAAAACACCAGCCCCAGCACGACCCCCTACACTGCCCAAACACCACTGCACTGCCCTAAGCCCTAAAACACCAGCCCGAGCAAGACCCCCTACTCTGCCCGAACACCACTGCCCTAAACCCTGAAACACTACCCCTAGCAAGACCCCCTATACTGCCCGAACACCACTGCCCTAAACCCTGAAACACCACCCCCAGCACAACCCCCTACACTGCATGAACACAACTGCACTGCCCTAAACCCTAAAACACTACCCCCAGCACAACCTCCTACACTGCCCGAACACCACTGCACTGCCCTAAACCCTAAAACACCACCCCCAGCATGACCCCTACACTACCCGAACACCACTGCACTACCCTAAACCCTAAAACACCACCCCCAGCACGACCCCCTACAGTGCCAAAACACCTCTGCACTGCCCTAAGCCCTAAAACACCAGCCCGAGCATGACCCCTCACACTGCCCGAACACCACTGCACTAACCTAAACCCTGAAACACCACACCCAGCACAACCCCCTACACTTCTCAAACACCATTGCACTGCCCTAAACCCTGAAACACCACCCCCAGCACGACCACCTAAACTGCCCGAACACCATTGCACTGCACTAAGCTCTAAAACACCAGCCCCAGCACGACCACCTACACTGCTCGTACACCACTGCACTGACCTAAACCCTAAAACACCAGCATGAACACGACACCTCACACTGCCCGAACACCACTGCATTGCCCTACACCCTGAAACACCACACCCAGCATGACCCCCTTCACTGCCCGTACACCACTGCACTGCCATAAACCCTGAAACACCACCCCCAGCATGACCCCATTCACTGCCCGAACACCACTGCACTGCCCTAAACCCTGAACCACCACACCTCTGCACGACCCCCTACACTACCCGAATACCAATTCACTGCCCAAAACCCTGAAACACCACGCCCAGCTCGAACCCCTACACTTCCCGAACTCCACTGCCCTGCCCTAAACACTGAAACACCACCCCCAGCGTGACCCCCTACACTGCCCGAACACCACTGCAATGCAATAAACCCTGAAACACCACCCCCAGCAAGACCCCCTACACCGACCGATAACCACTGCCCTAAACCCAGAACCAGCACCCCCAGCAAGACCCCCTACACTGCCCGAATACCACTCCCCTAAACCCTAAAGCACAACCCCCTTGAAGACCCCCTACACTGCCCGAGCACACATGCACTGCCCTAAACCCTGAAACACCAGCCTGAACACGACTCCTCACACTGCCTGAACACCACTGCACTGCCCTAAACCCTGAAACACCACAACCCGCACGACCCCCTACACTGCACGAACACCACTGCACTGCCCTAAACCCTAAAACACCACCCCCAGCACGACCCCTACACTACCCGAACACCACTGCACTTTCCTAAACCCTAAAACACCACCCACAGCACCACCCCCTACAGTGCCTGAACACCACTGCACTACCATAAATCCAAAAAACACCAGCCCCAGCACGACCCCCTACACTGCCAAAACACCACTGCACTGCCCTAAGCCCTAAAACACCAGCCCGAGCATGACAGCTCACACTGCCCGAACACCACTGCACTAACCTAAACCCTGAAACACCACACCCAGCACAACCCCCTACACTTCGAAAAACACCATTGCACTGCCTTAAACCCTGAAAAACCACCCCCAGCACGACCACCTACACTGCCCTAACACCACTGCACTGCACTAAACCCTGAAACACCACCCCCAGCAAGACCCCCCAAACCGACCGATAACCACTGCCCTAAAAACTGAATAACTCCCCCAGCAAGACCCCCTACATTGCCCAAATACCACTCCCCTAAACCCTAAAACACCACCCCCTTGAAGACCCCCTACACTGCCCAAGCACACATGCACTGCCCTAAACCCTGAAACACCAGCCTGAACACGACTCCTCACACTGCCCGAACGCCACTTCACTGCCCTATACCCTGAAACACCACAACCCGCACGACCCCCTTCACTGCCCGAACACCACTGCACCTCCCTAAGCCCTGAAACACCACCCCCAGCTCGACCCCCTACACTGCCGAACACCACTGCACTGCCCTAAACCCTGAAACACCACCCCCAGAATGACCCCCTACCCTGCCCGAATACCACTGCAATGCCCTAAACCCTGAAACACCACCCCCAGCAAGAACCCCTACACTGCCTGAACACCACTACACTGCCCTAAACCCTGAAACATCACCCCCAGCAGGACCCCCTACACTGCCCAAACACCACTGCCCTAAACCCTGAAACACAACCCCTAGCAAGACCCCCTATACTGCCCGAACACCACTGCCCTAAACCCTGAAACACCACCCCAGCATGACCCCCTACACTGCACAAACACCACTGCACTGCCCTAAACCCTAAAACAGAACTCCCAGCACGACCCCCTACACTGCCCGAACACCACTGCACTGCCCAAAACCCTAAAACACCACCCCCAGCACGACCCCTACGCTACCCGAACACCACTGCACTACCCTAAACCCAAAAACACCACCCCCAGCACGACCCCCTACAGTGCCTGAACACCACTTTACTACCGTAAACCCTAAAACACCATCCCCAGCACGACCCCCTACACTGCCCGAACACCACTGCACTGCCCAAAACCCTAAAACACCACCCCCAGCACGACCCCTACGCTACCCGAACACCACTGCACTACCCTAAACCCAAAAACACCATCCCCAGCATGACCCCCTGCACTGCCCGAATACCTCTGCACTGCCTTAAGCCCTAAAACACCAGCCTGAGCATGACCCCTCACACTGCCCGAACACCACTGCACCACCCTAAACCCTGAAACACCACACCCAGAACAACCCCCTACAGTGCCTGAACACCACTGCACTACCGTAAACCCTAAAACACCAGCCCGAGCAAGACCCCCTACACTGCCCGAACACCACTGCCCTAAACCCTGAAACACTACCCCTAGCAAGACCCCCTATACTGCCCGAACACCACTGCCCTAAACCATGAAACACCACCCTCAGCACAACCCCCTACACTGCACGAACACCACTGCACTGCCCTAAACCCTAAAACACCACCCCCAGCACGACCCCTACACTACCCGAACACCACTGCACTACCCTAAACCCTAAAACACCACCCGCAGCACGATCCCCTACAGTGCCTGATTACCACTGCACTACCGTAAACCCTAAAACACCAGCCCCAGCACGACCCCTACACTGCCAAAACACCACTGCACTGCCCTCAGCCCTAAAACACCAGTCCGAGCACGATCCCTCACACTGCCCGAACACCACTGCACTAACCTAAACCCTGAAACACCACACCCAACACAACCCCCTACACTTCCCAAACACCATTGCACTGCCCTACCCCTGAAACACCACCCCCAGCACGACCACCTACACTGCCCGAACACCACTGCACTGCACTAAGCCCTAAAACAACAGCCCCAGCATGACCACCTACACTGCTCGTACACCACTGCACTGACCTAAACCCTAAAACACCAGCATGAACACGACTCCTCACACTGCCCGAACACCACTGCATTGCCCTAAACCCTGAAACACCACACCCAGCATGACCCCCTTCACTGCCCGTACACCACTGCACTGCCCTAAACCCTGAAACACCACCCCCAGCACGACCCCATTCACTGCCCGAACACCACTGCACTGCCCTAAACCCTGAACCACCACACCTCTGCAAGACCCCCTACACTACCCGAATACCAATTCACTGCCCAAAACCCTGAAACACCACGCCCAGCTCGAACCGCTACACTGCCCGAACTCCACTGCCCTGCCCTAAACACTGAAACACCAGCCCCAGCATGACCCCCTACACTGCCCGAACACCACTGCACTGCAATAAACCCTGAAACACCACCCCCAGCAAGACCCCCTACACCGACCGATAACCACTGCCCTAAACCCGGAACCACCACCCCCTTGAAGACCCCCTACACTGCCCGAGCACACATGCATTGCCCTAAACCCTGAAACACCAGCCTGAACACGACTCCTCACACTGCCTGAACACCACTGCACTGCCCTAAACCCTGAAACACCACAACCCGCACGACCCCTTCACTGCCCCAACACCACTGCACTGCCCTAAACCCTGAAACACCACCCCCAGCTCGAACCCCTACACTGCCCGAACACCACTGCACTGCCCAAAACCCTGAAACACCACCCCCAGCATGACCCCCTACACTGACCGAACACCACTGCACTGCCCTAAACACTGCAACACCACCACCAGCACGATCCCCTACACTGCCCGAATACCACTGCAATGCCCTAAACCCTGAAACACCACCCCCAGCAGGAACCCCTACACTGCCTGAACACCACTGCACTGCCCTAAACCCTGAAACACTACCCCTAGCAAGACCCCCTATACTGCCCGAACACCACTGCCCTAAACCATGAAACACCACCCTCAGCACAACCCCCTACACTGCACGAACACCACTGCACTGCCCTAAACCCTAAAACACCACCCCCAGCACGACCCCTACACTACCCGAACACCACTGCACTACCCTAAACCCTAAAACACCACCCGCAGCACGATCCCCTACAGTGCCTGATCACCACTGCACTACCGTAAACCCTAAAACACCAGCCCCAGCACGACCCCTACACTGCCAAAACACCACTGCACTGCCCTCAGCCCTAAAACACCAGTCCGAGCACGATCCCTCACACTGCCCGAACACCACTGCACTAACCTAAACCCTGAAACACCACACCCAACACAACCCCCTACACTTCCCAAACACCATTGCACTGCCCTACCCCTGAAACACCACCCCCAGCACGACCACCTACACTGCCCGAACACCACTGCACTGCACTAAGCCCTAAAACAACAGCCCCAGCATGACCACCTACACTGCTCGTACACCACTGCACTGACCTAAACCCTAAAACACCAGCATGAACACGACTCCTCACACTGCCCGAACACCACTGCATTGCCCTAAACCCTGAAACACCACACCCAGCATGACCCCCTTCACTGCCCGTACACCACTGCACTGCCCTAAACCCTGAAACACCACCCCCAGCACGACCCCATTCACTGCCCGAACACCACTGCACTGCCCTAAACCCTGAACCACCACACCTCTGCACGACCCCCTACACTACCCGAATACCAATTCACTGCCCAAAACCCTGAAACACCACGCCCAGCTCGAACCCCTACACTGCCCGAACTCCACTGCCCTGCCCTAAACACTGAAACACCAGCCCCAGCATGACCCCCTACACTGCCCGAACACCACTGCACTGCAATAAACCCTGAAACACCACCCCCAGCAAGACCCCCTACACCGACCGATAACCACTGCCCTAAACCCGGAACCACCACCCCCTTGAAGACCCCCTACACTGCCCGAGCACACATGCATTGCCCTAAACCCTGAAACACCAGCCTGAACACGACTCCTCACACTGCCTGAACACCACTGCACTGCCCTAAACCCTGAAACACCACAACCCGCACGACCCCTTCACTGCCCGAACACCACTGCACTGCCCTAAACCCTGAAACACCACCCCCAGCTCGAACCCCTACACTGCCCGAACACCACTGCACTGCCCTAAACCCTGAAACACCACCCCCAGCATGACCCCCTACACTGACCGAACACCACTGCACTGCCCTAAACACTGCAACACCACCACCAGCACGATCCCCTACACTGCCCGAATACCACTGCAATGCCCTAAACCCTGAAACACCACCCCCAGCAGGAACCCCTACACTGCCTGAACACCACTGCACTGCCCTAAATCCTGAAACATCACCCCCAGCAAGACCCCCTACACTGCCCGAACACCACTGCCCTAAACCCTGAAACACCACCCCTAGCAAGACCCCCTATACTGCCCGAACACCACTGCCCTAAACCCTGAAACACCACCCCCAGCACGACCCCTACACTGCACAAACACCACTGCACTGCCCTAAACCCTAAAACAGAACCCCTAGCATGACCCCCTACACTGCCCGAGCACCACTGCACTGCCCGAATCCCCAAAACACCACCCCAGCACGACCCCTACACTACCCGAACACCACTGCACTACCCTAAACCCTAAAACACCACCCCCAGCACGACCCCCTACAGTGCCTGAACACCACTGCACTACTGTAAACCCTAAAACACCAGCCCCAGCATTACCCCCTACACTGCCCGAACACCACTGCACTGCCCTAAGCCCTAAGCCCTAAAACCCCAGCCTAAGCATGACCCCTCACACTGCCCGAACACCACTGCACTGCCCTAAACCCTGAAACACCACACCCAGTACAACCCACTACACTGCCCAAACACCACTGCACTGCCCTAAACCCTGAAACACCAGCCCCTGCACGACCCCCTACATTGCCCGAAAACCACTGCGCTGCCCTAATCCTTGATACACCACAACCCGCATGACCCCTTCACTGCCCGAACACCACTGCACTGCCCTAAACCCTAAAACACCACCCCCAGCACGACCCCATTCACTGCCCGAACACCACTTCACTGCCCTAAACCCTGAATCACCACACCCCTGCACGACCCCCTACACTACCCGAATACCAATGCCCTGCCCAAAACCCTGAAACACCACCCCCAGCTCGAACCCCTACACTGCCCGAACTCCACTGCCCTGCCCTGCCCTAAACACTGAAACACCACCCCCAGCATGACCCCTACACTGCCCGAACACCACAGCAATGCCGTAAACCCTGAAACACCACCCCAGCAAGACCCCCTACACCGACCGAAAACCACTGCCCTAAACCTGGAACCACCACCCCCAGCAAGACCCCCTACACTGCCCAAATACCACTGCCATAAACCCTAAAACACCACCCCCTTGAAGACCCCCTACACTGTCCGAACACAAACGCACTGTTCTAAACCCTGAAACACCACCCCCCGCACGACCCCCTACACTGCCCTAACACCACTACACGGGCCAAAACCTTGAAACACTTGAAACAGCACAACCACCTATACTGCACGAACACCACAGCACTGCCCTAAACCCTGAAACACCAGCCCCCGAACGACCCCCTACAGTGACCGAACACCACTGCACTGCCCTAAACCCTGAAACATCAGCCCCCGCACGACCCCATACACAGCCCGAACACCACTGCACTGCCCTAAACCCTGAAACACCAGCCCCCGAACGACCCCCTACACTGCCCGATCACCAATGCACTGTCCTAAACCTTAAAACACCAGCCCGAGCAAGACCCCCTACACTGCCCGAACACCACTGCCCTAAACCCTGAAACACTACCCCTAGCAAGACCCCTAAACCCTAAAACACCAGCCCGAGCAATACCCCCTACACTGCCCGAACACCTCTGCCCTAAACCCTGAAACATCAGCCCCCGCTTGACCCTATACACAGCCCGAACACCACTGCAGTGTCCTAAACCCTAAAACACCAGCCCCAGCACAACCCCCTACACTGCCCAAACACCACTGCACTGCCCTAAGCCCTAAAACACCAGCCCGAGCAAGACCCCCTACACTGCCCGAACACCACTGCCCTAAACCCTGAAACACTACCCCTAGCAAGACCCCCTATACTGCCCGAACACCACTGCCCTAAACCCTGAAACACCACCCCCAGCACAACCCCCTACACTGCATGAACACAACTGCACTGCCCTAAACCCTAAAACACTACCCCCAGCACAACCTCCTACACTGCGCGAACACCACTGCACTGCCCTAAACCCTAAAACACCACCCCCAGCACGACCCCTACACTACCCGAACACCACTGCACTACCCTAAACCCTAAAACACCACCCCCAGCACGACCCCCTACAGTGCCAAAACACCACTGCACTGCCCTAAGCCCTAAAACACCAGCCCGAGCATGACCGCTCACACTGCCCGAACACCACTGCACTAACCTAAACCCTGAAACACCACACCCAGCACAACCCCCTACACTTCTCAAACACCATTGCACTGCCCTAAACCCTGAAACACCACCCCCAGCACGACCACCTAAACTGCCCGAACACCATTGCACTGCACTAAGCTCTAAAACACCAGCCCCAGCACGACCACCTACACTGCTCGTACACCACTGCACTGACCTAAACCCTAAAACACCAGCATGAACACGACACCTCACACTGCCCGAACACCACTGCATTGCCCTACACCCTGAAACACCACACCCAGCATGACCCCCTTCACTGCCCGTACACCACTGCACTGCCCTAAACCCTGAAACACCACCCCCAGCATGACCCCATTCACTGCCCGAACACCACTGCACTGCCCTAAACCCTGAACCACCACACCTCTGCACGACCCCCTACACTACCCGAATACCAATTCACTGCCCAAAACCCTGAAACACCACGCCCAGCTCGAACCCCTACACTGCCCGAACTCCACTGCCCTGCCCTAAACACTGAAACACCACCCCCAGCATGACCCCCTACACTGCCCGAACACCACTGCAATACAATAAACCCTGAAACACCACCCCCAGCAAGACCCCCTAAACCGACCGATAACCACTGCCCTAAACCCAGAACCACCACCCCCAGCAAGACCCCCTACACTGCCCGAATACCACTCCCCTAAACCCTAAAGCACAACCCCCTTGAAGACCCCCTACACTGCCCGAGCACACATGCACTGCCCTAAACCCTGAAACACCAGCCTGAACCCGACTCCTCACACTGCCTGAACACCACTGCACTACCCTAAACCCTGAAACACCACAACCCGCACGACCCCCTTCACTTCCCGAACACTACTGCACTGCCCTAAACCCTGAAACACCACCCCAGGTCGAAACCCTACACTGCCCGAACACCACTGCACTGCCCTAAACCCTGAAACACCACCCCCAGCATGACCCCCTACACTGCCCGAACACCACTGCACTGCCCTAAACACTGAAACACTACCCCAGCACGATCCCCTACACTGCCCGAATACCACTGCAATGCCCTAAACCCTGAAACACCACACCCAGCAGGAACCCCTACACTGCCTGAACACCACTGCACTGCCCTAAACCCTGAAACATCACCCCCAGCAAGACCACCTACACTGCCCGAACACCACTGCCCTAAACACTGAAACACCACCCCTAGCAAGACCCCCTATACTGCCCGAACACCACTGCCCTAAACCCTGAAACACCACCCCAGCACAACCCCCTACACTGCACAAACACCACTGCACTGCCCTAAACCCTAAAACAGAACCCCCAGCACGACCCCCTACACTGCCCGAGCACCACTGCACTGCCCAAAACCCTAAAACACTACCCCCAGCACGACCCCTATGCTACCCAAACACCACTGCACTACCCTAAACCCTAAAACACCACCCCCAGCACGACCCCCTACAGTGCCCGTACACCACTGCACTGCCCTAAGTCCTAAAACACCAGCCTGAGCATGGCCCCTCATACTGCCCGAACACCACTGCACTGCCCTAAACCCTGAAACACCACACCCAGCACAACCCCCTACACTGCCCAAACACCACTGAACTGCCCTAAACCCTGAAACACCACCCCCAGCACGACCCCCTACACTGCCCGAACACCACTGCGCTGCCCTAAACCCTGATACACCACAACGTGCTCGACCCCTTCACTGCCCGAACACCACTGCACTGCCCTAAACCCTAAAACACCACCCCCAGCACGACCCCCTACACTACCCAAATACCAATGCACTGCCCAAAACCCTGAAACACCACCCCAGCTCGAACCCCTACACTGCCCGAACTCCACTGCCCTGCCCTAAACACTGAAACACCACCCCCAGCATGACCCCCTGTACTGCCCGAACACCACTGCAATGACGTAAACCCTGAAACACCACCCCCAGCAAGACCCCCTACACCGACCGAAAACCACTGCCCTAAACCTGGAACCACCACCCCCAGCAAGACCCCCTACACTGCCCAAATACCACTGCCCTAAACCCTAAAACACCACCCCCTTGAAGACCCCCTACACTGTCCGAACACAAATGCACTGCTCTAAACCCTGAAACACCATCCCCAGGACAACCCCCTACACTGCCCTAACACCACTACACGGCCCAAAACCTTGAAACACTTGAACCAGCACGACCACCTATATTGCCCGAACACCACTGCACTGCCCTAAACCCTGAAACACCAGCCACCGAACGACCCCCTACAGTGACCGAACACCACTGCACTGCCCTAAACCCTGAAACATCAGCCCCCGCACGACCCCATTCACAGCCCGAACACCACTGCACTGCCCTAAACCCTGAAACACCAGCCCCCGAATGACCCCCTACACTGCCCGAACACCAATGCACTGTCCTAAACCCTGAAACACCACTCCAGCATGACCCCCTATACTGCCCAAACACCACTGCACTGTCCTAGGCCCTAAAACACCAGCCCCAGCACGACCCCCTACACTGCACAAACACCACTGCACTGCCATAAACCCTAAAGCACCAGCCCAAGCATGACCCCTCACACTGCCTGAACACCACCACACTGCCCTAAACCCTGAAACAGCACACCTTTGAACGACCCCCATCCTACCCGAATACCAATGCACTGCCCAAAACCCTGAAACACCACCCCCAGCTCGAACACCTACACTCTCCGAACTCCACAGCCCTGCCCTAAACACTGAAACACCACCCCCAGCATGACCCCCTACACTGCCCGAACACCACTGCACTGCCGTAAACCCTGAACCACCACCCCCAGCAAGACCCCCTACACTGCCCGAATACCATTGCCCTAAACCCTGAAACACCACCCCCTGCAAGACTCCCTACACTGCCTGAACACCACTGCACTGCCCTAAACCCTGAAACACCATCCCCAGCACGACCCCCTACACTGCCCAAACACCACTGCTCTGCCCTAAACCCTGAAACACCACCCCCCACACAACCCAATACTTTGCCCGAACACCACTGCACTGCCCAAAACCCTGAAACACTAACCCAAGAACGACCCCTATACTGCCCAAACACCACTGCACTGCACTAAGCCCTGAAGCACTAGCCCCAGCATGACCCCCTACACTGCCCGAACACCACTGCACTGCCCTAAACCCTGTAACACCAGCCCCAGCAGGACCCCCTACAATGCCCGAACACCACTGCACTGCCCTAAACCCTGAAACACCAACTCCAGCACCACACCCTACATTGCCCAGGCACCACTGCACTGCCCTAATCCCTGAAACCCCAGCCCCAGCATGACCCCCTACTGTGCCCGAACACCACTGCACGGCCCAAAACCCTGAAACACTAACCCAAGAACGACACCCTATACTGCAAAAACACCACTGCACTGCCCTAGCACTAGCCCCGCATGACCCCCTACATTGCCCGAACACCACTGCACTGCCCTAAACCCTGTAACACCAGCCCCAGCAGGACCCCCTACAATGCCCGAACACCATTGCACTGCCCTAAACCCTGAAACACCAACTCCAGCACCACCCCCTACATTGCCCAGGCACCACTGCACTGCCCTAAACCCTGAAACGCCAGCCCCAGCATGACCCCCTACTGTGCCCGAACACCACTGCAATGCCCTAAACCCCGGAACACCACTCCCAGCTCAACCCCCTACACTGCCCGAACACCACTGCACTGCCCTAAACCCTGAAACACCACCCCAGCACGACCCCCTACACTGCCCGAACACCACTGCACTGCCCTAAACACTGAAACACCTCCCCCAGCACGACCCCCTACATTGCCCGAATACCACTGCAATGCCCTAAACCCTGAACCACCACCCCCACCAAGAACCCCTACACTACCCGAACACCACTGCACTGCCCTAAACCCTGAAACATCACCCCAGCAAGACCCTCTACACTGCCCAAACACCACTGCCCTAAACCCTGAAACACCACCCCTAGCAAGACCACCTATATTGCCCGAACACCACTGCCCTAAAGCCTGAAACACCACCCCCAGCACGACCCCTACACTACACGAAGACCACTGCACGGCCCTAAACCCAAAAACACCACCTCCAGCATGTCTCCCCACACTGCTCGAACACCACTGCACAGCCCTAAACCTTGAAACACCACCCCCACCACGACCCCCTACACTGCCTAAACACCACTGCACTGCCCTAAACCCTGAAACACCACCCCCAGTACGTCCCCCTACACTGCCTGAACACCACTGCTCTGCCCTAAACCCTGAAACACCAGCACAACCCCCTACACTGCCCGAACACCACTGCACCGCCCTAAACTGTGAAGCACCACCCCAGCAAGGACCCCTACACTACCCGAACACCACTGCACCGCCCTAGACCCTGAAACACTACCCCCAGCATGACCCCCTACACTACCCGAACACCACTGCACTACCGTAAACCCTAAAACACCAGCCCCAGCACGACCCCCTACACTGCCCAAACACCACTGCACTGCCCTTATCCCTAAAACACCAGCCCGAGCAAGACCCCCTACACTGCCCAAACACCACTGCCCTTAACCCTGAAACACTACCCCTAGCAAGACCCCCTATACTGCCTGAACACCACTGCCCTAAACCCTGAAACACCACCCCCAGCACAACCCCCTACACTGCACGAACACCACTGCACTGCCCTAAACCCTAAAACACCACCCCCAGCACGACCCCTACACTACCCGAACACCACTGCACTACCCTAAACCCTAAAACACCATCCCCAGCACCACCCCCTACAGTGCCTGAACACCACTGCACTACCCTAAACCCAAAAAAACACCAGCCCCAGCACGACCCCCTACACTGCCAAAACACCACTGCAGTGCCCTAAGCCCTAAAACACCAGCCCGAGCATGACCCCTCACACTTCCCGAACACCACTGCACTAACCTAAACCCTGAAACACCACACCCAGCACAACCCCCTACACTTCTCAAACACCATTGCACTGCCCTAAACCCTGAAAAACCACCCCCAGCACGACCACCTACACTGCCCGAACACCACTGCACTGCACTAAGCCCTAAAACACCAGCCCCACTACGACCACCTACACTGCTCGTACACCACTGCACTGACCTAAACCCTAAAACACCAGCATGAACACGACTCCTCACACTGCCCGAACACCACTGCATTGCCCTAAACCCTGAAACACCACACCCAGCATGACCCACTTCACTGCCCGTACACCACTGCACTGCCCTAAACCCTGAAACACCACCCCCAGCCCGACCCCATTCACTGCCTGAACACCACTGCACTGCCCTAAATCCAGAACCACCACACCTCTGCACGACCCCCTACACTACCCGAATACCAATGCACTGCCCAAAACCCTGAAACACCACACCCAGCTCGAACCCCTACACTGCCCGAACTCCACTGCCCTGCACTAAACACTGAAACACCACCCCCAGCATGACCCCCTACACTGCCCGAAGACGACTGCAATGCAATAAACCCTGAAACACCGCCCCCAGCAAGACCCCCACACCGACCGATAACCACTGCCCTAAACCCGGAACCACCACCCCCAGCAAGACCCCCCTACACTGCCCAAATACCACTCCCCTAAACCCTAAAACACCACCCCCTTGAAGACCCCCTACACTGCCCGAACACCACTGCACTGCCCTAAACCCTGAAACACCACAACCCGCACAACCCCCTTCACTGCCCGAACACCACTGCACCTCCCTAAACCCTGAAACACCACCCCCAGCTCGACCCCCTACACTGCCGAACACCACTGCACTGCCCTAAACCCTGATACACCACCCCCAGCATGACCCCCTACACTGCCCGAACACCACTGCACTGCACTAAACACTGAAACACCACCCCCAGCATGACCCCCTACACTGCCCGAATACCACTGCAATGCCCTGAACCATGAAACACCACCCCCAGCAAGAACCCGTACACTGCCTGAACACCACTGCACTGCCCTAAACCCTGAAACATCACCCCCAGCAAGACCCCCTACACTGCCTGAACACCACTGCACTGCCCTAAATCCTGAACCACCACACCTCTGCACGACCCCCTACACTACCCAAATACCAATGCACTGCCCAAAACCCTGAAACACCACACCCAGCTCGAACCCCTACACTGCCCGAACTCCACTGCCCTGCACTAAACACTGAAACACCACCCCCAGCATGACCCCCTACACTGCCCGAAGATGACTGCAATGCAATAAACCCTGAAACACCGCCCCCAGCAAGACCCCCACACTGACCGATAACCACTGCCCTAAACCCGGAACCACCACCCCCAGCAAGACCCCCCTACACTGCCCAAATACCACTCCCCTAAACCCTAAAACACCACCCCCTTGAAGACCCCCTACACTACCCCTAGTAAGACCCCCTATACTGCCCGAACACCACTGCCCTAAACCCTGAAACACCACCCTCAGCACAACCCCCTACACTGCACGAACACCACTGCACTGCCCTAAACCCTAAAACACCACCCCCAGCACGACCCCTACACTACCCGAACACCACTGCACTACCCTAAACCCTAAAACACCACCCGCAGCACGATCCCCTACAGTGCCTGATCACCACTGCACTACCGTAAACCCTAAAACATCAGCCCCAGCACGACCCCCTACACTGCCAAAACCACTGCACTGCCCTAAGCCCTAAAACACCAGTCTGAGCATGACCCCTCACACTGCCCGAACACCACTGCACTAACCTAAACCCTGAAACACTACACCCAGCACAACCCCCTACACTTCCCAAACACCATTGCACTGCCCTAAACCCTGAAACACCACCCCCAGCATGACAACCTACACTGCCTGAACACCACTGCACTGCACTAAGCCCTAAAACACCAGCCCCAGCACGACCACCTACACTGCTCGTACACCACTGCACTGACCTAAACCCTAAAACACCAGCATGAATACGACTCCTCACACTGCCCGATCACCACTGCATTGCCCTAAACCCTGAAACACCACACCCAGCATGACCCCCTTCACTGCCCGTACACCACTGCACTGCCCTAAACCCTGAAACACCACCCCCAGCACGACCCCATTCATTGCCCGAACACCACTGCACTGCCCTAAACCCTGAACCACCACACCTCTGCACGACCCCCTACACTACCCGAATACCAATTCACTGCCCAAAACCCTGAAACACCACGCCCAGCTCAAACCCCTACACTGCCCGAACTCCACTGCCCTGCCCTAAACACTGAAACACCACCCCCATCATGACCCCCTACACTGCCCGAACACCACTGCAATGCAATAAACCCTGAAACACCACCCCCCAATAAGACCCCCTACACTGACCGATAACCACTGCCCTAAACCCTAAAACACAACCCCCTACACTGCCCGAGCACACATGCACTGCCCTAAACCCTGAAACACCAGCCTGAACACGACTCCTCACACTGCACGAACACCACTGCACTGCCCTAAACCCTAAAACACCACCCCCAGCACGACCCCTACACTACCCGAACACCACTGCACTACCCTAAACCCTAAAACACCACCCGCAGCACGATCCCCTACAGTGCCTGATCACCACTGCACTACCGTAAACCCTAAAACATCAGCCCCAGCACGACCCCCTATACTGCCAAAACACCACTGCACTGCCCTAAGCCCTAAAACACCAGTCTGAGCATGACCCCTCACACTGCCCGAACACCACTGCACTAACCTAAACCCTGAAACACCACTCCCAGCACGACCCCATTCACTGCCCGAACACCACTGCACTGCCCTAAACCCTGAACCACCACACCTCTGCACGACCCCCTACACTACCCGAATACCAATTCACTGCCCAAAACCCTGAAACACCACGCCCAGCTCGAACCCCTACACTGCCCGAACTCCACTGCCCTGCCCTAAACACTGAAACACCACCCCCAGCATGACCCTCTATACTGCCCGAACACCACTGCAATGCAATAAACCCTGAAACACCACCCCCCAGCAAGACCCCGTACACTGACCGATAACCACTGCCCTAAAACACCCCATACACTGCCCGAGCACACATGCACTGCCCTAAACCCTGAAACACCAGCCTGAACACGACTCCTCACACTGCCTGAACACCACTGCAGTGCCCTAAACCCTGAAACACCACCACCCGCACGACCCCCTTCACTGCCCGAATACCACTGCACTGCCCTAAACCCTGAAACACCACCCCCAGCTCGAACCCCTACACTGCCCGAACACCACTGCACTGCCCTAAACCCTGAAACACCAACCCCAGCATGACCCCCTACACTGCCCGAACACCACTGCACTGCCCTAAACACTGAAACACCACCCCAGCACGATTCCCTACACTGCCCGAATACCACTGCAATGCCCTAAACCCTGAAACACCACCCCAGCATGACCCCCTACACTGCAAAAACACCACTGCACTGCCCTAAACCCTAAAACAGAACCCCCAGCACGACCCCCTACACTGCCCGAGCACCACTGCACTGCCCAAAACCCTAAAACACCACCCCAGCACGACCCCTACGCTACCCGAACACCGCTGCACTACCCTAAACCCTAAAACACCACCCCCAGCACGACCCCCTACAGTGCCTGAACACCACTGCACTACCGTAAACCCTAAAACACCAGCCCCAGCATGACCCCCTACACTACCCGAACACCACTGCACTGCCCTAAGC
Source organism: Triturus cristatus (assembly GCF_964204655.1). Taxonomy (NCBI): domain Eukaryota; kingdom Metazoa; phylum Chordata; class Amphibia; order Caudata; family Salamandridae; genus Triturus; species Triturus cristatus. The sequence goes on along the minus strand of NC_140579.1, from coordinate 1,264,733,137 downwards.
CCTAAGCCCTAAAACACCAGCCTGAGCATGACCCCTCACACTGCCCGAACACCACTGCACTGCCCAAAACCCTGAAACACCACACCCAGCACAACCCCCTACACTGCCCAAACACCACTGCACTGCCCTAAACCCTGAAACACCACCCGCAGCACGACCCCCTACACTGCCCGAACACCACTGCTCTGCCCTAAACCCTGATACACCACAACCCGCAAGACCCCTTCACTGCCGGAACACCACTGCACTGCCCTAAACCCTAAAACACCACCCCCAGCACGACCCCATTCACTGCCCGAACACCACTTCACTGCCCTAAACCCTGAATCACCACACTCCTGCACGACCCCCTACACTACCCGAATACCAATGCACTGCCCAAAACCCTAAAACACCACGCCCAGCTCGAACCCCTACACTGCCCGAACTCCACTGCCCTGCCCTAAACACTGAAACACCAGCCCCAGCATGACCCCCTACACTGCCCGCACACCACTGCAATGCAATAAACCCTGAAACACCACCCCCAGCAAGACCCCCTACACCGACTGATAACCACTGCCCTAAACCCGGATCCACCACCCCCAGCAAGACCCCCTACACTGCCCGAACACCACTCCCCTAAACACTGAAACACCACCCCCAGCATGACCCCCTACACTGCCCGAAGACGACTGCAATGCAATAAACCCTGAAACACCACCCCCAGCAAGACCCCCACACCGACCGATAACCACTGCCCTAAACCCGGAACCACCACCCCCAGCAAGACCCCCTACACTGCACAAATACCACTCCCCTAAACCCTAAAACACCACCCCCTTGAAGACCCCCTACACTGCCCGAACAACACTGCACTGCCCTAAACCCTGAAACACCACAACCCGCACGACCCCCTTCACTGCCCAAACACCACTGCACCTCCCTAAACCCTGAAACACCACCCCAAGCGCGACCCCCTACACTGCCGAACACCACTGCACTGCCCTAAACCCTGAAACACCACCCCCAGCATGACCCCCTACACTGCCCGAACACCACTGCACTGCACTAAACACTGAAACACCACCCCCAGCATGACCCCCTACACTGCCCGAATACCACTGCAATGCCCTGAACCATGAAACACCACCCCCAGCAAGAACCCCTACACTGCCTGAACACCACTGCACTGCCCTAAACCCTGAAACATCACCCCCAGCAAGACCCCCTACACTGCACAAACTCCACTGCCCTAAACCCTGAAAAACCACCCCTAGCAAGACCCCCTATACTGCCCGAACACCACTACCCTAAACCCTGAAACACCACCCCAGCATGACCCCCTACACAGCACAAGCACCACTGCACTGCCCTAAACCCTAAAACAGAACCCCCAGCACGACCCCCTACACTGCCCGAACACCACTGCACTGCCCAAAACCCTAAAACACCACCCCCAGCATGACCCCTACGCTACCCGAACACCACTGCACTACCCTAATCTAAAAAACACCACACCCAGCATGACCCCCTACAGTGCCTGAACACCACTTCACTACCGTAAACACTAAAACACCAGCCCCAGCATGACCCCCTACACTGCCCGAACACCACTGCACTGCCCTAAGCCCTAAAACCCCAGCCTGAGCATGACCCCTCACACTGCCCGAACACCACTGCACCACCCTAAACCCTGAAACACCACACCCAGCACAACCCCCTACAGTGCCTGAACACCACTGCACTACCATAAACCCTAAAACACCAGCCCCAGCACAACCCCCAACACAGCCCAAACACCACTGCACTGCCCGAAGCCCTAAAACACCAGCCAGAGAAAGACCCCCTACAATGCCCGAACACCACTGCCCTAAACCCTGAAACACTACCCCTAGTAAGACCCCCTATACTGCCCGAACACCACTGCCCTAAACCCTAAAACACCACCCACAGCACGACCCCTACACTACCCAAACACCACTGCACTACCCTAAACCCTAAAACACCACCCGCAGCACGATCCCCTACAGTGCCTGATCACCACTGCACTACCGTAAACCCTAAAACATCAGCCCCAGCACGACCCCCTACACTGCCAAAACACCACTGCACTGCCCTAAGCCCTAAAACACCAGTCCGAGCATGACCCCTCACACTGCCCGAACACCACTGCACTAACCAAAACCCTGAAACACCACACCCAGCACAACCCCCTACACTTCCCAAACACCATTGCACTGCTCTAAACCCTGAAACACCACACCCAGCGTGACCCCCTTCACTGCCCGTACACCACTGCACTGCCCTAAACCCTGAAACACCACCCCCAGCACGACCACATTCACTGCCCGAACACCACTGCACTGCCCTAAACCCTGAACCACCAGACCTCTGCACGACCCCCTACACTACCCGAATACCAATTCACTGCCCAAAACCCTGAAACACCACGCCCAGCTCGAACCCCTACACTGCCCGAACTCCACTGCCCTGCCCTAAACACTGAAACACCACCCCCAGCTTGACCCCCTACACTGCCCGAACACCACTGCAATGCAATAAACCCTGAAACACCACCCCCAGCAAGACCCCCTACACTGACCGATAACCACTGCCCTAAACCCTAAAACACAACCCCCTTGAAGACCCCCTACACTGCCCGAGCACACATGCACTGCCCTAAACCCTGAAACGCCAGCCTGAACACGACCCCTCACACTGCCTGAACACCACTGCAGTGGCCTAAACCCTGAAACACCACAACCCGCACGACCCCCTTCACTGCCCGAACACCACTGCACTAACCTAAACCCTGAAACACCACCCGCAGCTCGAACCCCTACACTGCCCGAACACCACTGCACTGCCCTAAACCCTGAAACACCAACCCCAGCATGACCCCCTACACTGCCCGAACACCACTGCACTGCCCTAAATACTGAAACACCACCCCCAGCACGATTCCCTACACTGCCCGAATACCACTGCAATGCCCTAAACCCTGAAACACCACCCCCAGCAGGAACCCCTACACTGCCTGAACACCACTGCACTGCCCTAAACCCTGAAACATCACCCCCAGCAAGACCCCCTACACTGCCCGAACACCACTGCCCTAAACCCTGAAACACCACCCCTAGCAAGACCCCCTATACTGCCCGATCACCACTGCCCTAAACCCTGAAACACCACCCCAGCATGACCCCCTACACTGCACGAACACCACTGCACTGCCCTAAACCCTAAAACACTACCCCCAGCACGACCTCCTACATTGCCCGAACACCACTTCACTGCCCTAAACCCTGAATCACCACACCCCTGCACGACCCCCTACACTACCCGAATACCAATGCACTGCCCAAAACTCTGAAACACCACCCCCAGCTCGAACCCCTACACTGCCCGAACTTCACTGCCCTGCCTAAACACTGAAACACCACCCCCAGCATGACCCCCTACATTGCCCGAACACCACTGCAATGCCGTAAACCCTGAAACACCACCCCCAGCAAGACCCCCTACACTGCCCAAATACCACTGCCCTAAACCCTAAAACACCACCCCCTTGAAGACCCCCTACACAGTCCGAACACAAATGCACTGCTCTAAACCCTGAAACACCACCCCCAGCACGACCCCCTACACTGCCCTAACACCACTACACAGCCCAAAACCTTGAAACACTTGAACCAGCACAACCACCTATACTGCCCGAACACCACTGCACTGCCCTAAACCCTGAAACACCAGCCCCCGAACGACCCCCTACAGTGACCGAACACCACTGCACTACCCTAAACCCTAAAACATCAGCCCCCGCACGACCCCATACACAGCCCGAACACCACTGCACTGCCCTAAACCCTGAAACACCAGCCCCCGAACGACCCCCTACACTGCCCGAACACCAATGCACTGCCCTAAACCCTAAAACACCAGCCCGAGCAAGACCCCTAAACCCTAAATCACCAGCCCGAGCAAGACCCCCTACACTGCCCGAACACCACTGCCCTAAGCCCTGAAACATCAGCCCCCGCACTACCCCATACACAACACGAACACCACTGCACTGCCCTAAGCCCTAAAACACCAGCCCGAGCAAGACCCCCTACACTGCCCGAACACCACTGCCCTAAACCCTGAAACACTACCCCTAGCAAGACCCCCTATACTGCCCGAACACCACTGCCCTAAACCCTGAAACACCACCCCCAGCACAACCCCCTACACTGCACGAACACCACTGCACTGCCCTAAACCCTAAAACACTACCCCCAGCACGACCTCCTACACTGCCCGAACACCACTGCACTGCCCTAAACCCTAAAACACCACCCCCAGCACGACCCCCTACAGTGCCAAAACACCACTGCACTGCCCTAAGCCCTAAAACACCAGCCCGAGCATGACCCCTCACACTGCCCGAACACCACTGCACTAACCTAAACCCTGAAACACCACACCCAGCACAACCCCCTACACTTCTCAAACACCATTGCACTGCCCTAAACCCTGAAACACCACCCCCAGCACGACCACCTACACTGCCCGAACACCACTGCACTGCACTAAGCCCTACAACACCAGCCCCAGCATGACCACCTACACTGCTCGTACACCACTGCACTGACCTAAACCCTAAAACACCAGCATGAACACGACTCCTCACACTGCCCGAACACCACTGCATTGCCCTAAACCCTGAAACACCACACCCAGCATGACCCCCTTCACTGCCCGTACACCACTGCACTGCCCTAAACCCTGAAACACCACCCCCAGCACGACCCCATTCACTGCCCGAACACCACTGCACTGCCCTAAACCCTGAACCACCACACCTCTGCACGACCACCTACACTACCCGAATACCAATTCACTGCCCAAAACCCTGAAACACCACGCCCAGCTCGAACCTGCACTGCCCGAACTCCACTGCCCTGCCCTAAACACTGAAACACCAGCCCCAGCATGACCCCCTACACTGCCCGCACACCACTGCAATGCAATAAACCCTGAAACACCACCCCCAGCAAGACCCCCTACACCGACCGATAACCACTGCCCGAAACCCGGAACCACCACCCCCAGCAAGACCCCCTACACTGCCCGAATACCACTCCCCTAAACCCTAAAGCACAACCCCCTTGAAGACCCCCTACACTGCCCGAGCACACATGCACTGCCCTAAACCCTGAAACACCAGCCTGAACACGACTCCTCACACTGCCTGAACACCACTGCACTGCCCCAAACCCTGAAACACCACCCCCAGCTCGAACCCCTACACTGCCAGAACACCACTGCACTGCCGTAAACCCTGAAACACCACCCCCAGCATGACCCCCTACACTGCCCGAACACCACTGCACTGCCCTAAACACTGAAACACCACCCCCAGCACGTTCCCCTACACTGCCCGAATACCGCTGCAATGCCCTAAACCCTGAAACACCACCCCCAGCAGGAACCCCTACACTGCCTGAACACCACTGCACTGCCCTAAACCCTGAAACATCACCCCCAGCAAGACCCCCTACACTGCCCGAACACCACTGCCCTAAACCCTGAAACACCACCCCTAGCAAGACCCCCTATACTGCCCGAACACCGCTGCCCTAAACCCTGAAACACCACCCCAGCATGACCCCCTACACTGCACAGACACCACTGCACTGCCCTAAACCCTAAAACAGAACCCCCAGCACGACCCCCTACACTGCCCGAGCACCACTGCACTGCCCAAAACCCTAAAACACCACCCCCAGCATGACCCCTACGCTACCCGAACACCACTGCACTACCCTAAACCCTAAAACACCACCCCTAGCACGACCCCCTACAGTGCCTGAACACCACTGCACTACCGTAAACTCCAAAAAACCCTGCCCAGCATGACCCCCTACACTGCCCGAACACCACTGCACTGTCCTAAGCCCAAAGCCCTAAAACACCAGCCTGAGCATGACCCCTCAAACTGCCCGAACACCTCTGCACTGCCCTAAACCCTGAAACACCACACCCAGCACAACCCCCTACACTGCCCAAACACCACTGCACTGCCCTAAACCCTGAAACACCACCCCCAGCATGACCCCCTACACTGCCCGAACACCACTGCGCTGCCCTAAACCCTGATACACCACAACCCGCACGACCCCTTCACTGCCCGAACACCACTGCACTGCCCTAAACTCTAAAACACCACCCCCAGCACGACCCCATTCACTGCCCGAACACCACTGCACTGCTCTACACCCTGAATCACCACACCCCTGCATGACCCACTACACCACCCGAATACCAATGCACTGCCCAAAACCCTGAAACACCACCCCCAGCTCGAACCCCTACACTGCCCGAACTCCACTGCCCTGCCCTAAACACTGAAACACCACCCCAGGCATGACCCCCTACACTGCCCGAACACCACTGCAATGCCGTAAACCCTGAAACACCACCCCCAGCAAGACCCCCTACACCGACCGAAAACCACTGCTGTAAACCTGGAACTACCACCCCCAGCAAGACCCCCTACACTGCCCAAATACCACTGCCCTAAACCCTAAAACACCACCCCCTTGAAGACCTCCTACACTGTACGAACACAAATGCACTGCTCTAAACCCTGAAACACCACCCCCAGCACGACCCCCTACACTGCCCTAACACCACTACACGGCCCAAAACCTTGAAACACTTGAACCAGCACGACCACCTATGCTGCCCGAACACCACTGCACTGCCCTAAACCCTGAAACACCAGCCACCGAACGACCCCCTACAGTGACCGAACACCACTGCACTGCCCTAAACCCTGAACCACCACCCCCAGCAAGACCCCCTACACTGCCCGAATACCACTGCCCTAAACCCTGAAACACCACCCCCTGCAAGACCCCCTACACTGCCTGAACACCACTGCACTGCCCTAAACCCTGAAACACCATCCCCAGCACGACCCCCTACACTGCCCAAATACCACTGCTCTGCCCTAAACCCTGAAACACCACCCCCCACACAACCCACTACTCTGCCCGAACACCACTGCACTGCCCAAAACACTAAAACACCACCTCAGCACGTCCTCACGTCCTCCTACACTGCCCGAACACCACTGCACGGCCCAAAACCCTGAAACACTAACCCAAGAACGACCCCTATACTGCCCAAACAAAACTGCACTGCCCTAAGCCCTGAAGCACTAGCCTCAGCATGACCCCCTACACTGCCCGAACACCACTGCACTGCCCTAAACCCTGTAACACCAGCCCCAGCATGACCCCCTACAATGCCCGAACACCACTGCACTGCCCTAAACCCTGAAACACCAACTCCAACACCACCCCTACATTGCCCAGGCACCACTGCACTGCCCTGAACCCTGAAACGCCAGCCCCAGCATGACCCCCAACTGTGCCCGAACACCACTGCAATGCCCTAAACCCCGGAACACCACTCCCAGCTAAACCCCCTACACTGCCCGAACACCACTGCACGGCCCTAAACCCTGAAACACCACCCCAGCACGACCCCCTACACTGCCCGAACACCACTGCACTGCCCTAAACCCTGAAACACCTCCCCCAGCACGACCCCCTACACTGCCCAAATACCACTGCAATGCCCTAAACCCTGAACCACCACCCCCACCAAGAACCCCTACACTGCCCGAACACCACTGCACTACCCAAAACCCTAAAACACCAACCCCAGCACGACCCCTACACTACCCGAACACCACTGCACTACCCTAAACCCTAAAACACCACCCCCAGCACGACCCCGTACAGTGCCTGAACACCACTGCACTACCGTAAACCCTAAAACACCAGCCAAAGCATGACCCCCTACACTGCCTGAACACCACTGCACTGCCCTAAGCCCTAAAACAACAGCCCGAGCATGACCCCTCACACTGCCCGAACACCACTGCACTGCCCTAAACCCTGAAACACCACACCCAGCACAACCCACTACACTGCCCAAACACCACTGCACTGCCCTAAACCCTGAAATACCACCCCCAGCACGACCCCATACACTGCCCGAACACCACTGCACTGCCCTAAGCCCTAAAACACCAGCCCCAGCATGACCCCCTACACTGCCCGAACACCACTGCACTGCCCTAAACACTGAAACACCACCCCCAGCACGATCCCCTACACTGCCCGAATACCGCTGCAATGCCCTAAACCCTGAAACACCACCCCCAGCAGGAACCCCTACACTGCCTGAACACCACTGCACTGCCCTAAACCCTGAAACATCACCCCCAGCAAGACCCCCTACACTGCCCGAACACCACTGCCCTAAACCCTGAAACACCACCCCTAGCAAGACCCCCTATACTGCCCGAACACCGCTGCCCTAAACCCTGAAACACCACCCCAGCATGACCCCCTACACTGCACAGACACCACTGCACTGCCCTAAACCCTAAAACAGAACCCCCAGCACGACCCCCTACACTGCCCGAGCACCACTGCACTGCCCAAAACCCTAAAACACCACCCCCAGCATGACCCCTACGCTACCCGAACACCACTGCACTACCCTATACCCTAAAACACCACCCCTAGCACGACCCCCTACAGTGCCTGAACACCACTGCACTACCGTAAACTCCAAAAAACCCTGCCCAGCATGACCCCCTACACTGCCCGAACACCACTGCACTGTCCTAAGCCCAAAGCCCTAAAACACCAGCCTGAGCATGACCCCTCACACTGCCCGAACACCTCTGCACTGCCCTAAACCCTGAAACACCACACCCAGCACAACCCCCTACACTGCCCAAACACCACTGCACTGCCCTAAACCCTGAAACACCACCCCCAGCACGACCCCCTACACTGCCCGAACACCACTGCGCTGCCCTAAACCCTGATACACCACAACCCGCACGACCCCTTCACTGCCCGAACACCACTGCACTGCCCTAAACCCTAAAACACCACCCCCAGCACGACCCCATTCACTGCCCGAACACCACTGCACTGCTCTACACCCTGAATCACCACACCCCTGCATGACCCCCTACACCACCCGAATACCAATGCACTGCCCAAAACCCTGAAACACCACCCCCAGCTCGAACCCCTACACTGCCCGAACTCCACTGCCCTGCCCTAAACACTAAAACACCACCCCAGGCATGACCCCCTACACTGCCCGAACACCACTGCAATGCCGTAAACCCTGAAACACCACCCCCAGCAAGAGCCCCTACACCGACCGAAAACCACTGCTGTAAACCTGGAACTACCACCCCCAGCAAGACCCCCTACACTGCCCAAATACCACTGCCCTAAACCCTAAAACACCACCCCCTTGAAGACCTCCTACACTGTACGAACACAAATGCACTGCTCTAAACCCTGAAACACAACCCCCAGCACGACCCCCTACACTGCCCTAACACCACTACACGGCCCAAAACCTTGAAACACTTGAACCAGCACGACCACCTATGCTGCCCGAACACCACTGCACTGCCCTAAACCCTGAAACACCAGCCACCGAACGACCCCCTACAGTGACCGAACACCACTGCACTGCCCTAAACCCTGAACCACCACCCCCAGCAAGACCCCCTACACTGCCCGAATACCACTGCCCTAAACCCTAAAACACCACCCCCTGCAAGACCCCCTACACTGCCTGAACACCACTGCACTGCCCTAAACCCTGAAACACCATCCCCAGCACGACCCCCTACACTGCCCAAATACCACTGCTCTGCCCTAAACCCTGAAACACCACCCCCCACACAACCCACTACTCTGCCCGAACACCACTGCACTGCCCAAAACACTAAAACACCACCTCAGCACGTCCTCACGTCCTCCTACACTGCCCGAACACCACTGCACGGCCCAAAACCCTGAAATACTAACCCAAGAACGACCCCTATACTGCCCAAACAAAACTGCACTGCCCTAAGCCCTGAAGCACTAGCCTCAGCATGACCCCCTACACTGCCCAAACACCACTGCACTGCCCTAAACCCTGTAACACCAGCCCCAGCATGACCCCCTACAATGCCCGAACACCACTGCACTGCCCTAAACCCTGAAACACCAACTCCAACACCACCCCTACATTGCCCAGGCACCACTGCACTGCCCTGAACCCTGAAACATCACCCCCAGCAAGACCTCCTACACTGCCCAAACACCACTGCCCTAAACCCTGAAACACCACCCCTAGCAAGACCCCCTATACTCGCCGAACACCACTGCCCTAAACCCTGAAACACCACCCCCAGCACGACCCCTACACTACACGAACACCACTACACTGCCCTAAACCTTAAAACAGTACCCCCAGCACAACCCCCTACACTGCCCGAACACCACTGCACTACCCAAAACCCTAAAACACCAACCCCAACACGACCCCTACACTACCCGAACACCACTGCACTACCCTAAACCCTAAAACACCACCCCCAGCACGACCCCGTACAGTGCCTGAACACCACTGCACTACCGTAAACCCTAAAACACCAGCCAAAGCATGACCCCCTACACTGCCTGAACACCACTGCACTGCCCTAAGCCCTAAAACAACAGCCCGAGCATGACCCCTCACACTGCCCGAACACCACTGCACTGCCCTAAACCCTGAAACACCACACCCAGCACAACCCCCTACACTGCCCAAACACCACTGCACTGCCCTAAACCCTGAAATACCACCCCCAGCACGACCCCATACACTGCCCGAACACCACTGCACAGCCCTAAGCCCTAAAACACCAGCCCCAGCACGACCACCTACACTGCTCGTACACCACTGCACTGCCCTAAACCCTAAAACACCAGCCTGATCACGACTCCTCACACTGCCCGAACACCACTGCACTGCCCTAAACCCTGAAACACCATAACCCGCACGACCCCTTCACTGCCCAAACACCACTGCACTGCCCTAAACCCTGAAACACCAGCTCGACCCCCTACACTGCCCGAACACCACTGCACCGCCCTAAACCCTGAAACACCACCCCAGCAAGGACCCCTACACTACCCGAACACCACTGCACCGCCCTAGACCCTGAAAAACCACCGCCAGCAAGATCCTCTACACTGACCGATAACCACTGCCCTAAACCCGGAACCACCACCCCCAGCAAGACCCCCTAGACTGTCTGAATACCACTCCCCTAAACCCTAAAACACCACCCCCTTGAAGACCCCCAACACTGCCCAAGCACACATGCACTGCTCTAAACCCTGAAACACCAGCCTGAACACGACTCCTCACACTGCCCGATCACCACTGCACTGCCCTAAACCCTGAAACACCACAACCCACACGACCCCTTCACTGCCCGAACACCACTGCACTGCCCTAAACCCTGAAACACCACCCCCAGCTCGACCCCCTACACTACCCGAACACCACTGCACTGACCTAAACCCTGAAACACAACCCCCAGCATGACCCCCTACACTGCCTGAACACCACTGCACTGCCCTAAACACTGAAACACCACACCCAGCACGACCCCCTACACTGACTGAATACCACTGCAATGCCCTAAACCCTGAAATACCACCCCCAGCAAGAACCCCTACTCTGCCTGAACACCACTGCACTGCCCTAAACCCTGAAACATCACCCCCAGCAAGACCCCCTACACTGCCAGAACACCACTACCCTAAACCCTGAAACACCACCCCTAGCAAGACCCCCTATACTGCCCGAACACCACTGCCCTAAACCCTGAAACACCACCCCAGCATGACCCCCTACACTGCACAAACACCACTGCACTGCCCTAAACCCTAAAACAGAACCCCAAGCACGACCCCCTACACTAACCGAACACCACTGCACTGCCCAAAACCCTAAAACACCACCCCCAGCACGACCCCTATGCTACCCGAACACCACTACACTACCCTAAACCCAAAAACACCACCCCCAGCACGAACCCTTACAGTGCCTGAACACCACTGCACTACCGTAAACCCTAAAACACCAGCCCCAGCATGACCCCCTACACTGCCCGAACACCACTGCACTGCCCTAAGCCCTAAAACACCAGCCTGAGCATGACCCCTCACACTGCCCGAACACCACTGCACCACCCTAAACCCTGAAACACCACACCCAGCACAACCCCATACAGTGCCGGAACACCACTGCACTACCGTAAACCCGAAAACACCAGCCCCAGCACGACCCCCTACGCTGCCCAAACACCACTGCACTGCCCTAAGCCCTAAAACACCAGCCCGAGCAAGACCCCCTACACTGCCCGAACACCACTGCCCTAAACTCTGAAACACTACCCCTAGCAAGACCCCCTATACTGCCCGAACACCGCTGCCCTAAACCCTGAAACACCACCCCAGCATGACCCCCTACACTGCACAAACACCACTGCACTGCCCTAAACCCTAAAACAGAACCCCCAGCACGACCCCCTACACTGCCCGAGCACCACTGCCCTGCCCAAAACCCTAAAACACCACCCCCAGCATGACCCCCTACACTGCCCGAAAAACACTGCAACGCCCTAAACCCTGAAACACCACTCCAGCACGACCCCCTACACTGCCCGAAAAACACTGCAACACCCTAAACCCTGAAACACCACCCCCAACATGACCCCCTACACTGCCCGAACACCACTGCACCACCCTAAACCCTGAAACACCACCACCAGCATGACCCCCTAAACTGCCAGAAGAACAACACACCGCCCTAAACCCTGAAACACCACCCCCAGCACGACCCCCCACACTGCCCGAACACCACTGCACTGCCCTAAACCCTGAAACACCACCCCAGCACAACCCCCCACACTGCCCAAACACCACTGCACTGCCCTAAACCCTGAAACACCACCCCCTTGCACGACCCCCTAAACTGCCCGAACACCATTGCACTGCCCTAAACCCTGAAACACCACCCCCAAAACGACTCCCTACACTGCCCGAACACCACTGCCCTAAACCCTGAAACACCTCCCCCAGCAAGACCACCTACCCTGCCGGAACACCTCTGCCCTAAACCATGAATCACCACCCCCAGCAAGACCCCGTACACTGCCCGAAAACCACTGCACTGCCCTAAACCCTGAAACACCACCCCCAGAACGACCCCCTACACTGCCCGAACACCACTGCACTGCCCTAAAATCTGAAACACAACCCCCAGCATGACCCCCTACACTGCCCGAACAACACTGCACTACCCTAAACCCTGAAACACCACCCCAGCACGACCCCCCACACTGCCCTTACACCACTGTACTGCCCTAAACCCTGAAACACCACCCCCCTGCACGACCCCCTAGACTGCCAGAACACCACTGCACTGCCCTAAACCCTGAAACACCACCCCCAGAAAGACTCCCTACACTGCATGAATACCACTGCCATAAACCCTGAAACACCACCCCAAGCACGACTCAATAAAAACTGCCGGAAAACCACTGCACTGCCCTAAACCCTGAAGCACCACCCCCAGCACAACCCCGTACACTGCCCGAACACCACTGCACCACCCTAAACCATGAAACACCACCCCCAGCACGAACCCCTTCACTGCCCGAGCACCAATGCACCGCCCTAAACCCTGAAACACCACTCCCAGCACGACCCCCCACACTGCCCAAACACCACTACACTGCCCTAAACCCTGAAACAAGACCCCCATCAAGACCCCCTACACTGCCCGCACACCATTGCACTGCCCTAAACCCTGAAACACTACCCCCATCAAGACCCCCTACACTGCCTGAAAACCACTGCACTGCCCTAAACCCTGAAACACCACCCCCTGCACGACCCCCTACACTGCCCGAAAACCAGTGCACTGCCCTAAACCCTGAAACACCACCCCCAACACGACCCCCTACACTGCCCGAACAACACTGCACCGCACTAAACCCTGAAACACCACCCCCAGCATGACCCCCTACACTGCCCGAACACCACTGCACCACCCTAAAACCTGAAACACCACCCCCAGCATGACCCCCTATACTGCCTGAAGAACACTGCACCACCCTAAACTCTGAAACACCACCCCCAGCACGACCCCCCACACTGCCCGAACACCACTGCACTGCCCTAAACCCTGAAACACCACGGCCAGCACAACCCCCCACACTGCCCGAACACCACTGCATTGCTCTAAATCCTGAAACACCACCCACTTGCATGACCCCTACACTGCCCGAACACCACTGCACTGCCCTAAACCCTGAAACACCACCACAAGAACGACTCCCTACACTGCCCGAACACCACCGCCCTAAACCCTGAAACACCTCCCCCAGCAAGACCCCCTACCCTGCCGGAACACCTCTGCCCTAAACCATGAATCACCACCCCCAGCAAGAACCCCTACACAGCCCGAAAACCACTGCACTGCCCTAAACCCTGAAACACTACCCCCAGCACGACCCCCTACACTGCCCGAACACCACTGCACTGCCCTAAAATCTGAAACACCACCCCCAGCACGACCCCCTACACTGCCCGAACAACACTGCACCACCCTAAACCCTGAAACACCACCCCAGCAGGACCCCCCACACTGTTTGAACACCACTGCACTAGCATAAACCCTGAAACACCACCTCCAGCACGACCCCCCACACTGGCCGAACACCACTGCACTGCCTTAAACCCTGAAACACCACCCCCCTGCTCGACCCCTAGACTGCCCGAACACCACTGCACTGCCCTAAACCCTGAAATACCACCCCCAGCATGACCCCCTACACTGCCCGAACACCACTCCACCGCCCTAAACCCTGAAACACCACCCCCAACATGACCCCCTACACTGCCCGAACACCACTGCACCACCCTAAACCCTGAAACACCACCACCAGCATGACCCCCTAAACTGCCAGAAGAACAACACACCGCCCTAAACCCTGAAACACCACCCCCAGCACGACCCCCCACACTGCCCGAACACCACTGCACTGCCCTAAACCCTGAAACACCACCCCAGCACAACCCCCCACACTGCCCAAACACCACTGCACTGCCCTAAACCCTGAAACACCACCCCCTTGCACGACCCCCTAAACTGCCCGAACACCATTGCACTGCCCTAAACCCTGAAACACCACCCCCAAAACGACTCCCTACACTGCCCGAACACCACTGCCCTAAACCCTGAAACACCTCCCCCAGCAAGACCACCTACCCTGCCGGAACACCTCTGCCCTAAACCATGAATCACCACCCCCAGCAAGACCCCGTACACTGCCCGAAAACCACTGCACTGCCCTAAACCCTGAAACACCACCCCCAGAACGACCCCCTACACTGCCCGAACACCACTGCACTGCCCTAAAATCTGAAACACAACCCCCAGCATGACCCCCTACACTGCCCGAACAACACTGCACTACCCTAAACCCTGAAACACCACCCCAGCACGACCCCCACACTGCCCGAACACCACTGTACTGCCCTAAACCCTGAAACACCACCCCCCTGCACGACCCCCTAGACTGCCAGAACACCACTGCACTGCCCTAAACCCTGAAACACCACCCCCAGAAAGACTCCCTACACTGCATGAATACCACTGCCATAAACCCTGAAACACCACCCCAAGCACGACTCAATAAAAACTGCCGGAAAACCACTGCACTGCCCTAAACCCTGAAGCACCACCCCCAGCACAACCCCGTACACTGCCCGAACACCACTGCACCACCCTAAACCATGAAACACCACCCCCAGCACGAACCCCTTCACTGCCCGAGCACCAATGCACCGCCCTAAACCCTGAAACACCACTCCCAGCACGACCCCCCACACTGCCCAAACACCACTACACTGCCCTAAACCCTGAAACAAGACCCCCATCAAGACCCCCTACACTGCCCGCACACCATTGCACTGCCCTAAACCCTGAAACACTACCCCCATCAAGACCCCCTACACTGCCTGAAAACCACTGCACTGCCCTAAACCCTGAAACACCACCCCCTGCACGACCCCCTACACTGCCCGAAAACCAGTGCACTGCCCTAAACCCTGAAACACCACCCCCAACACGACCCCCTACACTGCCCGAACAACACTGCACCGCACTAAACCCTGAAACACCACCCCCAGCATGATCCCCTACACTGCCCGAACACCACTGCACCACCCTAAAACCTGAAACACCACCCCCAGCATGACCCCCTATACTGCCTGAAGAACACTGCACCACCCTAAACTCTGAAACACCACCCCCAGCACGACCCCCCACACTGCCCGAACACCACTGCACTGCCCTAAACCCTGAAACACCACGGCCAGCACAACCCCCCACACTGCCCGAACACCACTGCATTGCTCTAAATCCTGAAACACCACCCACTTGCATGACCCCTACACTGCCCGAACACCACTGCACTGCCCTAAACCCTGAAACACCACCACAAGAACGACTCCCTACACTGCCCGAACACCACCGCCCTAAACCCTGAAACACCTCCCCCAGCAAGACCCCCTACCCTGCCGGAACACCTCTGCCCTAAACCATGAATCACCACCCCCAGCAAGACCCCCTACACAGCCCGAAAACCACTGCACTGCCCTAAACCCTGAAACACCACCCCCAGCACGACCCCCTACACTGCCCGAACACCACTGCACTGCCCTAAAATCTGAAACACCACCCCCAGCACGACCCCCTACACTGCCCGAACAACACTGCACCACCCTAAACCCTGAAACACCACCCCAGCAGGACCCCCCACACTGTTTGAACACCACTGCACTAGCATAAACCCTGAAACACCACCTCCAGCACGACCCCCCACACTGGCCGAACACCACTGCACTGCCTTAAACCCTGAAACACCACCCCCCTGCTCGACCCCTAGACTGCCCGAACACCACTGCACTGCCCTAAACCCTGAAATACCACCCCCAGCATGACCCCCTACACTGCCCGAACACCACTCCACCGCCCTAAACCCTGAAACACCACAGCCAGCACGACCCCCTACACTGCCCGAGCACCACTGCACCGTCCGAAACCCTGAAACACCACTCACAGAACGACCCCCTACACTGCCCGAACACCACTGCACTGCCCTAAACCCTTAAACACCACCCCCAGCAAGACCAGCTACACTGCCTGACCACCACTGCCCTAAACCCTGAAACACCACCCCAAGCACGACCCCCTACACTGCCCAAACACCACTGCACTTCCCTAAACCCTGAAACACCACCCCCAGCATGACCCCCTACACTGCCCGAACACCACTGCACTGCCCTAAACCCTGAAACACCACCCCCAGCAAGACCCCCTACACTGCCCGAACACCACTGCATTAAAACCCTAAAACACCACCCCAGCACGACCCCCTACATTGCCCAAACACCACTGCACTGCCCTAAGCCCTAAAATACCAGCCCCAGCACGACCCCCTACACTGCTCGAAAACCACTGCACTGCCCTAAACTCTAAAACACCAGCCCGAGCACGACCCCTCACACTGCCCGAACACCACTGCACTGCCCTAAACCCTGAAACACCACACCCAGCACGACCCCCTAAACTGCCCGAACACCACTGCACTGCCCTAAACCCTGAAACACCACCCCAAGCACGACCCCATTCACTGCCCGAACATCACTGCACTGCCCTAAACCCTGAAACACCAAACCCCTGCACAACCCCCTCCACTGCCCGAATACCACTGCACTGCCCTAAACCCTGAAAACACCCCCCCAGCAAGACCCCCTACACTGCCCGAACACCACTGCCCAAAACCCTGAAACACCACCCCCAGCAATACCCCCTACAATGCCCGAACACCACTGCACTGCCCTAAACCCTGAAACACCAGCACGAGCACGACCCCTCACACTGCCCGAACATCACCGCACTGCCCTAAACCCTGAAACACCACACCCAGCACGACCACCTACACTGCCTGAACACCACTGCACTGCCCTAAACGCTGAGACACCAGCCCCAGCACAACCCCCTATACTGCCCGAACACCACTGCACTGCCTTAAAACCTGAAACACTACCCCAGCATGAACCCCTACACTACCCGAACACCACTGCACCGCCCTAAAGCCTGAAACACAAGCCCCAGCAAGACCCCCTACACTGCCCGAACACCACTGCACTGCCCTAAACCCTGAAACACCACACCCAGCACGACCCCCTACACTGCCCGAACACCACTGCACTGCCCTAAACCCTGAAACACCACCCCCAGAAAGACTCCCTACATTGCTCGAACACCCCTGCCCTAAACCCTGAAACACCACCCCCAGCAAGTCCCCCTACACTGCCTGAACACCACTGCACTGCCCTAAACCCTGAAACACAACCCCCAGCACGACCCCCTACAATGCTCGAAAACCACTGCACTGCCCTAAACCCTAAAACACCAGCCCGAGCACGACCCCTCACTCTGCCCGAACACCACTGCACTGCCCTAATCCCTCAAACACCACACCCAGCACGACCCCCTAAACTGCCCGAACACCACTGCACTGCCCTAAACCCTGAAACACCACCCCCAGCACAACCCATTCACTGCCCGAACACCACTGCACTGCCCTAAACCCTGAACCACCAAACCCCTGCATGACCCCCTCCACTGCCTGAATACCACTGCACTGCTTTAAACCCTGAAAACACCCCCCCAGCAAGTCCCCCTACACTGCCCGAACACCACTGCCCAAAACCCTGAAACACTACCCCCAGCAATACCCCCTACACTGCCCGAACACCACTGCACTGCCCTAAACCCTGAAACACCAGCCCGAGCACGACCCCTCACACTGCTGGAACATCACCGCACTGCCCTAAACCCTGAACCACCACACCCAGCACGACCAACTACACTGCCTGAAAACCACTGCACTGCCCTAAACCCTGAGACACCAGCCCCAGCACGACCCCCTACACTGCCCAAACACCACTGCACTGCCTTAAACCCTGAAACACCACCCCAGCATGAACCCCTACACTACCCGAACACCACTGCACTGCCCTAAAATCTGAAACACCACCCCCAGCACGACCCCCTACACTGCCCGAACAACACTGCACCACCCTAAACCCTGAAACACCACCCCAGCAGGACCCCCCACACTGCTTGAACACCACTGCACTAGCATAAACCCTGAAACACCACCTCCAGCACGACCCCCCACACTGGCCGAACACCACTGCACTGCCTTAAACCCTGAAACACCATCCCCCTGCTCGACCCCCTAGACTGCCCGAACACCACTGCACTGCCCTAAACCCTGAAATACCACCCCCAGCATGACCCCATTCACTGCCCGAACATCACTGCACTGCCCTAAACCCTGAAACACCAAACCCCTGCACAACCCCCTCCACTGCCCGAATACCACTGCACTGCCCTAAACCCTGAAAACACCCCCCCAGCAAGACCCCCTACACTGCCCGAACACCACTGCCCAAAACCCTGAAACACCACCCCCAGCAATACCCCCTACAATGCCCGAACACCACTGCACTGCCCTAAACCCTGAAACACCAGCACGAGCACGACCCCTCACACTGCCCGAACATCACCGCACTGCCCTAAACCCTGAAACACCACACCCAGCACGACCACCTACACTGCCTGAACACCACTGCACTGCCCTAAACGCTGAGACACCAGCCCCAGCACAACCCCCTATACTGCCCGAACACCACTGCACTGCCTTAAAACCTGAAACACTACCCCAGCATGAACCCCTACACTACCCGAACACCACTGCACCGCCCTAAAGCCTGAAACACAAGCCCCAGCAAGACCCCCTACACTGCCCGAACACCACTGCACTGCCCTAAACCCTGAAACACCACACCCAGCACGACCCCCTACACTGCCCGAACACCACTGCACTGCCCTAAACCCTGAAACACCACCCCCAGAAAGACTCCCTACATTGCTCGAACACCCCTGCCCTAAACCCTGAAACACCACCCCCAGCAAGTCCCCCTACACTGCCTGAACGCCACTGCACTGCCCTAAACCCTGAAACACAACCCCCAGCACGACCCCCTACAATGCTCGAAAACCACTGCACTGCCCTAAACCCTAATACACCAGCCCGAGCACGACCCCTCACTCTGCCCGAACACCACTGCACTGCCCTAATCCCTCAAACACCACACCCAGCACGACCCCCTAAACTGCCCGAACACCACTGCACTGCCCTAAACCCTGAAACACCACCCCCAGCACAACCCATTCACTGCCCGAACACCACTGCACTGCCCTAAACCCTGAACCACCAAACCCCTGCATGACCCCCTCCACTGCCTGAATACCACTGCACTGCCTTAAACCCTGAAAACACCCCCCCAGCAAGTCCCCCTACACTGCCCGAACACCACTGCCCAAAACCCTGAAACACTACCCCCAGCAATACCCCCTACACTGCCCGAACACCACTGCACTGCCCTAAACCCTGAAACACCAGCCCGAGCACGACCCCTCACACTGCTGGAACATCACCGCACTGCCCTAAACCCTGAACCACCACACCCAGCACGACCAACTACACTGCCTGAAAACCACTGCACTGCCCTAAACCCTGAGACACCAGCCCCAGCACGACCCCCTACACTGCCCAAACACCACTGCACTGCCTTAAACCCTGAAACACCACCCCAGCATGAACCCCTACACTACCCGAACACCACTGCACTGCCCTAAAATCTGAAACACCACCCCCAGCACGACCCCCTACACTGCCCGAACAACACTGCACCACCCTAAACCCTGAAACACCACCCCAGCAGGACCCCCCACACTGCTTGAACACCACTGCACTAGCATAAACCCTGAAACACCACCTCCAGCACGACCCCCCACACTGGCCGAACACCACTGCACTGCCTTAAACCCTGAAACACCATCCCCCTGCTCGACCCCCTAGACTGCCCGAACACCACTGCACTGCCCTAAACCCTGAAATACCACCCCCAGCATGACCCCCTACACTGCCCGAACACCACTCCACTGCCCTAAACCCTGAAACACCACAGCCAGCACGACCCCCTACACTGCCCGAGCACCACTGCACCGTCCGAAACCCTGAAACACCACTCACAGAACGACCCCCTACACTGCCCGAACACCACCGCACTGCCCTAAACCCTTAAACACCACCCCCAGCAAGACCCGCTACACTGCCTGACCACCACTGCCCTAAACCCTGAAACACCACCCCAAGCACGACCCCCTACACTGCCCAAACACCACTGTACTTCCCTAAACCCTGAAACACCACCCCCAGCACGACCCCCTACACTGCCCGAACACCACTGCACTGCCCTAAACCCTGAAACACCACCCCCAGCAAGACCCCCTACACTGCCCGAACACCACTGCATTAAAACCCTAAAACACCACCCCCAGCACGACCCCCTACATTGCCCAAACACCACTGCACTGCCCTAAGCCCTAAAATACCAGCCCCAGCACGACCCCCTACACTGCTCGAAAACCAGTGCACTGCCCTAAACTCTAAAACACCAGCCCGAGCACGACCCCTCACACTGCCCGAACACCACTGCACTGCCCTAAACCCTGAAACACCACACCCAGCACGACCCCCTAAACTGCCCGAACACCACTGCACTGCCCTAAACCCTGAAACACCACCCCAAGCACGGCCCCATTCACTGCCCGAACACCACTGCACTGCCCTAAACCCTGAAACACCAAACCCCTGCACAACCCCCTCCACTGCCCGAATACCACTGCACTGCCCTAAACCCTGAAAATGCACCCCCAGCAAGACCCCCTACACTGCCCGAACACCACTGCCCAAAACCCTGAAACACCACCCCCAGCAATACCCCCTACAATGCCCGAACACCACTGCACTGCCCTAAACCCTGAAACACCAGCACGAGCACGACCCCTCACACTGCCCGAACATCACCGCACTGCCCTAAACCCTGAAACACCACACCCAGCACGACCACCTACACTGCCTGAACACCACTGCACTGCCCTAAACGCTGAGACACCAGCCCCAGCACAACCCCCTATACTGCCCGAACACCACTGCACTGCCTTAAACCCTGAAACACTACCCCAGCATGAACCCCTACACTACCCGAACACCACTGCACCGCCCTAAAGCCTGAAACACAAGCCCCAGCAAGACCCCCTACACTGCCCGAACACCACTGCACTGCCCTAAACCCTGAAACACCACACCCAGCACGACCCCCTACACTGCCCGAACACCACTGCACTGCCCTAAACCCTGAAACACCACCCCCAGAAAGACTCCCTACATTGCTCGAACACCCCTGCCCTAAACCCTGAAACACCACCCCCAGCAAGTCCCCCTACACTGCCTGAACGCCACTGCACTGCCCTAAACCCTGAAACACAACCCCCAGCACGACCCCCTACAATGCTCGAAAACCACTGCACTGCCCTAAACCCTAAAACACCAGCCCGAGCACGACCCCTCACTCTGCCCGAACACCACTGCACTGCCCTAATCCCTCAAACACCACACCCAGCACGACCCCCTAAAATGCCCGAACACCACTGCACTGCCCTAAACCCTGAAACACCACCCCCAGCACAACCCATTCACTGCCCGAACACCACTGCACTGCCCTAAACCCTGAACCACCAAACCCCTGCATGATCCCCTCCACTGCCTGAATACCACTGCACTGCCTTAAACCCTGAAAACACCCCCCCAGCAAGTCCCCCTACACTGCCCGAACACCACTGCCCAAAACCCTGAAACACTACCCCCAGCAATACCCCCTACACTGCCCGAACACCACTGCACTGCCCTAAACCCTGAAACACCAGCCCGAGCACGACCCCTCACACTGCTGGAACATCACCGCACTGCCCTAAACCCTGAACCACCACACCCAGCACGACGAACTACACTGCCTAAAAACCACTGCACTGCCCTAAACCCTGAGACACCAGCCCCAGCACGACCCCCTACACTGCCCAAACACCACTGCACTGCCTTAAACCCTGAAACACCACCCCAGCATGAACCCCTACACTACCCGAACACCACTGCACTGCCCTAAACCCTAAAACAGTACCCCCAGCACAACCCCCTACCCTGCCCGAACACCACTGCACTACCCAAAACCCTAAAACACCAACCCCAGCACGACCCCTACACTACCCGAACACCACTGCACTACCCTAAACCCTAAAACACCACCCCCAGCACGACCCCGTACAGTGCCTGAACACCACTGCACTACCGTAAACCCTAAAACACCAGCCAAAGCATGACCCCCTACACTGCCTGAACACCACTGCACTGCCCTAAGCCCTAAAACAACAGCCCGAGCATGACCCCTCACACTGCCCGAACACCACTGCACTGCCCTAAACCCTGAAACACCACACCCAGCACAACCCCCTACACTGCCCAAACACCACTGCACTGCCCTAAACCCTGAAA
The DNA here is from genome assembly GCF_964204655.1 of Triturus cristatus. Classification (NCBI taxonomy): domain Eukaryota; kingdom Metazoa; phylum Chordata; class Amphibia; order Caudata; family Salamandridae; genus Triturus; species Triturus cristatus. Next base: position 1,264,709,697 of record NC_140579.1, on the reverse strand, counting down.
TACCACCCCCAGCACGACCCCATACACTGCCCGAACACCACTGCACAGCCCTAAGCCCTAAAACACCAGCCCCAGCACGACCACCTACACTGCTCGTACACCACTGCACTGCCCTAAACCCTAAAACACCAGCCTGATCACGACTCCTCACACTGCCCGAACACCAATGAACTGCCCTAAACCCTGAAACACCATAACCCGCACGACCCCGTCACTGCCCAAACACCACTGCACTGCCCTAAACCCTGAAACACCAGCTCGACCCCCTACACTGCCCGAACACCACTGCACCGCCCTAAACCCTGAAACACCACCCCAGCAAGGACCCCTACACTACTCGAACACCACTGCACCGCCCTAGACCCTGAAACACCACCGCCAGCAAGATCCTCTACACCGACCGATAACCACTGCCCTAAACCCGGAACCACCACCCCCAGCAAGACCCCCTAGACTGTCTGAATACCACTCCCCTAAACCCTAAAACACCACCCCCTTGAAGACCCCCTACACTGCCCAAGCACACATGCACTGCTCTAAACCCTGAAACAGCAGCCTGAACACGACTCCTCACACTGCCCGATCACCACTGCACTGCCCTAAACCCTGAAACACCACAACCCACACGACCCCTTCACTGCCCGAACACCACTGCACTGCCCTAAACCCTGAAACACCACCCCCAGCTCGACCCCCTACACTACCCGAACACCACTGCACTGACCTAAACCCTGAAACACAACCCCCAGCATGACCCCCTACACTGCCTGAACACCACTGCACTGCCCTAAACACTGAAACACCACACCCAGCACGACCCCCTACACTGACTGAATACCACTGCAATGCCCTAAACCCTGAAATACCACCCCCAGCAAGAACCCCTACACTGCCTGAACACCACTGCACTGCCCTAAACCCTGAAACATCACCCCTAGCAAGACCCCCTATACTGCCCGAACACCACTGCCCTAAACCCTGAAACACCACCCCAGCATGACCCCCTACACTGCACAAACACCACTGCACTGCCCTAAACCCTAAAACAGAACCCCAAGCACGACCCCCTACACTAACCGAACACCACTGCACTGCCCAAAACCCTAAAACACCACCCCCAGCACGACCCCTATGCTACCCGAACACCACTACACTACCCTAAACCCAAAAATACCACCCCAGCACGAACCCTTACAGTGCCTGAACACCACTGCACTACCGTAAACCCTAAAACACCAGCCCCAGCATGACCCCCTACACTGCCCGAACACCACTGCACTGCCCTAAGCCCTAAAACACCAGCCTGAGCATGACCCCTCACACTGCCCGAACACCACTGCACCACCCTAAACCCTGAAACACCACACCCAGCACAACCCCATACAGTGCCGGAACACCACTGCACTACCGTAAACCCGAAAACACCAGCCCCAGCACGACCCCCTACGCTGCCCAAACACCACTGCACTGCCCTAAGCCCTAAAACACCAGCCCGAGCAAGACCCCCTACACTGCCCGAACACCACTGCCCTAAACTCTGAAACACTACAACTAGCAAGACCCCCTATACTGCCCGAACACCGCTGCCCTAAACCCTGAAACACCACCCCAGCATGACCCCCTACACTGCACAAACACCACTGCACTGCCCTAAACCCTAAAACAGAACCCCCAGCACGACCCCCTACACTGCCCAAGCACCACTGCCCTGCCCAAAACTCTAAAACACCACCCCCAGCATGACCCCCTACACTGCCCGAAAAACACTGCAACGCCCTAAACCCTGAAACACCACTCCAGCACGACCCCCTACACTGCCCGAAAAACACTGCAACACCCTAAACCCTGAAACACCACCCCCAACATGACCCCCTACACTGCCCGAACACCACTGCACCACCCTAAACCCTGAAACACCACCACCAGCATGACCCCCTAAACTGCCAGAAGAACAACGCACCGCCCTAAACCCTGAAACACCACCCCCAGCACGACCCCCCACACTGCCCGAACACCACTGCACTGCCATAAACCCTGAAACACCACCCCAGCACAACCCCCCACACTGCCTAAACACCACTGCACTGCCCTAAACCCTGAAACACCACCCCCTTGCATGACCCCCTAAACTGCCCGAACACCATTGCACTGCCCTAAACCCTGAAACACCACCCCCAAAACGACTCCCTACACTGCCCGAACACCACTGCCCTAAACCCTGAAACACCTCCCCCAGCAAGACCACCTACCCTGCCGGAACACCTCTGCCCTAAACCATGAATCACCACCCCCAGCAAGACCCCGTACACTGCCCGAAAACCACTGCACTGCCCTAAACCCTGAAACACCACCCCCAGAACGACACCCTACACTGCCCGAACACCACTGCACTGCCCTAAAATCTGAAACACCACCCCAGCATGACCCCCTACACTGCCCGAACAACACTGCACTACCCTAAACCCTGAAACACCACCCCAGCACGACCCCCCACACTGCCCGAACACCACTGTACTGCCCTAAACCCTGAAACACCACCCCCCTGCACGACCCCCTAGACTGCCAGAACACCACTGCACTGCCCTAAACCCTGAAACACCACCCCCAGAAAGACTCCCTACACTGCATGAATACCACTGCCATAAAACCTGAAACACCACCCCAAGCACGACTCAATAAAAACTGCCGGAAAACCACTGCACTGCCCTAAACCCTGAAGCACCACCCCCAGCACAACCCCGTACACTCCCCGAACACCACTGCACCACCCTAAACCCTGAAACACCACCCCCAGCACGAACCCCTTCACTGCCCGAGCACCAATGCACCGCCCTAAACCCTGAAACACCACTCCCAGCACGACACCCCACACTGCCCAAACACCACTACACTGCCCTAAACCCTGAAACAAGACCCCCATCAAGACCCCCTACACTGCCCGCACACCATTGCACTGCCCTAAACCCTGAAACACTACCCCCATCAAGACCCCCTACACTGCCTGAAAACCACTGCACTGCCCTAAACCCTGAAACACCACCCCTTGCACGACCCCCTACACTGCCCGAAAACCAGTGCACTGCCCTAAACCCTGAAACACCACCCCCAACACGACCCCCTACACTGCCCGAACAACACTGCACCGCACTAAACCCTGAAACACCACCCCCAGCATGACCCCCTACACTGCCCGAATACCACTGCACCACCCTAAAACCTGAAACACCACCCCCAGCATGACCCCCTATACTGCCTGAAGAACACTGCACCGCCCTTAACTCTGAAACACCACCCCCAGCACGACCCCCCACACTGCCCGAACACCACTGCACTGCCCTAAACCCTGAAACACCACCCCCAGCACAACCCCCCACACTGTCCGAACACCACTGCATTGCTCTAAATCCTGAAACACCACCCACTTGCATGACCCCCTACACTGCCCGAACACCACCGCCCTAAACCCTGAAACACCTCCCCCAGCAAGACCCCCTACCCTGCCGGAACACCTCTGCCCTAAACCATGAATCACCACCCCCAGCAAGACCCCCTACACAGCCCGAAAACCACTGCACTGCCCTAAACCCTGAAACACCACCCCCAGCACGACCCCCTACACTGCCCGAACACCACTGCACTGCCCTAAAATCTGAAACACCACCCCCAGCACGACCCCCTACACTGCCCGAACAACACTGCACCACCCTAAACCCTGAAACACCACCCCAGCAGGACCCCCCACACTGCTTGAACACCACTGCACTAGCATAAACCCTGAAACACCACCTCCAGCATGACCCCCACAGTGGCCGAACACCACTGCACTGCCTTAAACCCTGAAACACCACCCCCCTGCTCGACCCCCTAGACTGCCCGAACACCACTGCACTGCCCTAAACCCTGAAATACCACCCCCAGCATGACCCCCTACACTGCCCGAACACCACTCCACCGCCCTAAACCCTGAAACACCACAGCCAGCACGACCCCCTACACTGCCCGAGCACCACTGCATTGTCCGAAACCCTGAAACACCACTCACAGAACGACCCCCTACACTGCCCGAACACCACTGCACTGCCCTAAACCCTTAAACACCATCCCCAGCAAGACCCGCTACACTGCCTGACCACCACTGCCCTAAACCCTGAAACACCACCCCAAGCACGACCCCCTACACTGCCCAAACACCACTGCACTTCCCTAAACCCTGAAACACCACCCCCAGCACGACCCCCTACACTGCCCGAACACCACTGCACTGCCCTAAACCCTGAAACACCACCCCCAGCAAGACCCCCTACACTGCCCGAACACCACTGCATTAAAACCCTAAAACACCACCCCCAGCACGACCCCCTACATTGCCCAAACACCACTGCACTGCCCTAAGCCCTAAAATACCAGCCCCAGCACGACCCCCTACACTGCTCGAAAACCACTGCACTGCCCTAAACTCTAAAACACCAGCCCGAGCACGACCCCTCACACTGCCCGAACACCACTGCACTGCCCTAAACCCTGAAACACCACACCCAGCACGACCCCCTAAACTGCCCGAACACCACTGCACTGCCCTAAACCCTGAAACACCACCCCAAACACGACCCCATTCACTTCCCGAACACCACTGCACTGCCCTAAACCCTGAAACACCAAACCCCTGCACAACCCCCTCCACTGCCCGAATACCACTGCACTGCCCTAAACCCTGAAAACACACCCCCAGCAAGACCCCCTACACTGCCCGAACACCACTGCCCAAAACCCTGAAACACCACCCCCAGCAATACCCCCTACAATGCCCGAACACCACTGCACTGCCCTAAACCCTGAAACACCAGCACGAGCACGACCCCTCACACTGCCCGAACATCACCGCACTGCCCTAAACCCTGAAACACCACACCCAGCACGACCACCTACACTGCCTGAACACCACTGCACTGCCCTAAACGCTGAGACACCAGCCCCAGCACAACCCCCTATACTGCCCGAACACCACTGCACTGCCTTAAACCCTGAAACACTACCCCAGCATGAACCCCTACACTACCCGAACACCACTGCACCGCCCTAAAGCCTGAAACACAAGCCCCAGCAAGACCCCCTACACTGCCCGAACACCACTGCACTGCCCTAAACCCTGAAACACCACACCCGGCACGACCCCCTACACTGCCCGAACACCACTGCACTGCCCTAAACCCTGAAACACCACCCCCAGAAAGACTCCCTACATTGCTCGAACACCCCTGCCCTAAACCCTGAAACACCACCCCCAGCAAGTCCCCCTACACTGCCTGAACGCCACTGCACTGCCCTAAACCCTGAAACACAACCCCCAGCACGACCCCCTACAATGCTCGAAAACCACTGCACTGCCCTAAACCCTAAAACACCAGCCCGAGCACGACCCCTCACTCTGCCCAAACACCACAGCACTGCCCTAATCCCTCAAACACCACACCCAGCACGACCCCCTAAACTGCCCGAACACCACTGCACTGCCCTAAACCCTGAAACACCACCCCCAGCACAACCCATTCACTGCCCGAACACCACTGCACTGCCCTAAACCCTGAACCACCAAACCCCTGCATGACCCCCTCCACTGCCTGAATACCACTGCACTGCCTTAAACCCTGAAAACACCCCCCCAGCAAGTCCCCCTACACTGCCCGAACACCACTGCCCAAAACCCTGAAACACTACCCCCAGCAATACCCCCTACACTGCCCGAACACCACTGCACTGCCCTAAGCCCTGAAACACCAGCCCGAGCACGACCCCTCACACTGCTGGAACATCACCGCACTGCCCTAAACCCTGAACCACCACACCCAGCACGACCAACTACACTGCCTGAAAACCACTGCACTGCCCTAAACCCTGAGACACCAGCCCCAGCACGACCCCCTACACTGCCCAAACACCACTGCACTGCCTTAAACCCTGAAACACCACCCCAGCATGAACCCCTACACTACCCGAACACCACTGCACTGCCCTAAACCCTGAAACACAAGCCCCAGCAAGACCCCCTACACTGCCCGAACACCACTGCAGCGCCCTAAACCCTGAAACACCACACCCAGCACGACCCCCTACACTGCCCGAACACCACTGCACTGCCCTAAACCCCAAAACATCACCCCCAGAAAGACTCCCTACACAGCTCGAACACCACTGCCCTAAACCCTGAAACACCACCCCAGCAAGTCCCCCTACACTGCCCAAACACCACTGCACTGCCCTAAACTCTCATACACCACCCCCAGCACGACCCCTCCACTGCCCAGAGACCACCGCAATGCCCTAAACCCTGAAACACCACACCCCTGCATGACCCCTTACACTGCCTGAATACCACTGCACTAAATCCTGAAACACGACCCATAGCAAGAACCCCTACACTACCTGAACACCACTGCCCTAAACCCTAAAACACCGCCCCCAGCATGATCCCCTACACTGCTCGAACACCACTGCAATACTCTAAATCCTAAAACACCAGTCCCAGCACGACCCCCTACACAGCCCAAACATCACTGCACTGACCGAAGCCCTGAAACACCACACCCAGCACGACCCCCTACACTGCCCGAGAACCGCTGCACCGCCCTAAACCCTGAAACACCACTCCCAGGACGACCCCCCACACTGCCCGAACACCACTGCACTGCCCTAAACCCTGAAACACCACTTTCAGCATGACCCCTCACACCCCCCGAACAGCACTGCACTGCCCTAAACCCTGAAACACCACCACCCTGCACGACCCCCTACTCTGCCCGAACACCACTGCACTGCACTAAACCCTGAAACATCACTCCCAGAAAGACTCCCTACACTGCCCGAACACCACTGCCCTAAACCCTGAAACAAGACCCCCAGCAAGACCCCCTACACTCCCCGAATACCACTGCACTGCCCTAAACTCTGAAAACACCCCCCAGCAAGACCCCCTACACTGCCGGAACACCACTGCCCAAAACCCTGAAACCCTACCCCCAGCAATACCCCCTACACTGCCCGAACACCACTGCACTGCCCTAAACCCAGAAACACCAGCCCGAGCATGACCCCTCACACTGCCCGAACATCACCGCACTGCCCTAAACCCTGAAACACCACACCCAGCACGACCACCTACACTGCCCGAACACCACTTCACCGCCCTAAACCCTGAAACACCACCCCCAACATGACCCCCTACACTGCCCGAACACCAGTCTACCGCCCTAAACCCTGAAACACCACCCCCAGCATGACCCCCTACACTGCCCGAGCACCACTGCACCACCCTAAACCCTGAAACACCACTCCCAGCACGACCCCCCACACTGCCCGAACACCTTTGCACTGCCCTAAACCATTGAAACACCACCACCAGCACGGCCCCCCACACCACCCGAACAGCACTGCACTGCCCTAAACCCTGAAATACCACCCCCAGCATGACCCCCTACACTGCCCGAACACCACTCCACCGCCCTAAACCCTGAAACACCACCACCAGCATGACCCCCTACACTGCCCGAGCACCACTGCATCACCCTAAACCCTGAAACACCACTCCCAGCACGACCCCCCACGCTGCCTAAACACCACTGCACTGCCCTAAAGCCTGAAACACAACCCCCAGCATGACCCCCACACCACCCGAACAGCACTGCACTGCCGTAAACCCTGAAACACCACCACCCTGCACGACCCCCTACTCTGCGCGAACACCACTGCACTGCCCTAAACCCTGACACACCACTCCCAGAAAGATTCCCTACACTGCCCGAACACCACTGCCCAAAACCCTGAAACACCACGCCCAGCACGACCCCCTACACTGCCCGAAAACCACTGCACTGCCCTAAACCCTGAAACACCACCCCCAGAAAGACTCCCTACACTGCTCGAACATCACTGCCCTAAACCGTGAAACACCACCCCAGCAAGTTCCCCTACACTGCCGGAACACCACTGCACTGCCCTAAACCCTGAAACACCACCCCCAGCATGACCCCCTACACTGCCCGAACACCAGTCTACCGCCCTAAACCCTGAAACACCACCCCAGCATGACCCCCTACACTGCCCGAGCACCACTGCACCGCCCTAAACCCTGAAACACCACTCCCAGCACGACCCCCCACACTGCCCGAACACCTTTGCACTGCCCTAAACCATTGAAACACCACCACCAGCACGACCCCCCACACCACCCGAACAGCACTGCACTGCCCTAAACCCTGAAATACCACCCCCAGCATGACCCCCTACACTGCCCGAACACCACTCCACCGCCCTAAACCCTGAAACACCACCACCAGCATGACCCCCTACACTGCCCGAGCACCACTGCACCACCCTAAACCCTGAAACACCACTCCCAGCACGACCCCCCACGCTGCCTAAACACCACTGCACTGCCCTAAACCCTGAAACACCACCCCCAGCATGACCCCCACACCACCCGAACAGCACTGCACTGCCGTAAACCCTGAAACACCACCACCCTGCCTGAATACCACTGCACTGCCTTAAACCCTGAAAACACCCCCCCAGCAAGTCCCCCTACACTGCCGGAACACCACTGCCCAAAACCCTGAAACACTACCCCCAGCAATACCCCCTACACTGCCCGAACACCACTGCACTGCCCTAAACCCAGAAACACCAGCCCGAGCACGACCCCTCACACTGCCCGAACATCACCGCACTGCCCTAAACCCTGAAACACCACACCCAGCACGACCACCTACACTGCCCGAACACCACTTCACCGCCCTAAACCCTGAAACACCACCCCCAGCATGACCCCCTACACTGCCCGAACACCAGTCTACCGCCCTAAACCCTGAAACACCACCCCCAGCATGACCCCCTACACTGCCCGAGCACCACTGCACCACCCTAAACCCTGAAACACCACTCCCAGCACGACCCCCCACACTGCCCGAACACCTTTGCACTGCCCTAAACCATTGAAACACCACCACCAGCATGGCCCCCCACACCACCCGAACAGCACTGCACTGCCCTAAACCCTGAAATACCACCCCCAGCATGACCCCCTACACTGCCCGAACACCACTCCACCGCCCTAAACCCTGAAACACCACCACCAGCATGACCCCCTACACTGCCCGAGCACCACTGCACCACCCTAAACCCTGAAACACCACTCCAAGCACGACCCCCCACGCTGCCTAAACACCACTGCACTGCCCTAAACCCTGAAACACAACCCCCAGCATGACCCCCACACCACCCGAACAGCAATGCACTGCCGTAAACCCTGTAACACCACCACCCTGCACGACCCCCTACTCTGCGCGAACACCACTGCACTGCCCTAAACCCTGACACACCACTCCCAGAAAGATTCCCTACACTGCCCGAACACCACTGCCCTAAACCCTGAAACACCACGCCCAGCACGACCCCCTACACTGCCCGAAAACCACTGCACTGCCCTAAACCCTGAAACACCACCCCCAGAAAGACTCCCTACACTGCTCGAACACCACTGCCCTAAACCGTGAAACACCACCCCAGCAAGTTCCCCTACACTGCCGGAACACCACTGCACTGCCCTAGACCCTGAAACACCACCCCCAGCATGACCCCCTACACTGCCCGAACACCAGTCTACCGCCCTAAACCCTGAAACACCAACCCAGCATGACCCCCTACACTGCCCGAGCACCACTGCACCGCCCTAAACCCTGAAACACCACTCCCAGCACGACCCCCCACACTGCCCGAACACCTTTGCACTGCCCTAAACCATTGAAACACCACCACCAGCACGACCCCCCACACCACCCGAACAGCACTGCACTGCCCTAAACCCTGAAATACCACCCCCAGCATGATCCCCTACACTGCCCGAACACCACTCCACCGCCCTAAACCCTGAAACACCACCCCCAGCAAGACCCCCTACACTGCCCGAACACCACTGCATTAAAACCCTAAAACACCACCCCCAGCACGACCCCCTACATTGCCCAAACACCACTGCACTGCCCTAAGCCCTAAAATACCAGCCCCAGCACGACCCCCTACACTGCTCGAAAACCACTGCACTGCCCTAAACTCTAAAACACCAGCCCGAGCACGACCCCTCACACTGCCCGAACACCACTGCACTGCCCTAAACCCTGAAACACCACACCCAGCACGACCCCCTAAACTGCCCGAACACCACTGCACTGCCCTAAACCCTGAAACACCACCCCAAACACCACCCCATTCACTGCCCGAACACCACTGCACTGCCCTAAACCCTGAAACACCAAACCCCTGCACAACCCCCTCCACTGCCCGAATACCTCTGCACTGCCCTAAACCCTGAAAACACACCCCCAGCAAGACCCCCTACACTGCCCGAACACCACTGCCCAAAACCCTGAAACACCACCCCCAGCAATACCCCCTACAATGCCCGAACACCACTGCACTGCCCTAAACCCTGAAACACCAGCACGAGCACGACCCCTCACACTGCCCGAACATCACCGCACTGCCCTAAACCCTGAAACACCACACCCAGCACGACCACCTACACTGCCTGAACACCACTGCACTGCCCTAAACGCTGAGACACCAGCCCCAGCACAACCCCCTATACTGCCCGAACACCACTGCACTGCCTTAAACCCTGAAACACTACCCCAGCATGAACCCCTACACTACCCGAACACCACTGCACCGCCCTAAAGCCTGAAACACAAGCCCCAGCAAGACCCCCTACACTGCCCGAACACCACTGCACTGCCCTAAACCCTGAAACACCACACCCAGCACGACCCCCTACACTGCCCGAACACCACTGCACTGCCCTAAACCCTGAAACACCACCCCCAGAAAGACTCCCTACATTGCTCGAACACCCCTGCCCTAAACCCTGAAACACCACCCCCAGCAAGTCCCCCTACACTGCCTGAACGCCACTGCACTGCCCTAAACCCTGAAACACAACCCCCAGCACGACCCCCTACAATGCTCGAAAACCACTGCACTGCCCTAAACCCTAAAACACCAGCCCGAGCACGACCCCTCACTCTGCCCGAACACCACAGCACTGCCCTAATCCCTCAAACACCACACCCAGCACGACCCCCTAAACTGCCCGAACACCACTGCACTGCCCTAAACCCTGAAACACCACCCCCAGCACAACCCATTCACTGCCCGAACACCACTGCACTGCCCTAAACCCTGAACCACCAAACCCCTGCATGACCCCCTCCACTGCCTGAATACCACTGCACTGCCTTAAACCCTGAAAACACCCCCCCAGCAAGTCCCCCTACACTGCCCGAACACCACTGCCCAAAACCCTGAAACACTACCCCCAGCAATACCCCCTACACTGCCCGAACACCACTGCACTGCCCTAAACCCTGAAACACCAGCCCGAGCACGACCCCTCACACTGCTGGAACATCACCGCACTGCCCTAAACCCTGAACCACCACACCCAGCACGACCAACTACACTGCCTGAAAACCACTGCACTGCCCTAAACCCTGAGACACCAGCCCCAGCACGACCCCCTACACTGCCCAAACACCACTGCACTGCCTTAAACCCTGAAACACCACCCCAGCATGAACCCCTACACTACCCGAACACCACTGCACTGCCCTAAACCCTGAAACACAAGCCCCAGCAAGACCCCCTACACTGCCCGAACACCACTGCAGCGCCCTAAACCCTGAAACACCACACCCAGCACGACCCCCTACACTGCCCGAACACCACTGCACTGCCCTAAACCCCAAAACATCACCCCCAGAAAGACTCCCTACACAGCTCGAACACCACTGCCCTAAACCCTGAAACACCACCCCAGCAAGTCCCCCTACACTGCCCAAACACCACTGCACTGCCCTAAACTCTCATACACCACCCCCAGCACGACCCCTCCACTGCCCAGAGACCACCGCAATGCCCTAAACCCTGAAACACCACACCCCTGCATGACCCCTTACACTGCCTGAATACCACTGCACTAAATCCTGAAACACGACCCATAGCAAGAACCCCTACACTACCTGAACACCACTGCCCTAAACCCTAAAACACCGCCCCCAGCATGACCCCCTACACTGCTCGAACACCACTGCAATACTCTAAATCCTAAAACACCAGTCCCAGCACGACCCCCTACACAGCCCAAACATCACTGCACTGACCGAAGCCCTGAAACACCACACCCAGCACGACCCCCTACACTGCCCGAGAACCGCTGCACCGCCCTAAACCCTGAAAAACCACTCCCAGGACGACCCCCCACACTGCCCGAACACCACTGCACTGCCCTAAACCCTGAAACACCACTTTCAGCATGACCCCTCACACCCCCCGAACAGCACTGCACTGCCCTAAACCCTGAAACACCACCACCCTGCACGACCCCCTACTCTGCCCGAACACCACTGCACTGCACTAAACCCTGAAACATCACTCCCAGAAAGACTCCCTACACTGCCCGAACACCACTGCCCTAAACCCTGAAACAAGACCCCCAGCAAGACCCCCTACACTCCCCGAATACCACTGCACTGCCCTAAACTCTGAAAACACCCCCCAGCAAGACCCCCTACACTGCCGGAACACCACTGCCCAAAACCCTGAAACCCTACCCCCAGCAATACCCCCTACACTGCCCGAACACCACTGCACTGCCCTAAACCCAGAAACACCAGCCCGAGCATGACCCCTCACACTGCCCGAACATCACCGCACTGCCCTAAACCCTGAAACACCACACCCAGCACGACCACCTACACTGCCCGAACACCACTTCACCGCCCTAAACCCTGAAACACCACCCCCAACATGACCCCCTACACTGCCCGAACACCAGTCTACCGCCCTAAACCCTGAAACACCACCCCCAGCATGACCCCCTACACTGCCCGAGCACCACTGCACCACCCTAAACCCTGAAACACCACTCCCAGCACGACCCCCCACACTGCCCGAACACCTTTGCACTGCCCTAAACCATTGAAACACCACCACCAGCACGGCCCCCCACACCACCCGAACAGCACTGCACTGCCCTAAACCCTGAAATACCACCCCCAGCATGACCCCCTACACTGCCCGAACACCACTCCACCGCCCTAAACCATGAAACACCACCACCAGCATGACCCCCTACACTGCCCGAGCACCACTGCACCACCCTAAACCCTGAAACACCACTCCCAGCACGACCCCCCACGCTGCCTAAACACCACTGCACTGCCCTAAACCCTGAAACACAACCCCCAGCATGACCCCCACACCACCCGAACAGCACTGCACTGCCGTAAACCCTGAAACACCACCACCCTGCACGACCCCCTACTCTGCGCGAACACCACTGCACTGCCCTAAACCCTGACACACCACTCCCAGAAAGATTCCCTACACTGCCCGAACACCACTGCCCAAAACCCTGAAACACCACGCCCAGCACGACCCCCTACACTGCCCGAAAACCACTGCACTGCCCTAAACCCTGAAACACCACCCCCAGAAAGACTCCCTACACTGCTCGAACATCACTGCCCTAAACCGTGAAACACCACCCCAGCAAGTTCCCCTACACTGCCGGAACACCACTGCACTGCCCTAAACCCTGAAACACCACCCCCAGCATGACCCCCTACACTGCCCGAACACCAGTCTACCGCCCTAAACCCTGAAACACCACCCCAGCATGACCCCCTACACTGCCCGAGCACCACTGCACCGCCCTAAACCCTGAAACACCACCACCAGCATGACCCCCTACACTGCCCGAGCACCACTGCACCACCCTAAACCCTGAAACACCACTCCAAGCACGACCCCCCACGCTGCCTAAACACCACTGCACTGCCCTAAACCCTGAAACACAACCCCCAGCATGACCCCCACACCACCCGAACAGCAATGCACTGCCGTAAACCCTGTAACACCACCACCCTGCACGACCCCCTACTCTGCGCGAACACCACTGCACTGCCCTAAACCCTGACACACCACTCCCAGAAAGATTCCCTACACTGCCCGAACACCACTGCCCTAAACCCTGAAACACCACGCCCAGCACGACCCCCTACACTGCCCGAAAACCACTGCACTGCCCTAAACCCTGAAACACCACCCCCAGAAAGACTCCCTACACTGCTCGAACACCACTGCCCTAAACCGTGAAACACCACCCCAGCAAGTTCCCCTACACTGCCGGAACACCACTGCACTGCCCTAGACCCTGAAACACCACCCCCAGCATGACCCCCTACACTGCCCGAACACCAGTCTACCGCCCTAAACCCTGAAACACCAACCCAGCATGACCCCCTACACTGCCCGAGCACCACTGCACCGCCCTAAACCCTGAAACACCACTCCCAGCACGACCCCCCACACTGCCCGAACACCTTTGCACTGCCCTAAACCATTGAAACACCACCACCAGCACGACCCCCCACACCACCCGAACAGCACTGCACTGCCCTAAACCCTGAAATACCACCCCCAGCATGATCCCCTACACTGCCCGAACACCACTCCACCGCCCTAAACCCTGAAACACCACCCCCAGCAAGACCCCCTACACTGCCCGAACACCACTGCATTAAAACCCTAAAACACCACCCCCAGCACGACCCCCTACATTGCCCAAACACCACTGCACTGCCCTAAGCCCTAAAATACCAGCCCCAGCACGACCCCCTACACTGCTCGAAAACCACTGCACTGCCCTAAACTCTAAAACACCAGCCCGAGCACGACCCCTCACACTGCCCGAACACCACTGCACTGCCCTAAACCCTGAAACACCACACCCAGCACGACCCCCTAAACTGCCCGAACACCACTGCACTGCCCTAAACCCTGAAACACCACCCCAAACACCACCCCATTCACTGCCCGAACACCACTGCACTGCCCTAAACCCTGAAACACCAAACCCCTGCACAACCCCCTCCACTGCCCGAATACCTCTGCACTGCCCTAAACCCTGAAAACACACCCCCAGCAAGACCCCCTACACTGCCCGAACACCACTGCCCAAAACCCTGAAACACCACCCCCAGCAATACCCCCTACAATGCCCGAACACCACTGCACTGCCCTAAACCCTGAAACACCAGCACGAGCACGACCCCTCACACTGCCCGAACATCACCGCACTGCCCTAAACCCTGAAACACCACACCCAGCACGACCACCTACACTGCCTGAACACCACTGCACTGCCCTAAACGCTGAGACACCAGCCCCAGCACAACCCCCTATACTGCCCGAACACCACTGCACTGCCTTAAACCCTGAAACACTACCCCAGCATGAACCCCTACACTACCCGAACACCACTGCACCGCCCTAAAGCCTGAAACACAAGCCCCAGCAAGACCCCCTACACTGCCCGAACACCACTGCACTGCCCTAAACCCTGAAACACCACACCCAGCACGACCCCCTACACTGCCCGAACACCACTGCACTGCCCTAAACCCTGAAACACCACCCCCAGAAAGACTCCCTACATTGCTCGAACACCCCTGCCCTAAACCCTGAAACACCACCCCCAGCAAGTCCCCCTACACTGCCTGAACGCCACTGCACTGCCCTAAACCCTGAAACACAACCCCCAGCACGACCCCCTACAATGCTCGAAAACCACTGCACTGCCCTAAACCCTAAAACACCAGCCCGAGCACGACCCCTCACTCTGCCCGAACACCACAGCACTGCCCTAATCCCTCAAACACCACACCCAGCACGACCCCCTAAACTGCCCGAACACCACTGCACTGCCCTAAACCCTGAAACACCACCCCCAGCACAACCCATTCACTGCCCGAACACCACTGCACTGCCCTAAACCCTGAACCACCAAACCCCTGCATGACCCCCTCCACTGCCTGAATACCACTGCACTGCCTTAAACCCTGAAAACACCCCCCCAGCAAGTCCCCCTACACTGCCCGAACACCACTGCCCAAAACCCTGAAACACTACCCCCAGCAATACCCCCTACACTGCCCGAACACCACTGCACTGCCCTAAACCCTGAAACACCAGCCCGAGCACGACCCCTCACACTGCTGGAACATCACCGCACTGCCCTAAACCCTGAACCACCACACCCAGCACGACCAACTACACTGCCTGAAAACCACTGCACTGCCCTAAACCCTGAGACACCAGCCCCAGCACGACCCCCTACACTGCCCAAACACCACTGCACTGCCTTAAACCCTGAAACACCACCCCAGCATGAACCCCTACACTACCCGAACACCACTGCACTGCCCTAAACCCTGAAACACAAGCCCCAGCAAGACCCCCTACACTGCCCGAACACCACTGCAGCGCCCTAAACCCTGAAACACCACACCCAGCACGACCCCCTACACTGCCCGAACACCACTGCACTGCCCTAAACCCCAAAACATCACCCCCAGAAAGACTCCCTACACAGCTCGAACACCACTGCCCTAAACCCTGAAACACCACCCCAGCAAGTCCCCCTACACTGCCCAAACACCACTGCACTGCCCTAAACTCTCATACACCACCCCCAGCACGACCCCTCCACTGCCCAGAGACCACCGCAATGCCCTAAACCCTGAAACACCACACCCCTGCATGACCCCTTACACTGCCTGAATACCACTGCACTAAATCCTGAAACACGACCCATAGCAAGAACCCCTACACTACCTGAACACCACTGCCCTAAACCCTAAAACACCGCCCCCAGCATGACCCCCTACACTGCTCGAACACCACTGCAATACTCTAAATCCTAAAACACCAGTCCCAGCACGACCCCCTACACAGCCCAAACATCACTGCACTGACCGAAGCCCTGAAACACCACACCCAGCACGACCCCCTACACTGCCCGAGAACCGCTGCACCGCCCTAAACCCTGAAAAACCACTCCCAGGACGACCCCCCACACTGCCCGAACACCACTGCACTGCCCTAAACCCTGAAACACCACTTTCAGCATGACCCCTCACACCCCCCGAACAGCACTGCACTGCCCTAAACCCTGAAACACCACCACCCTGCACGACCCCCTACTCTGCCCGAACACCACTGCACTGCACTAAACCCTGAAACATCACTCCCAGAAAGACTCCCTACACTGCCCGAACACCACTGCCCTAAACCCTGAAACAAGACCCCCAGCAAGACCCCCTACACTCCCCGAATACCACTGCACTGCCCTAAACTCTGAAAACACCCCCCAGCAAGACCCCCTACACTGCCGGAACACCACTGCCCAAAACCCTGAAACCCTACCCCCAGCAATACCCCCTACACTGCCCGAACACCACTGCACTGCCCTAAACCCAGAAACACCAGCCCGAGCATGACCCCTCACACTGCCCGAACATCACCGCACTGCCCTAAACCCTGAAACACCACACCCAGCACGACCACCTACACTGCCCGAACACCACTTCACCGCCCTAAACCCTGAAACACCACCCCCAACATGACCCCCTACACTGCCCGAACACCAGTCTACCGCCCTAAACCCTGAAACACCACCCCCAGCATGACCCCCTACACTGCCCGAGCACCACTGCACCACCCTAAACCCTGAAACACCACTCCCAGCACGACCCCCCACACTGCCCGAACACCTTTGCACTGCCCTAAACCATTGAAACACCACCACCAGCACGGCCCCCCACACCACCCGAACAGCACTGCACTGCCCTAAACCCTGAAATACCACCCCCAGCATGACCCCCTACACTGCCCGAACACCACTCCACCGCCCTAAACCATGAAACACCACCACCAGCATGACCCCCTACACTGCCCGAGCACCACTGCACCACCCTAAACCCTGAAACACCACTCCCAGCACGACCCCCCACGCTGCCTAAACACCACTGCACTGCCCTAAACCCTGAAACACAACCCCCAGCATGACCCCCACACCACCCGAACAGCACTGCACTGCCGTAAACCCTGAAACACCACCACCCTGCACGACCCCCTACTCTGCGCGAACACCACTGCACTGCCCTAAACCCTGACACACCACTCCCAGAAAGATTCCCTACACTGCCCGAACACCACTGCCCAAAACCCTGAAACACCACGCCCAGCACGACCCCCTACACTGCCCGAAAACCACTGCACTGCCCTAAACCCTGAAACACCACCCCCAGAAAGACTCCCTACACTGCTCGAACACCACTGCCCTAAACCGTGAAACACCACCCCAGCAAGTTCCCCTACACTGCCGGAACACCACTGCACTGCCCTAAACCCTGAAACACCACCCCCAGCATGACCCCCTACACTGCCCGAACACCAGTCTACCGCCCTAAACCCTGAAACACCACCCCAGCATGACCCCCTACACTGCCCGAGCACCACTGCACCGCCCTAAACCCTGAAACACCACTCCCAGCACGACCCCCCACACTGCCCGAACACCTTTGCACTGCCCTAAACCATTGAAACACCACCATCAGCACGACCCCCCACACCACCCGAACAGCACTGCACTGCCCTAAACCCTGAAATACCACCCCCAGCATGACCCCCTACACTGCCCGAACACCACTCCACCGCCCTAAACCCTGAAACACCACCACCAGCATGACCCCCTACACTGCCCGAGCACCACTGCACCACCCTAAACCCTGAAACACCACTCCCAGCACGACCCCCCACGCTGCCTAAACACCACTGCACTGCCCTAAACCCTGAAACACCACCCCCAGCATGACCCCCACACCACCCGAACAGCACTGCACTGCCGTAAACCCTGAAACACCACCACCCTGCCTGAATACCACTGCACTGCCTTAAACCCTGAAAACACCCCCCCAGCAAGTCCCCCTACACTGCCGGAACACCACTGCCCAAAACCCTGAAACACTACCCCCAGCAATACCCCCTACACTGCCCCAACACCACTGCACTGCCCTAAACCCAGAAACACCAGCCCGAGCACGACCCCTCACACTGCCCGAACATCACCGCACTGCCCTAAACCCTGAAACACCACACCCAGCACGACCACCTACACTGCCCGAACACCACTTCACCGCCCTAAACCCTGAAACACCACCCCCAGCATGACCCCCTACACTGCCCGAACACCAGTCTACCGTCCTAAACCCTGAAACACCACCCCCAGCATGACCCCCTACACTGCCCGAGCACCACTGCACCACCCTAAACCCTGAAACACCACTCCCAGCACGACCCCCCACACTGCCCGAACACCTTTGCACTGCCCTAAACCATTGAAACACCACCACCAGCA
Organism: Triturus cristatus; assembly: GCF_964204655.1. Taxonomy (NCBI): domain Eukaryota; kingdom Metazoa; phylum Chordata; class Amphibia; order Caudata; family Salamandridae; genus Triturus; species Triturus cristatus. The sequence goes on along the minus strand of NC_140579.1, from coordinate 1,264,690,391 downwards.
CGGCCCCCCACACCACCCGAACAGCACTGCACTGCCCTAAACCCTGAAATACCACCCCCATCATGACCCCCTACACTGCCCGATCACCACTCCACCGCCCTAAACCCTGAAACACCACCACCAGAATGACCCCCTACACTGCCCGAGCACCACTGCACCACCCTAAACCCTGAAACACCACTCCCAGCACGACCCCCCACGCTGCCTAAACACCACTGCACTGCCCTAAACCCTGAAACACAACCCCCAGCATGACCCCCACACCACCCGAACAGCACTGCACTGCCGTAAACCCTGTAACACCACCACCCTGCACGACCCCCTACTCTGCGCGAACACCACTGCACTGCCCTAAACCCTGACACACCACTCCCAGAAAGATTCCCTACACTGCCCGAACACCACTGCCCTAAACCCTGAAACACCACGCCCAGCACGACCCCCTACACTGCCCGAAAACCACTGCACTGCCCTAAACCCTGAAACACCACCCCCAGAAAGACTCCCTACACTGCTCGAACACCACTGCCCTAAACCGTGAAACACCACCCCAGCAAGTTCCCCTACACTGCCGGAACACCACTGCACTGCCCTAAACCCTGAAACACCACCCCCAGCATGACCCCCTACACTGCCCGAACACCAGTCTACCGCCCTAAACCCTGAAACACCAATCCAGCATGACCCCCTACACTGCCCGAGCACCACTGCACCACCCTAAACCCTGAAACACCACTCCCAGCACGACCCCCCACACTGCCCGAACACCTTTGCACTGCCCTAAACCATTGAAACACCACCACCAGCACGACCCCCCACACCACCCGAACAGCACTGCACTGCCCTAAACCCTGAAATACCACCCCCAGCATGATCCCCTACACTGCCCGAACACCACTCCACCGCCCTAAACCCTGAAACACCACCACCAGCATGACCCCCTACACTGCCCGAGCACCACTGCACCACCCTAAACCCTGAAAACCACTCCCAGCACGACCCCCCACGCTGCCTAAACACCACTGCACTGCCCTAAACCCTGAAACACCACCCCCAGCATGACCCCCACACCACCCAAACAGCACTGCACTGCCGTAAACCCTGAAACACCACCACCCTGCACGACCCCCTACTCTGCGCGAACACCACTGCACTGCCCTAAACCCTGACACACCACTCCCAGAAAGATTCCCTACACTGCCCGAACACCACTGCCCTAAACCCTGAAACAAGACCATCAGCAAGACCCCCTACACTGCCAGAACACCACTGCACTGCCCTAAACCCTGAAACACCACCCCCAGCAAAACCTGCTACACTACCCGAACACCACTGCCCTAAACCCTGAAACACCACACCAAGCACGACCCCCTACACTGCCCGAACACCACTGCACTGCCCTAAACCCTGAAACACCACCCCCAACATGACCCCCTTCACTGCCCGAACACCACTGCACTGCCCTAAACCCTGAAACACCACCCCCAGCACGACCCCCTACATTGCCCAAACACCACCGCAATGCCCTAATCAATGAAACACCACCACCCTGCACAACCCCCTACACTGCATGAATACCACTGCACTAAACCCTGAAACACCACCCCCAGCAAGACCCCCTGCACTGCCCGATCACCACTGCATTAAAACCCTAAAACACCACCCCCACCACGACCCCCTACACTGCCCAAACACCACTGCACTGCCCTAAGCCCTAAAATACCAGCCACAGCACGACCCCCTACACTGCTCAAAAACCACTGCACTGCCCTATACCCTAAAACACCAGCCCGAGCATGACCCCTCACACTGCCCGAACACAACTGCACTGCCCTAAACCCTGAAACACCACACCCAGCACGACCCCCTAAGCTTCCCGAACACCACTGCACTGCCCTAAACCCTGAAACACCACCCCCAGCACGACCCCACTCATTGCCCGAACACCACTGCACTGCCCTAAACCCTGAAACCCCACACCCCTGCACCACCCCCTCCACTGCCCGAATACCACTGCACTGCCCTAAACCCTGAAAAAAAAAACCAGCAAGACCCTCTACACTGCCCGAACACCACTGCCCAAAATCCTGAAACACCACCCCCAGCAACACCGCCTACACTGCCCGAACAACACTGCACTGCCCTAGACCCTGAAACACCACCCGCAGCAAGACTCCCAACACTGCCAGAAAACCTCTGCCCTAAACCCTGAATCACCACCACCAGCAAGACCCCCTACACTGCCAGAACACCACTGCACTGCCCTAAAACCTAAAACACCACCTCAAGCACGTCCCCCTACACTGCTCGAACACCATTGCACTGCCCTAAACCCTGAAACACCACCCCAGCATCACCCCCTTCACTGACCGAACACCACTGCACTGCCCTAAATCCTGAAACACCACCCCCAGCCAGCACAACCCCCTACACTGCCTGAACACCACTGCACTGCCCTAAATCCTGAAACACTAACCCAGCACGACCCCCCACACTGCCCGAACACCACTGCACTGCCCTAAACCCTGAAACACCACCCTCAGCACGACCCCCATACCACCTGAACAGCACTGCACAGCCCTAAACCCTGAAACACCACCACCCTGCACGACCCCCAACTCTGCCCGAACACCACTGCACTGCCCTGACACACCACTCCCAGAAAGATTCCCTACACTGCCCGAACACCACTGCCCTAAACCCTGAAAAAAGACCACCAGCAAGACCCCCTACACTGCCAGAACACCACTGCACTGCCCTTAACCCTGAAACACCACCCCCAGCAAGACCCGCTACACTGCCCGAACACCACTGCCCTAAACCCTGAAACACCACCCCAAGCACGACCCCCTACACTGCCCAAACACCACTGCACTGCCCTAAACCCAGAAACACCACCCCCAGCATGACCCCCTATACTGCCCGAACACCACTGCACTGCCCTAAACCCTGAAACACCACCCCCAGCACGACCCCCTACATTGCCCGAACACCACCGCAATGCCCTAATCCCTGAAACACCACCCCCAGCACGATCCCATTCACTGCCCGAACACCACTGCACTGCCCTAAATCCTAAAACACCACCCCCAGCACGACCCCCTACACTGCCCGAACACCACTGCACTGCCCTAAGCCCTAAAATACCAGCCCCAGCACGACCCCCTACACTGCTCGAAAACCACTGCATTGCCCTAAACCCTAAAACACCAGCCCGAGCACGACCCCTTACACTGCCCAAAACCACTGCACTGCCCTAAACCCTGAAACACCACACCAAGCAAAACCCCCTAAACTGCCCGAACACCACTGCACTGCCTTAAACCCTGAAACACAACCCCCATCACAACCCCGTTCACTGCCCGAACACCACCGCACTGCCCTAAACCCTGAAACACCACACCCCTGCATGACCCCCTCCAATGCCCGAATACCACTGCACTGCCCTAAACCCTAAAACACCCCCCAGCAAGACCCCCTACACTGCCCGAACACCACTGCCCAAAACCCTGAAACACCACCCCAGGCAATACCCCCTACACTGCCCAAACACCACTGCACTGCCCTAAACCCTGAAACACCAGCCTGAGCACGACCCCTCACACGGCCCGAAAATCACCGCACTGCCCTAAACCCTGAAACACCACACCCAGCACGACCATCTACACTGCCTGAACACCACTGCACTGCCCTAAACCCTGAGACACCATCCCCAGCACGACCCCCTACACTGCCCGAACACCACTGCACTGCCTTAAACCCTGAAACACCACCCCAGCATGAACCCCTACACTACCCGAACACCACTGCACCGTCCTAAACCCTGAAACACAAGCCCCAGCAAGAGCCCCTACAACCACTGCACCGCCCTAAACCCTGAAACACCACACCCAGCACGACCCACTACACTGCCCGAACACCACTGCACTGCCCTAAACCCTGAAACACCACCCCAAGAAAGACTCCCTACACTGCCCGAACACCACTGCCCTAAGCCCTTAAACACCACCTCCAGCAAGACACCCTACACTGCCTGAACACCACTGCACTGCCCTAAACCCTGAAACACAACCCGCAGCACGACCCCGTACACTGCCTAAACACCACTGCACTGCCCTAAACTCTGATACACCACCCCCAGCAGAACCCCCTCCACTGCCCGGAGACCACCGCAATGCCCTAAACCCTGAAACACCCCCCCCTGCATGGCCCCCTACACTGCCTGAATACCACTGCACTAAACCCTGAAACATGACCCCCAGCTAGAACCCCTACACTGCCTGACCACCACTGCCCTAAACCCTAAAACACCACCCACAGCATGACCACTTACACTGCCCGAACACCACTGCACTACCCTAAACCCTAAAACACCAGTCCCAGGATGACCCCCTACACAGCCCGAACATCACTGCACTGACCTAAGCCCTAAAATACCAGCCCTAGCACGACCCCCTACACTGCTCGAACACCACTGCAATGCCGTAAACCCTAAAACACCAGCCCGAGTATGGCCCCTCACACTGCCCGAACACCACTGCACTGCCCTAAACCCTGAAACACCACACCCAGCACGACCCCCAAACTGCCCGAACACCACTGCACTGCCCTAAACCCTGAAACTCCACCCCCCGCACGACCCCATTCACTGCCCGAACACCACTGCACTGCCCTAAATCCTGAAACACCACACCTCTGCACGACCCCCTCCACTGCCCGAATACCACTGCACAGACCTAAACCCTGAAAACACCCCCCCGCAAGACCCCCTACACTGCCCGAACACCACTGCCCAAAACCTTGAAACACCACCCCCAGCAAGACCCCCACACTGCCCGAACACCACTGCACTGCCTTAAACCCTTAAACACCACCCCAGCATGAACCCCTACACTACCCGAACACCACTGCACCGCCCTAAACCATGAATCACAAGCCCCAGCAAGACCCCCTACACTGCCCGAACACCACTGCACCGCCCTAAATTCTGAAACAGCACACCCAGCACATCCCCCTACACTGCCCGAACACCACTGCACTGCCCTAAACCCTGAAACACCACCCCCAGCAAGACCCCCTACACTGCCTGAACACCACTGCACTGCCCTAAACCCTGAAACACAACCCCCAGCACGACCCCCTACACTGCCCAAACACCACTGCACTGCCCTAAACTCTGATACACCACCCCAAGCACGACCCCCTTCACTGCCCGGAGACCACCGCAATGCCCAAAACCCTGAAACACCACCCCCCTGCATGACCCCCTACACTGCCTGAATACCACTGCACTAAACCCTAAAACACTACCACCAGCATGACCCCCTACACTGCCCGAACACTACTGCACTACCATTAACCCTAAAACAACAGTCCCAGCATGGCCCACTACACAGCCCGAACATCACTGCACTGACCTAAGCCCTAAAAAACCAGCCCTAGCATGACCCCCTACACTGCTCGAACACAACTGCACTGCCCTAAACCCTAAAACACCAGCAAGAGCATGACACCTCACACTGCCCGAACACCACTGCACTGCCCTAAACCCTGAAACACCACACACAGCACGATCCAAAAAATTGCTCGAACACCACTGCCCTGCACTGCCCTAAACTCTGAAACTCCACCCCGCACAACCCGATTCACTGCCCGAACACCACTACACTGTCCTAAACCTTGAAACACCACACCCCTGCATGACCCCCTCCACTGCCCGAATACCACTGCACTGACCTAAACCCTGAAAACACCCCCCCAGCAAGACCCCCTACACTGCCCGAACACCACTGCCCAAAACATTGAAACACCACCCCCAGCAAGACCCCCTACACTGCCCGAACACCACTGCACAACCCAAAACCCTGAAACACCACCCCCATCAAGACCCTCTACACTACCGGAACACCTCTGCCCTAAACCCTGAATCACCATCGCCAGCAAGACCCCCTACACTGCCAGAACACCACTGCACTGCCCTAAACCTTAAAACACCACCCCCAGCATGTCCTCCTACACTGCTCGAACACCATTGCACTGCCATAAACCCTGAAACACACCCCCAGCATGACCCCCTACACTGCCAGAACACCACTGCACTGCCCTAAACCCTGAAACACAACCCCCAGCCAGCACAACCCCCTACACTGCCTGAACACCACTGCAATGCCCTAAACCCTGAAACACCACCCCCTGCAAGACCCCCTACACTGCCCGAACACCACTGCACTGCCCTAAACCCCAAAACACTACCCCCAGCACGACACACTACACTTTCTGAACACCACTGCACTAAACCCTAAAACACCACCCCTAGCACGACCCCCTATACTGCCCGAACACCACTGCACTTCCCTAAACCCTAAATCACCACCCCATCACGAACCCCTATAGTGCCCGAACACCACTGCACTACCCTAAATCCTAAAACACCCCCTCCAGCATGACCCGCTACACTGGCCGAACACCACTGCACTGCCCTAAGCCCTAAAACATCAGCCCCAGCACATCACCCTACACTGCCGAACAACACTGCATTGCCCTAAACCCTGAAACCTCAGCCCGAGCACGACCCCTCACACTGCCCAAACACCACTGCACTGCCCTAAACCCTGAAACACCACACCCAGCACGACCCCCTACACTACCCGAACACCACTGCACTGCCCTAAACCCTGAAACACCACCCCAGCATGACCCCTTACACTGCCCGAACACCACTGCAATGCCCAAAACCCTGAAACACCACCCTCCTGCTTGACCCCCTACACTGCCCGAATAACACTACACTGCCCTAAACTCTGAAACACCACCCCCAGCAAGACCAATACACTGCCCAAACACCACTGCCCTAAACCCTGAAACACTACCCCCAGCAAGACCCCTTACACTGCCCGAACCCACTGCCCGACACCTTGAAACACCACCCCCTGTAAGATCCCCTACACTGCCTGAACACCACTGCACTGCACTAAACCCTAAAACTCCACCCCCAGTACAACCCCCTACACTGCCCGAACACCACTGCACTGCCCTAAACCCTAAAACACTACCCCCAGCATGACCCCCTACACTGCCCGAACACCACTGCACTGCTCGAAACCCTAAAACACCAGCCCTACCACGACCCCCTACACTACCCGAACACTACTGCACTATCCTAAATCCTAAAACACCAGCCCCAGCACAACCCCCTACACTGCCCGAACACCACTGCAATGCCCTAAACCCTGAAACACCACCCCCTGCATGACCCCCCACACTGCCCGAACACCACTGCACTTCCCTAAACCCTAAAACACCACCCCCATCACGACCCCCTACATTGTCCGAACACCACTGCACTGCCCTAAACCCTGAAACACCAGCCTGAGCACTACCCCCTACACTGCCCAAACACCACTACACTGCCCTAAACCCTGAAACACCACCCCAGCACGACCCATTACACTGCCCAAACACCACTGCACTGCCCTAAACCCTGAAACACCACCCTCCTGCATGACCCCCTACACTGCCCGAATACCACTGCACTAAACCCTGAAACACCACCATCAGCAAGACCCCCTACACTGCCCTAAACCCTAAAACAATACCCCCAGCACGACCCCCTACACTGCCCGAACACCACTGCACTACCCTAAACCCTAAAAACACCAGCCCCAGCACGACCCCCTACACAGCGCGAATACCACCGCACTGCCCTAAGCCCTAAAACACCAGCCCCAGCACGACCCCCTACACTGCTCGAACACCACTGCCCTGCCCTAAACCCTAAAACACCTCCCCCAGCACGACCCCCTACACTGCTCGAACACCACTGCACTGCCCTATACCCTGAAACACCACCCCCAGCAAGATCAATACACCGCCCGAACACCACTGCCCTAAACCCTGAAACACTACCCCCAGCATGACACCTTACACTGCCCGAACACCACTGCCCTAAGCCTTGAAACACCACCCCTATGAGATCCCCTGCACTGCCCAAATACCACTGCACTGCACTAAACCCAAAAACACTACCCTCAGTACGAACCCCTACACTGCCCGAACACCACTGCACTGCCCTAAACTCTGAAACACCACCCCCAACACACCCCCCTCTATTGCCCGTAGACCACCGCAATGCCCTAAACCCTGAAACACCACCCCTCTGCATGACCCCCTACACTGCCCGAATATCACTGCACTAAACCCTGAAACACCAACCCCAGCAAGACCCCCTACACAGCCTGAACACCACTGCCCTAAACCCTAAAACACAACCCCCAGCACGACCCCCTACAATACCCGAACACCACTGCACTACCCTAAACCCTAAAACACCAGTGTCAGCACGACCCTGTACACAGCCCGAACATCACTGCACTGCCCTAAGCCCTAAAATCGCAGCCCTAGCATGACCCTCTACACTGCCCAAACACCACTGCACTGTCCTAAACTCTGAAACACCACACTCAGCACGACCCCCTAAACTGCCCGAACACCACTGCACTGCCTAAACCCTGAAACACCACCCCCAGCACGACCCCATTCACTGCCTGAACACCACTGCACTGCCCTAAACCCTGAAACACCACACCCCTGCATGACCCCCTCCACTGCCCGAATACCACTGCACTGCCCTAAACCTTGAAAACACACCCTAGCAAGACCCCCTACACTGCCCGAACACCACTGCCCAAAACCCTGAAACACCACCACAACAAGACCCCCTACACTGCCCGAACACCACTGAACTACCCTAAACCCTGAAACACCACCCCATCAAGTCCCTCTACACTGCCGGAACACCTCTACCCTAAACCCTGAATCACCACCCCCAGCAAGACCCCCTACACTGCCAGAACACCACTGCACTGTCCTAAACCATAAAACACCACCCTCAGCACGTCCCCCTACACTGCTCGAACACCATTGCACTGCCCTAAACCCTGAAACACCACACCCAGCACGACCCCCTACACTGCCCGAACACCACTGCACTGCCCTAAACCCTGAAACACCACCCCAGCCAGCACAACCCCTACACTGCCCGAACACCACTGCAATGCCCTAAACCCTGAAACACCACCCCCTGCAAGACCCCTTACACTGCCCGAACACCACTGCACTTCCCTAAACCCTAAAACACTACCCCCAGCACTACACCCTACACTGCCCGAACACCACTGCACTAAACCCTAAAACACAACCCCTAGCACGACCCCCTACACTGCCCGAACAGCACTGCACTTCCCTAAACCCTAAAACACTACCCCCATCATGACCCCCTATAGTGCCCGAACACCACAGCACTACCCTAAACCCTAAAACACAAGGCTTCCGCACGACCCCCTACACTGCCCGAACACCACTGCACTACCCTAAACCCTAAAAACACCAGCCCCAGCACTCCTACTACATAGCCCAAACACCACTGCACTGCCCTAAGCACTAAAACACCAGCCCCAGCACGACACCCTACACTTCTCAAACACCACTGCACTGCCCTAAACCCTAAAACACCAGCCCAAGCACGACCCCTCACAATGCCCGAACACCAATGCACTGCCCTAAACCCTGAAACACCACCCCCAGCAAGACCCCCTACACTGCCCGAACACCACTGCACTGCACTAAACCCTGAAACACCACACCCCTGCATGACCCCCTCTACTGCCCGAATACCACTGCACTGCCCTAAACCTTGAAAACACACCCTAGCAAGACCCCCTACACTGCCCGAACACCACTGCCCAAAACCCTGAAACACCACCACAACAAGACCCCCTACACTGCCCGAACACCACTGAACTACCCTATACCCTGAAACACCACCCCCATCAAGTCCCTCTACACTGCCGGAACACCTCTACCCTAAACCCTGAATCACCACACCCTGCAAGACCCCCTACACTGCCAGAACACCACTGCACTGTCCTAAACCATAAAACACCACCCTCAGCACGTCCCCCTACACTGCTCGAACACCATTGCACTGCCCTAAACCCTGAAACACCACCCCCTGCAAGACCCCCTACACTGCCCGAACACCACTGCACTTCCCTAAGCCCTAAAACACTACCCCCAGCACTACACCCTACACTGCCCGAACACCACTGCACTAAACCCTAAAACACAACCCCTGGCACGACCCCCTACACTGCCCGAACAGCACTGCACTTCTCTAAACCCTTAAACACTACCCCCATCATGACCCCCTATAGTGCCCGAACACCACAGCACTACCCTAAACCCTAAAACACCAGCTTCCGCACGACCCCCTACTCTGCCCGAACACCACTGCACTACCCTAAACCCTAAAAACACCAGCCCCAGCATGCCCCCTACACAGCCCGAACACCACTGCACTGCCCTAAGCACTAAAACACCAGCCCCAGCACGACACCCTACACTTCTCGAACACCACTGCACTGCCTTAAACCCTAAAACACCAGCCCAAGCACGACCCCTCACAATGCCCGAACACCAATGCACTGCCCTAAACCCTGAAACACCACCCCCAGCAAGACCCCCTACACTGCCCGAACACCACTGCACTGCCCTAAACTCTGAAACACCACACTCAGCACGACCCCCTAAACTGCCTGAACACCACTACACTGCCCTAAACCCTGAGACACCACACCCCTGCACGACCCCTTCCACTGCCCGAATACCACTGCACAAAACCCTGAAACACCACCACATCAAGACCCCCTACACTGCCCGAACACCACTGAACTACCCTAAACCCTGAAACACCACCCCCATCAAGTCCCTCTACACTGCCGGAACACCTCTACCCTAAACCCTGAATCACCACCTCCAGCAAGACCCCCTACACTGCCAGAGCACCACTGCACTGTCCTAAACCATAAAACACCACCCTCAGCACGTCGCCCTACACTGCTCGAACACCATTGCAATGCCCTAAACCCTGAAACACCACACCCAGCACGACCCCCTACACTGCCCGAACACCACTGCACTGCCCTAAACCCTGAAACACCACCCCCAGCCAGCACGACCCCCTACACTGCCCGAACTCCACTGCACTAAACCCTAAAACACAACTGTTGAACTTGGCCCTTCTGGCAGGTTGACCCCTAAACTTTTTGCGATTATCTTAGCTTTTTCCCAATGTTGTGTGAGTGGTTTTAGGCCGCTAGGCGCTTTTACACTGTGTCCCAGTGGAGAGTGCGTGTGCGCTGTGTATATCTTTAGTGAGACTGACCTGCCCTCCCATAGGAATGCATAGGGAATGTGTGTGTCCATGGTAGTTCCTGGTGCGTGGGGAGTGTAGGGTCGAGTTTGGTATGTGCGAACTCGTGAGATTGAATGCTGCGCGATGATGTGTGCGGTGTTACTGTGTCTAGTGTGGAAGTGCCACTTCTAGAAGCGGGCATGTCTGTGTTGTAAATGTGAAGGGACTGTCTGGCTTGTGATTGGCTGGTGTGCCTGGCTCAAGGAGTCAGGATGGGTCTGCCCCAGTGGTGGATAGGGAGATTTACATCCAGATGGGTGGGAGGAGTACACCTGGGACCTGAATAGGGCTGGGCTTTTCCCACACAATGCTGGCTCCGCCCCCTGTGGTGTGACTGATGACCCTGGCCTGTTCTGTGAATAGGGAGAGGGGCTGAGCAAAACAAAGTGCTCAGGGACCAGTTGCATCTGGTTCGCCCCTTCCCTGCACCTTGAGACAAAGGAAACCTGTGTATAAAAAGGGGCTGTGACCCCAAGTAAGTTGTTCTTCTTCTGATCCTAAGTTGGGGGGCCTGCTGCTGCTGGGCGCCAGGAGAGACCGCCACTGGTGACTGCCTCCCTGCCTGGAGGGCCCTGTGAGCTGGCGCCTGGGCCCAGCCCTTGCCCCTCTGCTTTCCTGGGGACTTTCCTTGGACTTTGCCTTGCTGGGGAGAGCTTTCCACTTTTGGTCCTGGACTGTGGACATTTGCTTTTGTTCCCTGAAGGGCGCTTTGCTTGGTGCTGGGCTTCGTGAGTAGTTGGGAGTTCCCCGAGGTGTGGAGGATTCTCCCGTGCTCCGAGGAGAAGCGGGAGCCCACCCCGCATTCTGGTGCCTGTCGCGGGTGTCCACCCCGCTTGTTTCTTTATTTAAATTGCGGGAGCCCACCCCGCGTGCTAGTGCCTGTGGCGGGTGCCCACTCCGCATTGTGGTGCTCGTTTGTGGGTGCCCACCCCGCTTATTTCATTCTCTTTGGCGTTGAAATGAAGGCGGGAGCCTACCCCGCGCTTCGGTGAGGGAGGAGGAAAAAAATCACCGCCGCAGCCCGGTCCGGACAGGAAGCCAGGCAACCTGTGTGAGGATGTGGGCGGGACTTAAAACAGGAAGCGGACGGGAGCCTACCCCGTGCTCCTGTGACGGAGAGAAGGAGGAAGCAACCTCGTGAATGACCGCGTCGGACCTGGTGAAGAAGACCAAGCCGGAAGCCGAAGGGAGCCCACCCCGCGCTCCGGTGAGCTGAAGGAGGCCGTTGAGAGGAAGAGAGAGAGCCCCCGAGGAGCGGGAGCTCTCTTGTGCCGGCTGCCACCTGGGAGCGAGACGCCACCGAGGGAGAGCCCCGCGCCTACATCTGAGGAGGCGTCCCCTGCAGTGAGGCGCCCTGGAGCAGCGCGAGGAGACTGCCGGTGAGTGGGGCACCACATGGTTATCACAGCTGCCCTGGTTGGTCAGCGGGCAGCTGCAACATTAGGGGTGACTTTATTCTAAGAAGCCCGGTTGGGGAGGGACAGTGGTGCCCAAGTCAGGTTCACAGCTGCGCCGCAGTTGCGGGCAGCTGCATCAAGGGGGCATTTGTGTTTAGGAGTCCCCCGGGTGGGGCTCCCCCCGCGCTGATTTCTTCTTGGGGGCATGTGTTATTAAAAGCACATCCCGTGCTCCATCGTTGGGGGCATTATTCTTTCAGAGCCCAGAGGGGCGCCACCAAAGGGGCATTTCTAGTCTAGAGCCCAGAGAGGCTCCAACGCTTGGGCACCATTACTTTAGAGCCGTGTGGCTCCCACGGGGGCAATATTGTTCTAAAAAGCCCCAGAAAGGCCCAGAGGGCACGGTCGTGCCAGGGCCCGCTTTTCCCAGACCCCAGCTGCCCTGCGAGATCGCAGGCAGTGGCGACGGTTTGCGCAGGTTGGCACAGAAGGGCACACGGAGTGCTTGTGCCCCGCTTGGTGATTACACAGCTGCCCAGCAAGTAGTGGGCCGCTACAACAATTAGGCCAGATCTTTGCGCCTTCTGCCTTGGCTGCCTGCGCAGCCCAGCCCTGACATTTGGGACAAAGGGCGTTTGCGCCCCGGAGAGGCCAAGTTGGCCTGGGGACAGTTTTCCTGTGTTGTGCCCTCACCTAGGGTACATGGCTCTTTTTACATGTGTACTTTAGCGCCATGTGTATTGCCTGTATGCTTATTTTTTTATTCCTAACTGTGACCATGCGTAGGAGACTGTTTTCCTAGTATAGGTTATGCTAGTGTGTTCATGGTTCCCTGCGTGATATATGCCTACGGTGTTTAGGATTGCGTAGGGTGTACTTACCTTTTACCAGTGGTTACTGGTTGTGCGCTACATTTATTATTTGTTCTACATGTCTACATTTACAATTGGTGATTTGTGCTAATTCTGACAGTGGTCCATGTGGCCCTGTCTTGTGTAAATAGTCCCCTATAAATTCCGCCCAGTGCCAGTGGCACAGTGTAAATTGTGTGAATATTATCTAATGTGTTTATTATAATACAAAGGCTATTTTTATATATAACCTTGTGTGGAGTTTCTTTTGTGGTGGGCCTTGGGTGTTGTTGCTGGGTGCGCGCGCAAACGCTTTACACATTGCCTCCGGGATAAGCCTGACTGCTCGTGCCAAGCTACCAAGGGGGTGAGCAGGGGTTGTCTTTGGCGTGTAACTTCCTTACCCTGACTAGACTGGTGGTTTCTGCCTGGCTTTGGCGCAAGCCCTATCCAACCAGAAATCCCATTTCTAACATTGGTGATCAGCAGTGGGATTAGGACTTGCGTTTGCGCAGTACCACAGCGACGACTGGCTGCACTACAAAACTCTGCATTTTAGATAATCACGTGTTTGGGGATTATTGTTCTGAGGTTTATTTTTTAATTCTTCTCCTAAAAAGTGTAATTTTTGAACTGCGTACTCCTGCTTCAGCTCAGACACCTAGGTCCCTTGTGTTGCACGTGTCCCTGAGCGTTCTGCCAAAATGGAGTCTGCTTTTATTTTCTGTGGTCTGTTTAGATACAGTATGTATGAGTTGGTTGACTTTTGTGAGGAGAGAGACATAGCAGTGAGTGTGTCAGACTCCCAGTCAAAACTTAGGGAGAACCTGATCCAATGGCAGAAGGATGAATGGGAACGTGAGCGCAGTGAGGAGGAGAGGGCCCGGGCCGCACGCCAGGAGGGTGGTGGGTCTGAGGGGAGCCCTGAGGAGTCTGAAGAGGAGGAAGAAAGTGACAGGACAGGGACGCCAGTAGATAGTGAAGACCCCATAGATAGGGAGTCCCTTGCTGGGTCCAGTGTCAGGAGCAGCGCCACATCCTTTTCCCTGTCCCCCAGAGGAGTGGGTAGATAGGAGGGAAGAGAGGGAGCTTCAGCTGGCCATGGAGAAGCTCAGGATAGGGCATGCCAAGCTGGAGACCGAGAGGGTCCTAGTGCAGGAGAGAATGGCAGAGGCAGAGAGGACCTTTGCCAGAGAGAAACTAGCTCTGGAGGTTAAGTTGTCCCCTGAGCGCAGTTGTAGTTGTCTGGATTCCCCAGGGAGGGTAGAGTCCAGTGGTGGCAGCGCTATAGAGTCCAGGGCAGGACGCCCCATTCCCAGTTCCCAGAGTATGGTACCTTTTTCCCAAGAAAAGGAGGATAGGTTGAAATTCAGGAGCAGTAGGAAACTGTCTCACCAGTCTTGGGAGGAGTTTGTGGAGGAATGTAATGATGCACTGGACAATTGGGTAAAGCTTGACCCGGAATCTGACTTTGGTGAACTGCTCAATATGATTCTCAAAGAGCAAATGTTCAGTAGTGGTTGTGGGCCGGAGTTGCGCCAACACCTGTTGGGGTGGGAGGCCTGTGATCCTCGGGAGCTTGCAGACAAAGCAGACCGTTGGGAAAGGGCCCAAGGTTCTGATGAGGCATGGGAGAGTACTTCCAACAGTAGTGGTTCAGGTATCTTCCCGTCCTGTATTGGGGAAGAGGCTCAGAGTAGCCCAGCTAGTTCCCAGAGTAGTGAGAGGGGTGTAGGGGCTCACAACCTATCTCAGTGGAGTAGGAGTGAGTGTGTGACTTCGAGTCCCCAGATGCCCAAAACCCAGTCTCAGAGCCTGGATGGTTTCTTCCGGGAACACCAGGTTGGGGGCCTAGGCTGTCCTGTTAGCCCATTTGAGGAGGATTACCTAGTGTATGGAGAACCTGGAGCATCTGTAAGTAGAACTCCAGTGGTTCTGGTGTCTGGCATTGCCGCTCCAGTAGGGAGGGTACAGAAGTCCAGCGAGAGGGGTGGCATGGGGCTGTTTTCCCCAGTGGAGGAGCCAGTGGGTCAGGGACCAGCCAGGAGGGCTGAGTCTCCTATAGGTGACCATGGTGACCACACGTCTGTCCTGGGGGATCTTCACGCAGTGTCAGGTGGTCAGGGGACGGGAGATCTGCGCCAGGCAGATTGTCACGCAACATATGAGGCATATGTTGCCCTCGGGGGGATGGTGTGTAAGTCCCCAGAAGTCTTGGAGTGCCAGGCAAGTACTCAGCCAAAGGGTTTTGACCCCTGGTTGGGAGGCCAGGTTCAGGATCAGCCTGACCTGGAGGGAAGGACGACTGTAAGCAGTGTCCTGACCGATGTAGCTGCTAGGGGCACCACTCCAGTTGGGAGGGTGCCAGACTCTGGAAGGGGGTGCAGAGGGAGGGAGTCCTCGCCTCTGACCCCGGTGCAACCTGAGGGGTTAAACCCTGGGTTGGGAGACCAGTTCTCAGGGAGAGGTCCTGAGCTGGTGGGTGAATTGTGTTACGAGGTCGCCTCTCAGAGGAAGAGAGGGCGGAACCCTAGAAGAAGAGGTAGGGGGAGGAGAGCCTCGCCCATGACTGTTGGTCAGCTTGAGGGTACAGACCCTGGGCTGTAGGATCAGTGGCAATTTAGAACTGCCCTGATGAGGGGTAGAGTGGAGAATGGTTGCTATGTGCCAGGGGTTACTACCCCCCACTCTGTGGTTAGGCAAGGACCAGTGGCACCTGGATGGCCTAGGGCCTGGTCCTGGCCGCGGACAGCTGAGGAGTACCAGTGGGGTAGCCCAGTTGATCCGCAGAGCTTTTACAGAGGGAACCACATGGGTTCAGAGTGGCGTTACACCAGAGAGTGTCCCTGCCGTTGTGGGCCTGCGTCTGTGTTTTATCGCCCCAAGCAGGGAAGACCCTCACAGGGGTGATTGGTCTACCCTGCGTTTTGGCTGGAAGGGGGTTGTGTTTGACTTGGCCCTTCTGCCAGGTTCACCCCTAAACTTTTTGCGATTATCTTAACTTTTTCCCTATGTCGTGTGAGTGGTTTTAGGCCCCTAGGCGCTTTTACACTGTGTCCCAGTGGAGAGTGCGTGTGCGCTGTGTATGTCTTTAGTGAGACTGACCTGCCCTCCCATAGGAATGCATGGGGAATGTGTGTGTCCATGGTAGTTCCTGGTGCGTGGGGAGTGCAGCGTCGAGTTTGGTATGTGTGAACTCGTGAGATTGAATGCTGCGCGATGATGTGTGCGGTGTTACTGTGTCTAGTGTGGAAGTGCCACTTCTAGAAGCGTGCATGTCTGTGTAGTAAATGTGAAGGGACTGTCTGGCTTGTGATTGGCTGGTGTGCCTGGCTCCAGGAGTCAGGATGGGTCTGCCACAGTGGTGGATAGGGAGATTTACATCCAGATGGGTGGGAGGAGTACACCTGGGACCTGAATAGGGCTGGGCTTTCCCCACACAATGCTGGCTCCGCCCTCTGTGGTGCAACTTATGAACCTGGCCTGTTCTGTGAATAGGGAGAGAGGCTGAGCAAAACAAAGTGCTCAGGAACCAGTTGCATCTGGTTCGCCCCTTCCCTGCACCTTGAGACAAAGGAAACCTGTGTATAAAAAGGGGCTGTGACCCCAAGTAAGTTGTTCATCTTCTGATCCTAACTTGGAGGGCCTGCTGCTGCTGGGCGCCAGGAGAGACCGCCACTGGGGACTGCCTCCCTGCTTGGAGGGCCCTGTGAGCTGGCCCCTGGGCCCAGCCCTTGCCCCCCTGCCTTCCTGGGGACTTTCCCTGGACTTTGCCTTGCTGGGCAAAGCTTTCCACTTTTGGTCCTGGACTGTGGACATTTGCTTTTGCTCCCTGAAGGGCGCTTTGCTTGGCGCAGGGCTTCGTGAGCACTTGGGAGTTCCCCGAGGTGTGGAAGATTCCCCCGTGCTCCGAGGAGAAGCGGGAGCCCACCCCGCATTATGGTGCCTGTCGCGGGTGCCCACCCCACTTGTTTCTTTATTTAAATTGCGGGAGCCCACCCCGCGTGATAGTGCCTGTGGCGGGTGCCCACCCCGCATTGTGGTGCTCGTTGGTGGGTGCCCACCCCGCTTATTTCATTCTCTTTGGTGTTGGAACGAAGGCAGGAGCCCACCCCGCGCTTCGGTGAGGGAGGAGGAAAAAAATCACTGCCGCAGCCCGGTCCGGACAGGAAGCCAGGCAACCTGTGTGAGGACGTGGGCGGGACTTAAAACAGGAAGCGGACTGGAGCCTACCCCGCGCTCCTGTGACAGAGAGAAGGAGGAAGCGACCTCGTAAATCACCGCATCGGCCCGGGTGAAGAAGACCAAGCCGGAAGCCGACGGGAGCCCACCCCGCGATCCGGTGAGCTGAAGGAGGCCCTTGAGAGGAAGAGAGAGAGCCCCCGAGGAGCGGGAGCTCTCTTGTGCTGGCCGCCACCTGGGAGCGAGACGCCACCGAGGGAGAGCCACGCGCCTACATTGGACGAGGCGTCCCCCGCAGTGAGGAGCCCTGGAGCAGCGCGAGGAGACTGCCTGTGAGTGTGGCACCACGTGGTTATCACAGCTGCCCCGGTTTGTCAGCGGGCAGCTGCAACGTTGGGGGTGACTTTATTCTAAGAAGCCCGGTTGGGGAGGCACAGTGGTGCCCAAGTCAGGTTCACAGCTGCGCCGCAGTTGCGGGCAGCTGCATCAAGGGGGCATTTGTGTTTAGGAGTCCCCCGAGTGGGGCTCCCCCCGCGCTGATTTCTTCTTGGGGGCATGTGTTATTAAAAGCACATCCTGGGCTCCATCGTTGGGGGCATTATTCTTTCAGAGCCCAGAGGGGCTCCACCAAAGGGGGCATTTCTAGTCTAGAGCCCAGAGAGGCTCCAACGCTTTGGCACCATTACTTTAGAGCCGTGTGGCTCCCACGGGGGCAATATTGTTCTAAAAAGTCCCAGAAAGGCCCAGAGTGCACGGTCGTGCCAGGGCCCGCTTTTCCCAGACCCCAGCTGCCCTGCAAGATCGCAGGCAGCCGCGACGGTTTGCGCAGGTTGGCACAGTAGGGCACACAGAGTGCTTGTGCCCCGCTTGGTGATTACACAGCTGCCCAGCAAGTAGTGGGCCGCTGCAACGTTTAGGCGAGATCTTTGCGCCTTCTGCCTTGGCTGCCTGCGCAGCCCAGCCCTGACATTTGGGACAAAGGGCATTGCGCCCTGGAGAGGCCAAGTTGGCCTGGGGACAGTTTTCCTGTGTTGTGCCCTCACCTAGGGTACATGGTTATTTTTACATGTGTACTTTAGTGCCATGTGTATTGCCTGTATGCTTATTTTTTTATTCCTATCTGTGTCCATGCGTAGGAGACTGTTTTCCTAGTATAGGTTATGCTAGTGTGTGTTCATGGTTCCCTGCGTGATATATGCCTAAGGTGTTTAGGATTGCGTAGGGTGTACTTACCTTTTACCAGTGGTTACTGGTTGTGCGCTACATTTATTATTTGTTCTACATGTCTACATTTACAATTGGTGATTTGTGCTAATTCTGACAGTGGTCCATGTGGCCCTGTCTTGTGTAAATAGTCCCCTGTAAATTCCGCCCAGTGCCAGTGGCACAGTGTAAATTGTGTGAATATTATCTAATGTGTTTATTATAATACAAAGGCTATTTTTATATATAACCTTGTGTGGAGTTTCTTTTGTGATGGGCCTTGGGTGTTGTTGCTGGGTGCGCGCGCAAACGCTTTACACATTGCCTCCGGGATAAGCCTGACTGCTCGTGCCAAGTGTTGTATCCAAATAATTATTCCAAGGGCCACACTTACCACTGGCCCGCAATATTAAGTCAAATAAGGAGCAGTTGGCAACGTGGAAGGTTCAAGCGTTTATTGGCCACCACAGAACTCTATATAGAGGAGCCTCGTCGATCCTCACCCATCAGGTGCGCCGAGGAAGACTGCTGGCTCCTTGACAGTAACACACTTTTATACATTATCAGTTCAGCATACAAAATCTTATACGTGGAAAAGTACCAGTTAGTCCTGGCGCTCCTAATGAGCTCATGCCTATATCCAGTTTCGGTTACACATACAAAGGGGTTACTATCTTTACAGAGAAGGTCGACGGGGTGACTCCCTTCTCGTCCCAGGTCTAGAGGAATGTGCTTGATACTCCCTTTTAGCAGATGTGACCTTGCTTCTCAGCAATTCAGCCAGTCTCCTAACAAATGTACGAAAGGGGAAGCAGATGGTGGGCGGAAGAGACCATGTGATTCCTAAACGAGAGAGTCATAATCCAAAATGGAGGCTGTTCTGTTCTCGGCCCTTTCTGTCATATTAAGCATAACGGGAATTTCGGACCCTTGAATACACTATAACTAATCATACTATCATTAGATATCCTGCGCTAATCATGCCATATCGACTTGAACACCTCAGAACGGCCCTTTTAGCGCAGCATAGCTAATGACGGAGTCAATCTTCAAAAATACCCTCATCGATCTGCATTAATTCATGCATCTCCTTCTGAGCCCGCTGGGTATCTATCCTGGTTCGGTTGGGCTTGGGTCTAGGGATGGATCGGCGAACCTGAGCAGCACAATATGCACAGCAGGCGGGCCCGCACTGGAGACAAAGGCAGCAGGTGAAAATGAACCTTACTACTCCCAAAAGAATCATGAATAATTTCCATCCCCAGGTAGTCACTACATCCCAAAACCACCCGGACAGGGACCAAGTACCAGTTTCGGTGTGAATTTCAGAAGCTAGCCGATGCAGTTTCTGGATGGCTAAATGGACGGAAGGGGCGGAGTCAGGTATATATACACAACAGGAACTGCCGATGACTCTACAAGCTCCTCCACGATCGGCCAGGATGACATCTAAAACAAGACGATTTTGGAGGGTCACAAGCCGGGTCGCCTGGAGCTCCACCGTGATATTAGTCAATATCCCTGCAGTAGTATTAACCACCCCTTCCACTACTCTGGATAGCCTCCGAATTTCTTTACTAGTGAGGATGGGCCCCCATATGGGCAATACCCCTTTCATAATATCAACAAAGTGTTGAGCCGGAGTGTCAGTCTGGTCAGTGGCATCATTACTAGTGGCTCTAGCTCCCAGACTCCGCCGACTTAAGGAATGGGACCTATGATAATCAGAAGGGGCTATGTAAACCGGTGGGTAAAGGAAGGATAAGTAACATCTACCTGCCCATCCTCTGGGTAGCCAAGTGTATGCGTTTTCACCGCACACAAAATAAACATTGGGAGGGGTGAGTGTTGGGGGACTGCTAAACGTCTGTAGTCTATAAGTGTAATTGCATCTGCTATAACCTACAGATAAATGTCCGGTACCCTGCACGCAGAAGGAGGAGGATGTATTCAGCACCGGGACCGGAATGATCTTGTCATCTGAAACATTTCGCTCCTGAAAATATCTGAAATACTCAGTAAAGTTAAAAGTCACGAAATCCAATACCTCATCCCTCAACCAGGTGTCATTTTCATGATCAGTGTACACGTTCATGCAGGCAGTAGGATCAAGGGTACCATCAGTTCCCTCAGCATTAGGAGTAAAACCCTGGTGTTTCTCTATATAGGCTAGAATTAAAGCATAATCCTTCTCTGAGAACCGACGTTCATCTATAGTGTAGTGTCCATACAGCATGGATAACATTTTGAACCAGGCTTCGCAACTACCTAAATAAGATAATGGCATTGATATAAACAAATCTTGCTTATGCATCACTGACGGGAGGAGACCACAGACCCAACAATCAGTAACATTTGTGGAACTGTGAGTCTGGTGCAGCATCTCAATGAAGGCATTATGTACATACGTCTGTCGGTGCCTTTCC
This sequence comes from Triturus cristatus, assembly GCF_964204655.1. Classification (NCBI taxonomy): domain Eukaryota; kingdom Metazoa; phylum Chordata; class Amphibia; order Caudata; family Salamandridae; genus Triturus; species Triturus cristatus. The sequence continues at coordinate 1,264,669,081 of NC_140579.1, read as the reverse complement.
TTATGAGGGGCAAAGGTCTGGAAATGATGCTCCTTAGGAGCAGGAGTAGACACTATCAAGGTGTGTACAGGATGGCGGAACTCTAGATATATAAACAGTCCCAAGCACAATACAAATGATACAATCAATATAGAAATGAAAACAATTTTAACACGCAAACTCCATGAGGAGAACATGGGCAGATGCGGGGGAATGGTACGGGGTACTATGGGACGCCCTTCTTCAGGGACAAAACAAGCAAAAGGGTACATTTCTCACTAAAAGTCCAATATAATCTCGGGAAAAAGGGGTCTATAAGCAGTCCGACCTGCCGGAGGGTGCTTCTTTCCTGTGTCCGTATAGAGCCTCACAGGCAGACTCCTATTGTTCAGAAAAACAAAAAGTAAAAAAAATAAAAACTTCTCGTGTGAGGGTCACACTTGACGCGACCCGTGCCGAAAGGGAACTCCACCTGGGCCCCACCAACTGATCTATGTCTCTATCTTCATTCTGAACAGAGCTTCACTTAAAGTTCCATGCTCTCAACGAGTTCAGTCCAGTGTTCCAACAATCCTCAGGTCTTTTGCTGGAGCCTCCAACTTCACTCACCGACGCTAGACCGGGGATTCTTTATTTCCGGGGCCGCAGGTGATATCGGTCCCGACCAGGGGTTTCAGGATTAACAAATAAAGTAGGCACAGTGGGGTCAGACAAGGAGCCGAGCTCCCGACCAGATACTTTGCTTTGGGCAATTGAGTGGCCACAAAGAGGAGATTCCAAACTCACAGCACTCTCCCCTCGCCCGTCAACCTCTTTGCGGGTGTCCAGGGAAAGTAGCTCTTCAGTACTGGGCTCGCCTTGAGATGGCAGGCCTTCCTCCTGGTCGAGCTGCTCCCTTGGCAATGGGAGGGGAACTCGCTTAAGATGGGAGATGTGGATCCAGTGCTGCTTCCCTTCGACTTTCACCGCCGTTCGCGTAGCCAGGAGCACCTGGTACGGCTGGGACCAGCGCGGATCCAAACTCGACTTCCGTTGGTAGTTCCGGATCAAGGCCCACTGTCCAGGTTCTACGCTGTGTCCAGGACCCTCCGGCAGGGGCTGCAGTACGGCAGATATCTGTTGATGAATGAAACGAAGATCTTTAGTCAAAGCATACAGATAGTCGGTCAACATAGGATAGTCAATGTCCCTGAAAGATTTGGGCCGGGGCACTCCCCACACGTTGGCAGGTCTGCCAAAAATTACTTCATAAGGGGAGATACCGCTCCGTGAATGAGGGGTAGTTCTTACAGACAACAGGGCCAGGGGCAGGAGATCAGGTCATTTTAATCCTGTCGTGTCCTGAAGTTTAGCCAGTTTCAACTTCAGAATCCCATTATATTTCTCAACCAGGCCCGCTGACTGAGGATGTCGGGCTGCGTGGAACTTCTGTTGGATAGACAGACCTTTGCATACATACTTAACTAAATTAGCATTAAAGTGTGTCCCATTGTCATTCCAAATCACCCGTGGCAACCCGTATCGAGGGAAAAACTCTTTTACCAGAGCTTTTGCAGTTGCCAGGGCGGTATTTTCTTTTGTGGGATACGCCTCCACCCATTTACTGAAAGTACAAATCACCACTAGCACGTATTTCAGATTATTAACTCGCTCCAGCTGTATGTAATCCATTTGGAGTACTTCAAAAGGCAGAGTGGGTGGCGCAAAATTACCCGTTAGGACGGGAATACTACCCCCGGGATTATGTTGGAGACAAATTATGCAATGCTGGACCAAGCTCCTAGCTGTCTTGTGAATATTAAAACTATACCAGACAGGATCCATTGTTGCACAGATGCCCTGAACTCCTACATGCGAAGGTCCGTGTGCCATGGATACTACCGCATTTACAAATGCGTTTGGCAGCAACCATCTACACTTTTCTGATAAGTCAGTCCAACACCCATTCTCATCAAGCCTCCCCACCTGTTCTTGCCAATATTTCAGCTCTTCCGGGGTCACTTCCTTTTGTAGCTCTTTCACACTATCTATGGTGTTGTTAAAAACCCCTGCTTCTATCATTCTTGTTACTACAAACATGGAAGTGGTGTCAGACTGGGCTGTTTCCTTGGCGATTCTATCCGCAAAGGAATTTCCCCTCCCCACATCATCAACTATAGCCTTGTGTGCGCTGCATTTAACTATGGCCAAGGTCTTAGGCAATGTTAATGCGGCTAGTAATCGTTCAACTAATGGTCCATTCTTTATTTTCTCGCCATGAGATGTCAAGAATCCTCTTTCCGCCCATAACCTCCCGAAGCTATGTGCTACACCGAACGTGTACTGGCTGTCGGTGTAGACATTTAGCCTCAAGCCTTTCCCCAACTCACAGGCCCTGAATAATGCAACCAATTCGGCCGCCTGGGCCGACCGGTATGGTATCTTTGCTGCCTCAACTACCGTTTGCAGGGTAGTGATCGCATAAGCCGCAGCTGTCGTACCATCAGGTAATTTGAAACATGACCCATCAACGTACAATTCTCCTTGGGCATCAGATAATGGGGTGTCAGTTAGATCGATCCGGCCCTTTGTTTCTTCTTCAGTTCGAAAGATACAGTCATGTATGTCTTGTTCACCGTCTCCCAAAGGGAGGGGTAACAACGTTGCAGGGTTCAAATTAACACATCTTTTGATCGTTATATGAGGTGCAAACAGGGTCAATTCGTACCCTGTGAGACGCGCACTAGTTAAGTGCTGCGTCTGTGTCCTGTTCAATAATACGTCCACAGCATGAGGCACCATCACTGTCAGATCCGTATTCAGGACTAGCCCTTCCGATTGTCTGATTGCTATTGCCACTGCCGCTGTAGCCCTCAGACAACTGGGAAGTGCTCTGGCGACATTATCCAAAACCGCCGAGAAATATGCACAAGGCCTTTGCTTACCACCAAAGTCCTGTGTCAACACTGAAAGAGAACAACCGTCCACCTCATGCACGTAGAGCACAAAAGGCTTCCGGTAATCGGGGGTGCCAAGCACAGGAGCAGAGCAAAGAGCAGTTTTCAGAGCGGCAAAAGCGGCCTGGCATTCAACAGTCCAAGGTAAAGGTTCATGCACATCCTTCGTTGTTAAATACAGGAAAGGTTTAGTCAAGAGGGAATAGTTAGCAATCCATTGGCGACAGTAGGAAGTTATACCAAGCAAAGCGCGGACATCACGTTGCGTGCGAGGGACAGGCATGTTGGTTATGGTTGCAATACGTTCAGAAGTCAACCGTCTTCCCTCCTTCGACAGGAGATGACCGAGATAGGTCACCTCCGGTCGACAATATTGAAATTTAGAAAGCGACACCTTGTTACCATGAGTAGCCAAATGCTGTAGTAGGGCAACCGTGGCATCGCGGCAGCCATGTTCTGTATCAGAGGCCACAAGGAGGTCATCGACATACTGCAATAGTACATTACCTGACGGCAATTGCAAAGTATCCAAGACTCTTTTTAGTGCTTGACTGTAGATACTAGGGCTTTCGGTATACCCCTGGGGGGCGCGACAAAACCTGAAGCTGCGGCCTCCTAATGAGAAACCAAAAAAATGTCTACTATCTGGATGAATGGGAATACTAAAGAAAGCATTCTTCAAATCAATCACCGAGAAAAAAGTTGCTGTGGGAGGAATCATGGTTAAAATGGAATTAATATCTGGTACCACAGGATATTGGGGCACCACAATTTTGTTAATCTCTCACAAATCAATCACAAATCGATAGGTATCAGCATAATCAGGGGACTGTGGTGCGGGGGCTCGTTTAAGAATCGGAAGAATAGGGCTGTTACAGATATTGGAAGCCGTTTCCTCCACTACCCCCGTCTTAATCAAATCAGAAATAATGGCCAGTAAAGCGCGTTCTCCCTCGGGGGCTATTTTGTACTGTGGGATCCTCGGCAATTTGGCATTCTGTTTCAGAGTGATAGACACCGGGGGAATTTGTAAGAACCCCACATCAGTGTCTCCCAGAGCCCAAAGATCCCTCGGGAGATTTGCAAGCTCAGGGGGTAGGGAGTCCGTTTTTGAAAAACATTGAATGGAGGGGATAGAGGTATTCCTAATGGTCAGGTAAACTCCATCGGGGGAGCAATAGATACGGGCATGCAGTCTTTTTAATATATCCATACCTAGAAGATTTTCCCCACACTGGGAGGTGAGGAGGAAAGGCGAATCTATCGTTACTGGTCCCAGAGTAAGGGAAAGTGGCTTAGAAATGGGGCTTACCACCGGAGTTCCAGAGAACCCCACGGACACATTATTCTGGCCAGACAGAGCGGCCCCCGGGACCAGGGCGCGTGAAACAGAACTGTTCATAGCCCCTGTGTCAACTAAAAACTTACCTGATGCATCCAGTAATTGTGCATGGACATAAGGTCCAGCTTGATCTATCGGGATTGACACATGCCCCTTACTCTGTCTTTGGCTGTCCTATGCTTGAGAATATCCGGAGCCTTCGTCCGTCACACATCCTTCATTATAGTATTGTTTACCTTGGTTTTGATCAAAATAATTCTGACTATTCTCACCTCGGGCTGACTGTTCCTGTCTCGTGTATCCACCTCGGTGCCCATTCATCCTTCCCCGTCCATGACCCCTTGAAGCACTATTCTGCTCATACAACAACGGGCACTGGGCTCGCCAATGCCCCTCCTCCTTACAGAAGGCACATTGATTTATGCCTAAATCTGTTCGTCCAACCATTTGCGTGGGTCCCGCCCCTTTCAGAACAAAATTCTGCAACCCTCTTCCTCTTCCTCTACCCCTCTCTACTTGCTGCAGTAACACTCGTGTTTTCAAGTCTTTCGACTTCTTTTCTGTCTTATCCTTGCTCTCATTTTCCCGATGCTCATAATACTGGGCCATGCTTAATATTGTGGAAGGCGTGGTGGTCGTCCAGGTGCTCTCAGCGGCCTGTAACCGGGCCGATACCTCAGGTAGCAGATTTGTCACGAATCTATTAACAAATAAACGCACACCCCCTTCCGTGGCCAGGTCCTGTCCGCTGAAATCAATGAATACCCCCTCAAACCTCGTGAAAAAATCGGATACACTTTCATCCTTCTTTTGCTTACAAGCCGTCAGTTTATCCCAATCTACTTTCCGGGGTGGGATCAATGAATGCATATAGGTTATTATTTTCTCAGGCAAGGTCAGTATCTCAGATCGGGGCTTGTTCCCCGGCTTACGATCTCTATCCCAGTCTCTCAGTTGGTCCCATGTCCCACCAAATTCCGTAACATGGTCCTGGTCATGTACCTGGCGCCAAATATCCACCGGTAGCAATAAAGCAAAGAATAATTCAATATCTGCCAGCGTCATCACTGCTGATGAGGCGGCCTCGGTCAGTTCTTTGTAATATGCAGTGGGGTTCTTTCTAGGATCTGGCAACTGGCTTTTTAGGGACAATACCTCACTACGTTTCCAGGGGGTATAGACCCATTGTTCCTGGAACCGGGCGTCCACTCTCGGACGGGTGACGACACCAAGGGCATCCACCACTTCGGTAACCTCAGGATGGTAGATAGGGTGTACTTCTCGCATAGGGAACTGGGAGAGTCCGTCGGGAATGGCAGGCTGCAAACGAGTTCTATAAGAAACCAAAGTCTGCACCTTCCCATACACTTCTTCCGGCGTCAATTGAGATTTGTGAATCTGATCATGGATATCATACAATATAGCCGGAGCTCTCCCTCCTTGGTGTACCTTTTCCCATAAAGAAATAAGACGGTTGGCCATATGTTCCAGGGCATGCTGCTGCATTACCGGTTCATAGTCTCTCATAGTATTCCAAATATCGGAAAGAGTATATATAGAATGCCGCATCCATTGGGACGCTTGTGTGGCAATAGTTTCCCTTTCTTCCGTCCCCAAGGCAGAACGAGTGAACAACCTCCTACCCTCCGTTAGACTGGCCGGATGTATTGGTGTAGTTACAGCTGTTACCGGCGTCGTACTGGCGGAGGAGGAGGGCAGAACAGAAGGGGAAGACATTGACCCCGGCGACAGCTGAGGGGTCCCAGCTGCAGCTGCCGTCAATAAATTAGGTAGAATGGCCATAACTTCAGACACTGATGTCGACAATCGGGAGAGGTCCGACAGGGATGGGGAAATAGGAGTGGCCGGGGGAGCCGAAGCCGAGGCCCCCAGAGACATATTCGGGACCGGGGCCGAGGCCCCTGTCACCTCCGGATACACTCTCTGCGGTACATAAGGGGGCGGTGGCCTGGTGTCTAACAAATCCTCTATTTCATCTTCCGCATTCGGGCGGGTCACATAGCTCTTATCAACTTTTAATCTAAATTCGCGATTCATGCAATCCAATCCTTTTTCTACTCTGTCTCGATCATAGGCCATAGCCTTCTGAGTTATATTCTGGCCTGCCTTGGCTCTAGCTACTTTCTCTTCCCTCATTCGCCGTTGTTTGGCCTCCTTCTGCCATGCAATCAAAGCGTCGAACATGGCCTGCCTACTTCGCCTGGAAAACAGTTGTTCCTGTAGGAACGCAATTTTCTTCTCATCAAATGAACCCGTCTTAGGCCATCGTAACTCCTCATTACCCTTAGTGTACTTATGCCACAGAGTGCAGAACAATAAGGGAGAGATCCCATGTTTGACATACATAAAATGGCTAGGACTGCCGTCCGGCGGGGCGGGTTGGCTCTCAGCTAATCTGGAGTCACTTGTTCGGCAGCAGCAGCCAAAACAATTCAGTTTGCTAAAACAAGACATTTTGGTTAGTTTTCAGACACGTACACACAAACAACAATCAACATAAATCATACACAACATACAATCGGTATCGAAGAACCAAGCCCGTCGACTCTGGTTCACAGTTCAGACACCAAACTGCACGCGGGATTCCCGCCACCCTTCTGGCTCACCGCTAAGACCAGCCCCCAACGAGGACTAGCCCCGCCAGGAGTATGCCTTGTGGTTACCCAGTCTAGGTCGCAGGTCTTTCCACGTGCAATCCGTCTATATTCCTTCGGCGCGCCGTTTTAGTCAAAATCAATCAAAAGGTACGTACTTCGAATCAAAACACTGTAATGCTAAACCGATCGAGCAAGGCACCACTCTCCGGTGCGCGCCTTCAAATCAATGCACCGCTGTCCAGCGCGAGCTTCAAACAAATGCAGCCAGTGTTCAAATCAAAAATGCATCGTTCGCAACGAATGCTCTCAAATCAATCAAATAGCGCACCGTCTCCGACGCGTGCTTCAACAAAATAATGCACCGTTTACAACGCGTGCTTCAAATCAAATCAATCTATACTCACCGGGTGCACCCAGATACGAATGTTCATTCTCCGCTGCCAACTTCTCCCGACCAAATCAATCCATTTCTGGGTTAAGCCCGTAGGACCCCGGTGAAGGGTGACTAGCAGCAGGGGACGTCCCAAAAAGCTGCGCAGAGTGGAAGAAATCCTCAAGCTCCTCTCCTGCCAACCGGTCAGGAGGCCCCCAATCCCACCACCCAAATACGGGGGGGGAGACCCTGTCACGGGGTCCCTTCGTGGTCGCCAACTGTTGTATCCAAATAATTATTCCAAGGGCCACACTTACCACTGGCCCGCAATATTAAGTCAAATAAGGAGCAGTTGGCAACGTGGAAGGTTCAAGCGTTTATTGGCCACCACAGAACTCTATATAGAGGAGCCTCGTCGATCCTCACCCATCAGGTGCGCCGAGGAAGACTGCTGGCTCCTTGACAGTAACACACTTTTATACAATATCAGTTCAGCATACAAAACCTTATACGTGCAAAAGTACCAGTTAGTCCTGGCGCTCCTAATGAGCTCATGCCTATATCCAGTTTCGGTTACACATACAAAGGGGTTACTATCTTTACAGAGAAGGTCGACGGGGTGACTCCCTTCTCGTCCCAGGTCTAGAGGAATGTGCTTGATACTCCCTTTTAGCAGATGTGACCTTGCTTCTCAGCAATTCAGCCTGTCTCCTAACAAATGTACGAAAGGGGAAGCAGATGGTGGGCGGAAGAGACCATGTGATTCCTAAACGAGAGAGTCATAATCCAAAATGGAGGCTGTTCTGTTCTCGGCCCTTTCTGTCGTATTAAGCATAACGGGAATTTCGGACCCTTGAATACACTATAACTAATCATACTATCATTAGATATCCTGCGCTAATCATGCCATATCAACTTGAACACCTCACAAGCTACCAAGGGGGTGTGCAGGGGTTGTCTTTGGCGTGTAACTTCTTTGCCCTGACTAGAGTGGTGGTTTCTGCCTGGCTTTGGCGCAAGCCCTAGCCAGGCAGAAATCCAATTTCTAACAACAACCCCTAGCACGACCCCCTACACTGCCCAAACACCACTGCACTTCCCTAAACCCTAAAACACCACCCACATCACCACCCCCTATAGTCCCCGAACACCACAGCACTACCCTAAACCCTAAAACACCAGCTTCCGCACGACCCCCTACACTGCCCTAACACAACTGCACTACCCTAAACCCTAAAAACACCAGCCCCAGCACGACCCCCTACACAGCCCGAACACCACTGCACTGCCCTAAGCACTAAAACACCAGGCCCAGCACGACACCCTACACTGCTCGAACACCACTGCACTGCCCTAAACCCTAAAACACCAGCCCAAGCACGACCCCTCACAATGACCGAACACCAATGCACTGCCGTAAACCCTGAAACACCACCCCCAGCAAGACCCCCTACCCTGCCCGAACACCACTGTACTGCCCTAAACCCTGAAACACCACCCTCAATAAGATCCCCTCCACTGCCAGAACACCTCTGCCCTAAACCCTGAATCACCACCCCCAGCAAGACCCCCTACACTGCCCGAACACCACTGCCCTGCACTAAACCCTAAAACACCTCCCCCAGCATGACCCCCTACACTGCTCGAACACCACTGCACTGCCCTAAACAATAAAACAACACCCCCAGCATGACCCCCTACACAACCGAACACCAATGCACTGCCCTAAACCCTGAAACACCAGCACAACCCCCTACACTGCCTGAACACCACAGCTCTGCCCTAAACCCTGAAACACCACCCCAGCAAGACCTAAACCCTGAAACACCACCCCCAGCAAGACCCCCTACACTACCCGAACACCACTGCACCGCCCTAAACCCTGAACCACTACCCCAGCACGACCCACTACACTCCCCGAACACCAATGCACTGCCCTAAACCCTAAAACACAAGCCCCAGCACGACCCCCTAAATTGCCCTAACACAACTGCACCACCCTAAACCCTGAAACACCACCACCAGCACAACCGCCTACACTGCCAGAACACCACTGCACTGCCCTAAACCCTGAAACACCACCCCCAGCACGACCCCTACACTGCCAGAACACCACTGCACTGCCCTAAACCCTGAAACACCACCCCCACCACGACCCCCTACACTACCAGAACACCACTGCTCTGCCCTAAACCCTAAAACACCACACCAGCAAGACCCCCTACACTACCTGAACACCACTGCACTGCCCTAAACCCTAAAACACCACCACAGCAAGACCCCTACACTACCCGAACACTACTGCAACGCCCTAAACCCTGAAACACCACCCCCAGCACGACCCCTACACTCCCCGAACACCACTGCACCGCCCTAAACCGTGAAGCACCACCCCCAGCAAGACCCCCTACAATACCCGAACACCACTGCACCGCCCTAATCCCTGAAACTCCACCCCCAGCTCGACCCCCTACACTACCCGAACACCACTGCACCGCCCTAAACCCTGAAACACAAGCCCCAGCATGACCCCCTAAACTGCCGAACACCACTGCACCGCCCTAAACCCTGAAACACCACCCCCAGCACAACCCCCCACACTGCCCGAACACCACCTCACTGCCCTAAACCCTGAAACACCACTCCCCTGCACGACCCCCTACACTGCCCGACCACCACTGCAATGCCCTAAACTCTGAAACATCACCCCCAGAAAGACTCCCTACACGGCCCGAACAACACTGCCCTAAACCCTGAAACACCACCCCCAGCAAGACCCGCTACACTGCCCGAACACCACTGCCCTAAACCCTGAACCACCACCCCAAGCACGACCCCCTACACTGCCTGAACACCACTGCACTGCCCTAAACCCTGAAACAGCACCCCCAGCACGACCCTCTACACTGCTCGAACGCCACTGCACTGCCCTAAACCCTGAAACACCAACCCCATCACGACCCACTACACTGCTCGAACACCACTGCACTGCCCTAAACCCTGAAACACCACCCCTACCACGACCCCCTACACTACCAGAACACCACTGCTCTGCCCTAAACCCTAAATCACCACACCAGCACGACCCCCTACACTACCCGAACACCACTGCACTGCCCTAAACCCTAAAACACCACCTCAGCAAGACCCCTACACTACCCGAACACCACTGCACCGCCCTAAACCCTGAAACACCACCCCCAGCACGACCCCCTACACTCCCCGAACACCACTGCACCGCCCTAAACTGTGAAGCACCACCCCCAGCAAGACCCCCTACAATACCCGAACACCACTGCACTGCCCTTATCCCTGAAACTCCACCCCCAGCTCGACCCCCTACACTACCCGAACACCACTGCACTGCCCTAAACCCTGAAACACAAGCCCCAGCATGACCCCCTACACTGCCGAACACCACTGCACCGCCCTAAACCCTGAAACACCACCCCCAGCACGACCCCCCACACTGCCCGAACACCACCTCACTGCCCTAAACCTGAAACACCATGCCCCCTGCACGACCCCCTACACTGCCCGAACACCACTGCACTGCCCTAAACTCTGAAACACCACCCCCAGAAAGACTCCCTACACGGCCCGAACAACACTGCCCTAAACCCTGAAACACCACCCCCAGCAAGACCCGCTACACTGCCCGAACACCACTGCCCTAAACCCTGAAACACCACCCCAAGCACGACCCCTACACTGCCTGAACACCACTGCACTGCCCTAAACCCTGAAACATCACCACCAGCACGACCCTCTACAGTGCTCGGAAACCACTGCACTGCCCTAAACCCTGAAACACCACCCCCATCACGACCCCTACACTGCTCGAACACCACTGCACTGCCCTAAACCCTGAAACACCACCCCCACCGCGACCCCCTACACTACCAGAACACCACTGCTCTGCCCTAAACCCTAAAACACCACACCAGCACGACCCCCTACACTACCCGAACACCACTGCACTGCCCTAAACCCTAAAACACCACCTCAGCAAGACCCCTACACTACCCGAACACCACTGCACCGCCCTAAACCCTGAAACACCACCCCCAGCACGACCCCCTACACTCCCCGAACACCACTGCACCTCTAAACCGTGAAGCACCACCCCCAGAAAGACCCCCTACAATACCCGAACACCACTGCACCGCCCTAATCCCTGAAACTCCACCCCCAGCTCGACCCTCTACTCTACCCGAACACCACTGCACCGCCCTAAACCTTGAAACACACGCCCCAGCATGACCCCCTACACTGCCGAACACCACTGCACCGCCCTAAACCCTGAAACACCACCCCCAGCACGACCCCCCACACTGCCCGAACACTACCTCACTGCCCTAAACCCTGAAACATCACCCCCTGCACGACCCCCTACACTGCCCGAACACCACTGCACTGCCCTAAACTCTGAAACACCACCCCCAGAAAGACTCCCTACACGGCCCAAACAACACTGCCCTAAACCCTGAAACACCACTCCCAGCAAGACCCGCTACACTGCGCAAACACCACTGCCCTAAACCCTGAAACAGCACCCCAAGCACGACCCCCTACACTGCCTGAACACCACTGCACTGCCCTAAACCCTGAAACATCACCCCCAGCACGACCCTCTACACTGCTCGAACACCACTGCACTGCCCTAAACCCTGAAACACCATCCCCATCATGACCCCCTACACTGCTCGAACACCACTGCAATGCCCTAAACCCTGAAACGCCAACCACAGCATGACGCCCTACATTGCCCGAAAACCAGCGCACTGCCCTAAACCCTGAAAAACCACCCAAAGCACGACCACCCCACACTGCCGAATACCACTGCACTGCCATAAACCATGAAACACCACCCCTGCATGACCCGCTACACTGCCCGAACACCACTGCACTGCCCTAAACCATGAAACACCACCCCTGCACGACCCCCTACACTGCCCGAACACCACCGCACTGACCTAAACCCTGAAGCACCATCCCCAGCAAGATCCCCTACACTGCTCGAACACCACCGCACTGCCCTAAACCCTGAAACACCACCCCCAGCAAGACCTCCTACACTGCCCGAACACCACTTCTCTAAATCCTGAAACATCACCCCCAGCAAGACCCCCTACACTGCCCGAACACTACCGTACTGCCCTAAACCCTGAAACACCACCCCCAGCAAGACCCCCAACACTGCCCAAACACCACTGCACTGCCCTAAACCTTGAAACACCACCCCCTGCATGACCCCCTACACTGCCCGAACACCACTGCACTGCCCTAAACCCTAAAACACCACCCCGCACATCCCCCTACATTGCCTGAACACCACTGCACTGCCCTAAACCCTGAAACACCAGCCCCAGCATGACCACCTACACTGCCCAAACACCACTACACTGCCCTAAACCCTGAAACACCAGCCCCAGCACGACCCCCTACACTGCCCGAACACCCCTGCACTGCCCTAAACCCTGAAACACCAGCCCCAGCACAACCCCCTAAACTGCCCGAACACCACTGTAATGCCCTAAACCCTGAAACGCCACCCACAGCACGATCCCCTACGCTGCCCGAACACCACTGCACCGCACTGCCCTAAACCCTGAAACACCAACTACAGCAAGACCCCCTACACTGCCCGAAAACCACTGCACTGCACTAAATCCTGGAAAACCACCCTCAGCACGACCCACTACACTCCCCGAACACCACCGCAATGCCCTAAACCCTAAAAAACCACCCCCAGCACGAACCCCTACACTGCCTGAAAACCACCGCACTGCCCTAAACCATGAAACACCAACCCTGCACGACCCCCTACACTGCCCGAACACCACTGCACTGCCCTAAACCCTGAAACACCACCCCCAGCAAGACCCCCTACACTGCCCGAACACCACCGCACTGCCCTAAACCCTGAAACACCACCCTCAGAAAGACCCCCTACACTGCCCGAACACCACTGCTCTGTCCTAAACCTTGAAACACCACCCCCTGCATGACCCCCTACACTGCCCGAACACCACTGCACTGCCCTAAACCCTGAATCACCAGCCCCAGCACGACCCCCTACACTACCCAAACACCACTGCCCTGCCCTAAACCCTGAAACACCAGCCCCAGCATGACCCCCTACACTGACCGAACACCACTGCACTGCCCTAAATCCTGAAACACCACCCCCCAAACGACCCCCTACACTGTCCGAACACCACTGCACTGCCCTAAACCCTGAAACAGCACCCCCTGCAAGACCCCCTACTCTACCCGAATACCACTGCTCTGCCCTAAACCCTAAAACACCACCCCCACACATCCCCCTACACTGCCCTGCCCTAAACCCTGAAACACCAGCCCCAGCACCACCCCCTACACTGCCCGAACACCAATGCACTGCCCTAAACCCTGAAACACCACCCCCCGCACTACGCCCTACCCTGTCCTAACACCAATGCACTGCCATAAACCCTGAAACACCACCCCCCAGCACGACCCCTTACACTGCCCAAACACCACTGCACTGCCCTAAACCCTCAAACACAACCCCAGCACGACGCCCTACACTGCCCGAACACCACTGCACTGCCCTAAACCCTGAAACACCACACCCCACACTACGCCCTACACTGCCCTAACACCAATGCGCTGCCATAAACCCTGAAACACCACCCCGCAGCACATCCCCTACACTGCCCGAACACCACTGCACTGCCCTAAACCCTGAAACACCAGCCCCAGCACAACCTCCTACACTGCCTGAACACCACTGCAATGCCCTAAATCCTGAAACGCCACCCACAGCACGATCCCATACACTGCCTGAACACCAACGCACTGTCCTAAACCCTGAAACACCAACCACAGTATGACTACCTACACTGCCCGAAAACCACTTTACTGCCCTAAACCCTGGAAAACCACCCCCAACACAACCCACTACACTGCCCAAACACCACCGCACTGCCCTAAACCCTGAAACACCAGCCCCAACATGACCCCCAACACTGCCCGAACACCACTGCACTGCCCTAAACCCTGAAACACCAGCCCCAGCACAACCTCCTACACTGCCTGAACACCACTGCAATGCCCTAAATCCTGAAACACCAACCACAGCATGACCCCCTACACTGCCCGAACACCACTGCACTGCCCTAAACCCTGAAACACCAGCCCCAGCATGACCCCTTACACTGCCCGAACACCACTGCACTGCCCTAAACCCTGAAACACCACCCCAGCACAATGCCCTACACTGCGCGAACACCACTGCACTGCCCTAAACCCTGAAACACCACCCCCACACTATGCCCTACACTGCCCTAACACCAATGCACTGCCATAAACCCTGAAACACCACCCCCCAGCACAACCCCCTATACTGACCGAACACCACTGCACTGCCCTAAACCCTGAAACAGCAGCCCCAGCATGACACCTTAGACTGCCCGAACACCACTGCACTGCCCTAAACCCTGAAACACCACCCCAGCACAACACCCTACTCTGCCCGAACACCACTGCACTGCCCTAAACCCTGAAACACCACCCCTGCACTACGCCCTACACTGCCCTAACACCAACGCACTGCCATAAACCCTGAAACACCACCCCCCAGCACAACCCCCTACACTGACGAACACCACTGCACTGCCCTAAACCCTGAAACACCACCCCCACATGACCCCTACACTGCCCGAACACCACTGCACTGCCTTAAACCCTGAAACACCACCCCCTAGTAAGACCCACTACACTGCCTGGACACCACTGCACTGCCCTAAACCCTGAAACCCCTCCCCTGCATGACCCTCTACACTGCGCGAAGACCACTGCACTACCCTAAACCCTGAAACACCACCCCCAGCACGACCCCTACACTACCCAAAGACCACTGCACTACCCTAAACCCTAAAACACCACCCCCGCACGACCCCCTACATTACCCAAAGACCACTGCACTATCCTAAACCCTAAAAGACCACCCCCAGCATGACCCCCTACACTACCCAAAGACCACTGCACTACCCTAAACCCTAAAACATCAAACCCAGCACGACCCCCTACACTAACCAAAGACCACTGCACTACCCTAAACCCCGAAACAGTACTCCCAGCACGACCCCCTACACTACCCAAACACCACTGCACTACCATAAACCCTAAAACACTACCCCCACACAACCCCCTACACTACACAAACACCACTGCTCTACCCTAAACCCTAAAACACTACCCCCAGCACGACTGTTAGACCTGGCACCTTGGCGTGAGTCTCCCTTCCACTTTTTTGTCACTGTGCCTCATGTGTTTTTATGGTGTTGGCCGCTCAGAGCACTGTGCCACTGCCAACCAGTGCCATAGTGCAAGTGCTCCCTAGGTAAAATGTATATGTTGGTTGGATTCCATGATTGGCTTATTTGGTTTACTATCAGACCCCAGTAAAGTGCACCAGGAGTGCCAGGGCGTATAAATACAAATGCTGCTCGTGGACTTGCAGCACTGGTTGTGCCACCCACAGAAGCGGCCTGGTAAAATGTGTCTAGGTCTGCCATTGCAGAACCTGCGTGCAGTCTGGTACTGACATGCTGACCGGCAATTGCACCCACTTGCCAGTCCCTAAACCTTCCCTTAACTTCATGATCGTGACCCCTATGGTAGGCCCAAGGGCAGGGTGCCTTGTAGCATAAGGTAGGAAAAGCCCTGATGTGTGTGGCATGTCCTAATAGTGAATTACAGCCCCCGGTGGAGCGTCTGATGGCTCTGCCCTGCACCCTGAAAGAAGCAGCCTGCATCATGTCAACAAAGTGCTCAGAAACTGGACTGAACTAGGCAAAGACCCCCTTGGCTTTAAAGAACAAAAGAAATGGCGTATAAATGTAGGAGCCCTGCTCCTAAGAACTCAGATCCTTTCCTGCCAAGAAGAAACCTCTGTCCGACCTGAAGGAACTGGAAATGCTGCATGGAGGAGTACTGTCCCTGACCTGGGGGATTGGCCTCCAGTGGTTGCCTTGCTGCTGAAGAAGAGGAAGAAAAGACTCAAGGAACTTTTATTTGACTTGTGCTGAGAGATCTCCAAGGGCTTGTGAGTGAGCTTGCCCCCTGATCGAAGTCCCAGGACCAGTGGACTTCACTGCCGTGAGATCGCATTGGAAAACGGACCGTTTTCCCCGCATCTTCGACTCGAACTGCTGCGTGCATCTCGCTGATCGCAGCGTACCCCCTGAAAGCTGGTATCCCGCTGTCCGGCCCAAACAAAGCATCTGAGGCCCCTCTACGAGCCGTAGCTCGCACCGCAAAGGGCGGTATCGTACAGCCTGAGCAATGCGACTAACAGGCCCCTACGAGCCGTAGCTCGCACCGTAACGGAAGGACTGCGAATCGTACTTGCTTCTATCCCCTACGAACCGTACTGCCCAGCGTACGCTCCTTTCCCCTGCTTTGGAAAGGCTGCGGTGCGTACGGTAGTTGCGTACGTCTCCCCTGTATGGAGCGTACTGTTCGCTTGTATCCAGCGCTTCGAGTCAAGATTGCCGATCTCATGGTACGGCACGAACACCGCGACGAACTTTGAACGCACCGTACCTACGCACCGTCCCCTGAAGCCCTGCACGCCCAAGGTCTAACGTACCGTAGTACGCATCGCACCAGGAGGACAACGCACCGTACATGGCGCTTGATGTCAGCGCAGCATCCGTGACGAACTCCCAAGTAAAGGTACTGTGCCTGTTCGCACCGTAGGGTGTACACTTCATCCCGAAGCACCTACAGTGCGTGTGAGACCCGTTCCCAAGCAGTGTTTACCGTGTACGAAGCGTACGGACAGGAACGAAGCGCACAGAACTTTAAAACTACGCTAAAACCAAGAACTCTTTGTTTAATAAGTATTGTGGGCCATTTAAACGTTATCTGGTCTTGTGCTAAGCCTAAACTATATATATATATATATATATATATATATATATATATATATATATATATATATATATATATATATATATATATATAATATTATTTTTCTATATCCCAGTGTGGAGTCTATTTGTGGGGTTGTCACTGAGTTACTGTGTGTGTGTTCACAAATGCTTAACCTAAACGCTCTGAGATAGGCCTTGTCTGCTCGCACCAAGCTACCTAGAGGGTGAGCAGGGGTTATTGTTGGAGTGTACCCCCCTACCCTGACTAGAGGAAAGGTTCCCTGCTTGTCACAAGTACCTACCTGTGCCAACCAGAGAACCCGGATTCTAACATTGGTGGTCAGCGGTGAGGATTACGAATTTGCATTTGTGATACATATACAGTGATTGGTGAACGCCACATAGTGAAGGCAGACCAATAGCGCAACCACTTACTTTTAATTAGCATTTTTTGGGAAATCGCCAGTTGTTAAAGGAATCATGCCTGGTTCAAGTGTTGTGGAAAGGGCAGCATCCCTCATCTCTGAAACTGAAGACGTGGAATGGGAAGAAGAGAGATTAGAGAGCTACACCAAGGCCCAGCTGAAGGGCTTCTGCAGAAAGTTCAAAGTCCCCACTGTTGGATGTAAGCTCAAAGTAGATCTTTGCAAGGCGCAGAGGGCCTGGATGGAGTCAAGAAAATACTCTGATGACATGGAGGAAATTGAGCAGGCAGAGAGCATCGCTAGCTTGGGCAGAGGCCTGTCACCAGAGGAATTGGCCGACAGGAAGGAAACCAGAGCTCATGAGATAGAGATGGCGAAACTAAATGGATAACTGGCAATGGAAAGAAAAAGGCTAGAGATGGAAGAGAGGAGAAGCCAAATGGAGCATGAGATGAAATTGAGGGAGCTGGATTTGAAAGCCCAGGGCTTGGGAAGCACTCCCTCTGGTGGCAGCACACCCCCAGGGCAGGTAGACTCCAGAGTATACATACCCAAAGATGTAGTGAAGGAATTTTTTTAAAATGATGACATAGGCCAGTGGTTCAAAGCCTACGAAGTAGCCATGTCCTCCCACCGGGTCCCTGAGAAGGATTGGGGAGCGGGGTTGTGGGGTCGGTTCTTGAGTGAAGGGCGGGACACACTGCTAGATTTGCCCTCAGATGTGTATAACTCTTACCCCCATATGAAGGATGCTTTGATGGCTAGGTATGGGTTAACTCCTGAAATGTATAGGCAGAGGTTCAGGGGTTGCACTAAGATTCCCAATTGTGCGTATGTGGAGTATGTGACTTTTTTTGCAGAGCACTGGATGGTTGGGTAAAGGGTAGCAAGGTTGATACTTTTCAAGGGCTTCTTGATTTAATGGCATGGGAGCACTTGTCCAGTAATTGTTTTCCTGAGCTACGCCAGCACCTGATTGATAGTAGGCTGACTAACCCTAGAAAGCTTGCTGAGGAGGTGGACCGCTGGGTCAGTACCAGGGTCCACAAGGGTCACGTGGGAGACTCCACCAAAGGTGGGCAGGGTCCCCCGCAGAAGAATGGGGGGGACAAGGGTAAACAGAGGGAGTTCCAGAAGAGGCCCCAAAGTAATCCCCAAGGGAACCAAGGGAAGGGTTCTCAGCCTCCCCCACCCCAGAAACCGACCGGGGCCCCGACAGGTACCCCTGTTCAAAGAGGGCCCCCAAACTGTTACAGATGTGGTGAGCTGGGTCATTTGCCAATGATCCCAAGTGTCGCCAGTTTGGTAAACCAGCACCCACTGGTGCAACCCCCCGGCAGACGGCTAGTGTAGCCCTGGGTGGAGAAATGGGTGTCCAAGGTGGGTGGGGTTCAGTAGAAAGGTCCCTGGTCTCATTAGGAGACCGTGAAGTGGTCCCCAAAACCCAGCTGCCTGAGAACACTAAGAAATACAGGCAGTGGGTGACCATAAATGGCCATAGGGTTGAAGCTCTGAGAGATACAGGAGCCAGTGTGACGGCTGTCAAGAGCCACCTGGTGTCTCAGGAGCAGGTTGTCCCAGGAGCATTCTATCCGGTTGTTGCCGCTGACAACACGGAGAGTCACTGCCCGGTGGCTCAGGTTCCCTTTGAGTGGGGGGGTCTCTGGTACTCTTCAGGTAGCTGTGAGGCCCGCCATGCCTGTAGACTGTCTCTTAGGGAACGATCTGGAGAGCTCACCTTGGGCTAAGGTGGAGCGGAGTGCTCACCTGGAGATGTTGGGTATGCCTGACTGGGCGTGTGTCACCACACGGTCCATGGCAGCCAGTAGGGGTGCTCAAGAGGACCTGGAGCCTGAGAGGGAGGCCCAGGAACCGGCCTTAGGGAGAAGAGGCAGGGGGCGCGGGAAACCAGCCCCCGAAACTCCCACGGTCCAGGAGGAAGCAGACTTTGAGGGGGATGCCCTGGAACCTACAGGGGAACAGATAGCTGAACTGGGGGACCTGCCTGAGCTGACCCATTGGCAGCAAGAAGGAGGACCCTCCAGGGAAGAATTCTGCAGGGAGCAGAAAGAATGCCCTTCTCTCGTGGGTATGCGGCAGCAGGCTGCAGACCAGGCCAACGGTGATCAGTCTGGAACACATTTTATTTACTGGGAGAACGATCTCCTGTATTCTGAGCCTAAGGTTGCTGAGCCTGGGTCAGCCCATGCGCTGGTGGTACCCCAGCGCTTCAGAGCCTTCCTACTGGGGCTGGCTCACGATGTGCCATTGGCAGGACATTTGGGGCAGGACAAGACCTTTGAAAGGCTTGTCACCCACTTCTTTTGGCCCCAAATGCGCAGGAGTTCAGACACTCACTGCAGGACCTGCCAGACTTGCCAGGCAAGTGGAAAGATTGGGAGGAAGCAGGAGGCTCCTCTCCAACCATTCCCTGTGGTCAGTACCCCCTTTGAGCGAGTGGGGATTGACATCGTGGGGCCGCTGGACCTCAGGACAGCCATGGGCAACAGGTTTATCCTGGTCCTGGTGGACCATGCCACCCGGTACCCGGAAGCCATCCCTCTGAGGACAGTGACGCCCCGTGGTGGGACGTGCACTGTAGGGGTGCTCAAGAGGACCTGGAGCCTGAGAGGGAGGCCCAGGAACCGGCCTTAGGGAGAAGAGGCAGGGGGCGCGGAAAACCAGCCCCCGAAACTCCCACGGTCCAGGAGGAAGCAGACTTTGAGGGGGATGCCCTGGAACCTACAGGGGAACAGATAGCTGAATTGGGGGACCTGCCTGAGCTGACCCATTGGCAGCAAGAAGGAGGACCCTCCAGGGAAGAATTCTGCAGGGAGCAGAAAGAATGCCCTTCTCTCGTGGGTATGCGGCAGCAGGCTGCAGACCAGGCCAACGGTGATCAGTCTGGAACACATTTTATTTACTGGGAGAACGATCTCCTGTATTCTGAGCCTAAGGTTGCTGAGCCTGGGTCAGCCCATGCGCTGGTGGTACCCCAGCGCTTCAGAGCCTTCCTACTGGGGCTGGCTCACGATGTGCCATTGGCAGGACATTTGGGGCAGGACAAGACCTTTGAAAGGCTTGTCACCCACTTCTTTTGGCCCCAAATGCGCAGGAGTTCAGACACTCACTGCAGGACCTGCCAGACTTGCCAGGCAAGTGGAAAGATTGGGAGGAAGCAGGAGGCTCCTCTCCAACCATTCCCTGTGGTCAGTACCCCCTTTGAGCGAGTGGGGATTGACGTCGTGGGGCCGCTGGACCTCAGGACAGCCATGGGCAACAGGTTTATCCTGGTCCTGGTGGACCATGCCACCCGGTACCCGGAAGCCATCCCTCTGAGGACAGTGACGCCCCGTGGTGGGACGTGCACTGATGGGAATTTTCTCCCGAGTGGGATTCCCTCTAGAGGTGGTGTCTGACCGGGGTACCAATTTCATATCCAAATATATGAAATCCCTTTGGCAAGAGTGTGGTGTGACCTACAAATTCACCACACCTTACCACCCCCAAGGAAACGGGTTGGTTGAGAGATTCAATCGAACCCTGAAGGGCATGATAATGGGTCTTGAGGAACCCATGAGGCGTAAGTGGGACGTCCTCTTGCCATGCCTTCTCTTTGCTTACTGAGAGGTGCCCCAGAAGTCTCTAGGGTTCAGCCCCTTTGAGCTTCTGTACGGCCACAAAGTAAGAGGACCTCTAAGTCTGGTCAAAGAAGGCTGGCAGCAATCTCCCAGGAAACCTCCCCAGAATGTATATAACTACATGCTGGCCTTCAGGAACCAGACTAGGTGTTTCAGGGAACTTGCTGAGGCAAACCGAGAAGCCAGCCAGGAGGAGATGAAGCAGTGGTACGACCAGAATGCCAGTCTGGTAGAGCTTCAGCCTGGACAGAAGGTGTGGGTCTTGGCCCCCGTGGAGCCGTGTGCACTCCAGGATAAGTGGACCGGTCCCTTTGAGGTTGTGGAGCGCAAGAGTCCTGTTACCTATTTGCTGGACTTGCGGTCTCCAAGGAACCCCTTACGGGTCCTTCATGTCAACCGCCTCAAGCCCCACTTGGAGAGGTCCCAAGTGGGCATGCTCTTGGCAACAGATGCTGGGATGGAAGAGGAGACCAAGCCTCTTCCTGACCTCCTGTCCGCCCAGGAGCAATATGGGACAGTGGATGGTGTCATCCTCTCTTCCGCCCTGACCCCTGAGCAACAGAACGATTGTTGCCAGCTGCTGGGACAATTTTCTGATCTGTTTTCCCTGGTTCCCGGTGTCACTGATTGGTGCGTCCATGATTTGGACACTGGGGATAGTACACCTGTGAGGCACAAGGCCTACAGGGTGACTGACAGGGTGAGGGCATGCATCAAGGAGGAGGTTTCCAAGATGTTTGCACTCGGGGTAATTGAGTCCTCCAGCAGTCCTTGGGCCAGCCCAGTGGTCTTGGTCCCAAAGGCTGCAGTGCCGGGAGCCACACCCAAACTCCGGTTCTGTGTGGACTACAGAGGACTCAATTCAGTCACCAGGACTGACGCACACCTCATCCCCAGAGCTGATGAGCTCATAGATCGGCTAGGGGCTACCAACTACCTCAGCACGTTTGATTTAACGTCTGGGTACTGGCAGATCGTCTTGACCGATGGGGCCAAAGAGAGGTCAGCATTTTCCACCCCTGATGGGCACTGCCAGTTCCGGGTTATGCCCTTTGGGATGAAGAATGCCCCTGCCACCTTCCAGAGGTTGGTCAACCAGGTGTTGGTTGGACTGGATTCGTTCAGTGCAGCCTACCTGGATGACATCGCAGTGTTCAGCTCCATTTGGGAAGAACACCTGCGCCACCTCTGGGAAGTGCTGATGGCGCTGCAGAGGGCAGGCCTCAGGATCAAGGCGAGTAAGTGCCAGATCGGGCAGGGTTCCTTGGTGTACTTGGGGCACCAGGTTGGGAGCGGCCAGGTGGCGCCCCTTCAACCCAAGATAGAAACCATCCTGAATTGGGAGTCGCCCAAAACCCAGACAGAGGTGAGAGCCTTCCTAGGTCTCACCGGGTACTACAGAAGGTTCGTCAAGGGGTATGGCAACATTGTTGCCCCCTTGACAGCGCTGACTTCTAGGAAGCAGCCCAGGAAAGTGATTTGGACTGACACCTGTCAGAAAGGTTTTGAGGCCCTGAAAGCTGCTATGTGCACGGCGCCCGTCTTGGCTCCCAACTTCTCCAAAGAGTTTATCGTTCAGACAGACGCTTCAGAGCATAGTGTGGGGGCTTTTCTTTCACAGATTAATGAAGAGGGCCTAGATCAACCTGTAGCCTTCCTTAGCAGGAGGTTACTTCCACGGGAACAGAGATGGAGTGCTATTGAGCGTGAGGCATTTGCTGTGGTCTGGGCACTGAAGAAGCTAAGACCCTACCTGTTTGGGTCTCACTTCCCGGTTCAGAAAGACCACAGGCCCCTCAGATGGTTGATGCATATGAGGGGTGAGAATCCAAAGCTGTTGAGATGGTCCATTTCCCTACAGGGTATGGATTTCACGGTGGAACATCGCCCTGGTACAGATCACGCCAATGCTGACGGTCTGTCCAGATTTTTCCGGCTTAGTGAAGAGGAATTCCCCGGGGTAGGGTAGTTCTCCCCACTTTTCAGCTGGAGGGGATACATGTTAGACCTGGCACCTTGGCGTGAGTCTCCCTTCTACTTTTTTGTCTCTGTGCCACATGTGTTTTTATGGTGTTGGCCGCTCAGAGCACTGTGCTACTGCCAACCAGTGCCACAGTGCAAGTGCTCCCTATATAAAATGTATATGTTGGTTGGATTCCATGATTGGCTTATTTGGTTTACTATCAGACCCCAGTAAAGTGCACCAGGAGTGCCAGGGCATGTAAATACAAATGCGGCTGGTGGGCTTGCAGCACTGGTTGTGCCACCCACAGAAGCGGCCTGGTAAAATGTGTCTAGGTCTGCCATTGCAGAACCTGCGTGCAGTCTGGCACTGACATGCTGACTGGCAAGTGCACCCACTTGCCAGTCTCTAAACCTTCCCTTAACTTCATGTTAGTCACCCCTATGGTAGGCCCAAGGGCAGGGTGCATTGTAGCATAAGGTAGGACAAACCCTGATGTGTGTGGCATGTCCTAATAGTGAATTACAGCTATTTTCGTTTTTCACTACTGTAAGGCTACCCTATTCTCATATGCCAGAATGGGCTTGTTAGAATCCGGGTTCTCTGGTTGGCACAGGTGGGTACTTGTGACAAGCAGGGACCCTTTCCTCTAGTCAGGGTAGGGGGTTACACTACTAAAACAACCCCTTGCTCACCCTCTAGGTAGCTTGGCGTGAGCAGACAAGGCTTATCTCAGAGCGTTATAGGTTAAGCATTTGTGAACACATACAGTAACCAAGTGACAACACTACAAATGGACACCACACAGGTAGTTATATTAAAAATAAGGAATCTTTATATAGGATTATCACAAGACCATTAAACGATTAAAAATACACAATATGGTTGCTTAGTTGATAGAAGATTGCTTAGTTTCTCTTAAGTTCTTAAATGCGACACTTTAAGTCAATGTACCTTAGTTGCGACACGCAGGGCAACGAAAGTGTTGCAGCGATGCAGATGCGTTGAAGTTCTTGGTGCAAAAGAAATAAAGACGGGATCTTCCAGATGCGTTACGCTTCTCCGATGTTGCGAGAAGGCTCGACTCGATGCGTCAGCTACAGCGGCGTCACCATTGACTAGATGCGATGACAGCGGCCTTGGCAGCTGCACTCTTCTCCGACGTTGCGAGACGCTTCCGCTCGATGCGATGCTGCAGCGGTGACACCCCTTCTGCGAGATGCGACGACAGCGGCTCCGATGGCGGCACGCGTCTCCGTGGGTGCGAGGTGCTTTTCTGGATAAGGTGCAATGTGACAACTACGATGGCTGCGATGGCGACACGCTTCCTCCTCGATGCGAGACTCTCCTCTCGATGCGGTGCACTGCGACAGCTACGATGGCTGCGATGGCAACACGCTTCTTCGGTGTTGCGAGACACTTCCGGAATGATGCAAGACGCTTCCGCTCGATGCGATGCTGCAGCTGCGACATTCTCTGCGAGATGCGACGGCAACAGCTCCGACAGCGGCACGTTTCTCTTCCTGGCATCGCGCTTCCAGCTCCTTGCGACACGCAGTCCCTCAGAAGGCCCAACAACAGCAGCAGGCACTTCCAAAAGACTTTGGGGAGCTGGGGATGAAGTCCACTGGTCCTGGGACTTCGTTCAGGGGGCAAGCTCAGTTCAAGCCCTTGGAGATCTTTAAGCACAAGTTGAAATAAAAGTCTTTGTAGTCTTTTCTCCTCTCCTTCAGCAGCAAGGCAACCACTGCAGACCAATCCCCCAGGTCAGGGACAGTTACTCCTCCTACAGCTTTCCCAGTTCCTTCTCTTCTGGCAGAGGTTCTTCTTGTTTCAGCAGGATCTGATCTAAATTCTTGGGAGCAGGGCTCCTTCTTTTATACAGCAATTCTTTTGTTCTTTGTCGCCAGTGGGCCTGGGCCTGGCTCAGTCCGGTTTTGGAGCACTTTGTTGTGGTGACTCTGCTCTTTCCTTTCAGCAGAAGGGCAGAGACATCAGCCGCTCCACAGGGGGCGGAGCCGGCATTGTGGTGGCAGAGCACAGGTCTATTCAGAGTCAAGGTGGACTCCTCCCACCCATCCTGGTCTAATCTCTCTACCCACCACCTGGCAGCCAGCCTGTCTCCTGGAATTCCCCAGCCCTGCTCCCCACTAAAACTAGGCAGCACACACACACACACACAGCAGAGTCGGACTAAAATGGCCAGGTCAGCAAATACTAACTTTCTAAAAGTAGTATTTACAAACACAGGATATTAAAATAAACTTTACTAAAAGAAGTATTTTATTATTCTGAGTTCAGGCATACTAAACTTGACTTTCTACCATGCTCTCTGAGTCCACTGGGATTACAGCGTGTAGTAATTCCAGCAGCCCATTCTGGCCTATGGAGAGCAGGTAGCCTTCAATAGTGAAAAACGAAAATGGCTGTAATTCACTATTAGGACATGCCACACACATCAGGGCATGTCCTACCTTATACCTACAATGCACCCTGCCCTTGGGCCTACCAGAGGGGTGACTAATATGTAGTTAAGTGAAGGTTTGGGGACTGGCAAGTAGGTGCACTTGCGCAATCAGCGTGACAGTATCAGACTGCACGCAGGTTCTGCAGTGGCTGACCTTAGACACATTTTGCTAGGCCGCTTCTGTGGGTGGCACAACCAGTGCTGCAAGCCCACAAGCAGCATTTGTATTTACAAGCCCTGGCACTCCTGGTGCACTTTACTAGGGGCTGATAGTAAACCACATAAGCCAAACATGGACACCAATCAATGTATACATTTTACCATAGGGAGAGCATATGCACCTTAGCACTGATCAGCAGTGGTAAGGTGCCCAGGGTCATAAAACAGCCAACAACAGGTCAGATGAAATACAGGAGGAAGGCAAAAAGTTTAGGGATGACCCTGCAAAAAGGGCCAAGTCCAACAGGGCTGTTAAGATTGTTACATCCTATGATCCTAACAGACCCAGGGAACATGGTAGAAAATCGAGTTTAGTATGCCTGAACTCAGAATAATAAGGTACATCTTTTCGTAAGGTTTATTTTAATATTCTGCATTTGCAAATGCCACTGTTAGAAAGTTGGCATTTGCTTGCCTAACCATTTCAGCCCACCTCTGCGTGATGTGTATCTGCTGTGTGGCTTGTGTGAGTGACAGGGCTGGGGAAACCCAGATGGGCACGGCTAGGTAGCCTGGTGGTGAATAGGAAGATTGACAGATAGATGGGTGGGAGGAGTACACCTGGCCTCTGAATAGGGCTGTGCTCTGCCACCACAATACTGGCTCCACCCCCTGTGGAGCGTCTGATGGCTCTGCCCTGCACCCTGAAAGAAGCAGCCTGCATCATGTCAACAAAGTGCTCAGAAACCGGACTGAACTAGGCAAAGGCCCACCCTGACTTTAAAGAACAAAAGAAATGGCGTATAAATGTAGGAGCCCTGCTCCTCAGAAATCAGATCCTGTCCTGCCAAGAAGAAACCTCTGTCCGACCTGAAAGAACTGGAAAAGCTGCATGGAGGAGTACTGTCCCTGACCTGGGGGATTGGCCTGCAGTGGTTGCCTTGCTGCTGAAGAAGACGAAGAAAAGACTCAAGGAACTTTTATTTGACTTGTGCTGAGAGATCTCCAAGGGCTTGTGAGTGAGCTTGCTCCCTGAACGAAGTCCCAGGACCAGTGGACTTCACTGCCGTGAGATCGCCTTTGAAAACAGACCGTTTTCCCTGCATCTTCGATTCGAACTGCTGCGTATGTCTCGCTAATCGCAGCGTACCCCCTGAAAGCTGGTATCCCGCTGTCCGGCCCAAACAAAGCGTCTGAGGCCCCTCTACGAGTCGTAGCTCGCACCGCAAAGGAAGGTATCGTCCAGCCTGAGCAACGCGACTAGCAGGTCCCTACGAGCCGTAGCTCGCACCGTAACGGAAGGACTGCGAACCGTACTTGCTACTATCCCCTACGAACCGTACTGCCCAGCGTACCCTCCTTTCCCCTGCTTTGGAAAGGCTGCAGTGCGTACGGTAGTCGCGTACGTCTCCCCTGTACGGAGCGTACTGTTCGCTTGTATCCAGCGCTTCGAGTCAAGATCGCTGATCTCATGGTACGGCACGAACGCCGCAACGAAGTTTGAATGCACCGTACCTACGCACCGTCCCCTGAAGCCCTGCACGCCCAAGGTCTAACGTACCGTAGTACGCATTGCACAAGGAGGACAACGCACCGTACATCGCGCTTTATGTCAGCACAGCATCCGTGACGAACTCCCAAGTAAAGGTACTGTGCCTGTTCGCACCGTAGGTTGTACGCTTCATCCCGAAGCGCCTACAGTGCGTGTGAGACCCGTTCCCAAGCAGTTTTTACCGCGTACGAAGCGTACAAACAGGAACGAAGCGCACAGAACTTTAAAACTACGCTAAAACCAAGAACTCTTTGTTTAATAAGTATTGTGGGCCGTTTAAACGTTATCTGGTCTTGTGCTAAGCCTAAACTATATATATAAAGTATTATTTTTCTATATCTCAGCGTGAAGTTCATTTGTGGGGTTGTCACTGAGTTACTGTGTGTGTGTTCATAAATGCTTAACCTAAACGCTCTGAGATAGGCCTTGTCTGTTCACGCCAAGCTACCTAGAGGGTGAGCAGGGGTTATTGTTGTAGTGTACCCCCTACCCTGACTAGAGGTAAGGTTCCCTGCTTGTCACAAGTACCTTCCTGTGCCAACTAGAGAACCCGGATTCTAACAACGACCCTCTACACTACACAAACACCACTGCACTACCCTAAACCCTAAAACACCACCCCCAGCATAACCCCCTACACAACCCAAACATCACTGCACTACCCTAAACCACTACCCCAGCAGAACCCCTACACTACCCAAACACCACTGTACTACCCTAAACCACTAACCCCAGCACAACCCCCTACACTACCCAAACACCACTGCACTACCCTAAACCCTAAAACACTACCCCAGAACGACTCCCTACACTACTCCAATACCACTGCACTACCCTAAACCCTAAAACACCACCCCAGCACGACCCCCTACACTACCCAAACACCACTGCACTACCCTAATCCCTAAAACAGTACCCCCAGCACGACCCCCTACACTACACAAACACCACTGCACTGCCCTAAACCCTAAAACACTACCCCCAGCACAACCCACTACACTACACAAATACCACTGCACTACCCTAAACCCTAAAACACTACCCCCAGCATGACCCCCTACACTACACAGACACCACTGCACTACCCTAAACCCTAAAACACTACCCCCAGCACGACGCCTACACTACACAAACACCACTGCACTTCCCTAAAACACTAACCTCAGTACGACCCCCTACACTACCCAAACACCACTGCACTACCCTAAACCCTAGAAAAGTAACCACCACCCCATGCCCAATCCCCCTTACCTCTCACTCCTCGTGGTTCCTCTCCTCGTGGTTCCTGCTTTATGTCGTCTCTGAGGGGCGGTGCGAGTCATTGTGAGGAAACGGGACAGCCTCTGTTTCCTTACAACGACGTGGATCGTCTACATTTTTTTAGAACTCATGGTCATTTACTATACATACCTTTACAACAAAATTTGTTGTAAAGGCATGCGTGGTAAAGGACCATGCGTTCTAAAAAAATGCGTAGTAATGACTTTGTGATGTACAACGCATGCGTGGTAATGCATGCGTTGAAATGGTATCGCGAAGTAAAAAAGTCATTGTAACAGCTGTTTACCGATCGAAGCTGGCCCCTGTTCTTCAGTGAGTCGTTTATTTTATAAATTAGGAAGGAATGTGTTTTTTTTGCCGAAAAGTGCAGTCCCTGCTGTTGTATTGTGAAAGTGTCTGCGTGGTGAGAGAGAGGAAGAGTCTGTTTGGATCTAAAGGGGTTCTGCTTTTGGACGGGACCGGCGCGACACGTCATCAGAAAACACAGCTAATGGAAAGCATTGTCCCCGAAGTGTGGAGCTGTGCCATGAAAGGTCAAAGAGTGTGCTATCCAGCGCAGTATGACCATACCGCGTGACCCATGTGCCGCCTCGAGTATACGGAAGGCAGAAGCGGCATCCATCGCAGGTCCTCTTCAAGACCGTTGTAACACTAATTCTACATTTTGGAACTAGGGCATTTAAACCTTGTTGTTCCTGCAAGATACAAAGAGAAGATCCTGTGTTATTCAGTGCCCTCGTTACCTTTTCTGTGGGTAGTGGTGCTTGTAACTTCGCTGCCCCGCCGGTGCACACGACTGGGCTCCCCACCTCGTGTGCTATCTGCAGGGCCTCTGCCCTCGGATCACTAGTTTCGGTTTCTTGAGTGGCAACATAAACAGTTGCTCCCAAAGGACTAGCCTGAACACTTAGGTGAATATCCCCTGCGCCAGCATTCCGCAGAAATTCTTTCCTAGCTCTCCCATGTCGACGACAATGTCATAATAACACGGCTCCGCTTGCGACCCCGTATGACGTCATAGGAGCCATAAGAGGATCTCCTCGGAGTGCTGACGTCAGTTCCACCCATTTTTTCCGTGACACCTAGGGAAACAGGTGGACCGACACATTTTCACATGTGTACATAGTATACAAAAAAAAAAATATATATATATATATTCACTGAAAAAACCATAGGTTTCAGGGGCGTTATAGTTAGCTGGACTTTTCGCTCGTACAAAACCCTAGAAATTCCCCTGTTATAGTTAGTTCAGCTAACTATAACTCGCGCCCCGCAATGCACTGCTGATGACGTCACATATTACATCACTCATGACATGGTCAGTGACATCACTGATGACATCACTGATGACATCTCAAATGACATCACTGATGACATCACTGATGACATCATCCAGTGAATGTGTGTTTTTCTTAAAAGTTTAAATATGTTTTATATATTTATAGTGAAAGGCCTATGGAAGAATGAGTGGGTGTATAAGTGTGTGAATGGGTGATTTTCTAGGTGCGTAACTGACTCTATAAGTGATTCATTAAATGTATCTTACTGCAGACTAGTGACTAAACTGTGTGAATGTCTGTATGTATCTGTGTGTTGGTGTATAAGTGGCTGCATGGTTTTGTGAATATCTATATGAGTGTCTATATGGGTTATTGATTGGTTGTCTGAGTATCTGTACGGGTGCCTGAGTGTTTGTGTGGGTAGGGTATGTGTGAATCTGTGCATAGATGTGTGAGTGGGTGATTCTATGGTGCATGGTTTTAAGAGTGCAACTGTGATGGACTGTATGGTTGGGTGAGTGTATGTATGAGTGTGTTAGTGATTGAATGTATATCTCAGTTGTACATGTGTCAGTAACTACATATGTGAAAGGCAGTATATATGTGTGTAAGAGTATATAAGTGGGTATATGTGAGAGTGTGTGATTGTGAGAGTGCCTGTATGGATGAGTGTGTGCTTGTATTAGTAATTGTATAAGAGTGGCAGAATTTGTTAGTATTTTTATGAGTAAGTGAACTTGAGTGTGTTTAACTGTATAGGTGAGTAAATTGGACGGTGTTTAATTATTTGCACAACTGACTAGGTGTGTCAGTACCTCAATGGATGATTGGCTGTGATTGGCTGTGTGTGAGTGTCTATATAAGTGTATAAATGCATATGATAGTCCTGTACGGAGTGACTGTAAGTATGAGTGACTGTACAGGTGAGTGAGTGGAGGTGTATGACCTAAGAGTCAATGAGTAGGTATGTAGTTATTGGTATTGGAGTATCTATGGTTTTGAGAATGGCCGTCTGAAATTTTGAGTCGGTGTATCAAAGGTTATATTAGGGTGTGAGAAGATGCACTAATTTATCACATGGATGACGTCATCAGTGATGTCATCAGTGATGTCATTTGGGATGTCATCAGTGATGTCATCAGTGATGTCACTGACCATGTCATGAGTGATGTAATATGTGACGTCATCAGCAGTGCATTGCGGGGGCACGAGTTATAGTTAGCTGAACTAACAATAACAGGAGAATTTATAGGGTTTTGTTCGAGTGAAAAGTCCAGCTAACTATAACGCCCCTGAAACCTATGTTTTTTTCAGTGAATTTCTAAGGTTTTTTAAATGCCAATTCCTAACTTTAACGCCCCTGAAACCTTTGTTTTTTTCAGTGAATTTCAAAGGTTTTTTAAATGCCAATTCCTAACTATAACGTGCATGAAAACTATGGTTTTTTCAGTGAATTTCAAAGGTTTTTTTAAATGCTAATTACTATCTATAACTTATCTCCGAAGATATCATGTTTAATGATTTTGATTGGATTTCTATATTTTTCAAATTCAGTGTGTCAATTTCATTAATTATCTTTTTTTTTAAATACTTTTTTATCACCATTTTTTAAACTTATTTTTTCAATTAATTCTTTCAAAAATTAAAAAATATTATTTGAACTTAATGGGTTTTTCAAACATATTTTTTTATATTTTTCAAAATATTTTTTTAACTATATGTTTAAAACTGTATTTCATATATTTTTTTCAATGTTTTTGTATCCGCGGACCCTATGCGCACCGTTCTCGATCCCTACGCGATAGCATCCGCGCATGGTACGTGGTTATTGCGCGATTCCAATGCGACTGGTACGCGACTCCCAGCCTATACGCGACACATTCGATGTACGTAATGCGACGTTTACGCGCTTCCACGATGCGTCATCTGCGTCTATGATGCGGTAGGTGCGCGGATCCCGCAAAGTATTTAACATTTAAGAAAACTTATGTATGTATTTCATGTGAATATTAATTGAAGACAAACTCTAAACTAGTCTTAAAACTAAAATATTTTTACATCTAATCCTATAATTTTTTTTATTCAATTTCGCGGAGGCGCGCTGGGTGCGTGCTGCGTACGCGCAGGGTGCGCGGATCCCATGTGAACTGCAAAAAAAGAAATTCGATTGGTTCATTACACTTCCTCTTCTAACTATTGAAAGACCCCACCCATTTCAATCATTCTTCTTTGACCTTCTTTAGAGCAACATCTCTTTGGAGAGAAGAAGATTTTTTAGAATAAGTTTACACTTAGCTCTAACCTTTTTCAACCAAAAATGGCTTCAGGGCAGCAGGCATCACCTGCATCACCTCATACTTCTGAGGATGAATTTTTGCAGGAGGCACCACCCAAAGAACGTTTTTCTTCAGTGGTGTGGAAATTTTTTACTTTTCCCGAGGTGCAGAATAAGACCAATGCCACCTTGGTCACGTGCAAGATTTGCAAAAGAGTCTTGTCGCGAGGGGATCCTAACAAGAAATACTCTTGCGGCACGGCAAGTATGATGAAGCACATGAGGACCCTTCATCCAAACAATCTTGCACGAGAAGAGTGCCGACGGATGAGAAACACTCCTGCTCCTGCGCCATCCACCTCATCGCAGCCGAGCACATCAAGAGTGCATCCATCAGCCCAAACCTTGGACATCCGTCCTCAATTTCAATTTTTAAAAGTGCTCTGCACTAAGTGAAATGCGACTTTGTGCTATGGTGAGCAGTCGATCGATCTGATCTGCCGCCGCCAAGAAAGTCACATTTGCCAGTTTTTTTTTTCTTTTTTCTTTTATTGTTCCCTAAAGTTCATTGTTTGGTTTCTCCTGTTTTTTTTTTTTCTTTTTTTGCAGAAAAACCAAAAAAATGTAAAAATTGTTCAGAAACCCCCCAAAAAATTATGAAAGAAGAATGAAGAAAAAAAAAAAAGTTCTTGTAAGAACTAACTTTCCTGGTTTAAAAAAAGAGCTAAATTTCTTTGTTAGTGTTAGTTTAGATGAATGTATGTGTAGTACGTAATTGACTGAATGAATGCATTAGTAGCGTATGGTGAATGTATAAGTGCAGAAGTATGAGGAAGTGCTGCAGCATCACACAGTAACCTCTTGAACTGCAGTGTGCTGTAGTACTTCCGAAGCACAGGGATGCAACATATGTACATAAATATGTTGCAAATCTATGCTTCTGTCTGCACGGCTGCTTAAACTGCAGCCATGTGGTGACACAGGCACCCTTGCACCGTAGTGCAAGGATATCTGTGTCATGTGCTGTTTGTTTTTCTGCAGGAAGACACACTTACCTGCACGAAATCAATGAGAAAATGCATTTTTCTCCTTCAATGTATGTTGAACATTTCAGCATGCATTGAAGATATAAAAATGTGGAGAAATGAAAACAATTCTCCTTGTTGTGCTTTCCTACACCAATTTTAGAATGGTGCACCATTCACACACATATCGAGATTCATGATTTCTGATGAATCTAGACATGTGTCTTGTTCTATGAGTATTCAGTGCAATCATGCACAACAACACTTATAGAACACCCTATCAATGCAAAGTGGTCTGCATGATGAGGTTGTATTTACATGGAGTACAAAAAGTGCGCAGAGTGCCTTTTCCTCTCTTTGTAAATATGAAACAGTATCTTACACAATAACTATGTTACAAAAAGTGACATATTTCCGTTTTTAAAATTCCTTGCGAATTATAAAAGGTAAGCACAGAGTTTTGTCTGCAAAGATGTTCAAAGAAGAATGATTGAAATAATTGCGGTCCTTCAATAGCTAAAATAGGAAATAATATGAACCCCTCAAATCTCTTTTTTTGCAGGTCACATGATATCTGATTATGGTCAGATTTCAAAACTACATAGGTATAAACAGAGTGTTTTTAGAAACATGTTTCCACTTTGTAGCTTCTTGCAGACCTCCTCATTCTGCATATTGAGACTTAGTTAAACGTACCTTCACAGTAAGAGGAATAAAAAATGGTACACATTTTTTTCACATTTTCATTCAAATTTAAATTCTTAGAAATTGCTTATTTTAAAATTTGAATCTGTGAAAGAAAAGAAAAAAAAATTATAACATGCAATAATACATTTTTTACAACACAACATAATTTCCACAAAGTAATTTGTTTGCCTTTTTCGCTCTTCTCAGAATATATTGAATATCACTAGAAATAGTGATTTCAATCGTATTCATCACTTAACAGCGGGCAAAAAAAAACCAATCAGAAAGATTGTTAAAAAAACAACAACATACTATTGTCAGTAAAATACCAGAAAATACAAATCATACATATATGAAATGCTAACAGATTACAACATTTTATAACTTTAATTTATAAAAACTGTAAATGTTGCCGCATTACAATAATCACCGAATAAATGACCACCAAAAAGTCCATAATTCAAAAATATACCTTTCCTTGAGGCCAAATGGTATTTTTGCACTTTTTCTTTATGTAAATTGTCCAATGGTAGTCCTATTAAATTATAATAATAAATTCCTCAAAGAGTGAATTATCTTTCTAAAACTTTGGCTTTAAAAATATTAGGTAGGAATTTGGTAATTCACTAGGCAAACATTGTTTGAAAACCAACTGGGCATCATTACAAAGTGTCCAGCCTTTGCCAAATTTTAGATAGGCAGTGTAATGTCCAGATGTGGTGGAAGGTCCATCATGGAAAATTATTGCAATTGCTACAAAAGTCCTTCCTGAAATTGATAGTTGTGCTGCTACAAATTGTTTTATTAAAGTTTCCAGTTTTCTTCCGTCAGCTGTACAACGTTGCATCATTAAAATTATGTATTTTCCATATTTTGTTAAGAATAATGTGGATAACATTTCTGATTTACATTGGCTACACTCCATGTTTTGAATTGCACCTTTCACTAATTTATTGAAAGACACTGATTTACAGTCTGGTAATGTTAAATACAGAAATCTCTCAGTGTCTACATTGGTGCTACATGTATACATGCAATTTTCACAATAATGTTCCCATTTGTAAGAAAGGCCAAAAATATTTTCTATTTCTACACCTTCATTTTCAAAAATGGTAAGCATATACATTAAAAATTCCTGAGCATCTTGTTGGATATTTTGTGTAAATTGTGTAGAACCAGAACACACATCCAAAAGACTACGAACATCTGAAACAGATTGTATTTTACTTCTATCAATTTTTCATAAACAGAATGCAACGGAGAACAAAATCTTTTTTGCCGATTCTCCATAATTTGTTCTTGCAAACCTTCAAAATAAAAAACAACATTGACCACTACATTAGCATAGTAGTTGACACCAGAACTATTTTCAAACTGATAACCAACAATCTCTCCAACAGTGTCCAATTTCTTTTCACCTGCAATCACAACATTATCTTGTTCTTTTCTTTTCTTGATACCTTCAGAACAGATATTCTCTAACCTTCTTTTTCGACCAACCATACGCTTTTCAAATACAGGATATTGACCTAAATTTGGAGCATACACCCTTCTTAACCTATTATACTCTTTTACACAGTTTGCATCTGCAGTAACCTTTGTCTCATCAAAATCAAACAAAAACAAACCAGATAATGTTCTGACTTGCGACAAAGCAACATATGCCATACCCTCTTTACATACGGTAGATCCAATGTTCACCAATGCACTGTCTACACTTTATCCTTGCGATTTATGAATAGTCACTGCATATGCCAGAGAAAATGGAAATTGTTTCCTACGGACATATAAATCTTTAACAAGCAAAAAACGAACTGAACAACGACCAATTTCTTTAACTTCATCAAGCTGATCAAATGTAATTTAAAAAAATTCAATTCCTTCTTTTTTCTGATAATTCACAAAATCCACCACTTTGCCCATTGCTCCATTAACTAAACCTTTCTCTACATCCAAATTACGCCTTAAAATTACCCGACAGTTTACACACGCATAAAGTGTCTTTTCCAAACCAGCAGTTTTAGATATTTTTTTTTCAAAACAATCCAGTTTTGATCTCAACTTACCCGTCAAAATAATAGTGATTCCTTCATGCAGTATTTTATCGATGGCTTCCATTTTTACAATTTCTTCATTTTCCAATTTTAATAATTATTCGTTGAATATTGAACACTCACGCACTGTTGGCATTAAGCAAATCACTGACTTATTTTTAGCAATTTCCACGTACACTTTTGCAGGAACTGCATTTTCATTTGGAAAGACATTGCAAAGTAATCGACTCTCCAAAGCTTCTTTCCCTTGTTCCAATTCTTATATCTTGAAGAATACTTCCATATTCAGCATCATTTGCCTGTCGCATATTTGTTGTCAGTTCTTTGTATTCAAAATTACTCCAAATGTTCACATTACCAACACTGCCAAGAGACTTTCTGGTATCTTCATGGGCAAGTGTTTTAAATACCGGTTGTCCTTTTACCGGTGTCAGTTGCAGTAGATCTCCAAAAACTATGGTGTGTTTTCCTCCAAATAACACGTCATACTCTGTTTTAACAATTTGCTGCATTCTTAAATGCACAAAGGCAAGCATCAAGTTTGAAACCATGCTCACCTCATCAATAATGAGAAGTTTCATTTTCTTCAGGACTCTTGAAACTTCACAACAAGCTTCTCCAGATAGCTTGTGGTATTCCAATTTGTTCTCATGCTCTACTGGCAGCATTAGTAAACGATGTAAAGTAATTCCGTTAATGTTATGTGCTGCCAACCCAGTTGGAGCAGTGACAACACAAGACAAATGCGACTCAGTTGTTTTTTGCAGATAACTTGTAATTACTTTAATTAAGAAACTCTTTCCTGTTCCAGCTTGACCACTCACATACATTCGGATAGGTTGAAATGATGTACATGAGCAAACTCTCTTTTCATGAAGTAATCCATGGTCAATCTGCTCTTTCACTTGCTGATATATTTGTTTCTGTTCAACATTTAGTTGCTCTTCCAAGTTTCCTAACTGTATTGCATCTTCTTGTGCTTGATACATTGCTGTTTCCACCTCATTCATTGCAATCGCTGCTTCATTTTCAACAATTGGTTGTCCTAGTGGATCTTGACTCAGTGCAGCAGAACTTTGACTATCTTGAGAACTGTCTCTAGCAATCTCACCTTCTATTATCGCTTCTTGTCAATTTCATCATTCAACATTTTGACATTATTTGCAAAAGCACTGCATTGTATGCTATCTTTACAAGCATTAAATGAATCTTCATAGCTGGGAAAATCTCCAAGTAATTCCAGTTCAGAACGCCATGGTTTGAAAATTTGCAAAAGGGCTAAATAGTAGAATTCCCTTTTGTCAGCAGTGTCGCAACTCAGTTTTCTGTGATTAATTAAATTTCCTTTCCTTTGTTTCACCAGACATCCTTCAGAACCAATCACTCCATATTTTCCATCGTTGATGTTCTCTGTAATATTCCGTTTAAAAATGTAGTTGTGCAACACTTCATAGAGACACATGTTCTCAAGATGATGACTTCTATTTGGATAGTATGTGTCCAACATATTGGTTTTCAAAATATCTGTACTGTCAGGGTCATTTTCTGCTAAATATTCAATTTCTTGAACAGATTTCAGTACCCGATTTCGCATTCCTGCAAGACCTAGACTCACCCAAATGATTCTTCTACTTTTGGAATATAGACTTGCAGATGATAACCGATCTGAACATTCATATGCTCCAAATTCACGATGCGAAAACATCTTCAAACTGAAACTGTATAATTTCTTACTTAGAGCCTTCTCGTGAGAAATCTCTAATTCAGTCTTTTCTGATTTAGTAATGTAAGATGTTACATATCGAGCAACAGCAATGGAATTGTCCGCAACATACTGAATATCCATGTTAGTGTTCCATATGGATAAAATAACTGGACTGTAGTCATTTATGTATTTTGATTCTTCGCTTCGTCTTAAGTTGTAGGTGTTTTTCGGAGACTTTCTTGTGATGGTATGTCGTACAGCTGACGTGGAAATCCAAAACGACATTTGGTATAGAACTTATCCTTTGACTTGTACTTTCGTCGACAGTATTTTCCACACCTGTGGCTTTGAAATCGTAAGACTTGTTGTTTTAAGTTGTTCTCTACTCTGCCATTTGGAAGAGCACATGTAGCATAATCTTCAATGAAAGACAAAACAGTTTCATCTGAATCTGTTCCAAATTTGGGGGCGTCCTTGACCCATAACAACATATGTATGTGAGGAGCACCTCTTGCTTGATACTCCTTTCTCCAAAAGAAATCCAAAACTTCTCCAAGAGGAGGATTCTTTTTATTGCAGATGAAAGACATCATAGCTTCAAATCTACGATTGAAATCTCTGCATACATTGACAGGATACAAAGACCACAATTCTCCAGGTGTCTTTTATTCAATAGTTTTTTATATTGGAATTTGCCTCTCGAAGAAATTCAAGTAAATCATCCCAAGCATACTCAGCACAGCTTAGTGTAACGAACCATGTAGGAGTTCCCAAGTTCCGTAGCATACATTTCAGTTCTCCATGTCGACGGAACCAATATTCATTAGTCATTAGTCCCACGCTGACATGCCATCAGATTAATCAACTGAGATTCTAAATGATCATCTCTCTGATGCACTTTATCCATAAAATCCTTTGCAGTTACATTTTGAAGATGCATTCCAGTTTTTAAAATGTTATTTACTGCATATGAAAGTCCAGACAAGTCACTTTCAAACAGAAGATGAAACATATAAGGGATACATTGTCGAAATCTTGGATCTTCTGCATATAATCTTGTTGTCCGATATTCAGATGCAGGAATCTGCACAGGACGTTCATCATATCGTCCACCTTTTCCTGTTGGAAACAACTGCGGGAAACAACGAGCTTCCAAGCTCTCTTCCCATACACTTATGGGACTTCCTGTTGCTTTTTTCATTTGAAACAACTCAATCCTATTCCCCATCACCTCTTTGGAATGAAGTGGATGTACATGTTCATAGATCTCTTCACATCTGGACATGTCCACTTTTTCAATTTGTCCACTTAATGTTTCACTATCTTCTGCTAAATCTATTTCTTCTTCTCCAACAAACACATTTCTATAGTACTCATTATTTTTTAACAGATACAATGATGCCTTTTGCACTTTTCTAACATCCACTAACTCTTGCCAGATTTTCTTATTCTTAGTAGGAACACCATTAACTAGAATGACTTCTGGCTCATTTTCTGCATGATCTACACACATATTTTCAATATTTTTCCTAAAATCTAATGGTAAATACACAACTCTTCCTTTCAATCCTCTTTGCAACTCTGATGGAGGTAATTTACTTGTTTTGGGCTCCATACGAACAATAGCCTGAAACGGGTGAACACATTGTATCAGAATAGACTCATACATATTTAAATCTATCAGCTCTGGAGGAATAGCAACCAACTCTAGATTATTATGAACAGCTCTAGCAGGCATTTTATTCTCATCTAATTTGTTATAACAATATTTGCAAATACGCTGCTCACATCCCAAATCAAAACAATCCTCTACCAATAAATAGGTTGCAAATTCCATCCACTTATCATTATCTTCTATTTCACTTTTTAAATACAGATTGACACCCCTAGTCTGATTTTTATAGTGACTTCGCCGACAACAAAACAAACATTTGGTCTTTCACCTGAAATTACCTTAAAGTTTGGTATTTCATCCTCAAATGTTTCTGTAATTACAGGTTCTACATTGTCTTCAACATTTTGTTCTACTAATGTGTCAGTTTCTTCACTCTCTTGCTGAGGCCCAAAGTAACAAAACTCAATATCCTCACAGACCTGCTTCACATCTGAAACTGACCCACGTAAAAGAGCACTGTTCAACTCACTTAACTTTAGTGCTGGACTTTTTGCATAATACAACCTTCTCACTAACTTCCGCATTTGAGTATGATGTACTGCCAGCATTCTGAAATGGTGAAAAACACTTTCACAAACTTTCCTAGAAAGACAAGCCAGAGAATGACCTTGCAAACGAGTATGTTTTCTCACTCTGCAAGGGTCTAGTCCTTGCAACACCTTAATCTTTTGTTTAACACTTTTTTTAGTATATGCTCGTAAAAAACAAGTTTTCAATAGATTCCTGTCGTACACTACAAACACTACTGCAATCCCAAGTGTACACAGGGTTTTTAACATGTCTCCCTAAAACTTCATCAGCTATCACTTCTTCTGCATTTCTTTCAGCCATTTTCTCTTTCTCCATTGGACAACCATCACTAACCTCATAACCTCTACCACTGGTGTCAACTGCATACAATAATTTTTCACTCAGTGAATAACTTTCTTCATTAAAAAAAGGCTCTGAACTAGAACTGTGTTTCCATTCTCCCAAAAAAACCACAACTTTGTTTTTATTAATAACTCTTTTCCTCCTACTTTTGGCCTTCATTACATATATTGGTTTATCTAGTGATCGAAATCTGTTTAACACTAAAATAACCAGTTTCCTTTTTACTTCAAAAGCCTTTTCCACAATGCTTTCAATATGCTTCTTCTTTTTATAAAATAAAGCTCTCTTTTTATATTTCTTCACATGTTTCAGCAAATTATGCACTACTCTCTTGTAAAATATTTTTTTGCGTAATTCCTTATACTGTTCTTGTCTTTTTACCATACTTTATCTCCTTTGACTGAACATTTGCTTTTTTACTTTTCCTCTTATTTTGAATTTTTTTCTTACTTGAAAAGTTCTCAGAAGTTGCAGAATTATCTACATTCTGTTTGCTCCTACAAACATTTTTAATAAATTGCTTTGTGATCTTACCAGAAGATTTTTTCCTTTTAGCCACATTATCTTGTTCATTCAATACTTGTGGTTGATGTTTCTTCAAATAATCCTCCAGTCTCTGTTCTTTTCTTTTTCTTTTTTTTTCTGGCATATTTTTCTCTATTTTAACGTTGAAAAACAGTATCTGCAAAAAAGAATCACAAATAAATGTATATTAATAACTTTCAAATTTACAGTATTCCATTACTGTACAAACACATTTTATATAAAAACTGACTAAGAAACTATAGCCCTGAACCACAAGTGTGACGATGTTTAAAACACTACATACATAGTGCATACTACTTTGAAGCAGTTCATGCCCTAAAGCCTACCTCACTAAAAGACTACATGCTAACTGACTGAATGATTACAGTACTAAAAGGAGACACACTGGGTGGGTAACAGGGTGTTTGCTAGAAGTGTATGAATACTAACTGGGGAATTGAAGGTGTGAAAGACAACTGTGTAGCTGATTAGAGGACTGAATGCATACTGGATAGGCATTTAAAGCAGTCCATGTGCTAAGGCCTGACTCACTGCATGAGTACTTGGGTACTGACTGAATGATTAGACTACAGCAAGGAGAGTGCCTGGGTGAATTTATAAGTGGTAGGCTTTTGGCGCACGGAATGGATTAGTACTTGGTACTGAATGGGTCACTAGAAGAGTGCAAAGGGAGTGACAGGATGTTTGCTGGACTATATGGATACTGACTAGGGAATTGAAAGTGTGAAAGACAAGTGTCTAGGTGGTTAGAAGACTGCATGCATAGTGCATAGGGGTTTGAAGCAGTCCATGTGCTAAGGCCTGGCTCAGTGCATGAATACTTAGGCAGTGACTGAATCATTAGAGTACTGGAAAGAGAGTGTCTTGGTGAATTCATAAGTGTTTGGGTTTTGGCACAGTGAATGGATTACTACATGGTGCTGAATGGGTCACTAGAGGACTGCAAAGGGAGTGACAGGGTGTTTCCTGGAAGTGTATGGATACTGACTAGGGAATTGAAGGTGTGAAAAACAACTGGGTAGGTGGTTAGAGAACTACATGCATACTGCATAGACATTTGAAGCAGTCTATTTGGGAATGAATGGTTCACAAAATAAGTACTTAGAAACTGACTAAATCATCAGACTACTTCTAGGACAGTGCCTGGGTAAAACTTTTACATTTTCAATTCATAAGCAAACACTGGCTTCTAATGCTACTAAAACTTGACAACATGACAGGTTTTAAAACACTTATCTGCCACCAAATAGACAATGTTTCCAAATGCTTCTCTCACAGTGGTTCCCAAATGCACACAGACTCCCAGTGTGATTCTAGACAAGCACCACTATCCCTAGGAGTTTACCAAAACTCATTCACTACAGTGGAAGTGGTAAGGGAACTGCACACAATCTACATATTTCACGACTGCACTTTACTGTCAATGCCTGACTCATTTAATCAATGCATAAGCAAAGACTGGCTTCTAATGCTAATAAAACTTGGCAACATGACAGGTTTTAAAACAGTTATCTGTCAGCAAATCCACGATGTTACCAAACGCTTCTCTCACAGTGGTTCCCAAATGCACACAGACTCACAGTGGAAGTGGCAAGGGAACTGCACACAATCTACATATTTCACGACTACACTTTAGTGTCAATACCTGACTCATTTAATGAAAGCATAAGCCATAACTGTCTTCTAATGCTACTAAAACTTGACAACATCACATGTTTTAAAACAGTTATCTGTCAGCAAATACACGATCTTACCAAACACTTCTCTCACAGTGGTTCCCAAATGCACACAGACTCACAGTGTGATTCTAGACAAGCACCACTATCCCTAGGAGTTTACCAAAACTCATTCACTACAGTGGAAGGGTCAAGGGAACTGCACACAATCTACATATTTCACGACTGCACTTTACTGTCAATGCCTGACTCATTTAATCAATGCATAAGCAAAGACTGGCTTCTAATGCTACTAAAACTTGACAACATGACAGGTTTTAAAACAGTTATCTGTCAGCAAATACACGATGTTACCAAACACTTCTCTCACAGTGGTTCCCAAATGCACACAGACTCACAGTGTGATTCTAGACAAGCACCACTATCCCTAGGAGTTTACCAAAACTCATTCACTACAGTGGAAGTTGGAAGGGAACTGCACACAATCTACATATTTCACGACTGCACTTTAGTGTCAATGCCTGACTCATTTAATCAACGCATAAGCAATGACTGGCTTCTAATGCTACTAAAACTTGACAACATGACAGGTTTTAAAATAGTTATTTGTCAGCAAATACACAATGTTACCAAATGCTTCTCTCACAGTGGTTCCCAAATGCACACAGACTCACATTGTGATTCTACACAAACAACACTATCCCTAGGAGTTTACCAAAACTCATTCACTACAGTGGAAGTGGTAAGAGAACTGCACACAATCTACATATTTCGCGACTACACTTTAGTGTCAATACCTGACTCATTTAATGAAAGCATAAATCATAATTGTCTTCTAATGCTACTAAAACTTGACAACATGACATGTTTTAAAACAGTTATCTGTCAGCAAATACACGATGTTACCAAACACTTCTCTCACAGTGTTTCCCAAATGCACACAGACTCACAGTGTGATTCTAGACAAGCACCACTATCCCTAAGAGTTTTTCAAAACTCATTCACTACAGTCGAAGGGGTAAGGGAACTGCACACAATCTACATATTTCACAACTGCACTTTAGTGTCAATGCCTGACTCATT
This sequence comes from Triturus cristatus, assembly GCF_964204655.1. Lineage (NCBI taxonomy): Eukaryota > Metazoa > Chordata > Amphibia > Caudata > Salamandridae > Triturus > Triturus cristatus. The sequence continues at coordinate 1,264,625,540 of NC_140579.1, read as the reverse complement.
TAATCAACGCATAAGCAAAGACTGGCTTCTAATGCTACTAAAACTTGAAAACATGACAGGTTTTAAAATAGTTATCTGTCAGCAAATACACGATGTTACCAAACACTTCTCTCACAGTGTTTCCCAAATGCACACAGACTCACAGTGTGATTCTAGACAAGCACCACTATCCCTAAGAGTTTTTCAAAACTCATTCACTACAGTCGAAGGGGTAAGGGAACTGCACACAATCTACATATTTCACAACTGCACTTTAGTGTCAATGCCTGACTCATTTAATCAACGCATAAGCAAAGACTGGCTTCTAATGCTACTAAAACTTGACAACATGACAGGTTTTAAAATAGTTATCTGTCAGCAAATACACGATGTTACCAAATACTTCTCACACAGTGGTTCCCAAATGCACACAGACTCACAATGTGATTCTAGACAAAAGCACTATCCCTAGGAGTTTACCAAAACTTATTCACTACTATGGAAGTGGTAAGGGAACTGCACACAATGTACATATTTCAAGACTGCACTTGTGTGTCAAAGTCTGACTCATTTAATCAACGCATAAGCAAAAACTGGTTTCTAATGCTACTAAAACTTGACAACATGACAGGTTTTAAAATAGTTATTTGTCAGCAAATACACAATGTTACCAAATGCTTCTCTCACAGTGGTTCCCAAATGCACACAGACTCACATTGTGATTCTACACAAACAACACTATCCCTAGGAGTTTACCAAAACTCATTCACTACAGTGGAAGTGGTAAGAGAACTGCACACAATCTACATATTTCGCGACTACACTTTAGTGTCAATACCTGACTCATTTAATGAAAGCATAAATCATAATTGTCTTCTAATGCTACTAAAACTTGACAACATGACATGTTTTAAAACAGTTATCTGTCAGCAAATACACGATGTTACCAAACACTTCTCTCACAGTGGTTCCCAAATGCACACAGACTCACAGTGTGATTCTAGACAAGCACCACTATCCCTAGGAGTTTACCAAAACTCATTCACTACAGTGGAAGTGGTAAGGGAACTGCACACAATCTACATATTTCACGACTGCACTTTACTGTCAATGCCTGACTCATTTAATCAATGCATAAGCAAAGACTGGCTTCTAATGCTACTAAAACTTGACAACATGACATGTTTTAAAACAGTTATCTGTCAGCAAATACACGATGTTACCAAACACATCTCTCACAGTGTTTCCCAAATGCACACAGACTCACAGTGTGATTCTAGACAAGCACCACTATCCCTAAGAGTTTATCAAAACTCATTCACTACAGTCGAAGGGGTAAGGGAACTGCACACAATCTACATATTTCACAACTGCACTTTAGTGTCAATGCCTGACTCATTTAATCAACGCATAAGCAAAGACTGGCTTCTAATGCTACTAAAACTTGACAACATGACAGGTTTTAAAATAGTTATCTGTCAGCAAATACACGATGTTACCAAATACTTCTCACACAGTGGTTCCCAAATGCACACAGACTCACAATGTGATTCTAGACAAAAGCACTATCCCTAGGAGTTTACCAAAACTTATTCACTACTATGGAAGTGGTAAGGGAACTGCACACAATGTACATATTTCAAGACTGCACTTGTGTGTCAAAGCCTGACTCATTTAATCAACGCATAAGCAAAAACTGGTTTCTAATACTACTGAAACTTGACAACATGAAACGTTTTAAAAGAGTTATCTGTCAGAAAATACACAATGTTACCAAATGCTTCTCTCACAGTGGTTTCAAAATGCACACAGACTCCCAGTGTGATTCTAGACAAGCACCACTATCCCTAGGAGTTTACCAAAACTCATTCACTACAGTGGAAGTGGTAAGGGAACTGCACACAATCTAAATATTTCACGACTGCACTTTACTGTCAATGCCTGACTCATTAAATCAATGCATAAGTAAAGACTGGCTTCTAATGCTACTAAAACTTGACAACATGACAGGTTTTAAAACAGTTATCTGTCAGCAAATACACAATGTTACCAAACGCTTCTCTCACAGTGGTTCCCAAATGCACACAGACTCACAGTGGAAGTGGTAAGGGAACTGCACACAATCAACATATTTCACGACTACACTTTAGTGTCAATAACTGACTCATTTAATGAAAGCATAAGCCATAACTGTCTTCTAATGCTACTAAAACTTGACAACATCAAATGTTTTAAAACAGTTATCTGTCAGCAAATACACAATCTTACCAAACACTTCTCTCACAGTGGTTCCCAAATGCACACAGACTCACAGTGTGATTCTAGACAAGCACCACTATCCCTAGGAGTTTACCAAAACTCATTCACTACAGTGGAAGTGGCAACGGAACTGCACACAATCTACATATTTCACGACTGCACTTTACTGTCAATGCCTGACTCATTTAATCAATGCATAAGCACAGACTGGCTTCTAATGCTTCTAAAACTTGACAACATGACAGGTTTTAAAACAGTTATCTGTCAGCAAATACACGATGTTACCAAACGCTTCTCTCACAGTGGTTCCCAAATGCACACAGACTCACAGTGTGATTCTAGACAAGCACCACTATCCCTAGGAGTTTACCAAAACTCATTCACTACAGTGGAAGTTGGAAGGGAACTGCACACAATCTACATATTTCACGACTGCACTCTAGTGTCAATGCCTGACTCATTTAATCAACGCATAAGCAATGACTGGCTTCTAATGCTACTAAAACTTGACAACATGACAGGTGTTAAAATAGTTATTTGTCAGCAAATACACGATGTTACCAAATGCTTCTCTCACAGTGGTTCCCAAATGCACACAGACTCACATTGTGATTCTACACAAACAACACTATCCCTAGGAGTTTACCAAAACTCATTCACTACAGTGGAAGTGGTAAGAGAACTGCACACAATCTACATTTTTCGCGACTACACTTTAGTGTCAATACCAGACTCATTTAATGAAAGCATAAATCATAATTGTCTTCTAATGCTACTAAAACTTGACAACATGACATGTTTTAAAACAGTTATCTGTCAGCAAATACACGATGTTACCAAACACTTCTCTCACAGTGGTTCCCAAATGCACACAGACTCACAGTGTGATTCTAGACAAGCACCACTATCCCTAGGAGTTTACCAAAACTCATTCACTACAGTGGAAGTTGGAAGGGAACTGCACACAATCTACATATTTCACGACTGCACTTTAGTGTCAATGCCTGACTCATTTAATCAACGCAGAAGCAAAGACTGGCTTCTAATGCTACTAAAACTTGACAACATGACAGGTTTTAAAATAGTTATCTGTCAGCAAATACACGATGTTACCAAATACTTCTCACACAGTGGTTCCCAAATGCACACAGACTCACAATGTGATTCTAGACAAAAACACTATCCCTAGGAGTTTACCAAAACTTATTCACTACTATGGAGTGGTAAGGGAACTGCACACAATGTAAATATTTCAAGACTGCACTTGTGTGTCAAAGCCTGACTCATTTAATCAACGCATAAGCAAAAACTGGTTTCTAATACTACTGAAACTTGACAACATGACACGTTTTAAAAGAGTTATCTGTCAGAAAATACACAATGTTACCAAATGCTTCTCTCACAGTGGTTTCAAAATGCACACAGACTCCCAGTGTGATTCTAGACAAGCACCACTATCCCTAGGAGTTTACCAAAACTCATTCACTACAGTGGAAGTGGTAAGGGAACTGCACACAATCTACATATTTCACGACTGCATTTTACTGTCAATGCCTGACTCATTTAATCAATGCATAAGCAAAGACTGGCTTCTAATGCTACTAAAACTTGACAACATGACAGGTTTTAAAAGAGTTATCTGTCAGCAAATACACGATGTTACCAATCGCTTCTCTCACAGTGGTTCCCAAATGCACACAGACTCACAGTGGAAGTGGTAAGGGAACTGCACACAATCAACATATTTCACGACTACACTTTAGGGTCAATACCTGACTCATTTAATGAAAGCATAAGCCATAACTGTCTTCTAATGCTACTAAAACTTGACAACATCACATGTTTTAAAACAGTTATCTGTCAGCAAATACACAATCTTACCAAACACTTCTCTCTCAGTGGTTCCCAAATGCACACAGACTCACAGTGTGATTCTAGACAAGCACCACTATCCCTAGGAGTTTACCAAAACTCATTCACTACAGTGGAAGTGGCAAGGGAACTGCACACAATCTACATATTTCACGACTGCACTTTACTCTCAATGCCTGACTCATTTAATCAATGCATAAGCGAAGACTGGCTTCTAATGCTACTAAAACTTGACAACATGACAGGTTTTAAAACAGTTATCTGTCAGCAAATACACGATGTTACCAAACGCTTCTCTCACAGTGGTTCCCAAATGCACACAGACTCACAGTGGAAGTGGTAAGGGAACTGCACACAATCAACATATTTCACGACTACACTTTAGTGTCAATAACTGACTCATTTAATGAAAGCATAAGCCATAACTGTCTTCTAATGCTACTAAAACTTGACAACATCACATGTTTTAAAACAGTTATCTGTCAGCAAATACACAATCTTGCCAAACACTTCTCTCTCAGTGGTTCCCAAATGCACACAGACTCACAGTGTGATTCTAGACAAGCACCACTATCCCTAGGAGTTTACCAAAACTCATTCACTACAGTGGAAATGGCAAGGGAACTGCACACAATCTACATATTTCACGACTGCACTTTACTGTCAATGCCTGACTCATTTAATCAATGCATAAGCACAGACTGGCTTCTAATGCTACTAAAACCTGACAACATGACAGGTTTTAAAACAGTTATCTGTCAGCAAATACACGATGTTACCAAACGCTTCTCTCACAGTGGTTCCCAAATGCACACAGACTCACAGTGTGATTCTAGACAAGCACCACTATCCCTAGGAGTTTACCAAAACTCATTCACTACAGTGGAAGTTGGAAGGGAACTGCACACAATCTACATATTTCACGACTGCACTCTAGTGTCAATGCCTGACTCATTTAATCAACGCATAAGCAATGACTGGCTTCTAATGCTACTAAAACTTGACAACATGACAGGTTTTAAAATAGTTATTTGTCAGCAAATACACGATGTTACCAAATGCTTCTCTCACAGTGGTTCCCAAATGCACACAGACTCACATTGTGATTCTACACAAACAACACTATCCCTAGGAGTTTACCAAACCTCATTAACTACAGTTGAAGTGGTAAGAGAACTGCACACAATCTACATTTTTCGCGACTACACTTTAGTGTCAATACTAGACTCATTTAATGAAAGCATAAATCATAATTGTCTTCTAATGCTACTAAAACTTGACAACATGACATGTTTTAAAACAGTTATCTGTCAGCAAATACATAATGTTACCAAACACTTCTCTCACAATGGTTCCCAAATGCACACAGACTCACAGTGTGATTCTAGACATGCACCACTATCCCTAGGAGTTTACCAAAACTCATTCACTACAGTGGAAGTTGGAAGGGAACTGCACACAATCTACATATTTCACGACTGCACTTTAGTGTCAATGCCTGACTCATTTAATCAACGCATAAGTAAAGACTGGCTTCTAATGCTACTAAAACTTGACAATATGACAGGTTTTAAAATAGTTATCTGTCAGCAAATACACGATGTTACCAAATACTTCTCACACAGTGGTTCCCAAATGCACACAGACTCACAATGTGATTCTAGACAAAAACACTATCCCTAGGAGTTTACCAAAACATATTCACTACTATGGAGTGGTAAGGGAACTGCACACAATGTACATATTTCAAGACTGCACTTGTGTGTCAAAGCCTGACTCATTTCATCAACGCATAAGCAAAAACTGGTTTCTAATACTACTGAAACTTGACAACATGACACGTTTTAAAAGAGTTATCTGTCAGAAAATACACAATGTTACCAAATGCTTCTCTCACAGTGGTTTCAAAATGCACACAGACTCCCAGTGTGATTCTAGACAAGCACCACTATCCCTAGGAGTTTACCAAAACTCATTCACTACAGTGGAAGTGGTAAGGGAACTGCACACAATCTACATATTTCACGACTGCACTTTACTGTCAATGCCTGACTCATTTAATCAATGCATAAGCAAAGACTGGCTTCTAATGCTACTAAAACTTGACAACATGACAGGTTTTAAAACAGTTATCTGTCAGCAAATACACGATGTTACCAAACGCTTCTCTCACAGTGCTTCCCAAATGCACACAGACTCACAGTGGAAGTGGTAAGGGAACTGCACACAATCAACATATTTCACGACTACACTTTAGTGTCAATACCTGACTCATTTAATGAAAGCATAAGCCATAACTGGCTTCTAATGCTACTAAAACTTGACAACATGACAGGTTTTAAAATAGTTATTTGTCAGCAAATACACGATGTTACCAAATGCTTCTCTCACAGTGGTTCCCAATGCACACAGACTCACATTGTGATTCTACACAAACAACACTATCCCTAGGAGTTTACCAAAACTCATTCACTACAGTGGAAGTGGTAAGAGAACTGCACACAATCTACATTTTTCGCGACTACACTTTAGTGTCAATACCAGACTCATTTAATGAAAGCATAAATCATAATTGTCTTCTAATGCTACTAAAACATGACAACATGACATGTTTTAAAACAGTTATCTGTCAGCAAATACACGATGTTATCAAAAACACTTCTCTCACAGTGGTTCCCAAATGCACACAGACTCACAGTGTGATTCTAGACAAGCACCACTATCCCTAGGAGTTTACCAAAACTCATTCACTACAGTGGAAGTGGTAAGGGAACTGCACACAATCTACATATTTCACGACTGCACTTTACTGTCAATGCCTGACTCATTTAATCAACGCATAAGCAAAGACTGGCTTCTAATGCTACTAAAACTTGACAACATGACAGGTTTTAAAACAGTTATCTGTCAGCAAATACACAATGTTACCTAACACTTCTCTCACAGTGGTTCCCAAATGCACACAGACTCACAGTGTGATTCTAGACAAGCACCACTATCCCTAGGAGTTTACCAAAACTCATTCACTACAGTGGAAGTGGTAAGGGAACTGCACACAATCTACATATTTCACAACTGCACTTTAGTGTCAATGCCTGACTCATTTAATCAACGCATAAGCAAAGACTGGCTTCTAATGCTACTAAAACTTGACAACATGACAGGTTTTAAAATAGTTATCTGTCAGCAAATACACGATGTTACCAAATACTTCTCACACAGTGGTTCCCAAATGCACACAGACTCACAATGTGATTCTAGACAAAAACACTATCCCTAGGAGTTTACCAAAACTTATTCACTACTATGGAAGTGGTAAGGGAACTGCACACAATGTACATATTTCAAGACTGCACTTGTGTGTCAAAGCCTGACTCATTTATTCAACGCATAAGCAAAAACTGGTTTCTAATACTACTAAAACTTGTCAACATGACAGGTTTTAAAACAGTTATCTGTCAGCAAATACACGATGTTACCAAACGCTTCTCTCACAGTGGTTCCCAAATGCACACAGACTCACAGTGGAAGTGGTAAGGGAACTGCACACAATCAACATATTTCACGACTACACTTTAGTGTCAATAACTGACTCATTTAATGAAAGCATAAGCCATAACTGTCTTCTAATGCTACTAAAACTTGACAACATCACATGTTTTAAAACAGTTATCTGTCAGCAAATACACAATCTTACCAAACACTTCTCTCACAGTGGTTCCCAAATGCACACAGACTCACAGTGTGATTCTAGACAAGCACCACTATCCCTAGGAGTTTACCAAAACTCATTCACTACAGTGGAAGTGGCAAGGGAACTGCACACAATCTACATATTTCACGACTGCACTTTACTGTCAATGCCTGACTCATTTAATCAATGCATAAGCACAGACTGGCTTCTAATGCTTCTAAAACTTGACAACATGACAGGTTTTAAAACAGTTATCTGTCAGCAAATACACGATGTTACCAAACGCTTCTCTCACAGTGGTTCCCAAATGCACACAGACTCACAGTGTGATTCTAGACAAGCACCACTATCCCTAGGAGTTTACCAAAACTCATTCACTACAGTGGAAGTTGGAAGGGAACTGCACACAATCTACATATTTCACGACTGCACTCTAGTGTCAATGCCTGACTCATTTAATCAACGCATAAGCAATGACTGGCTTCTAATGCTACTAAAACTTGACAACATGACAGGTGTTAAAATAGTTATTTGTCAGCAAATACACGATGTTACCAAATGCTTCTCTCACAGTGGTTCCCAAATGCACACAGACTCACATTGTGATTCTACACAAACAACACTATCCCTAGGAGTTTACCAAAACTCATTCACTACAGTGGAAGTGGTAAGAGAACTGCACACAATCTACATTTTTCGCGACTACACTTTAGTGTCAATACCAGACTCATTTAATGAAAGCATAAATCATAATTGTCTTCTAATGCTACTAAAACTTGACAACATGACATGTTTTAAAACAGTTATCTGTCAGCAAATACACGATGTTACCAAACACTTCTCTCACAGTGGTTCCCAAATGCACACAGACTCACAGTGTGATTCTAGACAAGCACCACTATCCCTAGGAGTTTACCAAAACTCATTCACTACAGTGGAAGTTGGAAGGGAACTGCACACAATCTACATATTTCACGACTGCACTTTAGTGTCAATGCCTGACTCATTTAATCAATGCATAAGCAAAGACTGGCTTCTAATGCTACTAAAACTTGACAACATGACAGGTTTTAAAATAGTTATCTGTCAGCAAATACACGATGTTACCAAATACTTCTCACACAGTGGTTCCCAAATGCACACAGACTCACAATGTGATTCTAGACAAAAACACTATCCCTAGGAGTTTACCAAAACTTATTCACTACTATGGAGTGGTAAGGGAACTGCACACAATGTACATATTTCAAGACTGCACTTGTGTGTCAAAGCCTGACTCATTTAATCAACGCATAAGCAAAAACTGGTTTCTAATACTACTGAAACTTGACAACATGACACGTTTTAAAAGAGTTATCTGTCAGAAAATACACAATGTTACCAAATGCTTCTCTCACAGTGGTTTCAAAATGCACACAGACTCCCAGTGTGATTCTAGACAAGCACCACTATCCCTAGGAGTTTACCAAAACTCATTCACTACAGTGGAAGTGGCAAGGGAACTGCACACAATCTACATATTTCACGACTGCACTTTACTGTCAATGCCTGACTCATTTAATCAATGCATAAGCACAGACTGGCTTCTAATGCTACTAAAACTTGACAACATGACAAGTTTTAAAATAGTTATCTGTCAGCAAAGACACGATGTTACCAAACGCTTCTCTCACAGTGGTTCCCAAATGCACACAGACTCACAGTGTGATTCTAGACAAGCACCACTATCCCTAGGAGTTTACCAAAACTCATTCACTACAGTGGAAGTTGGAAGGGAACTGCACACAATCTACATATTTCACGACTGCACTCTAGTGTCAATGCCTGACTCATTTAATCAACGCATAAGCAATGACTGGCTTCTAATGCTACTAAAACTTGACAACATGACAGGTGTTAAAATAGTTATTTATCAGCAAATACACGATGTTACCAAATGCTTCTCTCACAGTGGTTCCCAAATGCACACAGACTCACATTGTGATTCTACACAAACAACACTATCCCTAGGAGTTTACCAAAACTCATTCACTACAGTGGAAGTGGTAAGAGAACTGCACACAATCTACATTTTTCACGACTACACTTTAGTGTCAATACCAGACTCATTTAATGAAAGCATAAATCATAATTGTCTTCTAATGCTACTAAAACTTGACAACATGACATGTTTTAAAACAGTTATCTGTCAGCAAATACACGATGTTACCAAACACTTCTCTCACAGTGGTTCCCAAATGCACACAGACTCACAGTGTGATTCTAGACAAGCACCACTATCCCTAGGAGTTTACCAAAACTCATTCACTACAGTGGAAGTTGGAAGGGAACTGCACACAATCTACATATTTCACGACTGCACTTTAGTGTCAATGCCTGACTCATTTAATCAACGCATAAGCAAAGACTGGCTTCTAATGCTACTAAAACTTGACAACATGACAGGTTTTAAAATAGTTATCTGTCAGCAAATACACAATGTTACCAAATACTTCTCAAACAGTGGTTCCCAAAAGCACACAGACTCACAATGTGATTCTAGACAAAAACACTATCCCTAGGAGTTTACCAAAACTTATTCACTACTATGGAGTGGTAAGGGAACTGCACACAATGTACATATTTCAAGACTGCACTTGTGTGTCAAAGCCTGACTCATTTAATCAACGCATAAGCAAAAACTGGTTTCTAATACTACTGAAACTTGACAACATGACACGTTTTAAAAGAGTTATCTGTCAGAAAATACACAATGTTACCAAATGCTTCTCTCACAGTGGTTTCAAAATGCACACAGACTCCCAGTGTGATTCTAGACAAGCACCACTATCCCTAGGAGTTTACCAAAACTCATTCACTACAGTGGAAGTGGTAAGGGAACTGCACACAATCTACATATTTCACGACTGCACTTTACTGTCAATGCCTGACTCATTAAATCAATGCATAAGTAAAGACTGGCTTCTAATGCTACTAAAACTTGACAACATGACAGGTTTTAAAACAGTTATCTGTCAGCAAATACACGATGTTACCAAACGCTTCTCTCACAGTGGTTCCCAAATGCACACAGACTCACAGTGGAAGTGGTAAGGGAACTGCACACAATCAACATATTTCACGACTACACTTTAGTGTCAATAACTGACTCATTTAATGAAAGCATAAGCCATAACTGTCTTCTAATGCTACTAAAACTTGACAACATCACATGTTTTAAAACAGTTATCTGTCAGCAAATACACAATCTTACCAAACACTTCTCTCACAGTGGTTCCCAAATGCACACAGACTCACAGTGTGATTCTAGACAAGCACCACTATCCCTAGGAGTTTACCAAAACTCATTCACTACAGTGGAAGTGGCAAGGGAACTGCACACAATCTACATATTTCACGACTGCACTTTACTGTCAATGCCTGACTCATTTAATCAATGCATAAGCACAGACTGGCTTCTAATGCTTCTAAAACTTGACAACATGACAGGTTTTAAAACAGTTATCTGTCAGCAAATACACGATGTTACCAAACGCTTCTCTCACAGTGGTTCCCAAATGCACACAGACTCACAGTGTGATTCTAGACAAGCACCACTATCCCTAGGAGTTTACCAAAACTCATTCACTACAGTGGAAGTTGGAAGGGAACTGCACACAATCTACATATTTCACGACTGCACTCTAGTGTCAATGCCTGACTCATTTAATCAACGCATAAGCAATGACTGGCTTCTAATGCTACTAAAACTTGACAACATGACAGGTGTTAAAATAGTTATTTGTCAGCAAATACACGATGTTACCAAATGCTTCTCTCACAGTGGTTCCCAAATGCACACAGACTCACATTGTGATTCTACACAAACAACACTATCCCTAGGAGTTTACCAAAACTCATTCACTACAGTGGAAGTGGTAAGAGAACTGCACACAATCTACATTTTTCGCGACTACACTTTAGTGTCAATACCAGACTCATTTAATGAAAGCATAAATCATAATTGTCTTCTAATGCTACTAAAACTTGACAACATGACATGTTTTAAAACAGTTATCTGTCAGCAAATACACGATGTTACCAAACACTTCTCTCACAGTGGTTCCCAAATGCACACAGACTCACAGTGTGATTCTAGACAAGCACCACTATCCCTAGGAGTTTACCAAAACTCATTCACTACAGTGGAAGTTGGAAGGGAACTGCACACAATCTACATATTTCACGACTGCACTTTAGTGTCAATGCCTGACTCATTTAATCAACGCATAAGCAAAGACTGGCTTCTAATGCTACTAAAACTTGACAACATGACAGGTTTTAAAATAGTTATCTGTCAGCAAATACACGATGTTACCAAATACTTCTCACACAGTGGTTCCCAAATGCACACAGACTCACAATGTGATTCTAGACAAAAACACTATCCCTAGGAGTTTACCAAAACTTATTCACTACTATGGAGTGGTAAGGGAACTGCACACAATGTACATATTTCAAGACTGCACTTGTGTGTCAAAGCCTGACTCATTTAATCAACGCATAAGCAAAAACTGGTTTCTAATACTACTGAAACTTGACAACATGACACGTTTTAAAAGAGTTATCTGTCAGAAAATACACAATGTTACCAAATGCTTCTCTCACAGTGGTTTCAAAATGCACACAGACTCCCAGTGTGATTCTAGACAAGCACCACTATCCCTAGGAGTTTACCAAAACTCATTCACTACAGTGGAAGTGGTAAGGGAACTGCACACAATCTACATATTTCACGACTGCACTTTACTGTCAATGCCTGACTCATTTAATCAATGCATAAGCAAAGACTGGCTTCTAATGCTACTAAAACTTGACAACATGACAGGTTTTAAAAGAGTTATCTGTCAGCAAATACACGATGTTACCAAACGCTTCTCTCACAGTGGTTCCCAAATGCACACAGACTCACAGTGGAAGTGGTAAGGGAACTGCACACAATCAACATATTTCACGACTACACTTTAGGGTCAATACCTGACTCATTTAATGAAAGCATAAGCCATAACTGTCTTCTAATGCTACTAAAACTTGACAACATCACATGTTTTAAAACAGTTCTCTGTCAGCAAATACACAATCTTACCAAACACTTCTCTCTCAGTGGTTCCCAAATGCACACAGACTCACAGTGTGATTCTAGACAAGCACCACTATCCCTAGGAGTTTACCAAAACTCATTCACTACAGTGGAAGTGGCAAGGGAACTGCACACAATCTACATATTTCACGACTGCACTTTACTCTCAATGCCTGACTCATTTAATCAATGCATAAGCAAAGACTGGCTTCTAATGCTACTAAAACTTGACAACATGACAGGTTTTAAAACAGTTATCTGTCAGCAAATACACGATGTTACCAAACGCTTCTCTCACAGTGGTGCCCAAATGCACACAGACTCACAGTGGAAGTGGTAAGGGAACTGCACACAATCAACATATTTCACGACTACACTTTAGTGTCAATAACTGACTCATTTAATGAAAGCATAAGCCATAACTGTCTTCTAATGCTACTAAAACTTGACAACATCACATGTTTTAAAACAGTTATCTGTCAGCAAATACACAATCTTGCCAAACACTTCTCTCTCAGTGGTTCCCAAATGCACACAGACTCACAGTGTGATTCTAGACAAGCACCACTATCCCTAGGAGTTTACCAAAACTCATTCACTACAGTGGAAATGGCAAGGGAACTGCACACAATCTACATATTTCACGACTGCACTTTACTGTCAATGCCTGACTCATTTAATCAATGCATAAGCACAGACTGGCTTCTAATGCTACTAAAACCTGACAACATGACAGGTTTTAAAACAGTTATCTGTCAGCAAATACACGATGTTACCAAACGCTTCTCTCACAGTGGTTCCCAAATGCACACAGACTCACAGTGTGATTCTAGACAAGCACCACTATCCCTAGGAGTTTACCAAAACTCATTCACAACAGTGGAAGTTGGAAGGGAACTGCACACAATCTACATATTTCACGACTGCACTCTAGTGTCAATGCCTGACTCATTTAATCAACGCATAAGCAATGACTGGCTTCTAATGCTACTAAAACTTGACAACATGACAGGTTTTAAAATAGTTATTTGTCAGCAAATACACAATGTTACCAAATGCTTCTCTCACAGTGGTTCCCAAATGCACACAGACTCACATTGTGATTCTACACAAACAACACTATCCCTAGGAGTTTACCAAAACTCATTAACTACAGTGGAAGTGGTAAGAGAACTGCACACAATCTACATTTTTCGCGACTACACTTTAGTGTCAATACTAGACTCATTTAATGAAAGCATAAATCATAATTGTCTTCTAATGCTACTAAAACTTGACAACATGACATGTTTTAAAACAGTTATCTGTCAGCAAATACACGATGTTACCAAACACTTCTCTCACAGTGGTTCCCAAATGCACACAGACTCACAGTGTGATTCTAGACAAGCACCACTATCCCTAGGAGTTTACCAAAACTCATTCACTACAGTGGAAGTTGGAAGGGAACTGCACACAATCTACATATTTCACGACTGCACTTTAGTGTCAATGCCTGACTCATTTAATCAACGCATAAGCAAAGACTGGCTTCTAATGCTACTAAAACTTGACAACATGACAGGTTTTAAAATAGTTATCTGTCAGCAAATACACGATGTTACCAAATACTTCTCACACAGTGGTTCCCAAATGCACACAGACTCACAATGTGATTCTAGACAAAAACACTATCCCTAGGAGTTTACCAAAACTTATTCACTACTATGGAGTGGTAAGGGAACTGCACACAATGTACATATTTCAAGACTGCACTTGTGTGTCAAAGCCTGACTCATTTAATCAACGCATAAGCAAAAACTGGTTTCTAATACTACTGAAACTTGACAACATGACACGTTTTAAAAGAGTTATCTGTCAGAAAATACACAATGTTACCAAATGCTTCTCTCACAGTGGTTTCAAAATGCACACAGACTCCCAGTGTGATTCTAGACAAGCACCACTATCCCTAGGAGTTTACCAAAACTCATTCACTACAGTGGAAGTGGTAAGGGAACTGCACACAATCTACATATTTCACGACTGCACTTTACTGTCAATGCCTGACTCATTTAATCAATGCATAAGCAAAGACTGGCTTCTAATGCTACTAAAACTTGACAACATGACAGGTTTTAAAAGAGTTATCTGTCAGCAAATACACGATGTTACCAAACGCTTCTCTCACAGTGGTTCCCAAATGCACACAGACTCACAGTGGAAGTGGTAAGGGAACTGCACACAATCAACATATTTCACGACTACACTTTAGGGTCAATACCTGACTCATTTAATGAAAGCATAAGCCATAACTGTCTTCTAATGCTACTAAAACTTGACAACATCACATGTTTTAAAACAGTTCTCTGTCAGCAAATACACAATCTTACCAAACACTTCTCTCTCAGTGGTTCCCAAATGCACACAGACTCACAGTGTGATTCTAGACAAGCACCACTATCCCTAGGAGTTTACCAAAACTCATTCACTACAGTGGAAGTGGCAAGGGAACTGCACACAATCTACATATTTCACGACTGCACTTTACTCTCAATGCCTGACTCATTTAATCAATGCATAAGCAAAGACTGGCTTCTAATGCTACTAAAACTTGACAACATGACAGGTTTTAAAACAGTTATCTGTCAGCAAATACACGATGTTACCAAACGCTTCTCTCACAGTGGTTCCCAAATGCACACAGACTCACAGTGGAAGTGGTAAGGGAACTGCACACAATCAACATATTTCACGACTACACTTTAGTGTCAATAACTGACTCATTTAATGAAAGCATAAGCCATAACTGTCTTCTAATGCTACTAAAACTTGACAACATCACATGTTTTAAAACAGTTATCTGTCAGCAAATACACAATCTTGCCAAACACTTCTCTCTCAGTGGTTCCCAAATGCACACAGACTCACAGTGTGATTTTAGACAAGCACCACTATCCCTAGGAGTTTACCAAAACTCATTCACTACAGTGGAAATGGCAAGGGAACTGCACACAATCTACATATTTCACGACTGCACTTTACTGTCAATGCCTGACTCATTTAATCAATGCATAAGCACAGACTGGCTTCTAATGCTACTAAAACCTGACAACATGACAGGTTTTAAAACAGTTATCTGTCAGCAAATACACGATGTTACCAAACGCTTCTCTCACAGTGGTTCCCAAATGCACACAGACTCACAGTGTGATTCTAGACAAGCACCACTATCCCTAGGAGTTTACCAAAACTCATTCACAACAGTGGAAGTTGGAAGGGAACTGCACACAATCTACATATTTCACGACTGCACTCTAGTGTCAATGCCTGACTCATTTAATCAACGCATAAGCAATGACTGGCTTCTAATGCTACTAAAACTTGACAACATGACAGGTTTTAAAATAGTTATTTGTCAGCAAATACACAATGTTACCAAATGCTTCTCTCACAGTGGTTCCCAAATGCACACAGACTCACATTGTGATTCTACACAAACAACACTATCCCTAGGAGTTTACCAAAACTCATTAACTACAGTGGAAGTGGTAAGAGAACTGCACACAATCTACATTTTTCGCAACTACACTTTAGTGTCAATACTAGACTCATTTAATGAAAGCATAAATCATAATTGTCTTCTAATGCTACTAAAACTTGACAACATGACATGTTTTAAAACAGTTATCTGTCAGCAAATACATAATGTTACCAAACACTTCTCTCACAATGGTTCCCAAATGCACACAGACTCACAGTGTGATTCTAGACAAGCACCACTATCCCTAGGAGTTTACCAAAACTCATTCACTACAGTGGAAGTTGGAAGGGAACTGCACACAATCTACATATTTCACGACTGCACTTTAGTGTCAATGCCTGACTCATTTAATCAACGCATAAGTAAAGACTGGCTTCTAATGCTACTAAAACTTGACAACATGACAGGTTTTAAAATAGTTATCTGTCAGCAAATACACGATGTTACCAAATACTTCTCACAGAGTGGTTCCCAAATGCACACAGACTCACAATGTGATTCTAGACAAAAACACTATCCCTAGGAGTTTACCAAAACATATTCACTACTATGGAGTGGTAAGGGAACTGCACACAATGTACATATTTCAAGACTGCACTTGTGTGTCAAAGCCTGACTCATTTCATCAACGCATAAGCAAAAACTGGTTTCTAATACTACTGAAACTTGACAACATGACACGTTTTAAAAGAGTTATCTGTCAGAAAATACACAATGTTACCAAATGCTTCTCTCACAGTGGTTTCAAAATGCACACAGACTCCCAGTGTGATTCTAGACAAGCACCACTATCCCTAGGAGTTTACCAAAACTCATTCACTACAGTGGAAGTGGTAAGGGAACTGCACACAATCTACATATTTCACGACTGCACTTTACTGTCAATGCCTGACTCATTTAATCAATGCATAAGCAAAGACTGGCTTCTAATGCTACTAAAACTTGACAACATGACAGGTTTTAAAACAGTTATCTGTCAGCAAATACACGATGTTACCAAACGCTTCTCTCACAGTGCTTCCCAAATGCACACAGACTCACAGTGGAAGTGGTAAGGGAACTGCACACAATCAACATATTTCACGACTACACTTTAGTGTCAATAACTGACTCATTTAATGAAAGCATAAGCCATAACTGTCTTCTAATGCTACTAAAACTTGACAACATCACATGTTTTAAAACAGTTATCTGTCAGCAAATACACAATCTTACCATACACTTCTCTCACAGTGGTTCCCAAATGCACACAGACTCACAGTGTGATTCTAGACAAGCACCACTATCCCTAGGAGTTTACCAAAACTCATTCACTACAGTGGAAGTGGCAAGGGAACTGCACACAATCTACATATTTCACGACTGCACTTTACTGTCAATGCCTGACTCATTTAATCAATGCATAAGCACAGACTGGCTTCTAATGCTACTAAAACTTGACAACATGACAGGTGTTAAAATAGTTATTTGTCAGCAAATACACGATGTTACCAAATGCTTCTCTCACAGTGGTTCCCAAATGCACACAGACTCACATTGTGATTCTACACAAACAACACTATCCCTAGGAGTTTACCAAAACTCATTCACTACAGTGGAAGTGGTAAGAGAACTGCACACAATCTACATTTTTCGCGACTACACTTTAGTGTCAATACCAGACTCATTTAATGAAAGCATAAATCATAATTGTCTTCTAATGCTACTAAAACTTGACAACATGACATGTTTTAAAACAGTTATCTGTCAGCAAATACACGATGTTACCAAACACTTCTCTCACAGTGGTTCCCAAATGCACACAGACTCACAGTGTGATTCTAGACAAGCACCACTATCCCTAGGAGTTTACCAAAACTCATTCACTACAGTGGAAGTTGGAAGGGAACTGCACACAATCTACATATTTCACGACTGCACTTTAGTGTCAATGCCTGACTCATTTAATCAACGCATAAGCAAAGACTGGCTTCTAATGCTACTAAAACTTGACAACATGACAGGTTTTAAAATAGTTATCTGTCAGCAAATACACGATGTTACCAAATACTTCTCACACAGTGGTTCCCAAATGCACACAGACTCACAATGTGATTCTAGACAAAAACACTATCCCTAGGAGTTTACCAAAACTTATTCACTACTATGGAGTGGTAAGGGAACTGCACACAATGTACATATTTCAAGACTGCACTTGTGTGTCAAAGCCTGACTCATTTAATCAACGCATAAGCAAAAACTGGTTTCTAATACTACTGAAACTTGACAACATGACACGTTTTAAAAGAGTTATCTGTCAGAAAATACACAATGTTACCAAATGCTTCTCTCACAGTGGTTTCAAAATGCACACAGACTCCCAGTGTGATTCTAGACAAGCACCACTATCCCTAGGAGTTTACCAAAACTCATTCACTACAGTGGAAGTGGTAAGGGAACTGCACACAATCTACATATTTCACGACTGCACTTTACTGTCAATGCCTGACTCATTTAATCAATGCATAAGCAAAGACTGGCTTCTAATGCTACTAAAACTTGACAACATGACAGGTTTTAAAAGAGTTATCTGTCAGCAAATACACGATGTTACCAAACGCTTCTCTCACAGTGGTTCCCAAATGCACACAGACTCACAGTGGAAGTGGTAAGGGAACTGCACACAATCAACATATTTCACGACTACACTTTAGGGTCAATACCTGACTCATTTAATGAAAGCATAAGCCATAACTGTCTTCTAATGCTACTAAAACTTGACAACATCACATGTTTTAAAACAGTTCTCTGTCAGCAAATACACAATCTTACCAAACACTTCTCTCTCAGTGGTTCCCAAATGCACACAGACTCACAGTGTGATTCTAGACAAGCACCACTATCCCTAGGAGTTTACCAAAACTCATTCACTACAGTGGAAGTGGCAAGGGAACTGCACACAATCTACATATTTCACGACTGCACTTTACTCTCAATGCCTGACTCATTTAATCAATGCATAAGCAAAGACTGGCTTCTAATGCTACTAAAACTTGACAACATGACAGGTTTTAAAACAGTTATCTGTCAGCAAATACACGATGTTACCAAACGCTTCTCTCACAGTGGTTCCCAAATGCACACAGACTCACAGTGGAAGTGGTAAGGGAACTGCACACAATCAACATATTTCACGACTACACTTTAGTGTCAATAACTGACTCATTTAATGAAAGCATAAGCCATAACTGTCTTCTAATGCTACTAAAACTTGACAACATCACATGTTTTAAAACAGTTATCTGTCAGCAAATACACAATCTTGCCAAACACTTCTCTCTCAGTGGTTCCCAAATGCACACAGACTCACAGTGTGATTCTAGACAAGCACCACTATCCCTAGGAGTTTACCAAAACTCATTCACTACAGTGGAAATGGCAAGGGAACTGCACACAATCTACATATTTCACGACTGCACTTTACTGTCAATGCCTGACTCATTTAATCAATGCATAAGCACAGACTGGCTTCTAATGCTACTAAAACCTGACAACATGACAGGTTTTAAAACAGTTATCTGTCAGCAAATACACGATGTTACCAAACGCTTCTCTCACAGTGGTTCCCAAATGCACACAGACTCACAGTGTGATTCTAGACAAGCACCACTATCCCTAGGAGTTTACCAAAACTCATTCACAACAGTGGAAGTTGGAAGGGAACTGCACACAATCTACATATTTCACGACTGCACTCTAGTGTCAATGCCTGACTCATTTAATCAACGCATAAGCAATGACTGGCTTCTAATGCTACTAAAACTTGACAACATGACAGGTTTTAAAATAGTTATTTGTCAGCAAATACACAATGTTACCAAATGCTTCTCTCACAGTGGTTCCCAAATGCACACAGACTCACATTGTGATTCTACACAAACAACACTATCCCTAGGAGTTTACCAAAACTCATTAACTACAGTGGAAGTGGTAAGAGAACTGCACACAATCTACATTTTTCGCGACTACACTTTAGTGTCAATACTAGACTCATTTAATGAAAGCATAAATCATAATTGTCTTCTAATGCTACTAAAACTTGACAACATGACATGTTTTAAAACAGTTATCTGTCAGCAAATGCATAATGTTACCAAACACTTCTCTCACAATGGTTCCCAAATGCACACAGACTCACAGTGTGATTCTAGACAAGCACCACTATCCCTAGGAGTTTACCAAAACTCATTCACTACAGTGGAAGTTGGAAGGGAACTGCACACAATCTACATATTTCACGACTGCACTTTAGTGTCAATGCCTGACTCATTTAATCAACGCATAAGTAAAGACTGGCTTCTAATGCTACTAAAACTTGACAACATGACAGGTTTTAAAATAGTTATCTGTCAGCAAATACACGATGTTACCAAATACTTCTCACAGAGTGGTTCCCAAATGCACACAGACTCACAATGTGATTCTAGACAAAAACACTATCCCTAGGAGTTTACCAAAACATATTCACTACTATGGAGTGGTAAGGGAACTGCACACAATGTACATATTTCAAGACTGCACTTGTGTGTCAAAGCCTGACTCATTTCATCAACGCATAAGCAAAAACTGGTTTCTAATACTACTGAAACTTGACAACATGACACGTTTTAAAAGAGTTATCTGTCAGAAAATACACAATGTTACCAAATGCTTCTCTCACAGTGGTTTCAAAATGCACACAGACTCCCAGTGTGATTCTAGACAAGCACCACTATCCCTAGGAGTTTACCAAAACTCATTCACTACAGTGGAAGTGGTAAGGGAACTGCACACAATCTACATATTTCACGACTGCACTTTACTGTCAATGCCTGACTCATTTAATCAATGCATAAGCAAAGACTGGCTTCTAATGCTACTAAAACTTGACAACATGACAGGTTTTAAAACAGTTATCTGTCAGCAAATACACGATGTTACCAAACGCTTCTCTCACAGTGCTTCCCAAATGCACACAGACTCACAGTGGAAGTGGTAAGGGAACTGCACACAATCAACATATTTCACGACTACACTTTAGTGTCAATACCTGACTCATTTAATGAAAGCATAAGCCATAACTGTCTTCTAATGCTACTAAAACTTGACAACATCACATGTTTTAAAACAGTTATCTGTCAGCAAATACACAATCTTACCAAACACTTCTCTCACAGTGGTTCCCAAATGCACACAGACTCACAGTGTGATTCTAGACAAGCACCACTATCCCTAGGAGTTTACCAAAACTCATTCACTACAGTGGAAGTGGCAAGGGAACTGCACACAATCTACATATTTCACGACTGCACTTTACTGTCAATGCCTGACTCATTTAATCAATGCATAAGCACAGACTGGCTTCTAATGCTTCTAAAACTTGACAACATGACAGGTTTTAAAACAGTTATCTGTCAGCAAATACACGATGTTACCAAACGCTTCTCTCACAGTGGTTCCCAAATGCACACAGACTCACAGTGTGATTCTAGACAAGCACCACTATCCCTAGGAGTTTACCAAAACTCATTCACTACAGTGGAAGTTGGAAGGGAACTGCACACAATCTACATATTTCACGACTGCACTCTAGTGTCAATGCCTGACTCATTTAATCAACGCATAAGCAATGACTGGCTTCTAATGCTACTAAAACTTGACAACATGACAGGTGTTAAAATAGTTATTTGTCAGCAAATACACGATGTTACCAAATGCTTCTCTCACAGTGGTTCCCAAATGCACACAGACTCACATTGTGATTCTACACAAACAACACTATCCCTAGGAGTTTACCAAAACTCATTCACTACAGTTGAAGTGGTAAGAGAACTGCACACAATCTACATTTTTCGCGACTACACTTTAGTGTCAATACCAGACTCATTTAATGAAAGCATAAATCATAATTGTCTTCTAATGCTACTAAAACTTGACAACATGACATGTTTTAAAACAGTTATCTGTCAGCAAATACACGATGTTACCAAACACTTCTCTCACAGTGGTTCCCAAATGCACACAGACTCACAGTGTGATTCTAGACAAGCACCACTATCCCTAGGAGTTTACCAAAACTCATTCACTACAGTGGAAGTTGGAAGGGAACTGCACACAATCTACATATTTCACGACTGCACTTTAGTGTCAATGCCTGACTCATTTAATCAACGCATAAGCAAAGACTGGCTTCTAATGCTACTAAAACTTGACAACATGACAGGTTTTAAAATAGTTATCTGTCAGCAAATACACGATGTTACCAAATACTTCTCACACAGTGGTTCCCAAATGCACACAGACTCACAATGTGATTCTAGACAAAAACACTATCCCTAGGAGTTTACCAAAACTTATTCACTACTATGGAGTGGTAAGGGAACTGCACACAATGTACATATTTCAAGACTGCACTTGTGTGTCAAAGCCTGACTCATTTAATCAACGCATAAGCAAAAACTGGTTTCTAATACTACTGAAACTTGACAACATGACACGTTTTAAAAGAGTTATCTGTCAGAAAATACACAATGTTACCAAATGCTTCTCTCACAGTGGTTTCAAAATGCACACAGACTCCCAGTGTGATTCTAGACAAGCACCACTATCCCTAGGAGTTTACCAAAACTCATTCACTACAGTGGAAGTGGTAAGGGAACTGCACACAATCTACATAT
The DNA here is from genome assembly GCF_964204655.1 of Triturus cristatus. Taxonomy (NCBI): domain Eukaryota; kingdom Metazoa; phylum Chordata; class Amphibia; order Caudata; family Salamandridae; genus Triturus; species Triturus cristatus. The sequence goes on along the minus strand of NC_140579.1, from coordinate 1,264,602,399 downwards.
TTCACGACTGCACTTTACTGTCAATGCCTGACTCATTTAATCAATGCATAAGCAAAGACTGGCTTCTAATGCTACTAAAACTTGACAACATGACATGTTTTAAAAGAGTTATCTGTCAGCAAATACACGATGTTACCAAACGCTTCTCTCACAGTGGTTCCCAAATGCACACAGACTCACAGTGGAAGTGGTAAGGGAACTGCACACAATCAACATATTTCACGACTACACTTTAGGGTCAATACCTGACTCATTTAATGAAAGCATAAGCCATAACTGTCTTCTAATGCTACTAAAACTTGACAACATCACATGTTTTAAAACAGTTCTCTGTCAGCAAATACACAATCTTACCAAACACTTCTCTCTCAGTGGTTCCCAAATGCACACAGACTCACAGTGTGATTCTAGACAAGCACCACTATCCCTAGGAGTTTACCAAAACTCATTCACTACAGTGGAAGTGGCAAGGGAACTGCACACAATCTACATATTTCACGACTGCACTTTACTCTCAATGCCTGACTCATTTAATCAATGCATAAGCAAAGACTGGCTTCTAATGCTACTAAAACTTGACAACATGACAGGTTTTAAAACAGTTATCTGTCAGCAAATACACGATGTTACCAAACGCTTCTCTCACAGTGGTTCCCAAATGCACACAGACTCACAGTGGAAGTGGTAAGGGAACTGCACACAATCAACATATTTCACGACTACACTTTAGTGTCAATAACTGACTCATTTAATGAAAGCATAAGCCATAACTGTCTTCTAATGCTACTAAAACTTGACAACATCACATGTTTTAAAACAGTTATCTGTCAGCAAATACACAATCTTGCAAACACTTCTCTCTCAGTGGTTCCCAAATGCACACAGACTCACAGTGTGATTCTAGACAAGCACCACTATCCCTAGGAGTTTACCAAAACTCATTCACTACAGTGGAAATGGCAAGGACACTGCACACAATCTACATATTTCACGACTGCACTTTACTGTCAATGCCTGACTCATTTAATCAATGCATAAGCACAGACTGGCTTCTAATGCTACTAAAACCTGACAACATGACAGGTTTTAAAACAGTTATCTGTCAGCAAATACACGATGTTACCAAACGCTTCTCTCACAGTGGTTCCCAAATGCACACAGACTCACAGTGTGATTCTAGACAAGCACCACTATCCCTAGGAGTTTACCAAAACTCATTCACAACAGTGGAAGTTGGAAGGGAACTGCACACAATCTACATATTTCACGACTGCACTCTAGTGTCAATGCCTGACTCATTTAATCAACGCATAAGCAATGACTGGCTTCTAATGCTACTAAAACTTGACAACATGACAGGTGTTAAAATAGTTATTTGTCAGCAAATACACGATGTTACCAAATGCTTCTCTCACAGTGGTTCCCAAATGCACACAGACTCACATTGTGATTCTACACAAACAACACTATCCCTAGGAGTTTACCAAAACTCATTCACTACAGTTGAAGTGGTAAGAGAACTGCACACAATCTACATTTTTCGCGACTACACTTTAGTGTCAATACCAGACTCATTTAATGAAAGCATAAATCATAATTGTCTTCTAATGCTACTAAAACTTGACAACATGACATGTTTTAAAACAGTTATCTGTCAGCAAATACACGATGTTACCAAACACTTCTCTCACAGTGGTTCCCAAATGCACACAGACTCACAGTGTGATTCTAGACAAGCACCACTATCCCTAGGAGTTTACCAAAACTCATTCACTACAGTGGAAGTTGGAAGGGAACTGCACACAATCTACATATTTCACGACTGCACTTTAGTGTCAATGCCTGACTCATTTAATCAACGCATAAGCAAAGACTGGCTTCTAATGCTACTAAAACTTGACAACATGACAGGTTTTAAAATAGTTATCTGTCAGCAAATACACGATGTTACCAAATACTTCTCACACAGTGGTTCCCAAATGCACACAGACTCACAATGTGATTCTAGACAAAAACACTATCCCTAGGAGTTTACCAAAACTTATTCACTACTATGGAGTGGTAAGGGAACTGCACACAATGTACATATTTCAAGACTGCACTTGTGTGTCAAAGCCTGACTCATTTAATCAACGCATAAGCAAAAACTGGTTTCTAATACTACTGAAACTTGACAACATGACACGTTTTAAAAGAGTTATCTGTCAGAAAATACACAATGTTACCAAATGCTTCTCTCACAGTGGTTTCAAAATGCACTCAGACTCCCAGTGTGATTCTAGACAAGCACCACTATCCCTAGGAGTTTACCAAAACTCATTCACTACAGTGGAAGTGGTAAGGGAACTGCACACAATCTACATATTTCACGACTGCACTTTACTGTCAATGCCTGACTCATTTAATCAATGCATAAGCAAAGACTGGCTTCTAATGCTACTAAAACTTGACAACATGACATGTTTTAAAAGAGTTATCTGTCAGCAAATACACGATGTTACCAAACGCTTCTCTCACAGTGGTTCCCAAATGCACACAGACTCACAGTGGAAGTGGTAAGGGAACTGCACACAATCAACATATTTCACGACTACACTTTAGGGTCAATACCTGACTCATTTAATGAAAGCATAAGCCATAACTGTCTTCTAATGCTACTAAAACTTGACAACATCACATGTTTTAAAACAGTTCTCTGTCAGCAAATACACAATCTTACCAAACACTTCTCTCTCAGTGGTTCCCAAATGCACACAGACTCACAGTGTGATTCTAGACAAGCACCACTATCCCTAGGAGTTTACCAAAACTCATTCACTACAGTGGAAGTGGCAAGGGAACTGCACACAATCTACATATTTCACGACTGCACTTTACTCTCAATGCCTGACTCATTTAATCAATGCATAAGCAAAGACTGGCTTCTAATGCTACTAAAACTTGACAACATGACAGGTTTTAAAACAGTTATCTGTCAGCAAATACACGATGTTACCAAACGCTTCTCTCACAGTGGTTCCCAAATGCACACAGACTCACAGTGGAAGTGGTAAGGGAACTGCACACAATCAACATATTTCACGACTACACTTTAGTGTCAATAACTGACTCATTTAATGAAAGCATAAGCCATAACTGTCTTCTAATGCTACTAAAACTTGACAACATCACATGTTTTAAAACAGTTATCTGTCAGCAAATACACAATCTTGCAAACACTTCTCTCTCAGTGGTTCCCAAATGCACACAGACTCACAGTGTGATTCTAGACAAGCACCACTATCCCTAGGAGTTTACCAAAACTCATTCACTACAGTGGAAATGGCAAGGACACTGCACACAATCTACATATTTCACGACTGCACTTTACTGTCAATGCCTGACTCATTTAATCAATGCATAAGCACAGACTGGCTTCTAATGCTACTAAAACCTGACAACATGACAGGTTTTAAAACAGTTATCTGTCAGCAAATACACGATGTTACCAAACGCTTCTCTCACAGTGGTTCCCAAATGCACACAGACTCACAGTGTGATTCTAGACAAGCACCACTATCCCTAGGAGTTTACCAAAACTCATTCACAACAGTGGAAGTTGGAAGGGAACTGCACACAATCTACATATTTCACGACTGCACTCTAGTGTCAATGCCTGACTCATTTAATCAACGCATAAGCAATGACTGGCTTCTAATGCTACTAAAACTTGACAACATGACAGGTTTTAAAATAGTTATTTGTCAGCAAATACACAATGTTACCAAATGCTTCTCTCACAGTGGTTCCCAAATGCACACAGACTCACATTGTGATTCTACACAAACAACACTATCCCTAGGAGTTTACCAAAACTCATTAACTACAGTGGAAGTGGTAAGAGAACTGCACACAATCTACATTTTTCGCGACTACACTTTAGTGTCAATACTAGACTCATTTAATGAAAGCATAAATCATAATTGTCTTCTAATGCTACTAAAACTAGACAACATGACATGTTTTAAAACAGTTATCTGTCAGCAAATACATAATGTTACCAAACACTTCTCTCACAATGGTTCCCAAATGCACACAGACTCACAGTGTGATTCTAGACAAGCACCACTATCCCTAGGAGTTTACCAAAACTCATTCACTACAGTGGAAGTTGGAAGGGAACTGCACACAATCTACATATTTCACGACTGCACTTTAGTGTCAATGCCTGACTCATTTAATCAACGCATAAGTAAAGACTGGCTTCTAATGCTACTAAAACTTGACAACATGACAGGTTTTAAAATAGTTATCTGTCAGCAAATACACGATGTTACCAAATACTTCTCACACAGTGGTTCCCAAATGCACACAGACTCACAATGTGATTCTAGACAAAAACACTATCCCTAGGAGTTTACCAAAACATATTCACTACTATGGAGTGGTAAGGGAACTGCACACAATGTACATATTTCAAGACTGCACTTGTGTGTCAAAGCCTGACTCATTTCATCAACGCATAAGCAAAAACTGGTTTCTAATACTACTGAAACTTGACAACATGACACGTTTTAAAAGAGTTATCTGTCAGAAAATACACAATGTTACCAAATGCTTCTCTCACAGTGGTTTCAAAATGCACACAGACTCCCAGTGTGATTCTAGACAAGCACCACTATCCCTAGGAGTTTACCAAAACTCATTCACTACAGTGGAAGTGGTAAGGGAACTGCACACAATCTACATATTTCACGACTGCACTTTACTGTCAATGCCTGACTCATTTAATCAATGCATAAGCAAAGACTGGCTTCTAATGCTACTAAAACTTGACAACATGACAGGTTTTAAAACAGTTATCTGTCAGCAAATACACGATGTTACCAAACGCTTCTCTCACAGTGCTTCCCAAATGCACACAGACTCACAGTGGAAGTGGTAAGGGAACTGCACACAATCAACATATTTCACGACTACACTTTAGTGTCAATACCTGACTCATTTAATGAAAGCATAAGCCATAACTGTCTTCTAATGCTACTAAAACTTGACAACATCACATGTTTTAAAACAGTTATCTGTCAGCAAATACACAATCTTACCAAACACTTCTCTCACAGTGGTTCCCAAATGCACACAGACTCACAGTGTGATTCTAGACAAGCACCACTATCACTAGGTGTTTACCAAAACTCATTCACTACAGTGGAAGTGGCAAGGGAACTGCACACAATCTACATATTTCACGACTGCACTTTAGTGTCAATGCCTGACTCATTTAATCAACGCATAAGCAATGACTGGCTTCTAATGCTACTAAAACTTGACAACATGACAGGTTTTAAAATAGTTATTTGTCAGCAAATACACGATGTTACCAAATGCTTCTCTCACAGTGGTTCCCAATGCACACAGACTCACATTGTGATTCTACACAAACAACACTATCCCTAGGAGTTTACCAAAACTCATTCACTACAGTGGAAGTGGTAAGAGAACTGCACACAATCTACATTTTTCGCGACTACACTTTAGTGTCAATACCAGACTCATTTAATTAAAGCATAAATCATAATTGTCTTCTAATGCTACTAAAACATGACAACATGACATGTTTTAAAACAGTTATCTGTCAGCAAATACACGATGTTATCAAAAATACTTCTCTCACAGTGGTTCCCAAATGCACACAGACTCACAGTGTGATTCTAGACAAGCACCACTATCCCTAGGAGTTTACCAAAACTCATTCACTACAGTGGAAGTGGTAAGGGAACTGCACACAATCTACATATTTCACGACTGCACTTTACTGTCAATGCCTGACTCATTTAATCAACGCATAAGCAAAGACTGGCTTCTAATGCTACTAAAACTTGACAACATGACAGGTTTTAAAACAGTTATCTGTCAGCAAATACACGATGTTACCTAACACTTCTCTCACAGTGGTTCCCAAATGCACACAGACTCAGAGTGTGATTCTAGACAAGCACCACTATCCCTAGGAGTTTACCAAAACTCATTCACTACAGTGGAAGTGGTAAGGGAACTGCACACAATCTACATATTTCACAACTGCACTTTAGTGTCAATGCCTGACTCATTTAATCAACGCATAAGCAAAGACTGGCTTCTAATGCTACTAAAACTTGACAACATGACAGGTTTTAAAATAGTTATCTGTCAGCAAATACACGATGTTACCAAATACTTCTCACACAGTGGTTCCCAAATGCACACAGACTCACAATGTGATTCTAGACAAAAACACTATCCCTAGGAGTTTACCAAAACTTATTCACTACTATGGAAGTGGTAAGGGAACTGCACACAATGTACATATTTCAAGACTGCACTTGTGTGTCAAAGCCTGACTCATTTATTCAACGCATAAGCAAAAACTGGTTTCTAATACTACTAAAACTTGTCAACATGACAGGTTTTAAAACAGTTATCAGTCAGCAAATACACGATGTTACCAAACGCTTCTCTCACAGTGGTTCCCAAATGCACACAGACTCACAGTGGAAGTGGTAAGGGAACTGCACACAATCAACATATTTCACGACTACACTTTAGTGTCAATAACTGACTCATTTAATGAAAGCATAAGCCATAACTGTCTTCTAATGCTACTAAAACTTGACAACATCACATGTTTTAAAACAGTTATCTGTCAGCAAATACACAATCTTACCAAACACTTCTCTCACAGTGGTTCCCAAATGCACACAGACTCACAGTGTGATTCTAGACAAGCACCACTATCCCTAGGAGTTTACCAAAACTCATTCACTACAGTGGAAGTGGCAAGGGAACTGCACACAATCTACATATTTCACGACTGCACTTTACTGTCAATGCCTGACTCATTTAATCAATGCATAAGCACAGACTGGCTTCTAATGCTACTAAAACTTGACAACATGACAGGTTTTAAAATAGTTATCTGTCAGCAAATACACAATGTTACCAAACGCTTCTCTCACAGTGGTTCCCAAATACACACAGACTCACAGTGTGATTCTAGACAAGCACCACTATCCCTAGGAGTTTACCAAAACTCATTCAATACAGTGGAAGTTGGAAGGGAACTGCACACAATCTACATATTTCACGACTGCACTCTAGTGTCAATGCCTGACTCATTTAATCAACGCATAAGCAATGACTGGCTTCTAATGCTACTAAAACTTGACAACATGACAGGTGTTAAAATAGTTATTTGTCAGCAAATACACGATGTTACCAAATGCTTCTCTCACAGTGGTTCCCAAATGCACACAGACTCACATTGTGATTCTACACAAACAACACTATCCCTAGGAGTTTACCAAAACTCATTCACTACAGTGGAAGTGGTAAGAGAACTGCACACAATCTACATTTTTCACGACTACACTTTAGTGTCAATACCAGACTCATTTAATGAAAGCATAAATCATAATTGTCTTCTAATGCTACTAAAACTTGACAACATGACATGTTTTAAAACAGTTATCTGTCAGCAAATACACGATGTTACCAAACACTTCTCTCACAGTGGTTCCCAAATGCACACAGACTCACAGTGTGATTCTAGACAAGCACCACTATCCCTAGGAGTTTACCAAAACTCATTCACTACAGTGGAAGTTGGAAGGGAACTGCACACAATCTACATATTTCACGACTGCACTTTAGTGTCAATGCCTGACTCATTTAATCAACGCATAAGCAAAGACTGGCTTCTAATGCTACTAAAACTTGACAACATGACAGGTTTTAAAATAGTTATCTGTCAGCAAATACACGATGTTACCAAATACTTCTCACACAGTGGTTCCCAAATGCACACAGACTCACAATGTGATTCTAGACAAAAACACTATCCCTAGGAGTTTACCAAAACTTATTCACTACTATGGAGTGGTAAGGGAACTGCACACAATGTACATATTTCAAGACTGCACTTGTGTGTCAAAGCCTGACTCATTTAATCAACGCATAAGCAAAAACTGGTTTCTAATACTACTGAAACTTGACAACATGACACGTTTTAAAAGAGTTATCTGTCAGAAAATACACAATGTTACCAAATGCTTCTCTCACAGTGGTTTCAAAATGCACACAGACTCACAGTGTGATTCTAGACAAGCACCACTATCCCTAGGAGTTTACCAAAACTCATTCACTACAGTGGAAGTGGTAAGGGAACTGCACACAATCTACATATTTCACGACTGCACTTTACTGTCAATGCCTGACTCATTTAATCAATGCATAAGCAAAGACTGGCTTCTAATGCTACTAAAACTTGACAACATGACAGGTTTTAAAACAGTTATCTGTCAGCAAATACACGATGTTACCAAACGCTTCTCTCACAGTGCTTCCCAAATGCACACAGACTCACAGTGGAAGTGGTAAGGGAACTGCACACAATCAACATATTTCACGACTACACTTTAGTGTCAATACCTGACTTATTTAATGAAAGCATAAGCCATAACTGTCTTCTAATGCTACTAAAACTTGACAACATCACATGTTTTAAAACAGTTATCTGTCAGCAAATACACAATCTTACCAAACACTTCTCTCACAGTGGTTCCCAAATGCACACAGACTCACAGTGTGATTCTAGACAAGCACCACTATCCCTAGGAGTTTACCAAAACTCATTCACTACAGTGGAAGCGGCAAGGGAACTGCACACAATCTACATATTTCACGACTGCACTTTAGTGTCAATGCCTGACTCATTTAATCAACGCATAAGCAAAGACTGGCTTCTAATGCTACTAAAACTTGACAACATGACAGGTTTTAAAAGAGTTATCTGTCAGCAAATACACGATGTTACCAAACGCTTCTCTCACAGTGGTTCCCAAATGCACACAGACTCACAGTGGAAGTGGTAAGGGAACTGCACACAATCAACATATTTCACGACTACACTTTAGGGTCAATACCTGACTCATTTAATGAAAGCATAAGCCATAACTGTCTTCTAATGCTACTAAAACTTGACAACATCACATGTTTTAAAACAGTTCTCTGTCAGCAAATACACAATCTTACCAAACACTTCTCTCTCAGTGGTTCCCAAATGCACACAGACTCACAGTGTGATTCTAGACAAGCACCACTATCCCTAGGAGTTTACCAAAACTCATTCACTACAGTGGAAGTGGCAAGGGAACTGCACACAATCTACATATTTCACGACTGCACTTTACTCTCAATGCCTGACTCATTTAATCAATGCATAAGCAAAGACTGGCTTCTAATGCTACTAAAACTTGACAACATGACAGGTTTTAAAACAGTTATCTGTCAGCAAATACACGATGTTACCAAACGCTTCTCTCACAGTGGTTCCCAAATGCACACAGACTCACAGTGGAAGTGGTAAGGGAACTGCACACAATCAACATATTTCACGACTACACTTTAGTGTCAATAACTGACTCATTTAATGAAAGCATAAGCCATAACTGTCTTCTAATGCTACTAAAACTTGACAACATCACATGTTTTAAAACAGTTATCTGTCAGCAAATACACAATCTTGCCAAACACTTCTCTCTCAGTGGTTCCCAAATGCACACAGACTCACAGTGTGATTCTAGACAAGCACCACTATCCCTAGGAGTTTACCAAAACTCATTCACTACAGTGGAAATGGCAAGGGAACTGCACACAATCTACATATTTCACGACTGCACTTTACTGTCAATGCCTGACTCATTTAATCAATACATAAGCACAGACTGGCTTCTAATGCTACTAAAACCTGACAACATGACAGGTTTTAAAACAGTTATCTGTCAGCAAATACACGATGTTACCAAACGCTTCTCTCACAGTGGTTCCCAAATGCACACAGACTCACAGTGTGATTCTAGACAAGCACCACTATCCCTAGGAGTTTACCAAAACTCATTCACTACAGTGGAAGTTGGAAGGGAACTGCACACAATCTACATATTTCACGACTGCACTCTAGTGTCAATGCCTGACTCATTTAATCAACGCATAAGCAATGACTGGCTTCTAATGCTACTAAAACTTGACAACATGACAGGTTTTAAAATAGTTATTTGTCAGCAAATACACAATGTTACCAAATGCTTCTCTCACAGTGGTTCCCAAATGCACACAGACTCACATTGTGATCCTACACAAACAACACTATCCCTAGGAGTTTACCAAAACTCATTAACTACAGTGGAAGTGGTAAGAGAACTGCACACAATCTACATTTTTCGCGACTACACTTTAGTGTCAATACTAGACTCATTTAATGAAAGCATAAATCATAATTGTCTTCTAATGCTACTAAAACTTGACAACATGACATGTTTTAAAACAGTTATCTGTCAGCAAATACATAATGTTACCAAACACTTCTCTCACAATGGTTCCCAAATGCACACAGACTCACAGTGTGATTCTAGACAAGCACCACTATCCCTAGGAGTTTACCAAAACTCATTCACTACAGTGGAAGTTGGAAGGGAACTGCACACAATCTACATATTTCACGACTGCACTTTAGTGTCAATGCCTGACTCATTTAATCAACGCATAAGTAAAGACTGGCTTCTAATGCTACTAAAACTTGACAACATGACAGGTTTTAAAATAGTTATCTGTCAGCAAATACACGATGTTACCAAATACTTCTCACACAGTGGTTCCCAAATGCACACAGACTCACAATGTGATTCTAGACAAAAACACTATCCCTAGGAGTTTACCAAAACATATTCACTACTATGGAGTGGTAAGGGAACTGCACACAATGTACATATTTCAAGACTGCACTTGTGTGTCAAAGCCTGACTCATTTCATCAACGCATAAGCAAAAACTGGTTTCTAATACTACTGAAACTTGACAACATGACACGTTTTAAAAGAGTTATCTGTCAGAAAATACACAATGTTACCAAATGCTTCTCTCACAGTGGTTTCAAAATGCACACAGACTCCCAGTGTGATTCTAGACAAGCACCACTATCCCTAGGAGTTTACCAAAACTCATTCACTACAGTGGAAGTGGTAAGGGAACTGCACACAATCTACATATTTCACGACTGCACTTTACTGTCAATGCCTGACTCATTTAATCAATGCATAAGCAAAGACTGGCTTCTAATGCTACTAAAACTTGACAACATGACAGGTTTTAAAACAGTTATCTGTCAGCAAATACACGATGTTACCAAACGCTTCTCTCACAGTGCTTCCCAAATGCACACAGACTCACAGTGGAAGTGGTAAGGGAACTGCACACAATCAACATATTTCACGACTACACTTTAGTGTCAATACCTGACTCCTTTAATGAAAGCATAAGCCATAACTGTCTTCTAATGCTACTAAAACTTGACAACATCACATGTTTTAAAACAGTTATCTGTCAGCAAATACACAATCTTACCAAACACTTCTCTCACAGTGGTTCCCAAATGCACACAGACTCACAGTGTGATTCTAGACAAGCACCACTATCACTAGGTGTTTACCAAAACTCATTCACTACAGTGGAAGTGGCAAGGGAACTGCACACAATCTACATATTTCACGACTGCACTTTAGTGTCAATGCCTGACTCATTTAATCAACGCATAAGCAATGACTGGCTTCTAATGCTACTAAAACTTGACAACATGACAGGTTTTAAAATAGTTATTTGTCAGCAAATACACGATGTTACCAAATGCTTCTCTCACAGTGGTTCCCAATGCACACAGACTCACATTGTGATTCTACACAAACAACACTATCCCTAGGAGTTTACCAAAACTCATTCACTACAGTGGAAGTGGTAAGAGAACTGCACACAATCTACATTTTTCGCGACTACACTTTAGTGTCAATACCAGACTCATTTAATGAAAGCATAAATCATAATTGTCTTCTAATGCTACTAAAACATGACAACATGACATGTTTTAAAACAGTTATCTGTCAGCAAATACACGATGTTATCAAAAACACTTCTCTCACAGTGGTTCCCAAATGCACACAGACTCACAGTGTGATTCTAGACAAGCACCACTATCCCTAGGAGTTTACCAAAACTCATTCACTACAGTGGAAGTGGTAAGGGAACTGCACACAATCTACATATTTCACGACTGCACTTTACTGTCAATGCCTGACTCATTTAATCAACGCATAAGTAAAGACTGGCTTCTAATGCTACTAAAACTTGACAACATGACAGGTTTTAAAACAGTTATCTGTCAGCAAATACACGATGTTACCTAACACTTCTCTCACAGTGGTTCCCAAATGCACACAGACTCACAGTGTGATTCTAGACAAGCACCACTATCCCTAGGAGTTTACCAAAACTCATTCACTACAGTGGAAGTGGTAAGGGAACTGCACACAATCTACATATTTCACAACTGCACTTTAGTGTCAATGCCTGACTCATTTAATCAACGCATAAGCAAAGACTGGCTTCTAATGCTACTAAAACTTGACAACATGACAGGTTTTAAAATAGTTATCTGTCAGCAAATACACGATGTTACCAAATACTTCTCACACAGTGGTTCCCAAATGCACACAGACTCACAATGTGATTCTAGACAAAAACACTATCCCTAGGAGTTTACCAAAACTTATTCACTACTATGGAAGTGGTAAGGGAACTGCACACAATGTACATATTTCAAGACTGCACTTGTGTGTCAAAGCCTGACTCATTTATTCAACGCATAAGCAAAAACTGGTTTCTAATACTACTAAAACTTGTCAACATGACAGGTTTTAAAACAGTTATCAGTCAGCAAATACACGATGTTACCAAACGCTTCTCTCACAGTGGTTCCCAAATGCACACAGACTCACAGTGGAAGTGGTAAGGGAACTGCACACAATCAACATATTTCACGACTACACTTTAGTGTCAATAACTGACTCATTTAATGAAAGCATAAGCCATAACTGTCTTCTAATGCTACTAAAACTTGACAACATCACATGTTTTAAAACAGTTATCTGTCAGCAAATACACAATCTTACCAAACACTTCTCTCACAGTGGTTCCCAAATGCACACAGACTCACAGTGTGATTCTAGACAAGCACCACTATCCCTAGGAGTTTACCAAAACTCATTCACTACAGTGGAAGTGGCAAGGGAACTGCACACAATCTACATATTTCACGACTGCACTCTAGTGTCAATGCCTGACTCATTTAATCAACGCATAAGCAATGACTGGCTTCTAATGCTACTAAAACTTGACAACATGACAGGTGTTAAAATAGTTATTTGTCAGCAAATACACGATGTTACCAAATGCTTCTCTCACAGTGGTTCCCAAATGCACACAGACTCACATTGTGATTCTACACAAACAACACTATCCCTAGGAGTTTACCAAAACTCATTCACTACAGTGGAAGTGGTAAGAGAACTGCACACAATCTACATTTTTCACGACTACACTTTAGTGTCAATACCAGACTCATTTAATGAAAGCATAAATCATAATTGTCTTCTAATGCTACTAAAACTTGACAACATGACATGTTTTAAAACAGTTATCTGTCAGCAAATACACGATGTTACCAAACACTTCTCTCACAGTGGTTCCCAAATGCACACAGACTCACAGTGTGATTCTAGACAAGCACCACTATCCCTAGGAGTTTACCAAAACTCATTCACTACAGTGGAAGTTGGAAGGGAACTGCACACAATCTACATATTTCACGACTGCACTTTAGTGTCAATGCCTGACTCATTTAATCAACGCATAAGCAAAGACTGGCTTCTAATGCTACTAAAACTTGACAACATGACAGGTTTTAAAATAGTTATCTGTCAGCAAATACACGATGTTACCAAATACTTCTCACACAGTGGTTCCCAAATGCACACAGACTCACAATGTGATTCTAGACAAAAACACTATCCCTAGGAGTTTACCAAAACTTATTCACTACTATGGAGTGGTAAGGGAACTGCACACAATGTACATATTTCAAGACTGCACTTGTGTGTCAAAGCCTGACTCATTTAATCAACGCATAAGCAAAAACTGGTTTCTAATACTACTGAAACTTGACAACATGACACGTTTTAAAAGAGTTATCTGTCAGAAAATACACAATGTTACCAAATGCTTCTCTCACAGTGGTTTCAAAATGCACACAGACTCACAGTGTGATTCTAGACAAGCACCACTATCCCTAGGAGTTTACCAAAACTCATTCACTACAGTGGAAGTGGTAAGGGAACTGCACACAATCTACATATTTCACGACTGCACTTTACTGTCAATGCCTGACTCATTTAATCAATGCATAAGCAAAGACTGGCTTCTAATGCTACTAAAACTTGACAACATGACAGGTTTTAAAACAGTTATCTGTCAGCAAATACACGATGTTACCAAACGCTTCTCTCACAGTGCTTCCCAAATGCACACAGACTCACAGTGGAAGTGGTAAGGGAACTGCACACAATCAACATATTTCACGACTACACTTTAGTGTCAATACCTGACTTATTTAATGAAAGCATAAGCCATAACTGTCTTCTAATGCTACTAAAACTTGACAACATCACATGTTTTAAAACAGTTATCTGTCAGCAAATACACAATCTTACCAAACACTTCTCTCACAGTGGTTCCCAAATGCACACAGACTCACAGTGTGATTCTAGACAAGCACCACTATCCCTAGGAGTTTACCAAAACTCATTCACTACAGTGGAAGCGGCAAGGGAACTGCACACAATCTACATATTTCACGACTGCACTTTAGTGTCAATGCCTGACTCATTTAATCAACGCATAAGCAAAGACTGGCTTCTAATGCTACTAAAACTTGACAACATGACAGGTTTTAAAAGAGTTATCTGTCAGCAAATACACGATGTTACCAAACGCTTCTCTCACAGTGGTTCCCAAATGCACACAGACTCACAGTGGAAGTGGTAAGGGAACTGCACACAATCAACATATTTCACGACTACACTTTAGGGTCAATACCTGACTCATTTAATGAAAGCATAAGCCATAACTGTCTTCTAATGCTACTAAAACTTGACAACATCACATGTTTTAAAACAGTTCTCTGTCAGCAAATACACAATCTTACCAAACACTTCTCTCTCAGTGGTTCCCAAATGCACACAGACTCACAGTGTGATTCTAGACAAGCACCACTATCCCTAGGAGTTTACCAAAACTCATTCACTACAGTGGAAGTGGCAAGGGAACTGCACACAATCTACATATTTCACGACTGCACTTTACTCTCAATGCCTGACTCATTTAATCAATGCATAAGCAAAGACTGGCTTCTAATGCTACTAAAACTTGACAACATGACAGGTTTTAAAACAGTTATCTGTCAGCAAATACACGATGTTACCAAACGCTTCTCTCACAGTGGTTCCCAAATGCACACAGACTCACAGTGGAAGTGGTAAGGGAACTGCACACAATCAACATATTTCACGACTACACTTTAGTGTCAATAACTGACTCATTTAATGAAATCATAAGCCATAACTGTCTTCTAATGCTACTAAAACTTGACAACATCACATGTTTTAAAACAGTTATCTGTCAGCAAATACACAATCTTGCCAAACACTTCTCTCTCAGTGGTTCCCAAATGCACACAGACTCACAGTGTGATTCTAGACAAGCACCACTATCCCTAGGAGTTTACCAAAACTCATTCACTACAGTGGAAATGGCAAGGGAACTGCACACAATCTACATATTTCACGACTGCACTTTACTGTCAATGCCTGACTCATTTAATCAATGCATAAGCACAGACTGGCTTCTAATGCTACTAAAACCTGACAACATGACAGGTTTTAAAACAGTTATCTGTCAGCAAATACACGATGTTACCAAACGCTTCTCTCACAGTGGTTCCCAAATGCACACAGACTCACAGTGTGATTCTAGACAAGCACCACTATCCCTAGGAGTTTACCAAAACTCATTCACTACAGTGGAAGTTGGAAGGGAACTGCACACAATCTACATATTTCACGACTGCACTCTAGTGTCAATGCCTGACTCATTTAATCAACGCATAAGCAATGACTGGCTTCTAATGCTACTAAAACTTGACAACATGACAGGTTTTAAAATAGTTATTTGTCAGCAAATACACAATGTTACCAAATGCTTCTCTCACAGTGGTTCCCAAATGCACACAGACTCACATTGTGATTCTACACAAACAACACTATCTCTAGGAGTTTACCAAAACTCATTAACTACAGTGGAAGTGGTAAGAGAACTGCACACAATCTACATTTTTCGCGACTACACTTTAGTGTCAATACTAGACTCATTTAATGAAAGCATAAATCATAATTGTCTTCTAATGCTACTAAAACTTGACAACATGACATGTTTTAAAACAGTTATCTGTCAGCAAATACATAATGTTACCAAACACTTCTCTCACAATGGTTCCCAAATGCACACAGACTCACAGTGTGATTCTAGACAAGCACCACTATCCCTAGGAGTTTACCAAAACTCATTCACTACAGTGGAAGTTGGAAGGGAACTGCACACAATCTACATATTTCACGACTGCACTTTAGTGTCAATGCCTGACTCATTTAATCAACGCATAAGTAAAGACTGGCTTCTAATGCTACTAAAACTTGACAACATGACAGGTTTTAAAATAGTTATCTGTCAGCAAATACACGATGTTACCAAATACTTCTCACACAGTGGTTCCCAAATGCACACAGACTCACAATGTGATTCTAGACAAAAACACTATCCCTAGGAGTTTACCAAAACATATTCACTACTATGGAGTGGTAAGGGAACTGCACACAATGTACATATTTCAAGACTGCACTTGTGTGTCAAAGCCTGACTCATTTCATCAACGCATAAGCAAAAACTGGTTTCTAATACTACTGAAACTTGACAACATGACACGTTTTAAAAGAGTTATCTGTCAGAAAATACACAATGTTACCAAATGCTTCTCTCACAGTGGTTTCAAAATGCACACAGACTCCCAGTGTGATTCTAGACAAGCACCACTATCCCTAGGAGTTTACCAAAACTCATTCACTACAGTGGAAGTGGTAAGGGAACTGCACACAATCTACATATTTCACGACTGCACTTTACTGTCAATGCCTGACTCATTTAATCAATGCATAAGCAAAGACTGGCTTCTAATGCTACTAAAACTTGACAACATGACAGGTTTTAAAACAGTTATCTGTCAGCAAATACACGATGTTACCAAACGCTTCTCTCACAGTGCTTCCCAAATGCACACAGACTCACAGTGGAAGTGGTAAGGGAACTGCACACAATCAACATATTTCACGACTACACTTTAGTGTCAATACCTGACTCATTTAATGAAAGCATAAGCCATAACTGTCTTCTAATGCTACTAAAACTTGACAACATCACATGTTTTAAAACAGTTATCTGTCAGCAAATACACAATCTTACCAAACACTTCTCTCACAGTGGTTCCCAAATGCACACAGACTCACAGTGTGATTCTAGACAAGCACCACTATCACTAGGTGTTTACCAAAACTCATTCACTACAGTGGAAGTGGCAAGGGAACTGCACACAATCTACATATTTCACGACTGCACTTTAGTGTCAATGCCTGACTCATTTAATCAACGCATAAGCAATGACTGGCTTCTAATGCTACTAAAACTTGACAACATGACAGGTTTTAAAATAGTTATTTGTCAGCAAATACACGATGTTACCAAATGCTTCTCTCACAGTGGTTCCCAATGCACACAGACTCACATTGTGATTCTACACAAACAACACTATCCCTAGGAGTTTACCAAAACTCATTCACTACAGTGGAAGTGGTAAGAGAACTGCACACAATCTACATTTTTCGCGACTACACTTTAGTGTCAATACCAGACTCATTTAATGAAAGCATAAATCATAATTGTCTTCTAATGCTACTAAAACATGACAACATGACATGTTTTAAAACAGTTATCTGTCAGCAAATACACGATGTTATCAAAAACACTTCTCTCACAGTGGTTCCCAAATGCACACAGACTCACAGTGTGATTCTAGACAAGCACCACTATCCCTAGGAGTTTACCAAAACTCATTCACTACAGTGGAAGTGGTAAGGGAACTGCACACAATCTACATATTTCAAGACTGCACTTTACTGTCAATGCCTGACTCATTTAATCAACGCATAAGTAAAGAGTGGCTTCTAATGCTACTAAAACTTGACAACATGACAGGTTTTAAAACAGTTATCTGTCAGCAAATACACAATGTTACCTAACACTTCTCTCACAGTGGTTCCCAAATGCACACAGACTCACAGTGTGATTCTAGACAAGCACCACTATCCCTAGGAGTTTACCAAAACTCATTCACTACAGTGGAAGTGGTAAGGGAACTGCACACAATCTACATATTTCACGACTGCACTTTACTGTCAATGCCTGACTCATTTAATCAATGCATAAGCAAAGACTGGCTTCTAATGCTACTAAAACTTGACAACATGACAGGTTTTAAAACAGTTATCTGTCAGCAAATACACGATGTTACCAAACGCTTCTCTCACAGTGCTTCCCAAATGCACACAGACTCACAGTGGAAGTGGTAAGGGAACTGCACACAATCAACATATTTCACGACTACACTTTAGTGTCAATACCTGACTTATTTAATGAAAGCATAAGCCATAACTGTCTTCTAATGCTACTAAAACTTGACAACATCACATGTTTTAAAACAGTTATCTGTCAGCAAATACACAATCTTACCAAACACTTCTCTCACAGTGGTTCCCAAATGCACACAGACTCACAGTGTGATTCTAGACAAGCACCACTATCCCTAGGAGTTTACCAAAACTCATTCACTACAGTGGAAGCGGCAAGGGAACTGCACACAATCTACATATTTCACGACTGCACTTTAGTGTCAATGCCTGACTCATTTAATCAACGCATAAGCAAAGACTGGCTTCTAATGCTACTAAAACTTGACAACATGACAGGTTTTAAAAGAGTTATCTGTCAGCAAATACACGATGTTACCAAACGCTTCTCTCACAGTGGTTCCCAAATGCACACAGACTCACAGTGGAAGTGGTAAGGGAACTGCACACAATCAACATATTTCACGACTACACTTTAGGGTCAATACCTGACTCATTTAATGAAAGCATAAGCCATAACTGTCTTCTAATGCTACTAAAACTTGACAACATCACATGTTTTAAAACAGTTCTCTGTCAGCAAATACACAATCTTACCAAACACTTCTCTCTCAGTGGTTCCCAAATGCACACAGACTCACAGTGTGATTCTAGACAAGCACCACTATCCCTAGGAGTTTACCAAAACTCATTCACTACAGTGGAAGTGGCAAGGGAACTGCACACAATCTACATATTTCACGACTGCACTTTACTCTCAATGCCTGACTCATTTAATCAATGCATAAGCAAAGACTGGCTTCTAATGCTACTAAAACTTGACAACATGACAGGTTTTAAAACAGTTATCTGTCAGCAAATACACGATGTTACCAAACGCTTCTCTCACAGTGGTTCCCAAATGCACACAGACTCACAGTGGAAGTGGTAAGGGAACTGCACACAATCAACATATTTCACGACTACACTTTAGTGTCAATAACTGACTCATTTAATGAAATCATAAGCCATAACTGTCTTCTAATGCTACTAAAACTTGACAACATCACATGTTTTAAAACAGTTATCTGTCAGCAAATACACAATCTTGCCAAACACTTCTCTCTCAGTGGTTCCCAAATGCACACAGACTCACAGTGTGATTCTAGACAAGCACCACTATCCCTAGGAGTTTACCAAAACTCATTCACTACAGTGGAAATGGCAAGGGAACTGCACACAATCTACATATTTCACGACTGCACTTTACTGTCAATGCCTGACTCATTTAATCAATGCATAAGCACAGACTGGCTTCTAATGCTACTAAAACCTGACAACATGACAGGTTTTAAAACAGTTATCTGTCAGCAAATACACGATGTTACCAAACGCTTCTCTCACAGTGGTTCCCAAATGCACACAGACTCACAGTGTGATTCTAGACAAGCACCACTATCCCTAGGAGTTTACCAAAACTCATTCACTACAGTGGAAGTTGGAAGGGAACTGCACACAATCTACATATTTCACGACTGCACTCTAGTGTCAATGCCTGACTCATTTAATCAACGCATAAGCAATGACTGGCTTCTAATGCTACTAAAACTTGACAACATGACAGGTTTTAAAATAGTTATTTGTCAGCAAATACACAATGTTACCAAATGCTTCTCTCACAGTGGTTCCCAAATGCACACAGACTCACATTGTGATTCTACACAAACAACACTATCCCTAGGAGTTTACCAAAACTCATTAACTACAGTGGAAGTGGTAAGAGAACTGCACACAATCTACATTTTTCGCGACTACACTTTAGTGTCAATACTAGACTCATTTAATGAAAGCATAAATCATAATTGTCTTCTAATGCTACTAAAACTTGACAACATGACATGTTTTAAAACAGTTATCTGTCAGCAAATACATAATGTTACCAAACACTTCTCTCACAATGGTTCCCAAATGCACACAGACTCACAGTGTGATTCTAGACAAGCACCACTATCCCTAGGAGTTTACCAAAACTCATTCACTACAGTGGAAGTTGGAAGGGAACTGCACACAATCTACATATTTCACGACTGCACTTTAGTGTCAATGCCTGACTCATTTAATCAACGCATAAGTAAAGACTGGCTTCTAATGCTACTAAAACTTGACAACATGACAGGTTTTAAAATAGTTATCTGTCAGCAAATACACGATGTTACCAAATACTTCTCACACAGTGGTTCCCAAATGCACACAGACTCACAATGTGATTCTAGACAAAAACACTATCCCTAGGAGTTTACCAAAACATATTCACTACTATGGAGTGGTAAGGGAACTGCACACAATGTACATATTTCAAGACTGCACTTGTGTGTCAAAGCCTGACTCATTTCATCAACGCATAAGCAAAAACTGGTTTCTAATACTACTGAAACTTGACAACATGACACGTTTTAAAAGAGTTATCTGTCAGAAAATACACAATGTTACCAAATGCTTCTCTCACAGTGGTTTCAAAATGCACACAGACTCCCAGTGTGATTCTAGACAAGCACCACTATCCCTAGGAGTTTACCAAAACTCATTCACTACAGTGGAAGTGGTAAGGGAACTGCACACAATCTACATATTTCACGACTGCACTTTACTGTCAATGCCTGACTCATTTAATCAATGCATAAGCAAAGACTGGCTTCTAATGCTACTAAAACTTGACAACATGACAGGTTTTAAAACAGTTATCTGTCAGCAAATACACGATGTTACCAAACGCTTCTCTCACAGTGCTTCCCAAATGCACACAGACTCACAGTGGAAGTGGTAAGGGAACTGCACACAATCAACATATTTCACGACTACACTTTAGTGTCAATACCTGACTCATTTAATGAAAGCATAAGCCATAACTGTCTTCTAATGCTACTAAAACTTGACAACATCACATGTTTTAAAACAGTTATCTGTCAGCAAATACACAATCTTACCAAACACTTCTCTCACAGTGGTTCCCAAATGCACACAGACTCACAGTGTGATTCTAGACAAGCACCACTATCACTAGGTGTTTACCAAAACTCATTCACTACAGTGGAAGTGGCAAGGGAACTGCACACAATCTACATATTTCACGACTGCACTTTAGTGTCAATGCCTGACTCATTTAATCAACGCATAAGCAATGACTGGCTTCTAATGCTACTAAAACTTGACAACATGACAGGTTTTAAAATAGTTATTTGTCAGCAAATACACGATGTTACCAAATGCTTCTCTCACAGTGGTTCCCAATGCACACAGACTCACATTGTGATTCTACACAAACAACACTATCCCTAGGAGTTTACCAAAACTCATTCACTACAGTGGAAGTGGTAAGAGAACTGCACACAATCTACATTTTTCGCGACTACACTTTAGTGTCAATACCAGACTCATTTAATGAAAGCATAAATCATAATTGTCTTCTAATGCTACTAAAACATGACAACATGACATGTTTTAAAACAGTTATCTGTCAGCAAATACACGATGTTATCAAAAACACTTCTCTCACAGTGGTTCCCAAATGCACACAGACTCACAGTGTGATTCTAGACAAGCACCACTATCCCTAGGAGTTTACCAAAACTCATTCACTACAGTGGAAGTGGTAAGGGAACTGCACACAATCTACATATTTCAAGACTGCACTTTACTGTCAATGCCTGACTCATTTAATCAACGCATAAGTAAAGAGTGGCTTCTAATGCTACTAAAACTTGACAACATGACAGGTTTTAAAACAGTTATCTGTCAGCAAATACACAATGTTACCTAACACTTCTCTCACAGTGGTTCCCAAATGCACACAGACTCACAGTGTGATTCTAGACAAGCACCACTATCCCTAGGAGTTTACCAAAACTCATTCACTACAGTGGAAGTGGTAAGGGAACTGCACACAATCTACATATTTCACAACTGCACTTTAGTGTCAATGCCTGACTCATTTAATCAACGCATAAGCAAAGACTGGCTTCTAATGCTACTAAAACTTGACAACATGACAGGTTTTAAAATAGTTATCTGTCAGCAAATACACGATGTTACCAAATACTTCTCACACAGTGGTTCCCAAATGCACACAGACTCACAATGTGATTCTAGACAAAAACACTATCCCTAGGAGTTTACCAAAACTCATTCACTACTATGGAAGTGGTAAGGGAACTGCACACAATGTACATATTTCAAGACTGCACTTGTGTGTCAAAGCCTGACTCATTTATTCAACGCATAAGCAAAAACTGGTTTCTAATACTACTAAAACTTGTCAACATGACAGGTTTTAAAACAGTTATCAGTCAGCAAATACACGATGTTACCAAACGCTTCTCTCACAGTGGTTCCCAAATGCACACAGACTCACAGTGGAAGTGGTAAGGGAACTGCACACAATCAACATATTTCACGACTACACTTTAGGGTCAATAACTGACTCATTTAATGAAAGCATAAGCCATAACTGTCTTCTAATGCTACTAAAACTTGACAACATCACATGTTTTAAAACAGTTATCTGTCAGCAAATACACAATCTTACCAAACACTTCTCTCACAGTGGTTCCCAAATGCACACAGAATCACAGTGTGATTCTAGACAAGCACCACTATCCCTAGGAGTTTACCAAAACGTATTCACTACTATGGAGTGGTAAGGGAACTGCACACAATGTACATATTTCAAGACTGCACTTGTGTGTCAAAGCCTGACTCATTTAATCAACGCATAAGCAAAAACTGGTTTCTAATACTACTGAAACTTGACAACATGACACGTTTTAAAAGAGTTATCTGTCAGAAAATACACAATGTTACCAAATGCTTCTCTCACAGTGGTTTCAAAATGCACACAGACTCCCAGTGTGATTCTAGACAAGCACCACTATCCCTAGGAGTTTACCAAAACTCATTCACTACAGTGGAAGTGGTAAGGGAACTGCACACAATCTACATATTTCACGACTGCACTTTACTGTCAATGCCTGACTCATTTAATCAATGCATAAGGAAAGACTGGCTTCTAATGCTACTAAAACTTGACAACATGACAGGTTTTAAAACAGTTATCTGTCAGCAAATACACGATGTTACCAAACGCTTCTCTCACAGTGGTTCCCAAATGCACACAAACTCACAGTGGAAGTGGTAAGGGAACTGCACACAATCAACATATTTCACGACTACACTTTAGTGTCAATACCTGACTCATTTAATGAAAGCATAAGCCATAACTGTCTTCTAATGCTACTAAAACTTGACAACATCACATGTTTTAAAACAGTTATCTGTCAGCAAATACACAATCTTACCAAACACTTCTCTCACAGTGGTTCCCAAATGCACACAGACTCACAGTGTGATTCTAGACAAGCACCACTATCCCTAGGAGTTTACCAAAACTCATTCACTACAGTGGAAGTGGCAAGGGAACTGCACACAATCTACATATTTCACGACTGCACTTTAGTGTCAATGCCTGACTCATTTAATCAACGCATAAGCAATGACTGGCTTCTAATGCTACTAAAACTTGACAACATGACAGGTTTTAAAATAGTTATTTGTCAGCAAATACACGATGTTACCAAATGCTTCTCTCACAGTGGTTCCCAAATGCACACAGACTCACATTGTGATTCTACACAAACAACACTATCCCTAGGAGTTTACCAAAACTCATTCACTACAGTGGAAGTGGTAAGAGAACTGCACACAATCTACATTTTTCGCGACTACACTTTAGTGTCAATACCAGACTCATTTAATGAAAGCATAAATCATAATTGTCTTCTAATGCTACTAAAACATGACAACATGACATGTTTTAAAACAGTTATCTGTCAGCAAATACACGATGTTACCAAACACTTCTCTCACAGTGGTTCCCAAATGCACACAGACTGACAGTGTGATTCTAGACAAGCACCACTATCCCTAGGAGTTTACCAAAACTCATTCACTACAGTGGAAGTTGGAAGGGAACTGCACACAATCTACATATTTCACGACTGCACTTTAGTGTCAATGCCTGACTCATTTAATCAACGCATAAGCAATGACTGGCTTCTAATGCAACTAAAACTTGACAACATGACAGGTTTTAAAATAGTTATTTGTCAGCAAATACACGATGTTACCAAATGCTTCTCTCACAGTGGTTCCCAAATGCACACAGACTCACATTGTGATTCTACACAAACAACACTATCCCTAGGAGTTTACCAAAACTCATTCACTACAGTGGAAGTGGTAAGAGAACTGCACACAATCTACATTTTTCGCGACTACATTCTAGTGTCAATACCAGACTCATTTAATGAAAGCATAAATCATAATTGTCTTCTAATGCTACTAAAACATGACAACATGACATGTTTTAAAACAGTTATCTGTCAGCAAATACACGATGTTACCAAACACTTCTCTCACAGTGGTTCCCAAATGCACACAGACTCACAGTGTGATTCTAGACAAGCACCACTATCCCTAGGAGTTTACCAAAACTCTTTCACTACAGTGGAAGTGGTAAGGGAACTGCACACAATCTACATATTTCACGACTGCACTTTACTGTCAATGCCTGACTCATTTAATCAACGCATAAGCAAAGACTGGCTTCTAATGCTACTAAAACTTGACAACATGACAGGTTTTAAAACAGTTATCTGTCAGCAAATACACGATGTTACCTACCACTTCTCTCACAGTGGTTCCCAAATGCACACAGACTCACAGTGTGATTCTAGACAAGCACCACTATCCCTAGGAGTTTACCAAAACTCATTCACTACAGTGGAAGTGGTAAGGGAACTGCACACAATCTACATATTTCACAACTGCACTTTAGTGTCAATGCCTGACTCATTTAATCAACGCATAAGCAAAGACTGGCTTCTAATGCTACTAAAACTTGACAACATGACAGGTTTTAAAATAGTTATCTGTCAGCAAATACACGATGTTACCAAATACTTCTCACACAGTGGTTCCCAAATGCACACAGACTCACAATGTGATTCTAGACAAAAACACTATCCCTAGGAGTTTACCAAAACGTATTCACTACTATGGAAGTGGTAGGGGAACTGCACACAATGTACATATTTCAAGACTGCACTTGTGTGTCAAAGCCTGACTCATTTAACCAACGCATAAGCAAAAACTGGTTTCTAATACTACTGAAACTTGACAACATGACACGTTTTAAAAGAGTTATCTGTCAGAAAATACACAATGTTACCAAATGCTTCTCTCACAGTGGTTTCAAAATGCACACAGACTCCCAGTGTGATTCTAGACAAGCACCACTATCCCTAGGAGTTTACCAAAACTCATTCACTACAGTGGAAGTTGGAAGGGAACTGCACACAATCTACATATTTCACGACTGCACTCTAGTGTCAATGCCTGACTCATTTAATCAACGCATAAGAAATGACTGGCTTCTAATGCTACTAAAACTTGACAACATGACAGGTTTTAAAATAGTTATTTGTCAGCAAATACACGATGTTACCAAATGCTTCTCTCACAGTGGTTCCCAAATGCACACAGACTCACATTGTGATTCTACACAAACAACACTATCCCTAGGAGTTTACCAAAACTCATTCACTACAGTGGAAGTGGTAAGAGAACTGCACACAATCTAAATTTTTCGCGACTACACTTAAGTGTCAATACCAGACTCATTTAATGAAAGCATAAATCATAATTGTCTTCTAATGCTACTAAAACTTGACAACATGACATGTTTTAAAACAGTTATCTGTCAGCAAATACACGATGTTACCAAACACTTCTCTCACAGTGGTTCCCAAATGCACACAGACTCACAGTGTGATTCTAGACAAGCACCACTATCCCTAGGAGTTTACCAAAACTCATTCACTACAGTGGAAGTTGGAAGGGAACTGCACACAATCTACATATTTCACGACTGCACTTTAGTGTCAATGCCTGACTCATTTAATCAACGCATAAGCAAAGACTGGCTTCTAATGCTACTAAAACTTGACAACATGACAGGTTTTAAAATAGTTATCTGTCAGCAAATACACGATGTTACCAAATACTTCTCACACAGTGGTTCCCAAATGCAGACAGACTCACAATGTGATTCTAGACAAAAACATTATCCCTAGGAGTTTACCAAAACATATTCACTACTATGGAGTGGTAAGGGAACTGCACACAATGTACATATTTCAAGACTGCACTTGTGTGTCAAAGCCTGTCTCATTTAATCAACGCATAAGCAAAAACTGGTTTCTAATACTACTGAAACTTGACAACATGACACGTTTTAAAAGAGTTATCTGTCAGAAAATACACAATGTTACCAAATGCTTCTCTCACAGTGGTTTCAAAATGCACACAGACTCCCAGTGTGATTCTAGACAAGCACCACTATCCCTAGGAGTTTACCAAAACTCATTCACTACAGTGGAAGTGGTAAGGGAACTGCACACAATCTACATATTTCACGACTGCACTTTACTGTCAATGCCTGACTCATTTAATCAATGCATAAGCAAAGACTGGCTTCTAATGCTACTAAAACTTGACAACATGACAGGTTTTAAAACAGTTATCTGTCAGCAAATACACGATGTTACCATACGCTTCTCTCACAGTGGTTCCCAAATGCACACAGACTCACAGTGGAAGTGGTAAGGGAACTGCACACAATCAACATATTTCACGACTACACTTTAGTGTCAATACCTGACTCATTTAATGAAAGCATAAGCCATAACTGTCTTCTAATGCTACTAAAACTTGACAACATCACATGTTTTAAAACAGTTATCTGTCAGCAAATACACAATCTTACCAAACACTTCTCTCACAGTGGTTCCCAAATGCACACAGACTCACAGTGTGATTCTAGACAAGCACCACTATCCCTAGGAGTTTACCAAAACTCATTCACTACAGTGGAAGTGGCAAGGGAACTGCACACAATCTACATATTTCACGACTGCACTTTAGTGTCAATGCCTGACTCATTTAATCAACGCATAAGCAATGACTGGCTTCTAATGCTACTAAAACTTGACAACATGACAGGTTTTAAAATAGTTATTTGTCAGCAAATACACGATGTTACCAAATGCTTCTCTCACAGTGGTTCCCAAATGCACACAGACTCACATTGTGATTCTACACAAACAACACTATCCCTAGGAGTTTACCAAAACTCATTCACTACAGTGGAAGTGGTAAGAGAACTGCACACAATCTACATTTTTCGCGACTACACTCTAGTGTCAATACCAGACTCATTTAATGAAAGCATAAATCATAATTGTCTTCTAATGCTACTAAAACATGACAACATGACATGTTTTAAAACAGTTATCTGTCAGCAAATACACGATGTTACTAAACACTTCTCTCACAGTGGTTCCCAAATGCACACAGACTCACAGTGTGATTCTAGACAAGCACCACTATCCCTAGGAGTTTACCAAAACTCATTCACTACAGTGGAAGTGGTAAGGGAACTGCACACAATCTACATATTTCACGACTGCACTTTACTGTCAATGCCTGACTCATTTAATCAACGCATAAGCAAAGACTGGCTTCTAATGCTACTAAAACTTGACAACATGGCAGGTTTTAAAACAGTTATCTGTCAGCAAATACACGATGTTACCTACCACTTCTCTCACAGTGGTTCCCAAATGCACACAGACTCACAGTGTGATTCTAGACAAGCACCACTATCCCTAGGAGTTTACCAAAACTCATTCACTACAGTGGAAGTGGTAAGGGAACTGCACACAATCTACATATTTCACGACTGCACTTTACTGTCAATGCCTGACTCATTTAATCAATGCATAAGCAAAGACTGGCTTCTAATGCTACTAAAACTTGACAACATGACAGGTTTTAAAACAGTTATCTGTCAGCAAATACACGATGTTACCATACGCTTCTCTCACAGTGGTTCCCAAATGCACACAGACTCACAGTGGAAGTGGTAAGGGAACTGCACACAATCAACATATTTCACGACTACACTTTAGTGTCAATACCTGACTCATTTAATGAAAGCATAAGCCATAACTGTCTTCTAATGCTACTAAAACTTGACAACATCACATGTTTTAAAACAGTTATCTGTCAGCAAATACACAATCTTACCAAACACTTCTCTCACAGTGGTTCCCAAATGCACACAGACTCACAGTGTGATTCTAGACAAGCACCACTATCCCTAGGAGTTTACCAAAACTCATTCACTACAGTGGAAGTGGCAAGGGAACTGCACACAATCTACATATTTCACGACTGCACTTTAGTGTCAATGCCTGACTCATTTAATCAACGCATAAGCAATGACTGGCTTCTAATGCTACTAAAACTTGACATCATGACAGGTTTTAAAATAGTTATTTGTCAGCAAATACACGATGTTACCAAATGCTTCTCTCACAGTGGTTCCCAAATGCACACAGACTCACAGTGGAAGTGGTAAGGGAACTGCACACAATCAACATATTTCACGACTACACTTTAGGGTCAATACCTGACTCATTTAATGAAAGCATAAGCCATAACTGTCTTCTAATGCTACTAAAACTTGACAACATCACATGTTTTAAAACAGTTCTCTGTCAGCAAATACACAATCTTACCAAACACTTCTCTCTCAGTGGTTCCCAAATGCACACAGACTCACAGTGTGATTCTAGACAAGCACCACTATCCCTAGGAGTTTACCAAAACTCATTCACTACAGTGGAAGTGGCAAGGGAACTGCACACAATCTACATATTTCACGACTGCACTTTACTCTCAATGCCTGACTCATTTAATCAATGCATAAGCAAAGACTGGCTTCTAATGCTACTAAAACTTGACAACATGACAGGTTTTAAAACAGTTATCTGTCAGCAAATACACGATGTTACCAAACGCTTCTCTCACAGTGGTTCCCAAATGCACACAGACTCACAGTGGAAGTGGTAAGGGAACTGCACACAATCAACATATTTCACGACTACACTTTAGTGTCAATAACTGACTCATTTAATGAAAGCATAAGCCATAACTGTCTTCTAATGCTACTAAAACTTGACAACATCACATGTTTTAAAACAGTTATCTGTCAGCAAATACACAATCTTGCCAAACACTTCTCTCTCAGTGGTTCCCAAATGCACACAGACTCACAGTGTGATTCTAGACAAGCACCACTATCCCTAGGAGTTTACCAAAACTCATTCACTACAGTGGAAATGGCAAGGGAACTGCACACAATCTACATATTTCACGACTGCACTTTACTGTCAATGCCTGACTCATTTAATCAATACATAAGCACAGACTGGCTTCTAATGCTACTAAAACCTGACAACATGACAGGTTTTAAAACAGTTATCTGTCAGCAAATACACGATGTTACCAAACGCTTCTCTCACAGTGGTTCCCAAATGCACACAGACTCACAGTGTGATTCTAGACAAGCACCACTATCCCTAGGAGTTTACCAAAACTCATTCACTACAGTGGAAGTTGGAAGGGAACTGCACACAATCTACATATTTCACGACTGCACTCTAGTGTCAATGCCTGACTCATTTAATCAACGCATAAGCAATGACTGGCTTCTAATGCTACTAAAACTTGACAACATGACAGGTTTTAAAATAGTTATTTGTCAGCAAATACACAATGTTACCAAATGCTTCTCTCACAGTGGTTCCCAAATGCACACAGACTCACATTGTGATCCTACACAAACAACACTATCCCTAGGAGTTTACCAAAACTCATTAACTACAGTGGAAGTGGTAAGAGAACTGCACACAATCTACATTTTTCGCGACTACACTTTAGTGTCAATACTAGACTCATTTAATGAAAGCATAAATCATAATTGTCTTCTAATGCTACTAAAACTTGACAACATGACATGTTTTAAAACAGTTATCTGTCAGCAAATACATAATGTTACCAAACACTTCTCTCACAATGGTTCCCAAATGCACACAGACTCACAGTGTGATTCTAGACAAGCACCACTATCCCTAGGAGTTTACCAAAACTCATTCACTACAGTGGAAGTTGGAAGGGAACTGCACACAATCTACATATTTCACGACTGCACTTTAGTGTCAATGCCTGACTCATTTAATCAACGCATAAGTAAAGACTGGCTTCTAATGCTACTAAAACTTGACAACATGACAGGTTTTAAAATAGTTATCTGTCAGCAAATACACGATGTTACCAAATACTTCTCACACAGTGGTTCCCAAATGCACACAGACTCACAATGTGATTCTAGACAAAAACACTATCCCTAGGAGTTTACCAAAACATATTCACTACTATGGAGTGGTAAGGGAACTGCACACAATGTACATATTTCAAGACTGCACTTGTGTGTCAAAGCCTGACTCATTTCATCAACGCATAAGCAAAAACTGGTTTCTAATACTACTGAAACTTGACAACATGACACGTTTTAAAAGAGTTATCTGTCAGAAAATACACAATGTTACCAAATGCTTCTCTCACAGTGGTTTCAAAATGCACACAGACTCCCAGTGTGATTCTAGACAAGCACCACTATCCCTAGGAGTTTACC
This sequence comes from Triturus cristatus, assembly GCF_964204655.1. NCBI lineage: Eukaryota > Metazoa > Chordata > Amphibia > Caudata > Salamandridae > Triturus > Triturus cristatus. Next base: position 1,264,571,080 of record NC_140579.1, on the reverse strand, counting down.
AAAACTCATTCACTACAGTGGAAGTGGTAAGGGAACTGCACACAATCTACATATTTCACGACTGCACTTTACTGTCAATGCCTGACTCATTTAATCAATGCATAAGCAAAGACTGGCTTCTAATGCTACTAAAACTTGACAACATGACAGGTTTTAAAACAGTTATCTGTCAGCAAATACACGATGTTACCAAACGCTTCTCTCACAGTGCTTCCCAAATGCACACAGACTCACAGTGGAAGTGGTAAGGGAACTGCACACAATCAACATATTTCACGACTACACTTTAGTGTCAATACCTGACTCCTTTAATGAAAGCATAAGCCATAACTGTCTTCTAATGCTACTAAAACTTGACAACATCACATGTTTTAAAACAGTTATCTGTCAGCAAATACACAATCTTACCAAACACTTCTCTCACAGTGGTTCCCAAATGCACACAGACTCACAGTGTGATTCTAGACAAGCACCACTATCACTAGGTGTTTACCAAAACTCATTCACTACAGTGGAAGTGGCAAGGGAACTGCACACAATCTACATATTTCACGACTGCACTTTAGTGTCAATGCCTGACTCATTTAATCAACGCATAAGCAATGACTGGCTTCTAATGCTACTAAAACTTGACAACATGACAGGTTTTAAAATAGTTATTTGTCAGCAAATACACGATGTTACCAAATGCTTCTCTCACAGTGGTTCCCAATGCACACAGACTCACATTGTGATTCTACACAAACAACACTATCCCTAGGAGTTTACCAAAACTCATTCACTACAGTGGAAGTGGTAAGAGAACTGCACACAATCTACATTTTTCGCGACTACACTTTAGTGTCAATACCAGACTCATTTAATGAAAGCATAAATCATAATTGTCTTCTAATGCTACTAAAACATGACAACATGACATGTTTTAAAACAGTTATCTGTCAGCAAATACACGATGTTATCAAAAACACTTCTCTCACAGTGGTTCCCAAATGCACACAGACTCACAGTGTGATTCTAGACAAGCACCACTATCCCTAGGAGTTTACCAAAACTCATTCACTACAGTGGAAGTGGTAAGGGAACTGCACACAATCTACATATTTCACGACTGCACTTTACTGTCAATGCCTGACTCATTTAATCAACGCATAAGTAAAGACTGGCTTCTAATGCTACTAAAACTTGACAACATGACAGGTTTTAAAACAGTTATCTGTCAGCAAATACACGATGTTACCTAACACTTCTCTCACAGTGGTTCCCAAATGCACACAGACTCACAGTGTGATTCTAGACAAGCACCACTATCCCTAGGAGTTTACCAAAACTCATTCACTACAGTGGAAGTGGTAAGGGAACTGCACACAATCTACATATTTCACAACTGCACTTTAGTGTCAATGCCTGACTCATTTAATCAACGCATAAGCAAAGACTGGCTTCTAATGCTACTAAAACTTGACAACATGACAGGTTTTAAAATAGTTATCTGTCAGCAAATACACGATGTTACCAAATACTTCTCACACAGTGGTTCCCAAATGCACACAGACTCACAATGTGATTCTAGACAAAAACACTATCCCTAGGAGTTTACCAAAACTTATTCACTACTATGGAAGTGGTAAGGGAACTGCACACAATGTACATATTTCAAGACTGCACTTGTGTGTCAAAGCCTGACTCATTTATTCAACGCATAAGCAAAAACTGGTTTCTAATACTACTAAAACTTGTCAACATGACAGGTTTTAAAACAGTTATCAGTCAGCAAATACACGATGTTACCAAACGCTTCTCTCACAGTGGTTCCCAAATGCACACAGACTCACAGTGGAAGTGGTAAGGGAACTGCACACAATCAACATATTTCACGACTACACTTTAGTGTCAATAACTGACTCATTTAATGAAAGCATAAGCCATAACTGTCTTCTAATGCTACTAAAACTTGACAACATCACATGTTTTAAAACAGTTATCTGTCAGCAAATACACAATCTTACCAAACACTTCTCTCACAGTGGTTCCCAAATGCACACAGACTCACAGTGTGATTCTAGACAAGCACCACTATCCCTAGGAGTTTACCAAAACTCATTCACTACAGTGGAAGTGGCAAGGGAACTGCACACAATCTACATATTTCACGACTGCACTCTAGTGTCAATGCCTGACTCATTTAATCAACGCATAAGCAATGACTGGCTTCTAATGCTACTAAAACTTGACAACATGACAGGTGTTAAAATAGTTATTTGTCAGCAAATACACGATGTTACCAAATGCTTCTCTCACAGTGGTTCCCAAATGCACACAGACTCACATTGTGATTCTACACAAACAACACTATCCCTAGGAGTTTACCAAAACTCATTCACTACAGTGGAAGTGGTAAGAGAACTGCACACAATCTACATTTTTCACGACTACACTTTAGTGTCAATACCAGACTCATTTAATGAAAGCATAAATCATAATTGTCTTCTAATGCTACTAAAACTTGACAACATGACATGTTTTAAAACAGTTATCTGTCAGCAAATACACGATGTTACCAAACACTTCTCTCACAGTGGTTCCCAAATGCACACAGACTCACAGTGTGATTCTAGACAAGCACCACTATCCCTAGGAGTTTACCAAAACTCATTCACTACAGTGGAAGTTGGAAGGGAACTGCACACAATCTACATATTTCACGACTGCACTTTAGTGTCAATGCCTGACTCATTTAATCAACGCATAAGCAAAGACTGGCTTCTAATGCTACTAAAACTTGACAACATGACAGGTTTTAAAATAGTTATCTGTCAGCAAATACACGATGTTACCAAATACTTCTCACACAGTGGTTCCCAAATGCACACAGACTCACAATGTGATTCTAGACAAAAACACTATCCCTAGGAGTTTACCAAAACTTATTCACTACTATGGAGTGGTAAGGGAACTGCACACAATGTACATATTTCAAGACTGCACTTGTGTGTCAAAGCCTGACTCATTTAATCAACGCATAAGCAAAAACTGGTTTCTAATACTACTGAAACTTGACAACATGACACGTTTTAAAAGAGTTATCTGTCAGAAAATACACAATGTTACCAAATGCTTCTCTCACAGTGGTTTCAAAATGCACACAGACTCACAGTGTGATTCTAGACAAGCACCACTATCCCTAGGAGTTTACCAAAACTCATTCACTACAGTGGAAGTGGTAAGGGAACTGCACACAATCTACATATTTCACGACTGCACTTTACTGTCAATGCCTGACTCATTTAATCAATGCATAAGCAAAGACTGGCTTCTAATGCTACTAAAACTTGACAACATGACAGGTTTTAAAACAGTTATCTGTCAGCAAATACACGATGTTACCAAACGCTTCTCTCACAGTGCTTCCCAAATGCACACAGACTCACAGTGGAAGTGGTAAGGGAACTGCACACAATCAACATATTTCACGACTACACTTTAGTGTCAATACCTGACTTATTTAATGAAAGCATAAGCCATAACTGTCTTCTAATGCTACTAAAACTTGACAACATCACATGTTTTAAAACAGTTATCTGTCAGCAAATACACAATCTTACCAAACACTTCTCTCACAGTGGTTCCCAAATGCACACAGACTCACAGTGTGATTCTAGACAAGCACCACTATCCCTAGGAGTTTACCAAAACTCATTCACTACAGTGGAAGCGGCAAGGGAACTGCACACAATCTACATATTTCACGACTGCACTTTAGTGTCAATGCCTGACTCATTTAATCAACGCATAAGCAAAGACTGGCTTCTAATGCTACTAAAACTTGACAACATGACAGGTTTTAAAAGAGTTATCTGTCAGCAAATACACGATGTTACCAAACGCTTCTCTCACAGTGGTTCCCAAATGCACACAGACTCACAGTGGAAGTGGTAAGGGAACTGCACACAATCAACATATTTCACGACTACACTTTAGGGTCAATACCTGACTCATTTAATGAAAGCATAAGCCATAACTGTCTTCTAATGCTACTAAAACTTGACAACATCACATGTTTTAAAACAGTTCTCTGTCAGCAAATACACAATCTTACCAAACACTTCTCTCTCAGTGGTTCCCAAATGCACACAGACTCACAGTGTGATTCTAGACAAGCACCACTATCCCTAGGAGTTTACCAAAACTCATTCACTACAGTGGAAGTGGCAAGGGAACTGCACACAATCTACATATTTCACGACTGCACTTTACTCTCAATGCCTGACTCATTTAATCAATGCATAAGCAAAGACTGGCTTCTAATGCTACTAAAACTTGACAACATGACAGGTTTTAAAACAGTTATCTGTCAGCAAATACACGATGTTACCAAACGCTTCTCTCACAGTGGTTCCCAAATGCACACAGACTCACAGTGGAAGTGGTAAGGGAACTGCACACAATCAACATATTTCACGACTACACTTTAGTGTCAATAACTGACTCATTTAATGAAATCATAAGCCATAACTGTCTTCTAATGCTACTAAAACTTGACAACATCACATGTTTTAAAACAGTTATCTGTCAGCAAATACACAATCTTGCCAAACACTTCTCTCTCAGTGGTTCCCAAATGCACACAGACTCACAGTGTGATTCTAGACAAGCACCACTATCCCTAGGAGTTTACCAAAACTCATTCACTACAGTGGAAATGGCAAGGGAACTGCACACAATCTACATATTTCACGACTGCACTTTACTGTCAATGCCTGACTCATTTAATCAATGCATAAGCACAGACTGGCTTCTAATGCTACTAAAACCTGACAACATGACAGGTTTTAAAACAGTTATCTGTCAGCAAATACACGATGTTACCAAACGCTTCTCTCACAGTGGTTCCCAAATGCACACAGACTCACAGTGTGATTCTAGACAAGCACCACTATCCCTAGGAGTTTACCAAAACTCATTCACTACAGTGGAAGTTGGAAGGGAACTGCACACAATCTACATATTTCACGACTGCACTCTAGTGTCAATGCCTGACTCATTTAATCAACGCATAAGCAATGACTGGCTTCTAATGCTACTAAAACTTGACAACATGACAGGTTTTAAAATAGTTATTTGTCAGCAAATACACAATGTTACCAAATGCTTCTCTCACAGTGGTTCCCAAATGCACACAGACTCACATTGTGATTCTACACAAACAACACTATCCCTAGGAGTTTACCAAAACTCATTAACTACAGTGGAAGTGGTAAGAGAACTGCACACAATCTACATTTTTCGCGACTACACTTTAGTGTCAATACTAGACTCATTTAATGAAAGCATAAATCATAATTGTCTTCTAATGCTACTAAAACTTGACAACATGACATGTTTTAAAACAGTTATCTGTCAGCAAATACATAATGTTACCAAACACTTCTCTCACAATGGTTCCCAAATGCACACAGACTCACAGTGTGATTCTAGACAAGCACCACTATCCCTAGGAGTTTACCAAAACTCATTCACTACAGTGGAAGTTGGAAGGGAACTGCACACAATCTACATATTTCACGACTGCACTTTAGTGTCAATGCCTGACTCATTTAATCAACGCATAAGTAAAGACTGGCTTCTAATGCTACTAAAACTTGACAACATGACAGGTTTTAAAATAGTTATCTGTCAGCAAATACACGATGTTACCAAATACTTCTCACACAGTGGTTCCCAAATGCACACAGACTCACAATGTGATTCTAGACAAAAACACTATCCCTAGGAGTTTACCAAAACATATTCACTACTATGGAGTGGTAAGGGAACTGCACACAATGTACATATTTCAAGACTGCACTTGTGTGTCAAAGCCTGACTCATTTCATCAACGCATAAGCAAAAACTGGTTTCTAATACTACTGAAACTTGACAACATGACACGTTTTAAAAGAGTTATCTGTCAGAAAATACACAATGTTACCAAATGCTTCTCTCACAGTGGTTTCAAAATGCACACAGACTCCCAGTGTGATTCTAGACAAGCACCACTATCCCTAGGAGTTTACCAAAACTCATTCACTACAGTGGAAGTGGTAAGGGAACTGCACACAATCTACATATTTCACGACTGCACTTTACTGTCAATGCCTGACTCATTTAATCAATGCATAAGCAAAGACTGGCTTCTAATGCTACTAAAACTTGACAACATGACAGGTTTTAAAACAGTTATCTGTCAGCAAATACACGATGTTACCAAACGCTTCTCTCACAGTGCTTCCCAAATGCACACAGACTCACAGTGGAAGTGGTAAGGGAACTGCACACAATCAACATATTTCACGACTACACTTTAGTGTCAATACCTGACTCATTTAATGAAAGCATAAGCCATAACTGTCTTCTAATGCTACTAAAACTTGACAACATCACATGTTTTAAAACAGTTATCTGTCAGCAAATACACAATCTTACCAAACACTTCTCTCACAGTGGTTCCCAAATGCACACAGACTCACAGTGTGATTCTAGACAAGCACCACTATCACTAGGTGTTTACCAAAACTCATTCACTACAGTGGAAGTGGCAAGGGAACTGCACACAATCTACATATTTCACGACTGCACTTTAGTGTCAATGCCTGACTCATTTAATCAACGCATAAGCAATGACTGGCTTCTAATGCTACTAAAACTTGACAACATGACAGGTTTTAAAATAGTTATTTGTCAGCAAATACACGATGTTACCAAATGCTTCTCTCACAGTGGTTCCCAATGCACACAGACTCACATTGTGATTCTACACAAACAACACTATCCCTAGGAGTTTACCAAAACTCATTCACTACAGTGGAAGTGGTAAGAGAACTGCACACAATCTACATTTTTCGCGACTACACTTTAGTGTCAATACCAGACTCATTTAATGAAAGCATAAATCATAATTGTCTTCTAATGCTACTAAAACATGACAACATGACATGTTTTAAAACAGTTATCTGTCAGCAAATACACGATGTTATCAAAAACACTTCTCTCACAGTGGTTCCCAAATGCACACAGACTCACAGTGTGATTCTAGACAAGCACCACTATCCCTAGGAGTTTACCAAAACTCATTCACTACAGTGGAAGTGGTAAGGGAACTGCACACAATCTACATATTTCAAGACTGCACTTTACTGTCAATGCCTGACTCATTTAATCAACGCATAAGTAAAGAGTGGCTTCTAATGCTACTAAAACTTGACAACATGACAGGTTTTAAAACAGTTATCTGTCAGCAAATACACAATGTTACCTAACACTTCTCTCACAGTGGTTCCCAAATGCACACAGACTCACAGTGTGATTCTAGACAAGCACCACTATCCCTAGGAGTTTACCAAAACTCATTCACTACAGTGGAAGTGGTAAGGGAACTGCACACAATCTACATATTTCACAACTGCACTTTAGTGTCAATGCCTGACTCATTTAATCAACGCATAAGCAAAGACTGGCTTCTAATGCTACTAAAACTTGACAACATGACAGGTTTTAAAATAGTTATCTGTCAGCAAATACACGATGTTACCAAATACTTCTCACACAGTGGTTCCCAAATGCACACAGACTCACAATGTGATTCTAGACAAAAACACTATCCCTAGGAGTTTACCAAAACTCATTCACTACTATGGAAGTGGTAAGGGAACTGCACACAATGTACATATTTCAAGACTGCACTTGTGTGTCAAAGCCTGACTCATTTATTCAACGCATAAGCAAAAACTGGTTTCTAATACTACTAAAACTTGTCAACATGACAGGTTTTAAAACAGTTATCAGTCAGCAAATACACGATGTTACCAAACGCTTCTCTCACAGTGGTTCCCAAATGCACACAGACTCACAGTGGAAGTGGTAAGGGAACTGCACACAATCAACATATTTCACGACTACACTTTAGGGTCAATAACTGACTCATTTAATGAAAGCATAAGCCATAACTGTCTTCTAATGCTACTAAAACTTGACAACATCACATGTTTTAAAACAGTTATCTGTCAGCAAATACACAATCTTACCAAACACTTCTCTCACAGTGGTTCCCAAATGCACACAGAATCACAGTGTGATTCTAGACAAGCACCACTATCCCTAGGAGTTTACCAAAACGTATTCACTACTATGGAGTGGTAAGGGAACTGCACACAATGTACATATTTCAAGACTGCACTTGTGTGTCAAAGCCTGACTCATTTAATCAACGCATAAGCAAAAACTGGTTTCTAATACTACTGAAACTTGACAACATGACACGTTTTAAAAGAGTTATCTGTCAGAAAATACACAATGTTACCAAATGCTTCTCTCACAGTGGTTTCAAAATGCACACAGACTCCCAGTGTGATTCTAGACAAGCACCACTATCCCTAGGAGTTTACCAAAACTCATTCACTACAGTGGAAGTGGTAAGGGAACTGCACACAATCTACATATTTCACGACTGCACTTTACTGTCAATGCCTGACTCATTTAATCAATGCATAAGGAAAGACTGGCTTCTAATGCTACTAAAACTTGACAACATGACAGGTTTTAAAACAGTTATCTGTCAGCAAATACACGATGTTACCAAACGCTTCTCTCACAGTGGTTCCCAAATGCACACAAACTCACAGTGGAAGTGGTAAGGGAACTGCACACAATCAACATATTTCACGACTACACTTTAGTGTCAATACCTGACTCATTTAATGAAAGCATAAGCCATAACTGTCTTCTAATGCTACTAAAACTTGACAACATCACATGTTTTAAAACAGTTATCTGTCAGCAAATACACAATCTTACCAAACACTTCTCTCACAGTGGTTCCCAAATGCACACAGACTCACAGTGTGATTCTAGACAAGCACCACTATCCCTAGGAGTTTACCAAAACTCATTCACTACAGTGGAAGTGGCAAGGGAACTGCACACAATCTACATATTTCACGACTGCACTTTAGTGTCAATGCCTGACTCATTTAATCAACGCATAAGCAATGACTGGCTTCTAATGCTACTAAAACTTGACAACATGACAGGTTTTAAAATAGTTATTTGTCAGCAAATACACGATGTTACCAAATGCTTCTCTCACAGTGGTTCCCAAATGCACACAGACTCACATTGTGATTCTACACAAACAACACTATCCCTAGGAGTTTACCAAAACTCATTCACTACAGTGGAAGTGGTAAGAGAACTGCACACAATCTACATTTTTCGCGACTACACTTTAGTGTCAATACCAGACTCATTTAATGAAAGCATAAATCATAATTGTCTTCTAATGCTACTAAAACATGACAACATGACATGTTTTAAAACAGTTATCTGTCAGCAAATACACGATGTTACCAAACACTTCTCTCACAGTGGTTCCCAAATGCACACAGACTGACAGTGTGATTCTAGACAAGCACCACTATCCCTAGGAGTTTACCAAAACTCATTCACTACAGTGGAAGTTGGAAGGGAACTGCACACAATCTACATATTTCACGACTGCACTTTAGTGTCAATGCCTGACTCATTTAATCAACGCATAAGCAATGACTGGCTTCTAATGCAACTAAAACTTGACAACATGACAGGTTTTAAAATAGTTATTTGTCAGCAAATACACGATGTTACCAAATGCTTCTCTCACAGTGGTTCCCAAATGCACACAGACTCACATTGTGATTCTACACAAACAACACTATCCCTAGGAGTTTACCAAAACTCATTCACTACAGTGGAAGTGGTAAGAGAACTGCACACAATCTACATTTTTCGCGACTACATTCTAGTGTCAATACCAGACTCATTTAATGAAAGCATAAATCATAATTGTCTTCTAATGCTACTAAAACATGACAACATGACATGTTTTAAAACAGTTATCTGTCAGCAAATACACGATGTTACCAAACACTTCTCTCACAGTGGTTCCCAAATGCACACAGACTCACAGTGTGATTCTAGACAAGCACCACTATCCCTAGGAGTTTACCAAAACTCATTCACTACAGTGGAAGTGGTAAGGGAACTGCACACAATCTACATATTTCACGACTGCACTTTACTGTCAATGCCTGACTCATTTAATCAACGCATAAGCAAAGACTGGCTTCTAATGCTACTAAAACTTGACAACATGACAGGTTTTAAAACAGTTATCTGTCAGCAAATACACGATGTTACCTACCACTTCTCTCACAGTGGTTCCCAAATGCACACAGACTCACAGTGTGATTCTAGACAAGCACCACTATCCCTAGGAGTTTACCAAAACTCATTCACTACAGTGGAAGTGGTAAGGGAACTGCACACAATCTACATATTTCACAACTGCACTTTAGTGTCAATGCCTGACTCATTTAATCAACGCATAAGCAAAGACTGGCTTCTAATGCTACTAAAACTTGACAACATGACAGGTTTTAAAATAGTTATCTGTCAGCAAATACACGATGTTACCAAATACTTCTCACACAGTGGTTCCCAAATGCACACAGACTCACAATGTGATTCTAGACAAAAACACTATCCCTAGGAGTTTACCAAAACGTATTCACTACTATGGAAGTGGTAGGGGAACTGCACACAATGTACATATTTCAAGACTGCACTTGTGTGTCAAAGCCTGACTCATTTAACCAACGCATAAGCAAAAACTGGTTTCTAATACTACTGAAACTTGACAACATGACACGTTTTAAAAGAGTTATCTGTCAGAAAATACACAATGTTACCAAATGCTTCTCTCACAGTGGTTTCAAAATGCACACAGACTCCCAGTGTGATTCTAGACAAGCACCACTATCCCTAGGAGTTTACCAAAACTCATTCACTACAGTGGAAGTTGGAAGGGAACTGCACACAATCTACATATTTCACGACTGCACTCTAGTGTCAATGCCTGACTCATTTAATCAACGCATAAGAAATGACTGGCTTCTAATGCTACTAAAACTTGACAACATGACAGGTTTTAAAATAGTTATTTGTCAGCAAATACACGATGTTACCAAATGCTTCTCTCACAGTGGTTCCCAAATGCACACAGACTCACATTGTGATTCTACACAAACAACACTATCCCTAGGAGTTTACCAAAACTCATTCACTACAGTGGAAGTGGTAAGAGAACTGCACACAATCTAAATTTTTCGCGACTACACTTAAGTGTCAATACCAGACTCATTTAATGAAAGCATAAATCATAATTGTCTTCTAATGCTACTAAAACTTGACAACATGACATGTTTTAAAACAGTTATCTGTCAGCAAATACACGATGTTACCAAACACTTCTCTCACAGTGGTTCCCAAATGCACACAGACTCACAGTGTGATTCTAGACAAGCACCACTATCCCTAGGAGTTTACCAAAACTCATTCACTACAGTGGAAGTTGGAAGGGAACTGCACACAATCTACATATTTCACGACTGCACTTTAGTGTCAATGCCTGACTCATTTAATCAACGCATAAGCAAAGACTGGCTTCTAATGCTACTAAAACTTGACAACATGACAGGTTTTAAAATAGTTATCTGTCAGCAAATACACGATGTTACCAAATACTTCTCACACAGTGGTTCCCAAATGCAGACAGACTCACAATGTGATTCTAGACAAAAACATTATCCCTAGGAGTTTACCAAAACATATTCACTACTATGGAGTGGTAAGGGAACTGCACACAATGTACATATTTCAAGACTGCACTTGTGTGTCAAAGCCTGTCTCATTTAATCAACGCATAAGCAAAAACTGGTTTCTAATACTACTGAAACTTGACAACATGACACGTTTTAAAAGAGTTATCTGTCAGAAAATACACAATGTTACCAAATGCTTCTCTCACAGTGGTTTCAAAATGCACACAGACTCCCAGTGTGATTCTAGACAAGCACCACTATCCCTAGGAGTTTACCAAAACTCATTCACTACAGTGGAAGTGGTAAGGGAACTGCACACAATCTACATATTTCACGACTGCACTTTACTGTCAATGCCTGACTCATTTAATCAATGCATAAGCAAAGACTGGCTTCTAATGCTACTAAAACTTGACAACATGACAGGTTTTAAAACAGTTATCTGTCAGCAAATACACGATGTTACCATACGCTTCTCTCACAGTGGTTCCCAAATGCACACAGACTCACAGTGGAAGTGGTAAGGGAACTGCACACAATCAACATATTTCACGACTACACTTTAGTGTCAATACCTGACTCATTTAATGAAAGCATAAGCCATAACTGTCTTCTAATGCTACTAAAACTTGACAACATCACATGTTTTAAAACAGTTATCTGTCAGCAAATACACAATCTTACCAAACACTTCTCTCACAGTGGTTCCCAAATGCACACAGACTCACAGTGTGATTCTAGACAAGCACCACTATCCCTAGGAGTTTACCAAAACTCATTCACTACAGTGGAAGTGGCAAGGGAACTGCACACAATCTACATATTTCACGACTGCACTTTAGTGTCAATGCCTGACTCATTTAATCAACGCATAAGCAATGACTGGCTTCTAATGCTACTAAAACTTGACAACATGACAGGTTTTAAAATAGTTATTTGTCAGCAAATACACGATGTTACCAAATGCTTCTCTCACAGTGGTTCCCAAATGCACACAGACTCACATTGTGATTCTACACAAACAACACTATCCCTAGGAGTTTACCAAAACTCATTCACTACAGTGGAAGTGGTAAGAGAACTGCACACAATCTACATTTTTCGCGACTACACTCTAGTGTCAATACCAGACTCATTTAATGAAAGCATAAATCATAATTGTCTTCTAATGCTACTAAAACATGACAACATGACATGTTTTAAAACAGTTATCTGTCAGCAAATACACGATGTTACTAAACACTTCTCTCACAGTGGTTCCCAAATGCACACAGACTCACAGTGTGATTCTAGACAAGCACCACTATCCCTAGGAGTTTACCAAAACTCATTCACTACAGTGGAAGTGGTAAGGGAACTGCACACAATCTACATATTTCACGACTGCACTTTACTGTCAATGCCTGACTCATTTAATCAACGCATAAGCAAAGACTGGCTTCTAATGCTACTAAAACTTGACAACATGGCAGGTTTTAAAACAGTTATCTGTCAGCAAATACACGATGTTACCTACCACTTCTCTCACAGTGGTTCCCAAATGCACACAGACTCACAGTGTGATTCTAGACAAGCACCACTATCCCTAGGAGTTTACCAAAACTCATTCACTACAGTGGAAGTGGTAAGGGAACTGCACACAATCTACATATTTCACGACTGCACTTTACTGTCAATGCCTGACTCATTTAATCAATGCATAAGCAAAGACTGGCTTCTAATGCTACTAAAACTTGACAACATGACAGGTTTTAAAACAGTTATCTGTCAGCAAATACACGATGTTACCAAACGCTTCTCTCACAGTGCTTCCCAAATGCACACAGACTCACAGTGGAAGTGGTAAGGGAACTGCACACAATCAACATATTTCACGACTACACTTTAGTGTCAATACCTGAATCATTTAATGAAAGCATAAGCCATAACTGTCTTCTAATGCTACTAAAACTTGACAACATCACATGTTTTAAAACAGTTATCTGTCAGCAAATACACAATCTTACCAAACACTTCTCTCACAGTGGTTCCCAAATGCACACAGACTCACAGTGTGATTCTAGACAAGCACCACTATCCCTAGGAGTTTACCAAAACTCATTCACTACAGTGGAAGCGGCAAGGGAACTGCACACAATCTACATATTTCACGACTGCACTTTAGTGTCAATGCCTGACTCATTTAATCAACGCATAAGCAAAGACTGGCTTCTAATGCTACTAAAACTTGACAACATGACAGGTTTTAAAATAGTTATCTGTCAGCAAATACACGATGTTACCAAATACTTCTCACACAGTGGTTCCCAAATGCACACAGACTCACAATGTGATTCTAGACAAAAACATTATCCCTAGGAGTTTACCAAAACGTATTCACTACTATGGAGTGGTAAGGGAACTGCACACAATGTACATATTTCAAGACTGCACTTGTGTGTCAAAGCCTGACTCATTTAATCAACGCATAAGCAAAAACTGGTTTCTAATAGTACTGAAACTTGACAACATGACACGTTTTAAAAGAGTTATCTGTCAGAAAATACACAATGTTACCAAATGCTTCTCTCACAGTGGTTTCAAAATGCACACAGACTCCCAGTGTGATTCTAGACAAGCACCACTATCCCTAGGAGTTTACCAAAACTCATTCACTACAGTGGAAGTGGTAAGGGAACTGCACACAATCTACATATTTCACGACTGCACTTTACTGTCAATGCCTGACTCATTTAATCAATGCATAAGGAAAGACTGGCTTCTAATGCTACTAAAACTTGACAACATGACAGGTTTTAAAACAGTTATCTGTCAGCAAATACACGATGTTACCAAACGCTTCTCTCACAGTGGTTCCCAAATGCACACAAACTCACAGTGGAAGTGGTAAGGGAACTGCACACAATCAACATATTTCACGACTACACTTTAGTGTCAATACCTGACTCATTTAATGAAAGCATAAGCCATAACTGTCTTCTAATGCTACTAAAACTTGACAACATCACATGTTTTAAAACAGTTATCTGTCAGCAAATACACAATCTTACCAAACACTTCTCTCACAGTGGTTCCCAAATGCACACAGACTCACAGTGTGATTCTAGACAAGCACCACTATCCCTAGGAGTTTACCAAAACTCATTCACTACAGTGGAAGTGGCAAGGGAACTGCACACAATCTACATATTTCACGACTGCACTTTAGTGTCAATGCCTGACTCATTTAATCAACGCATAAGCAATGACTGGCTTCTAATGCTACTAAAACTTGACAACATGACAGGTTTTAAAATAGTTATTTGTCAGCAAATACACGATGTTACCAAATGCTTCTCTCACAGTGGTTCCCAAATGCACACAGACTCACATTGTGATTCTACACAAACAACACTATCCCTAGGAGTTTACCAAAACTCATTCACTACAGTGGAAGTGGTAAGAGAACTGCACACAATCTACATTTTTCGCGACTACACTTTAGTGTCAATACCAGACTCATTTAATGAAAGCATAAATCATAATTGTCTTCTAATGCTACTAAAACATGACAACATGACATGTTTTAAAACAGTTATCTGTCAGCAAATACACGATGTTACCAAACACTTCTCTCACAGTGGTTCCCAAATGCACACAGACTGACAGTGTGATTCTAGACAAGCACCACTATCCCTAGGAGTTTACCAAAACTCATTCACTACAGTGGAAGTTGGAAGGGAACTGCACACAATCTACATATTTCACGACTGCACTTTAGTGTCAATGCCTGACTCATTTAATCAACGCATAAGCAATGACTGGCTTCTAATGCAACTAAAACTTGACAACATGACAGGTTTTAAAATAGTTATTTGTCAGCAAATACACGATGTTACCAAATGCTTCTCTCACAGTGGTTCCCAAATGCACACAGACTCACATTGTGATTCTACACAAACAACACTATCCCTAGGAGTTTACCAAAACTCATTCACTACAGTGGAAGTGGTAAGAAGACTGCACACAATCTACATTTTTCGCGACTACACTCTAGTGTCAATACCAGACTCATTTAATGAAAGCATAAATCATAATTGTCTTCTAATGCTACTAAAACATGACAACATGACATGTTTTAAAACAGTTATCTGTCAGCAAATACACGATGTTACCAAACACTTCTCTCACAGTGGTTCCCAAATGCACACAGACTCACAGTGTGATTCTAGACAAGCACCACTATCCCTAGGAGTTTACCAAAACTCATTCACTACAGTGGAAGTGGTAAGGGAACTGCACACAATCTACATATTTCACGACTGCACTTTACTGTCAATGCCTGACTCATTTAATCAACGCATAAGCAAAGACTGGCTTCTAATGCTACTAAAACTTGACAACATGACAGGTTTTAAAACAGTTATCTGTCAGCAAATACACGATGTTACCTACCACTTCTCTCACAGTGGTTCCCAAATGCACACAGACTCACAGTGTGATTCTAGACAAGCACCACTATCCCTAGGAGTTTACCAAAACTCATTCACTACAGTGGAAGTGGTAAGGGAACTGCACACAATCTACATATTTCACAACTGCACTTTAGTGTCAATGCCTGACTCATTTAATCAACGCATAAGCAAAGACTGGCTTCTAATGCTACTAAAACTTGACAACATGACAGGTTTTAAAATAGTTATCTGTCAGCAAATACACGATGTTACCAAATACTTCTCACACAGTGGTTCCCAAATGCACACAGACTCACAATGTGATTCTAGACAAAAACACTATCCCTAGGAGTTTACCAAAACGTATTCACTACTATGGAAGTGGTAGGGGAACTGCACACAATGTACATATTTCAAGACTGCACTTGTGTGTCAAAGCCTGACTCATTTAACCAACGCATAAGCAAAAACTGGTTTCTAATACTACTGAAACTTGACAACATGACACGTTTTAAAAGAGTTATCTGTCAGAAAATACACAATGTTACCAAATGCTTCTCTCACAGTGGTTTCAAAATGCACACAGACTCCCAGTGTGATTCTAGACAAGCACCACTATCCCTAGGAGTTTACCAAAACTCATTCACTACAGTGGAAGTGGTAAGGGAACTGCACACAATCTACATATTTCACGACTGCACTTTACTGTCAATGCCTGACTCATTTAATCAATGCATAAGCAAAGACTGGCTTCTAATGCTACTAAAACTTGACAACATGACAGGTTTTAAAACAGTTATCTGTCAGCAAATACACGATGTTACCAAACGCTTCTCTCACAGTGGTTCCCAAATGCACACAGACTCACAGTGGAAGTGGTAAGGGAACTGCACACAATCAACATATTTCACGACTACACTTTAGTGTCAATAACTGACTCATTTAATGAAAGCATAAGCCATAACTGTCTTCTAATGCTACTAAAACTTGACAACATCACATGTTTTAAAACAGTTATCTGTCAGCAAATACACAATCTTACCAAACACTTCTCTCACAGTGGTTCCCAAATGCACACAGACTCACAGTGTGATTCTAGACAAGCACCACTATCCCTAGGAGTTTACCAAAACTCATTCACTACAGTGGAAGTGGCAAGGGAACTGCACACAATCTACAAATTTCACGACTGCACTTTACTGTCAATGCCTGACTCATTTAATCAATGCATAAGCACAGACTGGCTTCTAATGCTACTAAAACTTGACAACATGACAGGTTTTAAAACAGTTATCTGTCAGCAAATACACGATGTTACCAAACGCTTCTCTCACAGTGGTTCCCAAATGCACACAGACTCACAGTGTGATTCTAGACAAGCACCACTATCCCTAGGAGTTTACTGAAACTCATTCACTACAGTGGAAGTTGGAAGGGAACTGCACACAATCTACATATTTCACGACTGCACTCTAGTGTCAATGCCTGACTCATTTAATCAACGCATAAGAAATGACTGGCTTCTAATGCTACTAAAACTTGACAACATGACAGGTTTTAAAATAGTTATTTGTCAGCAAATACACAATGTTACCAAATGCTTCTCTCACAGTGGTTCCCAAATGCACACAGACTCACATTGTGATTCTACACAAACAACACTATCCCTAGGAGTTTACCAAAACTCATTCACTACAGTGGAAGTGATAAGAGAACTGCACACAATCTACATTTTTCGCGACTACACTTAAGTGTCAATACCAGACTCATTTAATGAAAGCATAAATCATAATTGTCTTCTAATGCTACTAAAACTTGACAACATGACATGTTTTAAAACAGTTATCTGTCAGCAAATACACGATGTTACCAAACACTTCTCTCACAGTGGTTCCCAAATGCACACAGACTCACAGTGTGATTCTAGACAAGCACCACTATCCCTAGGAGTTTACCAAAACTCATTCACTACAGTGGAAGTTGGAAGGGAACTGCACACAATCTACATATTTCACGACTGCACTTTAGTGTCAATGCCTGACTCATTTAATCAACGCATAAGCAAAGACTGGCTTCTAATGCTACTAAAACTTGACAACATGACAGGTTTTAAAATAGTTATCTGTCAGCAAATACACAATGTTACCAAGTACTTCTCACACAGTGGTTCCCAAATGCACACAGACTCACAATGTGATTCTAGACAAAAACACTATCCCTAGGAGTTTACCAAACGTATTCACTACTATGGAGTGGTAAGGGAACTGCACACAATGTACATATTTCAAGACTGCACTTGTGTGTCAAAGCCTGACTCATTTAATCAACGCATAAGCAAAAACTGGTTTCTAATACTACTGAAACTTGACAACATGACACGTTTTAAAAGAGTTATTTGTCAGAAAATACACAATGTTACCAAATGCTTCTCTCACAGTGGTTTCAAAATGCACACAGACTCCCAGTGTGATTCTAGACAAGCACCACTATCCCTAGGAGTTTACCAAAACTCATTCACTACAGTGGAAGTTGGAAGGGAACTGCACACAATCTACATATTTCACGACTGCACTCTAGTGTCAATGCCTGACTCATTTAATCAACGCATTAGAAATGTCTGGCTTCTAATGCTACTAAAACTTGACAACATGACAGGTTTTAAAATAGTTATTTGTCAGCAAATACACGATGTTACCAAATGCTTCTCTCACAGTGGTTCCCAAATGCACACAGACTCACATTGTGATTCTACACAAACAACACTATCCCTAGGAGTTTACCAAAACTCATTCACTACAGTGGAAGTGGTAAGAGAACTGCACACAATCTACATTTTTCGCGACTACACTTAAGTGTCAATACCAGACTCATTTAATGAAAGCATAAATCATAATTGTCTTCTAATGCTACTAAAACTTGACAACATGACATGTTTTAAAACAGTTATCTGTCAGCAAATACACGATGTTACCAAACACTTCTCTCACAGTGGTTCCCAAATGCACACAGACTCACAGTGTGATTCTAGACAAGCACCACTATCCCTAGGAGTTTACCAAAACTCATTCACTACAGTGGAAGTTGGAAGGGAACTGCACACAATCTACATATTTCACGACTGCACTTTAGTGTCAATGCCTGACTCATTTAATCAACGCATAAGCAAAGACTGGCTTCTAATGCTACTAAAACTTGACAACATGACAGGTTTTAAAATAGTTATCTGTCAGCAAATACACGATGTTACCAAATACTTCTCACACAGTGGTTCCCAAATGCACACAGACTCACAATGTGATTCTAGACAAAAACATTATCCCTAGGAGTTTACCAAAACATATTCACTACTATGGAGTGGTAAGGGAACTGCACACAATGTACATATTTCAAGACTGCACTTGTGTGTCAAAGCCTGACTCATTTAATCAACGCATAAGCAAAAACTGGTTTCTAATACTACTGAAACTTGACAACATGACACGTTTTAAAAGAGTTATCTGTCAGAAAATACACAATGTTACCAAATGCTTCTCTCACAGTGGTTTCAAAATGCACACAGACTCCCAGTGTGATTCTAGACAAGCACCACTATCCCTAGGAGTTTACCGAAACTCATTCACTACAGTGGAAGTGGTAAGGGAACTGCACACAATCTACATATTTCACGACTGCACTTGTGTGTCAAAGCCTGACTCATTTAATCAACGCATAAGCAAAAACTGGTTTCTAATACTACTGAAACTTGACAACATGACAGGTTTTAAAACAGTTATCTGTCAGCAAATACACGATGTTACCATACGCTTCTCTCACAGTGGTTGCCAAATGCACACAGACTCACAGTGGAAGTGGTAAGGGAACTGCACACAATCAACATATTTCACGACTACACTTTAGTGTCAATACCTGACTCATTTAATGAAAGCATAAGCCATAACTGTCTTCTAATGCTACTAAAACTTGACAACATCACATGTTTTAAAACAGTTATCTGTCAGCAAATACACAATCTTACCAAACACTTCTCTCACAGTGGTTCCCAAATGCACACAGACTCACAGTGTGATTCTAGACAAGCACCACTATCCCTAGGAGTTTACCAAAACTCATTCACTACAGTGGAAGTGGCAAGGGAACTGCACACAATCTACATATTTCACGACTGCACTTTAGTGTCAATGCCTGACTCATTTAATCAACGCATAAGCAATGACTGGCTTCTAATGCAACTAAAACTTGACAACATGACAGGTTTTAAAATAGTTATTTGTCAGCAAATACACGATGTTACCAAATGCTTCTCTCACAGTGGTTCCCAAATGCACACAGACTCACATTGTGATTCTACACAAACAACACTATCCCTAGGAGTTTACCAAAACTCATTCACTACAGTGGAAGTGGTAAGAGAACTGCACACAATCTACATTTTTCGCGACTACACTTTAGTGTCAATACCAGACTCATTTAATGAAAGCATAAATCATAATTGTCTTCTAATGCTACTAAAACATGACAACATGACATGTTTTAAAACAGTTATCTGTCAGCAAATACACGATGTTACCAAACACTTCTCTCACAGTGGTTCCCAAATGCACACAGACTGACAGTGTGATTCTAGACAAGCACCACTATCCCTAGGAGTTTACCAAAACTCATTCACTAC
This sequence comes from Triturus cristatus, assembly GCF_964204655.1. Lineage (NCBI taxonomy): Eukaryota > Metazoa > Chordata > Amphibia > Caudata > Salamandridae > Triturus > Triturus cristatus. Next base: position 1,264,550,306 of record NC_140579.1, on the reverse strand, counting down.
AGTGGAAGTTGGAAGGGCACTGCACACAATCTACATATTTCACGACTGCACTTTAGTGTCAATGCCTGACTCATTTAATCAACGCATAAGCAATGACTGGCTTCTAATGCTACTAAAACTTGACAACATGACAGGTTTTAAAATAGTTATTTGTCAGCAAATACACGATGTTACCAAATGCTTCTCTCACAGTGGTTCCCAAATGCACACAGACTCACATTGTGATTCTACACAAACAACACTATCCCTAGGAGTTTACCAAAACTCATTCACTACAGTGGAAGTGGTAAGAGAACTGCACACAATCTACATTTTTCGCGACTACACTCTAGTGTCAATACCAGACTCATTTAATGAAAGCATAAATCATAATTGTCTTCTAATGCTACTAAAACATGACAACATGACATGTTTTAAAACAGTTATCTGTCAGCAAATACACGATGTTACCAAACACTTCTCTCACAGTGGTTCCCAAATGCACACAGACTCACAGTGTGATTCTAGACAAGCACCACTATCCCTAGGAGTTTACCAAAACTCATTCACTACAGTGGAAGTGGTAAGGGAACTGCACACAATCTACATATTTCACGACTGCACTTTACTGTCAATGCCTGACTCATTTAATCAACGCATAAGCAAAGACTGGCTTCTAATGCTACTAAAACTTGACAACATGACAGGTTTTAAAACAGTTATCTGTCAGCAAATACACGATGTTACCTACCACTTCTCTCACAGTGGTTCCCAAATGCACACAGACTCACAGTGTGATTCTAGACAAGCACCACTATCCCTAGGAGTTTACCAAAACTCATTCACTACAGTGGAAGTGGTAAGGGAACTGCACACAATCTACATATTTCACAACTGCACTTTAGTGTCAATGCCTGACTCATTTAATCAACGCATAAGCAAAGACTGGCTTCTAATGCTACTAAAACTTGACAACATGACAGGTTTTAAAATAGTTATCTGTCAGCAAATACACGATGTTACCAAATACTTCTCACACAGTGGTTCCCAAATGCACACAGACTCACAATGTGATTCTAGACAAAAACACTATCCCTAGGAGTTTACCAAAACGTATTCACTACTATGGAAGTGGTAGGGGAACTGCACACAATGTACATATTTCAAGACTGCACTTGTGTGTCAAAGCCTGACTCATTTAATCAACGCATAAGCAAAAACTGGTTTCTAATACTACTGAAACTTGACAACATGACACGTTTTAAAAGAGTTATCTGTCAGAAAATACACAATGTTACCAAATGCTTCTCTCACAGTGGTTTCAAAATGCACACAGACTCACATTGTGATTCTACACAAACAACACTATCCCTAGGAGTTTACCAAAACTCATTCACTACAGTGGAAGTGGTAAGAGAACTGCACACAATCTACATTTTTCGCGACTACACTTTAGTGTCAATACCAGACTCATTTAATGAAAGCATAAATCATAATTGTCTTCTAATGCTACTAAAACATGACAACATGACATGTTTTAAAACAGTTATCTGTCAGCAAATACACAATGTTACCAAACACTTCTCTCACAGTGGTTCCCAAATGCACACAGACTCACAGTGTGATTCTCGACAAGCACCACTATCCCTAGGAGTTTACCAAAACTCATTCACTACAGTGGAAGTGGTAAGGGAACTGCACACAATCTACATATTTCACGACTGCACTTTACTGTCAATGCCTGACTAATTTAATCAACGCATAAGCAAAGACTGGCTTCTAATGCTACTAAAACTTGACAACATGACAGGTTTTAAAACAGTTATCTGTCAGCAAATACACGATGTTACCTAACACTTCTCTCACAGTGGTTCCCAAATGCACACAGACTCACAGTGTGATTCTAGACAAGCACCACTATCCCTAGGAGTTTTTTTTATTTTTTTTGTTTTTTTTCAAAAACCTTTATTGAGCATGAAGAAATAGTACACAGCTATACGCCTACATCCTGAATGATCAGGCCGGCAGCGACAACATGCAGTGGAGGCATCGATAAGCATAGTTTGAAAAGCAGCCACTGGTTTACACAGCATGTCGCCTACAACCCTGACGGGCCGGCCGCGTAGCTTAGGAATTAGAACTGTTTTAAGCATGTAGTAGTGAGCAATCAGAGCAACATGAGGTGATCGAGCATGAGGAACATGAGGTTTCATTCAACTTTAATAACGGAACCAAACAAGTGCTACACAAACTGTGCCCTCCCAGCAGAGATCCACCACACCCAGTACGAGGCATTTATGGCAGTGTGGCACCTGGCTGTGCGGGACGAGTATCACGCTATGGGGTGCAGGCAGTAACCCGGGCGTTGACGTCCCACGCCCCAAGGCACCGTCAAGTGATCTGGGAGGGTGTGGCAATGGCCCTAGTAGAGAACATGACAGGATGCTACTTCCTGTAGTGTCACGCATGTTATGCCGTAGTGGGGTGGGGGAGGGGGGGACAGTAAGCTCGCAGCTCCCTCCCGCCCATGGATCCTGTGGATGTTAGGTGATCCCGCAGGACGTGTGAAGCCCAGCCGAGTGTGACGAGAGCGCAGGCCCAGCATGTATGGGGAACTAAAGGAGTGCGGGAGGGGAGGGGGCTAAATCAGTGTCGGCTGGCAGTGGATTAGGTGCTGGTGCCGACGAGGTGGACAGGCCCACCACTGTCTCTTCCCCACTCGCGCCTGTTGTGGGAGCGTCTGTGAACTGCGTCTTTATAAGATACGCAGTGAGAGGACCCCAAAGGTCCCTGGGGCGCGATTTGTGAGGTAAAAGGTCCGAATAGTTGTGCAGTTGTTCCTGCCAAGTTGTCATCATATCCAGCCAAGTTTTGAATTTAGGCGCCCGCCCTCGCCCCCACCTGCATGCGACGTGGCGTTTTGCCAACAGAAGGCCCATCGCGAAGAATTTCCGGTGCGCCTTAACAGCGGGGTTAGAGAGGCCCAGCAGGGCAATCTTAGGACAAGGAGCAATGCTTACCCCAATCATTTCAGTGAGAGCTGCAAACACCGCCACCCAATAGGCGGCGACGGCCTGGCAAGACCACGCCAGATGCATGAAGTCCGCCCCTGGTCTTCTGCAGCGTAGGCAGCAATCGTTGTCCCGGAGTCCGAAACGGTGTAGTTTAGCGGGTGTAAAGTAGAGGCGATGCAGAAATTTAAAATGAACCAGTCGAAGGCGGGCATTTCCTGTCACCGCGCTGGTATGGGAGCCACTCTCCTCCCACTGAGCGTCCGACAGTGGTTCCCCCAAATCGCAGTCCCAGTCTTTACGCGCTCGGAGAGGGGGGGGGGACGGGGCCGCCTGCGCGTGGGTATACAACATGGAGACCACATGTGTCGGCGTTCCTTTCTGCAACAGGGCATGAAGGGGCACCACGGTATCAGGCTCGCACGGAAAGTCGGGCGTGACCGCCTTGATATTTTGCCGGAGCCGAATGTAAAGAAAGGTATCCATAACGGAAGGAGTGGTATCCCCGAAGAAGTGCGTCGCCGTGCGGAAGGTCCCCTGGTGGTATAGATCTCCCCAGGTGTGGATCGCAAGCTTTGCGAGCATTTTACGGCCAATTTCCTCACGGGCCACGCTCACCCTTGGATCATGTGCCAGCGCCATGCGAGGGGAGTATAGGAATTTAACTTCCATGTGTTCCGCCAGTCGTTTCCAGGCACTGACAGTGCAGTCGACCGTGGTGGGATCTCTATGGTCTATGCGGGCTGACGTGTACAAGTATCCGGAGGGTTGTTCCGGCCTCATATATCCATCTTTGACTGCCAGGTGCGCCATAAAGGGGGGGGGTGAAGCCAATAGGTGGCGAAGTGGCCCTGTGCGCAATCATAGTATCGCTGGAAATTGGGGAAATCAAACCCCCCTTGGTGGTAATGTAGCATAAGGGTCCGCAGCCCGAGTCGGGCCTGCTTGCCTCCCCAGATGAGTCGCGACAACTGGGAGTTGAGGGCACGGAAGAAGTATGCGCCAGGGCTGTATGGTATGTTTGTAAAGAGATACAGCAGCTTGGGGAGGACCACCATTTTGATCAATGAGATCCGACCCGCCATTGACAATGGGAGGCGAATCCATTGGGTAACTTTGTCCGTGATTTTATCCACAACAGTCCCGTAATTGGCTCTAATCAGGGCTTCCCGATTTCTGGTCTCCTGGATGCCCAGGTACTTGATCTCCTCTTGCTCCCACACCAGGGGGTAATCAAGGGGGAACTGCGTAGTTTTGTCAGTCAAGGGGAACAAGGCAGACTTCGTCCAGTTTATCTGAATCCCCGAGATGGCACCGAATTTAGTGACTTCCAGCAGCAAAGGGTTCAAGTTTTCACGCGGCTTATGCACATAAAGAGTCATGTCATCCGCATATAATGCAATGAGCAGTGGCGCTCAGGGTAGATGAGAGATCGGTGATTGTGATGCTGCCGAAGTTTGGCCGCTAAGGGCTCTATGGCAAGTGTGAACAGCACCGGGGAGAGGGGACATCCTTGTCGGGTACCCCTGTGAATCGCGAAGGGGGGGGAGCGGGCACCATTAAGCAGCACCATAGCTCGGGGCCGACAGTACAGCAGTCGGATCCAATCCAGGAAATTGAAAGGCATGCCCATCCGTTCCAGCAAGGCCAGGAGGTAATCCCATTCAAGGGAATCGAACGCCTTTGTGGCGTCGAGAAAGACCGCGGCAGCCTCGCTCGTCGGGTCAATATCCTGTAATACCGCCTGAAGAGTGCGTAAGTTATGAGAAGTTGCACGGTTGGGAACAAACCCGGCCTGGTCTGGGAGCACGAGGCGCTCCATCAAGAGGTTAAGGCGCGTAGCTAGGACCTTCGCTAATATTTTAACGTCCGTATTTAATAGCGAAAGGGGCCTGTAGGAGTCGCAATATTCCGGCGCTTTACCAGGTTTTAACAAAGACGTTATGAGGGCCTTGCGCATCGTGGCTGGCAGGGAACCCTCCTCCAATGAAGAGTAGTACACCTGCTGTAGAACGGGGGCCAGCACATGCTTGAAGGCTTTGTAGAAGTCAATCGGTAACCCGTCCGACCCCGGCGCCTTTCCCGACTTCATGGACATAATTGCATCCGTTATTTCATCTAGTTCTAGCGTATGATGGAGGAACTGCTGCTGTGTGGGGCCCAGCCATGCAAGCGCAGTGTCATCGAGGTATTCATGCAATACAATCGGTGCGGTCCTGTGGGAGGTGTATAGCCTTGTGTAGTGATCCGTGAGGACTTTGAGTTGGTCAGCAAGAGCCCGCTGCGGGGTGCCATGCTCATCCAGCAAGGTAGCAACGTAGTTACTATATCTAGGGGAGCGAGTTGCGGTGGCCAATGCCCTGCCAGGTCTGTCGCCCTCGCCATACACTCGAGAGACATAGGGTCGCCCCAGAAACTTACTCTCTTTGGCTGCGGCTTCCGTGTATTCATTTAGCTTCTCTCGCAACTGCGCCGCAGTGCCAGGCTCTCGCCCATTACGCTCCATCTCACCCTCCAACTTACGAAGTTCAGCCTCGAGCCTGCGTAAATCTCCGCGCATAAACTTAAGGACACCACCTCCCTTAGCTATGCACCAACCTCTCACGGTAACTTTGAACGCCTCCCAGACAGTAGTAAGGCTGGATACGGAATCTATATTGCGCTCGAAAAAGTCCTTTATGTCTTGCTCAAGTTCCGCCTGAAACACTGAATCTGTGAGGTGTGCAGGATTCAGTCGCCAAATCAGGTATGGGGAGATCGTGAGGGGAACACGCAGGGACAGCAGGATCGGGGAGTGGTCAGAGAATGTGCGAGCCAGATGGAGAGCTCCACCCAGCCACGGGGAGAGGCCGGATGAAAGGAATACGTAATCAATACGCGCCCAGGTGGAGTGTACTGCGGAGTGGTGGGTGCCCTGCCGGAGCGTGGGGTGGAAGTGCCTCCAAGCGTCAATTAAGCGGTGCTCGTCCACTATGTTCAACAACGCGCGCTGTGTGTGCGTGTAGTACGACGCCTGCGGGTGCGATCTGTCCATCCCAGGCTTGAGTGCAGTGTTGAAATCTCCACCCAGTATAATGTGGGAGATACCTAGGGACTGAATCTTACCCCACAGTGCGAGGAGCGCGGAAGGGTCATCCGTGTTGGGGCCATAGTAACATGCAAACAGTATCGTATGTGAGTGTAATGCCCCCCAAACCATGCAGTACCGCCCTCCAGAGTCTACTTCAGTTCCCGCCAGTGTAAACCCCATCCCACGTCTCACTAGAATGGTCACTCCTCTCGCGTAATTCGAGTAAGACGAGAACACCCTATTCGCAGCCCATCGTGACGCAAATGGGGGGGCCATCCCCGGTTGTAGGTGCGTCTCCTGGAGCATCGCCACGGTCACTCCCTGCCGAGTGAGGTAGCTCAGGCCTTGCCTCTTCTTCCTCGGGTTGTTTAACCCGCGCACGTTCCATGAGAGCAACTGAAAGTTCTGCGCAGGGCGCTTGTCAGCTAAGTCCCCCATTCCCCCGCGTAAAGGCATAAGTGGCATGTTCTCGCAGCTTGCAATTGCTCGTAGCTCTCAGTAACAAATTCCATAACAAAACCCCAGTGAACTACCCCCCCCACCCGTCCTCCCGCATCCTGTACTGAGGAGACAGATAACCCAGATGCAGATCGGAGTATTCGACCCCCCACGCCGGCGTCCCCAACTGGCCGGGTATACATTACCCACCCATCCCCACTCCCCCTAACAAACCCAACCTAACAAACAGAAAAAATACAGTAACTACCCCTGCCTTGATGAGGAAAGGGGTGCATTGGGGTGCGCCCATTGGGGGATCGTACTCTAGGGGCGCCAGACCTGCCATCCACCTCCCTACTTGCACCCACGGGAACCCAGAGTTACACTAGGCCCTCAATGTGGGACGGAGGTGGGCGACCGGGCACAAAATGGAACAAAGACCAAGCCTAGTGTCATTGACATGAAACAAAGAAAGGTACCTCACCAGGAGTGACGTTGATCCATTCGGGCAAGTGCAGTCCCAACAGGAGCGTGAGTCGGGGGGGGGGCAGCCCCCCGGTGTGTTCAGTCCTGTTGCTCCATCGGCGAGGGCGACCGAGAGGGCCGCGGCCCAGCAGTCCCCCCGCCCGAGTCCCCACGATGTCGCCCGAGGAAGTCCTCCACCTGCTGTGGCTGCTGAAAAAACAGTTGTTTGCCTTGGTGTGAGACCTTCAGTTTAGCGGGGTATAGCATTGCATACGGAATCTCCCGGGCCTGCAGTTTCTTTTTTACCCCAGCAAATTTCCGACGGGCCTCCTGTACAGATGCAGTGAAATCGGGGAAGAAGGACAGCGTAGTGTTGCAGTAGAGCACTGTTCCCATCTCACACGCACGTCTGAGCACCACATCCCGGTCTCGATAGTTAAGGAAGCGTGCAATTATGGGCCGTGGCTGGCCGCCAGGGGGAGGGCGGGCAGCGAGGGACCTGTGGGCTCTCTCCACGATGAAGTGTGGGGAGAAGGATTCCCGCCCGAACAGGTCGGCCAGCAGGTTCTCGACGAAGACCTCCATTTTTCCGGTGTTGGTGGTCTCCGCAAGGCCCAGGATGCGGACGTTGTTGCGACGGGACCTCGCTTCTATGTCCTCATTCTTGTCCGCAATTATCTTGAGGAGACGGTCCATTTGGGTAACATGTCGGTCTGTAGAGGTGGCGCCGTCCTCCAATGTGGAGATCCTGTCCTCCGTCTCTTTGATGCGGGTATCGTGCCGCTCCAGTTTGGCCACTACACCATCCAGCCTGGTAGTGATGGTGTCAAATTTAGAATCTATGGTCGTTAGGCTTTGTTTCAATCCCAACAGGAGAGATTTCCAGTCCTCGTCAGGAGGGCCAGCGGCGGAAGGGCCAGGCTCGGACGCCGGCGCGGGGGTCTTCTTGGCGTCAAACGGTAACTTGGACTGTCGCGCATCGTTGCGCCCCATGGTGCCCGCCAGTAGAACTCGCTAAGTCCACCTCGCCGGCAGTCCAGGTGAGGCGGGTGGGACCCGTACAGGCCAAGCCACAGCCCCGCGAGTGGATAGGGGTGGTGCGGCTCCTCAAATCAAGCCACAAGGATCGTGGAAGCGGTGGAGACGGCCGGTCCGGGGGCAGCTCCCACGACCAGGGAGGGCAGGGCGGGGGCGACTCCGCCGTAAGTAAGTAAGCACGGCAATGCCCCCTGCGGCCCAGATGGAAGGGGGGGAGGTGATCCAGATGAGGCTGCCCTCACAGGACAGTAGGGAGTGGGGGGGGGGGCGTCCGGCCCCAGCCCGCCCGGCACAGGCAACCCCCCAGGGAGGCCAGCAGTAGCAGCTAGGCGTGGTCGGCGTGGTCGGTGGTCCGCCGGTCCGGGCGCGGCCCCCGCAGTATAGGGCAGGCAAAGGGCTCCAGGCAGTCACCGTCCCGGGAGCCGCAGATCCTCCCCACCCGCAGCTCCAGCCACCAAGGCGGGGGGGGCAGTAGGCGTCGCGGCCTCCCAGAACGCACCGCCGGTCAATGTGGGTCAGCGGGCACCATCTAGGCAGCACTCCTCAATCTCCCCTGGTGCGATCCAGCAGCAAAGCCCCGGGGAAGGGTCTCTCCTCCCGAGGATGCGTGAGGGGGGAGGGGAGGGATAGGATGGCCCCCAAGCTCGAGCCCGGATACCTAAGCGAGGTCAGCGGCAGCTTGCGAGTGTAGGTCCCGGGTGCAGGCCTCAAACAGAGGAGGGCGAGTGAGCGGATGGCCCACCAGTGCAATCCAGCCTCGGAGATGTTTTCGCCTACCCTCCGCAGAGCTCCCGTCCCGGGCAGGAATGATCGCCGATTCTCCGGCGTCAATCGTAGCTCCACCAGTCCAGCGTCGCGAAGGCCTCGGAGCACCGGGCTCCCGTGGAGCGCGTCCCCCACAGCGCGCCGGCCGCGGACGAGCCCTCGCTCACGGCCGGGCGAACTCCAGCGAATAACTCAGCACCTCGGCGGGCTCCAGAGACGTGGCAGGTATCGGGGCGTCGCGCAGGTCACAGCGGATGCAGCCGTGGAGGTGAGGTGAAGGATAGCCTGGTCAGGATGGGTGAAAGGATCGTGAAAGCGCCCGGTCTGGCGGGAGCCTCACTCTTGTGCGGCCATCTTGGTTTGGCGCCCTCTAGCGCCCCCCACTATCCCTAGGAGTTTACCAAAACTCATTCACTACAGTGGAAGTGGTAAGGGAACTGCACACAATCTACATATTTCACAACTGCACTTTAGTGTCAATGCCTGACTCATTTAATCAACGCATAAGCAAAGACTAACTTCTACTGCTACTAAAACTTGACAACATGACAGGTTTTAAAATAGTTATCTGTCAGCCAATACACGATGTTACCAAATACTTCTCACACAGTGGTTCCCAAATGCACACAGACTCACAATGTGATTCTAGACAAAAACACTATCCCTAGGAGTTTACCAAAACGTATTCACTACTATGGAAGTGGTAAGGGAACTGCACACAATGTACATATTTCAAGACTGCACTTGTGTGTCAAAGCCTGACTCATTTATTCAACGCATAAGCAAAAACTGGTTTCTAATACTACTGAAACTTGACAACATGACACGTTTTAAAAGAGTTATCTGTCAGAAAATACACAATGTTACCAAATGCTTCTCTCACAGTGGTTTCAAAATGCACACAGACTCACAGTGTGATCCTAGACAAGCACCACTATCCCTAGGAGTTTACCAAAACTCATTCACTACAGTAGAAGTGGTAAGGGAACTGCACACAATCTACATATTTCAGGACTGCACTTTTGTGTCAAAGCCTCACTCATTTAATCAACGCATAAGTAAAGACTGGATTCTAATGCTACTAAAACTTGACAACATGACAGGTTTTAAAACAGTTATCTGTCAGCAAATACACAATGTTACCAAATGCTTCTCTCACAGTGGTTCTGTCGTAAATAAAATTTTACGCGCTCAGAATTTCTATAATATCAATATGATCATGCATAAAGCAAGAGGCTGAGTCTGTGGTATCAGGTTCAAAAGGGCTTTATTCCAACAACTCGAGTTATAGGGAGAATAGTTCCATCACCACAAGGGATCAGGAAGGGTCTTCTCAGAACATTCTCAAACTTTATTCACAGAGTACAGTATATATACATTTGATATTATACGTAAGCAGGAGTGCTTCAGGCGGAGCAAGAGAGAATGAGATAAGAGCATGTGGGTGTGTAAGTAGGCGTGAAGGTGGGCGTCCACTTGATGATAATAGGTGAGTGTCATATGTGGGTGGAGGCCTGGAGGGGGTTGCGTGATCAGCTGGAACTTTACTGGAACTTTGCCTTACTTGTGCTCAACTCGAGCATGACGTGTAACTGACGTGGGGAAGGGTTGCTGTGCAACCGGGGAGTCTGGAAGTGAGGCCTTCAGTGTCAGGACGACCAGCACATCTTGTATTATCTGATATCTAAAGTCTGGAGCAAGGACTGATTTGTGACATAGGTTGCCCATCACCAAGAGCCGATGTGGCATCTATTTCTTCATTCACTGCGTAGGCCTTACATGGGGGCTATGGGCTTTTCACCGACGTGAGCTTTGCAATCACATGAAAAGAGACAGAAAGGCTAGGATTTCTCCTTCGCAGACGGGTGGTGTTTATTCCTCCTTCTCCAGACAGGAATGTGGTTTCAGTAGGAGTAAGCAGATAACCGTGCTCAATACTGTCTCGGCACCTCGGACAGGGCCCCTTTGGCTGAGGCCCAAGTGTGCAAGGCCAAGGATACGCAGCTGCAGCTTTCAGCGCTCTGAGGCCTGAAACCTCTTTTCGGCTCTGGCTGAGCCACAAAAATGGGCTTTCATGAAATGACACGAGTACAGGAAAACATGATGCAAAACGTGTAGGCATCAATGCAGGTTTGTCGTTTCTCTCATGGGAGACTGGATGATGGCAGGCCACGTTATAGCATAAGCATCATGATAGACAGGCCATGGAGGGGAAATGCATAGGTTACATGCATGTGCACATGAGTGACGGGGAACACACGGGGACACATAGGCCTTATGATATTTTAATTTCCTCATTCCCTCCTTGTCCCCTAGTGGACCCTTCATGTCACATCTATTCTCATGAGACAGTCAATCTGTTCTTGCAGCATTATTTTACCATTTTCAATGCTTTGTAAATGGGGATGTGGAACACATGCAGTAGCACACAGGCCGCAAATGGCCGGGCCACACTGCAGACATAGGCAACAACTGAATATCATCAGTAGTATCAATCCACAGACGGTCAACACTTTCCATCCCCATGCCGATATTACTCCCCAGAGCCAACTGGACCAAGTCCACGTGCCTGGGTCTTGATGTATGCTTTGGGCAATCTTGTGGAGTCTTGTTATTGCTTTGTATACAGACGGTGCGTTATTAGGGATGAAAACGCAACAGCTGGAACCGATGACCCTACAGGCCCCGCCCCTATCCGCCAGGATGACGTCAAGAACAAGACGATTCTGAAGAACGACCATTCTCATAGCAGATTGTTCCTGGGTCAAGTTCCCCAGGGCTGATGCAGTCTCATTAGCAACTGTTTCTAGAATCCTTGTTAGCCTGCGGATAAGTTTACTATTCTGGACGGGACCTATGAAGAAAAAGAATCCTTTGTTGAAATCTGTATATTGCTCCCAAGCTGTTTCAGTCTGGTCAATGCCAGAGGCATCGAGCCCTCGTCTGTGTCTGATAAGTGCTAGTTGGAGATTTTGATGATAGTTCGATGGGGCCAAGAAAACGGGTGGTAAAAGAAATGATATGTAGCACCTCCCACCCCAGTCTAAGGGCAGTTGCACATAGGCTGTCTGGCCACAAATAAAGTAGGTGTGTCGTGATGCTCTGAAATAGGACTTTTCTTTGTCTTTAAACACTATTATAGTATTACACTCGCTGTGCCCCAAATGTACTGAGCCTTCTTTTCTGACACACAAGTTCCCTTTTACTGGCAGGACTGTAATTGAGGATGGACCTAAATTGTGTATGGGCTTGACATTCAACACTAGAGAGTCGAGGGTCGCATTTCCTTGCAGATACTCTTCATTTTCTAGATCCGTACCTTTCCTTTGGGGAAGACCTTCTTCATCTGGGAAACATGCTTTATTCATGACTTTATTCAAGTTACCCCATACCCAGTCGCCCCTACACTCCTTGTCTTGACATTCTTTGGCATCACCGTTGATGGATGTCATTAAGGCAAACCATGCTCCGCAAGAACCATTATGGGAGAACGGAAAAGGGAAAAGAGGCAACACTCCCTTCACCTTCTGATACGGGGGAAGTCGGCCACAGACCCAGCAGTCTGTAGCATTGCTAGTCTGATGTGAATGGTGCAGCATCTGAATAAAGGTATTGTTGCGTACGGCAAGTCGATATGATAGCTCATGGGATGGCAGATCACTAAATGTGTGCTTTATGGTATCATTAGTAGAAGAGTGTAAGAGTGAGGCAATAGGAGGAAAAATAGCATGTAGTATTAAGCTGATACATATCATCGTGATGCACAGAAGAAATAGAAAAATCAAAGTCACTATACATCTACCACGTAATATTTTACAGTATTTGCTTTTCATCTTGCTCTTTTTCTCATTATGATTGTTCGAGATCTTATGCAAGCCAGAATACATGTTCAACCGCTTCACCACCTAGTGGACTTAATTGATCTGACTTTTTAGATCTAAGTTTAGCTTTGTTCTCCTGCTGGGGAGTCTCCTCTAGTAAAGGGGGCTTAAAGTCTGGAAAGTTCGTGTCCTTTTTAAAAGAATCGTTATTCCCGAAGTAGCGTTTACAATGATGAAGATGAACCCATCCTTTCCGTCCTTCGACTTTAACAGCGGTCCTCGTGGTTAATAATACCAACTTGGGCGTCTTCCACCTCGGCTCAAGAGGGCTTGTTCTATCAAAGTTCCTTATTAAAACATAATCCCCAGGAGCGAGGGAATGTTCTTTGACCTGGGTGTTGTCAGGGAAGGCGGCAGCAACCTGCGAACGACAAGAGAGTAGTGCAGACATCAAGCAAGCCAGGTAATCTGTCAGCATGTTACTATCAACATCAGTGATCTTTTTAGGCATTGGAGTGCCCCACATATTCGGTGGTCTACCAAAGACCACTTCATAGGGAGATAAACCTGTTCTAGAATGGGCTACCATTCGCATGTAAAAGAGGGCAACCGGCAGGGCTACCATCCAATCTACACCTTTGTCTGCGCAAATCTTTGCAAGTTTTATCTTTAAGGTCTGATTGTGTCTTTCTACAAGGCCTGCTGCCTCAGGATGTCGTACGCAATGGAACTTCCAGGTATACCCTAACAGAAGGGACACCTGTTTCATGAGTTCAGAGGAGAAAGGCTGACCGTTGTCGGAATATACGACACGCGGTAATCCATAACGTGGGAAAAACTCTCGCACCAATTGTCTGGCGGTAGTTACAGCAGTATAATCAGGAACTGGATAGGCCTCTGTCCATCTTGATAGTGAACATACTACTACCAGGACATATTTGTAACCTCTACATCTGTCCATTTGGATATAATCCATTTGGAGGACTTCAAAAGGATGGTCAGGTGGATGGAATCCACCTTGTTCCATCGGAATGCCTTTACCTGGATTGAATTGGCAACAGATCATACAGGTTCTGACTTTTTGTTTCGCTGCTGCACGCAGGTGCTTGTTGAACCATATATTCTGTAAGCTGTCTAGCATTGCTTTCTCTCCTAAGTGTGCAGGACTATGTGCGGTATTTATGATCACTTGTACCATCGCATCAGGAAGAAACCATGTTTCTTTGCCCTTAGTCATCCAACCCTGATCAGTCAGTACCCCTCCTTGTTCCGACCATTTCTTGTATTCGTCTAGAGTAGCATGTGTCTGTATGTCTTGTACATCCTTGGAAGGATCCCTGACTGTCATGGCTTTGGTCATTGATGGTACCTGTGATTTTGTCATGTCTAGTGGGGTCTGAGCTGTCTGTTTAGCTGTTCGGTCTGCCAGATCATTGCCTTGAGAAATGGTATCTGTGGCTTTAGTATGTGCTTTGCATTTCAGGATAGCTATGGCTGTCGGTAAATGTATCGCTTCCAGAAGGGCTTGTATAAGGGGGCCATGCTGTATCTTGGCCCCGTGAGAGGTCAAGAAACCTCTTTCTCTCCACAGTACTCCGAAGTCATGAACTACCCCATATGCGTATTGTGAGTCGGTGTAAATGTTTACTCTCAGGTGCTTAGCTCTTATGCACGCTTGTGTCAGGGCAATGAGCTCTGCTGCTTGTGCTGACAGTATGTCTATTCTTTTAGTCTCTATGATTTCAGTAGCAGTGGTCACTGCATACGCTGCCACTAATTCTCCCGCCCCCGTCCTCATGCATGAGCCGTCAACATAGAGTGTTAGGTCAGGGTCTGGGAGTGCAACATCTATCAAGTCTTGTCTTGGTTTAGTCACGGTATGTATCACTTCAACACAGTCATGTGGGGAAACGTTTTCTGTACTGGAGGGCAAAAGAGTAGCAGGATTCAGTATGTTGCATCGTCTGATCTCTATGTGTGGTTGAAATAACGTCAGCTCATAACCTGTCAGTCTCGCTACAGTCAGGTGTTGGGTTTGTGTTCGATTCAATAGAACCTCTACTGCGTGCGGTACTTGTACTGTCAGGGGGTGGCCCAGCACTATTGAGTCACTTTGTCTTATGGCTAAGGCTGTTGCTGCAACAGATTTTAGGCACGCAGGCAAAGCCTGTGCTACCGGGTCCAATGTACTAGAAAAATAAGCACAGGGCTTGTGTTTTCCTGCATGATCTTGTGTTAGGACAGATAGTGCTGTTCCATCCCGCTCTGTCACAAAAAGCATAAAAGATTTGTTGTAATCAGGGATTGCTAAAACTGGTGCTTGACATAAAGCTCTTTTTAATTCTTCAAATGCCACAGTGTGTTCTTGTGTCCAAGTGAGGACTTTAGTAGAAGCTACCTCCTGTGTCGTCAACTGTATTAGGGGCTTGGCTATGTAAGCATACTGGGGAATCCACTGCCTGCAATATGAAGTGAGGCCAATGAATGCACGTACTTCCTTTTGTGTCTTGGGCTGTGAAAGGCCAGAAATCAATTGAATACGTTCTGGTGTCAGTCGCCTACCCTCCTTGGATAGCAAGTGCCCAAGGTACGCCACTTGCTGTTCACAGAATTGTAACTTCGAAGGGGACACTTTGTGCCCCTTGTCAGCTAGGAAGTGTAAAACAGTGAGTGATGCATTTTCACAGTCAGTTTCTGATCTTGCAGTGATGAGAATGTCATCTACATACTGTATCAGTGCTGTAGTGGTACGCATATGAATACTGTCTAGTTGTCTTTTGAGTGCCTGAATGTAGATGCTAGGATTTTCCGTGAGGCCCTGTGATGCTCTTGTGAATCTGAAGCTGCGGCCTTTTAAACTGAAACCGAAAAGATATTGGCTGTCCGGATGTATTGGGATACTGAAAAATGCGTTCTTCAGATCGATAACTGTAAAGAACGTAGCCTCCGCATCAATGGCAGTCAATAATGAAGAAATGTCCGGAACCACAGGGTACTGTGGCACCACACATTTGTTTAATTCTCGCAGGTCCACAACTAATCTATAGACAGGTGATGTATTGGGATCAGTTCTTTTAAGAATAGGAAGAACAGGTGAATTGCATATGTTTGAATCTGTCTCTATCACTACCCCTTGTGCGATTAGTTCATCGATTATTTTCAGTAACCCTACTTCAGCCTCAGGTGGGATTTTGTATTGTCTAATCCGTGGCAGCACCACTCCTTCCTTGAGGGTGACCTGGTGTGGTGTGATGTTCATGAACCCTACGTCAGTCGGGCCTTGTGCCCATAGGTGCTGAGGTACATTTTGGAGCCTGATGTCAATATCTTTCATTACAAAATGGCCCTTGAAATCACGTAAATACAGTCGCACTCCTTCTGGCGAGCAACAGATAATTGCTCCCAGTTCCTTTAACGTTTTTATGCCAAGTAAGTTTTCTGGACATGATTTAGTAAGCAGTAAGTCTGTTGTATGTATTAGTGGACCAACTCCTAAAGAGACTGGTTCTGAAACCTCATTAATAATAGGCTTTCCTGAAAAGCCCAGGGATATACTCTTTGAGCCCGAGAGGGGTGCCCCTGGAACCTCGGAATGACTGATGGTAGTTCTACTCGCCCCAGTGTCAATCAAAAACTTTTTATTTTGTCCTAGTAAACGTGCATGCACATAGGGACCCGCTTGGTCCACAGGAACTGGAATAAGGGGCAAGTCAAATTCCCTCTCTGGGCTGCTTCATGAATATGCTTGGTATTCTGCATAGTTAGTTTGAGCGTGCTCATACATTTATGTTGTGGCGTGGGCTGGTGCAGGTACATGGACAGGCGGCGGCGGCGGTGGAAACGTATCTGATGTCTGATGTGTGTTATTTTCTTTGGGAGGATAAGGACGTGGCTTTGTTTTACCTATAGCTATATTGTGTTTCAGGACTGCACATTCATTTACGAAGTGGCCTGGCTTCTTGCAATAATTACAGGTCCCATTACTTTGTTTCGTGCTATTCTTGTTCGTGTTTGTGTTTGCCGGTGTCGATTGGGTCACCAGCATCTTCATCTTTGTGTCTTTCATGCGTCTCTTTTCCTGGTCGTGTTCTTCTCTAATTCTGTTCTGGTGGTATTGTAACATCTGTAACATTTGGGAAGGGCTGTTTGCTTGCCAAGTACTCTCAACCTTCAGTACCCTATACTTCACCTCTGGTAGGGAATTTTCTACTAGTTTGCTCACGAAAAGATGGGGATATGAATCGCTACCGGGCTTAAGACCACTATTGATAGTGAAACACTTCTCAAACCTAGAGTAAAAATCGCTAGTGTCCTCGTCTGGTTTCTGTTTACAGGCTGAAATAGCATCCCAGTCTTCTTTCTTGGTAATTAATAATCTGGGCAAAACTTGTACAAGGAGTTCAGGTAAGTCTTTAGCTCGGGGACCCAGACCAACCCCCGGGCCTCTTCCCTCTTCCTCTCGTTCCAACAGATCCCAGCTGAGCTTTTTCTCTCCCACCTCCTAGTCCTGTCCTTTCAGCTTCTCGTAAATACCAGCAGGCAATAGTACTTTTAATAACTTTAGAATGTCAGCATATGTATATTCTCCTAAGCGAAGAATGTCTTTTAGTTCTCGGTGAAAACCCCCCGGGTCTTTATCATGGGATGGTAACATTTTTTTCATTTCCAGTATCTCTAATTTTGACAAGGGGGTGTAGACATACACCCGTTGCAGTTCATTGTTTGCATCCTTTACAGGATGAACCTCTCGTAGGGGGTTCAGCTTGTCGTATGACTGTCCCTTAACCTGTGGTGGAGCGGGAAGCAGGGACCTAGTCACGTATACTATATATTTGTGTCGCTGATCCAGGATGACATTAATCAATTCAGTACCCATGTTCATCCACCTGTCTAGTATTATGTCGTCCAGCAACTTATACAATAGACCAGGACCAGAATATTGACTCTCATATAACGTGATCAAATGTTGGACCATGTAAACACCAGCTATGCGCTGTTCATTTGGTGGGAGGCTCAAGAACGTTTGTGCTACGATATCATTATATATATCATATTGGGATATCCACAGGGTGGCTGACCGTGCTAGTTCATTTTCGGTCGGGGTGAGGGGCTGATCGTTACCTAACCATTTATTCACCGCTTTTTCGGTGATTTGGAACAAACTTTCAAGGGAATATCTTTCTTTTATAGCCGTTCCCTGTTTACGGTGATTGAGGCCCTTGGGCCTTTCGAATCGCCGGGCATGGCCCACATAATGTATTCTGTCTTTGTCCCCTGCTTCGTCATCAGATGATAACTCAGCCTTTTCGTTTGGGCCTCCTTCGTGTGACGCTATTATTGCATTTCGGATTTTGGTCAACATGTTGTCTGTCTGGCCTGATTTATCATGCTAACCGGCATCTATGCGATCACTCCAACCAATATAACAACGGTCTACGTCCCCGTCACCTTCGTCTTTTTCCCTGATCAGACAGTTAATTAGGAAGCGAAGGATATAGTTCTTAATAATTACTTTTCTATTTTGAACAGCTTCTGCTATGCACTCAGAACCTTCCCCTGTTCTTATGAATGTGTACATTTTCTTTAGATGTTTATCCATATCTGGTAATTTTCCCAAATCTGCGACTGCTCGTCTAAGCCGTAGTGAAAACACGAGTATTCTGCCCTTTCCTGGATCTAGGTCATATATACATTCGGAGATGTCTACTTTTACTGTCGGCCCCCCTCCTGATGTTGCCCCGGATCCTCCCTCCCCGCCGTCCTCGAGCTCCTGGAGCTGTTCTTGCGTTGGGGGTGCAGGGAAAAATCCGTCCACGTATGCTGGTGGGGATTCCTCTAGGTAGGTGTTAATGAGCGTTTCGGATGCTGTTTGTTTTATTTTTCGGGGTACTTGCGGTGGCACTCTAATGGGTCTTTCTACTGGGGCCACTTTATCTAGTTCCTCTGAAAGGACGGGGTAAATACCAGCAACGACAGTATTTCTTTTTCTTTCAGTCTGCTCTCTTTTTACCCGTTCCCCTTCCTCCTGTAATTTCTCTTCTTTGGCTTTTTCGGACTCCTGTCTACTTCTCTCTGCTTTGTGGAACTCTTTCTCTGTTCTTCTATGTGACTCCTTGCGCCATAACTCAATGGCATCCTTCTGAGCAGGTCTAGATTTTCTCTTCCATAGCTCTTCCTCTACCTTCATGATGCTTTCCGCATCCCACGTTCCCGTGATCGGCCAGCTATACTTTGTCTCTAAATCCTTCGTGTAATCCACCCATAGTTCTAAAAACAACACGGCATCTAAACCATGCTTACAGTACATGAAATGTCCAGGTGTGTCTCTAGGCGGAATGTTAACTGGTTCCTCTAGTACACCTTTTCTGGTACATATCTTACGCAGTTTTGAAAATAACGGCATGTTGGAATGTAACCGAAAACAAAAATCACAATGAACAAAAAAACGAAAAACCACAATGAAACAAACTTACATAAAAACCTGACACATTCAAACCTAACTGAACCTGGCTAAGACAATAACATTCATACAGTTATATCGGTGCACCTGAAAACTTGGACTTTAATTCTTTAATTCTTTAATTCTTGATGCATGCTCTTGAACATACCGATCTCACAAGTGAGACACGTCTTTACTGTGTTCATTAAATGAACCCGTCTTTATTGCAACCCCCATGAAAAACTCACCGGGAAGCAGAACTTGAACTTGAACTTGAAGGCCTCGGACACTTGACGCTGCGCAGGGAATGGCGTATCTTAGGTGGATCTCTAGAAACCTCGGACACAGCTCTCTCGCAGGGTGGGCTCTGGGTCGGGACGATCCGCAATCCTCACCGCCTCGTATGGATGCCTGGTCGCAGTCCGTCTCCTTCGTTGGCCTGAGGGAGTTGGCGGGAAAACCCGCGGCGTGTACACTTGAAGTCCGTCACGGCTGTGGAAGGGGGCAAAACTGGACCTTCATCTCCGGCGCATGGGGAAGGAGATTTGTCCCTATTCGGGCGCCATTAATGTCGTAAATAAAATTTTACGCGCTCAGAATTTCTATAATATCAATATGATCATGCATAAAGCAAGAGGCTGAGTCTGTGGTATCAGGTTCAAAAGGGCTTTATTCCAACAACTCGAGTTATAGGGAGAATAGTTCCATCACCACAAGGGATCAGGAAGGGTCTTCTCAGAACATTCTCAAACTTTATTCACAGAGTACAGTATATATACATTTGATATTATACGTAAGCAGGAGTGCTTCAGGCGGAGCAAGAGAGAATGAGATAAGAGCATGTGGGTGTGTAAGTAGGCGTGAAGGTGGGCGTCCACTTGATGATAATAGGTGAGTGTCATAGGTGGGTGGATGCCTGGAGGGGGTTGCGTGATCAGCTGGAACTTTACTGGAACTTTGCCTTACTTGTGCTCAACTCGAGCATGACGTGTAACTGACGTGGGGAAGGGTTGCTGTGCAACCGGGGAGTCTGGAAGTGAGGCCTTCAGTGTCAGGACGACCAGCACATCTTGTATTATCTGATATCTAAAGTCTGGAGCAAGGACTGATTTGTGACATAGGTTGCCCATCACCAAGAGCCGATGTGACATCTATTTCTTCATTCACTGCGTAGGCCTTACATGGGGGCTATGGGCTTTTCTCCGACGTGAGCTTTGCAATCACATGAAAAGAGTCAGAAAGGCTAGGCTTTCTCCTTCGCAGACGGGTGGTGTTTATTCCTCCTTCTCCAGGCAGGAATGTGGTTTCAGTAGGAGTAAGCAGATAACCGTGCTCAATACTGTCTCGGCACCTCGGACAGGGCCCCTTTGGCTGAGGCCCAAGTGTGCAAGGCCAAGGATACGCAGCTGCAGCTTTCAGCGTTCTGAGGCCTGAAACCTCTTTTCAGCTCTGGCTGAGCCACAAAAATGGGCTTTCATGAAATGACACGAGTACAGGAAAACATGATGCAAAACGTGTAGGCCTCAATGCAGGTTTGTCGTTTCTCTCATGGGAGACTGGATGATGGCAGGCCACGTTATAGCATAAGCATCATGATAGACAGGCCATGGAGGGGAAATGCATAGGTTACATGCATGTGCACATGAGTGACGGGGAACACACCGGGGACACATAGACCTTATGATATTTTAATTTCCTCAGTTCCCAAATGCACACAGACTCACAGTGTGATTCTAGACAACAACCACTATCCCTAGAAGTTTACCAAAACTTATTTACTACTATGGAAGTGGTAAGGGAACTGCACACAATGTGCATATTTCAAAAGTGCACTTTTGTGTCAAAGCCTGACTCATTTAATCAACGCATAAGCAAAGACTGGCTTCTAACGCTACTAAAACTTGACAACATGACAGGTTTTAAAAGAGTTATCTGTCAGCAAATACTCAATGTTAGTAAATGCTTCTCTCACAGTGGTTCCCAAATGCACACAGGCTCTATGTCTGATTCTAGACAAACAACACTATCCCTTGCACTATACCACAACACATTTCTTCATCTACAAGGATTACTACATTTTAGTGCAGAAACATAACTCATTTCACAAAATCATAAACAATGACTGGTTTCTAATTCTACCGAAATATAAAAACTGCATAGTTATCTGTCTAGAAACACATGAAAAACAAATCCTTATCACAAAATGGTTTCTACATGCACACACACTGTCAATAAGATTGTAGAGAAAAAAAGTACTCCCTACACTTTAGCAGAAGAAATACATTAGTCTGATTAAAATAAAAATAGTCTACATACATCCCCTCACAATTAAATAACTCACCTTTCAAGATGTTTTGTAGATTAAGAAATATATCAGTCACACACCAGATATCAGTCACACACCAGATTTCCTTATACAGAATCTCTGCACTGTGCACCTGTCAGCAGAACCAAAGAATGGCAAAGTTTCCCTCTCATTTTCCACACATGTACATGTAAACATCAAATCACATTCCTTCCCACATAAATTCAAAAGCAAACACACATTTCTATTGGTTAAACATTTCAACCCTTTCCAAATGACATTAACTTCAACCCTTCCCCCAATCTGCCTTCTGCCCGTTACCATAGAAACAGGTCATGGAACACTGTACTGAGCACACAGGTCACAAGTTCAGAACACACAATGTTGCTAATCAAGACAGCAAGTGTCCTTGACTTCTCAACATATCAGCTTATCATATATAATGTTCCTTACAATCAGTTTTTGTTAACCAATAAGAATCATGCGTTTAAAAAACAGAAATATGCACCCTACCTTTCAGTGTAGAAGGTTGTCAAACAGGCAATGATTTCTTGTCTTTTTTCAAAATTGCATCTTAGCCACCATTTTAGAAACATCTTACTTTCCAAGCTGCCATTTCATTTACAGAGACCATCTGAGTGCATCCAGACCTCCTTACAAGATGCTTAGAGTGTGGATTGTGGGACATAGCTACATTTTCTGGAGCCAAAGGTATGCAGAAAACAAAAGCATTCACAAAGACCTAGGTTTGCTAAATGTAGACATTAAATGGATTGGACAGAGAGGGTTAAAGTGGCACCAATTGATACCATTGGTGAAATCCTTCATGCAAATCCAGCACCCTGACCTCATAATAGTGCACTGTGGTGGCAATGACCTAGGCACTTTGACTGGGGTAGGTCTGGAAATGCTTATGAAGGACACCTTTGCAGAACTGATTTCACTTTTCCCTAAAACTGCCTTTGTGTATTCTAACATATGCCAAAGGCAGAAATGGAACTGGTCCGATCATTTTTGTCCACAGATTGAGAAAGCTAGGAAACATGTGAATACATCTGTTTCTGCTTTTCTCCGAGACTACAGAATGGGGTCCATTTACAATAACAATCTGCGCTCTCATATGTAAGAGATGTATAGGAGAGATGGAGTACACTTTACTGATGAAGGAAACAGAGTCTTCCTCAACAACTTTAGACTCTGTATAGGTACTTACTTATAAGTACCAAAAACTCTCAATGAACACAATGGCTCTTTTTAGAGCCACTGAAGAACAAAACACTTAAGTTTAATCTTTATCTCCCAACAATTTCATTTTTTTTCCCTTGGATCCGCGAACCCACAGCGAGAGAATCTGTGCATCCAACACGATAGGATGCGCGCACCGTGCGTGCATTTCGCCGTTTAAAAAAAAAAAAGGGGGGACCCAGGGGGTCCTTCTGAGACCCCCTAAGCACCTCTAGAAGGTCAGAGTATTTCCACTCTGCCCCCTTTATATGTTTTACACACTTATTCCCCTTGCTTCTTCAGCCTCGCTTCTACCGAGGCAGAAAATGGCCGCCAACAGTTCCTGGTTTCGAATGTAGAGAGACACTCGACAGCCAATTAGCATTCAGCGCGCGATCGGAAGGGTGCGTGCTCGCTTTGGGGAGGGTGCGCTTACGGTGCGTGTAGGGTCCGCGGATCCTCCGCGGCCATAGATATTTACGTACTATTAACTCTAATTTTCTCAGGAACTACTGAACGGATTCACACCATTTATGCAAAAGGCACGAGTCTGAACTGAGGACTACCTCTTTGCCAAATTTGGTGTAATTCCGTTCAGCGGTTCGGGCTGTAGCTGCGACAACAGATCCTATGGGAAATTGCATGGGGAAAACGCATTTTGGGACCCCCTTTTTTCTTGGCCCCCGCTTGACGAATCACCACGAAACTTTCAGGGTAGGAGCGGAGCAAAATTGGCCAAAAGTTTGGAAAAATTCGCGAGGATTCGTCAACCGGCGCCAGACTTATTGGGAATAGAATGTTGCGGATTTCCTATGGAAAATAGGTCCTAACTATAACTACCTACTGGCGACCGCCAGTAGGTAATATATATATATATATATATATATATATATATATATATATATTCACTGAAAAAACCATAGGTTTCACACATGTTATAGTTAGCTGGACATTTCACACAAACCAATGAAATTCCCCCGTTATAGTTAGTTCAGCTAACTATAACTTGTGCGCACGCAATCCACTGCTGATGACGTCACATATTACATCACTCATGACATGGTCAGTGACATCACTCATGACATCACTGATGACATCTCAAATGACATCACGAGTGAAATGTCCAGCTAACTATAACGTGTGTGAAACCTATGGTTTTTTTAGTGAATTTGCAAGGTTTTTTAAATGCTAATTCCTAACTCTAATGTGTGTGAAACCTATGGGTTTTTAAGTGAATTTGCAAGGTTTTTTAAATGCTAATTTATGAATGTATTATTATATTTTTAAATATTTATTTTACAATAGGCTACCTATATATATAGTTATAGATTAACTTTATCCTGTAATATGGAATGGCTCAGTTTTTTTTTAATTTTTTTATTTGGATAGAGTTGAACAGCATAGTTAATATCTTCTATAAACTTATAAACACTTTTAAATGTTTTTTTTTTAAAGTGTTTTTGACCGTGCGCGCACGGTGTGCGCACGGTGCACGCATGCGTACGTGCTCCGTGTGCGCATGCATACGTGCTCCACGTGCGCATGCGTATGTCGTGCGTGCTCCATACGCGCGTGCTCCGTATGCGAATGCGCGCGTGCTCCGTATGCGCATGTGTGTGTGCTCCGTACGCACATGCGCGCGTGCTCCGTACGTGCATGCGCGCGTGCTCCGTGCGCGCACAGTGCGCGCACGGCAAGTCATGTGATTTAGAAAAAACACTTTTCATTGGTTTATAGTAATTTCAGGTCATGTGATTAAGAAACAACACTTTTCATTGGTTTATAGTAGTTTCAGTTCCAGAAACTTCCAACACCACACCCACTCCCCTCATTATTACTTCTGATTCCCTGGGAGAAGGAGCTGAGCAGCTTTTCCAGTACTCCAGTACTTGAAAATGGCAGAGCAGCAGTCATCTTCTGGGAGTGAGCAAGAGACCCTTGTGCCACAGAGACAGAGGAAACAGAAAAACTCTTTTATATGGCAATTTTTCACTTTTCCAGAGGGGCAGAAGAAGGTGAATGCTCCAAAAGGCTCCTGCACTATTTGTGGTGGTGTCTTATCAAGAGGAGATCCTAAAAAGAAATACTCTTTTAGTATCTTCACTATGATCAGGCACGTTAGAGATGTACATCCTGTGGCTGTTGCTCGAGCGGCTGCAGAAAACCCTCCTGCAGTTCAGCTGAGCACATCCGCAGCAGCCCAGCCGAGCACATCATCGGCAGCTCAGCCGAGCACTTCATCTGCGGCGGCAGCTTCACCTGCTTTGTTCCTCTGGATATACACCCTCTGTATAAGAGGGTGCATATACGGTGCAATGCGTGCAATGCTCTTCTCTCTTATGGGGACACCAGCATTCCCCTAATAGAGAGCAAGATACAGCAGCACACATGCGGCACCCTATAATTTTTGTCATTTTTTTGTTCCTCTGTTCCTCAATTAACACAACGGCTCTTTTTAGAGCCACCGAACATCTAAACACTTAAATTAGATTTTTAATTCTATTTTTTTAATGATTTTTTTTCCGTCGTGCTCGCACCGTGCGCGCACCTTGCGACGGTGCGCGCATGGTGCGCGTACCGTGGGCGCGCCCCGCGATTTAAAAAAAAAAAAATTTTTTTCACCCTTCATGGTCCTTCAGGGACCCCCTGACAAAAGCTAGGGGGTCAGGAACTCTGTACCCTGCCCCCTTTTCACGTTCTCCACCTTTCTTTTTCACTGTCACACACAAAATGACAGACAACACTTCCTGATTTCGACCGATTCGAATGTTGACTGACATGTAACCACCAATCACAATTACGCTCGCGCACGGCAACGTGCGCGCATATAGATATTTATGTACTTTTAACTGCAATTTTCTCAGGAACTACTGAACAGATTGACACCATATATGCAAAAGGCACATCCCTGACCTGAGGACTACCTCTTTGCCAAATTTCAAGTAATTCTGTTCAGCCGTTCGGGCTGTACCTTCGACTAAAGGTCCTATGGGAAAATGCATGGGGAAAACGTGTTTTGGGACCCCCCCTTTTTTCTCAGCCCCCGCTTGACGAATCACCCCGAGACTTCCAGGGTAGGAGCTGAGCGGAGTGCCCCATTAGTTTTGAAAATTTCGCGAGGATCCGTCAACCGGCGCCAAAGTTATTCAAAATAGAATTTTCAGATTTCCTATGGAAACACGGTCCTAACCATAACTATCTACTGGCGACCGCCAGTAGATAATATATATATAACCAATAAAGGCATAAAGAAATAGCAACAGATCAAGTATTTCTCACTATTAAAACATAAGCATGATTAACACATATTAAAAACATTCATGCCAAACAGTAAAAGCATCTTTTTGGTAGAAACAGGTGGACAACGGGGAGGCGGGTGGGACAGTGAGGAATCCACATGCAGATACTGTATCCACCAGAAAAAGTGTTACTGAAGGTAAGTAACTTGCTCTTCTGATGGATACTTCTGCCTGTTGATTCCTCACCTTTTGAATAGAATGCTCAAGTCGTACTTCACCCGGAGGAGGGTGTCCACCTGACTAGACCAAAAAATCTTGCAAAACAGATCGAGCAAAATGGCCATCCCACCTAACCTCCGAATCCAATAACAATCTAATCATTTTTAGTCAAAATTATATTGAAAATAATACTTTAAAAATACTTTTATTAATACATTTAGACAAACAGTTAAATGAAAACTTGTATTTATATTTAATTTTAAGATATTTTATACTTTACAAATTACGCCGAATTCACGAACCCAGCGCGACTTTTCAGAATGGCTACCGGAATGCGCGCAGCCATCTTGTAGGGTGCGCGACTTCTGTATAATATTTTTTTTTTTTAAATAATGAATACAGTTTTACTAACTAAAAATTATTCACAATTTAAAAAAAAATATATATATATATATATATATTCACTGAAAAAACCATAGGTTTCACACACGTTATAGTTAGGAATTAGCATTTAAAAAACCTTGCAAATTCACTGAAAAAACCATAGGTTTCACACATGTTATAGTTAGCGGAAATTTTACTGATAAAAAACCAATGAAATTCCCCCGTTATAGTTAGTGCAGGCAACTATAACTCACGCGACCGCAATCCTCTGCTGATGCTAATACTGTATTTAGACACTTATTTGCCCATGTCTTCTTCCATACATTTTTAGCTATACATATATTACAAATATTTTTTTTTCATAAAGACACATATGTCATCAGCAGAAGATTGCGGTCGCGTGAGTTATAGTTGCCTGCACTAACTATAACGGGGGAATTTCATTGGTTTTTTATCAGTAAAATTTCCGCTAACTATAACATGTGTGAAACCTATGGTTTTTTCAGTGAATTTGCAAGGTTTTTTAAATGCTAATTCCTAACTATAACGTGTGTGAAACCTATGGTTTTTTCAGTGAATTTGTACGGTTTTTTAAATGCTAAGTTACTTTACGCCATTCGTGGCGTGCGCGCCCACTTAACGCAGTTCGTTTTTTTTTTATATATATATATTATCTACTGGCGGTCGCCAGTAGATAGTTATAGTTAGGACCGTGTTTCCATAGGAAATCCGCAACATTCTATTTGGAATAACTTTGGCGCCGGTTGACGAATCCTCGAGGCATTTTCAACATAGGCGGGGCGCTCCGCTCCGCTCCTTCCCTGAAAGTCTCGGGGGGATTCGTCAAGCGGGGGCTGAGAAAAAAGGGGGGTCCCAAAACGCGTTTTCCCCATGCAATTTTCCATAGGGACCTTTAGTCCAAGGTACAGCCCGAACGGCTGAACAGAATTACTTGAAATTTGGCAGAGAGGTAGTCCTCAGGTCAGGGATGTGCCTTTTGCAGGTCTGGTGTCAATCTGTTCAGTAGTTCCTGAGAAAATCAAAAGTAAAATCATATATATGTGGGCAGAGCCTAACCACACATCTCATCCTGAGATCTGATTGGCTGTCAGCACTTCATCCAAGAAGTGTCAGCAGCCATCTTGGGACCAATATACATGATAGCACCTCATTAAAAAGCATTGCAGTTAATAGAAGGTTTTAAGACTTTAGTTACATTATAAATCATTTGTTATGGTACCATACTCATTTTAGGAATTGTGGTATGTTCTAAGGTGATTTCACCATGTGAAAAAGCCTTCTGCTGGGATATCATGATTGAGAGAAAAATATTTTCTCATGCTTTTCTCACAGAGGTTTGGAAGGTGATCTATAAGCTAAACTGAGAGCTTATTTTCTGTAAATTCACATTATCTTTCTCAGTCATGTGAGAATGAAGTCTGACATTCTCAGTAAAACATGTACATCCAACAAGGGCAGAGACTGTCAGTTGATTCCTTTGTGTTCTACTGCAGCTTCCCAGAGTGTTCCAAAGAACAACTAGAGCGCTAACAGTCCTACTTATGATAAACGTATGGCACACCTGAAGCCATCTTGCTTGGATTAAAGTGGTAACTCTTAAAACATTTAATTTAAAAAGGAACAAAATGAGGGGGTTCATTTTTCCATAAAAAGTATGATTAGTGCTGCAGAAAGAAAAATTAGGGCACATTTTGAGTGACTTCTCAAATCCTCTTCTATTTCATTAAAAAATTCTGACATGCAGACTGAAACATGCACTTTCAATAACAGCAGCAGTTTTCCCTGGTGAGCAGTAGCTTTACTACAGTGATCTAATGAGCAAAAGGAGAGCTAACATTCTGAATTTATGGCAAATGTGTGACACATCTGAATGACTTTGGAATCAAAGTAAAAAACTGAAAGTATTTCCTACTGAGGAGACTGCAGTAAATGAGGAAATTAGGAAACTTCATAACAAATAAGTCTGCCAAGATGGCCACCAGAGACAAAAGAGCCCAAATGTAGCCCAAATATCACCCAGATGTAGCCCAAGTATAGCCCAATGACAGAATGTCCCAGAGTGTTCTTAAAAACAACTAGAGCGCTTACTGTCTTAATTATGACAAATGTATGGCACACCTGAAGCCATCTTGATTGGAATAAACTGGTAAAACTTAAACAATTAATTTAAAAAGGAACACAATGAGGGGGTTCATTTTGCCATAGAAATTATGATTAATGCTGAAGAAAGAAAATGAGGGCACATTTTGAGTGACTTCTCAAATCCTCTTCTATTTCATTTAAAAATTCTGACATGCAGACTGAAACAAGCACTTTTAATACCAGGAGCAGACTTCCATGGTGAACAGTAGTTTTACTACAGTGATCTAATGAGCAACTAGAGTGCTAACATTCAGAATTTATGGCAAATGTGTGACATATCTGAATACCTTCATGATGGAATCAAAGTAAAAAACTGAAAGCATTTCCTACTGAGGAGACAGCAGTACATGAGGAAATTAGGAAACTTCATAACAAATAAATCTCCCAAGATGGCCACCGGAGACAAAAGAGCCCAAATGTAGCCCAAAATCACCCAGATGTAGCCCAAATATAGCCCAATGACAGAAGTGTGCAAAACACTTATTATTTTGTGTTTTTGCAGTGTTATATAGTGCAGACTTGTCAGGTATTGGAGTGCTTTACATGAGCATTGGTTACATCACACAAGAACAAATTCATTTTGGTTGTAGACATGGGGAGACTAAGTGATTTGACCAGAATCACAGAATGTCGAGCTGAAGCAGAAACTCCAACCTGGTTCCCCATTTGCAAAGTCTGCAGTTCTGGAAGTAACACCACATCCTCTCCCCTGAGTGCAACATTTAGTCAAGTGGTCAACTGGATAAAAAAACATAAAGGTAACAAATAATTTAAAAGTGCTTTCTCGCTATTTGAAAACTCAGAAAATATGTCCTTATTTTAGTCTTTTAGAGCACTAACCATAATTTTGATGCCAATAAGACCCTCTAATATATTTAATTTTTAAAGGAAATGCTCTAGGTATTACAGTTTTGATTACATCAAGATGATGTCAGGCGTTCCACACTTTTGTAATAAATATAGAATATTAGCAATCTAGTTGTTCATTAGGATACTGTTGAGAGGCAGAGGCCAGGGGCACGGACTCTGAAAATTGAAGGCAGGTAGGAGGGTGCAAAGGCAACAATTTAACCACACTGAGCAGGCAGGAAGGGCCGTGGCAGCACAACAGACTATGGAGGGCAGTGGAAAGGGGGGCAGGGGCAACAAACCAACAATACAGGACTTGCAAGAGAGGCTGTGGCAATGTAATAGACCATTGTGGGCAGAAGGAAGAGGCAATGGTAGTACAACCATACATGCCAACAGACCCGATTCAGCCAGGAAACGTCCAATGTTTTTAAGCTTAAATGGGCTTTATTTTATCTGTCTCCTGTCTACAATCTCCTCTTTTTCAATGTAACTCAAAGGGGAAAATCAATACCCCAGTTTTTTTTCAAAATCTCCCTCTTACCAAGTTCAAAATGTTCGCAAGTATGGTACATTGGATCATGGAAGGAAATGGGGTAGGGACATGGACTTGGATAACAGAGGACAGGAGGGACATGGAGAGGTGCACCAAACTGACCCTGCAGGGCAGGCATCAGGGTTTGCAGCAGCACAATACACCACACAGGGCATGCCGGACGGGAGTGCAGCACAACAATCCATAGAAAGCAAGAGGGAGGGGACAGGACCATGCACATGGACAACAGAGAACAGAGGGGCAAGAGGCAGGACCATAATGGACAGACAGGAGAGAAATCTGCAGCATAACAGACCATAAAGGGCAGGAGGGATGGATCAGGGGCATTACAATGGAACAGACAAGCCAGGAGGGAGGGAGTAGGAGTCTGCACATGTAAACAGAGGGCTGGGGGCAAGGGGGCAGGGCAGGAGCAGCAAGATAGCCATGGAGGTCAGGCAGGATGGGCACTAGAAGCAAGACACACCATGAAGAGCAACAGTGAGACTGTGATGGCATACACACAGACCATGGAGGGAAGGTGGGAGGGGTTCAGGGGCAGCTAACTGACCACACAGGGAAGGTGGGAGGGGCCATGGCGGCACAGAAGACCATGCATGGCAAGTGGGAGGGTTAGTGGTAGCTCAATGGCTATGATGGGCAAGAAGGAGGGTGCAGGGGCATGCACACAGGACAATGGAGGATAGAAGGGAGGGTCAGGACCTGTGCACAGACAAGAAAGTTCAGGGGAAGGGGCCTCACAACAGACCGCATGGGGCAGGCAGGAGGAGCAGTTGCAGCACAACAGACCAGGGAGGGCAGAAGGGTGTGGCAGTACAATGGACCATGTAGGACAGGAGGACGAGGATAGGGGCATGGCATGTGGACAGGCAGGTTGGAGGTGGCAGGGACAGGTTACAGTCATCTGACAATGCTAGGCAGGTGGGAGGGGAGTGGCAGCTCAACAGAACACTCAGAGTAGATAGGAGTGGCAGGTCCATGGAACATGGTGGGCAAAAAGGATGGAGCAGGGGCATACACAAAGACATCGGAGGGCAGGGGGAAGGAGAATAGGGGCAGCAAGCTAAGCACAGAGTTTAAGCAGGAGGTCAATGATGGGGCATAGAATTGGGCAATGGAGGGCAGGAGGAGTGGACTGGTACATCATACTAAATTGAGGGCAGTGACAGCACATCAGACCATGCATGGCAGGAGGGAGGAGGCTGGTCCATGGATTCACACAACAGAGGATAGGGAGGAGGGGGATGGGGCAGCAAGCTAACTGTTCAGAGAAGGCGGGTATTAGGAACTTTATTGTTTTTAAAACGTGTGTCTGTGCGAACTACTTAAAATATGAACAAGTATGCAGCATAATCTCACTTTTATTCAGGAAGAAGAGGACGTTTGTGACTGTGACTCCGGGCTCAATTGGCAGAATCCCCCCCTGACCCTCCACCCCCTATCGCAAAATGTAATGCCCGTGAAAAGGGTAGGTGAACACAGTGTTATATAGAACATATGCACCAAAAAGTGTGATATAAGATGAACCGGGCGTGAAATATAATATGCAATACATTGTCCGCAATGACAGATTCATTGGAGAGCGCGAGCTAGCACAGGCACTAGCGCGTGCTATGCGATATGCGCCTTGGAGTGTAATATGCACAGGGCAGTGTTGTGTAACCTAACTAGCCTCTAAAGTTGTAATATAAAATATGTGCTGGGGAGTGTAACGTTGCATATGCACTGTGACAAAGATATGGATCCCAGGTTGTAATATGTATGGCATAGCACTGTGCGTTATAACATAGGCATCGAGGAAGGCACGTTAGATGGGGCAATATAACCCGTGCGAAGACAAGTGTGGCATGACATATTCACGGGGTGGTGTTACAGTGCACATGGGCTAGAGAGTATCATAGCATATGCACTAGCTAGTGGAATACAACACAGAGGTGTGTGGCACTCAGCAGGCAATGGTGGGTGTAACACAGCATTGGGCTCTGCCAGGAGCGCGCTGTGACTCTCAAGTGATGTTCGTCCCCTTTCCAGAGAGTAAAATAAAAAGTATTACACATCCGGCAGTGGATGTGTGCTTTATTAACCGTGAGGGGGGTTTCTTGCATAGTTTTGGTCGAATTTTTGTCGAATCCCCTTTGAATGGCTTGGTGTGCATGTGTATTAAATGTGCCCGTCAATAGCTACCCATGTTTGTATAAATAAACGACAAAGGTGTCTACCGGGATTAGGCACGGTAGGGCATCAGACATGTCAAAGCTTCACTAGTGGTGTAAATACATTCCATGTGGATGCATTGTATGCATAGTCGCCTTTTAATGAATATCACGCAAATCGTCATGGTGATAGGTAGGTACGGTTTGTCCAGCATGTCCTAGGTGTGTCTATAAATATATATTTTTTAAAAATAATAAAAAACAGTGGCCGGCCCTGGGGATTGGGGTCAAAAAAATATAATTAGGAGACAGGCCCTGGGGGATGGGGTCATCAGGGCCAATAAATTAGTATAAGAAGGGGAACCACACAGCCCCCCTTCTTAAAAAATTAAAATAAATAAAAGACTGGCATCGTGCCGGAGGCCATGCCCCCTCCTTGCAGCACTCTGCAAACGCGCCCCCTGGCGAGTTGTAAGTTGGAGAATTAATTCCTCTTCAATACTGAGGGTCCCTGAGGGCCAACTAGCCCAACAGGCATCTCCAGTATGCACCAGGGAGCTGCGCTGCAGACAGGTGTTCTGAGGCCAAGCCCCTTTTTACACCTCTCTGCAACGCAGCTCTGTGGCGCTTACTGGAGGTACCTAGTGGTCTAGTTTGACCCTAGGGACCCTTAGGATTCAAGGGGACTTAATCTCTCAACTTAGAACAGCCACAGGGCGCGTTTACACAGTGGTGAAGGGAGGAGACGGGGCCTGAGGTGACGTGTGCAAACACGCACTATGGCACGTTTTAAATTGGGGATATAATTTTCCTTCAATACTGAGGGCCCCTGGGGGCTAACTAGCCCACCAAGTGCTTCCAGTAAGCGCCACTGAGCTGCATTGCAGAGAGGTGGTCCAGGCCGTGCCACTTTTTACACCTCTCTGCAACGCAGCTCTGTGGCACTTACTGGAGGTACCTAGTGGGCTAGTTGGACCCTAGGGACCCTCAGGATTCAAATGAACTTAATCTCCCAAATAAAAACGGACACAGGGCGTGTTTACACAGTGGTGAAGGGAGGGGACGGGGCCTGAGTTAACGTGTGCAAAAACGCCCTGTGGCCTGTTTTAAGAGGTAGTTTTAATCCCCCTGCCCTATTATATACTAGGGGCTTACAGAGGAGGTCATGCTAATCACAGGGGGACCCCAACGCATAATGTTCCCTAGTGTATGTAGGTGTTTTCACTGTATTCTAAGTGTCTTTTAACATAGCACTGGCTCTAGGACTGGTTAGTCAGACTCAGTTACCACCAGTATCCGTCTGAAAAAGTTGAGGGTACAGGATGATTTTGCAACAAGGCTTCTTTCTGCTCTTCTTTTTGTTCTTTCTGCACGTTATCCTTCTTCCTGCACTTTTCTTCGTCTTTGAGGACTTCTGTTGCTTCTTTCTGCACTTCTTTTTTTTCTTTCTGTGCATTTTTTCTTCTTTCTTCACATGTCCTATCTCTGTAGGCATAGTTAGACATTAGCATTTAAAAAACCTTTGAAATTCACAGAAAAAACCATAGGTTTCAGGCACGTTATAGTTAGGAATTAGCATTTAAAAAACCTCTGAAATTCACTGAAAAAACCATAGGTTTCAGGGGTGTTATAGTTAGCTGGACTTTTTACTTGTCCAAAACCATTGAAATTCCCTCGTTATAGTTAGTTCAGCTAACTATAACTCGTGCGCCCGCAATGCACTGCTGATGACGTCACATATTACATCACTCATGACATGGTCAGTGACATCACTCATGACATAGGAAATCCGCAACATTCTATTCCCAATAAGTCTGGCGCCGGTTGATGAATCCTCGCAAAATTTTCCAAACTTTTGACCAGCTCTGCTCCGCTTCTACCCTGAAAGTTTCGTCGTGATTCGTCAAGCGGGGGCCGAGAAAAAAGGGGGGTAAAAAAACACGTTTTCCCCATGCAATTTCCCATAGGATCTGTTGTCGCAGCTACAGCCCGAACCGCTGAACGGAATGACACCAAATTTGGCAAAGAGGTAGTCCTCAGTTCAGACTCATGCCTTTTGCATAAATGGTGTGAATCTGTTCAGTAGTTCCTGAGAAAATTAGGGTAAAAAAGCTAGTGATATCTATGGCCGGGGAGGATCCGCGCACCCTACCCGCACCGTAAGCGCACCCTCCCCGAACCGAGCGCGCACCCTGACGATCACGCGCCTAATGCTAATTGACTGTCGAGTGTCTGTCTACATTCGAAACCAGGCACTGTTGGTGGCCATTTTCTGCCTCGGTAGAAGCAAGGCTGAAGAAGCAAGGGGAGTAAGTGTGTAAAACATATAAAGGGGGCAGTGTGGAAATACTCTGACTCTCTAGATCTGCTTAGGGGTCCAAGAAGCACCCCCTGGGGCCCCCTTTTTTTTTTTTTATACGGCGAAATGCGCGCAGGGTGCGCGCATCCTAACGCGTTGGGTGCACGGATTCTCTCGCGTTGGGTGCGCGGATCCAAGGAAAAAAAAAATGAAATTTTTGGGAGATAAACATCAAGCTTAAGTGTTTTGTTCTTGAGTGGCTCTAAAAAGAGCCGTTGTGTTCATTGAGAGTTTTTGGTACTTATAAGTAAGTACCTATACAGAGTCTAAAGTTGTTGAAGAAGACTCTGTTTCCTTCATCAGTAAAGTGTACTCCATCTCTCCTATACATCTCTTGCATATGAAAGCGCAGATTGCTATTGTAAATGGACCCCATTCTATAGTCTCGGAGAAAAGCAGAAACAGATTTATTCACATGTTTCCTAGCTTTCTCAATTTGTGGACAAAAATGATCGGACCAGTTCCATTTCTGCCTTTGGCATATGTTAGAATACACAATGGCAGTTTTGGGGAAAAGTGAAATCAGTTCTGCAAAGGTGTCCTTCATAAGCATTTCCCGACCTACCCCAGTCAAAGTGCCTTGGTCATTGCCACCACAGTGCACTATTATGAGGTCAGGGTGTTGGATATGCATGAAGGATTTCACCAATGGCATCAATTGGTGCCACTTTAACCCTCTCTGTCCAATCCATTTAATGTCTACATTTGGCAAACCTAGGTCTTTGTGAATGCCTTTGTTTTCTGCATACCTTTGGCTCCAGAAAATAAATATAGCTGTGTCCCACATTCCACACTCTAAGCATCTTGAAAGGAGGTCTGGATGCACTCAGATGGTCTCTGTAAATGAAATGGCAGTTTGGAAAGTAAGATTTTCTAAAATAGTAGCTAAGATGCAGTAAATAAGACAAGAAATCATTGGTTGTTTGACAACCTTCTACACTGAAAGGTAGGGTGTATATTTCTGTTTTTTAAACGCATGATTCTTATTGGTTAACAAAAACTGATTGTAAGGAACATTATATATGATAAGCTGATATGTTGAAAAGTCAAGCACACTTGCTGTCTTGATTAGCAACATTGTGTGCTGAACTTGTGACCTGTGTGCTCAGTATAGTGTTCCATGACCTGTTTCTATGGAAACGGGCAGAAGGCAGATTGGGGGAAGGGTTCAAATGTATGTCATTTGGAAAGGGTTGAAATGTTTAACCAATAGAAATGTGTGTTTGCTTTTGAATTTATGTAGGAAGGAATGTGATTTGATGTTTACATGTATATGTGTGGAAAATGAGAGGGAAACTTTGCCATTCTTTGGTTTTGCTGAGAGGTGCACAATGCAGAGATTCTGTATAAGAAAATCTGGTGTGTGACTGATATCTGGTGTGTGACTGATATACTTCTTAATCTACAGAGCAACTTGAAAGGTGAGTTATTTAATTGTGAGGGGATGTATGTAGACTATTTTGATTTTAATCAGACTAATGTATTTCTCCTGCTAAAGTGTAGGGAGTACTTTTTTTGTCTACAATCTTATTGACAGTGTGTATGCATGTAGAAACAATTCTGTGATAAGCATTTGTGTTTTTCATGTGTTTGCAGACAGATAACTGTGCTGTTTTTATATTTTGGTAGAATTAGAAACCAGTCATTGTTTATGAATTTATGAAATGAGTTATGTTTCTACGCTAAAATGTAGTACTCCTTCTAGATGAAGAAATGTGTTTTGGTATAGTGCAAGGGATAGTGTTGTTTGTCTAGAATCACACAGTTAGTCTGTGTGCATTTGGAAACCACTGTGAGAGAAGCATTTGGTAACATTGTGTATTTGCTGACAGATAACTATTTTAAAACCTGTGTTGTTGTCAAGTTTCATTAGCATTAGAAGGCCGTTTTTGCTTATGCATTGATTAAATGAGTCAGGTTTGACACTAAAGTGCAGTTCTGAAATATGTATTTTGTGTGCAGTCCCCTTACCTCTTCCACTGTAGTGAATGAGTTTTGGTAAACTCCTAGGGATAGTGGTGCTTGTCTAGAATCACACTGTGAGTGTGTGTGCTTTTGGGGACCACTGTGAGAGAAGCATTTGGTAACATCATGTATTATATGACAGATAACTCTTTTAAAACCTGTCATGTTGTCAAGTTTTAGTAGCATTAGAAGCCAGTCTTGGCTTATGCGTTGATTAAATGAGTCAGGCTTTGACACAAGAGTGCAGTCCTGAAATATGTAGATTGTGTGCAGTTCCCTTACAACTTCCACAGTAGTGAATGAGTTTTGGTAAACTCCTAGGGATAGTGGTTGTTGTCTAGAATCACACTGTGAGTCTGTGTGCATTTGGGAACCACTGTGAGAGAAGCATTTGGTAACATCGTGTATTTGCTGACAGATAACTGTTTTAAAACCGGTCTTGTTGTCAAGTTTTGTTAGCATTAGAAGGCAGTTTTTGCTCATGCTTTGATT
Organism: Triturus cristatus; assembly: GCF_964204655.1. Classification (NCBI taxonomy): domain Eukaryota; kingdom Metazoa; phylum Chordata; class Amphibia; order Caudata; family Salamandridae; genus Triturus; species Triturus cristatus. The sequence goes on along the minus strand of NC_140579.1, from coordinate 1,264,513,372 downwards.
AAATGAGTCAGGCTTTGACACAAAAGTGCAGTCCTGAAATATGTAGATTGTGTGCAGTTCCCTTACCACTTCCACAGTAGTGAATGAGTTTTGGTAAACTCCTAGAGATAGTGGTTGTTGTCTAGAATCCATCACACTGTGAGTCTGTGTGCATTTGTGTAACCACTGTGAGGGAAGCATTTGAGTAGTTCATTTCTTTGAATATGCATAACTGATTAAAAAATGTCCTGTTGTCAAGTTTAGGGAGAATTAAAAGGTATTCATTCCTTATGTATTCACCGAGGAACTGTCCTTGCAATGCTGTAAACATTCTGTTAATATTCAAGCAGTAATGGAGTGAGGCAGGCCTTTGCCCATGCATTGATTCAAATGCTTATCTGCTATGCATGCAGTTCTCTAACCATCTACATAGTTCTTGTTCATACCTTTAATTCCACAGTCAGTATCCATACACTTCAAGTAAACACCCTGTCACTCCCCATGTACTCCTCTAGTGACCCATTCAGCACCATGTACTAATCCATTCACTGCGCAAAAACCCATACACTTACAAATTCTCCCAGGCACTCTGTTTGCAGTACTTTAATTATTCAGTCAGTGTCTAAGTACTCATGGTGTGAGCCAGGCCTTTCAACATGGACTGGTTTAAGTCCTATACAATAAGCATACAGGCTTCTAGTCACCTACACACTTGTCTTTCACTTCTTTAATTAACTAGTCAGTATCTATATATTTCAAGAAACATCTTGTCAGTCATCTTGCACTCATTCAGTGACTGATTCAGTACAATGTACTATTCTCTTCACTGTGCCAGAACTGAAAATGTAAAAGGTTTACCCAGGCACTGTCCTAGAAGTAGTCTGATGATTTAGTCATTTTCCAAGTACTCATGTTGTGAACTATGCATTACCACATAGACTGCTTCAAATGTCTGTGCAGTATGCATGCAGTCTTCTAACATACTATACACTTGTCTTTAACAGCTTCAATTCCCCAGTCAGTATCCATGTACTTCCAGCAAACATTCTGTCACTCACCTTGCACTATTCCAGTGACCCATTCAGCACCATGTAGTAATGCATTCAGTGCGCCAAAACTGAAACACTTATAAATTCACCCAGGCACTCTTCTTGCAATAGTATAATCATTCAGTCAGTACCCAAGTACTAATGGAGTGAGACAGGCCTTTGCACATAGTTTGATTCAAACATGTTTCCACTATGCATGGAGGTCTGTAACTACCAACACAATTGTCTTTCACACCTTCAATTCCCCAGTCAGTATATATACACTCCAGCAAACACCCTGTCACTCATCTTGCACTTCTCTAGTGACCCATTCAGTACCATGTACTAATCCATTCCCTGCGCCAAAACCCAAACACTTATAAATTCACCTATGCACTCTCCTTGCAGTACTGTAATCATTCAGTCAGTACCCAAGTACTCATGCAGCGAGCCAGGCCTTAGCACAAGGACTGCTTCAAACCCCTATCCACTATGCATGCAGTCTTCTAACCACCTACACACTTGTCTTTCACACCTTCAATTTCCTAGTCAGTATCCATACAGTCCAGCAAACATCCTGTCACTCCCTTTGCACTCCTCTAGTGACCCATTCAGTACCAAGTACTAATCCATTCCCTGTGCGAAAAGCCTACCACTTATAAATTCACCCAGGCACTCTCCTTGCTGTACTCTAATCATTCAGTCAGTACCCAAGTAATCATGCAGTGAGCCAGGCCTTAGCACATGGACTGCTTCAAATGCCTATCCAGTATGCATGCAGTCTTCTAACCACCTACACAGTTGTCGTTCACACCTTCAATTCCCCAGTCAGTATTCATACACTTCTAGCAAACACCCTGTTACTCACCCAGTGTGTCTCCTTATAGTACTGTAATCATTCAGTCAGTTAGCATGTAGTCTTTTAGTGAGGTAGGCTTTAGGGCATGAACTGTTTAAAGTATTATGCACTATGCATGCAGTGTTTTAACCATTGTCACACTTGTGGTTCAGGGCTATAGTTTCTTAGTCAGTTTTTATATAAAATGTGTTTGTACAGTAATGGAATAGTATAAATTTGAAAGTTATTATTATACATTTATTTGTGATTCTTTTTTACAGATACTGTTTTTCAACGTTAAAATAGAGAAATCATGCCAGAAAAAAAAAGAAAAAGAAAAGAACAGAGACAGGAGGATTATTTGAAGAAACATCAACCACAAGTATTGAATGTACAATATAATGTGGCTAAAAGGAAAAAATCTTCTGGTAAGATCACAAAGCAATTTATTAAAAATGTTTGTAGGAGCAAACAGAATGTAGATAATGCTGGAACTACTGAGGATTCTTCAAGTAAGAAAACAATTCAAAATAAGAGGAAAAGTAAAAAAGCAAATTGTCAGTCAAAGGAGATAAAGTATGGTAAAATAAGGCAAAATCAGTATAAGGAATTACGCAAAAAAATATTTTACAAGAGAGTAGTGCATAATTTGCTGACAGATGTGAAGAAATATAAAAAGAGAGCTTTATTTTATAAAAAGAAGAAGCATATTGAAAACATTGTGGAAAAGGCTTTTGAAGTAAAAAGGAAACTGTTTATTTTAGTATTAAACAGAATTCGATCTCTAGATAAACCAATCCATGTATTGAAGGCCAAAAGTAGGAGGAAAAGAGTTCTTAATACAAAAAAAAATTGTCATTTTTTTGGGGAGAATGGAAACACAGTTCCAGTTCAGAGCCTTTTTTTAACGAAGAGTGTTATTCACTTAGCGAAAAATTATTGTATGCAGTTGACACCAGTGGTAGAGGTTATGAGGTTAGCGACGGTTGTCCAATTGAGAAAGAGAAAATGGTTGAAAGAAATGCAGAAGCAGTGATAGCTGATGAAGTTTTAGGGAGACATGCTAAAAACCCTGTGTACACTTGGGATTGCAGTAGTGTTTGCAGTGTACGACAGGAATCTATTAAAAAATTATGTAGTTTTTTACGAGCCTATACTAAAAAAAGTGTAAAACAAAAGATTAAGCTGTTGCAAGGACTAGACCCTTGCAGAGTGAGAAAACATACTGGTTTGCAAGGTCATTCTCTGGCTTGTCTTTCTAGGAAAGTTTGTCAAAGTGTTTTTCACCATTTCAGAATGCTGGCAGTACATCATACTCAAATGCAGAAGTTAGTGAGAAGGTTGTATTATGCAAAAAGTCCAGCACTAAAGTTAAGTGAATTGAACAGTGCTCTTTTGCGTGGGTCAGTATCAGATGTGAAGCAGGTCTGTGATGATATTGAGTTTTGTTACTTTAGTCCTCAGCAAGAGAGTGAAGAAACTGACACATTAGTAGAACAAAATGTTGAAGACAATGTACAACCTGTAATTACAGAAAAATTTGGGGATGAAATCACAAAGTTTAAGGTAATTTCAGGTGAAAGACCAAATGTTTCTTGTATTTGTTGTCGGCGAAGTCACTATAAAAATCAGACTACGGGTGTCAATCTGTATTTAAAAAGTGAAATAGAAGATAGGGTCTCAGCGCCTTGAGACCCTCCGGGTGAGTAGTGCGCTTTATAAATGCCTTTGATTGATTGATTGATTGATTGATAATGATAAGTGGATGGAATTTGCAACTTATTTGTTGGTAGAGGATTGTTTTGATTTGGGATCTGAGCAGCGTATTTGCAAATATTGTCATAACAAATTAGATGAGAATAAAATGCCTGCTAGAGCTGTTCATAATAATCTAGAGTTGGTTGCTATTCCTCCAGAGCTGATAGATTTAAATACGTATGAGTCTATTCTCATACAATTTGTGTTCACCCGTTTCAGGCTATTGTTCGTATGGAGCCCAAAACAGGTAAATTACCTCCATCAGAGTTGCAAAGAGGATTGAAAGGAAGAGTTGTGTATTTACCGTTAGATTTAAGGAAAAATATTGAAACTATTGGTGTGGACCATGCAGAAAACGAGCCACTAGTCATTCTAGTTAATGGTGTTCCTACTAAGAATAAGAAAATTTGGCAAGAGTTAGTGGATGTTAGAAAAGTGCAAAAGGCATCATTGTATCTGTTAAAAAATAATGAGTACTATAGAAATGTGTTTGTAGGAGAGGAAGAAATAGATTTAGCAGAAGATACTGAAACATTAAGTGGACAAATAGAAAAAGTGGACATGTCCAGATGTGAAGAAATCTATGAACAGTACAGTGTACATCCACTTCATTCCACAGAGGTGATGGAGAATACAATTGAGTTGTTTCAAATGAAAAAAGCAACAGGAACAGTGTATGGGAAGAGAGCTTGGAAGCTCATTGTTTCCCACAGTTGTTTCCAACAGGAGAAGGTGGACGATATGATGAACGTCCTGTGCAGATTCCTGCATCTGAATATCGGACAACAAGATTATATGCAGAAGAGCCAAGATTTCGACAATGTATCCCTTATATGTTTCATCTTCTGTGACTTGTCTGGACTTTCATATGCAGTAAATCACATTTTAAAAACTGGAATGCATCTTCAAAATGTAACTGCAAAGGATTTTATGGATAAAGTGCATCAGAAAGATGATCCTTTAGAATCTCAGTTGATTAATCTGATGGCTTGTCAGCGTGGGACTAATGAATATTGGTACCGTCGACATGGAGAACTGAAATGTATGCTACGGAACTTGGGAACTCCTACATGGTTTGTTACACTAAGCTGTGCTGAGTATGCTTGGGATGATTTACTTGCATTTCTTTGAGAGGTAAATTCTAATATAAAAAATATTGAATACAAGACATTTGGAGAATTGTGCCTCTTTGGATCCTGTCAATGTATGCGGATATTTGAATCATAGATTTGAAGCTATGATGTCTTTCATCTGCAATAAAAAGAATCCTCCTCTTGGAGAAGTTGTGGATTTCTTTTGGAGAAAGGAGTATCAAGCAAGAGGTGCTCCTCACATACATATGTTGTTATGGATCAAGGACGCCCCCAAATTTGGAACAGATTCAGATGAAACTGTTTTGTCTTTCATTGAAGATTATGCTACATGTGCTCTTCCCAATAGCAGAGAAGATAAAAACTTAAAACAACAAGTCTTACGATTTCAAAGCCACAGGTGTGGAAAATACTGTCGACGAAAGTACAAGTCAAAGGATAAGTTCTATACCAAATGTCGTTTTGGATTTCCACGTCCTGTATTATCCAAAGGAAGAGTGAACAGTTTTATGTCAGCTATGCGACATACCATCAAAAGAAAGTCTCAGAAAAACACCTACAACTTAAGAAGAAGCGAAGAATCGAATACATAAATGACTACAACCCAGTTATTTTATCCATGTGGAACGCTAACATGGATAGTCAGTATGTCACGGACAATTCCATTGCTGTTGCTCGATATGTAACGTCTTACATTACTAAATCAGAAAAGACTGAATTGAAAGAAATGTGGGAAGAGATTTCTCACGAGAAGACTCTAAGTAAGAAATTATACAGTTTCAGTTTGAAGATGTTATCGCATCGTGAAATTGGAGCATATGAATGTTCAGATCGGTTATCATCTGCAAGTCTATATTCCAAAAGTAGAAGAATCATTTGGGTGAGTCTAGGTCTTGCAGGAATGCGAAATCGGGTACAGAAATCTTTTCAAGAAATTGAATATTTAGCAGAAAATGAACCAGAAAGTACAGATATTTTGAAAACGAATATGTTGGACACATACTACCCAAATAGAAGTCATCATCTTGAGAACATGTGTCTCTATGAAGTGCTGCAAAACTACACTTTTAAAAGGAATACTACAGAGAACATCAACGATGGAAAATATGCAGTTATTGGTTCTGAAGGATGTCTGGTGAAACAAAGGAAAGGAAATTTAATTAATCACAGGAAACTGAGTTACGACACTGCTGACAAAAGGGAATTTTACTATTTAGCCCTTTTGCAAATGTTCAAACCATGGCGTTCAGAACTGGAATTACTTGGAGATTTTCCCAGCTATGAAGATTAATTTAATGCTTCTAAAGATAGCATACAATGCAGTGCTTTCGCAAATTATGTCAAAATGTTGAATGATGAAATTGATCAAGAAGCTACAATTGCAGCTGACAGTTCTCAAGACAGTCAAAGTTCTGCTGCACTGAGTCAAGATCCACTAGGACAACCAATTGTTGAAAATGAAGCAGCGATTGCAATGAATGAGGTGGAAACAGCAATGTATCAAGCTCAAGCAGATGCAATACAGTTAGGAAACTTGGAAGAACAACTAAATGTTGAACAGAAACAAATATATCAGCAAGTGAAAGAGCAGATTGACCATGGATTACTTCATGAAAAGAAAGGGTGCTCATGTACATCATTTCAACCTATCCGAATTTATGTGAGTGGTCAAGCTGGAACAGGAAAAAGTTTCTTAATTAAAGAAATTACAAGTTATCTGCAAAAAACAACTGAGTCGCATTTGTCTTGTGTTGTCACTGCTCCAACTGGGTTGGCAGCACATAACAGTAAAGGAATTACTTTACATCGTTTACTAATGCTGCCAGTAGAGCATGAGAACAAATTGGAATACCGTAAGCTATCTAGAGAAGCTTGTTGTGAAGTTTCAAGAGTCCTGAAGAAAATGATTATTGATGAGGTGATCATGGTCTCAAACTTGATGCTTGCCTTTGTGCATTTAAGAATGCAGCAAATTCTTAAAACAGAGTATGACGTGTTATTTGGAGGAAAACACGTCATAGTTTTAGGAGATCTACTGCAACTGACTCCAGTAAAAGGACAACCGGTATTTAAAACACTAGCTGTGAGAAGTTGGCCTGGTATATGATGCTCACTAGTTAAAGTGATCACCTTGTACCATGCCAAGCAACCCTTACGGTGTGGTTGTAAGTCAACCTTTTCGGACTAGCTGCCCTAGTGGTAGCGTAGGCTAAGCAGTCTTTGAGGCTAAACTCGTGAAGCGTGTTAAGCCAGCTGTTTTACCAAATGTAACCCCCTTTTATACCAATGAAAGGACACCACACAGATATATATTCAAAATATATATGTATTTATTTCTCAAAGTAACCCCTAGTCTCTTTATGAGCACAGGAGCACAAATCGTCAAACAAGATTATCACAGAATACACAGAAGTTGCACGTTATATGGATAGGCCCTGGTGGCCACTCAAACCATATACTAAAATAGTGGTATAAGTACCACGAACAGAAAAGGGAAAAGGCCTAGGGCCTCTAGAATCGCTGGGCCTACAAGGAGCTAACGTCAGTTAGTGAACAGGAGGTCCACGGGTGGCGTGTGCAGAGCAAATAGTCACACGCGTGCTCCCATAGGTTTCAATGGGTGCGTAAAAAGTACAAAGTTACTGCAAAGAGGATCTTCCGGATGGACTAGGAACTCAAGGTTTGGAACACAGGCACTAGAGATGTAATACTACACTTGGGCACAGGTGTGCCAGCTTTACCTCACCCACAGGAAGCGGGTGCATAGGCCTCGAAGTGCGTCGGGTTTCTTCTATCTGTTCCGTGGAGCTTGAAGACAAAGATGCTGCAGGCGGTCGGTCCGGGAGAGATGCAGTGGATCCAAGAGTGGATCGGAGATGTTGAAGACCTGTAAGCAGAGGGGACAGTGTTCACAGTCACTAGCCAGTGACCAGCGTGGCACCAGGTGGGTACCAGGCGATGTCGGGTGCAAACAGGTGATGAGGGGTAGCTTGTCTCCGCAGCCACGTGATCCCTGAAGGTTGACGACGTCCAGGAGTCGGCTCACGAGCTGTCCCACGCAGGCTCTCGCTGTCGGCGGTGTCGGCGACTTGATCGAAGCAAACAAGCCTTGGCAAAAGCAATTGTAGGAGGATTCGGAAATCAGCTGTTGGTTCTGACCAGCAAGGTCAGAGGGATTGCTCCTTTGGAGGGGAGCAAGGGCCAGTCTGGAGCAACCAGACCAGCGGTGTTTGTCGTAGATTTTGTCGCCAAGATGGCCACTAGCCAGCGGGCCAGCAACCGGTTAGGCGCGTCGAGTGGCAAAATGCAGAAGGGCCCCACGCAGATCGTGGAGATGCTGGAGGGCTCACCTTTGGTGCAGATGCTGCTCGAGGGTTGGGCTTCTCAGGACCCAAAGCACAACTTGGAGGGAGCCTCGGTTGTTGCACTGGTCAGCTTGTCGTAGTCGTTCCAAGATGGCTGGCTCCACGTGTCTCGGTGCCTCCACGGGTCTCCTCTTTTCAGGGACTGTGGATCGGGCGGTGAGAGGTCTGGAGGTCCAGGTCTTGTCAGTCTCTGGGCTCGGGCTCCGGCGGGAGGCGGCGGCAAAGCAGACGTTGATGCGCTGGATGGTGCTTGCGTTAGCAAGGTGGTCACTCCCTGACCACAGGGGAGATTTTCTTCAGTCTTCTGTGCAGCAGAATGTCGAAGTTCCCGTCTTCTTCTTAGTTTCAAGTTGATTCCAGGATGTCTGAAGTCTTAGGACACAGCTCCTACCTTTAAGCGGATTCTAGGGGCCGGACTACCTGCTAGGTCCCTCCCTAAGGGTGGGACCAGGAAGGGGGGTGGTTACACCCCCAATCCTTTGTCCAGCTCGCCCCAGGCCCGGGACTGGTGTGCCCCAGGACCGGTTTGAACTGGCATATGCACCGAGGCTCCTTGTGAGCCACAGGCATGTCTGGTTTCTTTCAAGCCCTACCTGACCAATACACAAAATCCTGTCTGGGGTGGTGCACGCACCTCCCCTGGCAGGAAACCCTTTGTCCACACCTCCCAAGCTGGAAGGACTCCCAGCAGCAGGAGGGCAGACTTGTGTCTGTGGTGGCAGCATCCATTTTGTGGAGCTGAGGCTATGTCTGATGTTACCCGGGTTTCAGGCACTGTACATGTCGTGTCCCTCTAGAAGGGTGGAATGCTAACCCCGTCGCCAGAATTGGCGAGGGGTTAGTATTCCAATTCGTATGACACCTTACTCGACATGTTTTGATAAAGCCAAACCAAAGATAGCATTTAACCGCGAGGTTCATAATGCACTTAAGAGTATATGGTATGACGATATCTGGAAACAGTAGAAGGAAGTTGTTCCGACCACTGCAGACAGGCTCAGCTCATGCCAGAGCACCATCTCACATGGAACCACGCACTCTGCCTTCAGGATTGTTAAGGCCTGCCATAGGAGTGACTTATAGGTTACCAGGTGTCCCATTTAAGGTTAGGTATAGGTATACTACACCTAAGTAAGAGGTGATTACACCAACTTACCCCAGCTGAGTGATCAGCCAGTTGTGTCAAATTGTTAGGCCAAGCCTGGGGTGGCATAATACATGCTTCAGCCCTTGGCAGGCCTTGGGTACACCAATGCCCTGGGTACCTAGTGTACACTGGTACAGGGGCTGACAGGGTGATCCAACCAATTGGGTATGTACCTAGGGTACATGGAGTCCATTTTAAAGAGAGAACAGCCAGGCTGAGATCCTGAATAGCAGGATCTCAGGCCAACTAAGTTGAAAAACCAGCTAGACACTAGGCAAAAATTTGGGGGTAACCATAGTCAGGTATCCACCTTCCTACACTAGCCCATGAAGATACCAGAAAGTCTCTTGGCAGTGTTGGTAATGTGAACATTTGGACTCATTTTGAATGCAAAGAACTGACAAGAAATATGCGACAGGCAAATGATGCTGAATATGGAAGTATTCTTCAAGATATAAGAATTGGAATTCTTTCAAAACAAGGCAAACAAGCTTTGGAGAGTCCATTACTTTGCAATGTGTTTCCAAATGAAAATGCAGTTCCTGCAAAAGTGTTCGTGGAAATTGCTAAAAATAAATCAGTGATTTGCTTAATGCCAACACTGCACGAGTGTTCCATATTCAATGAAGAACTATTGAAACTGGAAAATGAAGAAATTGTAAAAATGGATGCCATCGATAAAATACAGCATGAAGGAATCACTATTATTTTGACGGGAAAGTTGAGATCAAAACTGAATTGTTTAGAAAAAAAAATATCTAAAAATGCTGGTTTAGAAAAGACACTATATGCGTGTGTAAACTGTTGGGTAATTTTAAGGCGTAATTTGGATATAGAGAAAGGTTTAGTTAATGGTGCAATGGGTAAAGTGGTGGATTTTGTGAATTATCAGAAAAAAGAAGGAATTGAATTTTTAAAAATTAAATTTGATCAGATTGATGAAGTTAAAGAAATTGGTCGTTGTTCAGTTCGTTTTTTGCTTGTTAAACATTTATATGTCTGTAGGAAACAATTTCCATTTTCTCTGGCATACGCAGTGACTATTCATAAATCTCAAGGATTAAGTGTAGACAGTGCATTGGTGAACATTGGATCTACCGTATTTAAAGAGGGTATGGCATATGTTGCTTTGTCACGAGTCAGAATATTATCTGGTTTGTTTTTGATTGATTTGACTGTGTAAAAGAGTATAATAGGTTAAGAAGGGTGTATGCTCCCAATTTAGGTCAATATCCTGTATTTGAAAAGCGTGTGGTTGGTCGAAAAAGAAGGTTTGAGAATATCTGTACTGAAGATGTCAAGAAGGGAAAATAACAAGATAATGTTGTGATTGCAGGTAAAAAGAAATTGAACACTGTTGAAGAGATTGTTGGTTATCAGTTTGAAAATAGTTCAGGTGTCAACTGCTATGCTAATGTAGTAGTCAATGTTGTTTTTTATCTGAAAGGTTTGCGAGAACAAATTATGCAGAATCGGCAAAAAAGATTTTGTTCTCTGTTGCATTCTGTTTATGAAAAATTGACAACAGATACAAGTAAAATACAATCTGTTTCAGATGTTTTGGATGTGTGTTCTGGTTCTACACAATTTTCACAAAATATCCATCAAGATGCTCAGGAATTCTTAATGTATATGCCTACCATTTTTGAAAATGAAGGTGTAGAAATACAAAATATTTTTGGCCTTTCTTACAAATGGGAACATGATTGTGAAAATTGCATGTATACATGTAGCACCAATGTAGACACTGAGAGATTTCTATATTTAACATTACCAGACTGTAAATCAGTGTCTTTCAATAAATTAGTTAAAGGTGCAAATCAAAACATGGAGTGTAGGCAATGTAAATCAGAAATGTTATCCACATTATTCTTAACAAAATATGGAAAATACATAATTTTAATGATGCAACGTTGTACAGCTGACGGAAGAAAATTGGATACTTTAATAAAGCAATTTGTAGCAGCACAACTATCAATATCAGGAAGGACTTTTGTAGCAATTGCTATAATTTTCCATGATGGTCCTTCCACCACATCTGGACATTACACTGCCTATCAAAAATGTGACAAAGGCTGGACACTTTGTAATGATTCTCAGTTGGTTTTTAAACAACGTTTGCCTAGGGAATTAAAAAAAATCCTACTTAATATTTTTAAAGTCAAAGTTTTAGGAAGATAATTCATTCTCTGAGGAATTTATTATTATAATTTAATAGGACTTCCATTGGACAATTTACATAAAGAAGGAGTGCAAAAATACCATTTGGCCTCAAGGAAAGGTATATTTTTGAATTATGGACTTTTTGGGGGTCATTGATTTGGTGAATATTTTAAAGCGGCAATATTTACAGTTTTTATAAGTTAAAGTTATAACATTTTGTAATCCGTGAGCATTTCATATATGTGTGATTTGTATTTTGTTTTGTGTTTTACAATCTTTCTGATTGTTTTTTTTTGCCTGCTGTTAAGTGATGAGTATGATTGAAATCACTATTTCTAGTGAAATTCAATATATTCTGAGAACAGCAAAAAAGGCAAACAATTTACTTTGTGGAAATTAAGCTGTGTTGTAAAAAATGTACTATTACATGTTATAATATTTCTTTCTTTTCTTTCACAGATCCAAATTTTAAAATAAGCAATTTATATCAATTTAGATTGCAATGAAAATCTGGAAAAAATGTATACCATTTTTTATTCCTATTACTGTGAAGGTAAGTTTAACTAAGTCTCAATATGCAGACTGAGGAGGTCTGCAAGAAGCTACAAAGTTGAAACACGTTTCTAAAAACACTCTCTTTATACCTATGTAGTTTTAAAATCTGACCATAATCTGACCATAATGAGATATCATGTGACCTGCAAAAAAAGAGATTTGTGGGGTTCATAATATTTCCCATTGTACCTATTAAAGGACCGCAATAATTTCAATCATTCTTCTTTGAGCATCTTTGCAGAAAAAAATGTTGTGTTTACCTTCTATCATTCACAAGCAACTTTAAAAACAGAAATATATCACTTTTGGAATATACTTCTTGCGCAAGACAGTCTTTCATATTTACAAAGAGAGGAAAAGGCACTTTTTCTACTCCATGTAAATACAACGTCATCATACACACCACTTTGCGTTGAAAGGATGTTCTATAAGTGTTTTGTGCACTGAATACTCATAGAACAAGACACATCTCTAGATTTATCATAAATCATAAATCTCGATATGTGTGTGAAGGCTGCACCATTCTAAAATTGGTGTAGGAAAGTGCAACAAGGAGAATTATTTTCATTTCTCCACATTTTTACATCTTCAATGCATGCTAAAATGTTCAGCATACATTGAAGGAGAAAAATGTGTTTTCTGATTGTTTTTGTGCAGGAAGGTGTGCCTTCCTGCAGAAAAACAAACAGCACATGACACAGATATCCTTGCACTATGGTGCAAGGGTGCCTGTGTCACCACATGGCTGCAGTTTAAGCAGCCATGCAGAGAGAAGCATAGATTTGCAACATATTTATGTTCATATGTTGCATCCCTGTGCTTCGGAAGTACTACAGCACACTGCAGTTAAAGAGGTTACTGTGTGATGCTGCAGCACTTCCTCATAGTTCTGCACTTATACATTCACCATACGCTACTAATGCATTCATTCAGTCAATTACGTACTACACATACATTCATCTAAACTTTCACACACTAACAAAGAAATTTAGCTCTTATTTTAAACTAGGAAAGTTAGTTCTTAAAAGAACTTTTTTCTTTTCTTCTTTCTTCTTTTATATTTTTTGGGGGTTTTCTGAACAATTTTTAATTTTTCAAAAACAGGAGGAACCAAACAATGAACTTCAGGGAACAAAAAAAAAACCTAGCAATTGTGACTTTCTTGCCGGCGGCAGATCAGATCGATGGACTGCTCACCGTAGCACAAAGTCGCATTGCACTTAGTGCAGAGTACTTTTAAAAATTGAAATTGAGGACGGATGTCCAAATTTTGGGCTGATGTATGCACTCTTGAAGTGCTCGGCTGCGATGAGGTGGAAGGTGCAGGAGCAGGAGTGTCTTGCATCCGTCGGCATCCTTCTTGTGCAAGATTGTTCAGATGAAGGGTCCTCAGGTGCTTCATCATACAAGCCGTCCCGCAAGAGTATTTCTTGTTAGGATCCGCTCGAGACAGCACTCTTTTGCAAATCTTGCACGTGACCAAGGTGACCATTGGTCTTTGTTTGCCCCTCGGGAAAAGTAAAAAATTTCCTCACCACAGATGAAAAACGTGGTGTGCGTGGTGTCTCCTCCAAAAATTCATCCTCAGATGTATGAGGAGATGCAGGTGATGCCTGCTGCCCTGAAGCCATTTTTGGTTGAAAAAAGTTAGAGCTAAGTGTAAACTTAGTCTAGAAAAATCTTCTTCTCTGCAGAGATGCTCCTCCAAAGAAGGTCAAAGAAGAATTATTGAATTGGGTAGGGTCTTTCAATAGTTAGAACAGGAAGTGTAATGAACCAATCAAATCTCTTTTTTGCAGGTCACATGGGATCTGCGCACCCTGCACTTACGCATCACGCACCCAGTGCGCATCCGTGAAATTGAATTAAAAAGAAATATAGGATTAGATGTAAAAATATATTACTTTTAAGACTAGTTTAGAGTTTGTCTTCAATTAATATTCACATGAAATATATCTATATGTTTTTTTAAATGTTAAATATTTCGCGGGATCCGCACACCTACCGCATCATAGACGCAGTTGATGCATCGCGGAAGAGCGTAAACGTCGCGTTACATACATCGAACGTGTCGCGTATAGGCTGGGAGTCGTGTACCGGTCGCATTGCGATCGCGCACTAAATACGTACCCAACGCATACCATGTGCAGATGCTATCACGTAGGGATCGAGAACGGTGCGCATAGGGTGCGCGGATCCAAAAATCATGGAAAAAAATATATAAAATAAAGTTTGGAACATATACTTAAAAAATATCTTTAAAAATATAACAAACTATGTTTGAAAAACCCAATAAGAACAAATCATATTTTTTAATTTTGAAAATATTTGAATGAAAAAATAGGTTAAAAAAATAGTGTTAAAAAAGAACTTCAAAAAAACATAATTAATGAAATTGACACACTGAATTTGAAAAATATAGAAATCCAATGAAAATCATTACACATGATATCTTTAGAGATAAGTTATAGATTAGCATTCAAAAAAACCTTTGAAAGTCACTGAAAAAACCATAGGTTTCATGCACGTTATAGTTAGGAATTGGCATTTAAAAAACCTTTGAAATTCACTGAAAAAACCATAGGTTTCAGGGGGTTATAGTTAGGAATTGGCATTTAAAAAACCTTAGAAATTCACTGAAAAAACCATAGGTTTCAGGGGTGTTATAGTTAGCTGGACATTTCCCTTGTACAAAACCCTAGAAATTCCCCCGTTATAGTTAGTTCAGCTAACTATAACTCGCGCCCCGCAATGCACTGCTGATGACGTCACATATTACATCACTCATGACATGGTCAGTGAAATCACTGATGACATCACTGATGACATCTCAAATGACATCACTGATGACATCACTGATGACATCATCCATATGATAAATTAGTGCATCTTCTCACACCCTAATATAACCTTTGATACACCGTCTCAAAATTTCAGACGGCCATTTTGAAAACCATAGATACTCCAATTCCAATAACTTCCTACCCACTTATTGACTCTTAGGTCTACATACACCTCCACTCACTCACCTGTACAGTCAGTCATACTTACAGTCACTCCGTACAGGACTATCATATGCATTTATACACCTATATAGACACTCACACACCGCCAATCATCCATTGAGGTACTGACACACCTAGTCAGTCATGCAAATAATTAAACACAGTCCAATTTACTCACCTATACAGTTAAACACACTAAAGTTCACTTACTCATAAAAATACTAACAAATTCTGACGCTCTTATACAATTACTGATACAAGCACACACTCATCCATACAGCCACTCCCACAATCACACACTCTCACATATAGATAGTCATATACTCTTACACACATATACACTGTGTTTCACATATATAGTTACTGACACATGTACAACTGAGATATACATTCAATCACTAACACACCCATACATACACTCACCCAACCATACTGTCCATCACAGTTGCACAAACACTCAGGCACCCATACAGATACTCAGACAACCAATCAATAACCCATATAGCCACTCATATAGCTATTCACAAAACCATGCAGCCACTTATACACCAACACACAGACACATACAGACATTCACACAGTTTAGTCACTAGTCTGCAGTAAGATACATTTAATGACTCACTTATAGAGTCAGTTACGCACCTAGAAAATCATCCATTCACACACTTGTACACCCACTCATTCTTCAACAGGCCTTTCCCTATATATATTAAACATATTAAAACTTTACAGAAACACAGACTCACTGGATGCGTGCTTGTACCGTGCGTGCTCCGTACGCGCTCGGTGCGCGCACGGCAAGTCATGTGATCAAGAAACAACACTTTTCATTGGTTTATAGTAGTTTCAGGTCATGTGATTAAGAAACAACACTTTTCATTGGTTTATAGTAGTTTCAGTTCCAGAAACTTCCAACACCACACCCACTCCCCTCATTATTACTTCTGATTCCCTGGGAGAAGGAGCTGAGCAGCTTTTCTAGTACTTCAGTACTTCAGAATGGCAGAACAGCAGTCATCTTCTGGGAGTGAGCAGGAGACCCTTGTGAGACAGAGACAGAGGAAACAGAAAGACTCTTTTATATGGCAATTTTTTACATTTCCACCGGGGCAGAAGAAAGTGAATGCTCCCAAAGTCACCTGCACTCTGTGTGATCATGTCTTATCAAGAGGAGATCCTAAAAAGAAATACTCTTTTAGTATCTTCACTATGATCAGGCACGTTAGAGATGTACATCCTGTGGCTTATGCTCGAGCTGCTAGAGAAAACCCTCCAGCAGCTCAGCCGAGCACATCCGCAGCAGCTCAGCCGAGCACATCATCGGCAGCTCAGCAGAGCACTTCATCTGCGGCGGCAGCTTCACCTTC
Organism: Triturus cristatus; assembly: GCF_964204655.1. NCBI lineage: Eukaryota > Metazoa > Chordata > Amphibia > Caudata > Salamandridae > Triturus > Triturus cristatus. Next base: position 1,264,497,076 of record NC_140579.1, on the reverse strand, counting down.
TTTGGTTCCTCTGGATATACACCCTCTGTTTGAGAGGGTGCATATACGGTGCAATTCATGTAATGCTCTTATCTCTTATGCGGACACCAGCATTCCGCTAATAGAGAGGAAGATACAGCAGCACACGTGCGGCACCCTATAATTTTTGCCATGTCTTTTTTTTCCTCTGTCCCTCAATTAACATCTAAACACTTAAATTTGTTTTTTAATTCTATAATTTTTATGTTTTTTCCCGCCGTGCGTGCACCGTGCGCGCACCGTGCGCGCACCCCGTGATTTAAAAAAAAAACAAACATTTTTTTTCACCCTTCATGGTCCTTCAGGGACCTCCTGACAAAAGCTAGGGGGTCAGGAACTCTGTACCCTGCCCCCTTTTCACGTTCTCCACCTTTCTTTTAAATTGAAACACACATTTCTTTTTTTTGCATATTTCAACCCTTTCCAAATGATTTCTACCCCCAACATGACTTCTGCCTAGCATTAGATCATGGAACACTGGTGTGAGCAGAGACGTCAGAAGTTCAGCACATAATGTTTCTAATCCAAAGAGCAAGATTGCTTAACTTTTCAAACCTAACAGCAAATCCAAAGTAATGTTCTGTGGGAACACATTTTTCTGGACCAATACAAAACATGCTTTTAAAAATGTAAACATACAGCCTAGTTTTTATTGTAAAATGGTCTGAAACAGCCAATGAGTTATTATTTTTTTTTTTTAAGTATATAAGCCTCCATTTTACAACTACCTTTCTTTTCATTTTGTCATTCTACTGAAAGACACCTTCAGAGTGCATCCAGGTCTCCTCCTTACTCCCTGAAATACACTGCTGTTCTACCATTTTCAATTAAAATTGATTGCTGCTCAGCGCCTTGTCCCAGGTAATAAGAAGAAATAGTGAGGAGAGTGGCTATGGTGTATGAAGATTCTGGAAGAGAAACTACTATAACCAATGCTTCTGAGTGCATCCAGATGTCCTCCTCACTCCCTGAAGTAGAGTGCTCTTCTGCCATTTACAACTAAAATTGATACCTGTTCTGCTCCTTATCCCACGAAATAAGAAGAAATAGTGAGGGGATTGGCAAGGCATTTATAGAGTAGACGGTGTACATTTCACAGATGAAGGGAACAGAGTCTTCCTCTTGATCTTTAGACTCTGCATCGATACTTACTTATAGGTACCAAAAAACACTCAATTAACACAATGGCTCTTTTTAAAGCCAACCAACATCCAAACAGTTAAATTGTATTTTTAATTCTATTTTTTATACGATTTTTTTGTCGCATCTCTATGCTTCCCCTGCGCAGGCGTACAAACTGCAGCCATGTGCCGGCGCAGGCTCCCTTGCACCATGGTTCAAGGATGCCTGCGTGGTGGGGAGATTGTTCTTGTGCAGGAAGGAACACCTTCCTGCACAAAAACAATCAAAAGAGGCTTTTTCCTCTTTCAATGCGTGCTGTAGAATGGAGGACGCACTAAAAGAGGAAAAAACGAGGAGAAATAAAAACATTTCTCCTCGTTGTGCCTCGCAACACCACCTCTAGGGTGGCGTAGCATTCACACGCATCTCCAGAGTTACGATTTCTCGTAAACCTGGAGATGTGTCTAGTTCTTTGTGTGTTGCGTGGGAACACCCACAACAACACCCATGGAACGCCCCTTCAACGCACAGTGCTGCGTGTGAAGTGGCTGTATTTATGTGGAGAGGAAAAGTCACGCAGGGTGGGTTTTCCTCTCCTTGTAAATATGGAGGAGCTCCCTGCGCCACCAGTTATGAAAAGTGACGTAGTGGTGGCGCAGGGGCCTTGTTAATCTTCCCCAGAGATGTTAAGCAAATTAAGGGTAAGACAGACAAAGGGAGAGAGACAGAAACAGAGACAGAGAGCAAGGAACTGAGAAGGAGTAAGGCAGTTAGAATGACTGAGACACATGGAGACAGGAAGAGATACATGGTTGAAAAAGTAGTGATGGAGGCAGTAAACCTAGGAGAGTAGTATAGAAGGAGTGAGGGAGTTACGAAAGAGCAGTAAAGGAAGAAGAGAGAGAGAAGGGGAATGAGAAAAGCAGAGTGAGGAGAAGTGAAGAAAAGGGAGCATGAAAGTGAAGGGGTGAGAAATACAGATATTTCAAACTTACCTGACCAAATTGCTAGAAAAAAGGATTACATTTCCTAAATTTTCTTTCTCGATCTGAAAAAAAAGAAAAAAAGTAGTAATATTTAACAATACATTTTAGAGTACAGTACACACATTTTCATATTTAACAAAGTAATTTTTTGCCCTTTTTTGCTGTTTTCAGAATATATTGAATTTCACTGCAAATTGTGAAATCAATTGCATTCATCACTTAACAGCGGGCAAAAAAATTAACAATCTGAAAGATTGTTTAAAAGAAGCCCTGAATCTCTACTCAGTAAAACATACCTTGATAGAAATGTAACATATATATTAAAAATATCATCTTAGAACAATAACTATTTGCAATAAATAACGTCTGTAAATCTTGTTGCTTAAGCTCATACACCAAAATAATATCTGTCAAAGAAGTCCACAATAGAAACAGTTACCTTTCCATGAGGCCAAATGGTAATTTTTAAATTCTTTTTTGGTGAAATATCCAATGGTAATCCTATAAAATCGAAATAATGGTTTCTTCAGATGCTGCAATTTGTATCTAAAATTTTGGTTTTAGAAAAATTAAGTAGGAATTTGGTAATTCTGCAGGCAAACATTGCTTGAAAATCCATTGTGAATCATTACACAGTGTCCAGCCTTTTTCACATTTTAGATAAACTGTGTAATGATGACCAGAAGTTATAGAAGGTCCATCATGGAAAATTATTGCAACTGCAACAAAAGTTTTTCCTGATATTGATAATTGATTTCCTGTAAACTTCTTTACTAAAGTGTCCAATTTTGTTCCATCAGCCCTACAACGTTGCATCATTAAAATTACATACTGTCCATATTTCTTTAAAAATAACGTTGATAACATTTCTGATTTACATTGAGAACATTCCATGTTGTGATTTGCATATTTAACGAATTTACTAAAAGTCACTGATTTACTCTCTGGTAATGTTAAATATATGAACCTTTCAGAATCAACATTAGAGCTGCATGTGTTCAAACAGTTTTCACAACTATGTTCCCATTTATAAGAGAGACCAAACATATTTTCTATTTCTACCCCTTCATCTTCCAGTACCATAAGCATATACATTAAGAATTCTTGTGCATCTTGCTGGACATTTTGAGTAAACTGTGTACATCCAGAACATACATCTAAAAGATTTCTAACATCAGAAGCACTTTCTATTTTAGTTTTATCATTACTCAGCTTCTCATAAAGGAAACTCAGCAGAGAACAGAATCTTTTTTCATGATTTAGTATTATCTGCTCTTTCAAACTTTCAAGATAAAATACAACATTCAGCACTACATTAGCGTAGCAGTTGACACCAGAGCTATTTTCAAAATGACAACCAACAACCTCTTCAGCATTGTCCTTTTTCTTTTTGCTTGCAATCACATCAGTCTCTATTTGTTTACTCTTCTGTACATCCTCATTACAGATATTCTCAATACTCCTTTTCCGACAAACAACAAGTTTTTCAAACACAGGATACTGACCTAAATGAGGAGCGTAGCTTCTTCTTAATCTATTATATTCCTTTACACAGTTTGCATCAGCACTAACTTTTGACTGATCAAAGTCTATCATGAATAAACCAGATATTTTTTTCACGCGTGACAAAGCAACATATGCCATACCTTCTTTAAACACTGTAGATCCAATGTTTACAAAAGCACTATCTACAGTTAATCCTTGAGATTTGTGAATAGTTACAGCATATGCTAGAGAAAACGGAAACTGCTTCCTACGTACATATAAGTCTTTCACAAGCAAGAAATGAACTGAACAACGACTAATGTCTTTAACCTCTTCAATCTGATCAAATTTTATTTTTAAAAATTCAATTCCATCTTTTTTCTGGTAATTAACAAAACCCACAACTTTACCCACAGCTCCATTCACTAAACCTTTTTCTACGTCCAAATTACGTCTTAAAATTACTCGACAGTTCATACATACATAAAGATTATTTTCTAAACCAGCTGTTTTTGATAGGTTTTTCTCTAGCGAATCCAATTTAGTTGTCAATTTGCTTGTCAATATAATAGTTATTCATTCATGCTGTATTTGATCCACAGTTTCCAGTTTTATAATCTCTTCATTTTCCAATTTCAAAAGTTCTTGATTTAATATAGAGCATTCATGTAGTGTTGGCATTAAGCAGATTACAGTATTTTTTCCAGCAATTTTCTTGTATATTTTCTCTGGAACTATTTGTTCTGTTGGAAACAAATTACATAGCAATCGACTCTGTAAAGCTTTTCTGCCATGTTCTGTGAGTAGTCCAATTCTGATATCTTTGAGAATACTTGCATAATCATCATCATTTGCTTGCCGCATATTGGTAATGAGTTTTTTGTACTCAAAGTATGTCCAAATATTCACATTACCTATACTTCCTAACGACTTTTTCGTGTCTCCATGTGTAAGAGTATGAAATACTGGTTGTCCTTTAACTGGAGTGAGCTGCAGTAGATACCCAAAAACTATAACATGTTTTCCTCCAAATAGCATGTCATAGTTTGTCTTTAGAATTTGCTGCATTCTTAAATGCACAAAGGCAAGCATTAAGTTTGATACCATGCTTACCTCATCAATAATGAGAACTTTGATTTTTTTCAATACTCTTGAAACTTCAAAACATGCTTCTCCTGTTAGCTTGTGGTGTTGTATTTTGTTCTCATGCTCTACTGGTAACATTAGCAAACGATGGAGGGTAATTCCTTTTATGTTATATGCTGCTAACCCAGTTGGAGCAGTAACAACACAAGACAAAGTTGAATCAGTTTTTTTCTGTAGGTAGCTTCTAATTACTTTAATTAAGAAACTTTTTCCAGTTCCAGCTTGTCCACTCACATACATTCTGATTGGTTCAAATGATGTGCATGAGCACTCTTATTTCATGTAGTAATCCATGATCAATTTGTTTTGTGACTTTCTCATAAATTTGTTGTTGTTCATCATTCAGTTGTTGTTCCAAATTTGGTAAGTTTATTAAATCTTCCTAAGCTTGATTCATAGCTGTTTCCACTTCAGTCATGGCTATTGCAGCTTCATTTTCTACGATTGGTTGTCCTAGAGGATCTTGACTGAGCGTCCCAGAACTTTGACTGTCTTGAGAACTGTCTCTAGCTACTTCAGCTGCAATTGTTGCTTCTTGTTCAATTTCTTCATTTAACATTTGTACATAAGTTGTGAAAGTACTGCATTCTATGGTATCTTTGCATGCATTAAAGGAATCATCATAGCTTTGAAAATGTCCAAGTAATTCATCCTCTGAACGCCATGGTTTAAACAACTGTAAAAGTGCTAAGTGGTAAAATTCCTTCTTGTCAGTAGTGTCGCAACTCAGCTTTCTGTGATTAATCAAACTTCCTTTTGTTTGTTTTACCAAACATCCTTCCTCACCAATGACTTTATATTTTCCATTGTTGATGTCTTCTGTGGTATTCCGTTTAAAAATGTAGTTCTGCAGCACTTCTCTTTGGGTAATATGTGTCCAACATGTTTGTTCTTAAAATGTCTGTACTTTCTGGTTCGTACTCTGCTAAATATTCAATTTCTCGAATAGATTTCAATACCCGATTTCGCATTCCTGCAAGGCCTAAACTTACCCAAATTATTCTTCTGGATTTGGAGTACAGACTTGCAGATGATAACCTATCTGAGCATTCGTATGACCCAATTTCTCGATGCGATAACATCTTTAAACTGAAACTGTATAGCTTTTTACTGACAGTCTTCTCGTGAGAAATCTCTTCCCACATTTCTTTCAATTCCGTTTTCTCAGATTTAGTGATGTAAGATGTGACATACCGAGCAACAGCAATAGAATTGTCAGCTACATACTGAATTTCCATGTTAGCATTCCACATGGATAAAATGACTGGGTTGTAGTCATTTATATATTTTGACTCTTCTTTTCTTCTTAGGTTGTAGGTATTTTTAGGCGATTTTCTTGTAATAGTATGTCGCACAGCTGACATAAAACTGTTTACTCTTCCTTTTGAAAGAACAGGTCGTGGAAATCCAAATCGACATTTTGTGTAGAATTTATCTTTACTCTTGTAATTTCGTCGACAGTATTTTCCACACCGATGACTTTGGAAACGTAAAACTTGCTCTTTTAAGTTTTTTTCTTCTGTGCTTTTAGGTATAGCACATGTTGCATATCCTTCAATGAAAGATAAAACTGCATCATCAGAATCTGTTCCAAATTTTGGGGCATCATTGATCCACAACAGCATATGAATATGAGGAGCACCTCTTGCTTGGTACTCTTTTCTCCAAAAGAAATCGACAACTTCTCCAAGAGGTGGATTTGTTTTATTGCAGATAAAGGGCATCATAGCCTCAAATCTATGATTGAAATATCTGCAAACATTAACCGGATCCAATGAGCACAATTCTCCTGCTGTCTTGTATTGGATGTTTTCAATATTTGAATTTGCCTCTCGAAGAAAATCCAGTAAATCATCCCAAGCGTACTCAGCACAGCTTAGGGTAAGGAACCATGTAGGAGTTCCTAAATTCCGTAACATACATTTCAATTCTCCATGGCGTCGGTACCAACATTCATTAGTCCCACACTGACAAGCCATCAGATTAATCAGTTGAGATTCCAAATGATCATCTCGCTGTTGCACTTTGTTCAGAAAATCCTTTGCAGACACATTATGTAGATGTACTCCAGTTTTTAAAATGTGATTTACTGCATAAGATAGTGCAGATAAGTCACTTTCAAATAAAAGATGGAACAAATAAGGAATACTTTGACGAAATCTTGGATCTTCTGCATATAATCTTGTAGTCTGATACTCAGAAGCAGGAATCTGTACTGGACACTCATCATATTGTCCACCTTTTCCAGTAGGAAACAGCTTCCAAGCTCTCCTACCATACACTCACGGGAGTTCCTTTTGCTTTTTTCATCTGAAATAGATCAATAGTGTTTCCCATAACTTCTTTAGAATGAAGAGGATGTATGCTGAAATGTTCATAAATTTCTTCTTCTTTTGACTTATCCACTTTTTCAATTTGCCCAGTTGGTATTCCTGTGTCTGCTACTAAAACTTCTTCATCTTCATCCATATAAATTGATTCATACCATTTATTATTTATTTTCAAATATAAATTTGCTCTTTGTACTTTTCGTACATCTACCAGCTCCTGGCAAATTTTCTTATTCTTTGTAGGTACACCATTAACCAGAATAACTAATGGTTCAGTTTCCAAACTATCTGCATCAATTGTTTCAATATTTTTTTTCAAATCTAATGGCAAATAGACAACTCTTCCTTTTAAACCTCTTTGTAAATCTGAAGTAGGTAATTTACCTGTTTTGGGCTCCATACGAACTATAGTCTGAAACGGATGGACACATTGAATGAGTATAGACTCATTCGTATTTAAATCACTAAGTTCTGCAGGAATATCAACCAATTCTAAATTATTATGTACAGCTCTAGCTGGCATTTTATTTTCTTCTAACTTGTTATAACAGTATTTACAAATACGCTGATCTTCACCCAAATCCAAACAATTTTCCAGAAACAAATATGTAGCAAAATCCTTCCACTTAGAATTATTTTCTATTTCACTTTTTTTATAGAGATCAACATTCCTTGTTTGAGTTTTATAATGGCTTCTCCGGCAACACATACAAGTAATATTTGGTCTTTCATTAGAGATGATAGTAAATTTTGTCATTTGATCTTCAAATGTTTTACTAACAGTGGGTTCTACATTCTCCTCCACATTTTCTTCAATAACTGTGTCATTTCCTGCACTTTCTTGCTCTGGACCAAAGTAAGAAAACTAATATCCTCACAAACCTTCTTCACATCTGATACAGATCCACGGAACAGAGCACTATTCAACTCATGTAACTTTAGTGCTGGACTTTTAGCAAAATACAATCTTCTCACAAACTTTCTCATTTCAGTATGATGAACTGCCAGCATCCTAAAATGGTGAAAAACACTTTGACAAACTTTCCTAGAAAGACAAGCCAGAGAATGTCCTTGCAAACCAGTATTCTCTGCCACTCTGCATGGATCTAGTCTTTGAAGCACCTTAATCTTCTGTTTAACACTTTTTTTACTATATTCTCTTAGAAAGTCATAAAATGTATCAATAGATTCCTGTCGTACAGTGCAAATACTACTACAATTCCAAGTGTACACTGGGGCTTTAGGACGTCTCCCCATAACCTCATCAGCTAACACTTCTTCCTCATTTCTTGGAACCATTTTCTCCTTTTCCATTACATAACCATCTTTAACTTCATATGCTCGACCACTGGTGTCAACTGCATGCAGCAAACTATTTCTTTGAAGATAACTCTCTTCATTAAAAAATGGTTCAGTACTTGAACTATGGTTCCATTCTCCTAAGAACACTTTACAAAAGTTTGTTTTTTTCATTTCTCTTTTTCTTTTTCTTTTTGACTTCATTACATTCACTAATTTATCTAATGTACGGATCCTGTTCAAAATTAAAATGAATAGTTTTCTTTTTAATTCCAAAGCCTTTGCAACAATTGATTCAATATGTTTCTTTTTCTTATAAAATTTGGATTTCTTCCTATATTTTTTCACATCCTTTAGCAAATTGAACATCACTCTTCTCTGAAACATTTTTCTACAAATGTTTTTAAAATCTATTTTTCTTTTTAAGTCATTCTTTCTTACTTCTGATTGTACATTAGCATTTAGTATATTCTGTCGATTGTCTTGTTGTTTTCTACTTGAAACACTATTTCCAGTGGATATATTTTTTACATTTTTTCTTTGCTTGAGGATATTTTTTATAAAATCTTTAGTCTGCTTACCAGAAGGCTTTTTCTTTTTTCCAACATGAGGTTCTTCAACTAATTTTTGTTGTCCAGTTGTCTTCAAATATAGATGTTGTTGCTGTTCTTTTCTCTTAATTGATTTTATAGGCATCTTTAATTTATTTCAGTGTTGTTCAGCAATACCTGAAAGAAACAAAAAAAGAAAAAATACCTTTATGTAATTTAATTATATTACTATATTTTTTATGAGCTTTTCAAAAACCTATCATATAAGCTGTCCCTTTCCTACGACTGCAAGTCTTACACAATAAAAGCTACACAAATTAAATCTCTGACAACAATTCCTGTGAGCACACAGACTCATGGTGTGATTCTAGGCAGAAAACGATATTTGATAGGCAATTTCAAAGCACATTTACTACTGTGGTTTTGCAAGTGATTATTACTGTAACAGCCTGACACATTTTCCTTATAGTTTAGAGAGGCAGAAAAGAGCACATGTCCTAACAGCTACTTGAGAGCATGAGCATGTGAAACCTGGGTGAGTAATTAGATTACAGCAAAGGAAATGAGCCTTAGTGATATTGATTGTGTTAGCGTTACTCACTGCTATCTGAAATACCACACAGTGCTGAATACTTAGCATGGGAGTGCAGGAGAAGCAGCTGCCTGTGTGCTAAGAGTGTGCTTCTGGAGACTGTGTATTGTCAGGTGCAAGAGAGATCTGCATGGACGCTTGCAGAACTGCATGAAGACTGCAGAGATGTTTGTAAGACTAAATGTGGGGTAAGGGTTAATGGAGTTTTGAACATGTAGGATCTACCTCACCCATTGCAGGAGTGTAAGGAAAATCTACCCTGTTGTTTTCAAATGTGTTAGCATTTTGCCTCTCATTTGTGAGATATTGATTTGTGCTGAATGCTAGCCATCACAGTTCAAGAAAACAAGCTGACCCTTTCCTATGAATGCAAGTCTTACAGAACCAGACCAACACGAATTAAATCTCTGACAAGAATTCCTGTGTGCACACAGACTCATGGTGTGATTCTAGGCAGAAAACGATTTTTGATTGGCAATTTCAAAGCACATTTACCACTGTGGTTTTGCAAGTGATAAGTACTGTAACAGCCTGACACATTTTCCTTTTAGTTTAGAGAGGCAGAAAAGAACACATGTCCTAACAGCTACTTGAGAGCATGAGCATGTGGAACCTGGGTGAGTGATTAAACTAGAGCAAAGGAAATGAGCCTTGGTGATGTTGAATGTGTTAGCGTTACTCACTGCTATCTGAAATATCTCACAGTGCTGAATACTTAGCATGGGAGTGCAGGAGAAGCAGCTGCCTGTGTGCTAAGAGCGTGCTTCTGGAGACTGTGTATTGTCAGGTGCAAGAGAGATCTGCATGGACGCTTACAGAACTGCATGAAGACTGCAGAGGTGTTTGTAAGACTACATGTGGGGTAAGGGTTAATTGGAGTTTTGAACATGTAGGATCTACCTCACCCATTGCAGGAGTGTAAGGAAAATCTACCCTGTTGTTTTCAAATGTGTTAGCATTTGCCTCTCATGTGTGAGATATTGATTTGTGCTGAATGCTAGCCATCACAGTTCAAGAAAACAAGCTGCCCCTTTCCTACAAATGCAAGTCTTACAGAACCAGACCAACACGAATTAAATCTCTGACAACAATTCCTGTGTGCACACAGACTCATGGTGTGATTCTAGGCAGAAAACGATATTTGATTGGCAATTTCAAAGCACATTTACTACTGTGGTTTTGAAAGTGATAACTACTGTAACAGCCTGACACATTTTCATTATAGTTTAGAGAGGCAGAAAAGAGCACATGTCCTAACAGCTACTTGAGACCATGAACATGTGGAACCTGGGTGAGTGATTAGACTAGAACAAAGGAAATGAGCCTTGGTGATGTTGAATGTGGTAGCGTTACACACTACTATCTAAAATAACACACAGTGCTGAATACTTAGCATGGGGGTGCAGGAGAAGCAGCTGCCTGTGTGCTAAGAGCATGCTTCTGGAGACTGTGTATTGTCAGGTGCAAGAGAGATCTGCATGGGCACTTGCACAACTGCATGAAGACTGCACAGATGTATGTAAGAGTACATGTGTGCTAAGTTTTAATTTGAGTTTGTAACATGTAGGAACTACCTCACCCATTGCAGGAGGGAAGGAAAATCTACCCTGTTGATTTCAAATGTGTTAGCATTTGCCTCTCATTTGTGTGATATTGATTTGTGCTGAATGCTAGCCATCACACTTCAAGAAAACAAGCTGCCCCTTTCCTACGAATGCAAGTCTAACAGAACCAGACCAACACGAATTAAATCTCTGACAACAATTCCTTTGGGCACACAGGCTCATGGTGTGATTCTAGGCAGAATACGATATTTGATTGGCAATTTCAAAGCACATTTACTACTGTGGTTTTGCAAGTGATAATTACTGTAACAGCCTGACACATTTTCCTTATAGTTTAGAGAGGCAGAAAAGAGTACATGTCCTAACAGCTACTTGAGAGCATGAGCATGTGGAACCTGGGTGAGTGATTAGACTAGAGCAAAGGAAATGAGCCTTGGTGATGTTGAATGTGGTAGCGTTACACACTACTATCTAAAATACCACACAGTGCTGAATACTTAGCATGGGAGTGCAGGAGAAGCAGCTGCCTGTGTGCTAAGAGCGTACTTCTGGAGACTGTGTATTGTCAGGTGCAAGAGAGATCTGCATGGACACTTGCACAACTGCATGAAGACTGCACAAATGTATGTAAGAGTACATGTGTGGTAAGTTTTAATTGGAATTTGTAACATGTAGGAACTACCTCACCCATTGCAGGAGTGGAAGGAAAATCTACCATGTTGATTTCAAATGTGTTAGCATTTGCCTCTCATTTGTGAAATATTGATTTGTGCTGAATGCTAGCCATCACACTTCAAGAAAACAAGCTGCCCCTTTCCTACGAATGCAAGTCTTACAGAACCAGACCACCACAAATTAAATCTCTGATTGTGCACACAGACTCATGGTGTGATTCTAGGCAGAAAACAGTATTCCTGGGTGATACCAGTACACCTTAACTTATGGTGAAGACATACTCCATAATATCTTACAAGTTCAAGGCAGTTAAATATCTTCCAAAACATAAAATGTAAAACACAACTTTAAAAAAAGAATCACATTTATATTTTTTCTATCAAAATGCACCACATACATCCCTCTCAAATTCATAACTCACCTTTAAAAGTAGTTAGTTGAGAAAGAAATGTGGCACTCACACAGCAGATTATCAGAGCCAGAATCTCTGAACTGTACACCTCTCAGCAGAACCAGTAAATGGCAATCTTTCCCTCTCTGTTTTCCCACATATACATGTTAACTTCAAATCACAGTGCTTCCCACATTTTTTCAAATGGAAACACACGTTTCTATTGGTTGCAAATTTCAACCCTTTCCAAATGATCCCTACCCCCAACATGACTTCTGCCTGCTACCATAGCAACAGGTCATGGAACACTGGTGTGAGCAGAGAGGTCAGAAGTTCAGCACACAATGTTTCTAATCCAAAGAGCAAGAGTGCTTGACTTTTTAAACCTAACAGCAAATCCATAGTAATGTTCTGTGGGAACACATTTTTCTGAACCAATACAAAACATGCTTTTAAAAATTTAAACATACAGCCTAGTTTTTAGTGTAGAATGGTCTGAAACAGCCAATGAGCTCTTTTTATTTAAAAAAAAGTATGTAAGCATCCATTTTACAACTATCTTTCTTTTCATATTGCCATTCTACTGAAAGACACCTTCTGAGTGCATCCAGATCTCCTTGAAAGATGTTCACAGTGTGGATTGTAGGTCATAGCTATGTCTTCTGGAGTGAAAAGTATGCAGAAAAAAGAGGTATTTTGAAAGACATTGCTTTGCCAAATGTAGAAATTGAATGGATTGGTCAGAGAGGGTTAAAGTGGCACCAATTAATGCCTTTGGTGAAATCCTTTCTACATCTCCCACAGCCTGACCTTATAATTGTGCACTGTGGTGGAAATGACCTAGGCACTTTAACTGAGGTAGGTCTGGAAATGCTTGTTAAGGACACCTTTGTGCAATTGATGTCACTTTTTCCACAAACTACCTTTGTATATTCTAATATATGGCAAAGGCAAAAGTGGAACTGGTCCAACCAATATTGTCCGCAGATTGACAAAGCAAAAAGCACGTCAATAAGTCTGTTTCTGCTTTCCTCAGAGACTATGGTATGGGTTCTATATACCACAACAACTTGCGTTGCAACATGCAAGGCATTTATAGAGGAGACGGTGTTCATTTCACAGATGAAGGCAACAGAGTCTGCCTCTTGAACTTTAGACTCTGCATCGGTACTTACTTGTAGGTACAAAAAAACACTCAATGAACACAACGGCTCTTTTTAGAGCCAACCAACATCTAAACACTTAAACTTGATTTTTAATTCTATTTTTTTATGTTTTTTTTGCCACCGTACGCGAACCGTGCGCGCACCCCGCGATATTTTTTTTTTTTGTGTGTGACCTAAGGGGTCTTTCATGGTCCCCCTGAGAAGGCCTAGGGGGTCAGGGACTCTCTACCCTGCCCCCTTTTCACGTTCTCCACCTTTCTTTTTCCCTGTCACACACACAACACACAAAATGGCGGCCGACACTTCCTGATTTCGACCGATTCGAATGTTGACTGTCATTAATCCACCAATCAGAATTACGCTCGCGCACGACACCGTGCGCGTACCGTGCGCGCACGGTGCACGCACGGTGTGCAGCTATAGATATGTATGTGCTTTTAACTGCAATTTTCTCAGGAACTACTGAACAGACTGACACCATATATGCAAAAGGCACATCCCTGACCTGAGGACTACCTCTTTGCCAAATTTCAAGTAATTCTGTTCAGCCGTTCGGGCTGTACCTTCGACTAAAGGTCCTATGGGAAAATGCATGGGGAAAATGCGTTTTGGGACCCCCCTTTTTTCTCGGCCCCCGCTTGACGAATCACCCCAAGACTTTCAGGGTAGGAGCTGAGCGGAGCGCCCCATTAATTTTGAAAATTTCGCGAGGATTCGTCAACCGGCGCCAAAGTTATTCAAAATAGAATTTTGAGATTTCCTATGGAAACACGGTCCTAACTATAACTATCTACTGGCGACCGCCAGTAGATAATATATATATATATATATATATATATATATATATATATATATATAATAAAAAAACAATAGGATTGAGGTACATTAGACTTACAAATTTTCATTTCAAATACCTTTGAAATTCACTGGAAAAACCGTAGGTTTCAGGCACGTTATAGTTAGAAATTAGCATTTCAAAAACCATAGAAATTCACTGAAAAAAACCATAGGTTTGAGGCACGTTATAGTTAGAAATTAGCAGTTAAAAAACCATAGAAATTAACTGAATAAACCATAGGTTTCAGGAACGTTATAGTTAGTTGGACATTTCACTCGTACAAACCATAGAAATTCCGGCGTTATAGTTAGTTCAGTTAACTATAACTCGCGCCACCGCAATGCACTGCTGATGACATCACATATTACATCATTCATGACATGGTCAGTGACATCACTGATGACATCACTGGGGATATTTGGCTTTATCACCCCTTACAGCCTCTGGATCGCCCTGTAACTCCGCCTGCAACACAAAATAATAAGTTAGTTAAACACACCCCCCCGCCTGTATGCCGGGTAAGCGGTGGGGAGGGAAACGGCATCAGGGCAGCATGAGAAAGAGGGCGAACTTTGGGCAGGAGAGGTATAAGTACTTCTCCCCCCGCCCCCTCCTGCCCGGAAATGATACGTGCATGGGGGACCCTCGAGGGTCCCCAACACTGGAAGGCTGACTTGTGTGCCATCCTGTGGCACTAAGGGGGGCCGCCCTCTTAGGAGGGCCCCCTTTGTAGGCTCGTGGCAGCCCTGCATAAGTGCCAATATCGGCAACACTCCCCATCCCTCCCACAGAAATAATTTGGAGAAATAATCGGACAAGACACATTCTTAGTGGAGAAAATTGCTGCAGGTTTATTTGCATAACAAATATGCCAACATGGTGGGTTATCTTACGGGCGATCCCAGGGCAGGCAGCCCCTAGCCGCCTGCCTGATGAGCCAAATTACACCGTGGCCCTAGCCAACCGGTGTTTGTCGATTTGGGGGAGGAGATAGCCCCTCCCACCAGCAGACCACCAGTCCACCCCCTTACTCACGCCCCCACAGCTAAGGGGGGCAGAACATTGCAGGCAACCCCCGGTTGCTCAGGTCCACAACCGCCCATAGGACTAACGGGGCACTCCTCCAGGGCCCAACGCGAGGACCTCCCTAGGGATATTTGGTTTTAGCACCCTTACTGTGCTCTTGCACAGGGTACCCTTCTGTTCCTTACAGCCTCTGGAACGCCCTGTAACTCCGCCACAGGACTGGGTGGTACCACCGTCATCCCAGGGCCCCCTGCCATGATAGACCTAGTTACCTACACCCTGCTGATTCTAAGGCCTCCCCCAGATCAAGCAAGAATAGGTCCATTCCCACTTTGGACAGGTGTATCCCATCTGCATCAAAACACCCTGTGGACTTGGCGTGCAGTAACCCATGCCAGATAAACCAAAACCCCTTTGCTCGGTGAATTTATGCGTGGCGTTGTTCACCCTCCTGTGCGAGGTCTCCATGGCTTCCCCTGAACGTGCCCCCTGCCACACCTGCCGGGGGGTTATTTCAGACCACCATAATTCACAGGTCCCTAGTTTGTTCCTCAGCTCACACCTCTGTGTATAGCGCTTGTTGGAGCATGTCCATCGAATTAAGCCAGTCACCACCCTAGTTGACGCCTTGCCCTCCCAAACTTCTGATAGTATACCAGGGAGCAGACAAGACAGTGTGACCAGGATGGGAACCATATTTATAAATACCTGCCCTTTTAAAAAAAATAATTTTTAGAATCCTGGGAAATGTTCTTTAATACTTTGTAGCCCATTTTTGCTTTAACCCAGAGTTTTCCCAATCTTTGGACCGTAGCACACGTGTTGGATGACAACTTCCACAACCTGCATGGCTGCCAGCTAAGGCTACAGGGCGGGAGAATGTACACGTTTATTGTTACTCAACTCAATGGTACTCGTTTTAATGACCTCAGAAGGCTAAGTGGACCTACCAGGATCTGAACCTGTGACCAAGAGGTTGAACACGAGTCCTATCAGTTCTGCCGCTCCACAGGCCTGTGAACTTGTATCCCAGGGTCGACTTCCGGCCTCTTAACCCTTACTTGGACATGCCTGAGCTATAAACCCACATCTAAAAGGCCTGCCAACCGGCGGACCACCAAAATGCAGTCCCAATGTTAACAGACAACTCCCAAGGAAAATTTGCTTAACTGAAGCAACTGGTAACATGCAATCCCTATTGATCAGGGAACATGGAGTAAACCTATGAGTACTGTACCTGCACCCTCTTAACTATGACTTCAAAATGTGCTCTGGTAGTTGTCCGTATGGTGCCTCATCCCCTCCAATTCAGCACTATCAAGGCAAACCGCACCCTTTTGGGAGTGGCACACTCCTGCCCCAGCTGACAGAAAGTGCCTATTTGTGTGTAGCCCATAACCTTACATTTTCACTGACGGTATACCAGGATTCTGCTGAAACTTAGCTTGCTTTACTGCTGAGTGCGTGTTGCGCAATCACAGATATGTCTTTGCCTATTCCGTTTCTGGCCGCAAAGTTCGATGACATTGCCAGCCCCAATCCCGGGTGAAATAAACAACAGCTTTACTGCTACCAATGTGACAGCTGCTGGTGTTAATGATGGTCCAATATAGCACCGATGCTGTACTACAGCATTAGTGGGCCATTGCAGCACTTTATTTAAGTTCATGGCTAACCTACTCACAGTATGGCAAAACAAGAGAGGTTGTAAATTTAAAGTCAATTGGGATGATCGTTAGATAGACCCAACAAGGAGTGATCCTGTGAAATGATGTAGGGACCACCACCGCCACACCCTGCATGTGATTCAGCCCAGGTTTACATTGCCAAGACCCCTCCTATGCCCTTAGAGATCCCCATAAGCAACCTGCAGTGGCCAGGTGGCAGGCACCCCCGCGGGACCTGCCAGACCTATTTACTCATCAACTCCTTGCTGCCTGGCAGCACTCCCTGCTGCAGGTGTCTTGTTGCAACCCCTACTCGCCCCTCTTGACCCGTAATGGTTGACATCGCTGAAGATGCGTGGTTACCTCTCATCAGGGTTGGTAGAACGTATAACATGTGTCCTGAATGTACCCTATATGTGATGTTGTGCAGGAGTAGAGGAATCAGAACCTAATAGTAACTGTGCATAGGACGTGTGCTAGTATTCCAAACTGTGACATACAGATTATGCACAACATGTGCTAGTATTCAAAACTGTGACCTATAGATTATGCACGGTGCTTTGCAGCACAACTTGGCCCAGCTCATCAACTTTACAAACCCAGGAAGCTACCTTTGCTGGTTACCCCCAGATCCATGCCTGGCACGCCTTAACCCATAGAGCTCCCTTACTACCGGAGCATTTGTCCAAACAGAACTGACACATCTGCATTCCTCTTCCGGATGACGCTCATGTGCTACTTGTTTACCGGCTTACTGCTAAGTGTCCCAGATCATGCACTGCCATATCCAACCAGCTTATCTACTTTCTCTAACCGCAAGTGAAAGGATAATGTAATCACCAAACCCAATGTAAACCAAAATTGCAAGCCAAACTTGTTAGGAGACATTCAACCTCTGTCCTTGAAGCGCAGCAAACGTGGCAATCAAAATTACAGAGCTGACAAGCCTCTATAAAACGTGAACTCGAAGTGTGACAAATGAGGCAATCCAGGCCCCCAAGGCTAACAGGATGGCTTGGGCAGAAGGCAATAGTCAACAATGATCTGGACTTACTCAGTGCTTGTTGTAGTGGTCCTCTCTCAAAGTCAGACAGTGCCACCTAGTGACAGACTGTCAGAGGCGCCGGTGTTGACAATTAAGTGACGGTGCCGCGCACCAGAAAAAAACACCCAGTCAGATTTAAGGTGAACTTGCTGCTGAAAATAGCAGTGGTGGGCTAATGCTGCACTTTCGGAAGTCCCGACTTGACTTTCTCACCTTGTGGGTTTAAACAAGGTACAAATTTGACAAGTGCGTACCCCGTGACTAACTAGACGGGGAGAAAATGGTAGCCCCCGCCGTGTGCAAAACTAATTGTGTGTCACATATACTGATCTGCTGATAACTTCATGAAAAAAGAAAAGATAACCCTGGAAAGATACCACACCCGCTTTGGTTTAAGGAACCTCACTAAGCACAACAGTTTAACATAGGCCTACCCCTAGAGAGGTAACCCCCTTATCCTCTGAAACTCGTAATGAGCTTAGCTGGCAGAACGGCGGCTAAACTTCATTGCAGTTGAGTGCCCTCAGGCCAGTCGATAGTAAATGTTATCCCATAGTATTGTTGTGCAACATCCAAAAAACATTGGCTCTCCATGTTCCCTGTCCTTACCGAATAGTGAAGAAGCTTGCCAACTGAGGTTGCCACATGCTGTGCCAAACCCACCTTTCACCCGAAAGCTATCCTTGCGCTGCTGAACAGGTAATTATTGCTACCAAAGTCAATGATACTCATTTTATCGGCCTCAGGAGGGTGAAAGGCTGAGGGGGGGCGGCACACTATCTGGTGGGATGGCCTTAGAAAATGGTTGCCCCTAAGTAAATCCCATATGCCCCATGCTTATTGGTCATGTGTGCAAGAAATGTTTCCTTGCATGCGGGCCTTGCTAAATACCTTCCTGCAAGCATAAATTCCTGATGCCTTACAAAAATTTGTAATGTTCCTAGTATCCCATGTGTGCTCCTCCAGTGAGCAAAAAGTGGCCCATGGACTTAAAGCCAGGTACTAGTATGAAAAAGGGGGTATCCCTGTGCTTATACTGGCTGGGGTGAGAGTGGAGTAGTCCCCCCTCCCTGCATTAAACCAAACCAAAAGTAAATCACTTGAAATGAAATGAAATGGCGATTTATAAAGCGCGAAACATTCACCCGAAGGTGTCAAGGCGCTTACTAATTGAGGCTGAGGTTCGACAGATCTTAACGACTAAAAAGCCAACTTAAACTGCTCTGTATATAGATGATGGAATGTCATCATAGTACCTAACCATGTCAATCCATTTCAGAGGCACCTGACCAAGGTTTCACTTTATACCTTTTTATTCCTATGAAAGTTTGCGATATTTGTATTGTTCCTAGTATCCTATGTGTGCTCCTCCAGTGAGCAAAAAGTGTGCCAATAGCCTGTATGTGGGGCACTTGATACACTTAACCGCAAATCTCTCTACCCCTCCCCTAGCAAAAGATCAAAAGAGGGGAAGAATAACACATGGCCACTCCAAGGTTCGCATTTGAGAGGCAAGTACTGTTCCTAAAAACCCAATTATGCTACCTTCATTTATATCCCAAGTTTCCCCTGCATAAAATTCTATTGATGTCAACGCTATCAAGTGCCAAAACACGCGTCATAAATGTATTTTGATAACGAAAGCCTGCAGGTGATCACTGCAAGCTGAAAATTGGTGCTTAGATTAGCGTGGTGCCAACTGGTAATCTACGGATTCTGTTATTGACTGGAGCTGCCTACCAAAAAGTAACACTACACCAATGTGATGATTCAGTCTATTCCAGGCCCCAAACACCTTAATCAACTTATGAACAAGTTAAATAAATGTGACAGTGAAAAGGAGGGCTGTGTTTTGAAATTAACCACTTCCATCTGTGTTGGGTTCTTTAAATTTCCACAGACGTTGCCAAGATGCCACCATACAAGTTTCTTCCCCGGCCTAACTATCACGAGACATTTCTGATTGCAGCTAAGTAGTCAGAAAACAAGCAAACTACATAACTGGGCACTGGGAGCACAGCCAGCCCCTTAGACAAAGCAACTTGCATTTGCCGCGAGCCAGGGCCCTGCCTGTGACCCGACAGGCCGCAAGGCAGCGCCCTATGGCCACACAAAGAACTCACACAATAGGTCAGCCTGCCTGGCCCCACGCAGGCCATAACCGAGAAATCACACCTCCTTCCTGGCCAAGAGACATTGATGGACACAACCAAAACAGACCCTTCAACCTGTGTGATTGTCCGACTCAGGCCCAAGAGGTAGTCTGCTATGGCGGTGGACACCTACCCCCAGATGGCTGCCGTTTTCACATTACCCCTTAATGAAGATTGCCCCCAGGGTGGCCAGCTCGTACATGTGAACCACGCAAGCATTCAGCACGGTCGAACTCACTAGCAATGTCCACCCAATCTACAAGACAAGCAACAAAGCCATGACATGTCAATGCATGGGAGGAGGGCAAATCCCAAACACTGAAAACACAAGCCGCAACCAGGGACGCTAGCAGGCAGGTCATAAAGGGGGGGGAGGAGAACATAATGCATTTGAGAATATGGGTTATGCACATGTATCTAGTGTAGATATTTTGCTACTTTTGAGAAGACTTTAAATGGTTTTGCGAGGCTGGCTGAAACCGTTAGTCCCGCTGAAACATATCCGTACTCCGGACTCACGGGACAGTCATGCGACTGCACCTGCCACCTCCCACGAAAGGGCCCTCTATCATGCGATCCGAAGTAAGATGCCTTTTCAAATAGGCACGCGGCCAACCGGCACCAGTGGGAGCCCGGGCACCCGTCGGGGCCACGAGTCACCCACTCACAAAAGCTGACACCAGATAAGAACCGTGACCTCTTAATAGCTAGGCAAATGCCCTACCGTGGGGCTCGGATGCCTAATCTCTATAATCAAAGGACCGTGTTGCCGATGAAGGGCCCTAGTGTACCAAGTGACAGAGAGGTCACAGATCTCTGCTCTTTGTGCTTCCCAAGCGCACTCCCCCATTTTTTCTTGTAGTTTACTGTCTTCTTTGGCGATATCAGTGACATTAGAGGTGTCCATCTATTAACCCACACTTAGCTCTTACATTTTACCAGAGCCTCCTACAACCCACTTTATGCAGCGCCCGGGTGTACATGCTTCCCCCTCGGTATTGTGCATGCCAGGTATTCCTTCGACGTCCCAAGACCGTCTTGCACTATCACCATTAAAAAAAAAACTTTCAAAAAACAAAAAAAAACAGTTGTAAACAACACTGCCCCAGGAAACTGGCAACCAAAAAACACATGACAAACCTGTTCCGACTCACTTGGTTGGTCGCACAGGCTCATCCCACGGGGTTAAACCACTTGCTGCGGGAAACTTGGCTGCTGGCCGTTGCCCCGGGCAAACTGACCGCATCCACAAGGCCGGCGAGGGTCACGCTGCGCCTGTTCAAATACTCGCTGGCAACAAGAAAAAACTGGCTCATTCCCCGGGCCCGCCGCGATCTATTCCCAATCCCTTTGCCTCTGAGCCACCGCTTCTGGGTAACAGCGGGCGCCTCAGTTTTCTCCCAGCTTGCGCCCTAACTGACTAAACGGGGCAAATCTGGGAATGATGTGATTGGATGAAGTTGCAGGACCTGCCCTCTCCCAGGCTCCGTTCGTTAGAGGAAGCCGCTCTTAGCCGCGGGGCATCGCCTGCGAACACGGCAGCCACCCACGACAACGACTACGGATTTGCCTTTTTCCAACTAAGCTGAAACCATGGCGTCAGCGTGCCAAATAACAACTGGGAGCCGCTCGCCACCGGCGCCCATTACTGCTAGACCCGTGATCCCGTTTTGCTACACCAATCCCAAACTTGCTCGGAGCTAGTCCCCAGGCATACCCACCTGCCTCTATCTTTCCAAAGCCTCTAACCCCTGGGGACGGGGAACCTAGATCTGCCTCAAAACTCTTGCAACAACCAACATCGGCCAAACCCCGACTGCGGTGTGCCCGGACCCCGTGGGATCCTGTGCACCCGACGTGGCCACGACACTCCTCGCCGCCAGACATGGGGCCCCACTGCAAGAGGTAGGGGGCCCGACTCACCGCAATCCAGAAGAGGCCAGCCATCAACCGCGAGACAGGTGAGTAACCTGCACGACGCCAAAGCATGACAAACGGCATCAAGGCAGCATGAAAAGAGACCAGGCTACCACCCAGGGCGCGGAGACTGTGCAGGATGTTAAGGTGGTTGGAGGCACCTCTGGCAGTATTCTGGCACACAATCCCAATGCGTGGCTGCCTACAAGACCACCGGCGACCCTTCGCCCCGCAGACCCATGGGCCTGCACGGGCACTCCCCATTACTCCAGATATCCCCCATCAGCAATGGAGGGGGGGGTCAGTGACCCTGCACAGACCCAGCCCTGCCGGTGCACAAACAGGCAGGCCTAGGTTAGTCTCCCTCTTACCAGGTCGGTGTCCCAGAACCCTCCATAGCTGCGACGGCTAGGGTCCCACTCACGCCCCCCATACCACGGACAGGATAAAGCTCTTATGCCACCGCCCGAGTGCGCCGGGAGCTGCCCCAACCCCCCCCCCAAGACGGGCAGTGGTCGGGCCACCCAGCCCTAGATGTTGCCCAGGTGATTGCGAGACAGGGCGGGGGGAGCCGGTGGGGAGGGGGCATATGCACTCACCACGCTATAAGATGCCAGCAGCTCCGTGGGCCACATCTAAACGGAGTCAGGGGAGCAAGAGAAAGAGGGCGAACAGTGGGTGGGAGAGGTATAAGTACTTCTCCCCCTGCCCCCTCCTACCCGGAAGTGACGCATGCATGGGGGACCCTCGAGGGTCCCCATCAATGGGAGGCTGAATTGTGTGCCATCCTGTGGCACTAAGGGGGGACACACTCTTAGGAAGGCCCCCTTCGTGGGCCAGGGACAGCACTGCAGTTGTTTTCTTCCTCTTCCTGACGTATCCATCTGAGCCACTTTGAGGAGTTCCTACATAGGCGGAGGGGCGATAAGGCCCTCTTTCTAATACTACAGGAGAACTGACGATCTGCTTAAGATTCAGAAGGTTGTGGTGGCCTGACCGCAAGGTATCTTTTTTTTCTTACCTGTCATTTCTGTTGTTTCCAGCTTCTCTTCCTTGTGCATGATGGATAATATGTGTGTTATGGCTCAATCGGGTATTATGTACTTCTTGTGCCCTTATTACTGAGATGAATAAAGTATTTATTTAGCTGCTTTTTAATCTCTTTTCTTTTAGCGTTTCTTTTCAGGCACCTTGAAGGTCTTCTTTATTAGGACCCTTACCCATCACTTGAACCCCTTTTTGTCCATCTACTGGGGTATATTTTGCTTTTGGTTCCTGTGCTGTAAGGATGGCTATTAGACCTAGCATTCCTGGCGTGGTTTCCCCTGACTTTTTGCCTTTTGACCTTCTGTTTTGACAGTTGTGCTGACTTTGTTTTTGCTGGTTTTAGGAATCTGGGCACATTTACCACTTCTAATCAATGCTAAAGTGCATGTGCTCTTTACATGGTACATAATAGCATTGGTTTATTCACAATTGGCATACTTGATTTACTTTTAAGTCCCTAGTAAAGTGCACTACATGTGCACAGGGCCTCTAAAACAAATGCTACCAGGGAGCAGGCAGCACTGATTATGCCACCTACTTAAGGAGTTCTTTAAACATGTTTCAGGTCTGCCACTGCACAGCCAGTATGTGCAGTTTTAAAGTGCCATGCCAACCTGCCAATTTAATCTACTTGCAAGTTCCCACCTTCCTTTTTTTTTTACATATAAGACACCCCTAATGTAGGCGTAGGTCAACTCATGGGTAGGTTGCAGTGTATTTAAAAAGTAGGAGATATACTTTTGAGTTTTACATGTCCTGGTAGTCCCATTTCTTCAATATGATACCATTGGGATTGCCTTTTTACATTTTATGTGTCATTTCCAATTAGGAGGAGATGGGACCCCCAAATTTGGTGTCTCTGGAATCACCATTTAAAAACACAACTTATGATGAAGTTGTTTTTTAAATTGCAATTCTGAAAATCCCACTTTAAAAAAGATGGGATTTTCTTACTGTAACAATTTGGTACCTTCTGCCTGCCTCTGGAATACACATCTGGGGTGGGTGACAGCTGGCTTCTTGCATTCCCTCTTCTAGACAGCCACACACAACAGAAGGGGAGGTGTGACTGAGTGGCCATCTGCATGCTGATGGGTCATCCTGAACAGGATGGGAGAGAGGAGCTGATACTTAAAGCTGAAAGGGCTGTGCCCTGTCCACACACAAAGGAATGCTTGCCCCCATGTAGTGTGTCTGGAGCAAAGGCAGGAAAGAAAGGGAATTTGTGTACTTCAAAGCATCTCTTTGAAGTATCCCCCACTTCAAAGGCCCAGCTGGGTACAAGTACTGGACCCATGACAACACCAAATCAGAACACTTCTGGAACTGAGGATAGCCTGCCAGGAAGAAGGACTGATGTGCAGCTGGAGGGGCTGCCAGTTTGCTGAACTGCTTTGCTGTTTTGGCCTGCTGCCTGCTGACTCTTGCCTGGGAGTGAAAAGGGCTGGACCTGCATCTCTAAATCTCAGAACCAAAGTATCTCGAAGGGCTGGTTGGCTTGCTTCCTGTTTTCTGAAGTCTCAGGGATATCAAAGACTTCTATTGTCTATCTTCAACCTGCAAACAGCACCTGGACTCAGTCTGCTGTGAGTCCTGCTCTGCCAAGTGGTGCCATTCCAGTCCTGGGCCCTTGAAAGTGAGTATAAAGTGCTGCATCTGCCAGAACCCACACATCAACATCGGTGGGCCGATCGGAACCAATGCATCCACGCGGATGCGGGTACCATATTGATGCATCGACCTTGCAACCACCACATCACCTCCGGAACCACCGTAACTGAACCGACTCATTGCTGCCACTGCATATAGAAGATCAATGCATCGCCTCAACAATGTGAGGAAACCCAGTGCATCGCAATCGAAACCGCTGCACCTCTGAACCGGCATATCTCTCATTGAACCGACGCATCACCACCGCTACATGGAGAAATCTGGCACATCACCCCAACGGCATGGTGATGACCGACACATCTCCTTGTTTGCGACCAGAGTAAAGTATCCAGCCCCCGCTCCATTGCGGCTGCCCTGAACTCTTGCATTTGTCCTGGTCCAGCATGCTTATTTAAGTCTTTGAGTGCTAATTCCTTCTAAGCGCTGTTTGTATTTAATGTTTAAAAATTCTTATCTTGAGGGGCGTGGCCAAGATGGCGGAGAGGTGAGACGCTTCCTCCCGTCCCTCCCGCTGACCGCCCGAGTAAGCACCGGACCCAGGCCTGCAACAGCGTCAGCCGGACCCGAATCAGGCACCTGAGGGTGCGCGAACCACGGGGGTCTCCCATTCGGCTTGTGGGCAGCGCTGAGAAGGCGGCGAAGCAGAGGAGCCCGGCGGTGGCTGGAGTTGCGGCCTACTCCAGATTACGATGCCTCGGCCTAGAGTTGAGAGCGGCCCATGACCCCTGGGGCGACTGAGAGGGGGAAGCGCGACGAGCGCTGAGATGGGCGCCCTGCCCTCCTAGCAACGACGAGGACTTGCCCTCTACCGCACCGGCACCGCACCACAGGGAGTGGGGGCGCTGTGCCAGGAGGTGCCCCGGAGTGGCTGAAGGCGGCTGGCCCGGCGAGGCTGCGGCCAGAGACCGGGGCCTGATCGGGAGTACCCACACCCCCACCAGCGGGGGAATTTGCAGGGGCCCTTCTTCCAAGCCCGACAGAGAGCGACCACCACTGACGATTAAAGGGCACGGAGGAGGCACAGCAGGGGACGGAGTCACCTGAAGAGGTCTGGGGGAAGCCGAGCCTGGCCGGGAGGTGAGCGCGCATCTCCTGGAGGCAGCTCTCTTCACGAGGGGCCTGCACCGCCTATCTTGAGCTCGACCCCAGGGCCTGGTGTCCTAGACAGGCACCGAGCAGTGGCAGAGTTGGCGCGAGACATCCCGCACATGGCGACATTCGGCGGGAGATACGTGAACTTGGTCCTGGCCCCCTCCCGGTCCTGCTCTCCACACATCACCCGGGGGACTCAGCTTCCAGATCTGGCATCCACTCTCCCGTGCTGTCCATGGGTGTCTCAGAGGAGGTCGGCTCCCGGCGCCGGGGAGCTTAGCCTGCGTGAGGTGGGGCATTGATCGGCCTGGAGCCTCCGGCCTAGTGCGAGCGGTGGGGCCCGGATCTCCACAAGCACTGAGGACTGTGAACTGTGCTGAGCGCTCAGGGGGCCACGCGGTGTGGTGGGCGGGGTATCCCTCGGCCCTTTCGGCCACTGGTGGCACAGGAGCGCGGCACATTAGGCCGCAGCCTTCCTGAGCGGCGAGGGTCAGCCTGAACATATCGGAGGGCCCACCGGATCCAGCGCCTCACGCCTGCACCCAGGGCTTCCCCTCCATAGGGTTCTTGGGCGATGACCGGGTCCACCAGCAGTTGACCAAAGTGGAGGGCTAACGTGCCAACTGGCTTGCTCCATCGCCCAACACTCCACGAACCAGGGCCACGGCATGGCCTCCACCAGAGGGAAGAAAAGCAAATCCCTGCAGGAGCTCTTCGCGCGTCCGCAGGGGGGAGGGGGGACGCCATCGGATCCCGCCAAGAAACCTGGCCCCTCCCCGACCACCATGAGTGGCCCCGTAGAAAAGCCAGTCACGAGGGCCTTCCTGGAGTCCCTGTGTACAGCCCTACGGGACGATATTCACAGAGTACAGAGGGAATTCATGGCAGAACTCAAGGAGGTCCGCAAAGAAATGGATGGCATCGGGGAACGAGTGGCAATGTTGGAGGACAGAAGTGACGCCCGGGACACCAAGGTCTCCTTCGTGCAGCAGGCAGACCTTCAATCCCACCTGGAGAACCGCTCCCGGTGCCACAATGTCCAGATCCGGGGGGTGAGAACCAACGCGGAGGCTGGTGATATAGTCACATATGTGTGTTAGCTCTTTAATCATATTTTGAGCAACCCTTTGGACGCGGAACTTAAGATTGACCGCGCCAACTGGGTGGGATTCCCACGCTCGGACACCGCCCCCCCAGCGGACATACTAGTCGGTGTCCAAGACTTTTGCACCAAAGAGGAAATACTCCGTAAAGCCAGAACCATGCACCCCATCTCATTCCGTGACCAGACACTGGTTCTCTATCAGGACCTTGCCGCCCTCACACTCCAAAAGCACAAGATTTTCAGACCCATCACCGCGGTCCTCTGCCAGTGTAATATCACATACTCCTAGGCCACCCATTCCACCTCATCTTTCGCTACGATGTCAAGCTGTATCAGTTAGGCTCCCTGGCGGAGGCCAGTCGGCTCTTGGGCATTGAAGTTCCGGAGGACGACGACGGCGGAGACTCCAAGGACCTGGGCTCTGATGAGACACGACTGCGCTGGAGGCTACAGAGATGCAGATGCCGCCTCAGCCGGCAACGACGTCCGGACCCTGCTGAGATAGCAAAGGGTCAGCGGGAGGCTCTAGAGACGCTGCCAGAAGCCCTCACCAGGTCTCAAGCTTCCTGAACGGTCCTGGACCCTATATCCATGCTTTTTTTCCTACCATCTATTCTCTCTACCTCGGGTGGTTCTGAGGGGGGAGACGGGGGAGTTGGATAGTTTTTGTTTCTGCCTCGGGCTATTTTTCCTCATTCTTCTCTTTTCTGTCTCCCTCCTGTCCTCCATCCAGCCCTGGCTGCGCACATCTGCTGCTTCACTGGCGCTTTTACACCCGAGAATGGTACCCTCACTCCAGCGGCGCATGCTCATCACTGCATACTACATCGCGCCGTTGATGCCATCCTATAGTCTTAAAGTCCTCACAATTAACGTGAGTGGCCTGAACAATCCTATCAAACATCGCGCGATCTTGGCCTACTTAGAGAACTCGGGAGCCGAGGTGTGCATATTGCAAGAAATGCACCTTCTGCCCAAGGACTGCCACAGACTCCGCTCCCGCAGCTTTCTGACTCAGTTCTTCTCTTCCGGGCCAACCAAAACTATGGAGGTGGCTATCTTGCTCTCCAGGTCTTTCAAGGGGAGGGTGGTGCAGAAAGAAGCGGAAATTCAAAGCAGACTACTGACTTATCAACTCCAGATTAGGGGACACACTCTAATTATCGGGTCTATCTATGTGCCAAATGAAGGGCAGGAGAGATTTCTCCATGAAGCTTTGTATGAGGCCACGGCTACCTCAGAACGCAGGATCCTTCTAGGGGGGGACCTAAATTTAGTCTTTGATAACGAACTGGACCGCTCAGCGCAGCGCTATGGCCGGGTAGGTGCCCTTTCCCACGCAGGACTCAATAGACTGACTGACCTCGGCCTGACATATGGAGGTATTAGCATTCACAGTCTAGGGAATACTCTTACTATTCCAGTGCCCATAAGACTTATGCCAGGTTAGATTATTTCTTGGGCACCCAGCTCTTCAGAGACACCACATCCTCCACAGACATTCTAGTTGCTGCCCTATCAGATCATGCTCCGGTGGTACTCACATTGACCTTCCCCCCAGTCCGGAGACCTACCTGACAGTGGCGCTTTTGGGACACTCTTCTCCGCCGCGCCGACATCGTGGCACAGATCCAACACACTCTAGATGACTACTTATCACATAACGACAACTCCGATACGTCCCTTTCCACTAGATGGGAGACCCTGAAGGCAGTGGTACAGGGGTTCATTATTGCTATATCCTCGGCGGAGAATGCAGAACGCAAACGCAAACGGGAGGACCTCTCCCAGAGGATTCGGGAGCTAGAAGTGATGCACTGCCGCACAGGAGCTCCGAGGATATGGCGCCAATTAAAGACGGTCCGGGCGCAACTGGCAGCCATAGACCGCGACAAGGCAGAATATGCGGCTCTGCGTTTGCGCCACTCCTTCTACATCGGGTGCGATAAATGCGGCCAGCTCTTGGTGCACAAGCTGAGGGAAACCAGGTTGCGAGAAGGGGTCCGTGAAGTTAAAGAACAAGCAGGTCACACCCACACAGAAGACTCCGACATAGCAGAGGTTTTCCGGGACTATTACGCACAACTAGACGATGCACAGTCCTTAGGGAGTGATGCAACAGAGGCATACCTGGACCAGATAACTCTTCCATGCATCTCCCAGGCTCAAGCTGACCATTTAGAAAGAGAGATCCGCCCAGAGGAAGTGATCTCAGCTATCTCCCTCTTGAAACTAGCTAAATTCCCGGGTCCGGACGGGTACCCCGCGGCCTTTTATAAGCAATTCTGCCCCATGATCACCCGTCTCCTTACTCACCTTTTTAATTTTTTTGCTGTGGCGATCCATCCCTCCATGCTAGAGGCGGCTCTGGTGGTTATTCACAAACCCGGCAAAGACAGGTCGCAATGTGAGGCGTACAGCCTATCTCGCTTTTTAATATAGACCTGAAACTCTACACCAGTATACTGGCGGTCCGCCTGGTCCCATATATGCCCGGCATTATTGACCCTGATCAAGCCGGGTTCATAACGCAGAGAAAAACTGCCGACAACACAAAGAGAGTCCTTCATCTTATCGAGAAAGCCTCCCGCATCCCAGGTGAGTACATGCTCCTTACCGTTGATGCCGAAAAGGCATTCATCAGGGTCCATTGGCCCTACTTGGAGTTTGTGATGGCCCGCTTTGGCCTTGGGAAAAGATGAGGACTTGGATCCTCAATTGCTATCGAGACCCCTCTCCAACGGTTCGGGTTAATGGACACGCGTCGAGCCCCTTCCGTATTCACAGAGGCACCAGGCAGGGGTGCCCGTTGTCACCCTTGCTCTTTGCTCTGCATATGGAGCCCCTGGCTCAAAGAGTCCGGGAACATCCACAGATCACGAGCATACGCTTCGGCAGCAACAAACACACGCCATCTGCCTATACGCGAAAGACGTCCTGGTTACCTACGCGGATCCTGCCACGTCGCTGTCCACTTTTCTGGAGGAGTTGGTCTCCTTCGGAAGGGCGTCCAAGTTTAAAGTCAACGTTGCAAAGTCCATCAGTCTGAACCTCTCTCTGTCGCCTCCCCTTCTGGCGGAACTTCAAGTCCACCACCCCATACTGTGGTCGTCTGCCACGGTTCCGTACTTGGGACTTCAGCTGGACCCTAAACTACAGGCCACGAGGGCAGCTAATTACAGGATCCTGCACTCCCACATCCGCACGGACTTGAGACACTGGAAACGCTATCCCATCTCATGGCTGGGGCGTATAGCAACCGTGAAAATGTCCATACTGCCGAAACTCCTCTACCTATTCCAAACACTCCCCCTACAGCCTCCTACAGGTTGGATCCAACGGGTGCAATCAGAACTATCCCAGTTTATTTGGCAAGGCAGAAAACCGAGGATGAAGCGGTCAGTTAGCTTCCTCCCTCCCACTGAAGGGGGCCTTGGGATCCCAGATTTGGCGCTTTACTTCAAAGCCGTCCAATTGCGGTATTTGGTGGAATGGAACCGGGCGGAATCAGAAAAACACTGGCTCTTCCAGGACCACGCGGTAGCTGGCACTTCCTTAATGAAGATCCCCTTCCTTCGGAAGCCACAACACCCTCCCAACCTCTACGCATCCCAAATTACGCGCCCCACTCTGGTGGCCTGGGACACAAGCTCATGACACTCCCCTCCCCACTCAATCCCCTCTTCGGCAATTCCGATTTTGGACTTTGGCTCGCAGACACATCCTTCCCTATCTGGAGACACGAAGGTTGCTGCGCATTGGGCACACTCTACGACACAGAGGGCGTTATCCCTTTCGAGCAACTGCGTGCAGATTATGACCTCCCCGAAACTGAACGACTGCATTACCTACAGCTCTGCCATTGGGCTTCCCATCCCGACAACCGGGCGCAGGCCCACAGACTCCTCACGCAGTATGAGTGGTGGTTGATCACCCGCTCCTCGGATAAGAAGTTGATCACGGACTTGTATAGAATGCTCCTGTCACGCTACACCCACATTTTCCATGCTGGTAGGGCTCGGTGGGAGAGGGACTTTGGCCGGGATCTCACCAACACAGAATGGGAAGGGATCTGTCACAGAGCGAGACATACCGCAACTCACACAGGCCTCACGGAAACCTACACCAAGCTAGCGTACTATTGGTATTACACCCCCGAGCAACTGCACCAAATAGATAGGGCACACCACCCGGACTGTTAGAGAGGGTGCGGGAAGGTGGGTACACTTGTTCATCTCCTTTGGGAATGTGACCGCTTGACTCCTTATTGGACCCAAGTGCTTGAAGAAGTAGACAAACACCTCGACACAAAGATCCCGTGCTCCCAAGCATACGTACTGTTGGGAGTGCCCAATCCACTCACCTATCCCTTAAAGTCTAGATGGGGTAAGAAGATAGCGCTTGCACTGGGTTCTGCAATTCAAAATATTCTCACATTGTGGAAATCCACATGAATCCCGACGCATACAGGGTGGCTACACCGACTGTGGCACATATTAGGAATGGAAAAGATTTCGCTCACCATCGCGGGCAAGGGCGCGGACTTTGGCGAACTATGGCAACCACTCTTGTCCCTGCTAGCCCAGGACTTTAGGGAATTATCATGCCCAAGCTACTTACGCCTACTCCACCTAGAGGCTAAAACACACCTGCTTGAGAGGGTACTACCCAGGAGCGACTATCATTTCTCCTTCTCTGGCCAGGAGGGGGATGCGGGAGGTTCTTTCTCACTAATTCCTTCCTTCCTTTCTAACTGTTTTTGGGGGTGGGGCGGGGGGTATTGCTTCTCCTTCTTCGGTTTTACTCCAAGTTCCTTTTGTATAATTACACAAGTCAACCAGCGGTTTTGCGGTCCTGCGTGACCCACAAGTCGTTGCATTGAATACCATGACTTGCGTTCCCTTCAATAAAAAGATTTAAACCATAAACATTCTTATCTCGACTTCTACAGATTGGATGTTTGTCATTTTGGTCTTGTTTTATTTATAAAAGTATGCTCTATTTTTCTAAATTGATGTGTGGAGTCCTTTTGCAGTATTTCATTGTGTTACTGTTTGATGTGTTGCACAAATACTTTGCACATTGCCTCCTAAGTTAAGCCCGACTGCTCTGTGCCAAGCTGAGAGTGATCACAAGTTAATTTAAAGTGTGTTACTGACTTACCCTGACTAGGATTGTGGTCTCTGTTTAGGTAGGGTGCATACCTCTGCCAACCAGAAACCCAATTTCGAACAATGGTGAAACATTCACAGAAGAAACATCTTCTATCACTCCTTCAGTCTCCTTGGAAGGAATTTGATCCATGGGATCAGAATGCGTTCTATTGGCAGGTCTCGCTCTTCCCCAATGGCTGATAAAAAATTGCAGAACATGGTCAGGTCGCTCTCAGATGTCTATGAGCGATACAGAGGAAGGTGGTTTCTCTTTCTCATTATCTTCCTTCTTCCCCCTCTTCTGTGGTTTCAGTTTCATCTCCTTCATCTGCCTCTTCATGGTCCTCACTTGGTTATTATACAGAAACGTTGGGGTTTCTGGACCGTTCCTTCGCTACCAGAAGGAAATATAATCCTAAAGATGAGATTAGATCTATAGTTTCTTCTCCTTCCTCAAATGTTCAGCTTCCAGTGGATGCAAAACAATCTTCTTCTAGCAGTGATTGGTTTCCTCTGTTTCAGAGAACCGCTGCTCCCATGCTTTCTATCATCCCAGCTATTCAGGGTTACTACAAAGAGAATGGAGAGACCCGAATAAAGTAATGGGTCAGAGAGTTTTGGGTAGACTTTATCCTTTGGTTAAAAGAGATCCTCTTTTGGTGAATCTAGTGGGCCAGTCTTCCCTTTTAACTGAAGACATTGTTGTTGCTGACGTTGTTAACCGAAAAAGCGGAAAGGGCTTTAGAGAGGCCTTATGCTGGTCTGAGTTTCTCTATGAGGCCTGGGATTTATTCTGTTTACACTTCAGTCTTTGGTTAAAGATTTGTCTCTTTTCACAGCTATTCATGAAGGGGAGGATTTTTCTCAGCATTTTGCTCGTATGGAGGTTCAGGCTAAGTTTTTGTCTGATGTAATTTTTCATCTAAAGCTTCAGCTGGAGATGGTGGCAGCTAAACGTCATATCCATTGAGGGGATGGAAGGTGGATTCATGTCAAATGAAATGTTTAATGCGCACTCCTTTTTCAGATTTCAATTTGTTTGGAGGGGAACTGGAGGAGGTACTGGGTAAATCTATCAAAAATCAAAAACATACCTAGCCCTTTAAGTAGACAGAGGCTTTGATCAAGGGAGACAGGATTTTGATTACAAATATAACAAAAGGCTATATTTTTTTTTAACAGATCTAGATGTCAGCCTAAATCCTGAGGAAATGACTCCTCTTGTCAATCCTTCTTAAAATTTTCTATCAGGTATACAAGATTAAGGTTTCTCTGATTCCCCGATTTCCAAATTTTTGCTTAGATCTACCTCTAGATCCAGCAAA
Source organism: Triturus cristatus (assembly GCF_964204655.1). Lineage (NCBI taxonomy): Eukaryota > Metazoa > Chordata > Amphibia > Caudata > Salamandridae > Triturus > Triturus cristatus. The sequence goes on along the minus strand of NC_140579.1, from coordinate 1,264,463,711 downwards.
ATGTCAAGCGTTGATAGACAGTATATCCGCTCTATTCCTCACAAGACCAATAATCTGGGTTCCTCCGAACCAATTGAGATGGGGCTGGTACTCAAGGGGACTTCCAAATGAATGTAGATTTAAAAGATCTCAACAATTATATTCCCTAGTAAAATTTCAAGGTAAGCTCGCTTAAGCAGGTTATTACTTTAGTGATGCAAGGAGATTTTTCATCCAAAATTGATTTACAGAATGCTTACCTGCACGTTCAAATTGCTCTGTCCAGTCAGAAATGTCTCAGAATCTGTGTGGGGAAGATTCATCCTGAGTCCTTCCTTTTGGGTTGAAGACTGCTGCCAAAGGATTTACGAAGGTCCAGGTGCCGGTAATTTCTATTCTCCACAGCAATGGTATAAAGGTCTACCCATATCTCGACGACCTTCTAACTCAAGCATGCTCCTTCTCTCAGTCCCTTACTCATACAGGGAGAAATCTCTTCTGGTTTCCTCACAGAATCTATACTATATTGGTGCCAACTTCAGGATAGGTGTGGGGAAGGTGTTCCTTCCAGCTCTGAGGAGGTTAAAGCTATGCTGCCATGAGGACTATCTTGTGAAGAGACAGGACGCCCCAGTGAGAGACTGGCTACAATTTGAGGAGCTTATGGTTATTTATTTTGGGGGGGGGGGGTTAAATCTCTTATTGTTATGCCCACTGCTAGTGAAAAAGGGGAATTTGAAAAGTGTTTTTTTATTTATTTTTTGCAAGCAGCAACGGTATTCATTGTTTCTTAGGCTCATGTTCATCGGAGTAAGGTGGTTCATCATATTCTACTACATTGGTCTCAGACCTCAGAGAATTACGGTGTTTGCACTCTAGTCACTTTTCCTATTTAGGCTTAGTTGGCACCGTAGATAGACATTCCAGCCCATTCAGGGGACTCCCTTTCCCCTTCCAGGCCTGTTGATTCTGATGTTCGATGCCAGTAGTCAGGGTTTGGGAGCTGTACTGGGGGATCTGTTGGACCCGGGTCTCTGGTCATCTCAAGAGTCAACAAGGTCTTCTAATTGGAGAGAGCTGATATTAATTCAGAGGGACATGCATGTGTTTTCTCCCCAACTCAAGGGTTCTGCTCTAGTGATCAGAACAGGCAACCTGGTGGCGAAGGCTTATATCATCAGTCAATTTGGAATAAAATGTTGCAGCCTGATTCACATTTTTTGGGACACAATGATTTGGGCAGAGAAAAATCTTCTCTCCCTCGAAGCAGTACTTATTCAGAGGTACCTCAACTTTCAGGCAGACAAACTGAGGCATATTTTGCCAGCTCTCAGGATTACGTTCTCAGTCCCTCTATTTTACAGCCTCTTTATCACAGTGGGGGTGCTCTGGTAATAGATCCGTTTGTGGGTCAGTCAAATTCACAAGTCTCAATGTTCTCTAGATACCCGAGCAGTCAAGTAGTGGGGATAGGCGCCTTATTTCACTCCTAGCTAAATTCCCATATGTATGCCTTTCCTCTGTTCCTTTTGATTTGGAAGGTTTTACTGACAATTCAGAGGTAGGGAAGGGATGTCATTATGGCGGTTCCATTTTGGCTGAGAAGGACCTAGTTTCTCCTGCTCTGTGCCCTGGCAATACACAGGGAGTGAATCCTTTCCCCTGTCTCTTCCCCATCTGATATCTCTGCCTCTGACTCACGCTTCCCTGCTGCGACTTCAGCTGTCTATTTGAGGTTGAGAGAGAAGGTTTTTGAAGAAGGGCATTTCTTTACCTGCGTCTCTGACTTTACAGGCCTCCAGGAGAGATTAAAAAAAACAAATCCTAGTATCACCATTGGGTTTCTTTTCATAAGAGGTGTTCTCTGGAATCTTTTTCTCCCTTACAGTGTTCTCCTGCAGAAATCCTATATTTTTTTTCATGAGGGTTATGATAAGAATTTGTCGGTTTCCACACTAAAACTTCAATGTGAGGCGACCAAAGCCTTTATATCTCATTGGGTAGCCGTTCCTCTGTAGAGGATTGGTCTCTAAGAGTTTTAAGGTTTTTCTCTTTCTAAGACCAAAGGTGATTGTTTTTTTATTTCCTTGGGATCTTCCCTTAGTTTTGTCTTTTTTACAAGGTCCTCCTTTTGAGCCATGGGAGGAAGTTTCCGAGAGACATCTCACAAATAAGGTTATTTCCTTGATTGCAATTATATCGGCAAGAAGGATGGGAGAACTTGGTTCTCACCAATGCAGGTACCCATATTTGAACATGTTTGAGGATAGAGCGGTTTTGTCCTTAGGTCCAGATTTCCTCCCTAAGAGTAATTCATTTTCCATAGGAATCAGGAAACTGTCCTGCCTTCCTTTTTAGATTCCTCTGCTTATGCTCCTTTTTAAAATTCTTGGATGTCGTAAGAGCCATTACTATAGATTTAAACTGTACTTCTATTTTCAGAAAATCCAATTCTTTATTTGTTAGTCATGGTCAGTTGTATGACATTACCACTCGTGGTTTTTCCACGCATGTCACCACATTACAAATGTAACCAAGCATACCATTAGCATTCTTGTACAGCTATTAACACTAAAAGTACACTTACCACGCAAACAACAAGCACGCACACTTTCACCATGCATACCATTTCTGTCTCTGTGCTGTAAATGTTTTATTTTAGTTTTAGAATGTAAAGTAAACTTACTTACCTGTACGCAGCATTCTCTGTTCCCATCGTCCGTCCTGCTTCAAAGTGCTCTATTCTCTGTACAAAGAGACGTTCAAGCCCCAACGTCCTCGAATATTTATTGAAAGTGAATACGGACTATTGACGTGAAACAGGACAAGATCAAGAAATATCAGAACCTGGAGTTTATTTAAATTGCAAGGGATAATTAAATCATTACCTGCAGCAACTCTCTTTGTTTTTATTGCTGTATATTACATCTTTCTAACTATGGAGTGTGCTGGTGAACCGGTGGCATCAGCTGGTCAATGAAATTTACACATTTTCAGATGTGCAAAACAAAAAAGAATATTAAAATATTAGGAAATTCACAGAAAAACAAACCAAAACCCTATATGGACGAAACAAACACATGCCCTGAGCCCTAAAATACAAGTGCCTAAGCCCACACCAACTCTAAGCCTTATGAACTTGCCACACAAGGTGAAACACAGCCACCTACTGATCAATTGAATGGTAAAGTCTTGCTTTATTAAGTCTTTCATGGTAAGAGTGTCATCAAAGTAAAACATGTGTGGTAAATGTAATCCGAAGTAAAAACTTCGGAGTCAGGTGTGTTTACATTTTGGTCATGCAAATAGGGGTTGTAAGTCCTCTAAGTAGCTCTGGCCCGATAGATTTAATCGGTGATCTGCAAGGCCAGTAAAAATGCTGGCAAGGGTATTCCAAACAAGGTGTCAGCTCCCTCAACTAGATGCTTGGCTGCCTCCTGGGCAGAATTGTCTGGGTTTTTGGTGGTGGCATTTGCTCTGCTGCAATGTGGACTACTCTGTCTACATTTATTTCTCATTACTGACGTAATGTAGCTCAATGTAATGAGTTCTGTTTTGGTTCGTGAGTTCTGCATTCTGGTTCCCAGAGTTTTAAATAATTGTCGCAATTTACTGAATTGAATAATTCTCTCTGCTTGTTTATCCACTAGGGCGTTTGGTTCCTTTCAATAAATATTGGTATACACTTTTTGTGTGTTTTTATTCCTTTCTGGTTCAAGTGCTAAGAAGAGCTAAGCTTGTGTATCCCTCAATTGGTAAGGAATGGGATGAGGTAAGAGATAATGCTAGAATTACTTACCGGTAATCTTCATTACTCTGATTCTCTTTTTCTTGTCCCAGTACTTACAACCCTCCCCTCCTTCCCTTTATCTCAGCCTTCTTATCATTTATTTTTGATAAATGAAGAGTACCAGTTAGTAATTCAAGCATTAGCGGTCTATGACAAACTGACAATGAAAATGTCCTCATTATGCAGAAGACATGATGAGGAAATTAACAGAGACTTCAGCAGAGTCTACCTCTTTCTCACTCTCCATGTTTGATTTATCAGGCCAGATTAGTGATAATCGAATTATAGGGCTAGACCTTGCAATAAATGTGTTTGGGCAAGAGGAGATCAGGGTAATAATATAGAATAACGTATTAGTATGACCTAAAAATTGCATACCTGTCGGGTTTCCGGAGCACTTTGTTTCTCTGTCCCATTTGCCAAAATGGGTAAGCTTATGTGTGTGTTTTTTTTTAAAACCTTTGTTTTCTTCCTCAAGGCTTCTTTCCTCAATCACCTACAGGCAGCAGAGAGGCATTGATGAAAAAAACTGTTATTATATTGCTTGCAATTGTTTTTCTTCTGGATGATGGTACAAAGCATGCTCATTAGGATTTTCCCTGTGAAAACGATGTTGGGTAGTTCCGGGCTTTGTACAGTTACTAAGTCCCTTTCTAGTCTATCAAGGTTCAGACTTGACATTTGTGTTGCACAATAAGATGTATGTATATGTGTATGTATGTATACATACCGTATTTCTATAGTGCAAACCTAGCTAAAAGGTAGTGGAGAGCTGTAAGTGATCAACATCCAGCATAACGTCAATGAGTGATATGGCAGAGGTAGCTGGTTTGTGGAAGGTTAATCATTGTGATGTAGTGCTCTTTAAAATGATGCATCTTGGATTCTTTCCTAAATTTGAGCAGTGTCAAGGAGGTCATGATGGATACAGGGATGCTACTTCTAAGCTTGGAGGCACAACTGGAGAAGTCATGGCGCCTTTTTAATATTTTTTTAACTTAGTCTGCAGTCTAATGATAGCCTGGCTGTGGGGGGCTGAGAACAATCATAAATGGTCACTGGTTAATGCCTATTTAAAAAAAAGTCATTCAGATGTGAGGGTTACATCCAGTGTGTTTCAATCAAAAGAGAAGGAGGCTACAACTAGGTAGAGAGTTAATGTCCGACAAACTAGTGTTTGTTTAGAAGTAAGAGAGAGGTTTCATCCTGCTAGCTTGGAAAGGCTAGACTAGATCCTAGATCCATGGGCAATGGGTGTAAATGTAATAAAAAAAGACCCAAAATTGTGACTGCAGAACGTTTAAATGCCAGGTTGAAAAGGATGGCATGTGGCAGATGTGCACATGTTAAATGATGTAATGCTGAAAGTATACTTCTAGTACTACAACTCCAAAGAATGCCTAGGCATGGGAAAAGTCACAATGATGCTCTTCATGTCTGTGGGCTACCATTGTAGCAGAGCGAAGCAAAATAGACCAGAAGCAAAATGAATCTTCACAACAGCTCCAAACCGACAGATGTTTGCGGTGCGTTCTATTCAGAACTGCTTTGCCTTGCCGTGGCATTCCAATAATATTGGCCCTCCAGGATACAGAGGATAACAGGTGTTGTGTAATATCTGGTATTATCCCCAAGGTATCGTGTATCCCCTGCAGTTCGGCACATTTCGGAAACGAAACTCAGCCCGGGCAGGTTGAGACAGAAGCAGCTGATCACTGCTCGGGCTGAGGTAGGGGATACACGATTCAACGGGATGCCAAACTCGGCTCTGGCGATAAATCACCTGAAACTTGTGCACGGAGAGACAGACAGAAAGCGCAATAAATACAGAGAGACAGACAGAAAGCGCAATAAATACAGAGAGTGAGTCGTAATGGAAACAGCAATTAAGTTATTAAACAAAACATCGTGAAAGCAAAGAAACTATTGCTGTAAGCATATTGAATCGAAACGAAATAACATGAGGGGAAGAGAATAGAAACAAGGGCCGGACTGACTACCGGGTGTTTTGGAATTCTGCCGAGCAGGGGGCTGATTTCACTGCGGTGGGGGCTGATTTCGTTCATGGAGACCTGTGTGTACTACGAAATAATTAAAGCAAAACGAATTGCGTTCAGTACACGCAGGTCCCCATCAACAAAATCAGCCCCCAGCCCAGCAGCATTCCAAAACGCCCGGTAGTCAGTCCGGCCCTTTCAAATAAGGGGAAAATAATATCAAAACTTGCGAAAGATTAAAGGGTGAAGGTAATAAAAAAAGCAAAGTATTAAAATGGGGAAATAAAGTGTTTTGATTTTCATATAATGAATATGTTACAAGGTGTTATGACAAATATATAACTTGCACAGTAAGTTGAATAACAGTGCATATTTAGTTAGACTCATACAACATACTTAGCATTTTACCAGCTGCCCTATATTTTTGTGTCCATACTAATTAAACAAGCATTGGCAACGCAATCGGTCTCACACTTTTGTGAAAGTTAGAGTTATTGGCGTTGTAAAAGACAATGTTTTTTACTTATTTTTTAGGTTGAGCCTGGGTAGCACATGCGCTACTCTGTGGCATGATGTATTGGAGTATGGATTAGAAGCTCTGCCCACTCTCTTCCCAAATTTTCCATTGGCTTGTGTCATTGTCCTTTGTAAATGCTGACTTCTGATTCGTAATAGGCTTGTTAGTCCCTCCTTAGTACCACCTTGTCTTCATTTGTAACCTCCCATGAGGACTGGCCCTTTTACTTCAGTTGTTACACAGTACGTAATTTTTAGTCTATAAGCACTATTTTCTTTAATGAGTGTCTCCTACTGCAGGCACAACATGCTTTCCTGCAACATTCAGTGTGCCACGCATGCTTTCACTTTCAGAGCAGCCAGGAATAATGGCTGCTGCTTCTTTGAATAGGTCTCGCATATACAACAGTTTGAACTATTGGCATTGTAAATTATGATGCCTTCTATTTATGTGTTAATTAGCAAAACAGATAAATAAGTCATTGTCATTTACAATGCCAATAGTTTAAACTCTCGCAGATACGACACCTGTCGCATTGCAAATGCTTGTCATACATGGCTCCTGGTGCACCCTGGAGGCACACATTTTGATGTTTCTTTCTCACATTGCTGGCTTTTGTACGCAGATACTGGTGCACACACGTGTGTCAGGCTGCACAGCACACATTCTGGGACTAGTTCCCTTACTGCCTTTGTTCGTACACGGATCCTGGTGCATGCTGGTGGCTCATGGCATACATTCTGGTGCTGGCTTCCTACGTGGCAGGGTTTTGTACAGGAATTCTGGTTCACGCTCATGTCACTCACTGCACAGCACACTTTCATGCTGTTTTTCCACATAGCAGGGCAGGTGCGCGCTTGTGTCACTTGCGCCACAGCACATTCTAATGCTACTTTTCCACATGTCTGGTTGTCATGCACAGATTCTGGTGCACACTCATGTCTCATGCTGCACAGTACACTCTAATGCTTGTTTTCCACAGGGGTATTCTTCATGTACTTATCCTGGTGCATGCTCGTGTCTCACGTGGCACTGCACACATTTTGATGCTGGTTTCCATACACGGATCCTGGTGCATGCTTGTGTCTCACGCTTCACAGCACATTCTACTGCTGGTTTCCCTTATGGCTGGTTTTCACACACGGATCCTAGTGCACGCTCATGCCTCACGCTGCACAGCAAACTCTAATGCTGGTTTCCCACATGGCTGGTTTTCGCGCACAGATCCTGGTGCTCGGTCATGCCTCATACTGCAAAGCACACACTAATTATAGTTTTCATACATGGACCCTGGTGCACGCTCGTAGCACAGCACACTCTAATGCTGGTTTTCCATAATGCTTTATCAATATAATAGGTCATCCAGACAGCACATGTGCGCTCCCTAGGCTCAACCTAAAAAGCAATACAACTATGTATTTTCTTTCTTTTTGACATTTACACCTAAAACAAGAAGCACACAAAGCAGTTCTTTAAAAATATGCATTTCTTCTATTATTGCAAGAAATTGGATTCATATTTGGGGTGTACAACTATACATCTCAAGAAATAATCACAACTCGAGACAGCGTGGACCTTCAAAGTCACTAATTAACCTAAGCTCCACCCGCTGATAGGGATGGTGTAGCTAAGACAGGCTTAATTTAGGGCAATGTGTGACGCACTTACCCGCTGTCAGAACAGTAATGAAGAAAAAAACACCTAGCAATAAAAATACCAAACCGAATTATAAAAATAGAGTAAAATTTAATAAGCAAAATTACACCAAAACAAGACTAATCCATTAAGGGATACAACAGATATGCATTTTAAAGATTAAAATGATAATAGCACTGAGAAGCATTACACACCATTGATAGTCAATGGCGACAGTAGAGTTTTTCGTTGGGACTCAGTCTCTGAAATTGAAGTCAAAATCCTTTATTAGGTCAAGCCACCAGGCTATATCCGACGGTGAGTTCCATGAGGCCGGGTACCTTATTGATCAGGGCCTACTGATTTGCTACTGCAGAGAAGGTCCAAGTGGGAGAAACCACTTTCTTCAAACCAGCGTGGCTATGCCTTGGGTGGATAGAATGGGTTTGTGTGTTCCGGTCCTCCTGAGAACTGGAAATCTAAAACCTTGTAGGTCCCAACTTTTCCGAGGTTGTATGACAAGTGCAGTTAGACACAGCTCAGGTTTCCAGGACCTGGGAACCAACTGTTGGGAGTCAAGACTCACTCCAGGAGAGGCCATCAGCAGGTTCCAAGACAGGTCCAGTTGTTATTGGTCAGCTGGGCACTTCATGGAAAAGAACTCTTGCAGCTTGTTGTGGCCCTATAGCTACACAGGTCAATAGGCGTCTACTTTTTTGTCTGGGTTACAAAGGGAAGCAAGTCCAACCTTCAAGACTCTGCTCTAGTTACAGAAATCAGGTAAAGGTCCTCTTCTCTTCTTCCACAGGTCCATAAAGTGTGATTAAAAAGGGTGCCTGAGCTTCCATATTAATGCTTGGCACCAACTAGTGTATTTCTCCTAATGGCGCCCAAAGCGAATGGGTAAAAGTTCCTAGGGGTAACCCTACCCACTTTTGAAACAGTTCCTGTTTGCCCTTCTGTAAACAATCCCACAGTGCCCCCTCACTCTCAAAATCCAAGATGGAGAAATCCTTTTCTCTTTATGCAGAGCCTGTGTGCACTGCCCTCCCAGATGTATGACCAGTGAAATTAACACTCTCCTGCTCTAAGTTCACCCTACACCAGTTCTGGAGTTAGCATTTGGGGCCAGCCTAATAAGAAGGACATAAGCCCAGACATCTCCAAGTGTTACCAAACATTTGCCCGGTTAGCTTTTAGCCACTGACCAATACAAGTTACCTTTTATATGATAGTAGATTACACTAATTCTTTGCATTTTTCATTTGATTCCACAAGCTTTCACATCTGGTTCCTTTCGGCGATACCAAATATAACGCCTTGTTTGGGCTATAATATTTGGTATCCCTTATATTTCTTGGGTTAGAGCTTGCCAGGATTCAATTTGACAAAGCATTCTGTGGACAAAGTATTTTCCTGCCAAATAGCACCCTTCTCTGTGTTTTCCATAATATTTTACTGTGGGGATACCACATATTACGGCTTCTGCACTGTTGTAATATCTAGAATCCCCAACTTTTCAAGCGTTACCTTTTAGCCACATATCAACTTAAGTTGGCTTTTATTTGCTAGCAGACTTCTATATCTTTTCACATTTTTGATTTCATTGTGCAAGCTTTCACATCAAGTTCCTTTGGAGGATACCAAATATAATGTCTCATAAGGGCTATAATATTTGGTATCCCCTATGTTTCTCGGGATAGACCTTACCAGGATTCAATTGTACATGACATTCTGTTGTCTGGGCGAACAAAGTATTTTCCTGCCAAATAGAATCCTTCCCTCCGTTTTCAATAATATTGTACTATGAGGATACCACATATTACAGCTTCTGCATTGCTAGAAAATCTGGCACCATATATTATGGACTCTACCACCTATAAAATTTGGTATCCCTTGTGTTTCTCGGGTAAGAACTTACAAAGATTCAATTTGACGTGGTCTAATGTTGGATAGCTTAGCACAGTATTCATTTGCCAATAAGGACTCTTCCTTTTGCTTTACAACATCATATACTATGGGGATACCAAATATTTGGGCTCACGCATTGCTGTAATATCTCGTATCCCCTACGTTCCATGGGTCACCCTTTAGACATTGACAACTTGAAGTTGCCTTTTATTTGATAGCAGATTACAGTATCTTTGCACATTTTGTACATCATTTCATAGGAATTTACATCCAGTACGCTTAGGGGATACCAAATATAATAGCCTATATGGCCTATAATATTTGGTATCCCCTGTGATTCTCGAGTTGGAAATTACCAGGGTATAATTTGATACAGTCTTATGTTGGATGAGTGAGTACAGTGTTGCTATGCCAAGTAGCACCCTTCCTTTTGCTTTCCAACATCATTTAATCTGGGGTTACCAAATATTATGACCCACGTATTGCTGTAATATCTTGTATCCCCTATGTTTCATGGGTTACCCTTTAGCCATTGACCAGTTGAAGTTACCTTTTGTTTGATAACAGACTACAATACCTTCTCACATCATTCCACAAGATTTTACATCCGGTTCCCTTACGGGACACCAAATATAATTGCCTATACCGGCTACAATATTTGGTATCCCCAGTGTTTCTCGGGTTTGAAGTTACCAGAATACAATATGACATCACCTTATGTAGCAAGCGGGAGCACAGTATTTCTATACCAAATATCACCCTTCCTTTTGCTTTCCAACATCATTTAATCTGGGGTTACCAAATATTATGGCTCACGCATTGCCATAATATCTTGTATTCCCTATGTTTTATGGGTTACCCTTTAGCCATTGACCAATTGAATTTACCTTTAATTTGATAGCAGACTACAGTATTTTTTCACATTTTGAACATCCTTCCAGGAGATTTTGCCTCCAGTACCCTTAGGGGATACCAATTACAATAGCCTTTATGGCCTATAATATTCGGTATCCCCAGCGTTTCTCGAGTTAGAAGTTACCAGGAGTCAATTTCTATACCAAATAGCACCCTTCCTTTTGCTTTCCAACATCATACACTATGGGGATACCAAATATTATGGCTCACGCATTACTGTAATATCTCGTATCCCCTATGTTTCATGTGTTACCCTTGAGCCATTGAAAAGTTGAAATTTCCTTTTGTTTGATAGCAGACTACAGTATCTTTTAACATTTTGTACATCAGTCCACAAGATTTTGCATCCGTACCCTTAGGGGATACCAACTATAATAGCCAATACGGCCTATAATATTTGGTATCCCCAATGTTTCTCGGGTTAGAAGTTAACAGTATTCAATTTGAATTTGCCTTATGTTGGATGCGGGAGCACAGTATTTCTATAGCAAATAGCACCCTTCTTTTTGTTTTCCAACATCATTTACTAAAGGGATACCAAATATTATGGCTCACGCATTGCCATAATATCTCGTATACCCTATGTTTCATGGGTTACCTTTTAGCCATTGACCAATTGATTTAGCCTTTTATTTGATAGCAGACCACGGTATCTTTTCACATTTTGTACTTCCTTCCACAAGATTTTGCATCCGGTACACTTAGAGGACACCAAATATAATAGCCTATACGACCTATAATGTTTGGTATCCCCTTAGTTTCTCGGGTTAAAAGTTATGAAGGATTCAATTTGACATTGCCTTCTGTTGGGTGGAGGAGCACAGTATTTCTATACCAAATAGCACACTTTCTTTTGCTTTCCAACATCATTTACTAGGGGGATACCAAATATTATGGCTCACGCATTGCTGTAATATCTCGTATCCCTTATGTTTCATGGGTTACCCTTTAGCCATTGACAAATTGAATTTGCCTTTCATTTGATAGCAGACTACAGTATCTTTTCCCATTTTGTACATCATTCCATAAGATTTTGCATCAGTACCCTTAGGGGATACCAAATTTAACAGCCTATACGGCCTATAATATTTAGCATCCCCAGTGTTTCTCGGGTGAAAACTTATCAGGATTCAATTTGACGTCGCCTTATGTTGGATGTGGGAGCAAGGTATTTCTACACCAAATAGCACTCTTCCTTTTGATTTCCAACATCATTGACTAAGGGGATACCAAATATTATGGCTCACGCATTGCCATAATATCTCGTATCCCCTATGTCTCATGGGTTACCATTTAGCCATTGACCAATTGAATTTGCCTTTTATTTGAGAGCAGACTACAGTATCTTTTCACATTTTGAACATCATTCCACAAGATTTTGCATCTGATACCCTTAGGGGAGACCAATCACAATACCCTTTAAGGCCTATAATATTTGGTATCCTCGGCGTTTCTCGGGTTAGAAGTTACCAGGATTGAATTTGACATCGCCTTATATTGGATGGAGGAGCACAGTATTTCTATGCCAAATAGCACCCTTCCTTTTGCTTTCCAACATCATACAATATGGGGATACCAAATATTATTACTCACGCATTACTGTAATATCTCGTATCCCCTATGTTTCATGGGTTACCCTTGAGCCATTGAAAAGTTGAAATTGCCTTTTGTTTGATAGCAGACTACAGTATCTTTTCACATTTTGAACATCAGTTCACAAGATGTTGCATCCGTACCCTTAGGGGATATCAACTATAAGAGCCTATAGGCCTATAATATTTGGTATCCCCAGTGTTTCTCGGGTTAGAAGTTACCAGGATTCACTTTGACTTTGCCTTATGTTGGATGGGGAGAACAGTATTCCTATACCAAAGAGCACCCTTCCTTTTGCTTTCCAACATCATTTACTATGAGGATATCAAATGTTATGGCTCAATCATTGCTGAAATATCTTGTATTCCATATGTTTCATGGGTTACCCTTGAGAAATTGAAAAGTTGAAATTGCCTTTTGTTTGATAGCAGACTACAGTATCTTTTCACATTTTGTACATCATTCCACAAGATTTTGCATCCGGTACCCTTAGGGGATACCAAATATAATAGCATATACGGCCTATAATATTTGGTATGCCCAGTGTTTCTGAGGTTAGAAGTTACCAGGATTCAATGTGACATCGCATTATGTTGGATGGAGGAGCACAGTATTTGTATACCAAATAGCACCCTTCCTTTTGCATTCCAACATCATTTACCATGGGGATATCAAATATTATGGTTCACGCATTGCTGTAATATCTCGTATCCCCTATGTTTCATGGGTTACCCTTTAGCCATTTACTAGTTGAAATTGCCTTATGTTTAATAGCAGACTTCAGTATCTGTTCACATTTTGTACATAATTCCACAAGATTTTGCATCCGTTCCCTTAAGGGATACCAACTATAATAGTTTATACGGCCTATAATGATTGGTATCCCCAGTGTTTCTCGGGTTAGAAGTTACCAGGATTCAATTTGACTTCGCCTTACGTTGGATGCGGGAGCAAGATATTTCTATACCAAATAGCACCCTTCCTTTTGCTTTCCAACATCATTTTACAATGGGGATACCAAGTATTATGGCTCACGTATTACAGTAACATCTTGTATCCCCTATGTTTCATGGGTTACCCTTTAGCCATTTGCTAGTTGAAATTGCCTTTTGTTTGATAGCAGACTTCAGTATCTTTTCACATTTTGTACATAATTCCACAAGATTTTGCATCCGTTCCCTTAGGGGATACCAACTATAATAGTTTATACGGCCTCTAATAATTGGTATCCCCAGTGTTTCTCGGGTTAGAAGTTTACCAGGATTCAATTTGACTTTGCCTTATGTTGGATGTGGGAGCAAGGTATTTCTATTCCAAATAGCACCCTTCCTTTTGCTTTCCAACATCTTTTACTATGGGGATACCAAGTATTATGGCTCATGCATTGCCGTAATATCTTGTATCCCCTAGGTCTCATGGGTTACCCTTTAGCCATTGACCAATTGAATTTGCCTTTTATTTGATAGCAGACTACAGTATCTTTTCACATTTTGTACATCATTCCACTAGATTTTGCCTCTCGTACCCTTAGGGGATACCAATTATAATAGCCTTTACGGCCTATAATATTTGGTATCCCCGGCGTTTCTCAGGTTAGAAGTTACCAGGATTCAATTTGATATCACCTTATGATGAATGGAGGAGCACAGTATTTCTATAGCAAATAGCACCCTTCTTTTGGCTGTCCAACATCATTTACTAAGGAGATACCAAATAACATGGCTCACACATTGCCATAATATCTCGTATCCCCTATGTTTCATGGGTTACCCTTTAGCCATTGACCAATTAAATTTGCCTTTTATTTGATAGCAGACTATAGTATCTTTTCACATGTTGTACATCAGTCCACAAGATTTTGCATCCATACCCTTAGGGAACACCAAATATAGTAGCTTATACGCCCTATAATATTTGGTATCCCCAGTGTTTCTCGGGTTAGAAGTTACCAGGATTCAATTTGACATTGCCTTATGTTGGATGGAGGAGCACAGTATTTCAATACCAAATAGCACCCTTCCTTTTGCTGTCCAACATCATTTACTAGGGAAATACCAAAAATCATGGATCACGCATTGCTGTAATATCTTGTATCCCCTATGTTTCATGGGTTACCCTTTAGCCATTGACCAATTGCATTTGCCTTTTATTTGATAGCAGACTACAGTATCTTTTCACATTTTGTACATCATTCCACAAGATTTTGCCTTAAGTACCCTTAGGGAATATCAATTATAATAGCCTATACGGCCTATAATATTTGGTATCCCCAGCGTTTCTCGGGTTAGAAGTTACCAGGATTCAATTTGACTTTGTCTTATGTTGGATGGGGGAGCACAGTATTCCGATACCAAAGAGCACCCTTCCTTTTGCTTTCCAACATCATACACTATGGGGATACCAAATATTATGGCTCACGTATTGCTGTAATTTCTCATATCCCCTATGTTTCATGGGTTACACTTTAGCCATTGACCACTTGAAGTTGTCTTTTATTTGATAGCAGACTACAGTATCTCTTCACATTTTGTACATTATTCTACAAGATTGTGCGTACCGTTCCCTTAGGTGATATCATATATTATGGCCTATACCGACTAATATATTTGGTATCCCCTATGTTTTTTAGGTTAGAACATACCAGTATTCACTTTGACATGGTCTGATGTTGGATGGGTGAGCACAGTATTTCTAGGCCAAATATCATCCTCCCTTTGGCTTCCCAACATCGTTTACTATGGGATACCAAATATTATGGCTTAAGCATTGCTGTAATATCTCGTATCCCCCATATTTGACGGGTTACACTTTAGTAATTGGCCACTTGAAGTTGTCTTTTATTTGATAGCAGGCTACAGTATCTTTTCAGATGTTTTACATCATTCCACAAGATTGTACGTCCGGTTCCCTTAGGGGATACCATTTAAAATTGTTTATACCGCCTATAATATTTGGTATCCTCTGTGTCTCTTGGGTTAGAACTTACCAGGATTCAATTTGACATTCTCTTATGTTGGATGGGTGAGCACAGTATTTATATGCTGATTATAACCCTTCTTTTTGTTTTCCAGCATCGTTTACTATGGGGATACCAAATATTATGGCTCACACATTGCTGTAATATCTCATATCCCCTATGTTTCATAGGTTACCCTTTAACCATTTACCAGTTGAAGTTACCTTTTATTATATAGCGGATTACAGTATCTTTTCCGATTTTGTACATGAATCCCAGAAGATTTTACATCCAGTACCCTTAAGGGATACCCCATATAATGGACTATACCGGATATAATATCTGGTATCCCCTGTGTTTCTGGGGTTAGAATTTACCAGTATTCAATTTCACATAGTCTTATGTTTGATGGATTAGCACAGTATTCCCAAGGCAAATAGCACCTTTCCTTTTGCTTTCCAACATCGCTTACAATAGGGATACCAAATATAATGGCCTATACCTGCTATAATATGTGGTATCCCCCGTGTTTCTTGGTTTAGAACTTACCAGGATTAAATTAGACATGGTGTTAAGTTGGATAGGTGAGTGCAGTATTCCTATGCCAAATAGCACCCTTCCTTTTGCTTTCCAACATCGTTTAGCATGGGGATACCAAATATTATGAATCACGCATTGCTGTAATATCTCGTATCCCCTATGTTTCATGGGTTACACTTTAGCCATTGACCACTTGAAATTGTCTTTTATTTGATAGCAGACTACAGTATCTTTTCACATTTTGTACATCATTCCACAAGATTGTGCGTACGGTTCCCTTAGGTGATATTATATATTATGGCCTATACCGACTATTATATGTGGTATCCCCTATGTTTTTTAGGTTAGAACATACCAGTATTCAATTTGACATGGTCTTATGTTGGATGGGTGAGCACAGTATTTCTATGCCAAATATCACCCTCCCTTTTGCATTCCAACATCGTTTACTATGGGATACCAAATATTATGGCTTAAGCATTGCTGTAATATCTCGTATCCCCCACGTTTGATGGTTTACCCTTTAGTCATTGGCCAACAAGGCACACTCCCTGAGCATGGCACACACTGTGCATCACATGCAACACCAGGCTGATGGACAGCACCTCAAAGCAGTTACATGCCCCAGGCCACTGACGCAACCTCAGCAGAGTACACAGACACACACAGGCACAGATCAATCACCTGCCATAGGCAACAGCGGATACAAACCTTACTCTGCACATGTGCCACTTGCCTGTGGGGTGTCACAGGTGTTGGGCTAGCTCAGCAAGTCAGACATACAGCACGGCTTACTTCTCACATCAGATGGGTAGAGCAGTTGGCTCCTCCATGCAGCTGTGGTGCGCCACTTCACATAGACACTCACCCACATGACAAGGAACCTTCACACACATCAATGTCCAGGAGGGCGTACAAATCACTTGGACACTCTCACCACAGCTCCACTCAACTCAAACACATCTGTGGGTACAGTCACCTGTCACACCAGGGGGAACACTGAATCACCTCAGCACAATAGCCAGAAAATGCCACCAAGGACTTGCCAGGCTGAATGTGTCATGCACTATGCAGTGAATGTCACAGTAAGCACAATGCAAGTGAGGAGTGCACACAGGAACTACATCATGCTCTGCATGAGAGACATAAGCCATTACCCCCCCTGGGACCCACTCTAAATCACATTGCATGTCTGTCACACCTGGACACAATGCCAGAAGTGACAGTCACAAAAAAGGTGCACAGTCAAAGGTAGTGGAGTCAGCATTCACCTGCACCCCTGGTCTCCCATACAGGCTGGGGTACTGTGGGAGGCACTAAAGGCAACCATCAGAGGGAAACTAATAAGCATCAATGCAAGAATAAACAAGAAAGCGAAACTGCAGCTGACACAGCTATGGATAGGACTGAGGCTTTACAGAAAGGTCTAGTAGTGCTAGTGCAAAGTTTTTCCCAGAGGAGTCTATTCTCCTTAATTCATCCACCAATTGAACTATTACAGATTCCGTATTGTGTGAAAGACTAAAGCCTACTTGGACAAGGTGAATAACCCCTGTGTCCTGTAAGGGCTTACATACCTGTGAGGTTACACAAACTTCTAGCAATTTAGTAGAGAAAAGGAACAGAAAGATAGGTCTCTAGTTTTTTAAGTCTCTAGAATCTGCTCCCTGATTTTTTAGCAGAGGAATAACAACTGCGTGTTTAAAGGTGCTTGGAACGACACCTTGTTGCAGGAAAAGGTGAAGAAGAATTAATAAGGGTGAGCCTATTATTTCTAAACATTTATTTCAGAGAGCAGGTGGATGTGGGTCCCTAGGATAACCTGTTTTTACTCTAGCGAGTAGTTTTTCCCATCTATTTTCATGATTCTCAGGAAAGTTTAACAATGTTTTCTGAGTATGCTCCTTAGTTAATTCACCAGGAATTAGTGCACCTTTAGGAATACTTTGCTTAATCTTCTGAACTTTATTACTAAAGAAAAGATTAAGTTAATTGCAGAAAGCTTTCATTTTAAATACTACCTTTTCAGGGCAGGTGAGTTCCTCTAGGATTTTAAAAGTGTTTCTATGTTTATTGGATGCTTCCAAGATCCTGTTTGTATAAAACTTTTATTTTTATTTGTCTTAATTTTATGGCAAGGCCCGGAGGCCAATATTATGCATAACACCTTTATTGCTCCTCAAACACAGCAGCAACAAACTCTAGAATTAGAATACACAATAACTCTAGAACGCAGAACATGCATATAGTCATAGAACAGGCAGCCATATCCCTCTTTTGTTGCTGCTCAAGCACAAGATAAGTACATTCATTTCTTACTTGTTAATGAATGTGGTATGTTTGGATATTACAATATATTATTATTTTAAATTGTATAAGTGCCTTCTTGAATGTTATGTTATGTTATGTTATTTCAACTTATAACGCGCACAGCTACTCCGGAGAGTGTCCCGGCGCGGCTCAAGGAAAACAAATCATAACCACACTTTAAGTAAAGAGGTGAGTTTTTTAAAAGCTGTAATATCATCCACATGGCGCAGTGCCAGGGGGGGCGCATTCCAAGCCCGGGCCATAAGAACGGCCAAGGAGGCGCCCCCCAGGCGGTGCCGCTGGAAACCAGGGATCTTCATCAGCCTAAGAGATGAAGAGCGCAGGGATCTCCCCGGAACATAAAAGGAGAAGCGTTTTCTCAGATAGCCAGGGCCCAGATCATGCAGTGCCCGATGTGCGATGGTGAGAGATTTGAACATCACACGCGCCTTAACAGGAAGCCAGTGCAGGGAACGAAGGTAGCCCCGCACACTCTCCCTCGGAGCGATCCCACCCAAGAGACGGGCCGCCGCATTCAGAATAACATAGCAATTTGTTAAGGGAGTAGGCTGGAATCCCTACATAAAGCGCATTGGCATAGTCCAGGCGGGACAGGATGAGTGCACGCACCACAGCATCCCGAGCTGCCTGTGGAAGGAGCGGCAGGAACCTTCTCAGAAACTCTGAGAAGACCAAAACAGCACCCTGTCAGTCGCTTTATTTGACTGGAAAAGGAGAGATTAGCGTCAAAATAGACTCCCAGATTCTTCACGGTCTGACTAATGGATGCTGGCGGGGGAAACTCCACTGGCCATATCAAATCTCTAAAGCCAGTAGGAAAGTCACCAAAAAGCAGGACCTCAGATTTGTCCTCGTTGCATTTCAATTGGGCCCTCGCCAGCCACTTGAAAACCGAAGAAAGACACTTTCTCATCTTTGGATGAGAAGAAGGTGGTGTGTTTTTAAAATAATTAATTGTGGTTATTTTAAAATTGAAGCGAGGTATTGTTTATTTAAAACGAGTGATATAATTAGTGTTTATCGCTAGCTTGAGAGCGTAGCATGTTGTACCATTGTTTGAGATCAGGAAAGGTTTTCAGGAGGAAAGGTTTTCAGGTTGAATACCGTTAGGTGTTACTTTTCAAAACCGGAGCGCATTCCAGTCGCCAGTGACTCTTGGAGGCGCGAGGCATCTGGTTCGAGTATTCGCGCTGAGACACGGAGCTCGAGCGCGTCTGTCTTCTCTCGGGCGTCATGATTTATGAAGCGCGAGAGAGGAATGAATAAATTATGAGCTAGTAAGGGCCCCGTACTTACATTAAGTACGGCTGAAATTTTGTAAGATTGGGACTTGGCAAATATGTTAAGAGTACAAAAGATGGCAGACATATTTTGGGAGTTAGTGAAGTCTCAGTCAGAACGCAAGTCAGTTTCTGACAGACTTCGGTCAAGAGTTCGTGAGGAGGTCGTAATTATAGCGGTGTGAAGAGAGTTATAGACAAGCGATTATTTAGAGGTTATTATATAAATTGGGAAGTTGCTGTGTGTTATTATAAACATATTTAGATTGGATGATTTGAAAAGTTGTTTGTATTAAGTTTGAAGTTGGATAAGAAAGGAGAATATATTTGGATATCATAAATAAAATATAGATTGGGAAGTTGAGAAGTGGTGTACAGACAAGAAAAATAGAATGGTGAGTTCGGAGGGAGGATTTGAAGAGAGGATGAGAGTTTATATGGAGAAGATGTTTGCAGATATGTCTGCGTCTATCGATAAAAAGATTGAGAATAGTTTAGAGAAAGGTATGATGAGGAAAGACTCCAGGAGAAGGTCTGGGGAGGAGGATAACTTTTGGACAACGGAGGAAGTAGAAGTTGGAGCAGGAGTATCTGGTCAGGGTGCAAAGAAGTCACAAAAGAAGGAACCATTTAGAAAAGAAAAGAAAAGAAAGACAAGGAACATGAACGTAAGGTTGAGAAGGAATCTGCTATAAAGGCAAAAGGAGGCACTATAAAGGTGCGTAAGAGAAGGCACAGTGTTGCTGCATGTGATTCAAGCTCTACAAGTGGAGATGTACAGTTGACTTGTAGTACAAGTTTTGAAGATTCAGATGTGGAAGAGATGCCTATCAAGAAGAGAAAGGTAGCTGGAAAAGAAATTAAGTTGGAAGCGGGTGATTATGTAGATTCACAAGGGGAAGAAATGTTCGACCCGCTATTAATTCAGCACCCTCTGTCTCCGCATTGGACTCCTGCGGAGCATGTGGCTAAGTACGTAAGGTACTGGATAAGGAGGGAGATACCAAAAGATATAAAAACTAGGCTTAGGTCAAAATGCCCTAGACCTAGTTTAGACAGTAAGGTGGTGTATACGCCAGAGTTGGATACAAAAAATGATGGCCTTTCGCAATAAAAGTGGTAAAGATCCCAGAAGGGGCCTCGATAAAGGGCTCAAAGGTTGCCAGGATAGATTACTGGATGTACTGGGACCGTTAACTAAAATTTTCGATTTGTGCGAGGAGGCAAATTTGAATAACACTGGTATTGACGTAGAGGAAATGCGTCAGTGGGTCCAGAGGGCAATTTGTCTTCTAGGAAACTCGAATGCAGCTCTTTGTGTGTAAAGGAGAAAAATCACTCTTTTTAAAATATATCCAAAACTAGCAGAATTAGCTAGTAAAGAACTAGGAGAGCAAAGTCAGGGTTTGCTCTTTGGCGATGATTTTGTCAAGGACATGGCTAAGTATGTTTGGACGTTTAACCAACTACAGAAGGCTCAGAAAGATATCATAAGGGTTTTAGGAGTGGCCGGGTGGATGCGGGTTCGGATCCCTGGCCGAGGACAGGGTATTACCAGAGGAAGCTTTGGTAGAGGTAATAGACCCCATGGAACGAGTTATGGAGGAAACTATGGATATACCAGATTGGAACAGGGTAATTTTTACCCAGAAAGGCAGAGGAACATATCAAGAGGCATGCGGTCTAAGATACGAACAAGAGGTGCCTCAGGTAAGTTGTTTACCAGACCCTATTTCTATCCAAGTTAAGTTGGGCGGCAGACTAGCCCAGTTTGTCACAAGATGGAGAGAGATAACTCAGGATCCTTGGGTTTTGGAGACAGTAGTAGGTTACAGAATAGATTTTATTCAGACGCTGGTACAAGCGAGAATTCCAAATGTTTTACATTTTTCAAAAGAAATGGAGGATCTGGTAACAAAGGAAGTAGAGGCCTTAGAAGCAAAAGGAGCGATAGAACCTGCAAGAAAGGTGCAAGGTTGTTTCATTAGCAATCTGATTTTAGTGGAGAAAAATGAAAAAGGAATGAGGCCAGTTATAAATCTAATAGAGTTGAACAATTGGGTTTGTTACAATCATTTCAAGATGGAAGGGATTCATATGTTGCGGGATTTGTTAAGGAAAGGGGATTGGTTGACCCGTTTAGTTTTGAAGGATGCATATCTCACCATTCCGATGTGCGAGGATCAAAGGGATTAGCTTCAATTCATCTGGAAGGGAAAGCGTTGGAAGTTCAAGAGTCTACTATTCGGGTTGACGTCAGCCCTGTGGTGTTTTACAAAGGTAATGAGGCCAGTGGCAGCATGGTTGAGATCCAGAGGGATTTGTTTGATTGTTTATCTAGACGATATATTGATAATGGCGGCAGAGAGGAGCATAGCGAGGGAGCAGACGGAGTTTGCTGTGAGAGTTCTGGAGGATTTGGGATTTGTGGTAAACAGGGAGAAGTCTTGTGTGGAACCAGAACAAGTGATGCAGTTTTTGGGCTTTCAGATACAGACATTGGAATGTTTATTGAAGTTGCCTATGGAGAAGGTGAGTAAAATCAGGAAGGAAGTGAAGAGACCGAAGAATGCAGAGTGGATTACGTTGAGGCAATTGGCTCAGTTGTTGGGTCAGTTATCTGCATCGATTCAAGCGATATTTCCCGCACCCCTTCATGACAGAGCTTTGCAGAGGTTGAAAGCTTTTCATTTGAGACAGGGTGCGAAGTACTCACAAAAGGTGAGAATGAATCAAGAGAGTCAAGAGGAACTGGATTGGTGGTTGATGAGTCTGGAAGCATGGAATTCAAGAGCTATATTTGGAGAGGTGCCAGAGATAGAGATAGAGCCGGATGCGAGTTTGCACGGATGGGGGGCAAGGTGTGGCACGGTGTCAACAGGGGGACAGTGGTCAAAACAGGAAAGAGAGATGCACATAAATAGCTTGGAACTTCTGGCAGGATCATTTGCAATCAAGAGTTTTATAAAGGATCAAGTGAAATGTTGTGTTCTGTTGAAAATGGACAATTTGTCAGCGGTACGGTATGTGAACAAGTTGGGGGGTCCTCGGTCGAGGGGCCTAGCGGAGTTAGCAAAGGAATTTTGGAAGTTTTGTTTAGAGAAGGAGGTAATGGTTTAGGCTCATTATATCCCAGGGTTGAGCAACGTAGAAGCGGATTGGTATTCAAAATACCTCAGGGATGTGAGCAATTGGAGACTGAATAGAGGTATATTCGAGAGGTTACAGTAGAGGTGGGCTCCTCTGCAGGTGGATCTGCTTGCAGACGGGCTGAATTCACAGTTGAAGGATTTTTACAGCTGGAGGCCGGATCCGGAAGCAAAGGGGATAGATGCTTTCCTTCAGGTGTGGAAAGAAGGGAGGAATTATGCACTCCCTCCGTTTTCAATGATTCAGAGGGTTTTGATGAAAGTCAGAAGGGAAAAGGCAGAGTTAGTCCTGGTGACGCCTTTTTGGAAAGCTCAGGTGTGGTTCCCAGATCTGATGAATCTGTTGACGGAGGATCCATTCATATTGCCGAACTTCAGAGAGATTTTGTTGGATGTGCAAGGGAATGCCCACGAATTGGTAGTGTTGGGACAGTTGAGGCTTGTAGCTTGGTTGATTTCAGGAGAGTATGGCAAGTGCATGGATTATCAAAGGAGGCTGAGGGTATCATCGCACAATCTTGGTCTACAGGGAAAACAAAGGTTTATAGGTCAGCATGGAGAAGATGGTGTAATTGGTGTGCTGAAAGGGGTTTGGATCACTTATAAGCATCTGTAGTGGAGGTGGTAAATTTTTTGTCAGCTCAATATAGTAGTGGTTTGACGTACAATACTGTCAATTTAAGCAGGTCTGCGATTTTGGCAGGGCATGTTTTAGTTGACGGATTTCCTATTGGACAGCATACATTGGTTAAAAGATTGGTTAAGAGTGTTCGAATGGGTTTGCCTCCAAAAGCTAAATATGGTGCACTTTGGGATGTTTCAGTGGTTCTGAAGGAGTTGGATAGCTGGGGAGCAAATTTGTGTTTGGATTTGAAGTTTTTGTCTTGGAAGCTGGCTATGCTGCTGTGTTTGGTTTCATTCAAGAGTGTTTCTGATATTAGAACTTTGGAGGTAAATTCTAGATGTTATCAACCAGAGGGTGTGTGTATTGAAATAAGGAAAAGGACTAAGACTATGCCTAGGACGATTTTTGTATCCTCTTTTGGAGGGGCAAAATAATTTGTGTGTAGTTAGTTGTTTAAGGGAATATGAGAAGAGGACTTTAGAGTTGAGACATAGTGGTTACTCACAGTTGTTAATTTCTTATAAGAAGCCTTTTAAAACCTTTTAAAGCAGTTTCTTCACCTACCTTGGCAAGGTGGGTAAAAGGGGTAATATGTAAGGCTGGTGTGAATGGGAGTGTGTTTGTAGCACATTCTGTTAGAGGGGCCATGGATAGTAAAGCTTTCATGAGGGGTGTTAGTTTGAGTGGAATTCTGAAGGCTGCTGATTGGTCAAATGTTTCAGCTTTTAAAAGATTCTATTTTAAACCTGTGGAAAATGTGTTTGACAGTGTTTTAGATGAACTTTGAACATGCATAATATTGGCCTCCGGGCCTTGCCATAAAATGCAGATTTTCCACAGTTTTAATGGGCAGAAAATCATGATTTTATTAAAGGCAAAGAGGCTAATATTGTCCCTCCACTGTTCCCACCCAATTTTATTAAATATTTATTTTATTTATGTAGGTTAAAGGAGAAGAGTTGGGCTTCGGGATTGAATTCGAGAGAGGTTTGAAGGTTTGGAATACAGGACCAGCAGAAGGAGTTGTGTTTTTTGGACTTTGTTTATTTCGCAGCAGCTAAAAGAGGAAGATGGCTGCCTGTTCAATGGCAATATGCATGTTCTGTGTTCTAGAGTTATTGTGTATTCTAATTCTAGAGTTTGTGGCTGCTGTGTTTGAGGAGCAATAAAGGTGTTATGCATAATATTAACCTCTGTGCCTTCAATAAAATCATGATGTCCTACCCATTAAAACTGTGGAAAATCTGCATTTGAGTTTAGCTTCCTTAACCTCCTGTGTAAACCATGGGGTTAACTCAGCCCTATCGGATTTACATTGAAACTGTAAGGAAGCAGGTGCAGGCTGGGACTTCAAGCTCTCTTTATGTATCTTTCTGCATCTGTGTCGGCCACTGCAGCTATAAAGTTCATCAATTTGCGGTTGGCCTCAACAACTGACTTGGTTGGAGAAAACAATACGTGGAGGAAGCGTGATGTAAAGATAAAATCTCCCTGCAACAATGCCACACTCTCGTTCACACAACAAAAACAGTTTGGTCAAGATATAATCAGCACAGGCAAAACATATCAAGGGAACTATTTAAGAGCATCATTCAGAGATTGACATGCTGGCCAATCTATGCCTCAGTGGTGAAGGCATGACCTCCACCATCCCAATCCATGACAACCTGCTGCATCTAGAGTTGTCCACTATTTGTGCAGAAATATTTCAACTGAAACGTCTCATGCCTCCATGATGGGAGCCATTTCTGAAGAAAACGAGCAGTAAACAAATGAAAAAAACACAGAAAAAACGTATATAATCTCCCTGTTCTCCAGTCTTTCACCCTAGTTTTGGTTGCACATTCGTAGACGTTTTATGTCTGGGCTTCCATATATGGGTAAAGTTGAGTCTAAAATCGAAAGGTTGCATCTCTTGGAGATCTATTTTACAGGCCCTACAAGAGCAAACGAGCCGACAACTGTATTCCCTGACCCCATTGGGTATTTTTGGATGTAACTGTTTTTGTGTCTTGCTCAATTTGGTGTACTGTATGCACCAGAAGTATGTGCAGATTTTCTTGGAGTTTCCATTTAAGGAAAGGCCTCAGAGCACAGTACTCCAGGTGCTTCCAGTGTCTTGTAACTTCTTGTAACACCCAGAGGCTCTCAAGGCAGACTATACGGCCGTCCTGCACTCTCCAGGTCCCATAACCTCCTGTACATTTTCAGCACCCCTATTTTGAAGGACTCAGTGGTACTCCTTCTCTAGGCAGCTCTCACCACCAGAGCCAAACACAGAAGTCCAAAAGACCCTTCTCCTTCATGGTCCTCTGCAAGTCCATCCTTTGGTGAGTGGTGAGGCCACTGCCAGTTGTCCTGAAGACTGTGTTTATCAAAACCCTACAAGTCAGAAGCCCACTTCAGGCAGGAGTTTGACTATTCAATGCATCCTTCCTTCCTTCTCTATAGTTACCTCTTCTCTCCAAAACTCTACCGTATGCAGGGGCTTAAAAGTGGAGATGAAAGGTTCTAGAAGGTGGGTGTCTCTTCCTACTCCATAGGTATCACATTGCCCCAACATCCACAACAGGTAATACATAGGGGCATCCCATAATCTGGCCCAGCCCGTAGCAGTATCTTGGGAATTTTGGAACAGCAGACTCAAGCCGACCTGCGCCTCAACTCCTCTCCTGGCACTGCAAAGCTGGATCTTTCCCTTCATGGCTTCAAAGTGAATCCTAGTTTGAGATGAGTAGTAGGATAAACAACAAATCAACAAAACAATATAACTCTACAGCGCCTTGAGACCCTCACGGGTGAGTAGCGCGCTTACAATTCCCCGATTGATGGATTCATTGACGGTGAGGACCAACCCTTGGGGGAGAAAAACAACAAGGCTGCTAGAACACAAGGTGTCCTATCACCTGGGTCGAAGCGGAGAGCCAGTACAACCATGAAACTTTGCCAAGCAAGGAGACAGCTATGCACTGTGCTTAAGTATTGATTCTACTATTATTGACCCGGATGTAGACCTCTGACTCAGGAGGATCCCACCCAAACAATAGGTTGAGGTGAACTATTACCTAGACACCATTGCTCTAGCTTGAGTCCCTTTCCTGTGTTTTAATTCTGTGAGTGAAGCAAGCAGCGAAATTGGCACTGTGGTACTTGAGAACCACGTGTCTGATCAAGTCTGCAAATGGATCTGAACTCCTCCCAGCTCTCTCCTGACCCAAAATCCTGACGTGCCAAAACATTTGAAATTACTGTAAAATTGAGCAAGGAAATTCCGGTTTCTACAGGAATTTTCCATTTATTATGATGTTGGAATCCCACTGCATTCTTCCAATGTGGGATTAACAAACTCCAGCGATTTTGTAATTCCAAATACAGGAACATCACATTGGTATTCCACTCAATTTCCGAATAAAGGCGTTACTGTTTGTTTCTCGGTTCAGCAGACTCTGACCAAGCAGTAAAGCATTAAAGAATTCCATCCAAAAACACCCAGAGACAACAGTGTATAAAGTACACCCATTACCCTAACCCTCATCTCGTTAACAGCCTCTGCATTTAGAATGGATCACTGACAGAATATCGAGTACCAGATTATCGAGATACAGAAATACCGGGACAGAAATATTGTTGTCAAAAATATCGACCTCCTATCTTTATAATGGTAAGTGTAAAAATATCGGAACAAAATATTGTTGTAAAAAATATTGAAGTACACAGTATTGTTTTTTTTAATATGTATAAAAATAATGTAAAATGAATTAAATAATACATTTAACTTAAAAAAATGTTTAGATTTATTTGTATATTTTAACAATTATAAATAATACATTTAATTTAACCCCTTCCATGCTCATGACGGAACGGTTCCGTCATGAGCATCGGTTGAGCTGTGCTCATGACGGAACCGTTCCGTCATGGCCCCGCCCGCGCTCGAACCCTTCAGCACCGCGGGGGAATCCGCGCAGCGCTGAAGGGGTTAAAAATAAATTAAACAATACATATATAAAATGTAATATATATTTACTTAAAAACTATTAATAAATAATTTTAATTAATTATAAAATGTTATAAATATATTAAAATGTATATATATATATATATATACATACACATTAATAAATAATAATTTGAATTACTTATAAAATGTTATAAATATATTAAACATTATAAATATATATATATACATACACATGTAACATAAAAATTAAAAAAGATATATATTATAAATTAAAATATTAAAATAGTTAATATTTTTTAAACGTGCATTTTACACTACTTTGGTGCCGATTCCGATCCTGTAAAACCCGGGTACAAATGGTCGTACAGAGCATTTTCTCCGTACGACTCGTACCCGGGAATTCCACCGTACAAACCAGCAAGTACGATTCGTACAGAAATACCATTTCGTATGAATCGTAAAAAACACCGTACGGCTAAAAAATACATACAATTCCGATCCAGGACAGCGCGTACGCGACGTCCGCACGGACTCAGGCAGCGTTTTACGGACCAGCAAGTACGATTTGTACCTACAGTGCTCCGCACGTCTATATTTTTATTGGAGCCAAAAAGTGCCGGAAAAGCTAAGTACGCTGCGATGCATGAGGAAAAGGGGGCCCGCTATGTGACGTGCACGCCATCACCCACATCGTACGTGTCATCATGTACGGTGCGTACCCCAACATTGCATATGTATGGCCCGTACCCCCCACCCCCCTATGTACGGCGCGTACCCCCCACCCCCATATGTACGGTGCGTACCCCCCGCCCCCTGTATGTACGGCGCCTACACCCCACCCCCCGTATGTATGGCGCATACCCCCCACCCCCTTATGTACGGCTCGTACCCCCCACCCCCATATGTACGGCACGTACCCCCACCCGTGTATGTTCGCACCGTACCCCAGGCGTACCCCCCACACGTGTATGTTCGCACCATGCCCCAGGCGTACCCCCCACCCGCGTATGTTTGCACCGTACCCCAGGCGTTACCTCCACCGCGTATGTTCGCAC
The DNA here is from genome assembly GCF_964204655.1 of Triturus cristatus. Taxonomy (NCBI): domain Eukaryota; kingdom Metazoa; phylum Chordata; class Amphibia; order Caudata; family Salamandridae; genus Triturus; species Triturus cristatus. The sequence goes on along the minus strand of NC_140579.1, from coordinate 1,264,435,480 downwards.
CGTACCCCAGGCATACCCCCACCCGCGTATGTTCGCACCGTACCCCAGGCATACCCCCCACCCACATATGTTCGCACCATACCCCAGGCGTATCCCCCACCCGCGTATGTTTGCACCGTACCCCAGGCATACCCCCCACCCGCGTATGTCTGCACCGTACCCCAGGCGTACCCCAATCCTCGCAGAGGATTGGGGTATGCCTGGAGTACGGTGCAAACATACGTGGGTGGGGGGTACACCTGGGGTACGGTGCGAACATACGCGAGTGGGGGGTATGCCTGGGGTACGGTACCCCCACCTGCGTATGTTCGCACCGTACCCCAGGCGTACCCCCCACACGTGTATGTTCGCACCATGCCCCAGGCGTACCCCCACCCGCGTATGTTCGCACCGTACCCCAGGTGTTACCTCCACCCGCGTATGTTCGCACCGTACCCCAGGCATACCCCACGCGCGTATGTTCGCACCGTACCCCAGGTGTACCCCCCACCCACATATGTTCACACCATACCCCAGGCGTATCCCCCACCCGCGTATGTTTGCACCGTACCCCAGGAGTACCCCCCACCCACGTATGTCCACACCGTACCCCAGGCGTACCCCAATCCTCGCATAGGATTGGGGTATGCCTGGAGTACGGTGCAAACATACGTGGGTGGGGGGTACGCGGTGCGAACATACGCGAGTGGGGGGTATGCCTGGGGTACGGTGCGAACATACGCGGGTGGGGGGTACGCGCCGTACATACAGGGGGTGGGGGGTACGCACCGTACATACGGGATGTGGGGGGTACGCGTTGTACATACGGGGGTGGGGGGTACGTTCCGTACATATGGGGGTGGGGGGTATGCACCATACATACGGGGGGAGGGGGGTATGCACCATACATACGGGGGTGGAGGGTACACGCCGTACATACAGGGGTGGGGGATACGGTGCGGATGTACGCGGGAGGGGTGGGAGGCTGGGGGGGGCCGTACGACTCGTACCCCGGGCACACGGGGTAGGGCTCGTACAAAGTTCGCTCCGTTCGGAGCCTTTTCCATGCGCTTGTGTTTTCGGATGGACGGTACGAATCGTACTTGCGCGCTCGGACTTCAGTTTTACGATTTGTATATAAAACTGTCCGGGGACGTCTCGTAGACTTTTCCCAAGGCGATTTGTATGTATTTCTCACGTACGAATCGTACTTCGCCGTTTGTACGGGACTTGTACAATTCGTACGTAAAAAACATACGGATACGAGTCGTACGGGAAAAAAAAACCAGGATCGGAAACGACCCCATTGAGTGCAACAGTAGGGAAAGTATTGGATAGCGTACATGAAAAAACTTACTATCCCCACTCCAGCGAGTGCAACAGTAGTGAAAGTGTTGGATAGCGGTGGGGAATAATTTACAATTCATACTCCAATGAGTGCAACAGTAGGGAAAGTGTTGGATAGCGGAGGGGTAAAAATTACTATTTCCACTCCAGCGAGTACAACAGTAGGGAAAGTGTTGGATAGCAGAGGGGAATAATTTACTATTCCCACTCCAAAGAGTGCAACAGTAGGGAAAGTGTTGGATAGCAGAGGGGTAAAAATTACTATTCCCACTCCAACGAGTGCAACAGTAGGGAACGTGTTGAATAGTGGAGGGGTAAAAATTACTAGTCCCACTCCAGTGAGTGCAACAGTAAGGAAAGTGTTGGATAGTGGAGGGGCATAATTTACTATTCCCACTCCAATAAGTCCAACAGTAGGGAAAGTGTTGGATAGCGGACGGGATACAATTACTATTCCTACTCCTGAGAATGCAACAATAGGGAAAGTGTTGGATAGCGGAGGGGTAAAAATTACTATTCCCACTCTAGCAAGCTCAACAGTGGGGAAACTATTGGATAGTGGAGGGGTAAAAATGACTAGTCCCACTCCAGTGAGTTCAACAGTAAGGAAAGTGTTGGTTAGTGTAGGGATATAAATTACTATTCCCACTCGTGCGAATGCAGCTGTAGGGGATGTGTTGGATAGCAGAGGGGTAACAATTACTATTCCCACTGAAGAAAATTCATATTTAAAAACAAAATATCAACTACAATACAACATATAATAAAACACACAAAAACAAAACATTTATAAAACTATAAAAATTAACAAAACATAGAAACATATAGGTGCCGATTCCGATCCTGTAAAACCCGGGTACAAATGGTCGTACGGAGCGTTTTCTCCGTATGACTCGTACCCGGGAATTCCACCGTACAAACCAGAAAGTACGATTCGTACAGAAATACCATTTCCGTGCGAATCGTAAAAAACTCCGTACGGCTAAAAAATACATACAATTCCGATCCTGGAAAGCACGTACGCGACGTCCGCACGGAGTAAGGTAGCGTTTTACGGACCAGCAAGTACGATTCGTACCCACAGCACTCCGCACGGCTATATTTTTACGGGAGCCAAAAAGTGCTGGAAAAGCTAAGTACGCCGCGATGCACTAGGAAAAGGGGCCCCGCTATGCGACGTACATGCCATCACCCACATCGTACATGTCATCATGTACGGTTCGTACCCCAAAATTGCATATGTACGGACCGTGCCCCCCACCCCCTGTATGTACGGACCGTACCCCCACCCCAGCCCCATATGTATGTGCCGTACCCCCAGCCCCGTATGTACACGCCATACCCCCACCCCAGCCCCGTATGTACGCGCCGTACCCCCAGCCCCGTATGTACATGCCATTCCCCGTACGGCACGTACATACGGGGCTGGGGGTATGGCGCATACATATGGGGCTGGGGGTACGGCACGTACATACGGGGCTGGGGGTACGGCGCGTACATACGGGGCTGGGGGTACGGCATGTACATATGGGGCTGGGGTACGGTGCGTACATACGGGGCTGGGGTGGGGGTACAGCACGTACATACGGGGCTGGGGGTACGGCACGTACATACGCGGCTGGGGGTACGGCACGTACATACGGGGCTGGGGTGGGGGTACGGCACGTACATACGGGGCTGGGGGTACGGCGCATACATACGGGGCTGGGGGTACGGCGCATACATATGGGGCTGGGGTGGGGGGGCCGTACAACTCGTACCCCGGGCACAAGTGTACCCGGGGTAGGGGTCGCACACAGTTCGCTTTGTACGGGACATTTTCCATACGCTTGTGCATTCGGTACGGATCGGACTTGTGCGCTCGGACTTCTGTTTTACGACTCGTACGTAAAACTGTCCGGGGATGTCTCGTAGACTTTTCCCGAGGCGATTCGTATGTATTTTTCCCGTACGAATCGTACTTCACCGTTTGTACGGTACTTGTACGGGAAAAAAAAATACAGGATCGGAATCGGCCCCTGAATGTAAAAAACATCTAAAATTTACATAAAAAGAATAATTTTTTTAATTTAACAAAAAATGTATAAAAAAATAAATATTTTGTAATAGAAATAAATTGTAATAAAAAAATAATTATTACATAAATTTAATATTTTTTTCCTACACATAACACCACACAATTTACAACACTCATCTAAATAAAATATAAAAGTGTACCTCCATAATTAACACAATTCATTGTCAATTAAACAAATATTAATAATTCAAAAACACATTTAAAAAGGTACAAATTATTATACTAACCAAATGTTACAGCTATGGAACCTAAATCCCCAAACAAAATAAAAATAAACAATTACCAAAAATATTAATCAATTAATAAATGAATATGAGTGATCAAGTAATGATTAATTATTTTAAACTAAATTACTTTCCACCCTCTAACCCAATAAACACCAAAACACACACCTAATATATTTACACAATTCCCACAACTAATTTTACATTAATAATTTAATATCAACAGCAAATCAATGATTAATTTAAAAAAATTTACTTCCCACCATTTACCACAACTCACACATCAAAATAATTACACAATTGCCATATTTTTAATAGATTAATTAACACTATAAAATAAAATAAATATTATATTAAAAATATTAATAAATGTATTACATTAAATTACTTCCCACCCTACTCCCCTATCAACTCACAACCTGCTCCTCAAATGACAGAATTAACATAATTACCAATTAATTCATAATAATTAACAACCAATGGATAAATAATTAATAATAAATGAATTCCCACAATTAACAATATAAAATATTAATTAAATATCTATTTTTTTAAAATATTAATGATTTAATTATAAATAAATTACTTCCTACCCTATTCCCCTGTAAACCCACAACCCACTCCTAAAAAATGACACAATTAACATATTTACCAATTAATTAAGCAATACAAATTAACAGTCAATTATTAGTTTATTAATAAGAAATTAATTCCCTCAATTAACACTATAAAATCTAAATTGAATAAATACTAATAAATAAAAATGTATATTCAATTTATTAGAATTAAATTACTTCCCACCCTATTCCCCTACAAACCCACAACCTGCTATGGAACTAAAATGCAAATTTTATTAAAATAAAAATAATAACTTTTAAAAATGTAACACATATATTAAAAAACAAATGCAATACTTAGACAAAAATATAGAGCACATACATTCAAAATACATACTAAAATACATAACACTAACTAAAAAACGATATGTTTAACAACTATATTTTTGAAAACGATATTAATGACTTCGATATTTTTGAAAACGATATTTCCTACCTTAAACTCGATATTCTTGACCACGTTATATTCTTGCAGTCGATATTTCTGTATCTCGATATTTTGCACTCGATAATAGTGCAAGTCAACATTTCCAACTCGATATTCTGACTCTTTACCCAATTAGAACAGCCAATAGGGGTCATGCCCTGTTTCTCTTTATTGATCCCAAAGCCTGGCTGTCTAAGGGCCCAATTACGATGCCGTAGCTGTTCCTACGGAATCTTTATCTTCTGTTTGGATTAATTTCTGACCGACCCATTTCGATGGAGTTGGTTGGAAATTAATTCAGACAGGATTTCTGAAGGGTTTACGACGGAGCCTGTCTGCCTTTCAGGAAGGGGCCCTTAATTCCTCGGGTGGCTCTTTCTGCCCAAGGGACTACGATGGTAGATTCTCACAGCCTTTCTGTGCCACCCTTTCCATCATAGAAAGGCTTTGGGAAACTGACTTAGGGGCCCCCAGCAGGGCTCCCATGGGTGCAAGGCCTCTGGATGGTGGCACTAGGGGGCACCTATGGTGCCCCACGTGTTGATTCCGGCACCCGGTGGCAGGCACCTTGAGGTGCCTTCCATGGGGTGCAGGGATGAACTGCACCTCAGCTCTTTAACATGAGAGCATGCATTCCATTTAGAATGCATGATCCCATGGTAAAGAATAGGAGAGCGACCAAACAGTGTTCGGTCGCATCCTAATTTTTGGGTTGGGACCGGTGACAGGAGGTCATTCGGTCCCAGTCACCAAACGATGTCGGACGAACTCAGGTCTGTCTGACATCATAATTGACCCCTGAGTCAGGAAATGATTGCTTGCATTTTACAGATGATACAAAATAATTTAATTTATGAATGGAGTCATGCAGGGCACACCTGTTAACAATACCTTGCAAATGAATTCAAGTTCTCTTACTATATCTAGGAATGAACTCAGAGTGCAATTCACTGCTGTCTGACTTAGCCAGGATTCCACATCGCCAAGCTGAGCTCAACTGTCCCTGCTGCTACTAAAGCACCAGCAGTGATCCAAACGGCCCAAAGTTACTCTTTTTTGTAGCTGCTATAAGAATAACAATGTCTTTTAAAATATATGTATATTAAATACTGGCAGTAACCAGTCGGTATTTATAGTCATTTGAGATGTCATCAGTGATGTAACTGACCATGTCATGAGTGATGCAATATGTGAGGTCATAAGCAGTGCATTGTGGGGGCATGAGTTATAGTTAACATAGCTAACTATAACAACTGAATTCCTCAGATTTTGTATGAGTAAAATCTGCCCCTAACGATATTGTCCCTGTACCTTAGGTTTTTTTTAGTGACTGTCTAAGGTTTTTTAAATGCTAATTCTTAATTATAACGCCCCTGCAACCTTTGTTTTGTTCAGTGACTATATACACATATAATACACATCTTGTATTGGCTTCATAACAGAGTGGAGCATATTTTCTTGCTCATTCCAAGCCCTTCATTTTTCAGTGAGCAGATACGTTGGTGGCCTTGCTCTGATGCCAGTGCGAGTGAGCACAATCCTCTATGGGATTTGCTGACGACCAACACAGAATGCAGCAAATGAGCTCTACTCACCTCCTCGCATTCTTTCACCAGTGAAGAGAAAAAGAGTATCACATTGTTCAGTTTAGTATACACAGGTCTGTGTCCCAGCACAGCATTCTGAGGAGCACTGATTCATCAACAACTATGTTAGTATAAGTATGTCATTATTTTAACATAAATCATGCTTGTTTTTGTAAAACTATTTAGTTACACTTGCCCACATAAATAACCCTCTTGACCAAACAGATGAATCAGGCTAACAGAGTGTCCAGGCTGGTGCAGGAATATTCTTAAGGACATTTTGCTCTCCCCCTTTGTAACTCTAACTCTATGGGGCTGATTCCGATGGCCGGTCGAACAGCTGTCCGTAGCCTTACCGTGCGACCGACACATACCCGGAGCCGGTCCGTCCTGTCGAGTAAGTACAATGTGCATAACTGCCAAAAACATGACCGACACGTAGGCTGTGAATCAAGCCCCATTCTCCGTCCGAGCCGTAACTCCTAAAGAGGAACCGAGTTGCCCGGAAGCAGTATCCATAGCAGTTTCCGGCATGACAAGTACGATGCGTACTTTCTACGCGCCGGATGAGTCATCGCGCACGGGACGTCACAGCATCCGGAAAACAAGCATATCAGCTACGATTCGCGCCACAAATCAATACACGGCTACGAGACGGAACAGCTTGCAGCGGGTACGAGACGGAGCAACAAGCAGCGTGTACGACACGAACACATCATGAATCCCATCGTGCAGGTCATACCAGTACTCTACATCTATGACCGGATCAGGGACCGACGCCGACGGCGCAGAAGGTAAGTCAGACACCTACAACACAAACAAACGACACATACCTGCAAAATGGCACACACACAGGGGATCCACATCCTGGCCACTAACAACAGCCCACCATAGGGGTTGCATGGCCAGCACCACTAACACCCCCACCCAAAGGGGACCTGTTGCCCATCACTGCTGCCACCCCCACTCACAGGGGACCTGTTGCCCATCACCCCTGCCACCCCCACTCACAGGGCTTATGCTGCCCATCACCCCTGCCACCCCCAGCCATAGGGCTTATGTTGCCCATCACCCCTGCCACCCCCACTCACAGGGGACCTGTTGCCCAGCACCCCTGCCACCCCCACTAACAGGGGACCTGTTGCCCATTACCCCTGCCACCCCCACTCACAGGGGACCTGTTACCCATCACCCCTGCCCCCCCCACTCACAGGGGACCTGTTGCCCATCACTCCTGTCACCCCCAGCCATAGGGCTTATGTTGCCCATCACCCCTGCCACCCCCACTCACAGGGGATCTGTTGCCCAGCACTCCTGCCACCCCCACTCACAGGGGACCTGTTTCCCATCACTCCTGCCACCCCCACTCACAGGGCTTATGTTGCCTATCACACCTGCCACCCCCACCCATGGTGCTTATGTTGCCCATCACCCCTGCCACCCCCAGCCATAGTGCTTATGTTGCCCATCACCCCTGCCACCCACAGCCATAGGGCTTATGTTGCCCATCACCCCTGCCACCCCCACTCACAGGGGACCTTTTGCCCATCACCCCTGCCACCCCCAACCATAGGGCTTATTTTGCCCATCACCCCTGCCACCCTCACTCACAGGGGACCTGTTGCCCATCACTACTGCCACCCCTCACCCATAGGGACTATGTTGCCCATCACCCCTGCCACCCCCAGCCATAGTGCTTATGTTGCCCATCACCCCTTCCACCCCCACCCATAGTGCTTATGTTGCCCATAATCCCTGCCACCCCCAGCCATAGGGCTTATGTTGCCCATCACCCCTGCCACCCCCACTCACAGGGGACCTGTTGCCCATCACCCCTGCCACCCCCAGCCATAGGGCTTATGTTGCCCATCACCCCTGCCACCCCCACTCACAGGGGACCTGTTGCCCATCACTACTGCCACCCCCACCCCTGGGGGCTATGTTACCCATCACCCCTGCCACCCCCAGCCATAGTGCTTATGTTGCCCATCACCCCTGCCACCCCCACCCATAGTGCTTATGTTGCCCATCACCCCTGCTACCCCCAGCCATAGGGCTTATTATGTTGCCCATCACCCCTGCCACCCCCACTCACAGGGAACCTGTTGCCCATCACCCCTGCCACCCCCAGCCATAGGGTTTATGTTGCCCATCACCCCTGCCACCCCCACTCACAGAGGAGCTGTTGCCCATCACCCCTGCCACCCCCACTCACAGGGGACCTGTTGCCCAGCACCCCTGCCACCCCCACCCATAGTGCTTATGTTGCCCATCACCCCTGCCACCCCCACCCATAGTGCTTATGTTGCTCATCACCCCTGCCACCCGCAGCCATAGGATGGGTGATGCGCAACACATCCAGCATACGCAAACATCAGGTATGTCCGCAAAATACATCCCCCATAACATCATGACAACAGTGTTTAGTCTGTGACAAATGCCCACAACAGTGATTATGGCTACGAGCATACAATGTAAGTAACAGCACATGTGTGTCCAACACATGAGTGTGACATACACAAGGCAAGCATCACCATAGCACTGTGGCAATGTAAAAAGAACACCCCCTCACTGTGTAGAACAGAAGTCAAGTGGGGGCTCACAAAATACAGCAGATGTGGAGCATTGTGGTGATTGGGACCAAACCCCCCTCATCACAGTGACCAAAAGGTAAGTGTCATCATGGTCAAAGCTGCAATTAACAAACAGCATGTATGATCCATGCTCCCAACACATCAAGCACTTCTGGGGCAAACTAGTGGTTGTGTCCCATACACACAGAGATGTGGTGAGGCTAACAGTGCTGTGAAAACATAACACTCTCGGCCATGTGCAGACAAGCACCACACATGGCGGCTGACAATGCATACAGCGTACAATGACACAACAGCAGAAGTGACCATCACCAAGCATGCACACACCTCAAAAATAGACACACCAATCAAAACAACATGTGTAGACTGTAGGTGTCAGCACACAAATTCACATTCCATGCCAGCAATGGCACCCAACAACCAGGATGAATGTGCACAATGATGTGAAATGACTCACAGGGACAGCGTGCAAAATCACATAAACAGCATCCAGACCAAGGCCCACAACAGCAATACCAATGCACTGGTGCAGATGCACAAACAGGCAAACTCACACTGCACATCGGACACAACATGTGTGTGTGTGTCACAGCATCCCCAGGCAACTACACAACACATGAGGGGGGCTGAACCACAGTGACACAGATGTGGACACAGTGCCATACAAAAGTAAACCATCATTGGGACACCCTCAGTGGGCAATGAGGCGTTGGGAGATGAGAGGAAGCACAACAGACACACGTGACACAAGCTGTAATGAACACCAACTAACACAGCAAGAGACTGACACACAACACCACTACCCCCAGGGACCAGACAGTGGGGTGACACAAGCATGCATGACAGCCGCGGCCCGTGGAGGGAGTTCCGTGGGGCGGTAAGGCGGGCCGGGGAGGGGCAGGGTATTGGGTTCTAAAAACCGGAATATGGATAATTGCAGATAAGTAAACAATTAAATAAATAAAACGAATTTCGTAGCGCGCGCTGCATCGCATTTTGCGATGCAGCGCACGCTACGAAATTCGTTTTATTTATTTAATTGTTTACTTACCTGCAATTATCCATATTCTGGTTTTTAGAACCCCCCCACCCTGCCCCTCCCCCGCCCCACCTTACCGCCCCACGGAACTCCCTCCATGGGCCGCGGCTGATGCATGACACCTCCACTGTGATGACAAAGGTAGATGTCGTACCAACTGGGAAACCCAGACGTGTCCTGTGCCACAAACATACATCTCAAATACACAAACACAAATCACTCAGCATGGCCCCTCATCCATGGACTAACGGGAGCTACGGGACCATCCATGCAAACATTCACATCAGTCCACCCTCAAGACCACACATCTGAACTGCAACAATGTGTATCTGTGAAGTCCACATGGACAGGTGACATTGCACGTGCACCCATGACAAACACAGGAATGTTGGCAGGAACTAAGGTGCACAGACACATCACACAAGGACTGTTTACAACCCTGGGGAATGACAGACATACTGCACAATATGCGGTACATAGCCATGACCTCAACGCTCATGTAACCTTCAGAATCCCTGCCACAGTCCCAGGACAATGCAGATGCCAAGGAGAAACACAAGGCACCCATGCTGACACCTGCCAGCATCGCATCCGTGAACCCGACAAGTGGGAGCAGTCACACACACATACAAATGTCTCAATCACTGAAAACTACCACCTAGGGACAACTACATGATATTGCGAACAAACAAGTGCCTTGAGGAACCCTGACTGTGTCCCATCTGTGTCTGACAACATCATCACCACTCAGAACTGACAAATCACAATGATGATACACCAATTAACAGTAGTGTGTCATGCACCCACACATCTGGTAGCCTATTGGAAAAGTAGTGGGATGAACCCAGTACCACTCAGCAAGCATCAACAACAGGAATATATCAAGGGAACACTGTCTGTGTATGAACAGGGATGTGGACACACACGTGCACATTACTACACACACCATGGGCCCAGGCCATGTCACTGGACAACACACTAACTTGAGGGGACGCAACTCCTGTGGGAGCCCAGCTGTGCCAAACTTATTCACCATAAGTCCCACTCATGTCTGCAGAACAATTGGTCAGTCAGCCATCAGTTACCACACAATGAAGGCTCTGGTCACAACAGCCTGGGTACGTGAGTCTCCCCTAAGTCATCTGCACATACCCAAAACATTTGTCTAGCAAGTTGCACAGAGGCCCCAGTTGCTCCTATTACAATGTTGCCCACACCTGTAGGTCCAGTCTTGATGAGCACAAAGTATGTGGAAGTGACAATTTGGACAATGGGAAGCACATCATATGTGCAGGGGTGCAAGCCACAGATGTGACCATGCCAATGAAATGCTCACAGAGAGATGTACACAAATAGTTGATCCTGACACACCCAGGTAGCTGCAAAGGATGACATGGATACCCACCAGAATAGGATACAGATCTCATGGACCACAGGGAGTACCTCACATCAACACATCAGTATGCAACATTGTAAACCAAGCATTACAGGTGCAAGGGCATGTAAAACAACATCAACATGATGTACAGCTAAATCAAGTTCACAGGGACAAAAAAAAAAGCTTTATTCAGCATATTAAAAGTGAAACGTCTGTTCTAACAAAATGCCAATGGCCAGTCCACGTCCAAATGCCAAGGAGTGAACTAGAGTGACACATTTAGTATATGAAAATCTAAACGTCTGTGCAAACAAAAGGCCAATGGCCAGTCCATGTCCAAATGCCAAGGAGTGAACTAGAGTGACAACTGTCACACCTTGCTTGCCTGCACTGCTAAGGACCAGGGTCATCCCCTCGGAAGGGCATACATGGGGGTAGGCCAGGCACCGCAGGGACAGGATCAGGGCGCAGCAGAAGGAGGCAGTGAAGAGGTGGGAGATGCAGGCGAGACACTTGCAACTGCAGTGGAGCTGACTGAAGTGGTGGGTGCTGTCACAACTGTGGGGCACAAGTCAGATGGGGTGGGTGCCGGCACAACTCCAGTGGGCAGGTCAGATGGAGTGGATTGGCTCACCACTGCAGTGCCCAAGTCAGACGGGGTGGTTGTGGACTCCAAAGCAGTGCCTACATCCATGGGAGCGGAATGGGGGACAGGTGAGGTCGGCAGGGCAGGGGGGGAGAAACGGTCCCCACATCAGTGGCACCAACTGTCTGACCAGGTGTGGAGGAGCACCTGCTAGGGGGGATGGCCTTAGCATTTTGGGGATGGTGTATCTGTGTGTGGGGGAACCCGAGGCAGGGAGTGGCAGGGGAACCTCTGGAGTGGTGGCCTGGGGGATGGAGGACGGAGACTTTGCCTTGGAGCTGCGTGGTGGCGGGGGGGGGTCTTGCTCTTCTTTCGCCAGGGGGACATGCAGGTGGGTGTCTCGGTCTGACTGTACCTGGGGGAGGGTGTCCGTATGTGAGGGGCACTCCCTTCTGTGTGTGGGGACTTCCTTTTCCCCTTGTAATCAGGATCTGCAGGGTCGGTGGGGAAGAGGCCAAGGTCACAGAGGAAGAGCTTCTGGGAGGATGGGGTTACAGGTGAGGCAAGGGAAGGGGGCTGGGAGGGAGAGGTCTCGGAGGACTGTGGAGTGGTTGTGGATGACTGTGTGTGTGTGTCAGCAAACCAGCCCCTGTGAGTGTGGAATCAGTCCCCTGCGCTTGCTTGTGTGCACGTCTAGCCCTTGGTTTGGGGGTTTCTGTGCTTGGGACAGGTAGGGTGCTAGGAATCGTGGGTGGTGCAGGGGTAGGAGGGGTGCGGGACTGTTGGAGGAGGGACACTGCTGCCATCAGGGAGGAGGCCACGGACTGATTGGTCCTCTGTAGGGCAGACATGCCCGAGGAAATGCCCTCCATGTATGACACCAGTTGTGTTAACAGACCTGTGTGTGCATGGAGGACCTTCAGCATCGACGTCTGCCCTACATGGATCTGTCTAAGTAAGTCCACAGACTCCTCACTCAGGGCAGCAGGGGACATAGGGGCAGGGGGTGCGGTGCCTGGCACAAAGGAGACATGCTCACAAACACAGGAGCCCACAGGGACCTCTGGGATGGGAGCCGGTGGGAGGGGGGTGGTGGTGGTGGTGGTGGCGGTGGCGGAGACAGCCTCACTAGCTGGGGTTTGGTGGCTGCTGACACCCGCCTCCACAAGGGAGTCATCCTCCGAGCTGCTGTGGCCTTCAGCTGGGGGGGATGGTGCTGACGACTCCTCTGTGTGGCTCAACTCGCCGTCCGTGCCACTGGGTCCACCCGCCTCCTCTCCTTCTGTCCCTGTAAGGCTCTGTGGCTCCTCCTCCCTGTCCATGGAGCTGTCCCCTCCTGTGTCCGTGGATGTATCTGGAAAGGAATAGGAAGTAAGAGAACAACATCAGTCACCTGCACCGACTTCACATACCACAGTGAGTACATCACATCACAGGGCAAGCCCTGGCATCATCAGCTGAACACAGCTCAAAGTGCCAACACTGTTTAGGATAAGACAATTGTCATTCTCAACATCAACCATGGCACACATATCCCTCCTTGACTTTCACACATATGTCCGTTGCATGTTGGATGCTAACACACCAATGTGCCAACATGCACCACCCACACATTAGTTGTACATGCAAGTGAACATGTAGGAGTATGTCACTATACACACAGCACATCTCTTGCGACTGACTCAGTACAGGTGTCCGGATGAAGGGATGGGCAGAGACTCAATTCACATGCTTGGGATGCATGCCAGCAACACACACTATGATGTACTCGTGTCCTGATGGGCAAGGCCACAATGGGGTGCATGGTGCACACTTGAACACAATGCAGGCTCACTCATAGCAAGTTAAATGCCATGGCACTGGGATGCCCTGAAAGTCAGTCAACCCTGTCTCCTGTCACAGGGGCAGGGCATCCAGACAACAACAATATGCACTGACTCACAATCCTAGCTCAGGGGTAAAGCTGACTCTGCAGATGACCGGCCCACTTGCCCATCTCATGCAAACAACATATCCAGGACCCAGAAGACCCCACATCATGCAAATAATTCATATGAGTCTCAGCAAACAGAAATGCCTGTACATTAACACATCACAGTCTGCCATGCATGTAACCCAGATGCATGAAGGACACAGTTGCATACACCATTGTGCGCTGTCAGATGATCACACACCTATATGTCACACAGGTCTTGTCTCTCACAGTCACATCGCAGATGTCATGCTGACCCTCTGAATCATGGACACCCCAGTTGTACGTAGCAACAAGCCACACCCTAATGACACAGAGGCAGACACCTGAGGGCATATGTCACTAAGCACAACCTGCAATTTCATACACAGGAGTGGGATTACAGAGTGTTTCTGAATGCCTTTGAGGGGGCATTACTGGCCAGGACTAAGTGAAACAGTGTTTTGCCCCGGACAGTAGTCAGGTGGCTAAGCAAGTGTGACATACTTGATATACATACTCCTGATGCCCAAAAATTGCAGTCCCCTGCTGCATGGGTTTGTTTGGAATACCCCAGCCACATGTTGCGAGTCAGACCAGCAATTGGTACACATCTCAAGGGCACACACAGATCACATGTCATATCTCAGGCATTGTGTAAACTATTGACCCACCCATGAAACACACAACAGATTCACGGGAACTGATACTGACCGGTACCTGAAGCATAGCTGACTGCAGGGACACAGTGCACTAGTGACACAAGCAACAGACTGGAGGGGCCACACCTGTGGAACAGATGAGGAGGGTGCATCACACAAATGAGGGACCTGAGTTTGGGACTACAAGACCTACGTAATGTGGAAGTGTGACCAGGACAAAAGACTGCTATTTGCAGATCAGGCACGGACTTACCCCCTTCCTGCTGCTGTCTGGCCTTCAGCTGCCTATCCAGGTCAGGGAAGACCACCGCCCGGATACGGACCATGTGGGGAGTCAGGGTCCGGTGTCTGCCCCTCCTGCGTGGAGGTGACAGCTTCAGTTGGACTCTAGCTATCCTCCAGGTCCAGCCCCGAAGGTCCTGCCACCTCTTCTGGCAGTTGCGGATGCGGCGCTTGTCGACCCCCACAGAACGAACAGCCCGGGCGATGGTCAGCCAGATCTCCTGCTTCTGGTGGGCATCAACCTGTGAGGATGACAAAGTGAAAAGTACATTAACACACATGCCCCAGATTTGTGCAGCACACATTTGGATATACATGTCAACATCACAAAGGGAAATAAATTACACAGGTAGTGCAACCATGGGGAGTGAAAACTCACATGCATGTCTTACATGTTAACAATGCCTGGATAGTTTAAGCTTGCAATAATGCTCTTTAGCAGCAGGAAAACTATTCATTACATGTACCTACACACTTTGGGGGATGAAAGTAGTCAGTTAGAATGCTTGCCACTGCTGTACACACTGCTAGTACTGCTAGTCAGACAACATGCATAATTAGGAAGGCAGTGGACAGCACACTCACCTGCTCCCCTGGTGTCCCATAGAGCTTTCTGTACTCTGGAAAGAGCCCGTCCAGCAGGGCCTGGTTCTCCTCCTCAGTGAAGGCTGGGGCCCTCTCCAGAGTACGTGCTATAGCAGGAGCCAGAGGACGCATAGACAGCAGCAGTGGTAGCAGGGATGTGGTCCAGTAGCATGTAGTGCAGGCAAGTGAGCTCCCTGGGGGCCAGCCAGCTTTATATCTGTGCTGCAGAGGCAGACTCTGTGCCATGTGTCCCAAGTGATAGGTCCAACACGGTTGCATTCTATGAATCTGGCCAATCCATTCAAAAGTACGACTCTTACACGCCTTCCGCATCGTTCAAATCTTCACCTTCATGGAACACTTGAAATTGCAACATTGTTGTAGGCATCTAACTGAATTTGCAGTGCACAACTCGTACAAGTTTTGAATCCGCATCCGTCTCCATGACAGTCCTGAGCCAATGGGTGCGCCCAGCTCGTTCAACTGACTGTACAATGCGTATTTTGAACCCGTCTCCAAACGAATCAATGGCCAAGGCGTACGCCTGTCTCGGACCATGCCTGTCCGATGGGTATGCATGATAGTCACCCGTGTCGGACCTCATTGCATTCAATGACAAAGTGCACGCACGGCTCGGTCATGAACCGTGCAATGCGTACGCATTGTCACCCGTGTCGGACCTCATTGCATTCAATGACAAAGCGTACGCATGGCTCGATCATGAACTGTGCAATGCGTGCGCATTGTCACCCGCGTCGGACCTCATTGCATTCAATGACAAAGCGTACGCACGGCTCGGTAATGAACCGTGCAATGCGTACGCATTGTCACCCGCGTCGGACCTCATTAGTGTGACTATTATACGGATGCAACACACATATACTGGCCATGGACACCTGCGCACACCTGCCACACTATAGCATTGGCCACACAGTGTCCCATGGCATGTAAGGCTGCATTCCCTGGGTGTTTGGGGGGGCCGCATCTGTTTTTTTGGCTGGCTCTTTGTGCAGCCACTCCAAGGCTGTGCACGTGTACATGGGGGCAGAATACTTTGTGTGTTGTGCACATTACCACTGTGATGTGCAATTGGACAGTAATGGGCATGAGTCAAGGCCACAGTGTCAGGTTGGATATGTTTAAGACATGTCACATACACCCTGAGTCCTGGAGGTGATGGCATGTACGTCACAGTGAGACCTGTAGCCCCAATACTACTGTGCCCCCACAGTCTGTGTGCATGTTGTGTCTCAGATGTGTCTGATCACATGTTACCAATGGGTGACAGTCTCCACATCCATGTGATATATGCATCAACCTTGATGGGGTGTGTTTCTAAGAGACGTACATGAAGGGCCGGTAGGAACAACAGTGGCCACTACCTGTGGGACTACGCTTGCCTTGTGGTGTGTACGTGCTACGCCATGTCCATTGCTGTGTTGATGTGGCAATACAGGGAGCCTGGGTTTCTGCTTGGCAAAGATCTGTGATGCCTGGGAGACATGAGGCCTCCATTGTCAGTGGGGTGTGTTTTTTTAACGTTGCAGCAACATATAGGTTGGGTGACACAGCCAGATGATTGGCCCTTTGCACTACATGGCACTCATGTGGACATGTGGAAATGAGATGTGAGGTGGTGGTCTTGTAGGTGACATATGTGGCCATGCCCAACAGCACACACCTCAGTACATTGTGTAATGTCATGAACTAGCATGTGATGGTGGTCATGGCCACATGGGTAGATGTAGTGACAATCTTCCTTTGTGCATCTTTGTACTGCAGGGCACCAGCTGTCCATCGTCCGTTCCCAGACCTTGCAACCATGCAGGAACGCGACTGCATCAGACGGTACCGCTTCACCAGGCCACTGATTGCGGAGTTGGCAGAGCAGTTGGCGCCACATCAGCTACCTGGCTGGACATACCCTACAGCACTGACCCCAGAGGTGAAGGTGATGGCAGCCCTGCACTTCTTTGCTACCGGTACCTTCCAGTACACTGTGGCTACTGCTGGTGGTATGTCGCAAACGAAGTTTAGTCGGGTGCTACGCGATGTCTTGGAGGGGATGTTGCACTTCCTTGACCTGTATATCAAGTTCCCGAGCCCAGATGAACTCCCTGAAATTAAGGATGCCTTTTATACACTGGGGAGGATGCCGAATGTCATCGGATCTATTGATGGGACACATTTTGCCCTGATACCACCACAGGCACATGAGCAGGCATACCGGAACAGGAAGCACTACCATTCCATCAATGCTCTGGTGGTCTGTCTTGCTGACATGTCAATCACACATGTGTGTGCACGGTTCCCTTGTTCGGCGCACGATGCCTACATTATGAGGAGTAGTCGCATTGCAACGCTTATGTCACCGATGCCAGCTCAGCGTGTCTGGCTTTTCGGCGTGTACTGTCTGTTTCTTATTGTGTGTGTTTGTCACTGTTGTATTCCACACTCCTACAAAACTCAGCTACTTGTTCATTTTTGTGTTTGTAGGTGACTCCGGATACCCCAACATGCCGTGGTTGCTGACACCCCTCAGGAACCCTGTGACACCAGCCGAGCTGTGCTACAATGAGGCACATGGTCGGAGCAGGAGGGTGATTGAGCGGACATTCGGCCTCCTGAAAAGCCGCTTCCGCTGCCTGGACAAGACCGGAGGGGCCCTCCCATATGAGCCAGCAAAGGTGTGCAAAATAAGACTGGTCTACTGCATGCTACACAACATGGCGGTGCGGAATGATGTGCCTCTCATCAATGATGACGATGACGACGACCAACCTCCGGCACCTGTGGAGGATCCCGGCCAGTGATGATGAAGATGATGGTGACGTCCGCTCCCAGCTCATCAACAACTTCTTCACCTGAATGTGAGTTTCCAGGGTTGTTATGTGAATGTATGGAGGTAGCCTGGAATGTGTTGAGCCAGCTCTGTTGCTGTCTGAGTGTGTCTGTGTGCCACTTGACTGGATGCGTGCTGTGATGTGTCCATTCATCTGGTGTGTACTCCACAATAGGGTAGTACTGCTAACTAGTGTTTGTGTAGGTGTTTTGCAACATGTTTTGTGCATGTGTATTGCATTTCTCTCCTGTTCTTCTGTGCTTTTGACTGTATCTTGTCTGTTCTTCCCAGGGTACTTTGCCTGTTGTGTGGTCAACACTGACCTCCAACACCCAGAAGCCAACACCAGTGTGGAAGTTGACAATTCCCATCAACTAATGTACCCCACATCCCTGGACTTCCATTCTCCAACACATTGTGAGCATGTGTCCACTGTTACGTAGAATTACCATTCAACTTGTGTGGAATAAACGTGTTGCTGATGTGTAATGAACCTGTGCTATGCTCTGTTATGTGTGTTGTCTGTCTTCCCACATCTGAGTGACATCTGATTACCTCACCTGTGGACTTGTTACCACTGACTGGGCTTGGTGTTGTGTCTGTGCATGCCAATGTGTTTCAGGTCAACATCATTGTGTGTGATGAGTAACATGGCCATGGTGAGTATGTTTTGTGTTGCCATAGTGGTGTGTCTCCCTCACATGTGTCACATCCCCATGACTCACCTTACGTTGGTCACATTGTTGCAGTATTTGGCATGGACTGTGTTGTGTAGCAGATCGACATCTCACTGAACATGACAAGTTGGAATCACAACAGAGGCAAGTATGGTGTACTGGTGAGTTTATTTACAAACATGTGTGAGGGAAGTGCACAGGATGGTGGGTGCTGTACAGTGGTTTGGAAATCCAAAGTTCACATTGGAGTTGGAAGTGCTGGTAGATGAAATGTCCAGAGTAAAGTCCGCAGTCATCTGATACATTGGTCCAACATGAACCTTCCATGTCATGTGGGCGAGTTGTGTGCGATTGGACAAGATGTACGGGTTGCGCACAAAGAACATTGTCCAGAACAGGTTTGGAGGCCCTGGGGGATGTGCTGGGACATCTGCCTCTCACATGTCCTTCTTCGGACGACCCCTCTTCTTCCGGGGGGGGGGGATCCTCATGTGCAGGCCTCTGCGGTGCAGGCGACTCTCCTCCAGAGTCCTCCTCCCTCCCTGTGGCGCTGGCAGATGGTGTTGCGACAGATGTTGTGGGCAAACAGGGGGGTGTGGACAGGTTGGTGTTGATCTGGCGGAGGAATTGTAGTATGTCCCGATGCACCGCAGTGATGTCATCCCACTTGGCCTCTATGCAGGCATGGTGGGCGACCTGCTCGTGTTGCATGTCCTTGAGGATCCCCACTACCTGGCCAAATCCTCCAATGCTATCCTGGTACGCATCTAAGTTGCGTGCCAGTTGGGGGTCATCATGCAGTCCAGACTCCTCTGCAAGGCGTGCCCTGTGCCTCCCAGCACCCCTCTCCACACGGGCAGAACCAGCGGCGGTACGCACAGGTGACACTGGGACCCCTTGGGTGGTGTTGCTGGTGGTGTTGGCTGTAGCTTCTGGGGGGTCCTGTGTCCCTGTGCTGTGGGTGTTGATTGTCCTTGGTCTGTCCGTGTTGGCGGGGGTGCCCTGTCAGTGTCCAGATGCTGGAGGCGTGGGTACAGGGGGGGGCAGATGTTGATGCTGCTGGTGCTGCATGATGGCTCAGACCGGAGGGGCCAGGTTGGTCATTGTCATCCGAAGAGGACAGTGAGAGAGTCAGACCAGAGAGCTCAGTGTCCACCAGAGTCTGGGCCTGGGTATCCTTGTCATTTGATGCTGGGTGCCCAGCACCACCTGTGTTTGGAAGAGACACACAATGTGATTTATGTTTCTACATGCATTGTTGGTTCACAAACATGACATTTTCTACTTTTCAAACAGATGCCTGCCTGTACACTGCTTTTTCCCAGCTTGTCACGGACAGAGTTTGATATTGTTGTTGGCCATTTCCCAGCATGGCCTTGTACTCCTCACGACAGAGCCCAGTGTCAGACATCTTGTCAGTCTCTTCCCACTCCCTGTGAGGCGAGTATGTTTCAGTTTGATCTTGCTGGGCCAAATGGGTGGGTGTAGGTTGTCTGTGACTGCAACTCCCATCATACTCTTGGCTACACCCCCCTTCCCAGCATGCCTATACTTCCTCCCTCTTGACTCTGCTTCCCTGTGAGGGGGTGTGACAGCAATGGCAAGATGGCTGACTGTGTAGTCCTGATGTATGATGTTGGCCATTTCCCAGCATGGCCTTGTGCTCCCCATGACAGAGTCCAGTGTCAGACATCTTGTCAGTCCCTTCCCACTCCCTGTGAGGCGAGTATGTTTCAGTCTGATCTTGTTGGGCCATGTGGGTGGGTGCAGGTTGTCTGTGACTGCAACTCCCATCATACTCTTGGCTATCCCCCCTTCCCAGCATGCCCATACTTCCTCCCTCTTGACTCTGCTTCCCTGTGAGGGGGTGTGACAGCAATGGCAAGATGGCTGACTGTGAAATCCTGGTGTTTGTTTGGCTACAAGTCCCAAGTGAGCCCCTGTGCTTCACACAGCAGCACCCAGTACGGGGTATCTTTTGCTGTTATTTCAATGAGGTGTGTGTCAATGCACTGTACCCGGTGAGTTGTGTGGAGTTTGTGTTGGGGGGGTGTCTCCCCATGCTGAGTAGTCTGGTCAGGGCTGTCAGTTCTCCTTCCCATCATGAAACGTGCTTCCATTGTAGGGCGTGCAAGTTGCCTTTCAGGATGTCAGTCAGTGGTGTCCTGCTTGTGATTTGCACACAAGCCCTAGCAGGGCCTTGTGCTCCCCACAGCAGGAGCCAGTGTCAGCCATCTTGTCAGTCATTTTCCACTCCCTGTGATGTGGGCATGTTTCTGAGAGGTCTTGATGGGCCAATCAGGAGGGGGAGCATTATCTGTGACTACAGGCCCCATCATGCTTTTGGCTACACTCACTTCACCTGCATCCCAACTATTCCTTCCTGACAGTCAGCTGCACTGTGAGGTGGTGTATTTGTGGTGGCAAACTGTCTGGCAGTGTCTATTTGGCTTAGTGCCACTGGCTTGCTCTATTTGTTTGTAGGTTGGTGCATGTCATGACACAGTCCCCAGTCACTATTAGATGGCAGGTATTGTGTGTGTCTGACTGGCATACACATCATGGTATGTTTATCTGTTGGTTAGTGTAGCTTTGCTTGTGGTGCATGGTTTCACTGTCCCCTTGCCACACAATCTTGGGTATGTTGTTTGTGTACTCACCAGGCTCTGGGATGTGTGTTAGGCCATGGACGCTCTCTGGTGGTAGGATGTCCCGCACCTTCTCCTCCCAGGTCCTGAAGTAGACTGGTTTGGCAGGAGGGCCACCGCCGGTGCGCTGACTCAAGGCGTGATCTTTCTTGATGAGTTTCTTGACCCTCCTGCGCACGTCATACCACCTGTTCTGGATATCGTCCTTTGTGCGCAACGTTGGTGCTTGTGCGTTCACCTTGTCCACAGTCCTCGCCCACATCTTGGTTTTCTGTGAGATGGGGGTCCTTTGAGCCAATGTACCAAACAAATGTGGCTCTACTCTCGTCTACCAGCACTTCTAACTCACTATCTGTGAACTTTGGATTCTTCTTTGGAGGCATGGTGATGGGTGGTGGTGGTGGGGGATGTGTGTGTGAGGGTGCAAGTGAGGTTGGGTTGGTGTTGGTTTTGCTGTGTGTATGTGTGTATGCTTTTGTATGAGGTGCTGATGGTGTGTGAGTTGTGTGATGGGTGAGTTGTGAGTGTGTCTGTGGTTGCTGTGTACTGGTGTTTGCTGCTGGCTGTGTCTCCTGTTTGCAAGGAATGATGGTAATGATTGTAGTCCTTTATATAGTTGGAGTTGTGGGTGAGTCTTTGTCCCATTTTTTTTTTGTGGTATTTATTGGCTTTGTCATTGCTTGTTTGGTCCTTTTTTGTGTTTTTTCACTGTATTTTATATTATAACAAATGTAATTAATCTAAGAATAAAAGTTTACTTACTTACAATAGGTAGCCAGTGGGACATTGCGAAGGAGGCATAGACGTATGGATAAGGAGTCAAGCTGCTGCATTCTGAATTATCTGTAGTCTATTTAGCACTGCCTGAGTGGCTCCTAAATATAGCACATTTTCATAGTCCAGATGTGATGTTATCATCTTTGAACTACAGTTTTCTAGGTGCTGGGCTCTGGTTCTGTTGCTTGGTGCAATCATTCCTCATCTTTTGGCAAACCCAGGTTTTCACCACCGTCTCAAATTCTAAGTTATCTTGAATGTTTCTTGTCTTTGCCATGAGTGTGCTATAATTGTGCTGCTAGAGTGAATAAGGAGATTCCACCAATGCATTGGTACGTTTGGGAGGGTTTGACAGCTAAGGTGCCAGTCTAGATCAAAAGGTTCTGTTCTGTGGGCATTTTACAGTTTCACTTAGATGTAAAATGGGTCCTTGCTGTAAGTGCCCAATGTGAGGATTGTAGATTGTCTTGAAGAAGGGTTGTCTGGTTATCGGTAGCCAGTGAGGTCTCTGAAGGCGTGGGTTAATGTTGTCGTGTAGGGGAAGGAATAGGAGTTGTTTGCTGAATAATTTTGGATTCTTTGCAGCCTTTTGAATACTTTAACCTACAGCTTTTAAGGAACATTTTGATGAGGGAATATTGTGCAGAGTTTGCAGGGTGAAAAGAGTGCTTTTTGTGATTTAATTCACTTGGAGAACCGGTAATAGGCAGGATTCCATGATCGCGCACAGATTTTATGTGTTCACAAATGTTGCTGGTGTTCTGTCAGGTTTCTGACAGAAGTCAAGTCAAGTCAAGTCAGAGAATTTATAAAGCGCACTACATACCCAGAGGGTCTCAAGGCGCTAAGGAGGGGGGGGGGGGAGGATTACTTGTCAAAAATCCACGTTTTAAGTTGCTTTCTGAAAGCTAGGTGGTTCTGGGTAAGGCGAAGGTGAGTGGGGAGTGAGTTCCATGTTTTAGCAGCCAGGTAAGAGAAGGATCTGCCTCCCATGGTGGTCTTGTTGATGCGAGGTACGGTGGCGAGGGCTTGGCTGGAGGAACGTAATTGGCGGGAGGGGGTGTAGAAGGACAGTCTTGAGTTGAGGCATTCTGGTCCGATGTCGTAGAGTGATTTGTGTGCGTGGGTTAGCAGTCGGAAAGTGATTCTCTTATTGACGGGTAGCCAGTGGAGGTCTTTCAGGTGACCAGAGATGTGTTCGTTGCGTGGGATGTCTAATATGATTCTGGCTGAGGCGTTTTGGATTCGTTGGAGTTTCTTTTGGAGTTTAGCGGTAGTGCCTGCGTAGAGGGTGTTTCCGTAGTCCAGTCGGCTCGTGACTAGAGCATGGGTGACTGTTTTCCTGGTTTCGGTGGGGATCCATCTAAATGTTTTTTTGAGCATGCGAAGAATGTTGAAGCAAGATGAAGATACGGCGCTGACTTGTCTGTTCATTGAGAGTGAAGAATCCAGGATAACGCCTAGGTTCCGTGCGTGGTCTGTCGGGATGGGTGCTTTTCCAAGGGCTACCGGCCACCATGAGTCGTCCCATGCAGAGGGGGATGTACCTAGGATGAGGACTTCTGTTTTATCTGAGTTCAGTTTCAGACGGCTATGTTTCATCCATTCAGCAACTTCTTTCATTCCTTCGTGTAGGTTAGTTTTGGCGGTGCTGGGGTCCTTGGTGAGAGAAAGGATCAGTTGAGTGTCATCCGCGTAAGAGATGATGTTGAGGTTGTGTTGGCGGGCGATGGTCGCGAGGGGGCTCATGTATACGTTGAAGAGGGTGGGGCTGAGAGAGGAT
Organism: Triturus cristatus; assembly: GCF_964204655.1. Taxonomy (NCBI): domain Eukaryota; kingdom Metazoa; phylum Chordata; class Amphibia; order Caudata; family Salamandridae; genus Triturus; species Triturus cristatus. Next base: position 1,264,411,419 of record NC_140579.1, on the reverse strand, counting down.
CCTTGTGGTACGCCACAGATGACTTCGGTGGCCTCGGACTTGAATGGTGGAAGACGGACTCTCTGGGTTCTTCCGGTGAGGAAAGAGGTGATCCATTCAAGTGCTTTTCCTTTTATTCCGATGTTATTGAGGCGTTGTAACAGGGTGCTGTGGCAGACTGTGTCGAAAGCAGCAGAGAGGTCGAGGAGGATGAGGGCGACTGTGTCTCCATTGTCCAGTAGGGTTCGAATGTCGTCTGTTGCTGCGATAAGGGCGGTCTCAGTGCTGTGTTTTGCTCGGAAGCCAGATTGTGAGGAGTCGAGGGATTTGTTGGCTTCGAGGAAAGCGGTGAGCTGGTTGTTGACAGCTTTCTCGATTACTTTGGCCGGGAATGGAAGGAGCGAGATGGGGCGGTAATTTTTGAGTTCGGTGGGGTCCGCTGTGGGTTTTTTCAGAAGGGCGGTGAGTTCAGCGTGTTTCCAGGTTTCCGGAAAGGTGGCGGAGTTGAAGGAGCAGTTGATGACGTCTCGGAGGTGCGGTGCTATGACGGAGTCTGCTTTGTTGAAGATGTGGTGAGGGCATGGGTCTGTGGGGGATCCTGAGTGGATGGAGTTCATTAGGCGGATGGTGTCCTCAGTGGAGATTGGGTTCCAGTCGTTAAGGGTGTTCGCGGGGGGAGAGTGTTCAGCATGTGGTTGGGTGGGTTGGGCCCCGGGTTGGTTGTCGAAGCTGTTGTGGATGTCTGCAATCTTGTTGTGGAAGAATGAGGCTAGGGAGTCGCAGAGGGCTTGAGAGGCGGTGATGTCGTTGGAGTTGGCCGAGGGATTGGAAAACTCCTTGACGATGTTGAAAAGTTCCTTGCTGTTGTGGGCGTTGTTGTCGAGTCGGTCCTTGAATGCTGTTTTCTTGGCCTTTCGGATTAGTTGGTGGTGAGTGCGGGTGGCGTTTTTGAAGGCGTCCTTGGTGCTGGTGGTTGGGTCTTTTTTCCACGCTTTTTCAAGGGTGCGGCAGAGTTTCTTGGACTTCTTAAGATCATCGTTGAACCATGAGGCCTTCTTGTTGCCAGGTTTGCTTTGACGTTTTTTCAGTGGTGCTAAGGTGTCTGCGGTGTTGGATAGCCATCGGGTGAAGTTGGCGGCGGCTAGGTTTGGGTCCGAGGAGTGGGCTGGGGTGTTTAGAAGGAGCGATGAGGAGATCTGGTCGGAGGTGATTTTGTTCCAGTTTCTTTGCAGAGTCGGTTGGAGGTGGTTGGTGGGTTTGGGCTTGTTGTAGGTGAAGTGAACGCAGCTGTGGTCAGTCCAGAGGAGATCCGTAGTGTGGCTGAAGGAGACATGATTGCTGGAGGAGAAGATGGGGTCGAGTGTGTGACCTGCGATGTGGGTGGGGGAAGTGACCAGTTGTTTAAGTCCGAGGTTGGCGAGGTTGTCCAGGAGGGTGGTGGTGTTGTGGTCGTTGATCTTTTCAAGGTGAAAGTTGAGGTCTCCCAGAAGGATGTATTCTTTGGAGGGGAGCGCGAGTGGAGTGATGAAGTCCGTGATGTCTTCACTGAATTTTGCGCGGGGTCCTGGTGGTCTGTAGAGGAGGGTGCCTCTGAGTGTGGTCTTGGGGTCGATGTGGATCTGGAAGTGAAGGTGTTCGGAGTTGGCGAGGTTGGCGTCATAGCTGGTTGAGATGCGGATTGATTTCTTATGGACGATAGCGATTCCTCCTCCTGTGTGGCTGGTACGGTCTTTGCGAGTGATCTTATAGTCTTCAGGGATGGCAATGGTGATGTCTGGGGCGGAGGAAGCGTTCATCCATGTTTCCGTTAGGAAGGCGATGTCCGGGGAGGTGGTGTCTAGTAGATTCCATAGGTCAATGGCGTGTCTGTGGACAGATCGGGTGTTGAGAAGGATGCATTGTAGGTGGTTGGGGTCGGGAATCTGTGGTGTGGTAGTAGCGGAGATGTTGTCGGTGCCGATGAATTTGCAGGAGTAGCAAGAGAAAGGTCCATGGGTGTGTCCAGGAGCGGCTTGGACGCAGTTGGGGGCGCGACCGGGGTCGAGGGCTAGGAGGGAGGCGGCATCGTAGGTAATGCGGGAGGGCTGGGCAGCGCGAGGGGCAGGGGGACTGGCGCTGGGCGCGGTCCAGGCGCGGACGGGCGTAGACGGGCTTACCTTTGGCGCACCTTCGGCGCGGGTTGGGCGCGGACGCTGCGCGTGGACGCTGCGCGCGGGAACTACTGTCATATATGGATAGCGGAGGGGGAGGGGCGAGGGCGTCTCAGCTGGGAGGCGGGGCGGGCTAGAGATGAGCACAACAACAACAACACAGGCAAAATGGAGGCGGAGGGGGGAGCCCAGCGGAAATGCGCAAATGCTGAAAAAGCGGCGCTTTAGCAGTACAGAAATGCAAATTGTTCAGCGCGGCAACCAGGCACACAGCAGGCAGCAATAATGATTTAAATGAGCAGATAGGCAGCCAAGCAACGATACCGACTGAAGCAGGGAGGCACTGGGGAGCGACCACTCAGCCCGAGGGACAGGAGCGAGTCACGGCGCTTTCAGGTATTGGAGCGCTGTTCTGGTCAGTGGGAGGGCGTCTCAGCTGGGAGGCGGGGCGGGCTAGAGATGAGCACAACAACAACAACAACACAGGCAAAATGGAGGCGGAGGGGGGAGCCCAGCGGAAATGCGCAAATGCTGAAAAAGCGGCGCTTTAGCAGTACAGAAATGCAAATTGTTCAGCGCGGCAACCAGGCACACAGCAGGCAGCAATAATGATTTAAATGAGCAGATAGGCAGCCAAGCAACGATACCGACTGAAGCAGGGAGGCACTGGGGAGCGACCACTCAGCCCGAGGGACAGGAGCGAGTCACGGCGCTTTCAGGTATTGGAGCGCTGTTCTGGTCAGTGGGAGGGCGTCTCAGCTGGGAGGCGGGGCGGGCTAGAGATGAGCACAACAACAACAACAACACAGGCAAAATGGAGGCGGAGGGGGGAGCCCAGCGGAAATGCGCAAATGCTGAAAAAGCGGCGCTTTAGCAGTACAGAAATGCAAATTGTTCAGCGCGGCAACCAGGCACACAGCAGGCAGCAATAATGATTTAAATGAGCAGATAGGCAGCCAAGCAACGATACCGACTGAAGCAGGGAGGCACTGGGGAGCGACCACTCAGCCCGAGGGACAGGAGCGAGTCACGGCGCTTTCAGGTATTGGAGCGCTGTTCTGGTCAGTGGGAGGGCGTCTCAGCTGGGAGGCGGGGCGGGCTAGAGATGAGCACAACAACAACAACAACACAGGCAAAATGGAGGCGGAGGGGGGAGCCCAGCGGAAATGCGCAAATGCTGAAAAAGCGGCGCTTTAGCAGTACAGAAATGCAAATTGTTCAGCGCGGCAACCAGGCACACAGCAGGCAGCAATAATGATTTAAATGAGCAGATAGGCAGCCAAGCAACGATACCGACTGAAGCAGGGAGGCACTGGGGAGCGACCACTCAGCCCGAGGGACAGGAGCGAGTCACGGCGCTTTCAGGTATTGGAGCGCTGTTCTGGTCAGTGGGAGGGCGTCTCAGCTGGGAGGCGGGGCGGGCTAGAGATGAGCACAACAACAACAACAACACAGGCAAAATGGAGGCGGAGGGGGGAGCCCAGCGGAAATGCGCAAATGCTGAAAAAGCGGCGCTTTAGCAGTACAGAAATGCAAATTGTTCAGCGCGGCAACCAGGCACACAGCAGGCAGCAATAATGATTTAAATGAGCAGATAGGCAGCCAAGCAACGATACCGACTGAAGCAGGGAGGCACTGGGGAGCGACCACTCAGCCCGAGGGACAGGAGCGAGTCACGGCGCTTTCAGGTATTGGAGCGCTGTTCTGGTCAGTGGGAGGGCGTCTCAGCTGGGAGGCGGGGCGGGCTAGAGATGAGCACAACAACAACAACAACACAGGCAAAATGGAGGCGGAGGGGGGAGCCCAGCGGAAATGCGCAAATGCTGAAAAAGCGGCGCTTTAGCAGTACAGAAATGCAAATTGTTCAGCGCGGCAACCAGGCACACAGCAGGCAGCAATAATGATTTAAATGAGCAGATAGGCAGCCAAGCAACGATACCGACTGAAGCAGGGAGGCACTGGGGAGCGACCACTCAGCCCGAGGGACAGGAGCGAGAACACCAGCAACCTGATGGTTGTAGGCTTGAGGTTCTTCACAGGTTAAGATCTCTGAATTCAAAAAGCTCATTTTAAGGTTTTGTCCTCAACATCCCTTGGTTGACAGCTTGGAGGACACAACTGATGAGATCCCTTTCAATCTCTCCCTCTCTCTCTCGAAATGGTCTGATCTTGGGCCCAAGAATCTTTTTCCTTTCCTGGAACCAAAACTTGCCTCCACCACCACCCTTTCTCTTAACACTCTCGCTGCACACATTGCTGGAAGGTTTGATAACCACTGAGAGCAAATCTCTCTTGAAAGGAGCTTAGAGTCAAACTCGGTTGCTTGCAATAAATCTCATGACATGACATGAAAGCTCACAGTAGCTGTCTGTATGAGTGTGCATATACAGGTGGCTTACATTAAAGCGTTGTCCGGATCTGGATGGAGTGATGCACCCGATAAATAGATTCCCTAAAGCATTTCTTATGTCAATGAACTCATGCACTAAGCTATCATGTTGAGTGCACATACATATACAATGGCTACTGAGGTTGACGAATACGAACACTGGCTGACACCATCATGGACTATGCTCGAAGACAGAAATACTGCCAAGGTGAGCTACAAGTAAACTCATGTGTTAATTGGCACTTTAACCCCTTCGATGCTCATGACGGAACGGTTCCGTCATGAGCATCGGTTGGGCTGTGCTCATGACGGAACCGTTCCGTCATGAGGACAGCCCCCGGGGGAAGCGCTGGCGCTCCCCCCCTTGTGCCTCGATCTTGCCCCCCTTTACGGGGGTGGCAGCGGAAGAGCTTCCGCTGCCACCCCCGACCCCCCCCGAGCCCCCCCACGCTTTCTGATGACGTCAGCGCGCACAGCGCGCGCCGGCGTCATCAGGAAGCGTTGGACGCGCTGGAATCCATTTCTTCCAGCGCGTCCAAGGGGAGCAGAGGTAGGTGTTTGTCGTCCGGTGGGGGCCGCGGCGGTGAAATCTGTAGTATTGAGGCATCGGGGGAGAGGAAAGAGTATTTCCTCTCCCCCGATGTCTCAATACAGGGCATTCCTGCTCCACGATCGCGCACAGCGTCGCGATCGTGGAGTAGGGATGCCCCACTAGACACCAGGGATTTAGTATTTCGAATTTGGGAAGCGACCCCTTAGGCAAGGGTCGCTTCCTTGGGGATGAAAATTTGGCAAAGTCTTTTCTGCCCCCCCTGGGGGCAGATCGGCCCGCTTTCTGCGCGTTTCTGCCCCCAGGGGGGGCAGAAAAGCCCACTAGACACCAGGGATGTCGTTTTTACTATGTAGGAAGCGACCCCTTAGGCAAGGGTCGCTTCCTTGGGGGCCAAATTTTTGGAAGTCTTTTCTGCCCCCCCTGGGGGCAGATCGGTCCGCTTTCTGCGCGTTTCTGCCCCCAGGGGGGGCAGAAAAGCCCACTAGACACCAGGGATGTCGTTTATGCTATGTAGGAAGCGACCCCTTAGGCAAGGGTCGCTTCCTTGGGGGGCCCAATAATTTGAAGACTTTTCTGCCCCCCCTGGGGGCAGATCGGTCTTCTTTCTGCCCGTTTCTGCCCCTAGGGGGGGCAGAAAAGCCCACTAGACACCAGGGATGTCTATTTCGTTATGTAGGAAGCGACCCCTTGGGCAAGGGTCGCTTCCTTTGCGGCCTATTTATTTAGAATACTTTTCTGCCCCCCCTGGGGGCAGATTGGTCGTCTTTCTGTCCGTTTCGGCTCCTTGGGGGGGGGCAGAAAAGCCCACTAGACACCAGGGATATAAATATTATTGTAGGAAGCGACCCCTTGGGCAAGGGTCGCTTCCTTGGGCCCCTAAATGTTTTGAAGACTTTTCTGCCCCCTCTGTGGGCAGATCGGTTTTATTTTTTTGCCGTTTCTGCTCCCATTGGGGGCAGAAAAGCCCACTAGACACCAGGGAATTAGTTCAATTAGAAATAGAAGTGACCCCTCGCTTCCAGGGTGCAATTTGTTATATGTATTTGGCTCACCTGCCCCGGGACTGAATAGCCTTTTTTTTCCTGCTGTTTTCTGCCTGACCTGGCACACAAACCGATTGACCATTTGGGTAGTGACATGGCATGTTATAATGTTTATTGTTATATTTTTTGTGATTTCCAATTGTAATGTTTTTTTTGTTTACTTTTTTGTTCTAGGTGAAGGCTTTTCTTCTGTTCACGGTGACGTTTTGGTTCTGGTGGTTTTGCTGTTTGTGTAGTTTGGTAAGAGACTGTTTTTTTGTACAATGCAAATGTGTTTGATTTCTCTGCCTGTTTTTTTTGCAAATGGTGTAATAATAGCAGTATGTTTGGTTTTTGAGTTTCAAAAACTTTTTGCATTGGTGCACGATGTGTATTTTGTTGTCTTGTGAGTAATTTGTTTTTTTTTCTTCTTTCTAGTTTGATATCGTTGGTCTTTGCTGTGTCACTGCAGAGTTTGTTTCTGGTGAGTGCAGCTGTCTCTTTTGATTTTGGATTGTATAGTTTTTGAGTACATTGATCTTATTGATATAAGGTACACATTTCTTTACTTACTTGGTTTGCACATTGTTGGTTGTTGTTGACTTGTTTGTGCAGTCTTCCATCTTAGTAGGTATAATGGCTAGCCGCAGGATGACTGCTCAGCAGGTTGTTGGTTTGCTGTTTGAGTCTTCCTCTGATATTGGGTCAGAGACTGACTCTGCTTCTGAGGGAGAGGGGGCAGGGGACGATTCTGGCAGTGAGTTTTCTCTCCGTATGGGGTCATCGGATGATGAAGATACTCTTAGTGCGGATGAAGTGCCTGTGTTAGAGGAGGAGACTGATGTGCCGATAGTGCGGCAAGAGGCATCTGGGCTGCAGCCTGCGGCTGCAAGGCTTCCCGTTGGTGTAGTGCGGCAAGAGACATCTGGGCTGCAGGCTGGGACTGCAAGGCTTCCCGTTGGTGTAGTGCGGCAAGAGGCATCTGGGCTGCAGGCTGGGGCTGCAAGCCTTTCCGTTGGTGTAGTGCGGCAAGAGACATCTGGGCTGCAGGCTGGGGCTGCAAGTCTTCCCGTTGAAAGTGATGACCTCTGGGTTGCCCCTGGCATGGTGCAGCCGGAATTTCCTGAGTTTACTGGTGTTCCAGGGTCTAGAGTGAATACCGAGAACTTTTTGCCTGTAAATTTTTTTCAGTTGTTTATGGACGATGTGTTTTTGGCAGAGATTGTTGAGCAGACTAATTTGTATGCCGAACAGTTTTTGAGGGACAACAGTGCCAGTCTTAAGCCACACTCTAGAGCTACCCGGTGGACTCCCACAAATGTTGAAGAGATGAAGAAGTTCTTGGGTTTAACTTTTTTGATGGGCTTGCTAAGGAAGCCATCATTGGCTTCATATTGGTCTAGCAGTCCCTTGATGGCAACGTCTATTTTTCCGGCAGTCATGAGTCGTGACAGGTATTTGCTTCTGCTTCGGATGATGCACTTTGTAGATAATGGTTTAGCGTTGCCACGAGATCACCCTGATTGTGACCGTCTTTTTAAGATTAGGCCTGTCCTTGATCACTTTGTTGATCGATTTTCTGAGATTTATGCCCCTGGTAGAGAAATTGCAGTGGATGAGTCTTTGGTGTTGTTCAAGGGCCGCTTGGTTTTTAGGCAATACATTCCTAGTAAGAGGGCACGCTATGGAATAAAGCTGTATATGCTGTGTGACAGTAGGACTGGATATGTCTCTAATTTCAGGGTGTACACCGGTAAGGAATCTAGGTTTAACCTCCCTGGTTGTCCGTCCACTTTTGGAGTGACTGAGAAAATTGTTTGGGAACTTGGAAGAGGATTTTTTAACAAAGGCCACCATTTATATGTAGATAACTTCTACACTGGTGTACGGTTGTTCAGGGAATTGGCCAAAGTGGACACTTTTGCTTGTGGCACAGTCCGCTGTAACCGTAAAGGTTTTCCGAAAGAACTTGTTTGTCAAAAGCTTGTGCGGGGACAGTGCAGTGCGTTGCGTTGCCAGGAGCTTCTTGCTGTGAAGTTTACAGACAGGAGAGATGTCTACATGCTGACTTCCATCCATGATGAAAGCACTGCACCTGTGACTGTTTGGGGTCAGGTCGCTGAAGCGCGCAAACCTGTATGTGTTTTAGACTATAATAGGTACATGGGTGGTGTTGACAGAGTAGATCAGAGGTTGGAACCTTACACTGCTCTTCGTAAGGCTTACATTTGGTACAAGAAGTTGGCTATCCATCTTTTCCACTTGGCAATGTTTAATGCTTTTGTTGTGTTCCAGGATTCTTGCCCTGAGTCAAAGATGACTTTTGCTAAGTTTCAGGAGTCTGTAATAGGCAGCCTTGTTGTAGTGGAACAGGCAAGTGTTCCTAGAGTTGGACTGGTGGAGGATGTTGCTAGATTGAAAGAACGCCACTTTCCAGATCACATTCCTCCCACACCCGCAAAAGATTTTCCCAGTAGGAGATGTAGAGTCTGTTGGCGAAGAGGTTTGCGGAAGGAGAGTCGTATGTACTGCCCCGATTGTCCCTCTCATCCTGCACTGTGTCTCTCTGCTTGTTTCCGAGCGAACCACACGCGTAAAAACTTCTGGGAAGATTCATGAGTGGTAAAGTGAACTGCCTGGTCTGTATTCTTTGGAAAATATGATTCTGTTTCAAGGTTGGTGTTAGTGCAATGTATTTAGTTGCTGATTTTCTGTTAGAAGATTTGTATCTATTTGCAATTTGTTTGTGTTTTTATTTTTTTCTAAAAAAATCCAAAATGTGATGGCGGTGTGTGTAGGCTTGCGCTTGGCTGTTGGTGTGTGTGGACTGGCACTTGGTTGGTGGTGTGCGTGGAATGGTGCTTGGCTGACGGTGTGCGTGGACTGGCGGTGTGCATGGACTGGCGGTGTGCGTGGACTGGTGCGTGGCTGGTGGTGTGTGTGGAATGGTGCTTGGCTGGCGGTGTGCGTGGACTGGTGCGTGGCTGGTGGTGTGCGTGGAATGGTGCTTGGCTGGCGGTGTGCGTGGAATGGTGCTTGGCTGGTGGTGTGCGTGGAATGGTGCTTGGCTGGCGGTGTGCGTGGACTGGTACTTGGCTGGCAGTGTGTGTGGACTGGTGGTGTGTGCGGACTGGTGTTTGGCTGGTGGTGTCCGTGGACTAGAGCTTGGCTGGTGGTGTCCGTGGACTGGAGCTTGTCTGGTGGTGTGTGTGGACTGGAGCTTGGCTGGTGGTGTGCGTGGAATGGTGCTTGTCTGGTGGTGTCCGTGGACTGGAGCTTGGCTGGCGGTGTAGGTGGATTGGCGATTGGCTGCCGGTGTGCCTGGACTGGCGATTGGATGGCGGTGTGCCTGGACTGGCGCTTGGCTAGCGGTGTGCGTGGACTGGCGTTTGGCTAGCGGTGTGTGTCGACTGGTGCTTGGCTGGCTGTGTGTGAGTAGTGACTTTCTGCTGGTCACTACACACACTGCTAGCTGAGTGCCACTCCACGCAATCCTTCAGCCTGTGTAGTTGCTGTGTCTGGATTGTGGGCGTGTGAAAGTGATGGGCCCTTGAATGGCGCTGTGTGCTGGTGTGAGTTTTGTTATGTGATGGGCCCGCGGCTGGCGGTGTGAATGGTTTTGTATGTCTCACACGTATGAAAGGTGTATGAATGGCCTGTAAAGAGGTTGGTGCCTTGTCGTGGCTTTACAGCTCACGAGCTGTGAGTCAATGGTTCAGTTTCTTGCCCTTTCAATTATTACCAGTGCATTTCATGTTTTGTGAAATCACTTGGTAATACAATTTTATCTACTGAACCATCACTCACCCTCGTGCCAAATCCAACCAGTATGTGTGTGTGCTTGCGGGTTAGATGACTGTGCAGTAATATTTGTCTTTCTGAAGCAGGGTGTTCCTTGTCCCTTTTTGGTGATTTTTGTACTGTGTTGCTTTTGTACCTGGTGGTGCGAATGGTCTTGTTTGTATCACGTATGAAAGGTGTGTGAATGGCCTGTAAAGCGGTTGGTGCCTTGACGTGGCTTTACAGCTCACGAGCTGCAAGTCATTGGTTTGGTTTTTTGTGAATTTAATTATTGACAGTGCATTTCATTTTTGTGAAATCTCTTGTTAATAAAATTTAATACACTGAACCATGACTTGCCCTCGTGCCAAATCCAACCAGTATGTGTGTGTGTTTGAGGAATAGATGGTTGTGCAGGAATCTTTGTTTTTTGTTTCTCTGCCAAGGTACACTTTCCATGTAAGATTAACCCACCAACTGTAGATATTGTCGAAAACCCTTGGGAGTTCATGGTGATGTCTCTCTAGTGATTTGAAAAATATTTTTTATCCCCATTGTCCTGTAAACCTCAAATTGTCTGCCACATTTTCTTTGCAGTATTATTCCTAAATTCTCACGCTGTAGTAACAATAGGTAATCTGGTTTTGCAAGGGGGGTTACTTTGTTTTTTTGCCCAGGGCTCGGCGGCCATCTAGGGAAACCTTTCCAACCCACGCATTTCTGAAAACTAGACACCCGGCGGCTTCCAGGGAGGTATGGCTTGCGTGGATCCCCCAACGTTTCCTTACCCAGAATCCCCTGCAAACCTCAAATTTTGCTCAAAAAATCACTTTTTTCACACATTTTGGGGTGGGAAAGTAGTGGCATCACCGGGCTCACACAAATTTACCACCACCCAGCGTTCCCCCAGGTCTCCCGGTAAAAATGGTGCCTCACTTGTGTGGGAGGCCCAAGTACCCGCGGCAGGCAAGGGCCCCAAACGTAGTGAGGCGACATCAAGATGGCCTTTCGCCAAACCACCTGGTTTTGCAAGGAGGGTCACTTTGGTTTTTGGCCCGGTGCGTGGCGGCCATCTAGGGAAACCTACCAAACCCAGGCATTTTTGAAAACTAGACACCCGGCGGCTTCCAGGGAGGTATGGCTTGCGTGGATCCCCCAACGTTTCCTTACCCAGAATCCCCTGCAAACCTCAATTTTTGCTCAAAAAATCACTTTTTTCACACATTTTGGGGTGGGAAAGTAGTGGCATCACCGGGCTCACACAAATTTACCACCACCCAGCGTTCCCCCAGGTCTCCCGGTAAAAATGGTGCCTCACTTGGGTGGGAGGCCCAAGTACCCGCGGCAGGCAAGGGCCCCAAACGTAGTGAGGCGACATCAAGATGGCCTATCGCCAAACCACCTGGTTTTGCAAGGGGGGTCACTTTGGTTTTTGGCCCGGTGCGCGGCGGCCATCTAGGGAAACCTACCAAACCCAGGCATTTTTGAAAACTAGACACCCAGCGGCTTCCAGGGAGGTATGGCTTGCGTGGATCCCCCAACGTTTCCTTACCCAGAATCCCCTGCAAACCTCAAATTTTGCTCAAAAAATCACTTTTTTCACACATTTTGGGGTGGGAAAGTAGTGGCATCACCGGGCTCACACAAATTTACCACCACCCAGCGTTCCCCCAGGTCTCCCGGTAAAAATGGTGCCTCACTTGTGTGGGAGGCCCAAGTACCCGCGGCAGGCAAGGGCCCCAAACGTAGTGAGGCGACATCAAGATGGCCTTTCGCCAAACCACCTGGTTTTGCAAGGGGGGTCACTTTGGTTTTTGGCCCGGTGCGCGGCGGCCATCTAGGGAAACCTACCAAACCCAGGCATTTTTGAAAACTAGACACCCGGCGGCTTCCAGGGAGGTATGGCTTGCGTGGATCCCCCAACGTTTCCTTACCCAGAATCCCCTGCAAACCTCAATTTTTGCTCAAAAAATCACTTTTTTCACACATTTTGGGGTGGGAAAGTAGTGGCATCACTGGGCTCACACAAATTTACCACCACCCAGCGTTCCCCCACGTCTCCCGGTAAAAATGGTGCCTCACTTGTGTGGGAGGCCCAAGTACCCGCGGCAGGCAAGGGCCCCAAACGTAGTGAGGCGACATCAAGATGGCCTATCGCCAAACCACCTGGTTTTGCAAGGGGGGTCACTTTGGTTTTTGGCCCGGTGCGCGGTGGCCATCTAGGGAAACCTACCAAACCCAGGCATTTTTGAAAACTAGACACCCGGCGGCTTCCAGGGAGGTATGGCTTGCGTGGATCCCCCAACGTTTCCTTACCCAGAATCCCCTGCAAACCTCAAATTTTGCTCAAAAAATCACTTTTTTCACACATTTTGGGGTGGGAAAGTAGTGGCATCACCGGGCTCACACAAATTTACCACCACCCAGCGTTCCCCCAGGTCTCCCGGTAAAAATGGTGTCTCACTTGTGTGGGAGGCCCAAGTACCCGCGGCAGGCAAGGGCCCCAAACGTAGTGAGGCGACATCAAGATGGCCTTTCGCAAAACCACCTGGTTTTGCAAGGGGGGTCACTTTGGTTTTTGGCCCGGTGCGCGGCGGCCATCTAGGGAAACCTACCAAACCCAGGCATTTTTGAAAACTAGACACCCGGCGGCTTCCAGGGAGGTATGGCTTGCGTGGATCCCCCAACGTTTCCTTACCCAGAATCCCCTGCAAACCTCAATTTTTGCTCAAAAAATCACTTTTTTCACACATTTTGGGGTGGGAAAGTAGTGGCATCACCGGGCTCACACAAATTTACCACCACCCAGCGTTCCCCCAGGTCTCCCGGTAAAAATGGTGCCTCACTTGGGTGGGAGGCCCAAGTACCCGCGGCAGGCAAGGGCCCCAAACGTAGTGAGGCGACATCAAGATGGCCTATCGCCAAACCACCTGGTTTTGCAAGGGGGGTCACTTTGGTTTTTGGCCCGGTGCGCGGCGGCCATCTAGGGAAACCTACCAAACCCAGGCATTTTTGAAAACTAGACACCCGGCGGCTTCCAGGGAGGTATGGCTTGCGTGGATCCCCCAACGTTTCCTTACCCAGAATCCCCTGCAAACCTCAAATTTTGCTAAAAAAAATCACTTTTTTCACACATTTTGGGGTGGGAAAGTAGTGGCATCACCGGGCTCACACAAATTTACCACCACCCAGCGTTCCCCCAGGTCTCCCGGTAAAAATGGTGCCTCACTTGTGTGGGAGGCCCAAGTACCCGCGGCAGGCAAGGGCCCCAAACGTAGTGAGGCGACATCAAGATGGCCTTTCGCCAAACCACCTGGTTTTGCAAGGGGGGTCACTTTGGTTTTTGGCCTGGTGCGCGGCGGCCATCTAGGGAAACCTACCAAACCCAGGCATTTTTGAAAACTAGACACCCGGCCGCTTCCAGGGAGGTATGGCTTGCGTGGATCCCCCAACGTTTCCTTACCCAGAATCCCCTGCAAACCTCAATTTTTGCTCAAAAAATCACTTTTTTCACACATTTTGGGGTGGGAAAGTAGTGGCATCACCGGGCTCACACAAATTTACCACCACCCAGCGTTCCCCCAGGTCTCCCGGTAAAAATGGTGCCTCACTTGTGTGGGAGGCCCAAGTACCCGCGGCAGGCAAGGGCCCCAAACGTAGTGAGGCGACATCAAGATGGCCTATCGCCAAACCACCTGGTTTTGCAAGGGGGGGTCACTTTGGTTTTTGGCCCGGTGCGCGGCAGCCATCTAGGGAAACCTACCAAACCCAGGCATTTTTGAAAACTAGACACCCGGCGGCTTCCAGGGAGGTATGGCTTGCGTGGATCCCCCAACGTTTCCTTACCCAGAATCCCCTGCAAACCTCAAATTTTGCTCAAAAAATCACTTTTTTCACACATTTTGGGGTGGGAAAGTAGTGGCATCACCGGGCTCACACAAATTTACCACCACCCAGCGTTCCCCCAGGTCTCCCGGTAAAAATGGTGCCTCACTTGTGTGGGAGGCCCAAGTACCCGCGGCAGGCAAGGGCCCCAAACGTAGTGAGGCGACATCAAGATGGCCTTTCGCCAAACCACCTGGTTTTGCAAGGGGGGTCACTTTGGTTTTTGGCCCGGTGCGCGGCGGCCATCTAAAGAAACCTACCAAACCCAGGCATTTTTGAAAACTAGACACCCGGCGGCTTCCAGGGAGGTATGGCTTGCGTGGATCCCCCAACGTTTCCTTACCCAGAATCCCCTGCAAACCTCAATTTTTGCTCAAAAAATCACTTTTTTCACACATTTTGGGGTGGGAAAGTAGTGGCATCACCGGGCTCACACAAATTTACCACCACCCAGCGTTCCCCCAGGTCTCCCGGTAAAAATGGTGCCTCACTTGTGTGGGAGGCCCAAGTACCCGCGGCAGGCAAGGGCCCCAAACGTAGTGAGGCGACATCAAGATGGCCTATCGCCAAACCACCTGGTTTTGCAAGGGGGGTCACTTTGGTTTTTGGCCCGGTGCGCGGCGGCCATCTAGGGAAACCTACCAAACCCAGGCATTTTTGAAAACTAGAGACCCGGCGGCTTCCAGGGAGGTATGGCTTGCGTGGATCCCCCAACGTTTCCTTACCCAGAATCCCCTGCAAACCTCAAATTTTGCTCAAAAAAATCACTTTTTTCACACATTTTGGGGTGGGAAAGTAGTGGCATCACCGGGCTCACACAAATTTACCACCACCCAGCGTTCCCCCAGGTCTCCCGGTAAAAATGGTGCCTCACTTGTGTGGGAGGCCCAAGTACCCGCGGCAGGCAAGGGCCCCAAACGTAGTGAGGCGACATCAAGATGGCCTATCGCCAAACCACCTGGTTTTGCAAGGGGGGTCACTTTGGTTTTTGGCCCGGTGCGCGGCGGCCATCTAGGGAAACCTACCAAACCCAGGCATTTTTGAAAACTAGACACCCGGCGGCTTCCAGGGAGGTATGGCTTGCGTGGATCCCCCAACGTTTCCTTACCCAGAATCCCCTGCAAACCTCAAATTTTGCTCAAAAAATCACTTTTTTCACACATTTTGGGGTGGGAAAGTAGTGGCATCACCGGGCTCACACAAATTTACCACCACCCAGCGTTCCCCCAGGTCTCCCGGTAAAAATGGTGCCTCACTTGTGTGGGAGGCCCAAGTACCCGCGGCAGGCAAGGGCCCCAAACGTAGTGAGGCGACATCAAGATGGCCTATCGCCAAACCACCTGGTTTTGCAAGGGGGGTCACTTTGGTTTTTGGCCCGGTGCGCGGCGGCCATCTAGGGAAACCTACCAAACCCAGGCATTTTTGAAAACTAGACACCCGGCGGCTTCCAGGGAGGTATGGCTTGCGTGGATCCCCCAACGTTTCCTTACCCAGAATCCCCTGCAAACCTCAATTTTTGCTCAAAAAATCACTTTTTTCACACATTTTGGGGTGGGAAAGTAGTGGCATCACCGGGCTCACACAAATTCACCACCACCCAGCGTTCCCCCAGGTCTCCCGGTAAAAATGGTGCCTCACTTGTGTGGGAGGCCCAAGTACCCGCGGCAGGCAAGGGCCCCAAACGTAGTGAGGCGACATCAAGATGGCCTTTCGCCAAACCACCTGGTTTTGCAAGGGGGGTCACTTTGGTTTTTGGCCCGGTGCGCGGCGGCCATCTAGGGAAACCTACCAAACCCAGGCATTTTTGAAAACTAGACACCCGGCGGCTTCCAGGGAGGTATGGCTTGCGTGGATCCCCCAACGTTTCCTTACCCAGAATCCCCTGCAAACCTCAATTTTTGCTCAAAAAATCACTTTTTTCACACATTTTGGGGTGGGAAAGTAGTGGCATCACCGGGCTCACACAAATTTACCACCACCCAGCGTTCCCCCAGGTCTCCCGGTAAAAATGGTGCCTCACTTGTGTGGGAGGCCCAAGTACCCGCGGCAGGCAAGGGCCCCAAACGTAGTGAGGCGACATCAAGATGGCCTATCGCCAAACCACCTGGTTTTGCAAGGGGGGTCACTTTGGTTTTTGGCCCGGTGCGCGGCGGCCATCTAGGGAAACCTACCAAACCCAGGCATTTTTGAAAACTAGACACCCGGCGGCTTCCAGGGAGGTATGGCTTGCGTGGATCCCCCAACGTTTCCTTACCCAGAATCCCCTGCAAACCTCAAATTTTGCTCAAAAAATCACTTTTTTCACACATTTTGGGGTGGGAAAGTAGTGGCATCACCGGGCTCACACAAATTTACCACCACCCAGCGTTCCCCCAGGTCTCCCGGTAAAAATGGTGCCTCACTTGTGTGGGAGGCCCAAGTACCCGCGGCAGGCAAGGGCCCCAAACGTAGTGAGGCGACATCAAGATGGCCTATCGCCAAACCACCTGGTTTTTCAAGGGCGGTCACTTTGGTTTTTGGCCCGGTGTGCTGCGGCCATCTAGGGAAACCTACCAAACCCAGGCATTTTTGAAAACTAGACACCCGGCGGCTTCCAGGGAGGTATGGCTTGCGTGGATCCCCCAACGTTTCCTTACCCAGAATCCCCTGCAAACCTCAAATTTTGCTCAAAAAATCACTTTTTTCAAACTTTTTGGGGTGGGAAAGTAGTGGCATCACCGGGCTCACACAAATTTACCACCACCCAGCGTTCCCCCAGGTCTCCCGGTAAAAATGGTGCCTCACTTGTGTGGGAGGCCCAAGTACCCGCGGCAGGCAAGGGCCCCAAACGTAGTGAGGCGACATCAAGATGGCCTATCGCCAAACCACCTGGTTTTGCAAGGGGGGTCACTTTGGTTTTTGGCCCGGTGCGCGGCGGCCATCTAGGGAAACCTACCAAACCCAGGCATTTTTGAAAACTAGACACCCGGCGGCTTCCAGGGAGGTATGGCTTGCGTGGATCCCCCAACGTTTCCTTACCCAGAATCCCCTGCAAACCTCAAATTTTGCTCAAAAAATCACTTTTTTCACACATTTTGGGGTGGGAAAGTAGTGGCATCACCGGGCTCACACAAATTTACCACCACCCAGCGTTCCCCCAGGTCTCCCGGTAAAAATGGTGCCTCACTTGTGTGGGAGGCCCAAGTACCCGCGGCAGGCAAGGGCCCCAAACGTAGTGAGGCGACATCAAGATGGCCTATCGCCAAACCACCTGGTTTTGCAAGGGGGGTCACTTTGGTTTTTGGCCAGGTGCGCGGCGGCCATCTAGGGAAACCTACCAAACCCAGGCATTTTTGAAAACTAGACACCCGGCGGCTTCCAGGGAGGTATGGCTTGCGTGGATCCCCCAACGTTTCCTTACCCAGAATCCCCTGCAAACCTCAAATTTTGCTCAAAAAATCACTTTTTTCACACATTTTGGGGTGGGAAAGTAGTGGCATCACTGGGCTCACACAAATTTACCACCACCCAGCGTTCCCCCAGGTCTCCCGGTAAAAATGGTGCCTCACTTGTGTGGGAGGCCCAAGTACCCGCGGCAGGCAAGGGCCCCAAACGTAGTGAGGCGACATCAAGATGGCCTATCGCCAAACCACCTGGTTTTGCAAGGGGGGTCACTTTGGTTTTTGGCCCGGTGCGCGGCGGCCATCTAGGGAAACCTACCAAACCCAGGCATTTTTGAAAACTAGACACCCGGCGGCTTCCAGGGAGGTATGGCTTGCATGGATCCCCCAACGTTTCCTTACCCAGAATCCCCTGCAAACCTCAATTTTTGCTCAAAAAATCACTTTTTTCACACATTTTGGGGTGGGAAAGTAGTGGCATCACCGGGCTCACACAAATTTACCACCACCCAGCGTTCCCCCAGGTCTCCCGGTAAAAATGGTGCCTCACTTGTGTGGGAGGCCCAAGTACCCGCGGCAGGCAAGGGCCCCAAACGTAGTGAGGCGACATCAAGATGGCCTATCGCCAAACCACCTGGTTTTGCAAGGGGGGTCACTTTGGTTTTTGGCCCGGTGCGCGGCGGCCATCTAGGGAAACCTACCAAACCCAGGCATTTTTGAAAACTAGACACCCGGCGGCTTCCAGGGAGGTATGGCTTGCGTGGATCCCCCAACGTTTCCTTACCCAGAATCCCCTGCAAACCTCAAATTTTGCTCAAAAAATCACTTTTTTCACACATTTTGGGGTGGGAAAGTAGTGGCATCACCGGGCTCACACAAATTTACCACCACCCAGCGTTCCCCCAGGTCTCCCGGTAAAAATGGTGCCTCACTTGTGTGGGAGGCCCAAGTACCCGCGGCAGGCAAGGGCCCCAAACGTAGTGAGGCGACATCAAGATGGCCTATCGCCATACCACCTGGTTTTGCAAGGGGGGTCACTTTGGTTTTTGGCCCGGTGCGCGGTGGCCATCTAGGGAAACCTACCAAACCCAGGCATTTTTGAAAACTAGACACCCGGCGGCTTCCAGGGAGGTATGGCTTGCGTGGATCCCCCAACGTTTCCTTACCCAGAATCCCCTGCAAACCTCAATTTTTGCTCAAAAAATCACTTTTTTCACACATTTTGGGGTGGGAAAGTAGTGGCATCACCGGGCTCACACAAATTTACCACCACCCAGCGTTCCCCCAGGTCTCCCGGTAAAAATGGTGCCTCACTTGTGTGGGAGGCCCAAGTACCCGCGGCAGGCAAGGGCCCCAAACGTAGTGAGGCGACATTTGGGAAAGGCAATGTTGATGTTGCCTCACTACGTTTGTTGTCCTTGCCTGCCGCGGGTACTTGGGCCTCCCACACAAGTGAGGCACCATTTTTACCGGGAGACCTGGGGGAACGCTGGGTGGTGGTAAATTTGTGTGAGCCCAGTGATGCCACTACTTTCCCACCCCAAAATGTGTGAAAAAAGTGATTTTTTGAGCAAAAATTTAGGTTTGCAGGGGATTCTGGGTAAGTAAACGTTGGGGGATCCACGCAAGCCATACCTCCCTGGAAGCCGCCGGGTGTCTAGTTTTCAAAAATGCCTGGGTTTGGTAGGTTTCCCTAGATGGCCGCCGCGCACCGGGCCAAAAACCAAAGTGACACCCCTTGCAAAACCAGGTGGTTTGGCGATAGGCCATCTTGATGTCGCCTCACTACGTTTGGGGCCCTTGCCTGCCGCGGGTACTTGGGCCTCCCACACAAGTGAGGCACCATTTTTACCGGGAGACCTGGGGGAACGCTGGGTGGTGGTAAATTTGTGTGAGCCCGGTGATGCCACTACTTTCCCACCCCAAAATGTGTGAAAAAAGTGATTTTTTGAGCAAAATTTGAGGTTTGCAGGGGATTCTGGGTAAGGAAACGTTGGGGGATCCACGCAAGCCATACCTCCCTGGAAGCCGCCGGGTGTCTAGTTTTCAAAAATGCCTGGGTTTGGTAGGTTTCCCTAGATGGCCGCCGCGCACCGGGCCAAAAACCAAAGTGACCCCCCTTGCAAAACCAGGTGGTTTGGCGATAGGCCATCTTGATGTCGCCTCACTACGTTTGGGGCCCTTGCCTGCCGCGGGTACTTGGGCCTCCCACACAAGTGAGGCACCATTTTTACCGGGAGACCTGGGGGAACGCTGGGTGGTGGTAAATTTGTGTGAGCCCGGTGATGCCACTACTTTCCCACCCCAAAATGTGTGAAAAAAGTGATTTTTTGAGCAAAATTTGAGGTTTGCAGGGGATTCTGGGTAAGGAAACGTTGGGGGATCCACGCAAGCCATACCTCCCTGGAAGCCGCCGGGTGTCTAGTTTTCAAAAATGCCTGGGTTTGGTAGGTTTCCCTAGATGGCCGCCGCGCACCGGGCCAAAAACCAAAGTGACCCCCCTTGCAAAACCAGGTGGTTTGGCGATAGGCCATCTTGATGTCGCCTCACTACGTTTGGGGCCCTTGCCTGCCGCGGGTACTTGGGCCTCCCACACAAGTGAGGCACCATTTTTACCGGGAGACCTCGGGGAACGCTGGGTGGTGGTAAATTTGTGTGAGCCCAGTGATGCCACTACTTTCCCACCCCAAAATGTGTGAAAAAAGTGATTTTTTGAGCAAAATTTGAGGTTTGCAGGGGATTCTGGGTAAGGAAACGTTGGGGGATCCACGCAAGCCATACCTCCCTGGAAGCCGCCGGGTGTCTAGTTTTCAAAAATGCCTGGGTTTGGTAGGTTTCCCTAGATGGCCGCCGCGCACCGGGCCAAAAACCAAAGTGACCCCCCTTGCAAAACCAGGTGGTTTGGCGATAGGCCATCTTGATGTCGCCTCACTACGTTTGGGGCCCTTGCCTGCCGCGGGTACTTGGGCCTCCCACACAAGTGAGGCACCATTTTTACCGGGAGACCTGGGGGAACGCTGGGTGGTGGTAAATTTGTGTGAGCCCGGTGATGCCACTACTTTCCCACCCCAAAATGTGTGAAAAAAGTGATTTTTTGAGCAAAATTTGAGGTTTGCAGGGGTTTCTGGGTAAGGAAACGTTGGGGGATCCACGCAAGCCATACCTCCCTGGAAGCCGCCGGGTGTCTAGTTTCAAAAATGCCTGGGTTTGGTAGGTTTCCCTAGATGGCCGCCGCGCACCGGGCCAAAAACCAAAGTGACCCCCCTTGCAAAACCAGGTGGTTTGGCGATAGGCCATCTTGATGTCGCCTCACTACGTTTGAGGCCCTTGCCTGCCGCGGGTACTTGGGCCTCCCACACAAGTGAGGCACCATTTTTACCGGGAGACCTGGGGGAACGCTGGGTGGTGGTAAATTTGTGTGAGCCCGGTGATGCCACTACTTTCCCACCCCAAAATGTGTGAAAAAAGTGATTTTTTGAGCAAAATTTGAGGTTTGCAGGGGATTCTGGGTAAGGAAACGTTGGGGGATCCACGCAAGCCATACCTCCCTGGAAGCCGCCGGGTGTCTAGTTTTCAAAAATGCCTGGGTTTGGTAGGTTTCCCTAGATGGCCGCCGCGCACCGGGCCAAAAACCAAAGTGACCCCCCTTGCAAAACCAGGTGGTTTGGCGATAGGCCATCTTGATGTCGCCTCACTACGTTTGGGGCCCTTGCCTGCCGCGGGTACTTGGGCCTCCCACACAAGTGAGGCACCATTTTTACCGGGAGACCTGGGGGAACGCTGGGTGGTGGTAAATTTGTGTGAGCCCGGTGATGCCACTACTTTCCCACCCCAAAATGTGTGAAAAAAGTGCTTTTTTGAGCAAAATTTGAGGTTTGCAGGGGATTCTGGGTAAGGAAACGTTGGGGGATCCACGCAAGCCATACCTCCCTGGAAGCCGCCGGGTGTCTAGTTTTCAAAAATGCCTGGGTTTGGTAGGTTTCCCTAGATGGCCGCCGCGCACCGGGCCAAAAACCAAAGTGACCCCCCTTGCAAAACCAGGTGGTTTGGCGATAGGCCATCTTGATGTCGCCTCACTACGTTTGGGGCCCTTGCCTGCCGCGGGTACTTGGGCCTCCCACACAAGTGAGGCACCATTTTTACCGGGAGACCTGGGGGAACGCTGGGTGGTGGTAAATTTGTGTGAGCCCGGTGATGCCACTACTTTCCCACCCCAAAATGTGTGAAAAAAGTGATTTTTTGAGCAAAAATTGAGGTTTGCAGGGGATTCTGGGTAAGGAAACGTTGGGGGATCCACGCAAGCCATACCTCCCTGGAAGCCGCTGGGTGTCTAGTTTTCAAAAATGCCTGGGTTTGGTAGGTTTCCCTAGATGGCCGCCGCGCACCGGGCCAAAAACCAAAGTGACCCCCCTTGCAAAACCAGGTGGTTTGGCGAAAGGCCATCTTGATGTCGCCTCACTACGTTTGGGGCCCTTGCCTGCCGCGGGTACTTGGGCCTCCCACACAAGTGAGGCACCATTTTTACCGGGAGACCTGGGGGAACGCTGGGTGGTGGTAAATTTGTGTGAGCCCGGTGATGCCACTGCTTTCCCACCCCAAAATGTGTGAAAAAAGTGATTTTTTGAGCAAAAATTGAGGTTTGCAGGGGATTCTGGGTAAGGAAACGTTGGGGGATCCACGCAAGCCATACCTCCCTGGAAGCCGCCGGGTGTCTAGTTTTCAAAAATGCCTGGGTTTGGTAGGTTTCCCTAGATGGCCGCCACGCACCGGGCCAAAAACCAAAGTGACCCCCCTTGCAAAACCAGGTGGTTTGGCGATAGGCCATCTTGATGTCGCCTCACTACGTTTGGGGCCCTTGCCTGCCGCGGGTACTTGGGCCTCCCACACAAGTGAGGCACCATTTTTACCGGGAGACCTGGGGGAACGCTGGGTGGTGGTAAATTTGTGTGAGCCCAGTGATGCCACTACTTTCCCACCCCAAAATGTGTGAAAAAAGTGATTTTTTGAGCAAAATTTGAGGTTTGCAGGGGATTCTGGGTAAGGAAACGTTGGGGGATCCACGCAAGCCATACCTCCCTGGAAGCCGCCGGGTGTCTAGTTTTCAAAAATGCCTGGGTTTGGTAGGTTTCCCTAGATGGCCGCCGCGCACCGGGCCAAAAACCAAAGTGACCCCCCTTGCAAAACCAGGTGGTTTGGCGATAGGCCATCTTGATGTCGCCTCACTACGTTTGGGGCCCTTGCCTGCCGCGGGTACTTGGGCCTCCCACACAAGTGAGGCACCATTTTTACCGGGAGACCTGGGGGAACGCTGGGTGGTGGTAAATTTGTGTGAGCCCGGTGATGCCACTACTTTCCCACCCCAAAATGTGTGAAAAAAGTGATTTTTTGAGCAAAAATTGAGGTTTGCAGTGGATTCTGGGTAAGGAAACGTTGGGGGATCCACGCAAGCCATACCTCCCTGGAAGCCGCCGGGTGTCTAGTTTTCAAAAATGCCTGGGTTTGGTAGGTTTCCCTAGATGGCCGCCGCGCACCGGGCCAAAAACCAAAGTGACCCCCCTTGCAAAACCAGGTGGTTTGGCGAAAGGCCATCTTGATGTCGCCTCACTACGTTTGGGGCCCTTGCCTGCCGCGGGTACTTGGGCCTCCCACACAAGTGAGGTACCATTTTTACCGGGAGACCTGGGGGAACGCTGGGTGGTGGTAAATTTGTGTGAGCCCGGTGATGCCACTACTTTCCCACCCCAAAATGTGTGAAAAAAGTGATTTTTTGAGCAAAATTTGAGGTTTGCAGGGGATTCTGGGTAAGGAAACGTTGGGGGATCCACGCAAGCCATACCTCCCTGGAAGCCGCCGGGTGTCTAGTTTTCAAAAATGCCTGGGTTTGGTAGGTTTCCCTAGATGGCCGCCGCGCACCGGGCCAAAAACCAAAGTGACCCCCCTTGCAAAACCAGGTGGTTTGGCGATAGGCCATCTTGATGTCGCCTCACTACGTTTGGGGCCCTTGCCTGCCGCGGGTACTTGGGCCTCCCACACAAGTGAGGCACCATTTTTACCGGGAGACCTGGGGGAACGCTGGGTGGTGGTAAATTTGTGTGAGCCCGGTGATGCCACTACTTTCCCACCCCAAAATGTGTGAAAAAAGTGATTTTTTGGGCAAAAATTGAGGTTTGCAGGGGATTCTGGGTAAGGAAACGTTGGGGGATCCACGCAAGCCATACCTCCCTGGAAGCCGCCGGGTGTCTAGTTTTCAGAAATGTATAGGTTTGCTAGGTTTCCCTAGGTGCCGGCAGGGCTAGGGTACAACATCTACAGCTAGTCACTTTGCCAAAAAAAGGGTCATTTTTCACTCCAAAACCACGTTGCGTTTTGCGCCGTTTCCTGTCGCGGGCACTAGGCCGACCCGCACAAGTGAGGTACCATTTTTCTCGTAGGACTTTGGGGAACGCGGGGTGGGTGGAAATTTGTGGATCCACGCAGATTCCAGAACTTTCCATCACAGAAATGTGGGGAAAATGTGTTTTTTTTGTCAATTTTTTACGTTTGCTAGGGATTCTGGGTAACAGACCATGGTGGGAGGCAGTCAAGTCACCCCATCCTGGATTCCCCTGGGTGTCTAGTTTTCAGAAATGTATAGGTTTGCTAGGTTTCCCTAGGTGCCGGCAGGGCTAGGGTACAAAATCTACAGCTAGTCACTTTGCCAAAAAAAGGGTCATTTTTCACTCCAAAACCACATTGCGTTTTGCGCCGTTTCCTGTCGCGGGCACTAGGCCGACCCGCACAAGTGAGGTACCATTTTTCTCGTAGGACTTTGGGGAACGCGGGGTGGGTAGAAATTTGTGGATCCACGCAGATTCCAGAACTTTCCATCACAGAAATGTGGGGAAAATGTGTTTTTTTTGTCAATTTTTTACGTTTGCAAGGGATTCTGGGTAACAGACCATGGTGGGAGGCAGTCAAGTCACCCCATCCTGGATTCCCCTGGGTGTCTAGTTTTCAAAAATGTATAGGTTTGCTAGGTTTCCCTAGGTGCCGGCAGGGCTAGGGTACAAAATCTACAGCTAGTCACTTTGCCAAAAAAAGGGTCATTTTTCACTCCAAAACCACGTTGCGTTTTGCGCCGTTTCCTGTCGCGGGCACTATGCCGACCCGCACAAGTGAGGTACCATTTTTCTCGTAGGACTTTGGGGAACGCGGGGTGGGTGGAAATTTGTGGATCCACGCAGATTCCAGAACTTTCCATCACAGAAATGTGGGGAAAATGTGTTTTTTTTGTCAATTTTTTACGTTTGCAAGGGATTCTGGGTAACAGACCATGGTGGGAGGCAGTCAAGTCACCCCATCCTGGATTCCCCTGGGTGTCTAGTTTTCACAAATGTATAGGTTTGCTAGGTTTCCCTAGGTGCCGGCAGGGCTAGGGTACAAAATCTACAGCTAGTCACTTTGCCAAAAAAAGGGTCATTTTTCACTCCAAAACCACGTTGCGTTTTGCGCTGTTTCCTGTCGCGGGCACTAGGCCGACCCACACAAGTGAGGTACCATTTTTCTCGTAGGACTTTGGGGATCGCGGGGTGGGTGGAAATTTGTGGATCCACGCAGGTTCCAGAACTTTCCATCACAGAAATGTGGGGAAAATGTGTTTTTTTTGTCAATTTTTTACGTTTGCAAGGGATTCTGGGTAACAGACCATGGTGGGAGGCAGTCAAGTCACCCCATCCTGGATTCCCCTGGGTGTCTAGTTTTCAAAAATGTATAGGTTTGCTAGGTTTCCCTAGGTGCCGGCAGGGCTAGGGTACAAAATCTACAGCTAGTCACTTTGCCAAAAAAAGGGTCATTTTTCACTCCAAAACCACGTTGCGTTTTGCGCCGTTTCCTGTCGCGGGCACTTGGCCGACCCGCACAAGTGAGGTACCATTTTTCTCGTAGGACTTTGGGGAACGCGGGGTGGGTGGAAATTTGTGGATCCACGCAGATTCCAGAACTTTCCATCACAGAAATGTGGGGAAAATGTGTTTTTTTTGTCAATTTTTTACGTTTGCAAGGGATTCTGGGTAACAGACCATGGTGGGAGGCAGTCAAGTCACCCCATCCTGGATTCCCCTGGGTGTCTAGTTTTCAGAAATGTAAAGGTTTGCTAGGTTTCCCTAGGTGCCGGCAAGGCTAGGGTACAAAATCTACAGCTAGTCACTTTGCCAAAAAAAGGGTCATTTTTCACTCCAAAACCACGTTGCGTTTTGCGCCGTTTCCTGTCGCGGGCACTAGGCCGACCCGCACAAGTGAGGTACCATTTTTCTCGTAGGACTTTGGGGAACGCGGGGTGGGGGGAAATTTGTGGATCCACGCAGATTCCAGAACTTTCCATCACAGAAATGTGGGGAAAATGTTTTTTTTTGTCAATTTTTTACGTTTGCAAGGGATTCTGGGTAACAGACCATGGTGGGAGGCAGTCAAGTCACCCCATCCTGGATTCCCCTGGGTGTCTAGTTTTCAGAAATGTATAGGTTTGCTAGGTTTCCCTAGGTGCCGGCAGGGCTAGGGTACAACATCTACAGCTAGTCACTTTGCCAAAAAAAGGGTCATTTTTCACTCCAAAACCACGTTGCGTTTTGCGCCGTTTCCTGTCGCGGGCACTAGGCCGACCCGCACAAGTGAGGTACCATTTTTCTCGTAGGACTTTGGGGAACGCGGGGTGGGTGGAAATTTGTGGATACACGCAGATTCCAGAACTTTCCATCACAGAAATATGGGGAAAATGTGTTTTTTTTGTCAATTTTTTACGTTTGCTAGGGATTCTGGGTAACAGACCATGGTGGGAGGCAGTCAAGTCACCCCATCCTGGATTCCCCTGGGTGTCTAGTTTTCAGAAATGTATAGGTTTGCTAGGTTTCCCTAGGTGCCGGCAGGGCTAGGGTACAAAATCTACAGCTAGTCACTTTGCCAAAAAAAGGGTCATTTTTCACTCCAAAACCACGTTGCGTTTTGCGCCGTTTCCTGTCGCGGGCACTAGGCCGACCCGCACAAGTGAGGTACCATTTTTCTCGTAGGACTTTGGGGAACGCGGGGTGGGTGGAAATTTGTGGATCCACGCAGATTCCAGAACTTTCCATCACAGAAATGTGGGGAAAATGTGTTTTTTTTGTCAATTTTTTACGTTTGCAAGGGATTCTGGGTAACAGACCATGGTGGGAGGCAGTCAAGTCACCCCATCCTGGATTCCCCTGGGTGTCTAGTTTTCAAAAATGTATAGGTTTGCTAGGTTTCCCTAGGTGCCGGCAGGGCTAGGGTACAAAATCTACAGCTAGTCACTTTGCCAAAAAAAGGGTCATTTTTCACTCCAAAACCACGTTGCGTTTTGCGCCGTTTCCTGTCGCGGGCACTATGCCGACCCGCACAAGTGAGGTACCATTTTTCTCGTAGGACTTTGGGGAACGCGGGGTGGGTGGAAATTTGTGGATCCACGCAGATTCCAGAACTTTCCATCACAGAAATGTGGGGAAAATGTGTTTTTTTTGTCAATTTTTTACGTTTGCAAGGGATTCTGGGTAACAGACCATGGTGGGAGGCAGTCAAGTCACCCCATCCTGGATTCCCCTGGGTGTCTAGTTTTCAAAAATGTATAGGTTTGCTAGGTTTCCCTAGGTGCCGGCAGGGCTAGGGTACAAAATCTACAGCTAGTCACTTTGCCAAAAAAAGGGTCATTTTTCACTCCAAAACCACGTTGCGTTTTGCGCTGTTTCCTGTCGCGGGCACTAGGCCGACCCGCACAAGTGAGGTACCATTTTTCTCGTAGGACTTTGGGGATCGCGGGGTGGGTGGAAATTTGTGGATCCACGCAGGTTCCAGAACTTTCCATCACAGAAATGTGGGGAAAATGTGTTTTTTTTGTCAATTTTTTACGTTTGCAAGGGATTCTGGGTAACAGACCATGGTGGGAGGCAGTCAAGTCACCCCATCCAGGATTCCCCTGGGTGTCTAGTTTTCAAAAATGTATAGGTTTGCTAGGTTTCCCTAGGTGCCGGCAGGGCTAGGGTACAAAATCTACAGCTAGTCACTTTGCCAAAAAAAGGGTCATTTTTCACTCCAAAACCACGTTGCGTTTTGCGCCGTTTCCTGTCGCGGGCACAAGGCCGACCCGCACAAGTGAGGTACCATTTTTCTCGTAGGACTTTGGGGAACGCGGGGTGGGTGGAAATTTGTGGATCCACGCAGATTCCAGAACTTTCCATCACAGAAATGTGGGGAAAATGTGTTTTTTTTGTCAATTTTTTACGTTTGCAAGGGATTCTGGGTAACAGACCATGGTGGGAGGCAGTCAAGTCACCCCATCCTGGATTCCCCTGGGTGTCTAGTTTTCAGAAATGTATAGGTTTGCTAGGTTCCCCTAGGTGCCGGCAGGGCTAGGGTACACAATCTACAGCTAGTCACTTTGCCAAAAAAAGGGTCATTTTTCACTCCAAAACCACGTTGCGTTTTGCGCCGTTTCCTGTCGCGGGCACTAGGCCGACCCGCACAAGTGAGGTACCATTTTTCTCGTAGGACTTTGGGGAACGCGGGGTGGGTGGAAATTTGTGGATCCACGCAGATTCCAGAACTTTCCATCACAGAAATGTGGGGAAAATGTGTTTTTTTTGTCAATTTTTTACGTTTGCAAGGGATTCTGGGTAACAGACCATGGTGGGAGGCAGTCAAGTCACCCCATCCTGGATTCCCCTGGGTGTCTAGTTTTCAGAAATGTATAGGTTTGCTAGGTTTCCCTAGGTGCCGGCAGGGCTAGGGTACAAAATCTACAGCTAGTCACTTTGCCAAAAAAAGGGTCATTTTTCACTGCAAAACCACGTTGCGTTTTGCGCCGTTTCCTGCCGCGGGCACTAGGCCGACCCGCACAAGTGAGGTACCATTTTTCTCGTAGGACTTTGGGGAACGCGGGGTGGGTGGAAATTTGTGGATCCACGCAGATTCCAGAACTTTCCATCACAGAAATGTGGGGAAAATGTGTTTTTTTTGTCAATTTTTTACGTTTGCAAGGGATTCTGGGTAACAGACCATGGTGGGAGGCAGTCAAGTCACCCCATCCTGGATTCCCCTGGGTGTCTAGTTTTCAAAAATGTATAGGTTTGCTAGGTTTCCCTAGGTGCCGGCAGGGCTAGGGTTCAAAAACTACAGCTAGACTCTTTGCAAAAAAAGTGTAAATTTTCAGTGTGAAAATGTGGTGTGTTCACCTTAGGTTTTGAGCCACTTCCTGTCGTGGGCACTATGCCTACCCACACAAGTGAGGTACCATTTTTCTCGGGAGACTTAGGGTAGTTCAAATTTGTAAAGCAACTGTTATTACCTATTGATTTTTGATGCATTTCTCCCTTCCAAATGAAAGACATTGTGTAAAAAAAAAGTCATTTTGAAAAATGACCAATAATTGTCATGCAAATATGAGTATTCCCAATTTCGAAAATGTGCAAATATGCACTGTTTCTGAACTCTGTAATTTGTTCCCATTTCAGAAATACATAGGTGACTTTCATACCGATTTTTCCAAGTATACATTTTCCCACAATAATTGCTATATACCCGGACCAAAAAAAAAAAACATTACAAAATGCTGCTCATTTTTCTACTCTGGGTTCGTTGGGCTCTTGGTGAACCTACAAGTCCTATATGTCCCCACAACCAGGAAGGTCTACCGGATGTAACGAAACATTGCTTCCAAAGATATGTCATAATTCGAAGAAGTTACAGGTAAAAACGTTGACTCAAGAGGCTGCTTTTTTCAACAAATTTTTAATTTGTCCTATATTTGCCTGTAAATTTCTATAAAGAAACCTTGATGGATCTACGCAAATGACCCCTTGCTGAATTCAGAATTTTGTCTACTTTTCAAAAATGTATAGCTTTCCAGGATCCATTATTGTTTTGTTACCCTTTTCTACCGTTAACTGGAAGGAGGTTGAAAGCACAAAAAATAGCAAAAATAGGGTATGTCCCAGAAAAATGCCAAAACTGTGTAAAAAATGTTGGTTTTCTAACAAAAGTCTGTCATTCCTTAAAAGCTGGAGAAATTGTGATTTCAGCCCCACAAACCCTTTTTTGATACCATTTGCAGAGAAAAACCCAGAAGCTTTCATTTGCAGCCCGTTTTTCACATTTTTCACAAAAAAAAAAAAAAATTGCTGTATTTTGACTAATTTCTGGGAACCCTCTAGGAGAATCCACAAACCCTGGGTACCTTTAGAATCCCCAAGATGTTGAAAGAAAAGGACGCAAATTTGGCGTGGATACCTAATGTGGTCAAAAAGTTACAGGGGCCTAAGCGCGCACTACCTCAAATAGCCCAAAAAGGGCTTAGCACAGGAGGGGAAAAGGCCTAGCAGCGAAGGGGTTAAAGACACCTGTTCTACATTTATCATGTATGCTTTGAGGAAGCTTGAGAGACAACAGGTATGAGCAAAATCTGTGTAGGCTAAAATTGTTCACTAACTATATGTATTTCCTACTAATCATTTTCACAAGAGGAAATTAAAACTTTCGACAATCTGATATATATATTTGAGTCATACATTTTTGTCAGGTATATTTATTTCCACCAGAATGCATTAATCTCCTCCAAGTTCATACTATAAATACTAGTCTAGCTTCGCCATTTTAAACACATTGGGTCCAATGTACTAAACATTTTGCAGTGCAAACCCTGCAATGTGCAAAATCACACGGTTGTACTGTGCACCTGAAGAGACTCACTCCGAGTCACCATTAGAAGGAAAAGGGGCTCACTTCCTAAATGTGATTTGCAATGAGATGTATCTATGTATGTGACTACAATTGTGGTCACAAACCATTTAAAAGTTACAGACTCCTCACAGAAGGTGGCAATTGATTCATAACAAGCATTTGCAATGCAATAGAACTCGCATTTAGGCAAGACCTATTGCATTGCAAACGGTAGTCAACACGGACAATGGGAGGGAGGGGGGCGGGGAAGGCACCGACAACAGGAATGCGGGTTGGGACGAGAAAGCACGGACAACGGGAATGCGGGCGGGGGGAGGGGGAGAGAAGGCACTGGACAATGGGAGGGAGGAGGACAGCCTCATTAAAGCAAATAGTGCTCACAGTCTAAATAACACATCATGTACCCTGTAACACTCGAAGTAAAGGGGCCAGTCGCCATGGAAGGGAACAAATGACGACATGGTCATAATAAGGAGGGACTAACAAGCCTATAAATGAATCTGAAGGCAGCATTTAGGAAGGACAAAGACACAAGCCAATGAAAAATAAAGGCGGGGGAGTGGGGGGCTTCACTCACCTACTGAACAACCACAGATCTTCACCAGAGCAGCGCTTGCGCACTGGCTGACCTAAAAAGGAAACTGCAGTTGGGCAGCATCTCCTTTGGGAATCTTGTTGTGCAGCCCCAGGGACCACTGTCTGTTCACTCCAAAAAAGTGAGACCTTTGTTTTTTTAACCAGGACCGGTTCCTTTAGGAACATGAGTTGCTTAAAATAACACGTGGTTTCTGTTTCTTAGTGTGAAATGAGGTATAGAGGTCTGCTTCCCCTTTGGAGGCCGCCATCCCTGTGTTCACAGTCAATCACAGGGGGTCACAAATATCTTCTATTAGATCACATCACCATGTCACAGAAGGTCGCAAAAATGTTGGTGCACATTTCCACACACCATTTCCATCCTGTCAGTTATCCCTCAGCCACTTCAAGCCTTGTTCACCAAAACTGCTCCTGTAGGAGTACGCATATGTAAGTTGCAGGTTGACTACTTTTTGTTATTGATCACTATTCCCATACCTGGAAAGTTTGGCCAGGTGCAGGTTTACAGACGTAGTACTGGGAATGCCATATATGTCCCATGCGTCCCTGAACCCTCTTTGCGCCATTTTAACCATCATGGATTTATGTGCAGGTGGAATTGAGCCCTCCGTACAAATGCAACTTTCTGTTTCACTACAGGCAGACAGTAAAACATTTCAGCTGGTCCTCTTAGAAAACTGGAAGGGAAGTTACTTGAACAGGATGGGAGTTTGGAAGAATTGGAAAATGTGGTGAACTTTAAAGTGCACCAAACATGCACCTTCTTTCAAAACAAAGGGGTCAATTATAATGTCGGGCGAATCGCCACCGCCCATATGGCGGTGGTGATCCACCCGCCATTATACACCGCCCGCCACCCATTTCCCTCCCGCCATATTACTATGGCGGGGGCACCCCGGCGGACGGAAAGACCGTCTGCCAGTTTTCTCCTGGTCGACCAGTCGACTGGGCCGAAAAGGGGCTGGATATGGTGGCGGTGTCTGGAAGACACTGCCATCCAGATTAGTATACAGGCGGATTAGTGCCTTTCCATGGCGGCGTTGCTGCCATGGAATGGCATGCGGTGCATCGCTGTGGGGGGTTGCACATGGGGGATACTTATGGTACCCCCCTGCATTTGCATGCACAACGTGGCAGGCACCGCATGGTGCCTGCCACGTTGTGCATGCAAATGCACATTGTGCATCCATGGCATTGTGGCAGGCGGTGCTGTGAGCACCGCCCACCACAATGTTGTGGATGGGGCATGCCACCGCCAACGTGGCGGTGGCATCCTTATTGCCGGTGCGGGACTGCGGCAGCACTGGCGGCCGGTCCCAGCACCGCTAGGGTGGCGGGCAGACAAAGGTCCGCCCGCCATCCTAATAGACCCCAAAGAGTCCTGGGAAGATTAACCCGAACCCTCCAGGTAAAGGACAGTGTCTTGGTGTAATTATGCAGTGAATGAAGGCAGTGGCGGCTTGCCGAGGGAGTGCTGTGGGGCGGTGGGCGGGGGGTAGTCAACTCCAGCATACGGCAGAACGGAGTAAAGTAAATAAATAAAACAATTTACGTGCCGCACGCACAATGTAAATTGTTTTATTTATTTATTTACTTAACTCCGCTCCGCCGTATGCTGTAGTTTACTACCCCGCTCCCTGCCCCTCCCCCATCCCACTCCACCGCCCCGCAGCACTCCCTCAGCGAGCCGCCACTGAATGAAGGGTGCATTTGGGATGAGATGCATAGGTTCTCTTAAACAAACAATCTAGCAATGCAAGTTATTATCAGAGTCACCATCCCTCAAACGTGGAGTGTAGTTTAATTGCCCAGATTTCCACTTAAAAATCAAATGGACATTTAACGAAACCAGTGGTTCAAAGTCTGTTGGTCTGGGTTTGAGCCTCACCTGAAATAATATTTATCCTTTATGCAGATTATAATACACAAAATAGGTTTTGCTAGTATACTCTTCACAGTGTTCTAGCACAATAGCAAACAATGAAAACCCTATACCTCTCTGGTGCGAGTAGCTGTGTCAGCCACCTTGCATTCATGTATGGACATTTTCCCTACGCTTTCTTCCATGCGAAGCCATGTGGAACTATCTGAGAGTTTCATCGGTCTTCTGGTGGATGGCATTAATGGTTCTATTAGCAGGCTACTTCCTCTGACTCTTCTTGCACTTTTAGTAACTTCCTCAAGGTTGTTGTTTTCAGCCTGCTGCAGAAGGAGGAAGAAGCACAATGATGACTGTAGGAGAGTAGGGTCTGCTATCCTATGGTCACCCCAAATTTTTGCTTTTTGCTTCACTGGTTTTTGACATATTGAGGCTGTGGGCCTGCCAATCAGACCCCCAGCCTGCTGTTCTCTCTACTAAATTAAAACTATGCACCCATGGTGCATAACCAATTGGAAGTGGATCACCCTGTCAGCCCCTGTACCAGTGTACACTAGGTACCCAGGGCATTGGTGTACCCAAGGCATGCCAGGGGCTGAAGCATGTATTATGCCACCCCAGGCTTGGCCTAACAATCTGACACAACTGGCTGATCACTCAGCTGGGGTAAGTTGGTGTAATCACCTCTTACTTAGGTGTAGTATACCTATACCTAACCTTAAATGGGACACCTGGTAACCTATAAGTCACTCCTATGGCAGGCCTTAACAATCCTGAAGGCAGAGTGCTTGGTTCCATGTGAGATGGTGCTCTGGCATGAGCTGAGCCTGTCTGCAGTGGTCGGAACAACTTCCTTCTACTGTTTCCAGATATCGTCATACCATATACTCTTAAGTGCATTATGAACCTCGCGGTTAAATGCTAACTTTGGTTTGGCTTTATCAAAACATGTCGAGTAAGGTGTCATACGAATTGGAATACTAACCCCTCGCCAATTCTGGCGACGGGGTTAGCATTCCACCCTTCTAGAGGGACACGACATGTACAGTGCCTGAAACCCGGGTAAAATCAGACATAGCCTCAGCTCCACAAAATGGATGCTGCCACCACAGACACAAGTCTGCCCTCCTGCTGCTGGGAGTCCTTCCAGCTTGGGAGGTGTGGACAAAGGGTTTCCTGCCAGGGGAGGTGCGTGCACCACCCCAGACAGGATTTTGTGTATTGGTCAGGTAGGGCTTGAAAGAAACCAGACATGCCTGGGGCTCACAAGGAGCCT
The DNA here is from genome assembly GCF_964204655.1 of Triturus cristatus. Taxonomy (NCBI): domain Eukaryota; kingdom Metazoa; phylum Chordata; class Amphibia; order Caudata; family Salamandridae; genus Triturus; species Triturus cristatus. The sequence continues at coordinate 1,264,377,809 of NC_140579.1, read as the reverse complement.
CGGTGCATATGCCAGTTCAAACCGGTCCTGGGGCACACCAGTCCCGGGCCTGGGGCGAGCTGGACAAAGGATTGGGGGTGTAACCACCCCCCTTCCTGGTCCCACCCATAGGGAGGGACCTAGCAGGTAGTCCGGCCCCTAGAATCCGCTTAAAGGTAGGAGCTGTGTCCTAAGACTTCAGACATCCTGGAATCAACTTAACACTAAGAAGAAGACGGGAACTTCGACGCTCTGCTGCACAGAGGACTGAAGCCAATCTCCCCTGTGGTCAGGGAGTGACCACCTTGCTAACGCAAGCACCATCCAGCGAATCAACGTCTGCTTTGCCGCCGCCTCCCGCCGGAGCCCGAGCCCAGAGACTGACAAGACCTGGACCTCCAGACCTCTCACCGCCCGATCCACAGTCCCTGAAAAGAGGAGACCCGTGGAGGCACCGAGACACGTGGAGCCAGCCATCTTGGAACGACTACGACAAGCTGACAAGTGCAACAACCGAGGCTCCCTCCAAGTTGTGCTTTGGGATCTGAGAAGCCCAACACCCGAGCAGCATCTGCACCAAAGGTGAGCCCTCCAGCATCTCCACGATCTGCGTGGGGCCCTTCTGCATTTTGCCACTCGACGCGCCCAACCGGTTGCTGGCCCGCTGGCTAGTAGCCATCTTGGCGACGAACTTCAAGAAATACACCGCTGGTCTGGTTGCTCCAGACTGGCCCTTGCTCCCCTCCAAAGGAGCAGTCCTTCTGACCTTGCTGGTCAGAACCATCAGCTTATTTCCTTTTCCTACAACAATTGCTTTTGCCAAGGCTTGTTTGCTTCGATCAAGTCGCCGACACCGCCGACAGCGAGAGCCTGCGTGGGACAGCTCGTGACTCGACTCCTGGACGTCGTCGACCTCCAGGGACCACGTGGCTGCAGAGACAAGCTACCCCTTTCTTCCTGTTTGCACCCGACATTGCCTGGTACCCACCTGGTGCCACGCTGGTCACTGGCTAGTGACTGTGAACACTGTCCCCTCTGCTTACAGGTCTTCAACGTCTCCGATCCACACTTGGATCCACTGCATCTCTCCCGGACCGACCGCCTGCAGCATCTTTGTCTTCAAGCTCCACGGAACAGATAGAAGAAACCCGACGCACTTCGAGGCCTATGCCCCTGCTTCCTGTGGGTGAGGTAAAGCTGGCACACCTGTGCCCAAGTGTAGTATTACATCTCTAGTGCCTGTGTTCCAAATCTTGAGTTCCTAGTCCATCCGGAAGATCCTCTTTGCAGTAACTTTGTACTTTTTACGCACCCATTGAAACCTATGGGAGCACGCGTGTGACTATTTGCTCTGCACACGCCACCCGTGGACCTCCTGGTCACTAACTGACGTTAGCTCCTTGTAGGCCCAGCGATTCTAGAGGCCCTAGGCCTTTTCCCTTTTCTGTTCGTGGTACTTATACCACTATTTTAGTATATGGTTCGAGTGGCCACCAGGGCCTATCCATATAAAGTGCAACTTCTGTGTATTCTGTGATAATCTTGTTTGACGATTTGTGCTCCTGTGCTCATAAAGAGACTAGGGGTTACTTTGAGAAATAAATACATATATATTTTGAATATATATCTGTGTGGTGTCCTTTCATTGGTATAAAAGGGGGTTGCATTTGGTAAAACAGCTGGCTTAACACGCTTCACGAGTTTAGCCTCAAAGACTGCTTAGCCTACGCTACCACTAGGGCAGCTAGTCCGAAAAGGTTGACTTACAACCACACCATAAGGGTTGCTTGGCATGGTACAAGGTGATCACTTTAACTAGTGAGCATCATATACCAGGCCAACTTCTCACATTGGTGAGCAGCGGTTGGATTTGAGCTTGCTGTGTTTTACTATTGTAATCTCTTAGTTACCAATTGAAAGATCACATAGGTACCTGTAGGTACATATAAAACAAGATTAGATATACATAAGTTCTACTGAACTTAGTTGTTGTAGAGCAAAGGGGGTAGCACACCCTGACTACAACTACTAGATAGGTTTAGTAGGTAAACCCAAGTGTAGGTAGATTGCAACACATCCACCCACACTTAAGAGCAATGGCCGGGGCAGAGGGGTCCACTGTACCCATCTCTGTTGAGAGTGACCCCCAGAGGGCACCATCCAGCTTTGCTACCCTTAATCAGAATGAGCTCAGGCATTTGGCAACTCTTAGAGGCCTTAAACAGCCCAAGAACCCTACCTCTGCTGAGCTCAGAGAACTCTTACAGAATGATGAGAATCAGAGAGAACTCAAGAAAGCTTCCCAGTTAGCCCCCTTAGGGTCAGGAACAGGAGGCCCCCCTTCTGAAGATGCCACAGAGGTACCCCCTTCCAATAGTCACCCCTTAGATGGGATGCCTACCACAGAGGAAGAAAGTGATGGGGATACAGATGTGAGTGGGGATGAAGGGAGAACTAGCCCAGTGCCAAGTGTTATACTTGGCCCAGCTAAACTAAGGCTATTGGGGACTGACAGTGGGTTCACCCCATTGGATCTCCCCAGTGGACTTAACACAGGGCTTGGAAGGCAAAGGAATCGCTCAGGTGACTCCAATGCTTCCCATGGCTCTAGAGGCTCTCAAGGTCACTCCAGAAGGAGACTGACCACCCCTCAGAGGAGGGAACATGAGGCCAGAATGCAGGAAGCCCAGCTGAGGATCAGGAAGCAGGAGCTAGAAGTAGCCCTGATGGAAGAAAAACTGAACAAGGCTAGGCAACCTAGAGAGAGTGGGTCTATACCCACTGGTGGCAGCATTGTCCCTAAGGACAAAGATAGGGTCTTTGATAATAGGAACCTGTCTAAGGTTGTGCCCCCCTACAAAAGTGGGGATGACATCCACAAATGGATAACTGCTCTTGAGAGAGCCTGCAAAGTACAGCAGGTTCCTGAAGACCAGTGGGCAGCAATCCTCTGGCTCTCCTTTGAAGGAAGAGGCAGAGACAGACTCCTCACTGTTAGAGAAGAGGATGTCAGAAACTACAGAGTCCTGAAGAGTGTTCTGGTAGATGGGTTAGGCTTAACCACTGAACAGTACAGGTTAATGTTCAGAGACACCCAAAAGACACAGACTCAGGACTGGTCTGAATATGTTGAATGTGCCACTAAGGCTTTGGAGGGTTGGTTGCTGGGAAGTAAGGTATCTGATTTTACAGGATTGTATAATTTGATGATGAGAGAACAGATTTTAAACAACTGTCAAAACCAGCAACTGCATCAACACTTGGTTGACTCTGATCTGACCTCTCCCCAAGAATTGGGAAAGAAGGCAGACAAATGGGTCAGAACCAGGGTTAAGCAAAAGAACCAGAACCAGGGCCAAGGGGGTGATCAGAAGAAAACAGACCAAAAGGGTGGAGATCAGAAATCTAAAGACCAGAAGTCTTCAACAGGGCCCCAAACTACTGCTAAGGAGGGTGGGTCCCAACAACAGTCCAAAAAGAAGAAAGAAGGTCAAAAGAAACCCTGGTGCAATCATTGCAAAAATACAACTCACTTGACTAGTGATTGCAAAAAGGGTGGAGCCCCCAACACTGTTGCCCCTAAGGCACCTGCTCCCAGTACTACTGTTAGCAGTGTTGGTCCCCAGACAAAGGGTGTAGTGGGAATCACTATGGGAACTGAAGGAGATTCTGACTTAGACAGAACCCTGACACAGGCAGTCTTGATCTGTGATGGGGACATTGATTTGTCCCTGACTGTGAGCCCCAGTAACCTGGGCAAGTACAGACAGACTCCTTTAATTAATGACAAAGTGGCTCAAGCCTACAGGGACACATGTGCCAGTGTCACTATGGTGACACCAGGCTTTGTGGACCCTGGACAGTGCATACCAGGTGAGAACTACCTGGTGACCAATGCCAGCAATGCCACTACTTCACACAGTGTGGCAGTTGTTAACTTCTCATGGGGAGGGGTAACTGGCCTCAAAAGGGTTGTGGTTAGTGCAGACCTCCCAGTAGAATGTTTGTTGGGCAATGACCTAGAGAGTTCTCTATGGTCAGAAGTGGAGTACAGGACTCATGCAGAGATGTTAGGTATATCATCACATGTCCTTGCTGTGACCAGGTCACAGGCCAAAAAGTGCCTCACTGAACCTCAGGTCTTGGATCCTGGAACAATGGACCAAGCACCTACCAAGAAGAAGAACAGGAGGGTCAAGGCTGTGCCTTCCCCCCTGCCTCAGAGTGATGATCAGCCTTCCCAGGAAGCTGATCTAGAGGACCCTGAAGGAACTGTCCCTGAAGAGCTTGAACCTGATCAGGTTGAGTTTCTGGGGACAGGGGGACCTTCAAGGGCTGACTTGAGGCAGGCTCAGTTATCCTGTCCCTCTCTTGAACCCCTCAGACAGCTGGCTGCTGCTGAGGCTGCTGGGAATGCTCAAGGTACCCATAAAGTGTATTGGGATGAAGGGCTCCTTTATTCAGAGGCTAGAGACCCCAAGCCTGGTGCAACCAGGAGGTTGGTTATACCTCTGCAATTTAGGGGCTTCCTTCTTACCTTGGCCCATGATATTCCCTTAGCAGGACACCTAGGCCAGAATAAGACCTGGGACAGACTTGTCCCTCACTTTCACTGGCCTCATATGAATGAAGATACAAAGGAGTTTTGTCGCTCCTGTGTTACCTGCCAAGCCAGTGGCAAATCAGGTGGCACAACAAAGGCCCCCCTGATACCACTACCTGTGGTGGGGGTCCCCTTTGAAAGAGTGGGAATAGACATAGTGGGTCCCATGGATCCTCCCACTGCATCTGGGCACAGATTTATACTGGTGGTAGTGGATCATGCCACCAGGTATCCAGAGGCAATTCCCCTTAGGACCACTACAGCTCCTGTTGTGGCCAGGGCCCTGCTGGGAGTATTCTCCAGAGTGGGGTTTCCTAAGGAGGTAGTATCTGACAGAGGTACCAACTTTATGTCAGGATACTTAACAGCTATGTGGAAGGAATGTGGTGTCAACTACAAGTTCACCACCCCTTATCACCCACAATGCAATGGGCTTGTTGAAAGATTCAACAAGACCCTAAAGGGTATGATCAAAGGATTACCTGAAAAGCTCAGGCGAAGATGGGACATCCTTCTACCCTGCCTTCTGTTTGCTTACAGAGAGGTCCCACAAAAGGGGGTTGGCTACAGCCCCTTTGAATTGTTGTTTGGGCACCCTGTGAGAGGCCCACTGTGTTTGGTGAAGGAAGGATGGGAGTTACCTCTCAAAAAGCCTAAGCTAGACATAGTGGACTATGTACTTGGTCTCCGCTCCAGGATGGCTGAGTATATGGAGAAGGCATCCAAAAACCTTGAGGCAAGCCAGGCCTTACAGAAAGCTTGGCATGACCAAAAGGCTGTCTTGGTTGAGTATCAGCCAGGACAGAAGGTATGGGTGTTGGAGCCAGTGGCCCCAGCAGCACTCCAAGACAAATGGTCTGGACCCCATACAATCCTGGAAAAGAAGGGAGAGGTCACCTACTTGGTCGACCTAGGAACTCCCAGGAGTCCCCACAGGGTACTCCATGTTAACAGGCTCAAAGCATATGTTGACAGGGCAGACATGGGCTTGCTCATGGCTACAGATGAGGGACAGGAGGAAGAGAGTGACCCTCTCCCAGACCTGTTGTCTCAGAACCCTGAAGATGGCTCAGTTGAAGGAATGACCCTTGGAGGCAACCTCACTGCCCATCAGCAGACTGAATGTAGACAGGTTCTACAATCATTTTCACATATGTTTTCCTTGATACCTAGTCAAACTGACTGGTGTACCCATGTGGTGGACACTGGTGACAGTCTGCCTGTAAAGAACAAGCTTTACAGACAACCTGACCACGTCAGGGACTGTATAAAGGCTGAGGTACATAAAATGCTGGAATTAGGTGTCATTGAACCTTCAGAGAGCCCCTGGGCTAGCCCAGTGGTTCTGGTCCCCAAACCTCACACCAAAGATGGCAAGAGAGAGATGAGGTTCTGTGTGGACTACAGGGGTCTCAATGCTGTCACCAGGACAGATGCACACCCTATTCCAAGGGCAGATGAGCTCATAGACAAACTAGCTTCTGCAAAGTTTTTGAGCACATTTGACTTAACAGCTGGCTATTGGCAAATCAGATTAGCTGAGGAGTCTAAGGCCAAAACAGCATTCTCAACCCCAGGTGGGCATTATCAGTTTGTGGTGATGCCCTTTGGTCTAAAGAATGCACCTGCCACCTTCCAACGGTTGGTGAACCAAGTCCTCACTGGGTTGGATGACTTTTGTGCAGCATATCTTGATGACATTGCTGTCTTTAGCTCCACCTGGGAGGATCACCTGATCCACCTGAAGAAGGCTCTTGAGGCCCTGCAGAGGGCAGGCCTCACTATCAAGGCTACTAAGTGCCAGATAGGGCAGAGTAAGGTTGTGTATTTGGGCCACCTTGTAGGTGGAGGCCAAGTTCAACCACTGGAGAGTAAGATACAATCCATCAAGGACTGGTCCCCTCCAACCACCCAGACTCAAGTTCGAGCTTTCTTGGGCTTGACTGGGTACTACAGGAAGTTTGTTAAGAACTATGGGTCCATTGTGACTCCTCTTAATGATCTGACATCCAAGAAGATGCCCAAAAAGGTTCAGTGGACAGTAAGCTGTCAAAAGGCATTTGATGACCTGAAGGAGGCCATGTGCTCTGCACCTATCCTGAAAAGTCCTGACTACTCCAAATAGTTTATTGTCCAAACAGATGCTTCTGAGTTGGGTGTGGGAGCTGTGCTGTCACAACTTAATGTAGATGGTCAAGACCAACCCATTGCTTTTATTAGCAGAAGGTTGACCCCCAGAGAGAAGAATTGGTCAGCTATTGAGAGGGAGGCCTTTGCTGTGGTGTGGGCCCTGAAGAAGCTGAGGCCATACTTGTTTGGCACTCACTTCAAGATTCAGACCGACCATAAGCCCCTCTTGTGGCTAAATCAGATGAAGGGTGAAAACCCCAAACTGCTTAGGTGGTCCATTTCCCTACAGGGGATGGACTTTACAGTGGAGCACCGGCCAGGTACTGACCATGGGAATGCAGATGGTCTCTCCAGGTACTTCCACTTAGGACATGAAGACGAGACTGGTCAAGGCTAGTTTAATGTCCCAGCGTTTGGGGGGGGGGTTGTGTAGGAGAGTAGGGTCTGCTATCCTATGGTCACCCCAAATTTTTGCTTTTTGCTTCACTGGTTTTTGACATATTGAGGCTGTGGGCCTGCCAATCAGACCCCCAGCCTGCTGTTCTCTCTACTAAATTAAAACTATGCACCCTAGGTGCATAACCAATTGGAAGTGGATCACCCTGTCAGCCCCTGTACCAGTGTACACTAGGTATCCAGGGCATTGGTGTACCCAAGGCATGCCAGGGGCTGAAGCATGTATTATGCCACCCCAGGCTTGGCCTAACAATCTGACACAACTGGCTGATCACTCAGCTGGGGTAAGTTGGTGTAATCACCTCTTACTTAGGTGTAGTATACCTATACCTAACCTTAAATGGGACACCTGGTAACCTATAAGTCACTCCTATGGCAGGCCTTAACAATCCTGAAGGCAGAGTGCTTGGTTCCATGTGAGATGGTGCTCTGGCATGAGCTGAGCCTGTCTGCAGTGGTCGGAACAACTTCCTTCTACTGTTTCCAGATATCGTCATACCATATACTCTTAAGTGCATTATGAACCTCGCGGTTAAATGCTAACTTTGGTTTGGCTTTATCAAAACATGTCGAGTAAGGTGTCATACGAATTGGAATACTAACCCCTCGCCAATTCTGGCGACGGGGTTAGCATTCCACCCTTCTAGAGGGACACGACATGTACAGTGCCTGAAACCCGGGTAAAATCAGACATAGCCTCAGCTCCACAAAATGGATGCTGCCACCACAGACACAAGTCTTCCCTCCTGCTGCTGGGAGTCCTTCCAGCTTGGGAGGTGTGGACAAAGGGTTTCCTGCCAGGGGAGGTGCGTGCACCACCCCAGACAGGATTTTGTGTATTGGTCAGGTAGGGCTTGAAAGAAACCAGACATGCCTGGGGCTCACAAGGAGCCTCGGTGCATATGCCAGTTCAAACCGGTCCTGGGGCACACCAGTCCCGGGCCTGGGGCGAGCTGGACAAAGGATTGGGGGTGTAACCACCCCCCTTCCTGGTCCCACCCATAGGGAGGGACCTAGCAGGTAGTCCGGCCCCTAGAATCCGCTTAAAGGTAGGAGCTGTGTCCTAAGACTTCAGACATCCTGGAATCAACTTAACACTAAGAAGAAGACGGGAACTTCGACGCTCTGCTGCACAGAGGACTGAAGCCAATCTCCCCTGTGGTCAGGGAGTGACCACCTTGCTAACGCAAGCACCATCCAGCGAATCAACGTCTGCTTTGCCGCCGCCTCCCGCCGGAGCCCGAGCCCAGAGACTGACAAGACCTGGACCTCCAGACCTCTCACCGCCCGATCCACAGTCCCTGAAAAGAGGAGACCCGTGGAGGCACCGAGACACGTGGAGCCAGCCATCTTGGAACGACTACGACAAGCTGACAAGTGCAACAACCGAGGCTCCCTCCAAGTTGTGCTTTGGGATCTGAGAAGCCCAACACCCGAGCAGCATCTGCACCAAAGGTGAGCCCTCCAGCATCTCCACGATCTGCGTGGGGCCCTTCTGCATTTTGCCACTCGACGCGCCCAACCGGTTGCTGGCCCGCTGGCTAGTAGCCATCTTGGCGACGAACTTCAAGAAATACACCGCTGGTCTGGTTGCTCCAGACTGGCCCTTGCTCCCCTCCAAAGGAGCAGTCCTTCTGACCTTGCTGGTCAGAACCATCAGCTTATTTCCTTTTCCTACAACAATTGCTTTTGCCAAGGCTTGTTTGCTTCGATCAAGTCGCCGACACCGCCGACAGCGAGAGCCTGCGTGGGACAGCTCGTGACTCGACTCCTGGACGTCGTCGACCTCCAGGGACCACGTGGCTGCAGAGACAAGCTACCCCTTTCTTCCTGTTTGCACCCGACATTGCCTGGTACCCACCTGGTGCCACGCTGGTCACTGGCTAGTGACTGTGAACACTGTCCCCTCTGCTTACAGGTCTTCAACGTCTCCGATCCACTCTTGGATCCACTGCATCTCTCCCGGACCGACCGCCTGCAGCATCTTTGTCTTCAAGCTCCACGGAACAGATAGAAGAAACCCGACGCACTTCGAGGCCTATGCCCCCGCTTCCTGTGGGTGAAGTAAAGCTGGCACACCTGTGCCCAAGTGTAGTATTACATCTCTAGTGCCTGTGTTCCAAATCTTGAGTTCCTAGTCCATCCGGAAGATCCTCTTTGCAGTAACTTTGTACTTTTTACGCACCCATTGAAACCTATGGGAGCACGCGTGTGACTATTTGCTCTGCACACGCCACCCGTGGACCTCCTGGTCACTAACTGACGTTAGCTCCTTGTAGGCCCAGCGATTCTAGAGGCCCTAGGCCTTTTCCCTTTTCTGTTCGTGGTACTTATACCACTATTTTAGTATATGGTTCGAGTGGCCACCAGGGCCTATCCATATAAAGTGCAACTTCTGTGTATTCTGTGATAATCTTGTTTGACGATTTGTGCTCCTGTGCTCATAAAGAGACTAGGGGTTACTTTGAGAAATAAATACATATATATTTTGAATATATATCTGTGTGGTGTCCTTTCATTGGTATAAAAGGGGGTTGCATTTGGTAAAACAGCTGGCTTAACACGCTTCACGAGTTTAGCCTCAAAGACTGCTTAGCCTACGCTACCACTAGGGCAGCTAGTCCGAAAAGGTTGACTTACAACCACACCATAAGGGTTGCTTGGCATGGTACAAGGTGATCACTTTAACTAGTGAGCATCATATACCAGGCCAACTTCTCACAATGACGTTAAACTATTTATATATATGTGGGATAAAGTACAACCCACCATTGGTCATAGGATTTTGCAAGTCAATGAGAAGTTCTAGGACCAAGAGGCTTTCCTTCAAAAGGCCAGTGTACTTCAAGGTGCCTTGAACTATCCTTTCAAGGTATTGCGGTAGAGCTTTCGTCTTTCAATTCCTTGGTTTCATGCACGTAACAATGAAAAATAGCCTCTTGTTGAAAATATATGGAATCTGTGCTGTGAGAATAAATACACCAATATGCAGCTTCTTTGCTGCAAAATCATTTTAAGCAGTTTTACACGAGCCAATAAAAAACACTAAGTTTCAGCTTTAGAATGCTTGTTAAACAGAGATAGATTCCGGTCTTCTTGTAAAGCAGTCCAGCTGCCCAATAAATATAACATACGTGTCTCCCTACCAGGCAATGACTTAATCATCAGGGCAGCATACATTGTGAGCTAATAATGCTAATGCTTTACATTTGTTCTTCTACATTGTGTACATAAGTGAGATTACAGAATGCTGTATGATTACATCAGAAGCAATGTCTTGCTGAGTCCTGGGTGTTTTAGGGCATGAGATACCTGTGAGGAAGATAAACACTGTTTCTTTACTCAGGAAGGCAGAATGAAGTAAGCAGATCTGCCAAAGGCAAGTTCGGGATGATTGACAGGGATTGCTGTGACCTGATGCATGGAGTCAGAAGAAGTGTTGATAAATTGAGTATCTGAAGATTTCCTGTGCGTTGTGAGTTGAAAGCTGGTCTCAGATAGTATGGGACCCAGGCACTCACTGGAAGTTGCCATTTGAAAGTCCTGTGAGCCGTGCCAAGCCTAGACATGGTGTCAGGGAACAGAGACGACATTCTCTGGGGAACTAGAGAGAGAAAGAGTGAGAACGAACTCTTCTAAGAGTATAGACCAGACCTTTTTTGAACTCAAGGGCTGGATTGACTGGCACTTGGTCAAGTTGTGCCACTGGTGGATGGCAGGGCAAAAGCGTAAATGGATGATAACTGGTGCTAGGTTTCTAGTAAAGAAAAAACGGCAGGACACCGGTTTTATTTCTTTGGGTGGAACGAGGGAATTACGGAGGGTGTACTCCGCAGAACACTATGTACAATTCTTTTTCATAATTTAGAGGGAGGTAACATAATGCTTAGGGTGGTGTGTGAGGGAGAAAGGATGCAAGGCATGGCATGGCATTTTAAAATGTGTATGTGGAAGACAGACACATTGTTAGGGTGGTGCCGTTGGGTGGCTTTACACCTGACGTAGGATGGAGCAGAGGACTGAAGGAGGTGAGCCTCTTTTTGCCTGGCTCCCCGTGTTGGCTGGTGAGTTTCAAAACTGGTGGCCACACGTACGTGTCTTGGGCAGGATGGAGTCACTGCACAAAGTGAGCAAGCTTCTCCTTAGAGGATTGATGGGTTCTCATTCCCCCAAAAAGTGAAATAAATTAAAAAAGGCCACAAATTGCAGCATAATTTTGGTATAAAGTGGCTAAAAACCAAGAAGCCCTGAATTAAACCTTCAAAAACCTTTGTGGTGTACATGGCTGGGGTATTGGGAGCAATACCCCAGAAGAAAACTTTGAAAGCAATGGTGGTAAAATGTTAGATGTTTCAGGACAATGGCCTGGAGAGCTATATGTACTAGAGGTAGTGAAAAATCTTTGATTGAAATCGTTCTTCAAATCTGTGCTGCATGTTCCTTTACATAATCTTTCCATACTGCCTCCTCAGTGTAGATGCTCAATCCTATGTTATGGCTGTGTTTCTACTTGGAAGAGGCAATGTTAAAAAATCAAAGACACATTTCGCAATCACAATACGAAAGATACTAGAGCTTGACAAATCTTACAGGCTCATAAAGCAACGCTACTGTTCAAATACATAAATCATACGGTATTAGACAAGTAACACATAATGTACATGCTTAAGCCTTCCACAGCAGTAGTTAAAAAACTTTAGCCATAGAGAAAGATAAGTACCGCCACACAACATAGGTCATGAAATAAAAGCCACAACAGTCAGTGTACTTTACTAACAAGCAACACCAATCCAGAGTTCAGCACAAACGATCCCTCATGTAACAAAAATGTAAGTGTGGTTTACGAATGCAGTAATTCTGTCTGAAACATCCTCTTCCCAGTTTCAGAAAATAGAGAATTTTCACCATGACATTTCCAACTATCCGTTTACATAAATAAACTTAGGGGCATAGTTACAAGCCCCTTTCGCCACAGGATCGTTACTTTTTCTGATGCCCTGGTGGCATGGCACCCTTTCACACATTTACAAGGTGGCGCTAAGCCACTTAACGTGGTTTAATGCCACCTTGTAAATATGCCCTTTCCGCCGCAATCTGCTGCAGCAAAGGGGCAGGCCGTGGGTATTGTAGTGGGCGTTCCACCAAAACACCCATTGCTTTTTGACGCTGCCATAGATTTACAAGGCTGGGACAGCGCCAAAAACGAATAGCTGGTCTTAGAATGGAGATATGAGGAGAAATAATTCCTTTCTTATCCTTTTTTTGCTCTTTCCATGTGCGCTGCATTGTACAGCACACATCGAAAGAGCAAATCGCTATTATTGATTGTTTTTGTGCAAGAAGGCATCCCTTCCTGCACATAAACAATCACCCCTGCAGCACAGGCACCCTTGCCACATGGGGCAAGGGTGCCTGCGCTGGCGCTAGGCAGCTTTTTTAGTGCCCACTCTAGGGTAAACGCAGGGGTGAACCATATTTTTGAAAATACAGCGCATCCCTGCGTTTTAAAAATGTCGGAGAACAGCACTGCCAAATTTGGCGTAACACTGTGCTCTGACATTTTTTAGTAAATATGCCCCACTAATTTCACTCAACAGACGCATGATGTTTCCACGAAAAGAGCAGCTTTTTCTGTAATATTAGTACATTCAGCTTTCGCCCCTAAAGAGCATCTTGTAATTACACTAAGCACTCACCTGCACTGCAATGCATGGCCAGAAAATGTCATGCTTTTGTATTATCTTTCTCAAATACCATGGATGGCCATAGTATTGCAGGGCTTTACACCACCATTATGCATCATTGTACCACCGCCTCCTTTATCCAATATAAAGCCACACATTTTGCCGAGAACATTCACGAAATGCCAAGTATGGACATCATTATACCATTTCTATCAATAAAGGGCCCAGTAAATTGAGGATGGGCACCATAACTCCCCTGAGACCACCCCAACCGACTCATGCTCTTCACTAAAATAATCCTACAACAATCTCACACTTACTCACATCACTGAGGCAGACACACACACACGCAGGCACACACACACCGTTCATATTTTAAGCATTCACTGTTACTTTATATACCTTATTTTTTCTGCCATCCTTTCAATAATACTTTTTTCCATGTGTCCTTTTCTGATTTTTTTTATTTTTATTTGCCTTTATTTTTATTTTCTCAGGGCCTTTTGCCTTACATTTTAGCTGTGCATCTCCCTTTTTTTATGCCACTGACATTAATGTTTCCCTTTCTTACGACCTTCCTCCCTCACTCTTTCCTTCTATTTCAGGCTGCTCCTGCTGACCTCAAAGTTTATCTTACAGTCCAATCACAACCCAAAGAACACAACAGACAAAATTCATTTCACAGTTCACATGATAGAGTACACTTGTGCTCACCCACAGACAACCCACTGCATCTCACTGACAGTGGCTCAGCAGCAGCGAACCGAAAATTCCCTATCACTAGACATCCTTCCCTTGGGTGGTGTAATATCTAGCAGCAGTCATTTTACCAGTGTCGGATGCTGTGCTGTGACAAGTAACCTCTTGCCGCTCATGTCCTTGAGTGGTAGCGGATACCTTTTCCTATATAGTTCATGTTGACCAAAGGTAACCAATTTATATCTCTGTTTCATTTAAAACCTTTAAAACTTCACACTTTAAAACATGATTTACTATTTAGGCCTGTGTTGCTCTGGATAAAGATATGGGGGACAGCTCAAACTAATTTCTCTAGGGAGGTGATTCGAGATTGCTTTTCCCTGGATAACATCCTAACTGTTTCCGGGTTGAGGTGCAAAAAATCAAGGTTTGGTATCCCCGGGATACCCGATATTTTTCCAATCCAGATAGTATTAAAGATGGCACCGAAAGTCTAGTAAGAGAACTTTTCAAAAACTTTTTTAAATGACGAGATTAGAACCTTGAGAGGGAATTTTATAATTTACAGCTAGCCTTAAATTAGGAACACAGGAAATCATCAGTAGGTTTGGAGTTTTACTTGTCCTATATTTACAATACCGAACACAGATTTTATCTTACTAGTTTACATTTTAACATTATTCACTTTTTAGTGGCTTTTCCGAGGCAGAGCACCTGTTTTCTAAATCTTCCAAACTGCCCTGATCATGTTTCAAAGCACAGCATTCTGCACATATATTGTTCTGCACTCTGTATTCCTTGCATAGGAAGCTCATCTTGGTTCCGATATGGCGTGCTGTAAATATTAGGCAACCTAAACAGTCTTGTTCACTTGCAAAAATTAGACACCCTACATTTGTGTCATGCAGTGATTACTTTTGATCGAAGTTCTCAGGCCACAAGGAAGAGGTATGGTTCAGCAATCTGTGTGATTGGTTTATTAATTTTGCGAGGGCTTCTCCTTTTGTAGTGGTGGTAATTTGTTAACTTTTCCCAGTTTTTTTTATTGTATATTTTTATACGATGATGTGTTTTATTGTGTGTTACTGTATTTTATGTGATCTTTGCTTTTATGGCTGGTTTTCAGTTGCATAAAGTTGGTTGACTGACTTAATTCTTCTGCAAATTCACAAGAAAAGTATTTTCAGCATTGTACTCACAGTGCTTAATTTGAGTTGGAAGTTGTGGGTGAGGCTCACTGGCACACTTGTTTGGGGGACCTGTACTTATTTTTCCTCATCTGACTTTGAACCAGAGCCAGAGTGAGAAAAACACACAAACCGGGAAGAAGTATGAAGAGAAAGATGGAAAAAACATGGCAAAGGAAGAAAGCAGGGATGAACAAGAACCTGCAAGAGTGAGTTAAAGGAACAGGAAGTGCCTGAAGGTGGATTAAAGGAAGGAGCATGAGTTGAAATCAAGACTATGGGGGCGGAGTCTGGCCACCGACTGAAATGGCCGCCTCTGTGTAGAGCTCCCAGGCTCCGGAGGGGAGAATTCTTCAATTCAGCTGTCAACAGGTGTCCTTGGAGCCAGAATAAAAGCCACATGAATAGGACAACAGTGCTGTAACTTTGAGGCTATTTTTCACATGCAAATTTCAGTTAACCAGCTCTTCAATGAAAATGTTCAGCTGAGATTCCCAAATCATTCTGTCAGGAAACAGTCAGCTGCTCAAGAGATAAATGATTTTCCTTGCTTTTAAACACAGAGCCAACTTCAGTGGAATTTAATTACTCTTGAACTTTGGTTGACCTCTTCACACTGGCAGAGGGGAAGGAGTGCAGGTGTTTTCCTGTCAGCAGAGAGTGTGGAGGGAAAATTAGAGCACCATTTCTATAGCTAAGAGTCTGTGAAAAACAACTCATTCTGTCAGGAAACAGCTTGATTCTAAAGATTTAAAAGAAATTCCCTTTCTTGAAGTGGAAAGACTGCTGTCTGTTTTTGATTTGTCTTCAAATTGCAGTTGTATTTCTCACAGACACAGGAGAAGCATAGACTCCATTACATAACATGGGAATTCCTGTCAGCAGAGTGTGTAGAGGGAATTTGGCTAAAAGGGGGAAAGCTGTGTGGCATTTATGACAGCAACCCCTGTTTGACAACATGCAGCCATAATTTTTAGAATCCCAGAATTATGTGAAAAAAAGACTCATTCTGTCAGGAAACAGTCTGATTCTAAAGAGAAATTCCCTTTCTTAAAGTGGAAAGGCTGCTGCCTGTTTTTGAATTGTTTTTGAATTGCTCACATGACACAGGAGAAGCATATAAGTACTTTCAACTCTGAGAATCCCAGAAGCTGTGTGACATTTCTGATTGCCCGGTGACTGTTTTTCAGCAACCCCTGTTTTAAAGACATGCAGTCATAATTTGTTAGAATCCCAAAAGTCTGTGAAAAGTTAGTAATTCTGTCAGGAAACACAACCTGATTCTGAAGAGTTAAGTGGAATTCCCTTTCTTGAAGTGGAAAGGCTGCTGTGTGTTTTTGCATTACTCTTGTACTTCTCACAGGGCGCAGGGGAAGCATATGGGAACTTTCAAACCTAAGGTATTTCTCTTCATTTGACAGCTTAGCCTCTGTAACATATTTAAGAAGACAAGGAAAGTCCTACCAGCAAAGGGTGCAGAGCAAACGTAGATAAACAGGGGAAAGCAGAGTGGCATTTCTCATTGACTGTTATTCAGCACCCCTTGTTTGAAAATATGCAGCCATCATTTTTGTGAATCCCAGAAGTCTGTCCATATCCAAATATGTATTTGTGCTTATAGTGTTACTACCCAACTGCTTTGTGAGGTGACTGGATATCATATTCGGTTAGTAGGCAGCACTTATTTCTTGTTTTCTCTAACATTGAAGTATAACAGTATGGCCAGTGGAAAACCTAATAGAAAGCCTTTGTTTACACAAGTAGTAGGGAACACTCTACCTTCGGGCAATTCTACTACTGTCCCACAAGATACTGCTTCTATGGACCTTATTTTAAAAGAGATCTCTGCTGTGGGACAACGTTTGGGATCTATGGATGACAAAATCTCAGATCTCGCGACAGAAATGAAGTCTATGAGGATGGACCTAAACTCTTTTCATACCAAAGTGGAAACTCTAGATAAACAAACCACCCTTTTTGAAGAAAGATTAGATAATGCAGAGTGCTGGGGTCCAGATATCTGGCATTTAAAACAAAAAGTAATAGATTTGGAAGATAGGGCCCGAAGAAATATTGTTCGCTTTTATGGAATTCCAGAAAAAATGGAAATGAATAATGATGTGAAGAGCTTGCTACTAACCTTGATACCGCGGCTACTGAACATATCTTTTGAGCATCCCCTGAGTTACAGAGAGCTCACAGGATTCGGTCAAGAACTTCAACCCTTGGATCTAGACCTAGACCAATAATTGTGTGTCTCCTGCGTCATGAACAGGTCAGTCAAATACTAACAGCTGCTCGTAAACATGGTCCTTATGACTTAGAAGGCCATAAAGTATTTATTGCTGCAGACTTTTCCACTGAAACCAATGCCAAACGAAAAGCATTCCTGCAACTTAGGCCAAGACTTCGGAAATGGGATATTAAATATGGTCTTTTAGAACCTGCTACAATGTGGATCACAATGGATGGGAAATCAAGAGATTACACAGAGCCTGAAGATCTGGTACGCTTCCTGGACAGTTTAGTGGACCAACACATGGACTTAACACCGCCACCCCTGACCGAAACAACTTTGAACAGTCAACTTCAATTACAGAATGATCCTCAAACCCACCGTACTGGTAGATTACACGTCCGTACCTTTAAGAAACAGTCTGACAGAGATAAAGTGGTCCACTGTGTAGAAGTACTCACACAGGAAAATACCAGAGACAAATCGAGATCACCTCTGAAGTCATCCACGTCTTTTGATAAAGTATCTGATGCTAAACCTTCCACTGTTGCTTCTTCCAGCTAGATGAGTATATATGCATGCTGTGTATTAATATAATGTTATTACTGTTTTACTCCAGTTATTACCTCTGATGGATATGATTCATTTCCTTTTCTCCTACATTGTTGTTCAATACACCATGTATAGCTCATACTGTATTTGTATATACAAATCTCCTAGATGGACTTTATGACTTGGTTCTTTGCATAATCTGTTTACCACGGGTGGTTTTCTCCCCTGCGGAGTCTGTATCTCGCATTGAGGTTTAGACCCACCGACGAAAGATACATTGTTTGATCTGTAGTGTTCTTTTCCTTTCTAGGAGGTAGAAAGGTGTACTTACACCAATTGAAGTTTAGTATTAACAATATTTTGTGATCATATTTGCACATATTGGTTTCAGGTTAATTATCACTTTTTTTTTTCTTTTCTTTTCTTTTCTTTTCTCTCTCTACTTCACTTCAGTAATTTTCCATTACCATATTCCCACATCATTTATCAACCTTCCTTTCCCGTTTTATCCTCTTTGATACATTCTTACACAATACAAACATACTCTAACATTTCCAATCAGCATCATGACAACTAGTCCTATGCACATTGGGTCTATCAATGTCAATGGCCTTACTAATTACATTAAAAGGAAGAGAATTATTTCCTATTTAGCCTCCAAACATACAGATATTGCTCTCATTCAAGAGACACATCTATCCGGTATAGAATCAGAAAAATTAAAACGAGATTGGGTAGGCCAGATTCTTTACAGCTGCAAACCTCCTTCTCACACATCAGAAGAGCCTATGTCCCATACTATTACTAGAAAATGTGGTGTAGCAATTCTGATACGGAAAACACTGCAATGTCAAATACTACAGTCCTGGTCAGATGAAGATGGTCAGTTTGTTTTAGCCAAGCTTAAAATCGGTAATACCATATTAGGAGTGGGGTCCATTTATGCCCCTGTTGGAAACAAAGCTCCTTTTTTTCCTTCATCTAAACAGAATTCTAACAGAGATGGGAATTTCCAAAATAGCTCTGGGGGGGTGATTGGAATCTTGCGCCAGATGTGATCTTAGACAGAACGGGGCCTCTAGACACAACACATGGCAGAGATAGAGCGATACTGGGAGACATCCTTGAAGATCATGGGTTGACTGACATTTGCCGTTTATTACATCCTTCAGATAAGGGGTTTACATATCACTCTGCAGTACATGATTCCTAATCTAGAATAGACTATTTCTTTATTTCACATTCTATCATACCACATGTACTTGATTGTGATATTTTAGAAATTGCACTTTCAGACCATGCTCCTATCAGTCTACAGCTTGATTAGGGTCTGAAACGTCCTTGTAGGAAACCATGGCGTTTAAACATATCCCGCTACAAACTGCTGACAGAAAAATCACAATTACAATCACATTTGACTACTTATATGAAAGACAACAAAAATTCAGTTTCTTCTCCACAAATTTTATGGGCAGCTGCAAAAGCCACCATTAGGGGGTAAATCATGAGAGATTCTGCCATAGCCAATAAACGTAGAACAGAACAACAGACTATTTTAGAAAATGATATCAAAACCCTGACACATGATCATTTTACCAAACCAACCGAAGCTTCCAGATGTAGATTGGAAAAGGCTAAAATGGAGCTTAATACACTATATACTTCGAAAGCAGAATATATGTTATATAGACTTAAGGCTCGAAACTATGAACAAGGAGAAAAAGCCGGTCGTTTACTAGCGGCACGATTAAAACAGAGAGAAGCTATGACAGCTATTCCAGCAATTTATAATTCTGAAGGTAAGCTAATAACTGAGACTCAAGAAATAGCTAATACATTTGCAGATTATTATGAGAAGTTATATAGCTCAGAGGTTGATGATGATCACCACAAAGATCAGGAATTTTTTGATAAAATAACACTTCCCCGCCTCAATGAACAGGATCGGCTCATACTGGCAGGCGAAATAACAAAAGATAAAAAAGTCCAAATCCAAACAGGTATCCTTTAGTATTTCCTTTTATTTTCTTCTAGTATAGAAAGATAAAACTCAGCCAACGCGTTTCGTTCCACACAATAACTTCTTCAAGGCATAGTTCGAGTCTATGTAGCAATCAAAGATGGAATGCAATGTAACACGATCCCATGGAGCTACATGTTCCGTACATTACATAGGCTGGGGTTAGGCAATGAATATATCTCTAAGGTCAAATGGTTACATGAGACACCTTCCGCACAAGTGAATTGTGGGGGTTTCCTTTCAAAATCTTTTTTAGTGCAAAGAGGTACCCGCCAGGGTTGCCCTTTATCGCCCCTTTTGTTCCTTCTTGCACTTGAACCGCTGGCTGCGGCAATAAGACAGTGTTCACAAATAGCAGGCATTCCTACACCAGCAGGGATCTCAAAAATACTTCTTTATGCAGATGACATATTGCTCACACTTACTGATCTGCCTACTTCACTCCCTAGACTCATGTCTACCATTTCTCGCTTCTCGATCATTTCTGGCTACAATGTCAATTGGAATAAGAGTGAAGCTCTATCATTGTCCAGGGGTACAACAAAAGCAGCTTATTTGGGCTATAATTTTCAATGGAAAGTGGACCGCCTGAAGTATTTAGGTATTTACATCAACACAGGTTTAGAACGTATGATTCAAGATAACTTAGATCCACTTATTGCCAAAACGAAGTCAGAGTATGAAAAATGGTCCCATCTTAACTTGTCTTTTTGGGGTAGAGTACAGTCAGTGAAAATGATTATAGTGCCCCGTTTCACTTATGTTTTAGGTAAGTTGCCTTTGACAGTTAAAATATCAATATTGCGAGATATTGACAAAGGTATTAGAACCTTTATTTGGGGATCCCTGAGACCTAGGCTTAAAATCTCAAAATTGATTGCTCACAGGCGATATGGGGGTCTTAGTTTACCGTGTATTGAGCATTACTATACAGCCCTCCATTTATCTCAATTGGTTTATCTTTGGCCCAGACAGGATGATCCCCCACTATGGGTTCTCATTGAAAGACAAACTGTACAGGCAACTTCAGGTTTGCACATGTTTTACACTCATAAATCACCTGCTTTACAAACTTCCAACCCTATTATTCAATCTATGCTTAAGATGTGGATACATGCCCACAAACTCCTTAAGAGTGACCCAAGACTGCATGGAAAGGCCCCCATATGGCATAACACTGATATTAGAATAGGTAAACAGACTATATCCTTGGATATATGGGAGAGAGCAGGTATTCTAACGTTGGATCACTTACTCACTTTAGAAGGTGAGCTTAAAACCTTTGAAATGCTTAAAATAGAATTTCAACTCCCTGCCTCCCAAGAGGGGAAATACTTCCAACTAAAACAAGCCCTATTTCGTAGACTAGGACCATTTCCTTGGATAGTTGAGGATTCCCCAGTATTACAATACTTACAAATTTGGGGGAAATTCAAAGGCGCAGTCTCTGGATTTTATAATCTCATAGTGCATAAATTACACTCATACCCATTACTTGCACAGCTTCATGTCAAATGGCAAGGGTTAATTACTGTAGCTTATTCCGATGAGGAATGGGAGGATGTTATTATGAACATGGATAAGGGAATCAGAGAGGCCAGAATGAAATTTACTATTTTCAAAATTCTTCATTACTGGTACTGGTCACTACAAAAACTCAAGTCAGCAGGTTTACTACACCGATCTACCTGTTGGAGGTGCCCAGAGGAGGACTGCGATATACTACACATTTTATTCCGATGCCCAATTTTGAAGGAATATTGGTCTTCCATAACTGCCTCTCTACACAGAGCTATACAAGTTTCCATTCCTTTAACGGAAAAATTAGTTCTATTACATGATGTTACTGATCTCCCAAATCTCACAAACCATACAAGACGATTGATAGCTATTGCACTCACTTTAGGAAAAATGTGTATATTAAGACATTGGAGAACACCACAATGCCCTACATATGACGAATGGCTTATTGAAATGTATAAAATAGCATCATATGGAAAACTCATTTATAGATTGCAGGACAATGTTGGAACTTTCATCCAAATTTGGAACCCCTTTCTAGCTAATAAATGTTCTATTTCTGGTAATATTTCAGATTTTTCTTCTAGTTAAGAACTACAATAAGTGAATTACTTCTGTTTTCATTTCCTTATTAATTCATTACCATCATTATTTATATTCATGCTGTTGATGTTATCATTAGGACTGTTGATGCTGTAGCCAGTAACACTGTTATTTGAATTAGGACTTACTGTTCACCTATTTGAAATTGTTGAGTTAATGGGAATATCTTCACTTGAAATAATATATTTGTATGATATTATCGCTACTATCTTCCAACTATCTATAATACATGGTTTACTACATATTGTATATGTTAGACCCGGCCTCATGGCATGGCCATCCCTGTCCCCGCACCACATATCCTGACCCATGCACCTCATGCAGCCCCCGAGTACACGGCCTAGCCGATCCTTCCCACCAGAACACACACACACCCGACCCGGACTTCCCCGTCCGTGGCCTTCCTCCCTTCGGCCACACCGGGCCCGCGTGCCCACTTCATGCACCAAGATGGCCGCCCGGCCCCAGCGCGACCCTGGCCAAGAGGCGCCACTCCGGCTGGAGGACATTGCGCACCCATTGGGATGAGAGAGGGAGGAGCAGTTTCCATCGCACCTCTGAGCTCCCCTGGGAAGGTGGGTTCCGATCGGCCCTCCGGCCTCCCCGAGGGCTGGCTCCATGCCTGCTGGGTGTCTGGGACTCCTCCCGACCTGGCCCTGAAAGGATCAAAAGACACTGGCAGGAAACCCCGACAAGCGACCCCCAGGTGACAAGACCCCTGCCTGCACAGACTCCGGACATCAAAGAGGGGTCGACCTATAACAAGGGGTGCTCTGGGACTATCCGGCAGATTCGCCTTTGGAAACACCTGAGCCCTGCTGAGTGACTCGCGGCTCCCTGAAGATCGTAAGACCTCCGAACTAGTGCTTGAGCCCTGCTGAGTGACTCGCGGCTCCCTGAAGATCGTAAGACCTCCGAACTTGTGCTTGAGCCCTGCTGAGTGACTCGCGGCTCCCTGAAGATCGTAAGACCTCCGAACTTGTGCTTGAGCCCTGCTGAGTGACTCGCGGCTCCCACCGACTCTCCTGGTCCCGCCGGACCCCGACGACGACAAGCGTATCCCCCAGCTCGAGGATTGTGAGCTGTGCGCCGGGTACGCCCCCTGCATTTGATCCATAACCACAAAGACTGTCCCGCTACCTCCTACCCCTTCCCGAGACTCTGTGAGCCCGTGCTCTACTTGTATATACTTGCCGTGCGGATCATAAAGATACTACGAATCCGATTTGATAAAGATTTGTTCTTAAGAACCCACGGTGTGGCGTCTCTTTGTCGTGTGGTGCCGAGTGTGCGATCCTAGATACGAGATTCCTCCCTTGAGGAGTCTCCCGCCAATGCCCGGCTACGGAACCGCGAGGGTTGGTCTCAGGCTAGTCAGGGCCCCCTCCGGGCTCCTCTGAGGTCGCCTTCTAACAGTATACTATCTTTATCATCTCCTCCCTAGTCCACCTTTCCTAGTTCTTCCTTTCCAGGTTTTATGAGTACCTCAACTATTGTATCTTTTGATATCTGTATTATCCTTTTTATATTTAAAAATCTGAGAAGGTAACATTTCATAGTAATATATTGTGTGGCCATAATTTGATTTGTTTATACTCCCTTTTTTTAATGTATTGTTTATAAACTGACACTTCTCAATAAACATATACCAAAAAAAAAAAAAAAAGAAATCAGGACTATGGAGCCTTGGTATTTGGCAGCATGACATTCAATAGCACCGGCCATGGGCTTCTGAGTGAAACTGGGGATTAGGTCCCCTCTAGGGAGCCTTAATTGATCTCGGGGGCGGGTACTGGCCAAGAGAAGCATAATGCTGATAATAGTACTTTGGCACTCGTGTCAAAGGGGGAGCAGGGCCTTCAAATACTCTTCAAAACACCCCCCCCCCCATTTCAGATGAAAAGAAATCATACATGGACATGAAACGCAGTGTGACAGGATAAGTCCAACCCCCCCTAGAACGCCGATTTTAGGAGACATACTACGAAAATGTCCTGTCTCTGGACAAACTTTGAAAGGCACATGCCATTGTCCGGATATGAAGATGGAGTGCCTCAGGCCATGCGGTGCAAAACAGAGTGTATTGTGCGTGACATTCGGAGCCAGGCGCAGACCCGGGGACAGAAAGACTGCCCTCACCAAACCACAGCGCACATCGGCACACACACTGCATGGGCACAGTCTTTCTTACAGCTGTGTGGAGCTGTGCAGGTATCACTGTTCATTTCAAATAACCGATTTCAATGCTGACTTTTGAGCATGATATTTATATTAGTTCGTTGCAATCTTTTTATTAAGTTAGCCTAGAACTTTTGTGTAAATAGAAGTGTTTGATAATATTCATTCTTGAAAGCAACCAGTTTCAGACGATGCAAATGCGCCATGCAGATTGAAACTTGGAGAAAGTTTAATACTTTCGAAAAAACCCCATCCAAGTGTCGAATCTTAGGGTTTTCCCTCTGCATTTAATGTTGCTGTTCCCCCAAATCGCTTCTGATTTTGAGCCTTTGATACTGACCTCCATTCTACTGTCGAGTTTTAGCAGGTTAATTTTGGTGTTTCTCAGTATAGGGTTGTGCGCGTGTGGGTATGTGTTTGCTGTTAGTAGGGCTAGTGGGTTCAGGTTGTTTAGAATGGACTTTTCTACTTGGAACCATACCGGTGTGTATTCCGGTGTTTGATCTACCCACTGTATGCTTTGTTTGGCAATGAAAGCGAGTTGGAAGAGCTTGAAATCTGCCAGGTTCACCCCTCCTTGTGTTTTCGGTAATCTTAGTCTTTTTATGCTTATCCTCGCTTTTTTATCCCTCCACAGGAATTTGGTGCACAATTTATCTACCCTTTGGTGGAAATCATCTGTTAGGAAGATGGGGATCATCCCCGATAGGTAGCTTACCAGGGGAGTGATCATCATTTTTAGTGTTTCGATTTGTCCCCACCATGTCATAAATTTTGGTGACCAGTCCTCTAGTTGTTTCTTTATCTTTATCAATAGAAGTTTCTCATTATGTCGTATTGTGGTTGGTAGGTCGCTACCAAATATTATACCCAAGTATTTGATATAGCTGGTCTGCCAGGTCAGCCCTGAGTTTCCCAAGACTTCTCTGGAGCAGAAGATATTCAGAGGCTTGCACTCAGATTTGTCAGTATTAAGCTTGTACCCTGAGTGTTCCGAGTATCCTTGTATCGTGGATATTAGTGCTTCTATTGATGCCCGGGGCTGCTCTGTCATTATCAGGATATCGTCTGCGTAGGCTGCCAGTTTTATGTTCATTCCTCTAAAGTTTATCCCCTTGATATTTTCATTTACTTTTATGTCCTTAATGAGAGGTTCTAATGCTAGGAGGAAGAGTGACGGTGAGAGTGGGCATCCTTGTCTGGTCCCTTGTTGTAGTGTGAATGTGTCAGAGAGTGAGCCATTTATCGCGATGCGGGCCGAGGGAGACTGGTATAGTGCCATTGTCATTCTGACAAAATCTTTTCCCAAATTGAAACTGTACATGCATTGTTCTAGGAAGGCCCACAACACTTTGTCGAAGGCTTTCTCTGCATCTAATGCTATGGCCACTGCCGGTGTCTGGCTCCCTGAGACTTGTTCCAGTACGTGGCAGAATAGCCATGTGTTGTCGCCTGCCATTCGGTTTCGCATGGGTGTTGCTTACTATTTTTGGCAGGAGCTCGTTCAGTCTGGCCGCTAGGATTTTGGCATATATTTTGCAGTCGGCATTGATAAGTGATATGGGCCTATAGTTCCCCGGGTGTTGGTGGTCTTTACCTTCCTTCGGTATGACTATTATTGTCATCTCTGTCATTGACATTGGGACAACCCCGGACGACGCAGTATGGTTAAAAACGTTTTTCAAGGTTGGGGTTAGTTGAGGAAGGAAGGCTTTGTAGAAGTCGGCTGTGAAGCCATCTGGGCCCGGAGCCTTATTTTTTTTTTTTGCGCTTTGACTGCCATTTCTATGTCCGTGGAGTTGATTTCCTGTCCTAGTCTTGCAGTGTCAGCTTGGTCTAGTTTTGGTAGTTTCAGCCTTTCTAGAAATTTTTTGCAGAGCTCCTTGTCGAGTGTCTTTTGGTTCCTATAGAGTTCTTCATAAAAGTCTTTGAATGTCTTGAGTATCTCTTTGTGTCTTGTGTGTGATTTGTTGTGCTGATCTGTAATTGATGAGATCGCTACCTGGTTACGCTTGTGTTTTAGGTATGATGCTAACAGCTTGCCTGCTCTGTTCGACTCGCAGAGGTTGAGTGTCTTGCATTTGCTGAACCACATGCCCGCTCTCTCGCTTATGATCTTGTTGTATGCGTACTTCTGTTGTGTTAATGCTTAGAGTGTTGTGTTGTCTTGAGTGTTTATATGTTCTAGTTCTAGCTTTTTTTTATTTTTCCCATATCTGTTGCAAATTTGAGTGCTAAACCATTTTTACTTTTGTACGCCATGCAACCAACCTTACATACTATTTGTTGTTTTCTGTGGAAGCCAGTGGATCTTCTCTAGCAAAGGTGTAGCATGGACATGTCTTGGCTGTCAAAAAACACCCTTACTGCCACATTTTGAATACCTTGCAGTTTATGTGAGATGGTATTAGACAGGCCTTCATAAACAGCATTAGCGTATTTCAACTGAGAAGAGATAGATGCTCTCGCTATCAGCTTGCATGCTTCACATGTCAAAAGATGAGATTTGTTTTTGTCATTAACCATAACATACATTTTGACACCAGGGAGCTTATCTGAGTCTGTATTGAGAGGTTTCCGTCAATCACACCCCCCAGACTCTTAGCTGCTCATGAAGGGGAAGATAGCAGACCCAGTTCCATAGGCCAATACTGTTGGTTCTAAACACTATTTTTATTGTTCAAAAAGATTACCTCTGTCTTGTCAGCATTTGATTTAATTTGATTCAGTTCATCCATCTGGAAATGTGTCTCATAGTTTCTTGAAAGTGAGTACCATCAATTGGAATAGTAGTTGAGAATCCTCAATGTAATTATAGCCAATGCATCCTCTATCTACTAATTCCACAATGAGAGGTCTAATATATAGATTAATTAAATTTGGGGACAGCAAGCATCCTTGAGGAACCCAATATTCCAACTTATTAGCCTGAGATGTAAAGGACCTTAGTCTGACTGATTGTCCATTAGGAAAGATTTGATCTACCCACCCTCCATACATTGATCAAAATCTTATGATCGACTATGCCGAAGGCCACAGAAAGGGGAGAAGAACATTGAGCAATGCCTCATTCTCCTCAGGTGTGAATGGCTGGGCCCTCTCCACAGTACGCGACATGGTGCCAGAGGATGCACAGACAGCAGCAGTGTGGTCGACAGGAAAGTAGTGCAGGCAAGTGCCCTCTCATGGGTTCTGGCTGACTTATATCTGTCTTGCTGGGGGCTTTCATTTACAGGAGTACAGCTTGATTGGTCAGACTCATTTGCATCCTACGTTTCCTCCAATCCCTTTAAACATACACAGCTCAAAGTGCCAACACTGTTTAGGATAAGACAATTGTCATTCTCAACATCAACCATGGCACACATATCCCTCCTTGACTTAGGATGTCGGTGCTCACCTCACTATTGCCATTATGGGTTATGTAGTCCACTATGGCCTCCCCAATTTACTTTTTGTTGCCAGGGTCTCTGATGATGTCGCTCCTAAAGCGCCATCTTTTCGGGGCTGTTTCGTTGTGTGTGCCGCTTAGTTTTAGGCTAATTG
The DNA here is from genome assembly GCF_964204655.1 of Triturus cristatus. Classification (NCBI taxonomy): domain Eukaryota; kingdom Metazoa; phylum Chordata; class Amphibia; order Caudata; family Salamandridae; genus Triturus; species Triturus cristatus. The sequence continues at coordinate 1,264,350,415 of NC_140579.1, read as the reverse complement.
CTGAATGATCAGAGACCAGTCTTGGTTCGATAGTAGACTCTTCAATCATGTGTGTGTGGGACCCTGAGATTAGAATGTAATCTATCCTCGTGTATGACTTGTGAGGGCTGGAGTAGAAGGTGTAGTCTCTTTCGGTTGGGTGTTGTAACCTCCATGCATCTTTAAGGTTGAATTTAGAGCATACATTTAGTAGTGCTGTGTGGGACTTGGTAGGTTGAAATTTGCACGTGGATTGCCTGTCTATTAGAGGGTCTATTGGTAAATTGAAATCCCCTGCCATGATAATGATGTCATCTTGTGGCAGTTTGTCTAAGGAGTCGGATACCTCTGTCCAGAATGAGTGATCGTCTATGTTTGGGCCATATATGTTCACTATGTGCAGTTTTTCTTCTCCTCTGGCTAGGGTCGTTACTAGCAGTCTGCCCTCTTTATCCTGCGTGTGTGATACTATTGCTAGGCTCGACCCCCTGGATACTAGGGTCAACACTCCTCTTCTCTTGTTATCTGCAGGTGAGCTTGCGCTCTGCGCTATCCATTTGGCTCTAATTAGTTTGGCATCTTCCTCTTCTAGTTTAGTTTCTTGTAACAGGACTATATCGCTCTTGGTTTTTGTTAGGTAGTTTATTATTTTCTTGCGTTTAATGAGGTGGTTAAGGCCCTTGACGTTGAGTGATGGTATTTTAAGGTCTGTGGTTAGTGTGAGGGTTTTGTTACCGGTCATTTATATCCCTATGGCGCGGTCCTTCTATATGGTCTAATCTCCGGGGACCCCGGGTTTGCTCGTGTCTCTGCCCCCGCTTTATTTTTCCTATATCTGCACGGGTTAGTACAAAGGTCTTCATTTGAGTATGTGACGTTTGGAATAAGGAAAGAATGAAAATGAAAAAAGAAAAGAGTGAGTACCTGAGAAGTACTGACTTTAAATCCCCCCCCCCTCTGTGTCCCCCCCTCCCCCCTACTACATTAGGATACGGAAGGTGCGACGGCAGGATGGCCTTTTCGCCTCCCGGAGCTTATTGTCTCATTGTTCCTTGTTGTTACACTCCTTTTTGTTGTGGGATCGTTCCTGAGGAAGCAGACAGCGGTTCTTGAGGTAGATGTGCTGCGCATTGTCTTTGACATTATCTTTGTCTTTGTTTCCAAGTTTCGTCGCTTTTACTCTTAGTTTCCCCCGGTGTCTCCTTCATTGTTGTGTTCTGGAGATGGGCCTCTTTTTGCTGAGCACTGTAGAGCTGTGTCCATGGGTAGTGACCTTGGGCCCTCTAGGTATTTGTGTAATTGACGTGGATCCGTGAAGATGTGATTTTTCCCTTTGTCTATTATTTTAAATCTTGTAGGGGCAATGAACGAAAATTGAATGTTCCTATGTTTGAGTTTCTGGCGAAGAGCGAGGAAACCTTTCCTTGTGTCCACTGTGGGCTTTGAGTAATTTTGGGTTAGGATGATTCTGTGGCCCTTCCAGTTTATCTGTTGGTTTTTCCTGGCGTAGTTAAACATTTCTTCCATGTGTTGTGACCGCAGGGGCTTGCATATGATGGGTCTTGCATATTGGGAAGTCTGTATCTTGGCAGCCGGTACTCTGAATGCCTTATCTAGTTCAAATTGGTGGTTGAACTTTAAGTTGGTGAGCTTCGGTATCCGGTCCTCGAGGAATGTGGAGCAAGAGCCTGCCACATCCTCTGCTCCTTCTGGGATTCCGAGTATTCTAATGTTCCCCCTTCGGTTCTTATCTTCCATCTCCGCTACTTGCTTCTGTAGGGCAGTTGTGATTTCAGTTAATGATCTTACTTCTTTAACCATGACATGTCCTGCATCTTCCGTGTCGCTAATACTCTGCTCCGCCGCTGCTAGTCTGATGTTCACCGAGTTCAGGTCAGCTCTAACCGCCGCAATCTCCAATTGGATTGTTTCTGTGGTGAGTTTAGTTGACTTCGCCAAGTCGTGCACCTCTGCTAGTTTCTTAAGTATCGTTTCTAGCGTGCTATTTATGTCTGGCCTCTGTTTTATTGGTGAATCCGATGTCTGTGGTTCACCCTTACTTTTCTTCTCTTGCTGGTGTAGTCTGTTTTCCCTGTCGGCCATGTTTGTCTGTTGTCGCCTATGTCTCTCTCTTGCGCCTTTGGTCCCCCTTGTCTCGTGTCCTTGACCTGCGTTTTTATACCTTTATTCTCTTTGTTCGCTCTTTCTTTCTTACTGTTGCTGCCCAAGGTGTATTGAGTGCTGGCTCTCTTTGTGCGTTCTTCTTTCTGACTTGCTGGCTATCTTGTCTCCAAACTCTCCTGCTTCTTCCCCTATCCCCTATCCACGCCGCACTATGATGTTTACTTTTGTATTGGTTGTTCTAGCCTGAGCACCCACACCAACTAGAAAAGGGAAAGGCACCAATCACATTCGCTGAATTGAAGACAACCCACCAGCTAGAAGACCTAGACCTGTACAGGTTTCTAAAGATAAAGACAGCCATAACAAAATCAAAACTAACAGACACCACGCCCTCGATACGCCAATATGTAAAGAACTTAAACAAACTAGGTCACCAAGCATCGAAAATATATAAAACACTAAGACAGCTCAAACACAAACTGAATAACAAAACAAAGGGATACTGGGACACACACTCACAACCCCCAATTAAAGAACAGGAGTGGAAAACTATATGGGCATCAGTCACACAGAATAAAATCACACCTGTTCTCGCACAAACCAAACTATGGCTCCTTCACAAAACTTTCTGGACCCCAGCCCGACTACACACACTAGGCCTAAGAGATAACCCAACATGCTGGAATTGTGGCACGGGGAGGGGAGATTTAGAACATCTGATCTTCCAATGCCCAAGGCTCAAGATCTTCTGGCATAAGGTTATGGACTTTATAGACAACGTTTTTATGTGCAAAATCACCAGGAACTTTGCCTCGCTCATCACAGCGTTCATTCGAACAGACCTCCCCACAGAGGGAGAGAGAGAACTACTGGACCTACTCCTAACAGCGGCAGTCAAACTCGTGCTAAACAACTGGAAAGACTCCTCAAAAACATCCTACAAGAGCTGGCTCAACTGGATTACCTACCTTAGAGGAGCAGACAGCCTAGCACTGCAATACACCCTGTGGAAGGCGTCTTCCAGAGGTCTACGGGAAGCATTGGACAAAGCACTAGTCCCTCATGATCCGCCATAGGAAATAGATACAGTCAGATACCAAGGCAAGGACCTGAATTAAAGGACTACCTAAGTTTGAGAAAGTATGCGATCGCGCTTCTTTCCTATCCTTCTCCTTCAACTTATTCTAATCTATCCTGTACACTCCCACCTTAGAAACTCTCTTGTCACTATATAAATGAGCTAACAATAGTGGAGCCGACCTAAAAGTAACACTATGCTAACAGTTATACCATGTAACCTATACCATGTAACCTAAGGGCGACTCCGACAGACAAATGTTTTGTATGTCCTGTATATGTATAAAAATACCTAATAAAAATACTATTAAAAAAAAAAAAAAAAAAACCCTCGAACTGTGACCTCTGACGAGGGTTGGGAAGTTTCAAAACTCCGTGTCCAAGGCGCAGGGGAGCGCTTCTTATCTGCAGCAGAGTTGTGAGTATAGAAGCCCAGGCTAGACTAGGGTGTGGGTGTGAGAGTGACGGGGTTCATCCTGGACTGATGGGTTTAAAAATGTACCGACTTGAGCAGGCATCACTGGGGCTCTTCGTCCATGATTTAGATGGGCTCCACAGGTCCATGTGTTTGCTGCTTGAGCAGCTGGACTGTCTTATTACAAGGCAGGATAGGGCAAGATTCATGCTTTTTTCCTCACTCCTGCTCTATTCTGTCTTTTGACAGGGCTTGTGGTGACTGTGATTTGAAAATCTGTCACTCGCCGTGGAGGCTCCTATAGTAAGCTTGCCTGCGCCTCCAGGGCATGTGCAACATGTTTATGGATTGTAAATCTGTGAAGGGGGTCAAAATGGAAAGCGTTCCCCAGTCTTGTACTATCTTGCCTGCGTTTCTGGCATGCATATTTCGCACTATCAGCAGTACAGACCTCAATAACAACAAGCATTTGCAATGCAATAGGTCTCGCATTTGCGCGACTTTAAGTTATTGGCATTGTAAATGACAATGCCTTTTATTTATTTTTTATAAACGAAAACAAAAATGAAAGGCATTGCTATTTGCAAATTCAATAGCTCAAACTCGCGTAAATGCAAGACCTGTTGCATTGCAAATGCTTGTTTAAAGGGGGCCTCGAAACGGGTCTCTATCGGGCTCTATTTTGTGCCCTGACACTGGCAGTCTGTTTTTTTCCAGACTACAGTGACAGCAGGCACATCGATGTGCGCTGCTCACACTGCTCACCTCTCACTAGTGGAGAAGTTACGGCATGAGGTTCTTTCTTGCAGTGTAGAGCGCAGCGGTGCAGTGTTCCTTGCTCTGGGCACACACACAGCTGTTTCCAAGAACACATTCCCGTAAGTGCTGTGTAATTAAAGCCTGTTGGTTAGACAGACTCCTATCAAGTAGCCTGACTCCCGCCCAGGGGCAGAGGGGTGTGTTGACGGTTACTGGATGTCTAACGTCACTGGAAACATCTCCCAGATCGAGGCTACCTGTTCACAGTCTGTTGCATTCTGGGAGTTGTAGTCTTGGTTAACAACAATTGAAATTGCTAGAATATAGTTGAAGGTAAAAGAAAAGCCCATTGCTGGAACACAGGATTACTGGACATCTGGAGTCTGCTCTGCTGGTAATAACACGGTCACATGAAATGTAAATAACGCTGACTGGAACAGCAAGGTGTAGTTTTTTTTGTGTTTAAGAATTTTTATTGAGTTTTCAAGAGGAACAAACAAAAAAGAAGAATACAATCCTTACAAAGTAAAACCATATTTACAAATTGTAAATAACCAATTGATATAAAAATATAGTGTATGTGAAAAATAGTAAAAGGAAAAAGAAAAGAAAAGGGACTAGGAAAGGAAAAGAAAAACAAAGGAGAAGGAGAAAAATAAATAAATAAATAAATAAATAAATAATAATAAAAAAAAAATAGAGAATGTCATAAAACCAGATATGGTAATAAAAAGAAAAGCAATTTAGGGCATAGGAGCATGTGTAGAAAGATAAGATGTAAAAGGTAACCAGAGAAGATCAGATTTAATTTTTAGAGAAAGATTAGGAGAAGAGACATTAGCAATCCTATGTTCATCGCAAATAAAATTCCACCACATCAATGAAGATATTTTAGAATTGTCTTTCCAAGATGATAAAATAACTTTGAATGCTAATGCAATAAAAAGGTCGAACAATAAGGAAATAGAAGTGGAGTCATCTATATCAGGTGAGGAGGAACCTAGAAAAACATATGTAATGATAATGTGAGATTACATTTAAAAATATTCATCCAAAAAGTCAAGACATTAGAACAATCATAAATTAAATGTCTCAAAGTGCCGGTAAATTTAGAACAGGACCAGCATCGTGGAGACGAGGAAGGGGAAAACTTGGATATGCAAACAGGAGTAATAACAGCTCTATTGTAAATAAAATACAAAGATTGGATTATACGAGCAGCTGCAGAAATTTTAAATAACTTAGACCATAATTTATCCCAAACAGAAATAGAGAATGAAAGGGACAAATCTGTTTCCCATGCAATTTCAATAGGGGATTTAGGTCTTTAAGTTATATGTGACAACAATAGTTTATAAACAAAAGCGGCTTTAGGTCTGAGCATAGGAAATAAACTGTATAAAGGTGTTGTAGGAGTAAGAGATGGTATGGCATCAGGAATGTCAAAAGAAGCTAACTGTGATTGTAAAGCAGCTGAAATTAAGAGGTATTCATTAAGGGAGGAGTCAGGTAAATGAAAACGTGTTTATAAGTCAAGGAAGGGAGTAACAGAGTGTTGGTAAATCAATTGATGTACAAAAATAATACCCTTCTCCTTCCAGTGTTTATAATAGAATGATTTACCCTTGTATTTGAGAAACGTATTATACCAGATAGTAGAGGATAAAAAGCATTGAAATGGAGTTAGACCATTGGTGAATGTATTATACAGTAAATTTTGGGAATATTTTAAAATAGGGTTATTAGAAATGGAAGTACAATTAGACATATAAATTACATTCTGAAAAGAAAAATCCTTTAAAGAGGAGCGTTCAAAAACAATCCATCTGGGTTTAGGGGTATCAACAAAGTCAAAAGATAAAGAAAAGGCTTGTTTAATTAAAAAGGCTGAGTGATAGGCTTTAAAATCAGGAAAACGTACTCCACCTTCAGATTTAGGTCGTTTAAGTTTTGTAAGGGCAATACGTGGGTGCTTCTTATTCCACAAAAATTTTGTACAAATGGAATTCATTTGTGAAAAATATGAAATGGGAATTCGAATAGGCAGCATAGATAATGTATAGAGGACATGGGGTACAATCATCATTTTGATAGTATCTAATCTACCCCACCAGGAGAGATATAGGGGGTCCAAGTAAGAAGTAGGGATTGGATTTTAGTGATTAATGCATTAAACGTATATCTAATTGTGGTAGGTAGAGAAGCAGAAAACCAAATACCAAGGTATTTAATTTTTGTGGGGCACCACCATGTAAAATTAGTGTCATTAAACATATATTGATAACATAAAGAGTTCAGAGGTAAAACTTCTGTCTTGGAGAGGTTTAACATAAATCCAGAAATACTGGAGTAGAACCGAACCTCATCCAAAAAAAGGAGGAAGGGAAGTAAGAGGATTAGACATATAAATTAATATATCATCGGCATATGCTGATATTTTGGTTTCTAAAGAATTAAGTGTGAAACCAGACATATGAGCATTAACACGGATGCGTTCAAGTAAGGGTTCAAGGCAAAGAACAAATTGCAAAGGAGAAAGAGGGAAACCTTGATGAGTACCTCTAGATAAAGAAAAGAAATTGGAAAAGTGATTATTTACAAAAATACTGGCCCGTGGACAGGAATATTATAATTTAATATAGGCAATGAAAGTAGGACCAAAACCAAACCATTGGAGGGTTCTTAAACATAAATTGCCAATTAATATGGTCAAAAGCCTTTTCGGCATCTAGAGACAGTGCTGAAAGAGGACATTTGAATTTTTTCGCATGAGAGATAACATTTGCAAACATTCGAGCATTATCTGCAGCTAATCTATCCTTAATTAATCCAACTTGATCAGTCTTAACCAATAATGGAATAAGACTTTCAAGACGAGAAACAAGAATCTTAGCAAATATTTTACAATCATAGTTAATTAATGATATAGGGCGGTAGTTTTTAATGATCTTTGTCAGGTTTAGGAATGAGAATTATTAAGGCATCCATAAAAGATCCAGATGCCTTAGCATCATCAATAAAAGAGTTGAAAAGTGTCAAAAGTTTGGGAACAAAAATGGAGGTAAAAGTGGAATAGAATTCAAACGAAAAGCCATCCGGCCCTGGTGCTTTTGCTTTTTTTAAAGATTTGATGGCATTAGTTAGCTCTTGGGCAGTAATCACACCCTCCAATGAGTTAAATTCATCGGGCAAGGATGGAGGAGAGGGAAGGCCTGTAAAAAAAATATCGACATTTTGAGTAGAAGGATTCGTGTCGCCAGAGTAAAGTGATTCATTATATTCATGAAAAATATTAGCAATATCTTCATCTGAGGACGCTAGGCGTTTAGTAGATTCATTTAAGATAGGCCCAATATTTTTAGATTCAGATTTAATTTTTAAGTAGTTGGCTAACATCTTACCAGCTTTGTTTTGGCCACCATGGTATTTGGATTTAATTTTAAGGAGGATATTACAAGCTTTAACTGTCGCTAGTTTTTTAAGTTCAGATTTGGCCTTAATCAACTCATGAAGTACCGAAGACGATTTGGAAGTGAAATAATTGTGTTCCAATAATTTAAGCTGTTGTAGTAGAGCTGAATATTTATTTCGAGCAATTTTCTTTTTTTTTGTAACATAAGAAATAGTAAAAGCCCTAAAAGAGGCCTTAAAGGCATCCCAATTATTGGAAATAGAGGTTTCAATGGGATTGTTAAACATGAAAAATGTGTTAATAAAAGTAGTGGCTTCTGTAATGAAAGTAGTATCCGATAGTAAAATGTTATTAAGCTTCCAGCGGCTGCATTTTGGGGAGCTTAAGGAAAGATCCAAAACAGTAAGGACTGGTGCATGGTCGGAGATAAAAATTGACCCAATCTCCAATGATCGAATAGCTGGAAGTAGGGGTTTACTAACTAAAATATAATCAATCCAGGACCGTGTTTGATGGACATTGGAAAAAAAAGTAAACTCAAGAGAGTCAGGGTTACAAGTTTTCCAAACATCATATAATGGACGAGAGGTAATGGCCGAATGGAAAGCTTTGTGGGTTTTATCTGGATGAAACTTGCACTTAGATTGTCTGTCAGAAAAGGGGTCAATCCATTGGTTAAAATCACCAGCAATAATAATATTAGGGCAGTCAATGGAGGAAAGTAAAATCTTAATGTTATGCCAAAATTTAGGATCCGGTCTGACCGGGCCATAGATATTTAATAAGACCAAATCTTTGCCTTGCACAACAACCCTGGCCATTACCCATCGACCATCAGCATCACTTTGTGTAGATAAAATTTGTACAGGTAACAAATATCGCAACACCCCCTTTTTTACTAGAAGCAGGAGAGTAAACAACTTGACCCACCCATTGTCTTTTTAACTTAAGCGATTCTGCTTCAGTACAATGTGTTTCTTGAATAAAAGGTATTTGAGAGTTTAATTTGGATAAATGGGAAAGTACCTTCTGTCGTTTGACGGGCTTTCCAAGACCACGAACATTTCACGTGACAAAATTACACATGCTGGAGGGACGGAGGGGCAATACATGTAAAGAGATGATACACTTCAGGGATACATTTAAAAAGAAAAAAACGCCACAAATAAGATAAATAGAAAAAATATGCTATACAACAACGAACGGTACTGATGAACACATGCGACAAATAGAACCTTGTTGAGTAAAAAAAACATATAAAAGGAAAAAACGAAGAGGTGAAAAAAGAAAAAGGGAATAGAAATAGAAGAAAAAGAAGATAGATCAAGGAAAGATATCCAGATCTAAAGGAAAGCAACAATAACTGATGCATGGGGCGTAACAGCACCGACAAAAGATTAAACGACAGAGGGAGAGATAACAATAGAAAAATTATAGACAGCCATAATAAATAAGAAGGCTAATAGAAACAAGAACATTAAGGATGATAAGAGGAACCAGTTGCAGAAGTCGTAGGAAGGTTCTGGAGAAAGGACTTCAGTTTAAGAGGGTCATCAAAAGAACGAGTGGAGCCTTCGTGAGTAATTTTACACAGACAAGGGTGGAGGATACCATAACGAATATTCAATTGTCTCATTTGAGGGCGAAGAGCCAAAAATTCCTTCCTTCGTGCATTAGTAGCGTTAGACAAATCCTGTGATATGAAGATGTTATGACCCGACCATTTAAGGTGACGTTTTGCTTTGGCTGCAGAAAGGACTTGCATTAAATCAGTAAATTCCAAAAACAACATGATGATTCCTCTAGGTTTGGAAGCATGAGGTTGAATGCGACCAAGTCTATGAGCTTATTTATTGAAGGTTCAGGTGAAAGGTCTAAAAGTTCTGGCAAGAATTTCTTTAGGAAGAGAAGCATATCCGGACCTTCAAGATTTTCTGGCAGACCATAAAGACGTAGATTGTTGCGTCTATTACGATTTTCAAGGTCCTCAGTGTGAAGCTTGAGACGTTGGATTTCCTGTTCCAAAATCGGGATTTTAGTAGCTGCGTCATGAACATCACTGATGCGTTGCTCCATATCTAACACCTTAGCTTCCATATTAATCCATCTATCCTCTATTTGCTGCAGCTTCTCGTTAGTCGTGGTCAGAAAAGATTTAAGATCCCTCACCTCATCCAAAATAGTGTCAAAAACAGGGTTTTGAGAGGATAATATGGGTGAGGGAGGGTCATTTTTGGCTCTGTTGGGCTTGGTACCTGAAGACGAGGCTCTGACTGAAATTGGAGCTTCATTAGCCATCTTGGAATGGTGTGTAGGGCGAGAAGAGATTTTTAACAAAGATTTCAGTCTGCCCATATGCCTAGTGAAGGCACAACACTAATCAGCGAGGCTCCAGAGAAAAAAGATACCGAAAAATAATATTCAGTAGAAGAAAGAAAAAAAGAAAAGAATTGTTTCACCCTCCATCAGCACTCTAATAATAATTAACAGGCAACCAAGATGACGCATTTATTTGGTCGCAAACCAAATTATCAAGAGGCTAGAAGGTGTGACAAGAATGTAATAAAAAGATTAAAGCAAGCACATTGCTGAATGAAAAAAAGGTCAGAAGATAATTTGCAGGTATCAGCACCCTGAAATAATATCCATGCCGATTAAATAGAATGTATAAGACCACCAGCTGGTTCAGGGCAGGCTGCAGTTAGCATTCATAGTGTTAGAGTCTTCTGCCATTATTCCATGTTGATAGAGGGAAAAAAAACAAGAGAAAAACGTTGCCGTGCGTTAATGACAGAAACGCCGGTTTACCTTACAGCTGGCTGTATGAGGCGAGTGACCGGTACAAAATGGCGGCCGTCACTCGCATCCTGATGAGGAGAATCACCGCCGCTGCCGCTGGTTCGGGGAATGAAGAAAAAGCGGTCGAAGTGGCATCAATCGCCGCTCCGACCCTTCATGAGCTGGAATCCTGCATTCTGGGACCTGCGTAGATAAAAAGCAGGCTGTATTCCTGAAGTAAGCTCCGCGGTCGAGCGGAGCTTAACGATAAGCCGCCATCTTAGTGCGGCGCGAGACCACGCCCCCACAGGGTGTAGTTTTTCATGAAGCAGGGGCGCAACTAGACCCAAACTTCAGGGGGTGGGCTCAGTGCAAGCAATGGAGGCGGGACTAACACTTCAAACAATGGGGCGGAGCTATCCCTAGAGCCAATGCAAGTAAGAAGCAATGCATTGTGCATTTTAAAACATACTCGTCAAAGCTGAAGAATTACAAAATGTTGTAATACATTTTACAGGCTCCTGGCTGCTTCTTAGAAAGGGGAATGAGTGATTTGGCAGCTAAATACTGCTCCTGCAGATATGAGCACAAAACACCTAAGCACCAGTTTTTACTGCAAAACTATTTAAAGATGACAACTCTTTTCCCAATTTCTTCTATAAAATGACAGTGAGCTCATGGAATATTTTTAATTCCAACTTCAGAAAGCAGCTCCTGCCTGGCTGTTGGCCAAAGGTGCATTTTGTTATAATCCTCAGAATATTGAGCTCAGTGGGTTCATGCGCCAGATGTCAGGGTCTGCGAATGGCTGTCACAGTTTTAATTTTTAATGCACCTTTCCTGCCTCCTGAGATTGAATATGTGGCAATATTAGCACCTCTGCCAGAAATGTGTCTTATCCTCAATCAAAACACAATATTTGTTGTTGGCACGCGGCATCGAGCAGTTCTGATGTGAGATGAGTGAGTTACATCCATGCAGGAATCTGCTGGGCCTAAAGGACTGGCAAAATGTCATCGCCTTGAAATAAAGTTGCAAAGAATTGTGCATGCAAAGGGTACAAGTATTCCTCCAACCTCGTGAACATCTACATTGTGTGACTGATGGAAAATGCCCTACAAAGAGGTCCCTCCCACAGAAAGTGAGGCTCTTAATAGCACTTTATAACAACAACCAATGCTTTCAATTCTGGTCTGAACCCCCAGCACGTGAGGTGCCAAACCCACTGACATATCAATGCTGTTTTTAAATCCTGAAAGGGGTAATGTGCCTTATAAACTGCAATGTTTTTACAAATTTCTCCAAAATTCCTTTGAGAAGAATAACCATGCACTCTGTATTGGCGTTTCCTAAGTGTGTAAACTAATTACAGCAAATACCCAGTCCTGGGCAGAGGGACAACCTGGAATGGAGCCCAGGAAAGACACACAACATGGGTACGAGTTTGTCATTGTAACACTGGAACATGTAGTGCACAAAGAAGTGTTTGCATTGTGCAATGCTTGTGCAGTGTTAACGTATTATTCCCAGTATGAGAGTTATGCTTCTGTTGACTGCATGTCAGCCAGTGGGTTTCTCATTTTATGGGGTGTTTACCTCATCTGTCCTTTGAGCTCCACCACTTTCAAACCAAGGCATCAAGATCACCGTGACAGAGCAGGGCAGAACATGTCTATAATTGTTTAGCCTACTCTGAGAAAGCTGTGTCTAAAGCAGGGTCATTGGGAACTCTGGAGTTCTTTTCTGCAACTTGTTCATGTGAAAGCTGAATCTGCAACTCACTGCCACTTCTACTGCAGAATTTGCAGATGTCACCAAAAGTTGCTTTGTTTGCAGTTCGACCAGATCAAAAGCTGTTAACATTCCTGCATGCCGGTTGCAGTCTCTTGCTTGAAATGTTTTAAAACTTAAATGGCTACTTCTCTGCTCCTCATTTCTGTCTCAGGCGTTTATAAAGATGACATTTTCTCCCAGAGAATGTAAACATCACCATTTGAATGGTTGGGGGGAGGATTTTTGTCTACAGAAGGAAACAAGCATTGGCCGTGCGGCCGTAAAAGTAACAGCCGCGCGGCCGTGAAAGCGAAAGTAATCGCGATCAAAGTTGATAGAGATCGCGATCGCGAGGACGGGACGCGCTGTGTGCTAAGCACGCGAGTTGTGCACGCAGCAGTGATTGGCGTCTGCGCGCGTGCACGCTCGCTTGAACGCAAGCGTTAGGCCAGCGTTGTAGCACTTTGAAATCCCGTATACAAAATGTCTCGCCTGAGACAGCGCATGCGCTGGCTCAGGCGAGACATAAAAAGAGAGGAAATTCCGGCATACTTGTCATTTTGTTAGTTTGTTTTTTCTGCTGCACAAAGCTGCATAGAGCAACCTCTTCTGTGGTGGCTGCTGGTGTTACTGGCTGAGCACCCTAGCATCTCATATGGGCCAGCTGCCACCGCTGGATCCTCCAAAGCGCCTGTCATTTTCAGCCTTTACGTGGAACCACTTGGTGTACTACTCACAGATAACAGCAACAAGATCCTTCAAAATGCCAGTGATACACTCCTCTGTTTCAGACACCCAGTGCCTTAACCCCTTGCATGCCCGCCCCTTTCCCCGCCCAGTGCCGCGCCTTCCATTAGCGGGCGGAGTTCATGACGAGCTGGACTCGTCATGGGCACAGCGCCACCGCAGCCCATGACGAGTCCAGCTCGTCATGGGCACTGAAGGGGTTAAACACTGCTTGCACATAATTCAGACCTGGATGTCAAGTGCCTACCTGAAGCTCAACTCAACCAAGACATAATTCCTGTTAAATGCCAAGAACAAGATACAATACTATTCAGGCTCAACAACATGAACCTTGATGGCTGCCAACCCTTACATTCACCAAATGCTAAGTCACCTAGCTACACCCTGGACACCAACCTTATTCCCATGGAACACACTGCCAAAATACAAAGCCGAAGTACCAGCTCTCTCTTCTAAAGAAAGTCAAACCGTTTTTTCAGAAAATGACTTCAGAACTGCTATGGCAACCTACATGTCACTGCATGTCTCTTGCTGGGTCTTAAGAAAAATGATCACCTCAAACCCAGCGTGATGGAACTTCATTGGGTATACTTGTCAGCCCACACCATCTTCAAAACCAGCTGCATCATTGTCAAAGCTATCACGACCAGTACTCCTGACTAACTTGCAGACAGAGTCATCATCTCTAATGGATCTCAGCAAACAACAGCCAGGACACCATAAGACTGCAGACTGAGAAGTGTATAAAAAAAGAAACATGATCTTCATATCATCAAGTCTGTCCCAAGACAACACAGCTCCAATTTAGGAAAGGGTATAAGACTCACCTCTTTAAAGACCACACTGCATTAACAGTTCACAGTCCAGCTTCCTCGTCTCCTACATGTGGAATGTATGCTTGTCTTTGACCATGTTCAGTGCTCCACTGCCTTTTGGCTATTGTTCGTGCTATAGAAATCACATGTATATACATGCACACATACTCTTTTAGCCATTCTCTTCTGATGAGAATGGGGGAGATGAAATTGTGTGGTCATCGAGAGCATAATAGTGTAGACAGGTTACTTTGAATAGGGGATGTTTCCCACCTCTGGTTCTAAATGACATGTTCTTAGTGACATCAAAGTCCATTCGAACTTTGATCTTATTGTTCATTTCATGCTGTAGGAAAATGCCCCATATTGCGTGGTCACCCCCAATTATTGATAGATATTATAGCTTGTTTTTGGACTCTGCCCTGTTGTGTAGTTTCTACTAATCCGTATGACCAGCGAATTGTTCAAACATCATAAACCAGGGGCTTGGTGTTATATCTGATTCCAGACACCCCCACAGGATATGTTGGAAAATACACCAGCTGGCTCACAGTGCCGCCTTAATCCCCCCTCACCTACCAGGAGGGCGGATAGTTTCTGGCAGCCACTGAACATGACAAATCTGATTCCTCAGGAATCGTGGAAACAGTAGAGAACCTTTCGCTCAGTCAATAATGCTTACTTATTTTCAGAAAAATATACAGAGAAAACACAATGGGATGTTGTAAAAAATAATTGAAACAACGTCATTCTTGCATAAAATATGTGTAATGCAATGATTAGTAGACAGAAGCAGATAAACGTGATTACAAGCACCAACAACGTAAATCGTTGATATTGATCTACCATGGTGCTAAACAATTGTATATATGCAGGCATATAAACAAGACAGTAATCTAGCATACTCCTACTATGCAAACCCTTTTCTAAGTGTACCTAGAATGTGTGTAGGTGTAGAGCCAAGAATCACCCCAAGGGACGATCCAACCCCATTACCTGTTTGGACAGAGTGAAGGACCCCGTTTTGGTCATGAACTGGACACCCCTCACGAGATGTCCGATTGTTTGTGGTGGATTCTCTGCATGCATGGACCCTCGGTGTCAGCAGAAGTACCTCCTCTGCTAATCTATTAGGATAACTATTATTTATAATAAGGCGGCCTCACGACGTGCGCGTTAGATTAGTGATGGTATGGATATGTGGATATCGTTCTCGCCTCGTGGATGAAGATAGGACGACTTTTGTACCCAGTGCGTAGTACCTAGTACATGAGGTTCAAGGCGTCGTGATACGGTTGTGCGAAGCTGTATGTGTAAACAAATTAGTTTCAGAGAAACTAATCCAACATTGTTGTGCATGTAAATGTATGCAGAAGTTAACAGCTGAAATTTTATTTTCCAGTGCAATGCAAGAAATAGGCTGCTTCGCAACAGGGGTCTAACTCGGGAATAGAACAGCACACTATGACACTGCTGCCTAGTGCCCAGTGTGCATGCTCTGACCTCTAAAATATGTCAAAGAGACTAAATCCCTGATTGGCACATTTCACTTACCTTTAAGTTCTAGCATGTGGTACAAAGTGTAACCTGGGCCTGTAAATTAAATGTCAGTAGTAACTGCAGTACTTATTGTGCCACCACTAAAGTTACAATGCAAAACACAACTGCAGGCCTGCCACCAATAACCCAGCTGAGCAGGTTTAAGCTGCCATTTGTCCCACTCAAAATAACCCCTTATGACAGGACCAACACTCCTTTTAAATAATAATAAGTCTCTTAAGTAGGCAGTGAATGCCCATAAAGCCGGGTGCATGATATTTAAAAGTAGGAAGTGTGAAAGTCTACTGGTAAACATGTCCTTATAGTGACAATGTCCTAAAAGCTATTTTAAGTTACCTGTTCCATAGGAAAGCATTTGCCTACATTAATAACATTATCTCTGCCTAGGAACTAGATAAAAAGTTCAACCTCAGACTTTTAAAAAATATTTTTTACAAATCAAATGCATTCTTAAAGTCAGATGTGTCAGAAAAAGTTCAGAAAAGGTATTTTTTTTAAATCACCTTTACCCTGACTAAAGCCTCCAGAAGCCTATTCTCCTGAACTTTCAGCTGTCACCCAGGAGCTGAATGGCTTGTTGGGGAGGTATGAATTGGCTTCCAGAGCAGAGATAAAAAACACTTGGATGTGGGGAGGAATAAATATTCCCTTGACTGGATGGCCTGGAGCTGTGCCCTGACCCTTGCATATCCTCAAAGTATGCCTATGCTGTCACTGACAGTTGTAGCTCACACCTGAGTATGCCTCTCTTGTGTCTTCCTAGACAGCCAGGCTTCAATACCAGTGGGTGAGGAGGGCCCCCCATTAATGGATTTGAGTGATCGCTGAAGAGTGGTTGTTCATTTACCTGGCCATACCTCTAGAGTGGGCACAGGACCTCTGTATATGAGAAGAAAGGTTCTGCCATCTTGGTTTTAGATAGACAGGGATACGGTTGGATCATTTTTAGTAGGGCATGCAGGAAATGTTGCCCACGTGGATAGGGTTACCCCTGTGAACCCTTTCTATGTTTATTAGGGAGGGTCCAAGAGTCACCTCAACTCACAGGCTAGTGCCAGACATAAATATGGCATCCCCTGGCAACCTCTTACAAACACTAATTGACATGTGGAAATGAGAAGAAAGACTACACCTGCTGTTGAGACCTGTCAGGAGAACTGTGAGGGCTAGACCTGCTCCCAATTGTGCCCAGCTCAAAGGAGTGGATTCCAAAAGTCAGTTGGCTGACCTCCTGTTAAGATACAATCACACAAAATCTACAAGAAGCCCGCTTTCCTGACAGAGCCCAGCTGACTAGTTTCAACTGGACCTGCCCGGGACCCTGCTGGTGACGTCTATTGAATTGAGTCCTGGCCCCCTAATGCTGTTCCTCAGGTTCCGGGACCTTTGGCCGGAGTCAGATTGTACCCTGCCTGCCTAAGCCTAAAACCTGAAACTTTGAAACTTTGTCAAGACTTTATGCCTGGAAACAGACAGAAGAATGGGAAAACCTGCTAAGTCAATCCGACAAAGGTACATCACTGCTAGGCCAAAGATTCAAGTTGCTCCCACTCTGACCTTTTTCGCTTCACCAAGTCGGCTACAGGGAGACCTTGCAGCAAAGCTACTTAGCGTTATGCAGCCCCTTTCAGCTACAACCTGCACCCTTGCCCCACTGGAGGAATGTAATCTCCAAAAGAGTGACTAAGTCCGAAGGTTGACATTTTTAACGGACGAAGGCGCCAAAAGTATCCGGCTGTAGAAGGACCTTCTTTGGGCGCGCATTTTTAATATTTGCTGCTTGGAGCTTATTTCGACAGCCAAAAGACAACAGCTTCACTGGCACTTCATCCAACGGCTGTCTAGTCTCATGCAACCTATCTAAGCCATAGCCTGCTGCCTTGCCCCGATGAGGATTTTTGACTTAAGTTCCAGAGACTAAGTCAGGAGGTAAAACTTTGAACTGGAAAGAACCATTGCAGTCACCCTTAAACCTTACCCTTACACAACGAGATGACCAAGGTTGGGGCTTAATGTTTTTTGGCACTATTTTTGACACTATAAGTATTCTCTACTTTTATAAACTGGAGTGGGAGATTTATTGTATTATGTTATCGACTTTTAACTTTTTTGGTACTTTTTAATGCTCTACTCATTTTCTTAAGTTAAGCCTGCCTGCTCTGTGTCATAGATACCAGGGGTGGAGCTCAGGATTAAATAACAGAAACCTTTAGTGGCTATCAAGAATGGTAACATCATTACTTGTGGTGGACGACCATCCACTCCAACCAACAATCCACTTTCTCACACGTCATTAAGAATTCCTCATTGAAAAACATCCCTGCTATTGATAGTTACCCATCTACAGTTATATATCTTTGAACTGTTGGGATAAAAATCTCCCCAGTATTGTATATGGGCTTGTACCCCTGCCCTCAGTTACCCAACTACATGCAAAACTAGTTTCCTGATTTATTGTTGCTATCCTGCTTGTGAGACTATAGGCTTTAAATCTGTAAACCTAAGCCTGTCTATGATAATGCCAAGATCCAGAATCTGTTCTGTGACCTGGCTTGCTAACATAACAAGGTGGTAGCAGCATAATTCTTTTTAAGGAGTAAAATCCCTGACCAGACTTTTCTTTCCCTTCTAAGAGGGAATACAGCCTACCAGTTAAACTCATGTTAGAATTCCGCTTTAGTGTAACACCTAGATCCTTGTGCTGACATTTAGTGTTCATGCCAAGTGCATGAGTGCCTTATACATGACATTGAGATTATGCACAATGTGAATATGTTTGCTGGGACCCATTTCAGATGGCACAAGATGAGAGCTGGATGCAGCTTTCCCAGATAGTGGACGAGAACTGCATTCCTGAGGGTGATAAGCCAGACACTAGAGTGAGGGAGAATAGGGTGAAGGCTGACTTTAGAAATTGTATGAAGACTTATTAGCAAGGAATTTCTGATTAGATTTTCCTGAGCAGTGCTACATGGTGGATGGTAGGATAGAGTGGGCAGTCAGCTGATTCTGTGGTTAAGGTAGGGCAGTATCTAGCCAGAGCCTATCTCTTTATCCCTTTCTAATTGTCACCAGCCTTCCAGAAGTAATAATCACATGCAGACTCTTCATACTTCATTGTGCCCATGTTTTGGATACTCCTACTTGGAATCAGCATTTTCTCTTCCTGCTGTGTAACCCATCACCTTGCACAAAGGATGTTTTCAATGGTTATTTCTAAATGCAGATTCCTCACCTTTTTAATATCTCCAGCACTAGACTGGATCTGGATTTTTCAAACAAACTTTTTCCTGCACACCAGAAGGTGGTACCATCAGACTTTGCAGCAGGCTTCTGCCACCTCAGACATGACAGGACAGTGCCATATACTGGGGCCACACCTGCACCAGTTCCTTTGTTTCTGTGCCATTTCACTTTGTCCTTTGTACTAAAACCTAGGCTCAGGAAGAATTCAACCGTGCGCCAAAGAAAATATGGCCTGCAAGATCATAGGCTTTAAACCATGCTGCAACTACAGGATGCAGATGTCAGCCACAAATCTGCATAGTGTTTGCCTATGGTGCCTCGGTTCTGGGGAAGACTCAAAGTTATGAGACAAATGCTCCCTGATGCAAAAGAAGGCAAACAGGGATTGGGAAGTAAAACTCTGCATTGCAGAACACAAGAAACGTCAAGTCCTAGCATCGAACCTCAGCTTGAGTAAGTACAAATATAAATTGCATTATAAGTAGGGGTATGAGGAGCTCACGGAGTCTGTGCAATTCCGCAGAGTTACAGTAAAACTCCTCAAGATTCCACAGAGTTGAACAAGTGGGCAGAATTTGGCATGTCACCTTGCACTGATTTTTGGTGCTCTGAGCTTGTCCTGTTCTGTAAAATCCACACAAACAGCACAACATGGAGTGCCAGAGGGCACTGATTCTTTCTGCCAATCAAGTAGGTTTTCTACTCGAGCTGCAGTTTTCTCATAGCGAATGGCCTCAACCTGCTGTGACCACCCTTGTTGAGAAAATCTTTCTAGGAGGGATTCTAGTGCCCAGCAAGGGGATGCAAATTCTCGCTCGCCAACCTAACTTTGGCGAGCTGCATGTGAGAAAAAAAACGCCATGTGGCGTATGGTGATATTTTGGCGGAACTCCATGATACTCTCATAGCGCAGAGTTGGCAAAACTCTGTGACTCCATGGAGGAGTGGAATTTCCCGCCCACCCCAAATTCCAAGGAGGCCAAGCAGGATCCCGCTCTTTATCGCCACTAATGTGTAAGAGGGAAAGTTATGCAACTGACACTTTAAGGGCCAGGTGTCATCTCACTCTGCGCCAATTTTGAGGCTGGTCCCAGCATGCCCCGAGTTTCTTGAGATGTCATCGACCCAACAGCAGATAAAAGCTCTCAAAGAGGCATGCTACTGCTTTTCAAAGTAATGCTGCCTTATTTTCAAACCAATGCCGGCTTCCTCTGGAGCACCTTTGGGCTTGATGGAGCTGTAGAAGTCCCCATTTGCACTTCCTCTGCCATGGTCTTTCCTGACCCTGCTGCTCCTTCTCCTGGCTTTCAGACCCTACTACAGTGGAACCTATTCAGGTTCTGGTCCATATGCCACTTTCCAACCTCAAACCAACATCAACTCGCACAAAGCATATGACGCACTATTAAATAACAAAAGTCCAACCTCTAACATTAGACAATCCCCAGCCTTTTCCTCGATGTCAGTACCTCAGGAAGCTGGAGGCCTTATTTGACATAGATTTGTTTGTAATATGTGGGCTTAAGAGAATACCACATGATGAAGAGGAGGGCAACTCCCCCACACGCTATCTTGATGCTGGATTATACCAGACTTGCCAAAAGCTAGAGGTCTAGGTACTTCTCTTTTGACTGAATTTTGATCCCTATTAAGGGAGTACCTCGTTTGCTGTTTTTTTCCACAGAGCAGCAGAAGTACTTGATTTACAGATCCAAATTCCTGAGATGATCTTGCCACCTGGGCCCGTCACTTCGTGGACAAGGTGAATCAAAAGTAAACCCATGTGCCTTCCCTTCTGCACCGCAAGAGAGTGAGTGAAAATACATTGACACATTTGGATAAATAGTATTTTCTTCTGTAAGCATGGCCCTTTGTCTCCTGAGTCCATTATCCATATGCCCTCTGGGACATGCACACCAAAATCTTGCTGGATGTCCCTGATAATTTCAGGAATGTCCTTGCCCAAACAATTCAAGACATACAATATGCTGTAAAATATATATTGAGACTCGGCCTTGACAAAACCCGTTGTTTATGCCATGCCACATGTATAAGTGTTGTGATTGGGCATCATGACTGGATGTGAGCCATGGATTCTTGAGTCACTTACAGGCATATGTCACGGACATGCCTTTTGATGACCCCTGGCTCTTCGGAGAAAAGGTTGAAGGTTGATTTTGCTCTAGAATGTTTAAGGACTGCTATGTTACAGAACCCCTCTATGCTTGCTTTTACTGACCCACAGTTTCCCCAACAGTACAGAAGATTCTAGGAGATCCTTATGGGGTGAAGCTTAGAGCCCATGGCAGTCCTCACAGCCCATGCAGTAGCTAATCCACACTTTTCAGGCATTCAGAGGACATGGTGGCAACCATGCCACAGCATCACTAAGCACAGTAATCTTCAACTTCCTTATTACCCATTGCACTGGCTTTCAAGCCACTTTGATTTCACCTTTTAGGAACATGTGCAAATGGTAGGGGGTCAGGATTAGATTGTTCCTACAGAGCTGGAAACTCATAAATTCAGATTGGTGGGTGCTATACATTGTTCAAAGAGTTTTTGCAATACTGTTCACGTTGTCCCCACCTTGTATTCTACCCATCATATCCTCCTACATCCTCCTGCAGGAAGTCTAATCACCTTTGCCAAAGTGGCCCTAGAGAGGGTTCCTGAAGCAGAGAGGAGCGAAGGGTGTTATTCTTGCTACTCCCGGTGCCCAACAAAGATGAAGGGCTCAGGCTGATTTTGTACATTTGCCGTGTGAATGTTTTCCTGTGGGAATTCTAATTCAAAATGCTTACTCTGACTCAGGTTTTTCTGTTCTGGTTTTTGGGAATTGTCTGGGATCCTTGGACTTGCAGCACGCACTCTTTCATGGGCTGGTCCTGCTGTCCCACAGACCCTAACTTCCATCTGACCTGAGGTCAGAGCATTTCTAATTTACCTTTTTACCCTTTGGCTTCACCTGAGCACTGCAGGTGTTCATGAAAGTTATAGCAATTATTGCAGCCTACCATTGCAGGTCATGAATAGATGTATTCCTGTACCTTAATGACTGGCTGCTCAAGATGGGCTCACCGCAAACAGTTGCGGATCACCTCTGGATGATGTCCCCCTTCTTACATTCCTGGTGCATTCCATCAGTGAACCAAAGTCCCATCTGACACCTGCACAGAGGATTCCCTTGACATAAGCCATCTGGAGCAGTGGCATTCAAGGGCTTTCCACCCCTGTAATGAGTAGAAGACATTCACTATAAAATCTCAATTTTTAAGGTTCAATCCTTGATCTCAAGCATCTCTGAGGCTTCTTGGACTCCTAGCTTCATGTATCCTGCAGACACATTGTGCTCACTGGAATATGTGGGCCTTACAATGTAACCCCCGTTTCCAGTGGGAGCAATATTGGGGCTGCCTTTCGGACAAAATCTGTATCACGATGGACAGAGCCGGGGACCTCCCGTGGTGGAAAGTGAGAACCAACTTAGCATGGTGTAGGCCGTTCTCCCTACTCAAATCAGATCTTTTAGTAATGATGAATGCAGTGCCTCTGAGTTGGCGGCAGTCACCTGGTAGAGATGGAGATCAGTGGTATCTGCTCTCAACTTTAATAAAGGTTCCACATCAGTCATCTGGAGCTTTGTGCATCTGAAAGTCTATTCACCATCTATCAGAGAGAGGCCACCCCAGATCTTACAAAAAAAAGACTGCCATGTGGTACTGCAATAACCAGGGCAACATGGGGCCTTGCATCTTGCACGAAAAGACACTGCACCTTTGGGGATGCTTGGACTGTCAAGGGATATTCCTGGTATCCTATCACCTTTCAGTGTTTGCTTAAAGCCAGAGCAGATGAGTTCAGATGGCAGATGGTAGACCAAGAATGGCATCTTCATCCCAGGGTGACTTTGGATATCTTTTCTAATGGGGCGTACCTTGGCTGGATCGTTTTGCCATTGCAGTAAATGCACATTATCACGACTATTGCAAACTGCAATTCCAATCAAGAGGTTCATCTTGACAGCCCCTGAATGGGCATGGAGAGTGAGGTACCTGACCTGTTGAGCTTGAGCATTTGCCCTTTGATCTATTTCTGCAAACCTACTATCCTGCATACAAACAAAAGAATTTGTAGCCACTTGCGAAATATGTGCTCAAGGAAATAATTCCTATCTTGCCCTAGCAGGCCTTTTACAGCCTATAACAGTGCCACCCGTGCCATGGCACACAGTCTCTCTTAACTTTGTTAATTAATTTTTAACTGTAAAGGGATATAGGACAATTTTGATGGTGAATTATGTCCCAGGAAGTGCGGTCGCTACAACCTGCGGTCGGTTAATGATCCGTAAGATGGTTTCTATCCGTCTTCACAACTCGTAAGTCTAATTACTTGGTGTTCTCCGATACAGCAGGCACGTGCAGCCGCTATGCGCTGGTGTAGATCTGCATTAGTCTGTCTACACTGGTCAAATGGCCTACGGATCATTAACCAACCGCAGGTCATAGCGACCGCACGTCCTGGGACATAATTCACGTTCCTGAATACAGAAGGGATTCACGGATACTCCAGTTCCCACTTCCAGAATCAACACTCACGTGCCATGCTAGGTTGTCAGTAGGGGTGGGCGGAATTTGCAAAATTCACTTTCGCAAATTATCGCGAAAATGTTAAAAATCTCCGCAAACAAGCGGAAATATCGCGAAGATGCAGAAGTCTTTTTCCCGCCCGTTCGCGGTATTTTCTGCATGGTCGCGGCTCGCCAAATTACCCATGCGGTTGCTTGCGGGCGCGGCCATCTTGTTTTCACTTGTCTCGCGGTGCATGATTGCGAGAAGAAAGACGTGATCGCGCGACGAATGACGTTACTGCGGGCGCAAATGGCTACCAACAATCCAACATCTCGTGTAGAACGCGACCGGATTGGGAAAACTTGTCGGCGAACGCGGGGAATCAGGTAAGGCCATCGCGCGCACGCGAGAATGTATTATTTTACAGCGCGAACAAGCAAAAAATTTCCGGTAACATGCTGATTGCGGAAATTTTGACATTTTCGCGCTCTCCGCGGAACGCGAAAATGTCAAATTATTGCAATTTCCGCGAGCAGAACGGAATTTTAGCCCAGGCCTAGTTGTCAGCCTCCCTACCCTCACACTGGGAGCCCGGCTGGGTCCCATGTGAGTAATCCCTTTCCTTTTCACTTTCTTGTGGCACACGTTCACCACACTGCTGCACAACTATCTCCTCAGATGTCCCCACATTTCTATGTCCTGAAGAGACCCTTCACTGCACATAGGGTTGAAACGCCGTCGACAAAATTAAAGCGAACCATTTAACAGCGCTTATTATTTTATAAGGACGCTGCTCCATTGTTAATTATTTAAGATGGTCGACTTTATAAAATATTGGAAACCACATGTACATATCACCAATATGTCACCAATGTTTTAGGTTCCATGTACACTGGGGACACTTTGCACTACTGTTTTGTTGTTTGAAAAATTGTACATTTCTTCATACATAAATAATGATTGTTATTACCAGAAACAGACGTGTATATGCTTTCTTCTCCTTTCAACATCAACCTAACCCATTTTTTTTTTGCGATTGAGCACACGAATACTATCATAAATTGACCATATTAACCAGCAGGAACCACTGTTTCTGTTTGCACTTAGATTACCCTGGTTCCATGTGAGTAGGGTCTCCCTTGTTCTTTTTACTTAAATCCTCTAATATGGCACTGTCCAGCTGACACCACAACCTGTTCTATGATGTAACAGTTAGCCTGACATTGATAAAAGTTGTTAAAGGAAATAAAATAAATATATACAAATCAAGGGGTGTGGTTGGACCGTCTGCAAGATCACCACTGGCTTCTGAGTCTTCTGGATCCTCTGAGACTTTAGATGGAGCCTTGCTGGAAGTAACCCTCCTCTACTGCTGAGATGAGCCATGGCAGAACAGGTGAGGAGCGGGTAGTTGTTCTAAGGGTGGGCGTCAAATTCCGTTCCGCTCACGGAATTGCGATATTTTGACATTTTCGCGTTCCGCGGAGAGCGCAAAAATGCCAAAACTTTCGCAACCTGACACGTAACAGAAGTCTTTTTCTTGTTCGTGCTTTTAAAATGCATTCTCGCACGCGCGATCGCCATACCAGGATCCCTGCGTTCGCCAACGAGTTTTCCAATCCGTTCGCGTGCGCCACGAGATGTTGATAGCCAGTCGCGCTATCCCGTGAGAGTTTGCGATCGCGATCACGTCATTCTCCTCGCCATCAGACTCCACGAGAGTCTGCGATCACAAACACGTCATT
This sequence comes from Triturus cristatus, assembly GCF_964204655.1. Lineage (NCBI taxonomy): Eukaryota > Metazoa > Chordata > Amphibia > Caudata > Salamandridae > Triturus > Triturus cristatus. Next base: position 1,264,325,414 of record NC_140579.1, on the reverse strand, counting down.
TTCCAGCACGAGAGAGAGCGTGAGGTCGCAAACATGTCAATCTCTACTGCGACAAAGACCATGAGATCGCGAACACGTCATTTTGGACGCGCCATCGACATCCGGCGGAAGTGTGGTGAAGGTCACGATGGCGAACACGCCAAATTTTTTTGGTACTTATCATTCTTATTTTAAAATTGTTGGGGGTAGCCAGTAGGCCCAGAGCTAGTCATGGGTGGGTGCAAGATGAACCAACTGTTCCTTTGGTGTGTGTTGAATGTTTTTCAAACATCATTTAGGGCATGGATGGCATTGGATTGAGTTGGAAAATGTGTTGTTTGGGGGGATTTCTGTTTTTGGGGGTGTATTAAAGAAATGCCTTTGTTGTTGTGTGCCTGGTGTGTTGGTGTGCACCCTGCAGACCTTGTTTTGCCCTGTGGATTTTTGTTTTTGCATTTTATTGCATTAAAAAGGCACAGCAGTGTGGTTTAGCATGCATCTTTTGCCTGGCTTCTTTATAGGCCTTTTGGCAGTTTATTGATTGCCAGGCCTCCAGCTTGTTGCTTGTGATTTGCGAGTGTGCATGTGGCTGTGGGCCTTTTCTGGTCTGAGTTATTAGTGTGCAGCTTTTGCCATATATATATAGGCCTGCATAGTATTCCTTTGTGGCATAGGCTGCTTGTTGTGGGCCTGGCCATGTGGCTGGCGGCCATTTTGAAGGCAGGCACTGTATTTTTTGCAATAGGCCTGCATTGTCTGTCTTCTCTTTCGTGTAGTTGGGTGGGCCGGGCCATGTGGCCAGCGGCCATTTTGAAGCCTAGGCCTGCAAGCTTGTGTGGCCTTGTCTGCCCACGGGCCAGCCTTAATCCAGTAGGCTCAGAGCAGGTAGCCACAAGTGCATTAAACAAGTGTTTATCTGTGTGTCCTGTTGAATTTAAACATCATGTAGGGCATGGATGGCATTGGATTGAGTTGGAAAATGTGTTTTTTGGGGGGATTTCTGTTTTTGGGGGTGTGTTAAAGAAATGCCTTTGTTGTGTGTGCCTGGTGTGTTGGTGTGCACCCTGCAGACCTTGTTTTGCCCTGTGGATTTTCGTTTTTGCATTTTATTGCATTAAAAAGGCACAGCAGTGTGGTTTAGCATGCATCTTTTGCCTGGCTTCTTTATAGGCCTTTTGGCAGTTCATTGATTGCCAGGCCTCCAGCTTGTTGCTTGTGATTTGCGAGTGTGCATGTGGCTGTGGGCCTTTTCTGGTGGAAGTTATTAGTGTGCAGCTTTTGCCATATATATAGGCCTGCATGGTATTCCTTTGTGGCCTAGGCTTCTTGTTGTGGGCCAAGAGGCTGGCGGCCATTTTGAAGGCAGGCAGTGTGTTTTTTGCAACAGGCCTGCATTGTCTGTCTTCTCTATCTTGTAGTTGGGTGGGCCTGACCATGTGGCTGGCGGCCATTTTGAAGCCTAGGCCTGCAAGCTTGTGTGGCCTTGTCTGCCGACGGGCCTGCCTTCATCCAGTAGGCTCAGAGCAGGTAGCCACAAGTGCATTAAACAAGTGTTTATCTGTGTGTCCTGTTGAATTTAAACATCATTTTGGGCATGGATGGCATTGGATTGAGTTGGAAAATGTGTTTTTGGGGGGATTACTGTGTTTGGGGGTGTGTTAAAGAAATGCCTTTGTTGTGTGTGCCTGGTGTGTTGTTGGTGTGCACCCTGCAGACCTTGTTTTGCCCTGTGGATTTTCGTTTTTGCATTTTATTGCATTAAAAAGGCACAGCAGTGTGGTTTAGCATGCATCTTTTGCCTGGCCTCTTTATAGGCCTTTTGGCAGTTCATTGATTGCCAGGCCTCCAGCTTGTTGCTTGTGATTTGTGAGTGTCCATGTGGCTTGTGGCCTTTTCTGGTGGGAGTTAATATGGGCCTGCATGGTTTTCCTATTGGCTTACTGCTCCCATCCATCCCCTTTGCCAGCAGCAGCTCCCTTCCATTACATTTGTATTTTTGTGGTTGTTCTTATTCTTCCCTATCCTTCCTGAGAGTGTAGTGTATGTATACTGTACACAGTAAGTAGTATACCATAGCCCTTGTTGCCAAAGTCTCACAAATGGCTACACTATATCTTCTATTTTTTTTGTTTGTACTAGTAGGAATTGAACCACAACAACAAATGCAACATTTCACTGATGTTCTTCTGCTGGCTTATTTGCTTTTAGGTGCACAAAAAGACACAGGAGGAGGTAACTATCAACATTATCCATTGTACTGCCAGACAGAAGTCCTGCTGCGAACCACATCACGTCCAACTGTGACCAGACATCTCTGCAACTTGTGCACCTGCATCCTGTCTGTCCTCTGAAGAAAATGGGCCAAAGAAAGATACCAGGTCCTCCAGTACCAAGAAAGTTGCCGGTGAGAAGAAGGAACAGAAAAATCAAGAGGCACTAACCACGACTGGTATGCCGGCAAATGTGTTTTTTGGGACCAAAAAACACATGCCTGCAGCATTGTTGTCCGGCGGGAAACCAGCTGGCCAACCCCACCAACCTAGGCCCAAGCCCATGGGTGTCGCAGAGGTAGCCAGTCTACTAACGAGCAGCGATGTTGAAATGTCAGTATCGCAAAGTAGTACACAATCATCGCATGCGGCAACTCAGCAGATAAGTCTGCAGCAGCAGGCGCAGCCGCAAGAACACCAGCAGCAGGCGCAGCTGCAAGAACAGCAGCAGCAGGCGCAGCCGCAAGAACCGCAGCAGCTGCAAGAACAGCCCACAATAGTGGTTGTTCCTCCTGAAGTAGGGGCATTTCAGGGAATCGTGCTTCCTGCAGACAAAGAGGGTCAATCCACTGTTTCAGAAGATCCATTGTCTTCCAGACCGCCAGCAAGGAGAAGGAGGGTTATTCCATCATCTTCTTTTTCAAACCCCACTTCTGATGATCTTGATGCCACTTGGAAGCCACCAGCTCAGTCTGAAAGTGATGCACGCCACAAGACAAGGCTAGTGAAAAGGAAGGTTCCAGAAAGCCTTAGAGTTATGGAGGTAGATGTACAAGAGGGAGATGATGATGATGACGAGCAAATCATCACAGACATCACTCCCGGCCCAAAGGATATGGAGACCAACATTATTACCCTATCCAAAATGGCTGCAAGGGATGTAGCACGGATACCACCAACACAGGTAACACCACCACGACCTCCAGCTTCCATATTTTCATTTGCAAAGGAAAGGCAGGGACCTACATCCAGCTCAACCACCACCTCAGTAGTTAGTGGTAGAAGTTGCAGTGTAGCTGCTCAGAGAAACATTCCAAGCACACCCTCCAGTTTATCTGGTATTGAAACTGGCACATCCAGCAGCACCAGAAAGTTTTCCTCCCCAGTTTGGGACTTCTTTTCGGTTAGCAGTACTGATTTGTCGCCATGCTGTTCGGTGGGGTAAGATTGGTATAAACTATGGTACCGGAGGCCAAACAAGTCATCTTAAAATACACCACACTATCGTGTGGCAGGCTCACCTACTTCGCTTAGAACAAAGTAAAACTCAACCCATTGTTGTTGGGCATGAAGAATCAGAGGACGATATTATCGCGGTGGAAGGTGAACAAGAGGGAGACAATTCTAGCCCTGTCCCCAGTAGTGTAGTAGTACCGCCCACATCCTCCTCAGCAACATCTCAGTGGCACCGCAGTAAGAGTCTGAGTCAGGCTGAGACACCAAGGCAACCAAGTAGTACTGCAATGATTATGAAACAAAGTGTGTCATTGAGCTTAACTGGGTTGAAGAAAACTGCACCACAAAGGAAAATAATCCAGACTACCATTGACAGCATGCTTAGGTTGGAGGGGCAGTACCAACGCAACCACCCAATGGCACGGTTGTACAATGCGAAGCTGGCTAAAATGTTAGCGCTGGACCTTCTCCCTTTTTCATTTGTGGAAGAGGTGGGTTTCCTTGAATTTGTGTCAACCATCTGCCCTAAATGGAAGGTTCCCAGCCGGTCATATTTTGCAAGAGTTGCTGTTCCAGCACTACATCATGATGTGCTGGAATTGGTTGGACAAGCTTTGCAGCAGAGTGCTGTTCATAATATCCACCTAACAACAGACATGTGGACCAGTTGACAAGCCACTGATTACATGTGCATCACTGCACACTGGGTCTCATTTTTGGGGGTTAGAGATAAGCTATCCGAAGGTGCTGTTGACGCAGCTGAGATTTTTAAAGCTACTCGGAAACATGCAACTGTATCCATGTTCGCCATGGAGAAATCTCATACTGCTGCAAACATATTGGGAGAGTTTCAGAGCAAGGTTTTTGAATGGCTGCGTCCAAGAGGGCTTAAGATTGGTTTTGTTTCCACGGATAATGGCAGTAATGTACTTAAGGCCATGGAGTTTGGTTCCTATTTCAGGGTTCCGTGTTTGGGGCACTGCATTAACATTATTGTTCAAGACTTTCTGAAAAAAGAAGCCATAGTCAGCAACTTATTGACCATCTGCAGAAGAATATGCACTAATTTCAGCCATTCTTTTAAAGGTCGGAAGCAGCTGGGGATCATTCAACGTGACTATAGAATGCTAGTCAAAGCACTCGTCCAGAAGGTGGCAACACGTTGGAACTCAACTTATTACATGCTTGACCGTCTGTTTGAGCAGTACAGGCCAATCAGTGAATATGTCATGCGAAGAGGGGATGCTACTGTGAAAGGCATGAGCCTTCAGATGGACCAATGGTGCCTAGTTAAATGCCTGACTGAGATGCTTCTTCCTTTTGAAGTCTTCACACGTGAAGTCAGCAAGGAGGACTGTACTATGGGCCAAGCTATCCCATTGTTGCAAATGCTAGAGCATCAGCTGAAGGAGGTGTCAGAAGCATACAAAGATGTAGAGGAAAAAAAAGAAGCCTGTGAGTTGGTGGAGAGCTTAGCTCGTCGCTTAGCTGACAATACAAGGATGCAAAATAAGATTTTGTCACAAAAACATTACATTTGTGCCACAATTCTGGATCCACGGACAAAATGGGCACTGAGGACATTAATTCCTTTTTCAGAAATGGATGTTGCCCGGTACAAAACGTGGATAGCTGAGTCAGCAAGTAAGTTGGAAAATGAACGGCTGCTAATTAAAAGCCCGCTAGATAAACCCACAACAAGTCCTGCAGCAGGGCATCCGGCGTCAAGTTCAACTTGGGAGCCTGAGCGCAGTGCGTTTGGCTCAGAACACTCACCAACACTATCTACTACAGCAAGAGCTGTATCTTCAGGCACAGTAAAATCGTTACAGGATTGGTATTTACAGCAAGGCATTGGTAAGTCCAGTGCTGATGCAACAAGAAAAGAGCCCGAAAAAAGTTTTGCACCCCTGAACATTGAGCGGATGGTTCAGGCCTATCTGGATGACCCAACAGAGGCGTCCATTGATCAAAACCCATTGAGGTATTGGTATGGGAAAAGGGCCCAATGGCCAGTGCTCAGCAGGCTGGCGATAAACTATCTGGCTTGCCCTGTCGCAAGTGTCTCTTCAAAACGTGTTTTCAGTGCTGCTGGTTCCATTGTAACAGTGAGAAGGACCAGTCTCTCACCCAAAAACGTGGAGAGGTTAACAATGATCAAAATAAATCAGCACTTTATACCACCGAATTACACAATACATGAATCAAGGGAGAAAGATGAGGACAGCGGCTCAGGTGACGGAACTGGTGTGTTAGATGATGATTACCTACTTCTGGTTGAACCCCCAGAGTTTGAGGACGAGCTATACTTCCCTGAATATTAGGCTTGCACTTCCAGTTCTTACTGTCTTCCTCACTTATTTTCTTTTATTGGTGTATCTGTCTTTCTGGTTAGAAACTTTGAATCACAACAAATCCATCACCACCGTCTTCTAATTGTTTTATTGCCATATACAAGTTTCGGCTGGCTGCGCTGCATATCACAGTACACTCCTCAAAATCCTGCTCCTCCATCCTCCTGAATCTCCCTAAATCCATTGCCATCAAGAAGTCAGATGATGATGATTGGATGATGCAAAATGGAAGAAAAAATAAAAAATATTTCCAAGTCCCTCCAAAATAAGTGGAACATGATTGATGATGACTACTATAGCTTTCCTCCTTTGTGATCCGAGAGAGACTGCCCATTAACTGAAGATGAGAAGGAACAGATACTGAATGATGCCATGCATAGGATGCTGACTGAGTGATTTTGTTGTTGTTTGTTGTGCATGAAGTTACTTCATTGTGAACTTTATGTAATAATCTACACACTAAAAGTATCTCAAGTCCCTTTCCCCTTCTTGTTTTTTGAATACCAAATTTGTACTTCTACTGCAGGCTGATACATTGCATTTTGAATATAGGAAGGGGACTCACTCGGTACACCCAGACTGAGTTGAACAACACCATCATGATGACCACAGTGACATAGTATCTTCACAGTCACTCAGTACACGGATCGGAGATGATTGATGGAATAAGTCAAGCCGTTTCATGAGTGGCATATAAGGGAAACAAGTAAACAACAACCACAGCAGACCTAAAAGTCTGTGTAGCGGTGGAGTCAAGTGTAGTGGTGGTATGACTGCGGTAAATTGTAAAATGCTATGTTGCTTTGTCCAACTCTTTCAAAAAATGTACGCTAAATGGAGGATGTGCAAAGGGTGCCGTCACCGTGGGCCTGCTCTGTCCTGTTGGTATTGTAGGTTAATGCTGGAAACAGACTAGAGTAGTGATGATGCATCCATGCCGCCTCGGAAAGTGTTCTTGTTGCACTACAACATTAACTTGTCCATTATTTTCAACTTGGTTTCAATCTCAATATCCCTTTTGCATCTACAATTACAGGCCGGGCCTTACCCTTTGCTATACTTGGAAAAACAACAATGCACACTTACCTTACCAATGAATCTACATCTGCCAGGCAAGCAGTGGCGTCTACCAAGATTGGACGGAGAATCCATGGAAGGGAAGACCAAGAGGAATGGCGAGATTCAACTCACCATTTGACCCGGATAACACAGTAACAGTATCAATTTTCATCTTTTAAATAATTTGATTAATTTTTTTGTCTACAATCATGACAACAGTGTGTTCTTGTTGTTATTACTGTTATTATTAGGTTTGCTCTCTGTCTATAATTCATCCCTACAGATATTTAAAAATTTTCTTTGCTATCTGTAAAAGTAAGCCCGGTAACACCGAACACAAACTGTATGTAATCCGGGTCTCTCCTTATCATCAATCACCATGCATGCCTTATTTCCTTTTTCTCCTTTAACATATTGATATGGATATGGTAGTCTAAAAAGATTCTGTAGTTTGAGGTTTGTCCATGCATACTGTATTTCTTTCTCAAACCTTTCCCCAAAACACCCTTCCCAACCATTCAACAAACCCTAACCCTCTTCCCCCGTGCTGTGTGACTTATTGAGGTATGACTACATTAAATGTACATCAATAATGTATCACACGCTTGCTGGGGCGGATGTGGCAAAAGCAACAGTACTTCAATTTCAAGGCAGGGCAGGGATCTTCTTCTGCTTGCCCACCTGAGCAGTATATTTGCGAGGTCATTTTTTTACCAAAGGAACCGGCTAATACATCAGCATTAATTCACGGCATTGATTGGATTAATGGATTTCATTTGTTGTCATCCTCCTACACAGCACTAACAGTTACGCTTATGTCAGTGTGCTGTAGGCCTAGTCAAGTGACTCGACACAACTAGAGTTGCTGTGTACTACTAGACTATCTCCACCACCATTATCTTTTGTTGTATTTGGGCATATTATTGTTTGGCAGTAAGTTCGGTTCTGTACTGTACTTCATTCTACTACTCCTCAAAGACTCTCTTTCAGGTTACTAACTGTCTCATTTTCTATTTTGGCGAATGCTGCTGCCAGTGTCTATTACTACCACCACCACAACCATGGCATGTTAGGAAAGAAAACCATCATCACCATGCAGCCATCGCTGTGCCTAAGTTCAACATCAAGCAAAGGCAAGAGAAGTTTGGGGGAGGCATAATTAATAATGGACATGTTTTCATTAATTCAATTTCACACACCCCTTTGAGTCCAGTTGCAGAGTGCCTAGAGTAGAAGAGACTGACAGTACTAGTAGTAGGACAAGTCACTCAGTGAGGGGTGCCACATCTATCTGTTTCTGTCTTACAAAGTCATCCAATTGTTAAAATCAAGCAATGGCTGTGTGCGGCCCTGCACCAGCAAGGAAAGAAGGATACAGTGTGATGTAAAACAGTAACCCCACCCAGAAAACATTAACAACATTGTATGTAAACGTAAGTAGAAATATATTATTTAATACCCTAACAAAAATTAAACTATAAAAAAAAAAATCCCACACCTGACCCACCCCTCTCCCTAACCCCAACCAATGTCTGTAAAGAAAATGTCAAATTTTCCAAAAGAGGAAACTCAACGCCCGGATCCCACCCACCCCAAAAATAATTAAAAAAGGGGCAATAAGAATGGGGTCTAAGTTTGGCGGGCTTTTTTCAGGAGGATACGAACTTGCTCCTCCAGGCGGGCAACACGGCGCTTCAATGCGCGGCAGTTTCATCCACAGGGGGGGCAGCACTGATGGAGGGGCGGCGGCGGGTGGCTTCCAGACGGTGGTGCCGTACCACTGGAGGGCGGTGGCTGGGGCCCGGGGCATTGGAGGAGGCTGCAGCTGCTGCAGCCTCCTGCTCCTCCTCTTCCAGGACCACCAGCCGTCGATATTCGTTCTGTATTGACTCCAGTTTCCGACGCCGGGTCTTGGCTGCCAACTCCTTCCGGTCAGGTTTCCCCTTGGAAGGAGTAGCTATATATAAAGAAGAAAAAACAAGACTATTGTAAAATATACTCTTAGCAAAGCAGTAAGACAAATATTTCTACACATAGTGTCATGGTAGCACTAGCAAGCACATAACATTTGTGGTATGTATGTACTATCCTCCCACTTTCTTGAACTTTAACATTTGTGGGAGTTTCAGGCATTCAACCAACCATGCATTCAATTCCTATCAGCCACCAGTATACATGCTGCATGCATCCCACGAATCCTTCTCTGCCAGTCATAAATCTCGCCCGTCCTTCTTCCTTCCACACTTCTTTCCCTTTTTGTTCAACCCATCCATCAAGGTCATCTGATCTGACTTTTAGTCTTCTCCATAAAACTTTCACAGCTGAGTTCAAATCATCAGATAGAAGAGGCCATTGGTTACTCAACAACACTCCCACCACTAATGCTTTTACTAATGCTAAGTAAAGGGTGTCTTCAACCGTTCACAACAACCTCTTACTTAGTAAGTCAACTGTACAGTATCATACAGTACACCCTTGCAGTGAGTGTAATGTCAATAAGTAAGGATTAGGTATCTAACTTACCACCGCCCGCCACTGCTGCTGGCTCACCCCCTGCAGCTCCTCTTGCAACTGCCGCCTCCTCCATCAGCAGCCGCGTCGCCGCTGGCCCCGGCACTGGTGGTTGCGCCTTGAAAAAACATTACACATTTTTTAGGTGTCATATCCACCTCCCCCTATTTTTCACTAGCACGATTGAAAAATGAGTTAATAGTAATACATACATATACAACATACATCACTAGTACAAATCAGGTAGTAGTAGAGTAGACACTAGTAGTTATATGGTCCCTAGAGTCATTCTAGTGTTTGCTTAGTGAGCCCGAGCCATGCTACCATTTTACCTTTGTGTCTTTTATTTTAGCACACGCGTCCTTACCTCGCAGCTTGTTGTATAAAGAGTGACGCCTTCGAGCCCACATGAGCTCATACTGCTACTGTCTAAGCGCTGCGTACAAGGTCAATCAAAACAAGCCACTTTGTTATGGAGTTCTGGTGTTAGTCCATATTGCTTATCCAAAATGCTACACTTTTTGCCACGACTGAGAAATGCTTGCAATATACTAACGCGCACCATTTTTCTCCTAACAGACGGAAGATTCCATTCTAAGAACCAGAGCTTTGCAGAGCTTATGATGTAACCAGTACTAGCTTCTTCCAAGGTGAGGGGTCCACATAATTCGCTCAGATCTTCATTTATAATTTTATATAAACTATATTCCTATTCCTACAACTGTTCACTTATTTATTAATCCTGATTTCGCTTTTTTATTTCTTTGTTCTATGGACTTGTACTTGTTGTAAGTGTAACTAAGTGCAACAATGTTTATAGTTTTAATCTTATGCATGTTGCTGTTGATTATAGAACAACGTACATAGCTTGTCAGTTGCAAATAAAATAATTTTTGTACTTACATAGACTCGGTGGTATTTGGTGTGGATGGACTTACAAAAGTAAGCGAGCAAAAGGAAGGGTGTGCAAACTGTGCTTGTGCATTGCTTCCACGGCTGAGAGGTCGGGAGTGTTATGTTCTAGGTTGTCTACTCATTGGGTATTGGGGGGGGGGTTCGGAAAGCTAATAGTAATAAAACACTAGTATAACTAGTCAGGCAGGGGATTGTGGTGGGTTCGTTTCTGACTGAGGTGTGAGTCACAGTGTGAAGAAGGTCCAACCTCCCATCACCAACATCCTATTTTCTTGTGCAACTGCAATGTTCTGTATGTGGAAAATCCCCACAACAGTAGTAGTATGTCCTAGCCTATCAAAATAGTAAAATCTGGTTGGGCATTTTGTTGGTGGGAATTGTCGAAAAACATCAAGATTAATAAAGCCTCAAAGATTAAGAAGAATAGAAGGAGTACAAGAGGACAACCCAAATGACTGGACTCATCAATGGCTAGAGCTACTGGTGAATCTGATTTTTATTTAAAACCTTTTAAATAAAGAGTGGACAACTGGGCATGCTTAGCTACAGACAGACTCATAGTAGTAGTACAGAGAGTCATAGCAGAGGCAGTTAGAGGCAGGGATAACAAGAATCTAGGAACATATAGTCTAGAGCGTAGGGTAATTGTTGGTAAAAAATAGCATTAGGAAACGGAAACAATAGTTTGGGAAATGTAAAACGGTGCAGTAAAAGTTAGTGAACAAGAATTAATATTAAAAACATGAAGACTTACTGGGGCTAGCAGAAGAGCCCTCGTTCTGGTCCTCCTGGACTGGAAATGCTCCCGCCGACTCTGCCCCCGTCTTCTTGCCCCTGGGTGCTGATCATGAAAGATATAAGAAAAGAAGAGACAAACATTGATGATTGGTGTGAAACAAATAAAATATTTTTTATAAGACTGTCAAAAAAACATTTGTGTAAACAACAATTGCAATAAAATTGACCTATGTAATCTGGTCGACAAGTAGTATCTAGGGATTCGCAGACCGACTAGTTATTATTTATCTACACTAATCCAGTGTTCCATTGTGATTACAGAATACTAACTAAGCCTTAGTAGTACGTACCACCTGACCGAGCCCACCTATTCCAGGCGTGCCAATGTACATTAAGTAAGCAGTTCCACTTCTTTTAGTCCTCAAAAATGCATAAATGGAGGACATATGCCTGTATTTTTGCATGCACAAAATTGTTGGTTCGTTGATGCAGATGTTCTGCTAGTGCTAAGCCCTATTAGCAATCACTGAACAAACTACAAAAGGTTCAACTAAGGACTGGGGTAAGCAGTAGCAGCACTCAGCAGCACGTGACGTAATAGAGGGAGCTTCACAGACCACTAAAAAATTACAAACTTATAATAAGTAACTAAACCTAAGTATCAATCCACCCCTATCTCTTAGTGACAGGACAAAGGAAGGACTAGAGTCACTCTAGCATTACCTAACTTAAGTTTTCTAAAATAAACTCTTACATAATCACGCAAAACGAGCGCAAACGCAAAGTTGTAAATAACAAAATTAGTAGCGCAGAGCACCAGTGTCATAGCAATCACAGAAGACTTTTAAACGTAAATTACCTGATATGTATGTAAGCAGCAGCATTCTAGCTGGTCGGAAAAAAAATATATTTGCAATACATAACACAGCAGAAGAACAGACACAAAGTAGTAATAATTAAATAGCTACTCACCAAGACCCGGGACCTCCACTCCTAGCAGGTCCAGCAGGTCCTGCTCCCGGTCCAGGATATCGGACCACCGGTGCGTCAGCTGGTTCTGGCTGTGCCGGACACCAGAGCAGCGAAACACTGCCCGGCGCACCTTCCCCACCTCTGCCGATGCTCCCGGAGCCCGTACCCAGACCCAGGCCTGCCGCCTGCCGCCTGCTGCCAGGGTTAATGGGAGGTGGCGCTGCACAAAATAAACCAGTGCAGCCAACTCCACATCCCCAAATAAGGCCCGTGTCTGCACCCCTTGTGGGCGCCGCCTTCCGCAAGGTGCGATGCCCCCTGTGGCCCTTTGCCATGGTTCTGGGGTAGGCGGGGGGCGGAAAAGAAAAGGTAAAAATTAAAAAAGTAAGTAAAAGAAATTAAAAAAGCAGGTAATAGAAAAAGAGTGAAAAAGTAGTTAAAAACACAAAAAAGTAGACAAAAACAAAAAATATAGAGTCAGGAAAATAGAGAGAGAGATAATAAATAAAAAAGATCAAAAAAAGTTTTCAGAAGCAAAGAATTGAAAAGATATAGGGAGGATTGAAAAGCAGGCCCCAGAACCACAGCATAGAGTAAAAAACAAGATGACCGCGCCCATTGCAACCACATGGGCAAGTTCGCGAGATATTTTCCCCCCGAGCACGCAAAAAGCATCGCGAACACGCAATATGCGCTTCCGAACAGGAAATACCTAACGCGAACAAGCGCGAGCATGCATTGCGCGACCCGGAACAGGAGATAGCATCGCGAGTGGGCGGGACAAGTGAAAACAAGATGGCTGCGCCCAATAGCGACCGCATGGGTAAGTTTGCGACACATTTCCAACACGATCACGCAAAAAACATCGCGAACGGGCAGGACAAAAACTTCTGCGTCTTCGCGATATTTCCACGCGCTCGCGATAATTTTTGCTTTTTCGCGAAGATTTGCGTAACGCGATGACACAATTTCCGCCCACCCTTAGTTGTTATTTCAGACTGTTTTATGGTCTGTCACCGAGGTTTTTATCCGGTGTTTTGCTCCTCATGCCTGGCCACTGCATCCACCATTTTAGGCATGCCTCAACCGGCACAGAGCACCTAATGGCGTGCTTACTTGCTAGTATGGAGGAGGTGGCCTGAGGGCAATTCAGATGCTCAGATATAGTTCACAAATGGGACTTTATTCATGGCCATTGTTTTATTTAATTCATGCCAATTTCATTCTAAAACTATTTGCCTTTCATTTTTATGAGAAGAAGAGGGGGAAAGGACTACTCCTTAATGTTTGCCTTGTAGACACAGCTGGGGAATTTGAACTCTTCTACGTTCCCCTCACGTTAATTTGAGTATACGGCTGTTGGCGTTTCATTTTTGACTGATTGGGCTGCAAATAAATGACTTTGGGATAATGTTTTGTAGAGTTCTTTGTGAGCTCTTCTGAAGCAGTGGTCAGCTATATACAACATATGGAATGTTCTTTTGAAATTCTTCAACAGTTTCTTCCACCAATTCTTTGTGAATAGGCTTAATTTGCTCTGGCAACTGCCAGACTACCTTTATGTCTTCAAGTATGGACAGTAAATTCAACCGCTATCCTGCGCAGTTACGCAACGACAATTATTTAAATCAGGTTGTCCTCCGGGACCAAGTAGGGCCTAATTTTTCAAATATCGATGTCCGCTGATTAAACCACCGCAATTATTTAAATCAGGTAGTCCTGGTCCAAGTAGGCCCTAATTATTCCAATATCAATGTCCGCTGAGACCAGCAGAATATTTAGGGCCTACTTGGACCAGGAGGACCACCTGATTTAAATAATTGCCATCGGGTAACTGCCACGGGATATCGGTTGAATATACTGACTTTAACATTGTATTGAGGACACCCTGAATGACCACACAATTTATTTATGAGTGGGTCTTAGAACAAGATAGGGTGAACCAGTGGCTTCTAACAGTAGCAGGACTATGCTTCTTATGTGAAATCTACTAAAAAATGTATGCCCTGATGAAGTTGAAATTCTTGGCTACTTTAAAGAATCAACCTTGTGAACAAGCAAAAGAAATGACTTGTGGAGTCCAAGACTTGGAATAATATGCTAATGTGTGGAGTCTAAATTCAGCAGAAACACAGTCATTGAAGAGTTAAATATTGTGAATGCAAAATTACACATATATACTGATTAGTGTGTGCCAATTGGGTTTATTTAACCAGTTATAGTTGATCTCGATTTGTTGCACGAATCTTCTGGGTCCAGTAAATGGTCTTTCAACAACAATTTGAAACTTTTCTTAAAGATTTCCTTGATTCTAACATCAATCTGGATACCTCTTTTCATTTTGTTTTGGATGCCTTTAGAAAACATCTAGGGGATATAGTGTTGATTACGTTGTGACAAAAAAGAAAAAAGCCCTTAAAAAATCATCAATGTTATTCACCACTATTAAACAACTTGAGCATGAATATTACACCTCCAATAGAGACACTAAATTAAAAAGTCTTATTCAGGCCAAGGTGGATTTAAAAAAAAGATTGTTTCATGACGCATCTGGTGTACTGCTAAAAATAAATGCTAAATATTACGGTGGCCGCAATAAAGCTGGTAAAATGCTAGTCAATTATTTAAAGATCAGGAAACAAAAATCTAATATTGATGCCAATACCTATAAAAACTGAATTAAGTACTTTAGAGGTGCAGAAATTCTAAATTAATTTACAGACTTTTATCAAACCTGATATACACTGGAACATTCCCTATTCCAATGACCCATTAAACACTTTCTTTGACTCTCTTCCAAAACACCAAGGTCAGTTAGTTGCTCTTTTTTCATTAAATGACAGCTCTATTCCCGGAATAAGTCTTGATGGTTTTTCAGTTGAATTTTACTCACACTTTTCTCATATTCTTTTACCACATTTTTTATCTTTATTTCACTATTTTCTTTCCTATAATGAGGCTTGTTGCACTTTTTAAGCAGCTATAATTCCCAAAACTGAAAAATACTTTTTGCAACAATTAAAGGCCCATAGCTCATATACATTCCGACTGGTAACGTTTTGCTAAACTTCTGCCCCTACATATTGACAGTTTTATTCCAAAATTGATTGAATGAAACACTCAAGTTTTGTGAATGGCAGATATATGGCAGCCAATACTGGGGCGTTTTTGGACTTTTGACATCTTGCATCAAAAGGTAAAACACCTGTATCTGCTATCATATTAGATGAGGCAAAGGCTTTTGACCCATGTCAATTGGATTCCTGATGTGAGCATTGGAATGGCATTGTTTCAGTCTGGGAATATTAAAGAATATCAGCCTGCTTTACTCTTTACCCTAAACATGCATTTATTTTAACTGACTCAAATCTTCATATTTTCCATCACTTAGGGGAACACACAATGAGGTTGCCCCCTGTCGCTGTTATTGTTCATATTGTCTCTGGAGCCCTGCTGATGATGTTCTTTATATATCGTAGCCACAAACGTCTGTTCCTGCATTCCATAATCAAAATTAACAAATTATTCCACTCTAACCAGTTATAATTGAAATATTGATAAATCGGAAGTTCTGCCTTTGAAGAATTATTGTTTAAAAGAAAGATTTTTAGACACTAGATTCAAGTGGAACTCTAAATGTATTAAAACTTTAGGAATTAGGTACTCCACCTGTATCACCAAAACAATTCGCAATAACTTAGTTGTTCTCATCATAAAATCATTAACATGTCAGAGAAGTGGTCACCTTTGCATTTATCATAGTGGGGCATATAAGATATAATCAAAACGAAGATGCTACATGACATTAAGTTCAATTTATCTATGGCACGCTTGAAGCTACAGCAGCGATTTTTTAAATCTCTTAATAGTTTGATTGTTAAATATTTGTGGAATAGGCACAAAGCACATATCTCAATACGTTAATTGGGTAAACCTAAAGGGTTAAGCTTTCCTGATTTCCAGATGTTTCACTCTGCTTTTCTTTTGAAACAAATCCTGCAATTCGGACAGCGATGACGATACTCCCTTCACTCTTTGGCTTAAACTGGAAGACTCAAAGATTTTACCTTTTTCATCTGACTTTGCAGCTCATATTTCCCATCCTCCTAAGTCTTTTGATTCTCCCCCTATTAAGAACTCAATACACCTAGCACATCCCATTCTCACCTGGCCGCTGTCACCCCTGCAGATGTTTTTAGAATTCTCAGTTTGGTACAATAAGCATATTTAATCATAGGAAATATTTTTTGAAGGATTGTATGGCAAAATATTTCATCTAAGTTAAACAGTTATTGTGGGGCATTGTTTTTCTTTCCTTATATAAAATTAAATGTAGGTATGGTCTCACCTCAGCATCCACACTCAAATATAAGCAGCTGAAGAAGTTATTTCACAATACATTTCTACTCTTACAAATAGACAATCCTTCTCTCCCAGTACATATTACAAGACATTTAACCTTTCCCTTGAAGTTAAGACATCTTGTATATATAAACATCTTGAATACATACCTCCTACCCACTCCAAATCGAAAGTTGTACTACAGTGGGAATTAGATTTAAACTGTTCCTTTTCACTTCAACCTGGAATATAATCTGGTCTAAGATCCATCACACTTCCTCCACGGCTAGTACTGCTTAAACCTTCTATTATTTCTATAAGAGGCTATTTTAAAACCCTATTTCCCGTCACAAATAAAACCACAACATTAATAATGCATACTGGACCTGTAGAGCAGCACCAGGTACTTTCATGAATTTGGTTTCTTAACTGCCAATCAAATACAATTTCAACAATTTGTTCTATTATATTTTCTTTGTATATTCTATATATTGTTTGGGAAAGTTCTTCTCAAATTTGGATTGACAACCGTAAAATGTGTACATTTGTGGGCTTACTCATTCCCATAGCTTTACAAATTATTACATCCAGTTGGAAAAATGCTGCTATGGTCACTTCTACTGGATGGTGGAATTTATCATGCCATCATCTCAGACTCCACACAACAATTTATTAAGAAGAACTTCTTTTGGTTACCCCTTTCTACTTATTTGGGCTGTCCATCTAT
The DNA here is from genome assembly GCF_964204655.1 of Triturus cristatus. Lineage (NCBI taxonomy): Eukaryota > Metazoa > Chordata > Amphibia > Caudata > Salamandridae > Triturus > Triturus cristatus. Next base: position 1,264,308,372 of record NC_140579.1, on the reverse strand, counting down.
TTGCCTGCTGGATGTAACTACTATCTTCTAGCCTCCCTGAACTACAGATTTTAATAGTATTGTGACATTGCATATATGCTTCATTTAACTGATAATTGTATTGATGGCCAGCTATATATTCTTTTTTGTAAGGCTATATCCAATTTTATTACTCTTTCCTTTTCCTTTCTTTCTCTTTTCTTCATTCTCCCTCTTTTCTCTTTCTATGTTGCATATTTTTATCGTTTTTCTATAGGTGTATAGTTCTACTTCACTTACCGCTCATTACTACATTCTAAAGTATTGTTTTGTTTCCGTTCAATATATTGACTACCTATAGATATGTTTACTATGTACTTTTTGTTGAAATAATTCTAATAAAACTATTTCAAAGCCAAAAACAATATTCAAATACCGTTCGAGTGCAAGAGTCGCTCAACTCATCGTCTGAAACATCTGGTAGGGCCACGGAGTTGTCATAGTATAATGCTGATAGGTTTTTATTGGATGTAATACGTGCAAAATCCGATAAAGGGCTGGGTTGTTGTCTTGTGTTCATCCGGCACATTGTGGTTCTCATCCAGCTGCAGAATCGAAGAAAGTAAAACAATGACACACGGCTATATGTACAGGTTGGTTTTGTGAAATTCATCCCTCTTAATAAAGAAATATAATTTAAGTAACCTAGCAGGTACACTAATGGGTATTACAGTTTTTTCCACTGATTGAATACATACCGGAAACCATATTTCACACAGAATTCACAGAATTACTTCACACATTTCCAGTATACACACATGAAAAATATAATACATTTATATACTGCTCATCACTGCTAAATTGCCTTTACCCTTAAGCATCAGGACAGATTAGTAGTTGTCAGCGTGAGAACTGGTGCCCCTTTGCTCTTTCCCTTAAAGCAATGGAACATTCAGAATGTCTATTGTTGGTGGCTGTCACTGGGGAAGAGCGGAGCAGAGCAATTTAGACTCCACTCTTACACATCACAGAAATGAAATTATATACTTGCATTTTGCATTATATTCACTGTGTACCTTAACTTTCTCAACATGTGTGAAACATTTATATATATTAATAAAGTGTATTCACTGTAGAGAATAGAGATTTGTACACATCTGTTCTAATGTTCAGTCTAAATGTGTAAACATGCATTCTTTATTCAGATTTTTCACTCTCACTTAATGATGTATTTGCATATGTAAACATGTAGGGCCTGATTCACAAAGGCAATCTGAGACTAAAGTCTAAGGGCCCGATTCACAGAACTAACTTAAGACAAAATCCTAAACTTACTACCATTTTGGTATTCACAGAAGGCACTTACTCATTTTGGTATTCACAGAAGGCTCTTACACATTTCGGTATTCACAGAAGTTAGGAGTCCTAACTTTAGGACTCCTAAATGCCTTCTGTGAATAACGAAAGTCTTAAAGTTAGGATTTTTCTCAGTTTAGGAGTAGTAAAGTTAGGACTCCTAACTTTACTACTCCTAAACTGAGAAAAATCCTAACTTTAAGACTTTGGGTGTTCACAGAAGGCATTTAGGAGTCCTAAAGTTAGGAGTCCTAACTTTACTACTCCTAAACTGAGAAAAATCCTAACTTTAAGACTTTCGGTATTCACAAAAGGCATTTAGGAGTCCTAAAGTTAGGAGTCCTAACTTTACTACTCCTAAAATGAGAAAAATCCCACTTTTAAGACTTTCTGTAGTCACAGAAGGCATTTAGGAGTCCTAAAGTTAGGAGTTCTAACTTTACTACTCCTTAACTGAGAAAAATCCTAACTTTAAGACTTTCGGTATTCACAAAAGGCATTTAGGAGTCCTAAAGTTAGGACTCCTAACTTCTGTGAATACCGAAATGAGTAAGTGCCTTCTGTGAATACCAAAATCAATAAGTGCCTTCTGTGAATACCAAAATGGTAGTAAGTTTAGGATTTTGTCTTAAGTTAGTTCTGTGAATCGGGCCCTAACTTTACAACTTTTGGTATTCACAGAGATCATTTACTAGTCGTATCTTTATGTTCACAGTCGGGCCAGAATCTCCACATCTGGGCCATACTCTCTGGCTTGGACCATACTCTCCGGCTTGTACCGTACTCTCTGACTTGGGCCGGATGAAGTGTAATCAATGGACCAGAATGCAATTATTACAATAGGGAACATTAGGAATGTGTGATAAATGGTAGAGGAGGTCATGAAAATCAGTTTGGGCAGGGAAAAAGGTGTGGCAGGACACTATACGTTCCCAGAAAAGTTTGCTCCTTTGCATCATGGTACATGCAGTGCACAATTTGCACACCCCTCAGTGTTGACTGTAGTGTTAACACTACAGTCAACCCTAAGTGGCGTGCCCTTAGTGTTGACTGCAGTGTTGACGCTACAGTAAAACTGAAGGGAGTGCAAATTGTACATGTGGAAAAGGAGCAAACTTTTCTGAGATATGATGTAGTGTCTGGCCACACCCTTTTCCCTGTCCAAACTGTTTTTCATGATCTCCTCTACTATTTATCACATGTTCCTAGTGTTCCATTTTGTAAAGATTGCACTCCAGCCCATTGATTACAATTCATCCGGCCTGAGTCGGACAGTACGGCAGGAACCGGAGAGTATGGTCTGGGTGCAGAGAGTACGGCCGGTGCACGGAGAGCGCGGCCTGGGTCCGCAGATTCCGTCCCGACTGCGTACATAAAGATACAAATTGTAAATGACGTCTGTGAATACCAAAAGTCGTAAATGACTTATGTGATTACCAAAAGTTAGACTTTTGTCTCAGATTGCCTTTGTGAATTGGCCCATACTCTTTTGCTCATGTTTTACATATATTCTTCAAGTTGCATTAGTGCATGTATAACCATGTATTTGAAGTGCACATTAAGGTGCCGATTCCGATCCGTTAAAAAAAATGACCGTACGACTCGTATCCGTATTTTTTACGTATGAATCGTACAAGTCCCGTACAACCGGTGAAGTACGATTTGTACGTGAAAAATACATACGAATCGCTTCGGGAAAAGTCTCCGAGACGTCCCCGGACAGTTTTACATACAAATCGTAAAACTGAAGTCCGAGTGCGCAAGTACGATCCGTACCGCCCTTCCGAAAACACAAGCGCATGGAAAAGGCCCCGTACGGAGCGAACGCCGTACCACTCGTATCCGGGGATACTTGTGCCCAGGATACGAGTCGTACAGCCCCCCCATATGTCAGCACCGTACCCCCCCATGTCCGCACTCTACCCCAGCCCCGTATGTGTACGCGCCATACCCCACCACCGTAGCCCAGCCCCGTATGTGTACGCACCGTACCCCACCACCGTACCCCAGCCACGTACATGTACGCACTGTACCCCACCACCGTACCCCAGCCCCTTACTTGTACGCACCATACCCCACCACCGTACCCCAGCCCCGTACATGTACGCACCGTACCCCACCACTGTACCCCAGCCCCTTACTTGTACGCACCGTACCCCACCACCAAACCCCCGCCCCGTACTTGGACGCACCGTACCCCAGCGCCGTACCCCAGGCCCGTACTTGGACGCACCGTACCCCACCACCGTACCCCAGCCCCGTACTTGTACGCACCGTACCCCACCACCGTACCCCAGCCCCGTACATGTATGCACCATACGCCACCACCGTACCCCAGCCCCTTACTTGTATGCACCGTACTCCACCACCATACCCTAGCCCCGTACTTGGACACACCGTACCCCAGTACCGTACCACAGGCCCGTACTTGGACGCACCGTACCCCACCACCGTACCCCAGCCCCGTACTTGGACGCACCGTACCCCAGCACCGTACTTGTACGCACCGTACCCCAAGACCATACCCCAGCCCCGTACTTGGATGCACCGTACCCCACCACCGTACCCCAGCATCGCGTATGTACGAACCGTACAACAACATTGCATATGTGAGCACTGTACAACAACATCGTGTATGTACGCACCTTACATACGCTAAAACTACTCGTACAGAACCAGGACACTGTAAAACTGCACAAGAAGGGTCAATTTGACTCGCACAACACCACAAAACACGTCTACAGTAGAAAATACATCTAAAAGACTGACCTGGCACATCCAAACAGGCAAACAGAGGCCCAAACTCACAACCACCTCTTATAACATATCCACCAAAATTTCAAACCCAGCCACACCCACAAATGGACCAATAAAAAGGGCCCACACTCACAAACCATGAGCCTTTGCAACAGACCCACTGCTGACAGACACCACACACAAACAACTGCACCCATACACCTTAACTTACACACCTCCACACAACCTCCTTCACACATACCCCCTCTACACATTCGCACACACACCCACAACCATCCACACCCACACCCCACACCATGCCCACAGACAAGAATCCAAAGTTCACAAGGGAGGAGCTGGACATCCTTGTCAACGAAGTCACCAGAGTCGAGCCACAGCTCTTTGGAACATTGGTCAGACAGACCAGCATAGCCGAAAAATCACGCCTGTGGCTGAGGATCGTCGATCGGGTGAATGCTGTTGCGCCCATCAGAAGGACCAGGAATGAATGCCAAGCCAGGTGGTACGATCTGCGGAGGGCAGTCAAGCGCAAAATGAACGAGGACTACGCCCAGAGCAACATCACTGGAGGTGGGCTGCCCCGCAGACCGGTACATTACCATCCCTAGGAGGAGAAGGTGGTGGCCCTGCTTCCGCCGGTGGTAGTACACGGAGCCGAAGGAGTTGCCGAGCCTGGTGAGTACACAAACAACTTACGCAACATGGGGGTAATGTCATCCACACCCCAACTAAAACAAATGCACTCACCTACCCCCAAGCCCTCCCCGGACACAACCACACTCAAAAACAACGCTCATGCCACTAACATGTGTATGCCCCATTCACAAAGCAAGGCCATGCCATGTCCCAGCATACACAAACCACAAACCCAAGACTGGATGTCTGGGAAGCTGGGAGGGTGGGGATCACTAAACATATTGTACAACTCAGAAACAGACACCAGTGCCCTCAGCCCATATGGCCCAGGTACATACCCATGCACCATGCTCAATGCACAGGGACTGGCAAAGTACTGACAAGGTAGCTGACACTTGGCCCTCCTGTAGGCAGCACAAGGCCCTCCTGTGACCACTGCAAACTCTAACACAAACACAACAAGTTCAGATATCTAGGACAGGATCTCACACTCACTGACATGGCAGCATGCTCCATGGGGGGACAGATACATCACCTGGGAGACCCACTGCCAAATCACACTACACCCACCAGCAGGCACTGTCAATCAATCAACAATCGATCAGGGTACTTGTAAGGCGCGCTACTGACCTGTGAGGGTCTCAAGGCGCTGAGGGGGGTGGGGGGGGGGTTCCACTACTGCTCGAAGAGCCAGGTCTTGAGGAGTCTTCTGAAGGCAAGTAGGTATTGGGTCAGTCGTAGGTGGGTTGGGAGGGTGTTCCAGGTCTTGGCGGCAAGGTAGGAGAAGGATCTGCCTCAGGCGGTCGTACGTTGGATGCGGGGGACAACTGCGAGGGCGAGGATGCCGGAGCGGAGCTGGCGGGTGGGGGTGTAGAAGCTGAGTCAAATGTTCAGGTAGTCTTGTCTGGCCTTGTGGAGTGCCTTGTGTGCGTGGGTGAGGAGCTTGAAGGTGATCCTCTTGTCGATGTGGAGCCAGTGCAGGTCACTCAGGAGGGCGGTGATGTGGCTGTGGCGGGGGGCGTTGACGATCAGTCGTGCGGAGGCATTTTGGAAGCGTTGTAGCCGTCGTTGGTGTTTGGATGGGAGTCCTGCGTAGAGTGCTTTGCCGTAGTCCAGTCTGCTGCTGACGAGGGCCTGTGTCACTGTTCTACTTGTTTCGGTCGGGATCCACCTGTAGATCCGGCGGAGCGTGCGTAGGGTGTTGTAGCAGGAGGAGGAGACAGCATTGACCTGCTTGGACATGGAGAGGGAGGATGCGAGGATCAATCCTAGGTTGCGTGCGTGGTCGGTGGGTGTCGGTGCTGTCCCCAGAGCGGTCGGCCTCCAGGAGTCGTCCCAGGCTGAGGGTGTGGGTCCGAGGATGAGGACCTCCGTCTTGTCCGAGTTCAGTTTCAGATGGCCGCTCCTCATCCAGTCGGCGATGGCCCTCAGACCCTCGTGGATGTTTGTTTTGGAGGTGTGAGTGTCCTTGGTGAGGGAGAGGATGAGCTGGGTGTCGTCGGCGTAGGAGATGATTTTGAGGTTGTGGTGGCGGGCCACTTGTGTGAGGGGGCCATGTGGATGTTGAACAGCGTCGGGCTGAGGGATGATCACTCACCCCTTACACAAGCACCCACCCCCGGGGCAGCCAATGGAGTTACCCACTCTTACAATGGACATGTGACACAACAAGATCAAGCCACAGCCAAAGAAGCATCCACCCTGGAGAACATTTCAATCAGTCCCCTGCAACATACCCACCCACAAGTGAACATTGATGTGAATGCTAGGCACATACAACTACCTGGAGGAACTGTGGCAACTAGAATATGTATGAAACATGGATGTCGCATTAAACAGCATTAACATTGTCTCTCTCTCACACACAGGGCAACGTCATGGATCTCCCCCCAACAATGGGGGGGAAGTACCACAGTCCCAGGCTCGGGAGGAGCCTGATTCCACCGGCAGCGACACCTCACAACACTCCGCGGATGACCCCAACCCACCTGGCCCCTCTGGTGTCCAAGCCCCTGCAGCACCTGCTTCAGGTACATCTGTGCCAACCACCACCCCCATTACTGCCACATCCCAGGAGACACCCAGGAGCCCTGCCCACACTGAACAACTGAGCCAGTCTGACCTGGAGGGACAAGGTTCGCCGGGCACCCAGGAGGAGGCAGACAACACCGACACTGCCATCCCTCAGGGGTCCCGTAGACCCGATGTGCCCACAATGGCAGGCCAGGCTCGTGTGGGCAGGGGTGGTGGGAGTGGAGGCAGGCGGAGGCGAGAACCTGACCAGACAGCTGAAGTGACCGGTATGTCACACGTACGCAACATCATGGAGGCATACCGGCGTGACACCAGGGCCATCAGTCAGGTTAGTGGCGACCCTCACAGACATTAAGAATCAGCAGGCCAAGCAACACACCGGTCAACAAGAACACCAAGGACGGATGGAGGCAAGACTGGCTGAGCTCCTGGCGGTGAAAAGGGACATAAGCCATTTACTCCATCGGATCGCCGAAAACATGGGCAACCCTCCCTGTGACACCAGGCGCAGACCAGCACCAGCCACAGGGAGGGAGGAGGAGGATTCGTCCGATGGAGCGTCCCAAGCATCGTCAAGGCCTACATCTGAGGGTCCCCGCAGGAAGGTGGGTCGTCCTTGGAAAAGACTGTGAGAGGCAGCGGACCATCCACATCTCCCAGGTCACCTGGCCTGGCACCTGGCCTTCATGCGCAACAGCAGCACCTCATTCACTGACATTCTCTGCCACATGGACTTGCTGGTCACAGTCTGACCAATGATGACCAACACTGTGGTCTGGACTCTGATGACTTCAAATGCCAAGGATCCCATCTCCACCTGTGAACTTTGGATTCTATGCACCCGGTAGAGCACCCCACCGAGAATAAAACTATTTATTTATTATTATGTGTTGCAGTCATTTTGCATTAGTCCACAACATACGTGTGGGTAAATGTCAAACTATGCCTGAGTGTTGAACTAACTCCAGCCATCCATAGCCTGGGATCTCAGTCCGGTACAGGACACACATGGGTCACAATGTATCATCTGATACAGCCTGGGAGCCCAATACTCACCCGTAATGGCCTCAAGCTGCTGAGGAAGAGGATAATGAAGGCCTAGAGATCATGGCTCATGTGGAGGTTCCCGGGGAGGGAGTCCCAGGTATGTTTGTCCAGGTGGGAGAACCATCTCCTTCATGCTGGAGTGTTGTGGATGTGAAGAATGGTGGGCAGGCCAAGGTCGGATGCATAGAGTTGGGCCAACGGGGTCTTGGATGACAGACGTACAAGGTTGATTTTGGGGTCTGGTGTTGTTGACTGCCTCCTGAGTGTGTGTGAGGAGTGTGAAGGTCATCCTGCAGCACACAGTGATCCCTTGCAGCTATCTCAGGTGGACGGTGATGTGGATGGGGTGCGGCATCTTGAAGCTGAGTTGTGCAGATGCACCCTGGATGTGGACAAGTTTCCTGTGTGTTTGGATGCACTTGCTCCGTAGAGGGCGGGGCAGTAGTCGTTCTCCAACTTCTTTGAGGAGGAGCCGGTCGGGAGAAGAGCACACCTTGACCTTTTTGTTCTCAAACTCGCCTTCATCAAACAAAAGACGAATTGAAGGAAGATGTGACCAGTCCACTTCTTGGTGTCAGGCCTTTTGGTTGTCAGACTTCGCTGACGACTTGTAAAAACCTTTTATCCGCATATTTACTGCACCTTTGAAGCCTGCCTATCGTCCAACTAGAGTGGTGCTTTGATTTCATTCAAGTGCTAAAATTGGCCCTCCCGTACCGGTTTGGAATTCTGATCAATGAGACCATCTAACTTGGATTTCAGCTCCACGACCCCCTCTAGTGGATGAGCGTCACTTCATCTTCCTGCTCGTTTTCATTAGGAAATGTCACAGTTTGTTAACTGGGCTCATTGACATCTTTTTGTTACGGTCCCATGGATATCGGACACGAATAAATTCACGCCCTGAAGAAGGTGTTACCCCGGGGAAAGGGGGTGTCACACCGAAACGCGTGTCGGCGTTTTTTTTATTTGATCTGTTATTTAACCTTATTAGTTATTTAGAATCATTGAGACTTTATATGTTCAAAAGGATAATTTCTTGTTCTTCTGTTTCACGATTGAATCCTCATGACCACAAACTCTTACCAACAATATATTTCTTGTTTTCTCCTGAAAGAAATGATATGCCAACCACGTTGGGCCTCTGAATTGTTACTTTCCAGATTTTAGGATGTCTGTGTAGTATGTTTTCATGGTTTGGATGGATTTAGTATGAATGAGAATGTTTGAATAATTTGTGTTTCTGATTTCCATGGGCATTGTTGTTTGTATAAGTGTGTTGCCATCTGTTAGTTGAATTGTTTTTTCCAATTTATGATTCATTCATTTAAGGAAACTTTTTCAATCACTTTGAAAATAAAAAAGTAAAAACATGATAACCTGTTTCGTAGTACAATTTATATGCATGGTCTAGCAAGAGTTGTCTTTATTATAAATTGACTTAATTGCATTTTTATAAAAGCACATAGGTACAGCAGATTCCTCCTTGTTTACTTTTGAATTATCCCCTGCTGCTCTACCTTTATCCATTTAGGGGTTCCCCTGTTAGTAGTGGCGGGGCAGTAGTTGACACGGCTGGTGTCGTGGACCTGGGGGATGGTCTGTCTTTCCTTGGAGTGGATCTATCTGTGGATCATGTGCATCATGCAGAGGGTGTTGCAGCATGAGGTACAGATGCTGGTGATTTGCATGGCAAATGTGAGTGAAAAATCCATGATGCACACCATCTTGTGTGCGTGACCACTGGGTGCTTGTGTAGGGCCCCTGCGGGTGGGACACAAGGAGTTGAGCCAGCTGTAAGGGGACAATCCTCAGATGATTACCTCAGTCCTGTACAAGTCCAGCCTCAGGTGGCTGATGTTCAGCCATTCATCCACGGACCTCATGCCTTCTTGAATGTTGGAACTGCAATGGCTGCGTCTTTGGTGAGGGTGAGGAGCACCTGGGTGTCAATGGCATACGACATGATGATGAGGTTGTGTGCGCATGTGATGGTGGAGAGGGGGGTCCTGGACACATTGAAGATTGACACGCTGAGAGATGATCCCTGGGCCATGTGCCAGATGACGCCACTATACTACATGCTGAAGGCTGGAGTCCCACTCCCATGGCCTTGCTGGTGGACGGAGCCGGTGTGGAGCAGGACGGACATGATCTGGTTGGTGTGACAGGGCCTGGAAGGCGGGGTAGCGCTGTGTAGGCAGTTGGAGTTGCACACTCAGCATGCAAAGGTGTCGTGTGTGCACTTAGGGTATGCCTGAGAGCAGGCGGTTGATTTTCGGATGGACATTGCTTGGAGGGTGGCTGCGACATCAGACTGTAGTGTGATGTGGGTCATGCAAGGACATGAGGGTCATGCAATGTGCACGTTGCATGTGCTGACGGTCCTGCACCGCGTGGCCGCAACAGTGGCACAGACAAGATGATGACAGCCAAATGAATGGGTGGAGGAGCATCTTTGAGGCGTGTGTGTTGCCGAATCCCGCTACTTTGTGGGCCCTTGCTGCAGGGGCCGCAGCAGCAGGCGGGGTGTCCTGGAAACTATGCCAAAAGTAGCACACAAAGACAAGGATGTCAGAAAGGACAACTGCAACAGGCGTATGTAAAGGAAGGAGTGTCCGGTTACCCATGGCACACCCAGAGAAAATGGATGTACAATCACCAAAGATGACTGACACAGGATCAGGAAACAGAAGGCCGAGCCGCGCACAGGAGACACACCCTCAGCAGGCGTTGACGGCCCGTCGTGGGGACCAACATGCCCAAATACATACACAACCATGGACTTCATGCACAATCGAGATTCTAACCCATGAAGAACTGCATGCATGTAGCCAAACTACACATAGACTCATATGCACAATCTTTGACAACTATGCCAGAGATGCCGCATGCAAAGTGGCAAGAGACCTGCATTGACAGAGATGAGGCACCTTGGAGGGTGAGGAACCCCTTTATTACTCAGGCACACAATAAGGGAAATGCATCAATATGAACAGACTCACAGGTCATTTGGCTGAACATATGGGACCTACACTGGACACCCCCTTCACAACACAGATGTAGTAAATCCAAATGGCCTGGCACACAAGTTAAGGGGGTGAGCCAAACACCCCCTGCTACACACGGAGAGGCTGCAATTCCCCATTGAGCCTCTTATGGGGATGTTCCACACTATGTCCACACATAGCATCCCTTATGTTTCTGAGGGAAGTTTTGCACACATTGATGCCTTCATCAGAATCCACAAACCATTACAGATGACTGTCACGAAGGTTGACTATCAATTCATGGGAATCATGCTACATGTCATGTGCCCCATGGTGAGTCGACATGTATGCATGGCAACCCAACATGCACAGGAGCAGTCCCCACACATTCCAAACACGTAACACCCCCAAAATGCCTTGCTGCAATCCTCACCCAAAATGACTTTTCCCCATGTCCGTGCATGGAACGCTGATTCAGCACACGTTGCAATACTCATGAGGAATAGCAGGAGGCCAACGATGACACGACCAGACAACATGCGCAAGAACCTGTGGATGACAGACACACAAGAAGTAAGCTAAAAGATTGTTATCCGCATACATGGTCATTTACTCTACAGGAATAATGTTGTCACCATGCGAATTGAAAATTTAGTGTCTCAGCTAAAATTAGTGGAATGACATCATCACTCGAGTGACACATCAGAACACACATCTAAGTCACTTAGCATACAGTCAGCTGGGCACACACATTGCAATACATGCCACACAAGGCTCCAAGCGTGCACACTCAGACCCAGTGACTCACCATTATGAGAAGAAGTTGCGTATGAGCTGACTCCGGATATCCTCCTCCTCCTCTTCCTCACTTGCCTCGTGACCAAGCCCTTCATCCTCCACGGGCGGATGTTCCTGCTCATGCTACTCCAGGATGAGTGGCACTGCCTTCTCCACTGCCATGTTGTGCAGCATGCAGCACACGAGGAAGATTTTGCAGACCTTTGCCGGTGCATATGGGAGGGACCCGCCTGTCTTGTGAATGCACCGGAATCGGCTCTTCAGGAGGCCAAACGTCCTCTCAATCACTCGCCTGGTCTGCCCGTGTGCATTGTTGTAACGGTGATCTGCAGTTGATCTTGGGTTGTGGAGAGGCGTCATCAGCCATGGCATGTTGGGATAGCCAGAGTCCCCTACATGGAAACATCATGTAAAGAAGTGGGTCAGGAGATGCTGTAAGATACAAAGATACCGCAAAACACAGGACAAACAGAGTATACCCACCAACAAGACATGCTCGTTCATTGTGCAGCCGCAGCATCATTTGTGGCACCCTGCTACGCCTCATGATGTAGGCATCGTGTGCTGACCCTGGAAAACGTGCACAGACATGGGAAATCAGCATGTTAGCAAGACACACCACAAGGGCATTTATAGAGTGGTAATGTTTACGGTTGCGATAGGCGACCTCCTGTGCCTGTGGTGGTACCAAAGCCACATGTGTCCCATCAATGGACCCAATGACATGGGGCATCCCTCCCAGGGCATAGAAATCACCCTTGACACCTGTCAACTCCTCAGGAGTCGGAAAATGGATGAATTCATCCAGGTGCTCCAATATGGCTGCCAAAACATCATGCAGGACACGGCTGAACATCGTCTGTGACATGCCACCAACATCAGCTATGGTGAATTGAAACGTACCTGTGGCAAAAAAATGTTGGGCTGCCATCACCTTCATCTTGGGGGTCCGCGCAGTAGGATACCTGTGTCGTGGTTGGAGGTGTGGTGCCAGCTTGGCGTTCAAGTTCTCAATCAACTGTTGGGTGAATCTGTAATGGCGTATGCAGTCACGTTCCCTCATGGCACCCAAGTCTGGCATTGGTCTGGGGACAGGCGGTGCCCTGCAGAAAATTGGAATGAATAACGAACAGTGAGAACATAAGAACATCAATGTCAATGAACTGAGCACATGCGCAACTGCTAATACACATCTGCTAAATTCAGAGTCTGGTCTGTTCAATACATCCAGGACACGTATGCCAGCCAGGTGATACTCCTACGAAAAGCCAGCTACACCTGTTGATTGTCAAGTCTACATGACATGCCCTGAAACGAGCTGTGGGCCAGTGTCAGTGAACAGCCAGAGACATCACAAGAGTGACATACATCCACATATCAGCATTTGAAGGATGTCATCTCATACAGACAGCTGACGGCAAGCTAGACACACAGATCACATGGAATGTCAAATGTACAGATCACACACATTGCGATGAAGGGGTACATGTGAAAACAGAAAACACAGACGTTGAGACGACGCAGATATGTCCGCATGTCAAAATATCATGTTCGATGCATACAGACACACATTACGTGGAAATCCACATGTGGCATGGTGTGCGTAGATGTGTGCCATGCCCATCTACACACAGACACATGATGGATGCAGCAACAGCAGATGCAGTTGACGGAACACCAACAGCAAGCTCATGGGAACACATGACACACACATGACATAGTCACATCGGTGCACGCTGGTCGTTAAATGTCAGTTGTTAGTGTCTCTGTCCCTGGCATCAGGGGACAGTTGCGGGTGGTGGTGACTGTGCCATACCAGTGATGCTGTGCTTGACACGTTTGTACTACATGCACACATGTGCAAAGTGTGAAGGGGAAGTGTGCCACATAGTGCCCCATCACACATGACATGTGTACACAGGTCATCACACATCAATTGTGCAAATACATGAGGAGACATGTGCAAAATCACTGCCTGACACACCTAGGCCCTGCACATGTAGGACAGCAATGACAATGACTTGATGTACATCCTTGTGCGAGTCTGAGACCTCCATTCCTTTCGTGTGCGCATCCTATCAACAGTGTAAGCGTGTGAAATGCACCGTACACACGCTCTGAGGGCGTGTGTACGGTCCTATCACTATAGTAGTGGTGCCGTAGGAGCACGCATGGTATGGACCGTACACACGTACGTGTACTACCAGTGCCTACACGTACGTGTACTACCAGTGCCTACACGTACGTGTAGGCACTGGTAGTACACGTACGGGTACGTGTACTACCAGTGCATACCCGTACGTGTACGCACTGGTAGTACATGTACGTGTAGGCACTGGTAGTACAAGTACCCGTACGTGTACTAACAGTGCCTACACATACGTGTACTACCAGTGCCTACATGTACGTGTAGGCACTGGTAGCACACATACGGGTACGTGTACTACCAGTGCATACACATAAGTGGAGGCACTGGTAGTACATGTACGGGTACGTGTACTACCAGTGCGTACACGTACGTGTGCTACCAGTGCCTACACGTACAGGTACGCACTGGTAGTACACGTACGGGTACGTGTACTACCAGTGCCTACATGTACATGTACTGCCAGTGCCTACACGTACGTGTACGCACTGGTAGTACACGTGTGTGCAGGCACTGGTAGTACACGTACCCGTACGTGTACTACCAATGCCTACACGTACGTGTACTACCAGTGCCTACACATACGTGTACGCACTGGTAGTACACGTACCCGTACGTGTACTTTCAGTGCCTACACGTACATGTCAAACGCACTGTGCAACTGGTGCCGTAGGGGTACGTGTCAAATGCATCGTACCTGTGTGTGGATTAGAAAATTACATAGGGGACACATAAGGGACAAGTATTATGCACTAAATGCATGGATACAGAGTTTTCAGTTAACATTTTTCCATCAGGTGTCCAGGAAAAGTCAGTTGGCCACAAAATACAATGTTGCAAAGTGGTTGTTGACTTGACATGATGCTCAAAATTTGAACGATGCAAATGCTGTCACTGGTGTATGTGGAAAGGGATTGGAGTAAACGTAAGATGCGAATGAATCTGACCAATCACTATGTACTCCTCCAAATGAATGCCTCTCGGCAAGACAGATGTAAGTCAGCCAGAACCCATGAGAGGGCACTTGCCTGCACAACTTTCCTGTTGACAACACTGCTGATGTCTGTGCTTCCTCTGGCACCATGTCAAGGTCTGTGGAGAGGGCCCAGCCATTCACCCAGGAGGAGAATGAAGCATTGCTGGATGTCATCCTCCCACAGTACACCAGCCTGTATGGGAGACCAGGAGAGCAGGTGAGTGTTGACTCCACTACCTTTGACTGTGCACCTTTTTTGTGAGTGTCACTTCTGGCATTGTGTCCAGGTGTGACAGACATGCAATGTTGTTTAGAGTGGGTCCCAGGGGGGGATTGGCTTATGTCTCCCATGCAGAGCATGATGTAGTTCCTGTGTGCACTCCTCACTTGCATTGTGCTTACTGTGACATTCACTGCATAGTTCATGACACATTCAGCCTGGCTAATCCTTTGTGGCATTTTTTGTCTACAGTCCTGAGGTGATTCAGTGGTCCCCCCGGTGTGACAAGTGACTGTACCCACAGATGTGTGTGAGTTGAGTGGAGCTGTGGTGAGAGTGTCCAAGTGATGTGTACGCCCCCGGACATTGATGTGTGTGAATGTTCCTTGTCATGTGGGTGAGTGTCTATGTGAAGTGTTGCACCACAGCTGCATGGAGGAGGCTACAGCTCTACCCATCTGATGTGAGAAGTAAGCCATGTTGTGTGTCTGACTTGCTGAGCTAGCCCCACACCTGTGACACCCCACAGGCAAGTGGCACATGTGCAGAGTGAGGTTTGTATCCGCTGTTGCCAATGGCATGTGATTGATCTGTGCCTGTGTGTGTCTGTGTACTCTGCTGAGGTTGCGTCAGTGGCCTGGGGCATGTAACTGCTTGGAGGTGCTGTCCATCAGCCTGGTGTTGCTTGTGATGCACAGTGTGTGCCATGATCATGGAGTGTGTCGCACCCCTCATGCCACCTGTGTACTTTCAATGCCATGTAGTGCCTAGCCCAAGTCCGAAAACGGTGGCAGGACATCCGGTGCTGGACCCGGAGGATCGCCCGGGTCCAGCTGGGGGACTCACCTCCACGCTCCCATGGCGGGCGCCGACGCCTGACCCACCAGATGAGGCGTGTCCTGGCGGTGGTCTTCCCTGACATGGATAGGCAGTTGCAGGAGAGACAGCAGCAAGAAGGGGGTAGGTACATGTGTGTTTGTTGTGTGTCACCAGCTTTTGGAAGTGCTCAGTAGCCTGGATACACTGCCAGGGTTTATATGTGCAGTGCATATCCTGTTCCCCCAAGTCAACCGGTGCTGTTCTTCCTCCCTTCCCCGTCTTGACATGTGTTCCCTGGTCTGTGTGCAATCACTATTGCACATGGTCATCTAGGCTGCCAGTTAATCTAAGTGCACATTGCTTTCTGCATCATGTGTGGGGGTGGTCTGTGACATGTGTTGGTACCTTGCCTGTGCCCTGTCCTGTTCAGTCATTTGGGGGTCCATATTTGTTGGCACTGATCCTGAGTCTCAACATAGGAGTGTGAGGTTTCAAATTAACAGAATTGCAGCATGCATGACCGATGTTGTGGCCTCAGACATGATGTGCATGAGTGGGAGATATGCATAGTGCAGGGACGGTTGCTCATGTTACAGTCAGATCATTCCTGGACCATGGAGCAGTGTGCCCACTACAGTCCCCTGAGACACCCTTGCCTCCTAATCATGTGTGACATCCAACACTGTGCCCATTCTCTGTGTGTTCAGCATAGGTTGGCCTCTGTGGCATTGTTCCCTGGCCTCATTTGTATTTATCTAAAGTGTGCTACAAGTGTCCACTGGACAGGGTGACCCCATTTGGCTTGTGCATACTCACACTGGGCATTGCCTGTGTGTCTATTCACAACTATCTGTTGATGGTTGTTTGTCATAAATATGTGTTGGCAGCCTCACAAGGTGATGTGGAGTACATTTGAGAATTCTTGATGCACATTTTTGTAAACCCTGATTAAGAGGTGTCACTTCTTGATCTGTCTCAATCACATTGTCTCAGGTATCTGGGGTTTGTGCGGGCGAGGCCTACATGTCTAAACATTATGTCTCCTTGCCAGGTCTGACCTGTGTGTGATAATTGTCTGGACAGACACTCAACATGCAGTGACCCAGTGATGTCGTGCAGGGTTTAATGTTTGTGCTTTGCAGCATGTGTCAAAAGTTTAAATACATGATTCCTGCTCATCCATCGTTGGCACCAGTGTGTGGTCCAGTTGCTACGTAGTTTTGTCTTTGTGTGCTGACATCTGTGTGGACATTCTGGCTTGCCATGAGGGTGTCTCCTCAGTGCAGGTGTGCCTTATTCCAACACAATTGCAGGCCCATTAGCTTATGCATTGTCCTGTGTTTGGACATGTGTGCCACTCCACATGACAGGCAGTGGGTCAGATGTGTTGGCAACTGTGTCATCATGGTACGGATGGCCATGTGACAGGTGGCATGATTCAAGTTGTTAGTCAAAAAGTCTTGTACCTTGGCACTCACTACACTTGTCAACATGTCTTCATGTTTTCAATGCTTGACTTTGATGTTTTGTTGTGAAGGACAATAATGTGCCTGCATGACAGATGTCTCCCAAGGAAGTGCACAAGAAACAGCCTTTAAACTTTCAGGGAACACGCTGGCACATTTTAAAGAAAGGCACAGTTCGAATAAGACTGTTTTTCAGATTATACATATCCATGTTCCCACAGTGTGGTGGCATTTGGGTAAGTTCTTGGTTGTTGCTGATACCAACTTACGAGTGTCAAGTCATCCAGACCGCCGTGGTCCCATGTATATGTACTTTCTGAATCCCCATTTATTTCTAACAGTGGCTTCTTTGAATAAGGCTGGCAGTTCATACAATGACTGTGTAAATGTAGTTTTGTGTGCACCTCCTTGTGTGACTTCTTTTATACAGGCACATGTGTGTTCTGTTCACAAAGTGACACATTCACACATTCTAAACATGTAGATTGTGTAAAGTGGTGTGATTCCCAAGGGATCAAAATGTATTTCGTTTGGGTTTCAAAAGTACTTACAGGACTCTGAGTGTGGGGACACCTTCAGCATTGAGGTCTGTTATTTATCCTTGGGTGCACAAATACTGTTTCTTTCACAGTAAACAAGAGGTGGCATGCCTTCATAGTATTGCTGTGCTCAACTGTTCCCTTCCCAGACACTACTTTCTCAGTATATTTCTAATTCAAGTTTTTGGCTGTTGTGTCCTATTTTTCATTGTTTCCAAGTGGCATGGTGGGTCAACCAACTGGGGAGTACAGGGCTTACATATGTGCGGAGTCATCTAGATGTTACTCATGATGCATTGCCTGATATGCACTGTGACCTATTTTGTTTTGACTCATGTGTCAGATGTATACAGGTGACTGATTATTTTCTGTATCTTCACCTTGCCCACAGCATCATCGGAGGAAACCGAGGGAGACACCTGCACGGACCTGGAGGAGGGATCCAGCACCGGTGCCACCAGTGCTGCCGAGTCTGCGGGAGCAAGTGGCACGGAGGGCGACGGGAGTCAGGCGGAGGACCTGTCTGGTGGCGACACCGACTATGACGCTGACGGGTCCGAGGCTGAACTCATCGAGGGGGCGGAGGCTGCTACAACACCTGGCAGCAGCACAACATCTGTCCCCGCCTCCTCCATTGTCATCACCGCCCTCCCAGTTGCTCCGGTCCCTTCTGTTCTTGCAGGGCACCACCATATCTCCTTCGTGCCAGGCACCGCACCCCCTGCCCCTGTCACCCCTGGTGCCCTCACTGCAGAGTCTGTGGACATTCAGCGGCAGTTGCAGGTTGGCCAGACATCGATGCTGAATGTCCTCCATGACCACACCATAATGCTGAGACAGATGGTGTCGTTCATGGAGGGCATGTCAGCAGCGATGTCTGACCAACAGATATTGCTGAGGTCCATGGACTCTTCACTGACGGCAGCAGTGAGTCTCCTGCAGCGCTTCGTCCCCCCCCCACCCCAGCCCCATCCACACTTCCCACTCCCATGCCTGTCCCATGCACACCCAGACATTCCCAAGCACACACCCCATCAGACACAGGCAGCACACCATCACGTAGGGGCAAGCACACACCTCCTGGCACGCACACTCAAGGGGATAAAGGCACACCCACTGGGTCTGGGGCACACAGACATACACGCAGCCACAGTCTGAGTCCGCATACCTCACTACCAAGTCCCTCCAAAGGCACTCCCCTTGGCTCCCCTGCCACACAGTCAGACAAGGAGAGCTACATGTCTGTGCTGAGCCTCAGCCCCACTGTGTCACCAGCCCGCAAGCGGGCAAGGCACTCCCCGGGTAGGTGAGTTGAGTCCACCCCCATGTCCACCCCCTCCCCCAGAAGCGCTGCACCCCATCCCTCTGACCCCCCCCCCTCCTTTGTGCCTGTGGTTTCTTCTGGTTTCTTCTGGTGCAGGGGATACTCTGGACGGCCTGGCAGAAGTGTGCAGCGCCGAGCTCACCTTCACCTTTGGCGCTGCCCCACCCCCTGTGGTGGAGGCATCCGGCCCTGCACCCACCACACCTACCCTTACACCTCCTGTCCCTGCGGTGCCTGGTCCTTCCCCACATGATGCCCCCCCAGTCGACGAACCTGAGGGTTCCACTGTGCAGGCAAGCTAGGGGAGACGCGTGCCCATGTGTCCCCCCAAGGACTTCTATTCTGGACTGGCCATTGGCCTTTGTATATAGTGTCCTTGAAAAAACAATATTTTTATGCTGATTAAAGCATTTTCTTTTCACTTTGAACAGAAAGAGTGAAAAATGTGTGTGACTGCTACTCATGAGGTGGACCATGGGATCTGCATGCCATCACAAGGTCTCTGCAAAGGATTTTTGGTCGTGTGTGTTATTTGTTTTTTGAGACATTGTACCAAGGAGTGTCCCTTCCTCCGTGGCACCTGACATCTTCCCTGCAGAGAGTTGCACAATTGTTGTGCTGACCGGTGTATACATTCCCTTTGTTGGTGACGGATCCCTTCAACTATGGCCATGCCTGCTCAGCAATGTCTCCGGCTGCATCGTCTGTGCCATCCTTGCTAGTCACTGTACTTGTGTATTGAGTATGTTGACATGCCTTCATGGAGAAATTCTCCATTTTCCGCACTATGCATGTGTATAATCCCAGCCTAGCACACATTTGGCACTTGTTCTGAAGGGTATTTGGGCACCTGACTCACAATAGTGGGCATTTTATCTGTGGGAAATCCACCCTATTCCTTCCATGAAAGACAACATCTTGGTGGCTATCCCAGCACCTGTACATTCCTATCAGTCCTGGGATGTGCGTGACAGTGTGTGTTCCCTTTGGCTCTCTTAGTTTAGTAGGCATTGACATGACTATACAGTCTTGTGGCATGATCTCTGTGTGTGTATTGTGCTGCATCCGCCAGGGGTGGGCATGCATGTGTCATTTGTCCTCACACCCACATGTGGTGTGTCATGCAGTGGGGGAAAGACATCCATCCTCATGGATGGGAGTGTGACACTGCTGTCAGTGATGTGTTGTTATGGCACTATCAACATAGTCGAAAATTAGGGATGCGTACATACACCCATGGAGTTGCGGTCATTTGATAATGATGTACACACCCCCATGTCTCTGTCCACTGCTGGTATTCCTCTGCACCCACCCCTCACATGTCTCTGTCCACTGCTGGTATTCCTCTGCACCCACCCCTCACATGTCTCTGTCCACTGCTGGGACTGCTAGGCACCCACGCCTCACATGTCTCTGTCCACTGCTGGGAGTGATAGGCACCCACCCCTCACATGTCTCTGTCCACTGCTGGGAGTGATAGGCACCCACCCCCATGTCTCTGTCCACTGATGGGAGTGATAGGCACCCACCCCCATGTCTCTGTCCACTGCTGGTATTCCTCTGCACCCACCCCTCACATGTCTCAGTCCACTGCTGGTATTCCTCTGCACCCACCCCTCACATGTCTCTGTCCACTACTGGGAGTGATAGGCACCCACCCCCGTGTCTCTGTCCACTGATGGGAGTGATAGGCACCCACCCCCATGTCTCTGTCCACTGCTGGTATTCCTCTGCACCCGCCCCTCACATGTCTCTGTCCACTGCTGGGAGTGATAGGCACCCACCCCCATGTCTCTGTCCACTGCTGGGAGTGATAGGCACCCACCCCTCACATGTCTCTGTCCAATGCTGGTATTCCTCTGCACCCACCCCTCACATGTCTCTATCCACTGCTGGGAGTGATAGGCACCCACCCCTCACATGTCTATGTCCACTGGTGGTATTCCTCTGCACCCACCCCTCACATGTCTCTGTCCACTGCTGGTATTCCTCTGCACCCACCCCTCACATGTCTTTGTCCACTGCTGGGAGTGATAGGCACCCACCCCCATGTCTCTGTCCACTGATGGGAGTGATAGGCACCCACCCCCATGTCTCTGTCCACTGCTGGTATTCCTCTGCACCCACCCCTCACATGTCTCTGTCCACTGCTGGGAGTGATAGGCACCCACCCCTCACATGTCTCTGTCCACTGCTGGTATTCCTCTGCACCCACCCCTCACATGTCTCTGTCCACTGCTGGGAGTGATAGGTACCCACCCCTCACATGTCTCTGTCCACTGCTGGTATTCCTCTGAACCAACCCCTCACATGTCTCTGTCCACTGCTGGTATTCCTCTGCACCCACCCCTCACATGTCTCTGTCCACTGCTGGGAGTGATAGGCACCCACCCCTCACATGTCTCTGTCCACTGCTGGGAGTGATAGGCACCCACCCCTCACATGTCTCTGTCCACTGCTGGGAGTGATAGGCACCCATCCCTCACATGTCTCTGTCCACTGCTGGGAGTGATAGGCACCCACCCCTCACATGTCTCTGTCCACTGCTGGTATTCCTCTGCACCCACCCCTGTCCACTGCTGGGAGTGATAGCCACCCACCCCTCACATGTCTCTGTCCACTGCTGGTATTCCTCTGCACCCACCCCTCACATGTCTCTGTCCACTGCTGGGAGTGATAGGCAACCACCCCTCACATGTCTCTGTCCACTGCTGGGAGTGATAGACACCCACCCCTCACATGTCTCTGTCCACTGCTGGGAGTGATAGGCACCCACCCCCATGTCTCTGTCCACTGATGGAAGTGATAGGCACCCACCCCTCACATGTCTCTGTCCACTGCTGGGAGTGATAGGCACCCACCCCTCACATGTCTCTGTCCACTACTGGTATTCCTCTGCACCCACCCTCACATGTCTCTGTCCACTGCTGGGAGTGATAGGCACCCACCCCTCACATGTCTCTGTCCATTGCTGGTATTCCTCTGCACCCACCCCTCACATGTCTCTGTACACTGCTGGGAGTGATAGGCACCCACCCCTCACATGTCTCTGTCCACTGCTGGGAGTGATAGGCACCCACCCCCATGTCTCTGTCCACTGCTGGTATTCCTCTGCACCCACCCCTCACATGTCTCTGTCCACTGCTGGGAGTGATAGGCACCCACCCCTCACATGTCTCTGTCCACTGCTGCTATTCCTCTGCACCCACCCCTCACATGTCTCTGTCCACTGATGGGAGTGATAGGCACCCACCCCCATGTCTCTGTCCACTGATGGGAGTGATAGGCACCCACCCCCATGTCTTTGTCCACTGCTGGGAATCCTAGGCAGCCACCCGCACCCTTGGTGCAGTACACTTCTGTCCTGGGCATACACACACCCCAATATACTGGTTATATGCTGCACCAGGCCCTAAGCCAACATTCGTGGCGTGTGTACGTCTTGTATCACAAATGTACTGGTGCCCTAGGGGTACGGGTGATGCGGACCGTACCCCCGCATTCATAGGGTGGGTACGGTCCGTACCACGCACACCCCTACGTCACCACTACAATGGTGGTACGGACCATACCCACGCTCTGAGGGCGTGGGTACGGTCTGTACCACCATTGTAGTGGTGACGATGGGTAAGCATGGTACAGACCGTACCCATGCTCTGAGGGCGTGGGTACGATCCGTACCACCATTGTAGTGGTGCCGTAGGGGTACGCGTGGTATGGACCGTACCCACGCCCTCAGATCGTGGGTACGGTCCGTACCACCATTGTAGTGGTGACGTAGGGGTACGCGTGGTACGGACCGTACCCACGCTGGGTACGGTCCGTACCACGCGTACCCCTACATCACCACTACAATGGTGGTACGGACCATACCCACGCCCTCAGAGCGTGGGTACGGTCCGTACCACGCGTACCCCTACGTCACCACTACAATGGTGGTACGGACCGTACCCACGCCCTGAGGGCGTGGGTACGGTCCGTACCACGCGTACCCCTACGTCACCTCTACAATAGTGATATGGACCGTACCCACGCTATGGATGTGTGGGTACGGTGCGTATCAATAATCTAGTGGTGACGTAGGGGTACGTGTCCACGTCCACTTCCGTTGTTACAGGACGCGGGGATTGTTGGACACGCCCCCCCGAAGTGACCAGACCCTGGAGGTAATGTATGTACAGAATATAGTAGTTTTTAAATTGGGTAGGGGTTATGTTTCCTGCCCCTCGCCCCCCCCTTTGCCCCTGGGTGTTGTTCTGACCTTCTGCGGCGTGCGCGGCGGTTTTGGTGCACCAGGTCATAGGCTAGGAGGGCGGGAATGACACGTAGGATGGGATCCATGACTGTCCGTCGCGTACCGGGGCTCCTTATTCGCGTCGTACTCAATTTCCCGGGAGTGTTTGGCTGCCGTAAAATATAAGCCGCGCGGAGTGATGTAGGCACGAATCGTACTTGCTGGTCCGTAAAACGCTGCCTTACTCCGTGCGGACGATGCGTACGCACTGTCCAGGTTCAGAATAGTAGGTATTTTTTAGCCATACGGTGTTTTTTACGATTCGTACGGAAATGGTATTTCAGTACGAATCGTACTTGCTGGTTTGTAAGGTGGATTTCCCGGGTGCGAGTCGTACGGAGAATACGCTCCGTACGACCATTCGTACCCGGGTTTTACAGGATCGGAATCGGCACCAAAATGCTTAACTAAATTAGCCTGCGTACAGGCCTCGGTTGAAATGCATTTTGCTTTGCCATCATGTTTTCTTTCTTTTTGCAGGTTTATTATCATGATTTTTGTTAGAGAAAGCCTTATTGTTTGTACTGCTGAAACAAAGGCCTAGAGCAGGGGTCTTCAAACTGGGGGGCGGGCCCCCCTATGGGGGGCATACGTGATCCTAGGGGGCACCATTCTCTGGCCAAAAAAAGCATTATGCTGTTCACAGTGCTTTGTTTTCAGCAGAAACAAATTAGCAGCAGTAAGCCTCTCTGTAAAGGGCCATCCATCATAAGCATCTTTCTCATTTATATCCTCGCTGGGAGAAGGTGTCAAAAGGAAAGGGACTCAAAATATTCTTCAAAACCCCCACCCCCATTTCTAATCATCACATTGAGGATACTTTTTCAGTTAGTAAGACCTGCCGGACCAGAATAGTATGTTTGGAAATAATAGAATTGATTGCATTTTTTAAACGGTAAAGTGTCGCTGGGATTCCTGACACCTGGTCCAAATCAGTGATCACACCCATTTTTAAAAAAGGTGTTGGAAGGCGGACCCCGAGGAGTCGGTGAGACCACCAAGGGGGGGCCCTCTCACTGCACGAAGTAGCCGAGCGCTGCCGAGAAGTCTCCTGAGAGATCCTTCTCCTATCCCGTACCAGCACAGTAACACCACCACACCGGACTCAAGGAGGTTGTCTCAAGACAAGCAATTCTTTATCATCAATAAAAGGTTACGAGTTCAATATTTACACGAAGGGATCGAGGGATCCACCAAAAGTCTCAATGTCTCTTTGGAAGGGTAGGGGTAGCGGGACAGTCTTTGGCAGGAGTGTGGTACGAGGGTACCTGGGGCCCAGTTCTTATCCTCACGCTGGAGGACCTCCGATCTCGGAGGGGTCGAGCCGCGACGGCGTCAGCAGGGCTCTGGCGTACAGTTCGTGGAGAGCCGCGATTCAATCAGCAGGGCTCTCAAGATGGTTTCTGCTCAGCTCGAGCCGCGACGTCGTCAGCAGGGCTCCGAGGAAGGTTCCAGCGAGGTTGGGCCGCGACAGCGTCTGCAGGGCTCCGATGTTCCAGGTGGTTCAGAAAAGGGTTCACAGGAGGGAGCCGCGACGCAGTCAGCAGGGCTCGTGATGGTTCCGGCAAGAGTTCGTCTCCGTAGGGTCAGCCGCGATTCGATCAGCAGGGCTCTCGACTCCGGGATACAACTGCCGAGCTGTGGTGGGGTCGCCCCAGATATAGGTCTGGAGCCCTTTGATGTCCGGACCTATGCGCCCGAGGGGGCGGAGTGGCCGGGTGGAGGTGGCCAGACGCCCAGCAGGAGAGGCGCCAGGCCCATGGGAGTTTGCAGGGTGATCACACCTCGAGAGGGGAGGACAGTTGGGGGTCCCATCGATACTGTCCTCCGCCGGGGCGATGAATGGTTCCTGCGGCACCCCCTGGCCAGTTCGTGGTGCCTCGATGTCGGGGCTTCGTTGGGGTCGAGGCTGGGTTGAGCGGGGTCGCGCCGGCTGCGGCACGGTGTGACGTTGATGCCAACAAGATGGCGGAGCCACGAGGAGTATGCGACCACGTGTAGCTCCGGGTGAAGGGCCTTGGTGCAGTCCAGACGGGTGGCCCGTGACGGCCGGGGCGGGGAACGGCCACAATCCAGGGGGTTAAGGACCACGCCACGAGGCCAGGTCCAACAGGCGTCCCCCCCAGCCGAAGGCATGGAGAGTCACCCATCTCCTTGGGGATTCTCCTCGTCAAGGCGGAAGAAGCGGGACAGGCCGTCGGCGTTGGCGTGGTCATTGCCGGGCCGGTGTTCGACGTCAAAGTCCATCCCTTGTAGCGAGATGGACCATCGCAGCAGCTTGGGGTTCTCGCCCCGCATTCGCATTAACCATTGCAAGGGCCGGTGGTCGGTCTGGACCCGGAAGTGGGCACCAAAGAGGTAGGGCCGGAGCTTCTTGAGGGCCCACACCACAGCGAAGGCCTCGTGCTCAATAGTGCTCCAGCGTTGCTCCCGGGGCAGTAGTCGCCGGCTGATGAAGGCCACTGGTCTGTCGAGCCCCCTTTCGTCAGTTTGGGAGAGGACGGCCCCGATCCCATACTCGGAGGCGTCCGTCTGTACCACGAACTCCTTCTGGTAGTCCGGGGCTTGCAGCACCGGAGCAGTACACATGGCCGTTTTGAGGGTGTCGAAGGCTGTTTGGCAGCGGGGTGTCCAGTGTACCTTCTTGGGCTGTTTTTTGGACGTTAACTCTGTGAGGGGGCCAACAATGCTCCCATAGTCCCG
Organism: Triturus cristatus; assembly: GCF_964204655.1. NCBI lineage: Eukaryota > Metazoa > Chordata > Amphibia > Caudata > Salamandridae > Triturus > Triturus cristatus. The sequence continues at coordinate 1,264,282,309 of NC_140579.1, read as the reverse complement.
GATAAACCGCCGGTAGTATCCGGTGAGGCCCAGGAAGGCCCGGACAGCGGTCTGGGTAGTGGGGGGTTCCCAGGTCTGGATGGCATCTATCTTCGCTTGGAGGGGGGCCACCTGCCCGCTCCCCACTTGATGGCCCAGGTAGGTCACGGATCCGTGGCCGATTTGGCATTTGCTGGCCTTGATTGTGAGCCCGGCCCGCTGGAGGGCGGCCAGGACGGCCTCCAGGTGGAGGAGGTGCTCGGCCCAGTGGTTGCTGTACACGGCAATGTCATCTAAGTAGGCCGCGCTGAAGGCCTCAAGCCCGGCCAAAACCTTGTTCACCAGTCTTTGGAAGGTGGCCGGGGCGTTCTTCATTCCGAAGGGCATCACCCGAAAGTGGTAATGCCCATCCGGAGTCGAAAAGGCGGATCTTTCCTGGGCGCCGGGGGTGAGCTGGATTTGCCAGTACCAGGCGGTGAGGTCCAGCGTGCTCAAGTAGCGAGCGGCCCCTAGGCGGTCGATCAGTTCGTCGGCCCGGGGTATCGGGTGTGCGTCCGTCTTGGTTACTACATTCAGGGCTCGGTAGTCCACACAGAATCGCAACTCCGGGGGGTGACCGGGAGCTGCGGCCTTGGGCACCAGGACGACAGGGCTGGCCCACGGGCTGTCGGAAGGCTCGATGACCCCCAGGGCCAGCATCTTCGCTACTTCGGCCTGGATGCAGGCCCGCACTCGGTCAGGCACCCGGTAGGCTCTGTGTCGTATGGGGGGGTTCTCCCCGGTGTCGACGTCGTGGACGCACCAGTGGGTCACCCCCGGGGTGAGAGAGAAGAGGGCTGCGTAGTCCCGCAGTAATCGCTGGCAGTCGTTGCGCTGCTCCGGGGTCAGGGACGAGGCGAGTTGGACCCCTTCGATCGATCCATCGTGACTGTCGGATTGCAAGAGGTCGGGCAAGGGCTCGGAGTCGTCCTCGCCCCCCTCGTCGGTCGCCAGCAGCAGGCTCAGTTCGGTCCGGGCGAAGTGGGGTTTTAGCCTGTTCGCATGTAGGACCCGGAGGGGGTTCCGGGGGGACTCCAGATCGACCAGGTAGGTGACGGGACTTTTCTTCTCCACCACCTTGAAGGGCCCGGTCCACTTGTCCTGGAGGGCGCCGGGTTCGACCGGGGCCATGACCCATACTTTCTGACCTGGCTCGAATTCTACCGTAGAAGTGTTGCGATCGTACCACCGCTTCATGTCCTCCTGGCTGGCCTCGAGGTTGGCTTCGGCTATGGCTCGGAACTTGCGGGTCTGGTTTCGGAGGGTCAGGAGGTATCGGTAGACGTCAGGAGGGGCGCCTCGGGGCTTCATCTCCCAGCCCTCCTTGACCAGGCTGAGTGGTCCGCGGACCGGGTGCCCATACAATAGTTCAAACGGGCTGAACCCCAGGGACTTCTGCGGGACCTCCCGATAGGCAAACAGGAGGCAGGGCAGCAGGACATCCCATTTCCGCCTGAGGGGTTCTTCCAGGCCCTGGATCATCCCTTTCAATGTTCGATTGAACCGCTCAACCAGTCCGTTCCCCTGAGGGTGATATGGGGTCGTGAACTTGTATGTGACCCCGCATTGTTGCCACAGGGACCGCATGTACCTGGAGATAAAGTTCGTGCCACGGTCGCTCACCACTTCGCTGGGGAATCCCACTCGGGAGAAGATCCCCATCAAGGCCCGGCCTACCACAGGGGCCGTTATAGTTCTGAGCGGGACCGCCTCCGGGTACCTGGTGGCGTGGTCCACGAGGACCAGGATGAAGCGGTGGCCCAGGGCGGTTTGGGGGTCCAGGGGTCCCACAATGTCGATTCCGACTCGTTCAAACGGGGTGCTGACGGCGGGAAAGGGCTGGAGGGGGGCCTTGACCCGACCCCCCGTCTTTCCGCTGGCTTGGCAGGTCTGGCAGGACCGGCAGTGGTTGTCCACATCTCCCCGCATCCGGGGCCAGTAGAAGTGGGTCACCAGACGACTGTACGTTTTGTCTTGCCCCAAGTGTCCGGCGAGGGGCACATCATGGGCCAGGTTGAGAAGGAACTCCCGGAAGCGGAGGGGGACCACCAACACGCGGCCGGCCCCGAGTTCTGCCACTTTCTGTTCACTGTACAACAGGCCCTCGGCCCAGTAGATCCAGTGGGTGCCGGTCTGGTCACCGTTGGCTTGCGCGGTCGCCTGCTGTCGGACCCCTTCGAGAGAGGGACAGGACTGTTGCTCTTGCTGGAACTGCTCTCGGGTGGGGCCCCCTTCATGTTGCCATTGCGTCAGTTCTGGTAGGGCGCTCGGAGAAGCCATCTCTTCGGGGGAGGATTCGCTGGGCCCGGGGTCGGTGTCCGCCTCCTCCTCGCTGCTGGCGGGAGGGGGTGTGAGCCCCTCGGGTCGGGCCGTCCCGGAGGTCGAGGAGGAGCGGGGGGCCTGGGCGGTCATGGACCGGGTGATGGCGCAGGCCCAATCAGCCAGTCCCAACATTCGGAGGTGCTCTCGTCGTTCTACTTGAGCCCAGGGGGAACTCTCCAAGTCGTTCCCCAGGAGGCAGTCGACCGGGGCGTCGTCGCGCACCGTCACCTTCAGCAGGCCCGTCACCCCTCCCCACTCGAAGGGGACCAGGGCCATCTGGCATAGGCTTTCACTGTTGTCGGCCGTCCGCACAGGGCACAGCACATTCGGTAGAATCTGTTCAGGGGTCACCAGGTGGCAGCGGACAGCGGTGATACTGGCGCCGGTGTCGCGAAGGGCTTCGGCCCGTTGTCCGTTGACCGTGACCTGCTGCCGGTACTTCTGGGTGTTGGTTGGGATGGGGGTGCAGGGTACCATCTCTCGGCTACCCAGGCAGACCAGGGACATGGCTGCCGGCTCCCACTCAGTGTTTTCTCGGTCGAGGGCCTCTTCTTCCTCCTCTCCCCCCAAGGCGGCGGCTGTCAGCTGCCGGGGCGGGGGCCCGCCGGCCCCGTTTCTTCGGTTCAGGGGGCAGGCCGGGTCGCTGGCAAAGTGTCTGGTTTGTTGGCAGCCATAGCAGGTCACTGGTGGCCGTGGTCCGGGTCGGGCCGGGCCCACCCTTCGCGCTAGGCTCGGGGAGAGATGTGGCTGCGGTGGCCCTCGAGGGGGGCTCCTGGGGGCCCCAGCGGGAGGGTCTCGGTTCCTGTTCGGCCCTCCCCCCCCACCGCGCTGGCGTGGGGGTCCGTTGGGGTTCCTCTGGTACTCCCCCATTGAGCTCCGGGGGACCCGGGAGTTGACCCATCGATCGGCCTCGACGGCAAGTTTTCGCGGGTCGGTCATTTTGCTGTCGAGGAGGTGCTGTCTCAGTTCCACGAAGCAATTGTTGGAAAGATGTTCCCAGACGATGAGGTCGACCAGTTGTCCGTAGGTGGTTACTTTGCTGCCTTTGATCCACCCTTCTAGGGCCCGACTGAAAAAGTCCACATATTCCACCCATGTGGTACCCGGGATTTTCTTGCAGTCTCGGAACCGCTGGCGGTACATCTCCGCTGTTAGCCCGTAGCGGGTGAGCAGGGCCTCCTTCATGTGATCGTAGGAGGTCATCACCTCCTCCGGTAGCTGGAGCAGCGTGTCCCGCCCTTCACTCAGGAATCGCCCCCACAGGCCTGCGCCCCAGTCTTTTCGGGGCACCCGATGGGAGGTCATGGCCACCTCGTAGGCCTTGAACCATTGTTGGATATCGTCATTCTTGTAATACTCCTTGACGACCTCCTTCGGGATATGCACCTTGGCCTCGGGGGGCGGTAGAGTGTCTCTAGTACTGGGGGTGTTGGCCCCTCCGTTCTTGGCCTTGTTCTCGAGCTCCTTGAGACTGCGCTCGTGCTCAAGAGTTAGTTTCTTTTCCTCCAACTCCCGGTGTCGTCTCTTCTCTTCTATTTCTTCTTGAAGGCGTAGCTGCTCGAGGGCCAGTTTCTTTTCTGCCAGCTGGAGTTCGCCGTCCAGCCGTAGTCGGGCGAGCTCTAGTTCGTGGCTCCGGACCTTTTCCCGCTCTCGTATTTCTTCCTCGGAGAGGCCGGTTTCTAGGCTCTTTCTTCCTCCGGTTGCCGGGGTCAGTGCGGTTGCTGTGGTCTCCGTCAGGGGCAAGGGCCCCTCTTCCTGGGAGGGGCCTGCCCCAGCCTCCAACCATGCCCTCAGAGCTTTCTGCATCTCTTCCTTGGTACCGAGGCTGGTGGTTGCAATGCCTTTGTCTCTGCAGAACTGTTTTAATTCTTTGTGCGTATATTCTTCCAGCCGTTCGGGCTGGAACTCCATTGTCGCGTTGTTTTCCTGGCTGCTCATGATGCTATTCGTTTGGATGGGTAGCTAGTGGGTACTGGCTGGTACGTACTGCGTTCGGCTCGGATCCCGTCGCTGGCCACCAAATGTTGGAAGGCGGACCCCGAGGAGTCGGTGAGACCACCAAGGGGGGGCCCTCTCACTGCACGAAGTAGCCGAGCGCTGCCGAGAAGTCTCCTGAGAGATCCTTCTCCTATCCCGTACCAGCACAGTAACACCACCACACCGGACTCAAGGAGGTTGTCTCAAGACAAGCAATTCTTTATCATCAATAAAAGGTTACGAGTTCAATATTTACACGAAGGGATCGAGGGATCCACCAAAAGTCTCAATGTCTCTTTGGAAGGGTAGGGGTAGCGGGACAGTCTTTGGCAGGAGTGTGGTACGAGGGTACCTGGGGCCCAGTTCTTATCCTCACGCTGGAGGACCTCCGATCTCGGAGGGGTCGAGCCGCGACGGCGTCAGCAGGGCTCTGGCGTACAGTTCGTGGAGAGCCGCGATTCAATCAGCAGGGCTCTCAAGATGGTTTCTGCTCAGCTCGAGCCGCGACGTCGTCAGCAGGGCTCCGAGGAATGTTCCAGCGAGGTTGGGCCGCGACAGCGTCTGCAGGGCTCCGATGTTCCAGGTGGTTCAGAAAAGGGTTCACAGGAGGGAGCCGCGACGCAGTCAGCAGGGCTCGTGATGGTTCCGGCAAGAGTTCGTCTCCGTAGGGTCAGCCGCGATTCGATCAGCAGGGCTCTCGACTCCGGGATACAACTGCCGAGCTGTGGTGGGGTCGCCCCAGATATAGGTCTGGAGCCCTTTGATGTCCGGACCGATGCGCCCGAGGGGGCGTAGTGGCCGGGTGGAGGTGGCCAGACGCCCAGCAGGAGAGGCGCCAGGCCCATGGGAGTTTGCAGGGTGATCACACCTCGAGAGGGGAGGACAGTTGGGGGTCCCATCGATACTGTCCTCCGCCGGGGCGATGAATGGTTCCTGCGGCACCCCCTGGCCAGTTCGTGGTGCCTCGATGTCGGGGCTTCGTTGGGGTCGAGGCTGGGTTGAGCGGGGTCGCGCCGGCTGGGGCACGGTGTGACGTTGATGCCAACAAGATGGCGGAGCCACGAGGAGTATGCGACCACGTGTAGCTCCGGGTGAAGGGCCTTGGTGCAGTCCAGACGGGTGGCCCGTGACGGCCGGGGCGGGGAACGGCCACAATCCAGGGGGTTAAGGACCACGCCACGAGGCCAGGTCCAACAAAAGGTAACAGGGGGGACCCCAGCTGCTATCGGCCTATCTCCCTTATTGATTCAGCTGTGAAGGTTCTGGGGCGTGTGGTCCTGGGCAGACTAACTGATTGGTTAGAAGACACAGCTACTCTCTCGTGTCTACAATATGGGTTTCGTAAGGGCCGCAGGACCATAGACCAGAGCCTGAACCTCCAACTTCTAATAGGCAAGTATACCATTGCAAAAAAAGGGGCCTTGTATTTGGCCTTTATGGACTTGTCCTCGGCGTTTGACCGAGTGAATCGCTCAAAATTGTGGGGGTTACTACTTAACTGTGGAATAGATGCCAATATTGTTCACTTCCTAGCGGATCTGCATAGAGATCTTACCGCCACGGTCAGATATGACCGTCATGGCAATTCCACGGATAAGATTGGAATCACTAACGGCGTTAGGCAAGGATGCATTTTAGCCCCCCTGCTTTTTACACTATATATTAATGATTTGGGTTCTACATTAACGAAGTCTTGTACGGATATTCCCAGGGCAGGCAAATTTGCCATCCCAGCATTATTGTATGCTGACGATGCCGCACTTTTAGCTCGTACGGCTGTAGGGCTCCAAAATCTTTTAGATTCTTTTGCTAAATTCATGATTGCACTTGACCTTGGAGTGAACTTCTCCAAATCCCATGTGATGTTTGTGGGTTCCAATCCAAAGAGAGTTAAAACAATGTTTTGTGAAGGTCATGTTTTATCACGGGTCACAAGATTCCCTTATTTAGGTGTCATTTTTGACGACAAGTCCACCTGGGCCCCACAATTGGCTGCCAAACGCAATGCTTTTGCTAGGGCCACACTTGCTGTTTTAGAGTTTGGACGCAAATTGGGGGTGAAGCCCATGCAAGCCATGTTGAACATCTACGTAGCAAAATGCATCTCCATCGCACTATATGGGGCTGACTTGTGGGGATTTAAAAATATCTCTGATCTACAGGTTGTAGAAAATAGATTTTTAAAATCATTATTATCCCTTCCCTGTTCAACATCAGGCTATATCGTCCACCAAGAGTGTGGGATTGATTACTTAACTGATCGCATAGCTATTGCCCCACTTTTGAAATGGATTTCAATCTGGCTAAATCCTGAGCTAGAATTGAACCATGCAATATTAAAAGATTGCTTAGCTTTAGAGTATGGTAAAACTATACCGTGGTTGAACCATATTAAATATCTAGCCAGGTACTTGGGCCGACCAGAGTTATTTGAAAATCCAAGCATCATAGTAAAGGGGGATTTAAAATGGGCTAAAGTTACCTATAAACAGAGGGCTATGTTAATAAGGGAAGAAAGGGAATTACTCAAACCCACTGTAAAGGCACACCAGTTGATTACTACATCTAATAGTCTAGAGCCTTACTTGGGTATTGTCAATAAGATGAACCATCGTTTTTTATTAACCAGGTTCAGAATGAACAAATTCCACCTTTTACTTACTGACTCTCCTGGTTGGACTAAGGAGAAGGATTTGGGGATCTGTTCGTGCGACAGATTCTCCATAAAAGACACTACGCACTTTATCTTCTTCTGTGACCACCTGTCTTTAATCCGTAAAAAATACATCATTCCTCTTTTAAAAATAAAGGTTTCAGACAGGTAAAACCAGCACTCATGTATCTTCAGATGTTGGGTTCTCCTTGGGAGATATTTAACATAGCCACTTTTTTAGTAATATTAATGAGATTGAGGAAAAAGATCACATGGTTATAGTGTATATCACTCTTGTTTTCTGAGCAAAAAACTATGTGTTTTAATACGTTTGTAATTTTATGTCAAATGTTTTTAAATGGTTGTATTGTTTTATGTTCGTCGTACTTTTATGGTTTTTGCTATGAACCGAATAAAGTAATTCTAACTGACAAACGGTAAAGTAACTTAACTGCAAATTTAAATAAGTGTAGACATAAACAGTGCCAGTTTAATAGAATAGTGTGAAAATATTTAAGAGGGGGCCCGGTGATTATTTTTTGCACTGGGGGGTGTCATTAAAAAGTTTGGAGACCACTGGCCTAGAGGGAAGAACTTATCAGTGAACGTAATGGTCTGATTACCACCTGGTGGTGAGTAGGGAGATAAGGGCGTTTCTGAATCTCCTGTTACTTTTAAAATGGTGTTCTCACAGTTGAATGACACAGCAATTCCCTTTAGACTTTGAGAGGTACTGCTTGCCCTATTATTGCAATTGTGAAACTTTAAGCTAAACACGTATTCCTTTTTTTTACAAGACTTCTACTGAAGTCTAATCATGCTGACACATTCTATGCTCCTGAATTAGAGACACTTTATAGATGATCCTATATTTGATCTATATTTAGAAGAGACAAGAAAAGTTTATTTATGGAACATCTGTTTGTTTTTAGGGGTGGGTGGCAAACTCCGCTCCACTGGTAGAGTTTTGCTCACTTTATACAGAGAGCAGAGTTAGGCCAAAGCTCCACCCACTACCGCTTGGTGGAGTGTACTGCCCACCCCTAATTTTAGCACACGGAAAGGGCATTGTAAGTGGCATTTCATATTAACAGAAAGAGTGAAAAATGTGTGTGACTGCTACTCAAAGTTTCTCTCTATGCCATACGGCTGCACGCACACCTGCATGCCAATGTGCCCTTAAACGCCCACATAGGTTCACTCAGCGCAGAGCCAGTTGCCTCATTATCTGAATCGAGGACAACGCGAAGAGCCGCTGCACTGAATTGTGAAGCTAAGCACCTTCCTAGAAAATCACCACGTGGGTGAAATTGAATCCGTTGTGCAGCCAATTTTTCGGTTTTCACGGTGGGATTATTTAGGCAAAATGGAACTCTTGCTCCCTAGCGCAGCTGGCGCACCAGCTACACACATCCAATTGCACACACTTCTTTCGGGTCTCACCATCCAAATAGAATACAAAAGGGAAAGTGCACAAGGATTCAGCTCTCGCGATGTTAGCAAATATTAAGGAATGTGCCGCTTGGCTGTGAAGGATCATGTTGCCTGCACTACAAATGCTATGCTTACTCCCCACCTCCGCACAAGCTTTTTTCTTTCCAGATCTTTCTGTGATATAAAGGCGCATGATCGAAGAGAGGAGTAGCCCGATACAATAGCACTGGTCGCAGCCATGTGCAGGAAGAAGCAGATAGGTAAAACACTGGAATCTTCCGGAACTTTCTAGTTAAACACCACAAGATTCTCCCCACTGGCACCCGCAAGTATAGAAAAAAGAGCTTCCTGGTATTTGAGTATTCAATTTCTTCTTTTTTTCATTTCTATCAGAGTCAATGTGTTTGTCTTCCTTTTCTGATTGTGTTGTAGAGGGGTAGGCTGGGAGCTACAGTAGTACTGCAAAGTGGAAGGAAAACGTTGAGTCTGTTTTCAAAATTTTCTGACATCTTCTATGCGTACATTACTATCCGAGTCACTAGATTTCAGTAATATACCATGAACAAAGGTCCACTTAGCAGTTCCTACTACATGCACATATGTTAATGGTTCTGAGACAGATGTCAAACTTGGAGTTCTATCCACTCCTATTTGTTTTAATTTTTCTCTATTCTATTGTGGTTATCGCAATTTGGTATTTCATGCAATAGTGCCTCAACATATTGAGATATTTCAGCTTACCTATTGTATTGCTGCATTTATTGAACTTACTTTTGGTCTGCATTAATACTTGATTGATTTGTAATCCAAAATAAAATCCTTCTACTATATTGACTGATTCCTGGTCCTTGCTGTGGGGTCAAATAGGCTTCACAAGTTAGAAATGTATTGTTGTAACCTCCCTTTAGATGCTTCATGTCAACTAACAAAAGTCCGTGGGGAAAAATCTTTGACGACTTGACTAAGAGATTATGTTGTAAGGCCCAGTGCTCTTGCAAATAGTAACCGAGGATTGTTAGCTGCTGAAGCAAAGGGAGTTAGAGTAGCCCCTGTAGAAATTCTAGAATTGTCCAAACCTAGCCCTAGCGGTTAAAGCCCATGGCTCGATTTGGAGGACCAGCATAGTTCCAGCGATTCGGAAAACAGTTGTAACTGAAGTCTACTTATGATTGTTGATAGTACTTTTTAAAATGAAATGTTTCAGGGCTATACAAGATTTGATTAGGAAAAGAGGTGTCGCCAGAAATGCAAGGCAGGTCATTAAATAGCCATTACTGGGGGGCCCACAGTTGCATTTGTCAATGACATAACATCACTGAAAAAGAAGGTGTTTTGATGTTTGCACGCTATGGCACATTTAATTTGAGAGTTATTTAAGGGTATAGTATGACATGAAGCCACTTTCCAGCCCTCACAGAACACGGCTGTTAATGCCTGGAAGCATGTAGCTCAAGCCAAAGTGAAAGATAATATCAGGATAGAGCTCGAAAGGCAGTATGTAGTTCTGCCAAAGCTAGATGGAATTCAGAATGAAAAATAGATAGTTGACATAATTGAGAGAGCTAGGTTAACCCCGAACTGACCAGTGAGGAACCTCAGGAAGAGAATAGAAAAAGAAAAAGAAGGAAAAGGTAGAGTGTGCAGAAGGATCAGTCAAAGATAGTGATTTTAGTGATTACTTTCTGGATGTGTTATTACCAATCCATCCACCTTCCTATAATGTGACCCATCCTAAAGGAATGAGTGGTATTGTTACCAGTGGAAACTCAGAGGGAGCCACGGTACCTGTGAATACCAGTCAGATCCTTATGGGAGAGAGTTCAGGAATTAGAGCCCCAGACCCAATAACTGTTTCGGTTACGATTGGTCCTGCCGTTCCTTTGTAAAACCATTAGGAACCACGCCTCATGCTTTGATGGTTCCTACTTGAGTAAATAAGTCACCAACTTTTCCTGTTGCAGCCGTATGTGGAGATACGGGAAGAACTTGGTCCTGGTTAAGGTGACTTCACCATATGTCACTCCTGCATCATCAGCAATTAATCAGACAGGACTTACCCCTGTAGAGGAACCAACTCAGAGGATATAAAATTCTCACCTTTCCATTTGGAATTCACCCCTGTGTATTTCAAGCAGTAGTCCCTGGGAAGGCATAGTGTCCAATACTTCTGGAGTCCAAAATAGTGTTAATTCTCAGGAATTAGATATTTGATTTGGTTTTCCAATGGGTCCTCAAGAGAAGGTGAGGGTTCAGAATTGAGCAGAGAACTCCAGTTTTCAGGAAGGGAAAATGCAGTGGTTGTTGTCAAACTAAAATTGGATTTGGATGAGAAGATATGGGGAAATCCTGATCTTTCCAGAATAGATACCTATCAAGAGAAAGAACTTATATACATATGTGAAGATATCACTAAGCGTGCAGGACACACTATAGATAAGGTGTATGAGTTAGCTTGAGTGTATGATGTAGATTTAAATAGAACAAAATCCTTGCAGAAAAGTTAGCGCATATGTTTTGACAACAATTACATAACCAGTAAGAGGTCATCAGGAATGAAAATGCAAATTAGAGAATTAATTGGTAGCATCCAGAAATGGAGTGAATAAGACAAGTGGGAAGGCACAGGAGCCAAGAAGAAAGTGAAGGGAGAACCACCTTTGTCTTTGATAGATTGGGAAGGTGCTTATTATTTACCATTAAGAGAAGTGCCTGGTGGAGGTTTCATTTATGTACCTTGGAGTAGGAGTGATCTTGCATCATTTACAGATGACTTCACCAGATTGAGAGATAAGCCAGTGGAGTGGTACACCCAGGTTGATCGATTTGGGAAGATTTCACAGGTAATGTTGGTGGATTTGAACAACCTTTTTTGACATTGTGGTGCTGAGTGATTCTTGAGCAAAATGCAAAGTGGCTATACAGTGGTCAGGGAAGGAGCCATAGAGAAATCCAATACCTCATGCCCCATCACCTTTGGCGATGGAAAAGAATCAACAGGTGATTACCTTTTTGAAAGGGAAGATATGGGTAAAAGACATGACATTCATGGGTTTAAAAATGATAGAAAAACTCAGGAGTCCAAAGATACTGTGCATTCTTTTTATGAGAGATTGTTTCAAGCGTTTAAAGAGCGCAGTCCAATGGAAAATCTTAAATCCAAAGATATGGTAAGTTTCACCGTGGTTTGTGACAGGATTGAGACTTGTGGTAAGCATGATAATTCAAGAGCATTTAATTTGTTGGCAGAATAAGTCAATTGAAGAGATCTTGAGGTATGCAAAATATAGTAGTGATGAACTGGAAATTAAACAGAAGCTGATGAAGGAGAAGTTGATGATGGCACAAAAGAAAGGAGCACAGACAGGAAGTCAGAGTCTACCAAATATAGGAAATGTTGGTGATATTCAAAATTTATATAAACAGGGAGTTATTGTGATGCATTGCGGCAATGGTTATCCTCAACAGGGTAGAGGGTATGGTGTCCCAATTGATTAGAGTACTGGAATTGATGTCGCAACATTGAAGAAGTCTAATCCATGTCATTATTGTACAATTTAGGGCATTGGAATAGGGAATCTGGTTTTAATCTCAAAATGAATGAATGAGAATGAGGTTTGAAAGTCAAGATTTGTGCACCACAGGTTAACAACTCCATACAACCGCAAAATCTGCTGAGACAAAGGAAGCAAGGCCCAAGTTCCAGGGAAGTTCCTCAAGCCCCCATTCTCAGCAAATATTCAATGGTTTCAGTTTTAAAACTAATCAGATCCTGAATTTTAATCACAATTCCTTCCAGAGCCAAAACCCTTTTAAGCAGTTCCCTGTGTTTGATACACTTGAGGGTTCTGGTTCGGATCTGTCACAATGACCGTGCCAGCGGGGGGAGGAAGATTGCGTGCTTGACGCAGTCTTAGAGGTAGACTAGAGTGGTCCATTTGTAGAAGGTGAGGTGATTGGCCACCCCGTATCATTTGTGATTGACACTAGTACTACCTGTTCCACTGTTAGGACAGAGGAAGTTCCAAACCTACCCCTCTCTGGAGAAAGAATCCAAGTTGCAAATAACCAAATGACAAATCCAGTAATACAAGACGTGGCTGTTAAAACAGGGTCTTTTGAAGAGAGACACCAGTTTGTGGTGTGTGATTCTAGTCCAGTAAATCTTTTGGGACACAATTTGCTTTATAAGCTAAATCACACCATTTATTGCATACCAAAAGGTGTGGCATTTCAAACTAATGTCAAAGCTGTTGATTTTAAATTGCTGAGCCGAGGGGCAAACATTGAATTGTATGCTTTGATTGTTAACCACTGGATCTCAGAAATACGGTGAAGTCTGAACTCTGGGACTTCTTCTGAAACAAGTGCTGGGATTACACCGGTGATTGAGCCAATGATACAACAAGGCATTTTGAAAGAGATAATAGGGAGTCCATGTAACTCACCCATCATGGGCTTGCAGAAACCTAGAGGTAAGTACTACATAGGACGAGATCTAAGAAAGATTAATAACATCTTTATTCCATGTTGTCCTGTGGTGCCGAATCCAGCTGTGATTTATTTCAGATTCCATGTGAGTCTGAGTAGTTCTCTTATCAATTTGTTCCAAGCTTTTTTTAATCTATACCCTTGTATGAGGACAGTCGTTACCTTTTCAACTTCTGGTTCCAGAACCTTGTATTGGCACGGTACCGAGACCCACAGGGGTATACAGAAAGTCCCTCAATATTCAATAGATACTTAAAAAGAACCTGAGTTCCTAATGATGATAGGTAACTACTACAATATACAGATGGCATGCAAGTTGCATCAGTTAACCAGGAAACATGTAAATGCTACACCATTGCACTGATGAACCACTTGGCTGAGAATGTACATAAAGTGTCCCCGTGAAAGTTGCAGTATTGTCAAAGAGAAGTTCTGTATCTCGAACATAACATTGAGAAGGAGCAAGAATGGTGTCACAAGAGAAGATCTCAGCAAATCTGAAAATGAATCCACCCAACATACAGAGAAAAGTCAGAATTTTGGGGGAATGAAGGGCTACTGTCGGTAGTGGATACCCAACATTTCCCAAGTGGCCATGCCTTCACCGAAGCTGATCCACAAGGATGTGTCACATGCAGTACAATTGCTTGGTTGCATTCCTGAAACTGAGAAGAAGTCTCTGTCATGCCATGGCAGCTTTATGCTTTTCTTCAGTGAGAGGGAGGGTTGCGCTCTCTCAGTGCTTCCACAAATGCATGGAAATGCACGAAGACATGTGACTTATTTTGCTGCTACTCTTGACACTGTAGTGCAGAACCGCCCAGATGCCATAAAGCCGTAGTGACAGTAGGTGTCAGTATAGAATGTTGTGAAAGTATTGTCATGGGTAATTTTCCTTACTATGGGGCCTATTAGGATGGCGGGCGGACCTAAGTCCGCCCGCCATACTAGCGGGTACAGGACCGCCAGCCAGGCGGAGGTCCCACACCCCTGATCATGATGCGACCGCCACCGCGGCGGTCACATCTGGCATTTTAACATTGCGGCGGGTGCTGCTGGATGCAGCACCCGCCGCAATGGTAAAATGCCATGTAGTGCTTTTCCATGCACAGCGTGGCAGGCACCGCGCAGTGCCTGCCACCTTGTGCATGGACATGTAGGGGGTACCATAGGCACCCCCAAGAGCATCCCTCCACCCCCTTGGGGGCCTGCAGCAGGCCCCCAAAGTAAGTCCCCACCAGCCTTTGCCGCCATGGAAAGGCCTTAAAAGCTAAACATCATATTATGGATGGCGGTGCCTGCTAGGCACCGCCACCATATACGAGCCCCAGCTCCGCCCGGCCGGCAATCGTAACGATTGCCGACCATCGGAAAAGCGGCAGACGGACTTTCCATCCGCTGTGATACCCACCGCCATCATGATATGGCAGTGGGTAATTCACGTTACGATGGCTTGACGGTCGGCGGTGGCGATCGTTACGCCATTGTAATCACCCCATAGTTCGTTTCCAAGTTCTGTGGATATTTTGTTGACGCGTAGTTCACATGCACTCCACATTTGACAATAATCGATTGACTAAGTATGGACAGATTAAACTTACAGCTGAGAATATTTCTTTGCAGAGATGTACTACTATGAATCCTGTTACCTTTGCCTGAAAATGAAAATGATGATGGAGAGAAGAGCATGACTATGTCAATATCATTGAACTTTGAACCAAGCCAAGACAAGATATACAGGATGAGCCACTGACAGGGTCCAATTTAATACTGTTTGGTGATGGGTCCTACCTGACAGATGCATATGGCATTTGTACAGTCAGGGGGATAGTGGAAGCCTCCTGGCTTCGAGGGGTGTCTTCTGCACAAGTGGCTGAATAGATCCCTCTTACTAGAGCTTGCTGTATTTCTGAACAGCTGAAAGTGACAATATTTACTGATAGCCAGCATAGCTTAGGTGTCGTTCCGGATTTTGGACAGTTAGGGTCACAGAGGGGATTCATGACTTTGTCAGGGTCCCCTGTATGGAATGGAGAACATGTCATGAGATTGTTGGAGGCATTGCAATTGCCTGCCAAAATAGCTGTTGTTAGGAGTTTGACGCACTGAAGTTGAGATGACTATATGTGATAGTTGGCAACCGTAAAACTGATGAGGTTCTGCGTTATTGTGCTAATGGAGCCTGAACATTTAATGGTGAATGTGTGAATTAATCTGATGATTAGACTAATTACAACCTATTGTTTACAACAGCTGATACTTGGGAAGAAATGAAACCTTGCAGGAGGAAGTGCCAGAGGCAGAACATCAGTGTTGTTTCAGATCAGTTTGTATCAAAAGAGAAGATGACATTTGGGTTTCAGCTGATGGAAGACCTGTTTTGCCAGATAGCTTGCTGTCCCCAATGGGTAGATATTTTCAAGTCCCGCACGTTTTTTGAGGAATGCCATTTCCAGATTGTTTTGACAGATTCCGAGTGATGGCTGAAGGATTTTGTTACAGATGTGTTTTGTGACAGCAGAATAATCTAGGGCATAGACGAGAAGGGGAATGAAATGTTGAAATCCAGGTTGGCCAAAGTGTGTGCTTCAACGTCTCTGAAGTGGCCTGATGCTTTGCCCCTTGAGTTAATGAGTCTTTAAAGCATTCCTGATCAGAGGACAGGACAGTCCCCGCATGAAATCATCATGGGTCGAGCAATGAGATTGCCAGCAGTGCCTGATGATTTGACAGCTGAGTTTGAGACCGGAGAGCCTCAGCCTGGGACTCTGGCTGAACCAGATTCAGACCATGACAAAGGGCCTAGTGCTGTGGCAAGCCGTTTGGGAGCCAAAGACAGCTGGCCGAGAAGGCAGGCGAGAGAGAGAGAGACTAAGTCTGCCTGCCGACTGTGTGCACTACACTATCTCAGAGTATATTGAGTATTCTGGTCTGAGGGACAGAGAGGACAAATAATCTGCACTCAGGAGATCAAAAAGAGCTTGGGTACCCTGTCAGAGGTGCTCATCCTCTGAATGTACATACTTTGCAGCAAATAACAGTGAGAGGGGATTTGTAGGATAAACAATGCAATTCCAATTGAACCGCCATTAACTAAAGCTTGTGGCAGAACTGTGTATTGAGTTTGCTTTGCCATCAAATAATCTGACTCAATTTGTCACTGACATGATCTATAAACTCAACTTTACCTCTAATAAAATCACAGATCAATTAAATGGACTGTATTAAAAAGAAGTAAGAAGATTCCACAGCCCTGAGGCTGCAGAAGGAACATAAGGTTGTCATTTAGAAGAAGACAGGGTAGGGTTAGGGAAGAATTACAAAGACTTTGTAAATAAACTCATGATACAATTAATGGACTTTCGTTTTGCTATCTGCACAACTAGAAACATCTGGAAGAAACCCTTTAATACAGAACAAACTCTCCAGTAGAGGCTTTCAATAATAATTTATATTCATATTTGAGTATAGTGGGGTGGAACACATTCAACGTGTACATCAGGGGTATTTTGACACAAAACTCCATTATTATAGCAAAAAAAACTAGGATGGAACCCATTACATTAGAAAAATTAAAAGTGGCCCAAGAAAGGTTAAAACTTCTAGATATAGTGTCCCCTTAATTATCACAAGAAGAGCAAATTATCAAAAATCTACAGTTGGAATGAGTCGCAAGATATAGAATACTGAGCGAGCAATTCTTTGGTCTCCACATGTGAGGTTGCTGACTACAACTAATTATTCTTAAAGGGATAGCAATCAATGCACCTTTTGTGTGACAGAGTAATTCTCTAGTCTGAATTAGTGGGATTCCAGACTAAAAAAATGTGCATACCATCTGAATGTACTGTAGCTGGCCCAGGCAGATAATACCCTATTTCTTAAAACTGATATAAAAAGAAATGATGACTAAATTTAACTGCACACATGATCTTTTTATTACCGGTTACCTATGAGCTGCAAATTTGGTTCCGATCACATCAGCCAATGAAAGGGGTGCCGCTCGTAGGCTCGGAATACCTGTTTCTCTGCATTCCTGATTTCCCTTCATCGCCATCCAGTGGATTCTTTTCAGAGGACAACTATTTTAATTCAGCAATTGTGATCGGGACTGCGAGGTCCAGCTGGCTTTGCAAAGGGACAATTGCCAGCAGCTGGGGGCCTCTTCCCGATCCCTCCCCCTGACTATTTTAGATACGCCCACTAACGAGTGAGCGGGACGTGAGCGGGACGCATACCGGGGCGAAGCCCGGGCCAAGGGAGGGCCCGTCTGAGCCCGTCCGAGACCGACAGAGACCGGAACGGGACCTACCCCTAACTTCTGATGATTGAGGACATTCGACGGACTAATCAGGGTAACGCTTGGTCTTAAGTTGTAAGATGTAGAGTTATTTATGTTCTGAGGTCGCTAATATACACTTATTAATGGATAAGCCTACAAAAAGGGACGGGACCAGTATACAATCTTCTGGGGGCGTCTTAATGGGAACTTTAGATAGTTTCCTAGTGCGAGTTCAATCAGCTTTAGCCAAGGACATAGAACTCACCGAAAAAAGACTGTCATTAGACATTCTCTGCGACAAGCGGTCCTCCTTGGGAAACATGGCCAATGTAAGATCACCACCGTGTCAACAGACTGTTATGTTGGATTTATCAGGCTCAACATCTTCCTTGGCAGAGGCGCGTAGCGGTGAAATAATAACATGTACTTCATCTCTAACCGGAATTTCGGGTGAAATTCCCGATATCTCGATTGCCTGCAATTTGGTCCCAAACCCTAAGCCCTTATCAAGCATTAAGACTCGTTCTGCTAGTAACACCAAAGTGGGTCCCGCTCAACAGCAACTAGGTTTAACACAGAAAAAAAAACGCAGGGGAAACCAACAGATTGCGGTAGGGAAAAACGCTAAGACAGGCCCTGCTCCTGTTCTAAGGAAGGATATAGTTTCATGCCCTCAATCTGTAACAAATGATGAGAGGGTAAATCCACTACCACTTATGGGGGACACAGATCCAACATTTTGGAAAAAACTAGAGTGTATTTTAAAGAATTTATGTGATCCTATTTACGAAAGGCTGGGTTCAATAGAAAGCAGGCTCGTATGCATGGAACTTTCACTTGCTTCGGCCCAGCCACGGGGTGGTAGACGGGGATCTGGCCCACATAGGGAACACTAGTCCGGTAGGCCAACGTAGCGAGATCAAATCTACCACCACTAATGTTTCAGCTAGTGCTGCTGCGAATATTAATTTGCCTGTTTCCCAGGAACCACAAGCTATCCCTGTCATTGATAATCAGCCAAGAGAAGTACATTCCCCATCACGTGATGGATCCCATAGTGCTGGGACTGGTACAGTTAGAAACAATAAGCAGCCTATATCTGTACGGTCTTCAGCGCAGGCTTCGTCAGGCCTAATTGACATACATCTTCCCCCAGAGGCAGCCCCCTATGTGGTGGTTTTAACTGGGGTGCCACCCCTGGCGACTGGAGCAAGAGAATCGTTCAGGGATCTCAAGAACAAGTGCATATTTTGGCTTAATGCTAAGCGCCCTCTGCCGGCCCATATATGTGCTGAAATCTTGTACGTCAGGAGAGAAAACTGGGTGGGTAGGAAACCTAAGACAATAAAGGGGGACTGTATTATCATTAATTTTAGGGACAGAGGCTGTGTGGAACATATCTGTTGTTGGCCCCAAGATGATGATCCCTTATCCCTAATTTGTCCCATGCCACTGTCTTATTTTTATGCTCCTGTACCCTTGCCCCTGTGTGCGATAACACGTGGGGGATTCTTGGCAAATGGTTGCTCCTTTGGGGATATTAGGTCCATTAATAGATTCGATGTGTTATCTGGGCTAATGGACTGTGATTGACAGAATGACAGAAGTGGTTATCCCTGTCCTGAAAAGGCACATGGAGCTCTTGAGATAGAGGAGGCCAAAAAACAGGGAGAGTTGTTCGTTACAGTAAACAATAGAGACGGCAATGCGCCGCTCGCCCTAATAAACACTCCAATGGTCGTTGTACAGGGCTTTAGTCCCGAGCTTGAACAAGAACTTTTAAGTAATGATGGCAATTTACTTCCCCCGTATGGTGTTGATAGTCCTCCTATACTAAACACAGGGAGTGTCGAAGGGGTGATTAATACCGCAGGCCGCATAACGTTTTTATCTTGGAATGTGGCGGGTGTGGGACCTAAGCTATCATCACCCCAATGGTCAGATTTTATTGGTGAGCATGACATCTGTCTTTTTCAGGAGACATGGCCAATAGAGCCTGTATTCAAGTTAGGTTATTTGAACTTTTTTGTCCCAGCTGAGAAAAGGCCTAAGGGTCGGCCAGTAGGAGGCTTGGCTATTTGGATTAAACAATATTTAAGGTGCAATATCCAACTTATCCCAACCCAGAATATTGATATTTTGGGAATTTCCCGACAAACTTGCACATTGATATGTATAATGTCTATGCCAGGGGTTTACCAGGTGGGAAAAAATCGGAGGTGGTATCAGCATTAAACTCCCTTGTTGAATCCAGACCTATTGATGTGCTTCCGTTGATTGCGGGTGATTTTAATACGACCTTTGAGCCACTAGGCTTTCATGACTCGTCCCTAACGGAGGAGGAGGACATTAGATAGGGTGTTCCACAGCTTGAGATAAAACCAGTTAGTAAGTGGACAGAGGCGGCCCTGTACCTGAAAGGGTTCTGCTTGGGCAACCAATTGAGGGCAGCTAACGGCAGAACTTTGTCAGATAGGATGGGTGCCAAAACATATGACAATGGTATCAGGGCAAGCAATATAGACTACCTTCTGGTCCACCTAAGGATGTGGCACACTCTTGTGGATATGGTGATAAAACCTCGGATAGAAAGTGACCACAATCCATTAGTTGCTCTTTTTAAATTGGATCTGGGAGATAGAGCGGATGGGGCATCTGATAAGATATGCCCAGTAGTTGCTTTAACAAATGATGAACGCCATCTTAAGTGGCATAAAGTAGTAGAGCATCCCGACCTTATAGATAGTATTAAGTCTAATGTCGAAGAGGCGTTGACATTAATGATGGCAGGTGGCACCAAAAGTCAGCCTCCTTCTTTAGTCGAGAACATACATGAAAAACTTTTTGCTACACTTAAAACCTACTTTTGCAGACCAATTTTGGCAAAACATGCTTCTAGAAGAAAACCAGAGAAATGGTTTAATCCCGCCTGTAAGCAAGCCCGGGAAAAGTTGGGATTGGCGCTTAAATCAAAAGACTCGAATATGATTAAGATAGCTTGGAATACTTATCGGAAGGCTCAATGGAAGGCCAAAAAGGAATGGGAAGAGAGTGAGTGGCAAGATCTTAAGGCAGCATGTACTGACAAAAATCAGAAAAAGTTTTGGGATATTTTTAAATGGAAGAGGGGAGAAATTACTGATAGTCCACATAATTATGTTCCCCAGAACTCCTGGGTTGAATTTTTCAAATCTCAATACGCAAAAGGCGCTGAGGATGCTAGTCTGCCTAATCAGGAATGGGTGTTTTACAACGAACCTGCTTTTAGCGCTGAGGAGGTCGACAGGGCGCTCGATATGGTAACCCAGGGACGAGCACCTGGTATGGATTGCGTCCCTGCTGATGTATTTGTGCATGATAGGCAAGGATGGCGGTTATATATCACCTACCTAGTTAATGCTATTGCCCAAGGAATGGCCATCCCCCAATCTTGGAAAGGCGCCGAAATTGTCCCGATATATAGAAAAGGGGATAAATCATTGGCTAGTAATTACAGGCCCATTAGCTTGATTGATGCCATTCAAAAAATTATGGGCCGGCTGGTCTTAGGCAAAATCCAGTCCTGGATGGAGGCTAATAATATCTTAAGTCCTCTCCAGGCCGGGTTTCGCCCTAAAACCAGTACTATAGACCAGGTCTTCAGATTTCTGGTCCTCTATTGGAGGACAGTGGTCTTAGAAAAAGGGGTTTTGTATGCAGTGTTTGTCGACTTGCGGGCGGCATTCGATCTAGTCCCGCGTGGCAAGCTGTGGCGAGTGCTGGAGGAGCTGGGGTTGGCACCGGAGTTGCTGGCATTGGTTGTTCACTTGCATGAGGACAACTTTGCCCGGGTTCGGTGGGGACGACAGGGAGAGGTTACGGATACTTTCCCTATAGAGCGGGGAGTGCGGCAGGGTTGGGTTTTTTGCACCGACCCTGTTCTCGCTCTTCGTAAACGGGGTGGCCGAGTTCCTCTCCCAGGTCCCCTCGGATGCCCCGGCTTTGGTTGGTACCCGTGTCCCAGTCCTCATGTTCGCGGACGACACTCTGCTGATTTCAAAAACCCCGAGTGGCCTCCAGCTTACCCTTCGGCGCTTTGAAGAGTTTTGCCTATTGCGTGGACTGGAAATAAATGTTGCCAAGACCAAATTTATGGTCCTTAATGGTCCTAAACCTTCTAAGTCTCACAAACCCTTTAAAGGAGCAATTCTCATGAATGGCTCTCCTCTAGAACAGGTCGACGCATTTACTTATTTGGGAGTAACGCTACAGAAGAATATGTGTTGGAAAAGTCAAATAGATTTGTCAATATTGAAGTTCCAACAACAGACAGGCTTCCTTTTAAAAAGATTTAAAACCTCACAGACCCAACCAATTGGGCCACTCCTTGAGATTTACTTGATGAAGATCCATAGCTCATCTCTATATGGGTCTGAGCTATGGGGCTATGGCAAAAATCCAAAACGCCTGAACGCCATGGAGAACGAGTTCATTCGGAAAGTCATTGGTGTCCCGCAGAGCACTCCTTTGTTACCTCTTTTCTGGGACCTCGGTCTGAAATCTTTACAAGACACAGCCTATCTGCGTCCATTGCTGTATTGGTGTAGGGTATGGTCAACTGAGGAACTTAAGCACTATGCTTTGGGGATAAAGGAAATTATAGAAAAAGACCCCTTCCACAAGATAGACTGGTTGAGGTCTATAAAATTGTTACTCTACAGCTTGGGATTGAGAGACCTTTGGGATGATCCCCAAAATGCGGTCTTCCCTTCAAAAGAAATTGTGAAATCCAAGTATTGGGAAATGATTGGCTTGGAATCATTTACTAGGGGGTGTTCATCCCACTTAACAGGTAGATTTCTGGAGTTCAAGACCTATCCCAGACAGGAATCGTATTGGGGCTTGATTGAAGTACCATGTGATCGCAAGCTCTACTTCCAGTTTAGGATAGGCACTCTCCCGATTCGATCATTTACATCTAAGTGGGTCGAAGGGTCTCAAGATAAATGCCCAAAGTGTTGTGACAAGATTGAATCCCTGAGCCATTTTGTGCTTTTTTGTCCCCTCTATATTATCCCATGCAAAAAATAGGTATTGCCCGTTTGTCGGCTAATTGGAATCCGAAGGCACGAAGAGGCTATGAGAATTTTGTGCACAGACCCAAGCCCGACAATTGCAATAGCAATGGCAAAATACATCAAGTGGGCTTGGGTAATTCGGTCCAGACAGATTATCATCAAAGTGTCTAGCGAATAGGCGACCCAATATGTATAAAAAAAAAATAATTCAGGATTATCTATTGTCTAGATTGTTTTTAGGGGTGGATTGTACATTGTTGTACACGTATGAAATGTGCCTCTTTCTCCTGGTTGCATGGGTATTAGCATATTTCACCAGAAACAGAGTATAATGTTGTTCCATGCATATGAGTACAACTCTATATTGATAATTATGTCTTGTTTTCATTTGTATTGATGTAAATGGTTGTATATGCCACTTTTATGACTTAATTGTCGAATAACGTTTTTTGACATTGAAAGGTTATAATTTAAGGGTCACTTTGCTTTTATGTAACAGTCCTTATGTTTCACTGAACTACTGCTGTCAAATACCTACACCATGTGTTCTGTTTTGAAAAGCAGATAGGATAAAAAAAAATCTTTGGAATGCTTCCCTGCCTTCTTTCTTGACAGCTCTGCAAAGAAACTCTGTGCAAAAAGCTGTTTTACAACATCACTTGTGAGTGGAATAAAAAACCGAAAATTGTGACAGTGTCTATTCAGTTGGCCGCACCCACTGCAGGAGTAAAACAACACTGCAGGAATAAAACAAAAACAGGGAGAACTAAAAAATAAATAGCTGGAACGCCTTACATCTATGCTTAAGTTTATTATTTAAACATTCTTCTTTCTGAGGACATGACCAGGCCAGCGACCAAGACGGCCGCAAGGCACTGAGGTTTTCCTAGCGATTCTCACAAATATGTCGGGATAATGCTATGCGGGGGCCCATTTTGAGACCGGGCTGCTGCTCTGAGTGGCGGGAGCGGAGGTGATCCCCCACCTGCTTGTTTGGGCTGGTCTGAAGTGGTGGAGGTGCCCCATTGGCGGAAGGCTGGGCCAGGTGTGCCTCGGAGGCCCTGCTGCAACAGGGGCCCTGAGTGAGCCTGAGCCTGGGACCACCAGGTCCGTGTCAGGCAGCGCATTTCCTCCATGCCAACACGAGACCTTGCCGAGCGGGCTCCCAGCCCGAGGCCTGCTGTAGCGAGACCGGGGCGGAAATCGGGTATGTGGCCAGTGGGCCTGGGCAGCGCTGTTCTGGTCAGCAGCCAGAGCAGGCCTACATCTCGAGCGGCGAAGTCTGCTGGAGATGCGCTGGGAAATATGGCTGGGCAGTGAGCCTCACCTGCATCCGTTTTAATTGACCTGGACCAGCTGTGGTGGGTGCGATGGGGTGCGGGGGAGAGTGCCACAGCCCGCGTGGCCTGATCTGGTGTTTAAGCAGTGGGGCTGGTGTGGTCCCCTCCCGCGGGCAACATAGTCTGCCAGATGTGCCATTTTGGTTGCGGCTGGAGCCGGGCTGTGGGAATTGGCCCACATTGCCCCCCATGGTGGGGCACACCTGTGTGAGACCTGAGACTTGGCCCCTGGCGGACTGATCCTTGTGGTGCCGCCGGGGTGGTGGTGAATGCTGGACTCCTAGGCGCACAGCGGCTGACCTCAACTGTGCCCTGCAACCTGGTGGGCACAAAATTCTTTCTGCTTCTCTTCTCTGTGCAGGCCTTGGCATGGGATGCACTGACCCCCAACAGTGGAAACTGTCCTTTGAGGTCACTGGTGAGCATTATGACATGACTGAGTCTGCCGGGCGGCTGGAACGGTGTCGGAGTTAACACAACTGACCTCGGTGGAGGCCCTCATTGCAGAGATCAGCGTTGGCTCTGAGGCCATGGATGTATGATTCGATGCACTGGCAAGCAGACGTGACGGGGTAAACGAGCGCCTGGAGCATCACCAGGTTGGAGGGCGTGGAGGAGCAAGTTCCCACACTGGAGGACGGTGCCTTTGCCATGGTGAAACACCTAGAAAAGTTGGAATGGCAGGTTAAGACTATGGCATCAAAGAATGAAGACCTGGAAGCCAGGTCTTGCCGCAACAACCTCTGCATACTTGGTGTTGCGTAGGTGATGGCCACAGGAAATATGGATCAGTTTGTTGAGATCCTTCTGGTGGACCTGTTTGGTCACACTGCTTTATCATCCGCATTTCTTGAGGAGCACCCTCAATGGTCCTTGAGTACAAGGCCTCCTCCCGGGGCCCCACGAGGGCCATTTTCGCCTACATGCTGAATTTCCATGACAGAGACACTGCATTGTGCTTGAGGCATGAGCAGGGCACAATCCAGTACAAGGGGGAAACCATTTCCATCTATCCTGACTTCACCTTGTTGGTTCAAGAGGTCTGTCGTAAGTGCACAGGAGTGAGGGCCTTGCAGAGAGCACAGGGCCTCCGATACAGGAAGCTGTACTCAGCCCGTCTTTGTGTGGATGTTAGGGGCAAAGCACTAACTTTGGACAGTCCTGCTGAGGCCCAGGCTTTCTGCAAGTCCTGCGCCAAGGAGTGCTGTGGCTCATCCAGCACCCCTCCTGCACGCTCCCCCCGGATGTACCCGCCACGAATAGCTTGCATCTCTTCCCATCCTAACTGAGAGGTTGGCCGTGATATTCCATGTCAGATCTGGAGACTGCACCCCTTCCCCAGAAGGCTGGAGACATTGGTGGGCTGCCGTAGATCCTGCCTTCAATCACATGGTGGACCCTATTGACTGAGTCAAACCCTCAGGGGTGGTTGTCCTGTATTTACCGGAGGGACTTTGTATTGTCCCGGAAAGGGCGATCGGCTTCTTTGGAGTGCCCCCACTCTTTTCCCCTGCCACCCTCAGTGGTAGGCCAAAAGCCTGATTTCTAATGGTTGTAGTAATATGCCACTGAGAGGTGCTGGTGAAGCGTTGCCTCCCCCCATGGTGTGTAACGCCAAGTCTAATTGTATGTATTGGATATTTATTTTGTTTAGTGTATTATTAGGCTGCCTTTGGGATTTGGCTTGTCCAGGCTGGGTGGGGCGAGGGGGTTGGGAATGGGTTATTCAGTGTGTTTGCATGTTCACACCACACCACACCATGCAGATGACTGCATTACCACATTCTACCATTCTGCATTACCACTGGCACACAATGCCCCTGAATCGTGATACATGTGCCGGTGGGCTGGAAATTCCATTCATGTCCTGGAATATCAGAAGCATCAACGACCCCGTAAGGGTAAATGTGTGCTGCAAATCCTGGTGCAACATGGGATAAAAATTGCTTTCCTTCAGGAGACCCACTTTCCTCCTGGATCTACCCTGTCATATGCCTCCTCTTGGGGTCAAGATTGATGCTTCTCCAACTACAGTACCTAGTCCCGTAGGCATGGTACGAGTATGGTATGCGGCTGTAGTATTTACTATCAACTCAGGCACCCGAACATTCTCTCTCCCTCAATCAGAATCTGATGACTCAACAAGGTGCAGTGACCCCAACTATCTTCACTACAACTCCTCCCATTACAACTACAACTACAACTATAATGACACCGGTTGTGGATCCTATATCTTTATCAACTCTACCACTCTCAGTATTATCTCCGCTGTCTGTACCGCCTTCTCAACTACTCAGAGACGACTTTGAAGCTAATCCTAAATGAGCTACGGGACATTAGGATCTCACAAGAAAAAGCGTATATGAAAACTAATGAACAACTGGAACGGATAAATAACAGTATTCTACAATTACCCTCTCGCATTACTCAAGCTGAATCTCGATTCTCCTCCGTAGAATACTCTACAAAGACCCAAGATTCAATGATTTTCAAGATGAGATCCGAGCTTGAGGATCTCCAACTTAAAAATTGATGATCAGGAGAATAGGGCGCAGCGCACTAATCTTCGATTTGTGGGGATACCAGAAGATTTGAAAGCCGGTTTATCAGTCCAGAAAATTGATTTCTGATTTAATCCACAAATATGTACTGGAGGGCAAGTCAACTTTCGCTGAAGATATTACTATTGTTCGGGCTCATCGTGTCCCCACAATTTGTTATTCCAACGCTAAATATCCGCGAACTATAGTGGCTTGCTTTGGCGATGTCCAGATAAAAGAGCAGATCTTATCGCAGGCAATCTCTAAAAAAGCTTTCTCTACAACTCAGAACTACTCGTTCCGGATTTTTGCAGATATGTCAATATTAGCGGCACGAAAACAAACAGAGTTTGTAAGTCTGAATAACGAATTCAAGAACTCGGGGGCACCTGCTGGGATTATGCAACAATCAAAGCTAAGCATGCTATATAAGGGACGTACTCATATTTTTCATTCTGTAGACCAAGCCAAGGAATTTTTGAGCTTAGTGAAGCAGGGCAATGGGTAAAAAGGCCAGGGATTTCTTTCTCTTATTATTATTTATTGTTTTTGTTCTTGTGTGATGGCACTGACAAAAATGCAAAGATGTAAGAGACAAGAACTCTAAGGTTCTAATAATGTAATCATCAATAATTCTAAGCTATCCACTGATGCTCTAAGGGAATGAACCTTGAGTACCATATTATTGTACTCATCTAAGGGGGTTTGGGTCACAGGGGAAGGGGTGGGATGGCCTTTTTGGCCCGAGATGAGTGGGGCCCTTAAAGGGGGGTTTGGGTGGAGGGGTGCTACACTTGGGTGCGGAGGCATAAGAGGGAGAAAAGAAAAAATGCAGTTAGGTATAATATTTTTTTGTAACAAGATTTTGAAAGTAGATTGGCAAAATGTTATCCAAATTTTAATACAGCTCCATCATTTTGGTTCAATTCCAAACATCAATGGCTACACAACAAATAATTAGATTATCCTCATTTAATATCAATGGGGCCAACAATCACATTAAGCTAAAAGCTACTTTGACGTGGTTGGTATCTGCACAAATTTAGATTATACTACTGCAGGAAACACATCTAATATGCAATGCATTCCCTTGCAGATTACCAAGCTTTATTTCTCAATGTTTGTTTGCTACATCCTAGGGCAAGGGAATATACCTGTTTTTCGCAGAGATATAATTTATTATTATAATTATTATTAATCGATTCTTGATAAAGCGCATGGCTACCCTTCGGCATCCCAGCGCGGGTTGCGGTCAGTCACATTTCCTATTTCCATTACTCCGTTTTTAGAAAGAGCCACGTCATGAGTTGTAACGATGTGGGAGTAAAAGCGTGCGTGATCTTGTCTTGCAGCAGCAAGGGAGGTAGTACTTTGTGAATTCTAATTGCTTCAAGAATCAATTATTTCACATTACTGGGAATGGGGCAAGACCCATATACTTGCAAATCCTTTTTCAGATCACTCAGTTCCGGTGATAGAAATTAAGGTTAATCTGGCTAGACTTGAGCGTCCTCGCTGGACGATAGATAAAACTCTCTTAACTGAAGAAGAATGGCTTACGAGTATGTGCATTTCAATCAAAGATTTTTTTTAAAGAAACAAAGGTTCCACCCCCTTTTTTTTGTTTGGGAAGCTTGCAAAGCTTTTATTAGCGGGGAATTGATATCGCACAAGGCTTATCTAGCAAAAAAATAGAAGGTCTACCGCTCTAGCGCTACAGCACAATCTAGATCAAGCTATGCAGAGACACATAGTAGAATATTCTGCTAGCACAAAAAAAATCTGGAAAAAGCTCGAAGTGATTTAAAAGATTTATATGTATCTACTACTATTCTAAATCAAAATACATGTTTTCAGACCTTGTACGAGGAAAGCGAATACGCGGGTAAGCTCCTTGCATGGTCTCTGAAAAAAAGAACAAATGAAGCAACGGTTAAAACTATTTTCGATTAAAATAGAAATAAATTAGTAGATCAAACGATTGATATTGGAGCGGTCTTTCTCTCTCATTATTAAATAATGTATTCCTCTTCTTCTTCGACTTCTTTTTCCTCTTGAGAAGAATTTCTTAATCCTGTAGACATACTCAAACGTAATGATTTTCAACAAGCTTCCATAGTCGCTCCAATTACATCTGAGGCAGTCCAGGAGGCTATTAAGGGATCCCCGAATGGGAAAGCTTGTGGCTGTGATGGTTTTTCAGCCGAATTTTACAAGGTCTTTCTCCCTCAATTAATCAATATTTTAGTCGAGCTATTCAACGCAATATTAGAAGGTTGTCACCTGCCAAAATATTTTTCAGAGGTTGCCATAATAAGTTTTATTAAAAAAGGTAAACCTCCTGAATATCCGGGATCGTATCGCCCCATCAGCCTTTTAAATGCTGACTATAAGCTCTTTACTTAAATTATTGCACTAAGAATAACAACTCCTGCTCAATCTTTGGCAGAGATCAGACAGGTTTTCTCCCTGGTAGAACGATGGCAACAACCACCAACCTTTTAGTTCAGGCAATTGATTATTATATCCATAAAAACGTAGAAGCTACCATAATCATGACAGACGCTGAAAAAGCTTTTGATTTAGTTCCTTGGGAAATATTGTTTGCAATTTTATTGAGATTTCATTTTCCACAACAACTTGTTAATTTACTGAATAACCATTATACTATTGCCGGAGCAAAGATTATAATAAATTCACAAATCGTCGGTTCAATACAAATTAAACGCGGTATTCGGCAAGGGTGCCCAATGTCACCAGTGTTGTTTTCACTTTTTATAGAACCCCGAGCATTGCTAATATGACAAGATCCACAAATTAGAGCACCTCTGCGGGTGCTCCTAAATTAAAACTTTTTGCAGATGACATCATTTTTTATTTATCTGCCGAGCAACACAATATTTTGAATGTGTTTAAATTGTTTTACTATTTCGCGGGATATAAGATCAATCACTCCAAATCCGAAATTTTGCTCTTCAATTGCTCCGATCAGATTCTTCCACTCGATTTGCAGAACCAGGTTCGCTCAACAGGTGCAATTCGATACTTAGGGATTTATGTATCACACAATCCCTCTCAGCTTTACCAGCTTAATTATGAGACTACGCTTTTTAAGGCTACATGTTTGTTAAAGCAGTTGGAGAACCTACCACTTTCTTTGATAGGGAGAATCGCAGTTATCAAAATGATGATCTTGCCCTTATTTCTTTTCATTTTTTCTAATCTTTTAATTGAAGTTCCTTCAAAATTTTTTACCGAGATAATACAAATGCTTTGGTTATTTGCTTGGACTGGTAAGAAACCTCGTACTAAACTAGAGACTTTACAATTATCAACTCTAGATGGGGTCCTTGCACTCCAGCATTTCAAAAAATACTATCAAGCAGCGTTTTGGGATTGGTTCACAAGGTCATCTCTTTTTCTACTAACTGCAACAACAAAAAAATTACAAATTGACTTTCCACTACCTGGAAGTGCTGCGCTTTTTAAAACCACACAAGCACCCTATAGCAGGCACAATTCATCTTACCAGGGTACCAGTTTTAACCCAGTGATAAGGATCTCTGTCACTATATTCTAACAGTAGCCGCCTACTAACTAGTCGCTCTGCACAGCGTCATGAAAGTGGTCACTAATTATGCTGCGGCACGTGTCGGGTACATTTCTGTTAAACTGTAGCAGCTTATAGCTGCAGGCTCGCCCCCAAGCCTGCCAGAAGCAGAGTGCACGATTCACTGACACAGATGAAACCAGCTTTAGTTTCAGTAAGGATGGTGCATTATGATTACTTAGCACTGCTGAGGAAAGACACTATTATGCATGACTTCGCATTTCAGTGCAGTGATGCAGACCACTACACTGAAATGCATTAGTCTAACGCCTGATGCGTGATACTTGGCAGGGCTGGAGCCCCCCTCGTACCCTGTTGGACCACCCCCTGCTGTGCAT
This sequence comes from Triturus cristatus, assembly GCF_964204655.1. Taxonomy (NCBI): domain Eukaryota; kingdom Metazoa; phylum Chordata; class Amphibia; order Caudata; family Salamandridae; genus Triturus; species Triturus cristatus. The sequence goes on along the minus strand of NC_140579.1, from coordinate 1,264,252,250 downwards.
GACTATAGTGTCCCCTCTCTGGGTAGCTTGCCTTGGCAGTTTCCTTGCCACGCGCTGGTTGGTCTGGTTTTTAGCTTTGCATTGCTATCTCTGATTACTTCGAGCTAAACACTAGATCCGTAACCACGCAAGCGACACAGTAGGAAGCCCTTAAGGCCTATTTCCAAGGGTTGATTGTAGTACAGCACAGTGGTATTGTGCATGGTATCTGAGGCTCCCTCATACTAGTAGAGGGCACCCTCCAGTGAATGGAGCACTGTCAGTCCTAGAGGCCATTGTCTTTATTAAACTTCAACAACAAGGTCCTGGTCAAAGTCACAGCCACCAGGCTGGCCCTTTTGCTGGAAACTATCATCTCCCCCCCCTTCAATCTGGTTTTGTCCCTCACTGGTCTACCTCCATAAACCTGCACTTGCTGTTTTCCTTCAAACATAGGATCTCCCTGGACGTCCTGGCTGCAGTGGCCTTGCTCGATGCCGAGAAGGCCTTTGACTCTCTTGAGTTGCCCTTTTTATTCGCTACGGTGTGCAAGCTTGGATTCTCTCTTGGGTTCACATCCTTGATGAAACTGTTATACGCCCTGTTAGACCTGGCTTTTCCAGCGGGTTTATCCCTAGGCTTTTTGCTTTATGACCTCCTGTTTCTGACCTGTTTTTGTTGGTTTTATGACTCTGGGCACTTTACCACTGCTAATCAGTGCTAAAGTGCATATGCTCTTCCTGTAAATTGTTTTGATGGATTGGTGATTCCATGATTGGCATATTTGATTTACTAGTCAGTCCCTAGTACAGTGCACCATGTGTGTCCAGGGCCTGTAAATCAAATGCTGCTAGTGGATCTGCAGCACTAATTGTGCCACCCACATAATCAGCCTGTAAATGTAACTCAGACCTGCCATTGCAGTGCCTATATGCAGTTTAGTACTGCCATGTCGACCTGGCAAGTGCACCCACTTTAAGGCACTAACCTTTCCTTTTATGTTTAAAACGTTTTTTATTGAGACAAAACAAACCATGGGGGAGGGGGATAGGAGGCAGGATACATGGAATACAGTCAAAGAAGAAGGGATGCATCTCCAGAGGGTTGGCAATAGGTGGCGCGGCGGCTCAGAGGGAAGAACACAGTAACTGAACGCTAGAATTACAAGCTGTGGAGTCCCACGCGCGTATCCGACACCCCAAAGCTGAGCAAGAGCATCCCCCCCCATCAACACCTCAACAGAACACAATCCCCCCCCTCCCATCCCCCCTCCTCCCAGTAACAAAACAACAACACTCCCCCCTCCCCCCCGTCCTATGGTCCCGCATCAAAGTAGCCCTAACCAGGAAGCCCCGCTCCCCCCCCCCTCCCCGGGGGTCCCCATCTCACATGTAAGCTAGTCCGCCGGGGTCACCGGCGGCCTCAGCCTGAGAAGCCTAAGGTACCTCGGGCAGGTGAGCTCCCGGAATTCAGTGGACAGCAGCGCTAGAAAGGGTTGCCATAGCTCTTCAAATTGGTCTATCTCCCCCGCAACCGCAAGCGACAGCTTCTCCATCCCCAGCACATGCCAGAGCCTATGCAACCAACCGGTGATGGAGGGGACGGTGGATGTGCGCCAGTGGATTAGGATGTTCTGAACCGCAGACCCCAGCGCTATTGCAATCTGCCTACCCCTGCGGGACTTCAGTGGGTACATTAGGTCATTGGGGAGGCCCAGCAGGACATACGCCGGGAGTCGCGGCAGCTCTATCCCAAAGTGCACATCCACCTCGTCCAAGACTTCTTTCCAGTAGGCGGTCAGCACTGGGCAATCCCATAGAATGTGTGTAAGGGTACCTTCCTGCCCGCAGCTCCGCCAGCACCCCTTGTCAGTGTGTTTATGCATTTCATACAGTCTCTCCGGGGTGTAGTACCAGTATGTGGACACCTTAGTGAATGTCTCCGTAAGGCCCGTGTGATATGCCGAGTGCCGAGCCCGATACGCAATTTTGTCCCATTCCTTGTGGCTGAGTGTCCTACCCAATTCCCTGTGCCAGCGCTCCCTCCCCGGGTTGTAGTAGTGAAACGGCGGGGGTTGTAGGTGTTTGTACAGATCAGTGATCAGTTTAGCGTCGGAGGTCCGAGTAGCCAACCACCGCTCGTACGGTGTGATTGGACGGGCAGCGGTGGCCCGCACCTGAGGCTGGATGGCCCAATGCCGAACTTGCATGTAGCGCAATCTGTCCAGCTCCGTCAGGCCGAACTCCTGGCGGAGTTGCTGAAAAGGAACCACGCCTTCCGGGCCATAGATCTGGAAGAGTGCCCTGCAGCCCGCCCGTACCCAGTGGGAGAAAACCCCCGGCTCCATCCCTGGGGAGAAGTCCGGGTTGCCCGTAATGGGCGTGAGCGGCGAAGGGAAGGTGGTAAGGCCCCGGGTCTCGCAGACCGCGTCCCACACACGCAGGGGGACCCGCGTAACAAAGGAAGCGTAAAGATTAGGGGGGCGATGCGTGCGGCGCAAGAATGGAACCTCTTGTAAGGTGCGGCCCGCCACTGCCTGGTCTTGGAAGAGCCAATGTTTGTCGGACTCCCACCTGCTCCACTCCACCAGATAGCGAAGCTGTGCCGCCTGAAAGTACTTACGGAGGTCCGGAATGCCGAGACCCCCCGCTTCCGGAGCAAGCGTGGAGAGGACCCTCTTCATGCGTGGCCTGCGGCCCTGCCAGACAAAGCGGGAGATGTCAGCCTGCATTTGTCGGATCCAGCCCACCGGGGGTTGGAGCGGAAGGGCTCGGAAAAGATATAGTATCTGGGGCAGCACCGTCATTTTGACCGCCGCGATTCGCCCCAGCCAGGACAGCAGGCCTTTGTTCCATCGGCCAAGCTCGTCCTTGATCTTCCTGCTGAGGGAGGCATAATTGGCCGTAACCATCTCCGATAATGTAGGCGCCAGCAGAATCCCCAGATACGGCACCGTGGACGAGGACCACTGCATGGGGAAGAGCCGTTGAAGATCCCTCCTGGTTTCCGCAGCCAGAGACACGTCTAATGCCATCGACTTGCTCATATTCATTTTGAAGCCGGCCACCCCCGCAAAGGCGTCCAACTCTCGGAGGCAAGCAGGCAGCGACCTCCTAGGGTCGTCCAAAGTCAGCAGGACATCATCCGCGTAGAGACTGACGGTGTGGACGTACTGGCCCATCCGGACCCCGACAGCATCCGGATTATCACGGATCCTCTGAGCAAACGGCTCCATGTAGAGGGCAAACAGGAGCGGCGAGAGAGGGCAGCCCTGCCGCGTGCCGCGCTCGATGGCGAAGCCATCAGAGCTACACCCGTTTACCCGCACCGACGCTGAAGGATGCTTATAGCAATTAAATACCATGGTGCGGAACTTATCGCCGATTCCCAGTTTTTTGAGGACCCGCTCAAGATACGGCCAGTGAACTCTGTCGAAGGCCTTCTCCGCGTCAACGGACAACAACATCCGCTCCCCCGAGATCCTTGAGGCCTTCTCCAGAACATGCGTCACCCTCTTGGTGTTGTCAACCGTCTGTCTACCGGGCACAAAACCAGCCTGGTCCGCCTCCACCAGGTCGGGGAGGTGTGGACCCAGCCGGGATGCGAGAATCCCCGTGTACAACTTGAGGTCGACATTTAGGAGCGAGATGGGCCGGTACGAGCCGCAGAGGGCCCGGTCCTTCCCAGGCTTCGGGATTACCGCGACCGTCGCCCTCAGGAGATCCGGAGGGATGGCTCCCGGTTCGGAGAAAGAGTTAAACAGCCGCGTAAGAACAGGGGCCACGGTCGTGCAAAAAGTCTTGTAGAATAGCGACGTGTACCCGTCCGGGCCCGGGGCCTTGCCATGTTTCAGCCGCGCGATAGCCGAAATCACTTCCTCCACATGGATGTCCCGCTCCAGGTGGTCAGCCTGAGCCGGGTCCAGCACCGGGAGGGTCACCGACTCCAAATAGCTATCGGCATCCCGTGGCGAGGAGGGCTCCTCAGCATACAGCGCCTCGTAGAAGCCGCGGAAAGTCTCCGCTACCTCCGCGTCCCCGGAGACAACCCCCCCGTCCGCACCCACCAGTTCTTTCACCACGCTGCGCTGTTGCGCGACCCGGAGCCGGTGTGCTAGGAGCTTGCCACATCTGTCCCCCCCAGTGTAGTAGGCATGTTTCAAGCGTAAGGCGGCATACTCCGCCCTATCAAGATCCAGAGCGGAGAGGAGCTTCCTCGCTGCCTTCAACTGCCTCCATACCCTCGGCGCTCCCGTACGGCGGTGGACCTGCTCAAGCTCCCGGACTTGAGCTGTCAACTCATCCCTCTTCAGTTGCCGCTCCTTATTCTCGGCTGCAGAGATAGAGATGAATTTCCCCCGTAGGACGGCCTTCAGTGCCGCCCACTGTGTCGCCTGCGAAGTGTCAGTGTTGCTGTTGTGAATGAGATAGTCCTGTATGACCTCCCCGACGCGTTGTACCACCGATTTTTTGTGTAGAAGTGTGTCCCGGAGGCGCCACGCCCCCCGAGAGGGGGAGGCCGCCGGCCACCGGAAAACGCCGGTGACTGGAGAGTGGTCAGACAGGGTCAGGACCCCGATGTCCGCCGCCGTGGCAGCGGCACGCATCGGTCCACTCACCAGGAGGTAGTCCAGCCGTGAGTAGGTGCGGTGTGCGTGCGAGAAGAAAGAGTAGTCCCTATCCGTGGGGTGCAGGGAGCGCCAGAGATCGTGCAAGTCCATTTCCGCAATCCGGGCCCTCCCAGCCTGGGACAGTTCCCCCGTCTGCGGAAAGCGCTGCGCCGATCTGTCCATCCCAGAGTCAAAGACAATGTTGAGGTCTCCGCCCAAGATAATGTGTCGGTCTGGGGAAGCAGTGACATCCACCAGCGCGGAATCTAGGAAGCGCTCTTGATGCTCGTTTGGGCTATAAACGGAGCCAACCGTAAATGCTATGCCTCCCAGGCGCATGCGGTACGCAAGGAGCCTCCCCTTCTGTTCAGCACACTTATGCAACACCTCCCCCCGAAAGGAGCTCGCTAGGAGAATAGCCACCCCCGCCGTCTTGTTCGCTGCCGAGGAAAAGAACTGGGTGGGGAACTTAGCAGAGCGCATCCTATGGCAGTCTCGGGGCAATAAGTGTGTCTCCTGCAAAAGGCAAATGTCCGCCTGCGTCCCCTCCAGCAACGACAGGATCGCTCTGCGCTTCACCGGGTTATTCAGACCCTGAACATTAAGGGTCACTACCTTTAGGCCCGGCATTCCTCGCAGGGATCGGGAGCGCCATGCAATGGGTAGGGAATCAGCGGGGGGGGCGCGCGGGGCCGCAGCGCGGGACAAGCCAAAACAAAGCGGGCATAGACAACATCGGACGGGACCTTCCCAACCCCAAAACAACTCCCTCCCCCACCCAAAACACAACCTCGGCAACTAGCCATCCCCAAACTCAAACACCCCATAGTCTCAGTCAAGCCCCAAAACGGGCAAGTCCGTAGAAAAAAGCAAAGTGGACGTCCAGCCACTCACCTCCGCCCGCTCCCCCCAACCCCCCCGCCCCGTGCCAAGCATGTTAAGAAGCTAAAGACATCTCCCCCCGGAGTGTGTGTTAAGCCGTCAAGGCCACGCTAGAGGAGCCGGTCGAGTCCCCGGCCGCCGCCCTCAGGGCGTCAGCCCTGTCCGCCCTAATGGTAGGGGAGTCCGGGCGCCCCGCGCTGGTCGCTGAGCGCCGCCTCGTTGACCTCCGCCGATTCCGTCCTTCCGAGGACCTCCACGACGGCGTAGCTCCGTCCTCCTCCGCTGCCGTGAGCCCCAGGACACCACAAATGTCTTGCAAGGAGCGTAGCTGGTGTAATACTCCGTTCCACCGAAAAATCAGGCGGAAGGGGTGACCCCAAGAGTACGGTGTCTCATGTTCGCGCAAAAAGTCAGTGGCAATCCTAAAGGACCTGCGTTTCTGCAGAGTGATGGCGGAGAGATCCTGGTAAAGCGCCACCGGCCGATCCCGAAAGGTCAGGGGCTGTTTCCTGCGGGCTTCAGCCATGATACGCTCCTTTAGTGGAAAGTCGGGCAGGAAGGCCAGAATGTCCGGTGGGGGCGCCGATGGCTGGCGCTGACGGCCAACCCTATGCGCCCTGTCGATGCTGATGGGAAAGTCCGTGGCCTCCCCCAGGATCTCTCGGAACAGGGCCCGCAGGTAGCCCCCCAGATCGGACCCCTCATCCGCAGTCGGCACGCCACGCACTCGGATGTTGTTCCTCCGAGATCTGTTCTCAAGGTCCTCAGAGTGGGCCTGGAGCTCCACACACTGTTCCCGGAGGCGAAGAACGTCCTGCTGGAGATGGACTATCTCCTCCGCTCGCTGTTGGCCCTCCGTCTCCGCCGCTTCCACACGCTCACCTAGGCCCTCCACCTCTCTGCGCACTTCTCGGACCTCGCTGGCCACCTCCCGCTTCAGTGTCTGGAAGTCCTCTCTGAGGGAGCTAAACAATTCCTCCATAAAGGCCCTCGTGACAGGCGGCTCCCCTCCAGTCACATCTGCCGGAGCCCGGGAGGGCCCCGGTGAGGGCTGTGTCCTGTCCCGCAGGTGCTGGGCCCTGCCAAGCATGTCCGGCAGAGTACGGTCCCCTTTCTTCGGGCCTCCTTTTCCAGACATCGCCAGCTCCGCAGTCGGGCACCGATCCAGGCGCCCCAGGGATGCTCAGCCGCCGGCAAGCACTCGGCCCGGGTATCCCCCACAAGTGAGGTCGCTGCGTCACAGGTGACAAAATGGCGGCCTAGTCCGGTCACCGTCAGCCGCAAGAGCTAGCGTGAGACAACCAAGGGGACCGCAGCGGAGGGGTCCCAACAGCTCATCCCTCCGGTAGTCAATCCAGCAATAGCGGGAGGTCGCCCGCAGCCAGCAGCCAGGACTCCAGCGGAGGCCGCCACCACTGCTCCTTCGGGGACAAAATGGCGGCCGGGCGGAGCGAGCCAAAACGACTAGGCCCGGCGACACCTCCGGGGCCTCCGAGGCACCCCGCAGTAAAATAAGTTCCACCACCGGCCCCCGATTGTCACGCACAGGGGGCCAGATGATCCGACCCCATCAGAGAGTCCGCCGTACCTCGGCTAGGGGTCAGGGCTTCCGCAGTGAAAGGTGTCGCCATCACCAGTCCGAGTGCCGGGGCACCCGTCCCAAGCCTTCCACACCGTCGGGCCCCTTCCCGCCAGGCTCCTTCAGTCACCGTCGAGCGGCGGGCCAGATCCCCTCCAGACCGCAACTTTCAGCACCAGGCCCAATCGAGGCGCCCGGACAGCTCTCCAATACGCTCCGCCCCTCGGGCTCGCCGCCGTCGTCCTTTGATCTCGGGCGAACTTTTGGGGGGGTTCCCCCGGGGCGATCCGGACCAAAACAGCACCGGTGTATGCCCCTGATGTTCCGCCACGCTCCTCTCCCACGCTGAGCCTCAGCGGGGGGAGAGAAGCATAAGAAAAGGGCTTTAGCTTGGCCGGGCCGGAGGAGCTACGGGAGGAAGCGTCCGCTCACCCCGCCATCTTGGCCACGCCCCTAACCTTTCCTTTTCTTGCATGTGAGTCACCCCTAAGGTAGGCCCAAGGTACCCCTGTGGGAAGGGTGCAGTATATGTGAAAGGTAGGATAGGCCCTGATATGTGTGGCATGTCCTGATAATGAAATACTGCCAATTTTGTTTTTCACTATTGTAAGGCCATCTGCTCTCATGGGCTAGAATGGGAAGTTTCCTTATAACATCTTATAAGCATAAATGCCCATGGGAACAAGATAGGAAAATAAAGTTTAGTATGCCTGAACTCAGAATGTTAAAATGCATCGTTTAGTCAGGGTGATTTTTACATTCTGTGTTTGAAAATACCACTTATAGAAAGTAGGTATTTTCTTGCTTACCCATCCAGTGGGCCTCTGCTAGGATGTGTGCTGACTGTCTGGCTTTGGAGTGAGAGGGGCTGGGGATGTGCAGTGGCTCCAGAGAGTCTGGATGAGTCAGCGCTAGGCTGAATAGGCCTGGTCTGCATTTGGAGTGGTGGGAGGAGTAGCACCTGCACCTAAATAGGGCTGGGCCTGCCATCCATAATGATGGCTCCACCCTCCTGTGATGTGTCTGGAGCCAGGGCTCACAATGACAATGGAGGTTGTTGTGCTCTTGCAAAGTGCCCCCCAAAACTGGTTTGGACCGGGCTCAGAGCCCTGGGCCAGGAGAGAACAAAGAGAGTTACTGTGTAAAAAGAGGGTCCCAAACCCCAGATGTTCACTTCAGGGAATCAAGAGGAACCTTTGCCAAGTGGAAGAGCCAGAGAAGCTGAGGAGGAACACTGCCCCTGTGCTGTTTTCTGTCTGGGGTTGGCCTGCAGTGGCTACTTGCTGCCAAGGAAAGGAGAAAGGACTTTGCTGTTTGCTGTGTCCCCTGCTTTAGCAAGATCTCCAAGTGCTTGAAACTGAGCTTGCCTCCTGTTCTGAAGTCTCAGGGACACAAAGACTTCACCACCATCTAGGAGCTGATAAAAGTAACATAACTTCAAGAATCACGACGCAGCCGCACCTGTTTCTGAAGCATCGCCGAAGAAATCATCGCAGCACCTGCCCTCGGCTCGAGAAATCACAGCACGGTGCATCGAGTGCACCGATCTCCGAAGTCCGAGATCACCACACCAATTCTGATGCTAGGCTTGCTGTGCGGCTGCAAGAACCCACGCATCTTCATGGATCGTCGCATCGAGGCGCAAAGTCTGTTTCATCGTTGGGGGACGCATGTAAGAAACCGACAACTCACTTCCCCACTCAGTAAGAAACTGACGCATCACCTTCCCTGAGTGTAAGAAACCAACGCATTACCTTCCCTGTGATTTTTTTTGTTTGTGTGCACAACGCATCCAAGGTACTTTGTGTGAAAAGTGTTGCATCATATTTTTATTACTGTATTGTGGATTTTTGTTGTTTGGTCTTCTTTGGTTTAGATAAAGATTACTTATTTTTCTAAACTGGTTAGGTGTCCATTTGTAGGGGTTTCACTGTATTACTGTATTTGTTTTGCTTTCCACATTGCCTCTGAGATAAGCATGAGATCCAGAGGTTTGGCCAGTTTTCAGGCCTCTTCATCAACTGGAGCAAATCTGACATCGTTCCACTAACGGATGCCACGTGCAAGTTTAACTCCGATCTTCGTTTTGCATCGGTGTACGGATACCGTCAAGTATCTTGGTGTTTATACTCACCGTGACTAGGAACAGGTTAGCCATCTAAATTATGGTCTGGCGGTATGAGCTGGATAAAACTACCCCTGTCCTTGGAAGGGTGTTTGGCCATCATCAAGATGGTTGTGCTACTTTCCTTCCTTTATTTATTTCTCAATATCCCCATCCCTTTCAATAATGCCTTTTTCACTACGCTTTGTAGTTTTTTGCTCACCATGCCGTTCCAGTTTGAACCCAGCCATATGCAAATCAGTCTTGACCCTGTGCCTCATGGGTAGAGTCCAGCCCGAACTGCCAAGCCAGGTCCTCCCTGGACTGGAAACAAGCATCCTAGGACCGGTTTCGGGGTTTCACCCCTCTTCAGCCAGGATAGCTTGATTCCAGTGGCATGGAGAGCACGGGACCCACGTCTGGGCATACCCTTCCCACTCGGGGTGACAAATGCAAAACAACAGTTGATGGACAGAATGCAGAACAATGTCATACATTCACCCCAGTACAGAGATCTGGGCCTAAATCCATCGTTTTTTTGTGCTCACCATGCCGTTCTAGTTTGAACCCAGCCATATGCAAATCAGTCTTGACCCTGTGCCTCATGGGTACAGTCCAGCCCGAACCGCCGAGCCATGTCCTCACTGGACTGGAAACAAGCATCCTAGGACCGGTTTCGGGGTTTCACCCCTCTTCAGCCAGGATAGCTTGATTCCAGTGGCATGGAGAGCACGAGACCCACGTCTGGGCATACCCTTCCCACACGGGGTGACAAATGCAAAACAACAGTTGATGGACAGAATGCAGAACAATGTCATACATTCACCCCAGTATAGAGATCTGGGCCTAAATCCATCGTTTTTTTGTGCTCACCATGCCGTTCCAGTTTGAACCCAGCCATATGCAAATCAGTCTTGACCCTGTGCCTCATGGGTACAGTCCAGCCCGAACTGCCAAGCCAGGTCCTCCCTGGACTGGAATCAAGCATCCTAGGACCGGTTTCGGGGTTTCACCCCTCTTCAGCCAGGATAGCTTGATTCCAGTGGCATGGAGAGCACGGGACCCACGTCTGGGCATACCCTTCCCACTCGGGGTGACAAATGCAAAACAACAGTTGATGGACAGAATGCAGAACAATGTCATACATTCACCCCAGTACAGAGATCTGGGCCTAAATCCATCGTTTTTTTGTGCTCACCATGCCGTTCCAGTTTGAACCCAGCCATATGCAAATCAGTCTTGACCCTGTGCCTCATGGGTACAGTCCAGCCCGAACCGCCGAGCCAGGTCCTCCCTGGACTGGAAACAAGCATCCTAGGACCGGTTTCGGGCTTTCACCCCTCTTCAGCCAGGATAGCTTGATTCCAGTGGCATGGAGAGCACGGGACCCACGTCTGGGCATACCCTTCCCACTCGGGGTGACAAATGCAAAACAACAGTTGATGGACAGAATGCAGAACAATGTCATACATTCAGCCCAGTACAGAGATCTGGGCCTAAATCCATCGTTTTTTTGCTCTCCATGCCGTTCCAGTTTGAACCCAGCCATATGCAAATCAGTCTTGACCCTGTGCCTCATGGGTACAGTCCAGCCCGAACTGCCAAGCCAGGTCCTCCCTGGACTGGAATCAAGCATCCTAGGACCGGTTTCGGGGTTTCACCCCTCTTCAGCCAGGATAGCTTGATTCCAGTGGCATGGAGAGCACGGGACCCACGTCTGGGCATACCCTTCCCACTCGGGGTGACAAATGCAAAACAAAAGTTGATGGACAGAATGCAGAACAATGTCATACATTCACCCCAGTACAGAGATCTGGGCCTAAACCCATCATTTTTTTGCTCACCATGCCGTTCCAGTTTGAACCCAGCCCTATGCAAATCAGTCTTGACCCTGTGCCTCATGGGTACAGTCCAGCCCGAACTGCCAAGCCAGGTCCTCCCTGGACTGGAAACAAGCATCCTAGGACCGGTTTCGGGGTTTCACCCCTCTTCAGCCTAGATAGCTTGATTCCAGTGGCATGGAGAGCACGGGACCCACGTCTGGGCATACCTTTCCCACTCGGGGTGACAAATGAAAAACAACAGTTGATGGACAGAATGCAGAACAATGTCATACATTCACCCCAGTACAGAGATCTGGGCCTAAATCCATCGTTTTTTTGCTCACCATGCCGTTCCAGTTTGAACCCAGCCATATGCAAATCAGTCTTGACCCTGTGCCTCATGGGTACAGTCCAGCCCAAACTGCCAAGCCAGGTCCTCCCTGGACTGGAAACAAGCATCCTAGGACCGGTTTTGGGGTTTCACCCCTCTTCAGCCAGGATACCTTGATTCCAGTGGCATGGAGAGCACGGGACCCACGTCTGGACATACCCTTCCCACTCGGGGTGACAAATGCAAAACAACAGTTGATGGACAGAATGCAGAACAATGTCATACATTCACCCCAGTACAGAGATCTGGGCCTAAATCCATCGTTTTTTTGCTCACCAAGCAGGAAAGTAAGACTTGTGAAGTAACTACTAATATTAGCCTAAGATGTCACCAATAGGAAAAAAAAAAGCGGACAGCTAGAAAGCAGGTCACATGGCTCAACTAAGAATTAACACTAAAAGGAGCAAGGATTTGCGTTTATACTGCAGAACCACCTAACAGGGTGTGAGAAGCCCTAACACAGAGCCCAGCTGCCTCTGGGCCTATAGCGTACATTAATTAGAGTCAGCTGACTCGCGGACTCCGGCTGCGCAGTTAGCAGTGTCATGACAGCATGGTTCTGGGCAAGCCTTGTAGTGTAGTTCCTATTTCCCTTATAGGCTCTGCGCATTGGAATAATATACACTATAGTTTTTGCATAGGACTAAGGTCAAAATGCTCCTATCGAGTACATTAAACTTAATTACTTGTGTGTGCCAGCTAACTCAGAGGTCGCTAGAAACTTCTCAAATGAACAAGAATGGATTTGTTTCTGACAACCGCATAAACATGACAACTTTGTTTCCCTTAGAATCGTAACGCGTCTCAAAATCGTGGAAACAATAGATAACAGTTTCACTCAGTCAATCGTGCATGCTTAGTTTCTTCAGAGTTACACAGAAATAGATAGATGGGCATTTCAATAAAAGGATTTATTGAACAGTCTTGTTTCTCGTGTAAGAGATATGAGCTGTTACAATCATTAGACAGTAAGCAAGATATAATACGCACAGCGTAAGCAGTAAGAAGAAATAATACTGCAATAGCATTGTCTTTTTAGCTATGACATATATTCATATATACATACATAAATAACACAGGCTAAAAAGTGAATACTCGTCTGATGCTTCTAAATAGTTCCACCCCAATGTACCTAACCTGAGTGTAGTGCGAGGTAAGAAGTAGATGCTGTTTTCTATAGTATGGTATATACTAAGTTTAGTATGCCAAGAGTCCCTCTAGGTTCTAGTCAGCTCCATACCTTAGAATAAGAGAGGTGGGTATCTATTTCCGGGTCTCAAACTCTAACACCCTGCGAAGGGAGTCAGAACACTGGAAGCTGAATTCTGTGTGAGCAGGGAGGACAGCGTCTGGTCAGTGCGTCAGGCCGGGATATGGTCTCTTCTGAACTTGCCGTGGCGAACCATGCCGTCAAGTCGTGCTGAGTCGTGCCGTGGTTTGCCATGGTAAGGTAAGGTATATTTATACCTGGAAGGTGCTTAGGAATGCTAGCATTGATGTAAAGTCGGGCAGAGGAAGACGTCATGGATGAACCCCTAAGGAATAGTAGTTCATGCATAATAGATGAGTTCTTGGAGAAATCAATAATCCTAGCTAGGGAAAGTCCCGTTCGGCTTAAGGGTCTTGTTTCTAAGAACTCGTTGTGACGTGGGATGGACGAATGTAGGTGACCATGCCTGTATTTTGATTGCATGGCTAATGCCTAAATAAGGACTGGGATTCTATGCCTAAATAAGGGCAATGCGAATTGTGCCTATATAAGGACAGGATTCAGGGAAACCTATGTACGGGTACCTAAATCGAAACACAACACCCACTCTATTGACGAATGATCGATGTTACTAAATGCTAAACATGCTAAAAACATAAAATTGAGTATCACATGTTCACTAAAAACATTAGTAAAAGCATACTAAAAGAAGTCTTTGTCAAAAGTTTGCTACACATGAAATGCAAAGTTGCTGTACATATTAAAGCAATGTTCCATTCTAAACAAAATATATACACATACGTAATTAATTTGGTCCAGTTTTACAGAAAGAAAAAAGTTCAGAGCCATTTCATGTCACGATTACATAAATGTGGAAAAAGGTGACAACGTGTCCCTGCAAGTGTTTCAAAGAAGTCTGTTCTCTATGAATAGTTCTACTGTAAGCATAGCTTTTAGCCATAAAAGAAAAAGTCAATATTCACAAAAGTGCGATCTTAGGAAAGTTCCAAATTTTGTCTTTTGTTTTGAAAAAAATGAAGGCCGAATTCATAGATTACATGGTACACTGTGAGCCAAATCAAAAGTTATTTCAAGATGCTGGGGAAAACATGAAATCCTCTAATCCTGTAGACAAAAAGTTGTCTATTGTTGTCGGTGTTAGGTCGATTACCTCGTTTAGAAGACTAACTGCACATAGATGTAATGCATCATCAGTAGCAGTGTTCATTGATACTTGTGTGCCTGTTGATCCATCTTGAGACTCAGCAGTAGCATGTTGTGTCTGTGAGATCTCAATGAATGCCGTCATCAGGATCGGTAGCCTCTGGGGACAACACAGAGCATGGGCCGTTATCGGGTCCAGCAGAGTATCGATATCCGTTGGCATGACTGATGGGAGTGTTAGATGTCTAGCACGCATTCTTCACCGCAAAGCAGGCTGCGTAGAACAGGTAGGATGCAATCTTGCCAGATTGGTCTGAACGACAGAAACCATGTGGTATTTAGTTCTCGTAGACGAGGTAAACCCAATAGTTGCACTATGCGCTCAGAACACTTCCTTTCCAGGAGAGCGTTCTCCAAGGTGCCGGAAGTGACGCTGGTGGATTGGCTTGCCATAGCGTAGCAGAAGGAAAAAAAATAGGATTCCTGCAACAAGTGCTAGAATTAGCGGCAGACCACTAAACACCGAGTGCATGAAGTTTGGAATGATTCCGAGGACTGCTTGAAAAGGTATTGACACTCCCGAACATACGGTCTTAAGTACATGCACAATACCTCTCGTATCAGACATGTTTAAGATACGTCCCAACATTTCTGTGAAATGTGTAGGGCAACAGAGCCTGTATCTCAGCCAAAGTCCTTGCGACTTGTAGATCATAGGTTTCTTTGGCCGAGGTCAAAGGCGCGGTTTGTTGTAAAAGAATGGCTTTTATTCTCCTTAAAGTATCAATTCGTATAGAAGAGATGTTCAGTGAAGGCCAGAAAGGTGACTCCCTGACTGTGTCTATTTGGGGGAACAAGACTTGCACACAGCAAGTCACCCTGGAAGTAACCGTTACTAGATATGGGATTCCTGGCAACATGCCACAACAACTCTGATCATTTAACACGAGGTAACTCTCATTTGAAAGTTGTCCAAATGTTTGATTAATCACAGCGGCTGGAGAACCTCGCAGGTGGCAGGATAAATTTGCTGTGGAACTGCTACAGGCCCCGTGTAGACTAATATCCCGACATATGAGTGAACCGCTCAGTGTATTTTCACAGTGTGTACCACTAATAAACACTTCACGCCCCCCACTCCAACATCTGTGTGTGTAAGGTAAATCCCACGATGTCCTGATGTATTCTTTACCCAAACTTTCATATTTGCCTACTAGCATGTGTTTAAGGCAATACTGAAAATGGAAAGCTGTAACAGGCAGAGTTATTTTGCCATGTATGATCCATTCTGTGGCTGGTTTTTCTGCTACCGTAAATGTCAATTTTTCCAGTTTTTCAATGCTCAGCACTGTATACTTTGCTCCCCTTTGTGCCAGTTTGATCTGTTTATCAGTGAGATTGTAATCCGAAAACAGAGAAGACGTGTTGATGAAATGCCAAGGCACATAGCCTGCACTCAAGTTTTGTAGCGTTCAGCCTAATAACAGAATAGAACGTAATTGAGACTGGCCTTGACGCAGCAGGACCAAATCTTGTTCCACAAAGTCTATAGCAGAGGATACAATGTTGCCCAATGAATATATCCTGGATGACAGAGTTGTTAACCCATTGTCGACCACAGTGAGAGATTTCTCTAAATTAATACGATCAATTTCTCGTATTCTTTCTGCAGCGTCTGCTTGGGTAACCTTCCATATTTCATTATAAGGAGCATAGATGCCGGAATATATGAAATGTTTTTGACGCGGTTTTCTTGGACCTAGCAAGAATTCCCTACGGTCTGCATCTTCTTTGTAAAGGTAAGTGTTGTTTCACATCCTCTAATGTAGATGTCTGTAGCCAATCAAGGCATAATTTTCCTACACTGTATGTTGTTACTACCCCTGGATGGTATCTTTGAACATAGCGTGGGTCTGGCCTATTGATTGTTAAACCTTGTGTTTTGTTCAGGAATCTTTCTTGACAGATGTTTGTGTCTGTGGGCCAGAGGAACCCTTTTTTCCATTCGGAAGCAGATCTATTGTTTTGTAAGATAGTATGTACGTCGACCACCTCCTGTGTAGTGCTATTACTTGCAGGTGTAGGTATGGACGGTTTGTTCATGTCTTTGATCTTGGCTAACCCAAGGCAAGACGTTTGTAGGACAGTGTCATTCAAAAACATTATCTGCTGTGGGATGATACAGGCTCTAAACAAAGCTTCTGTACCCTGCACTTGCCAATCTTTTGCACCCCAGACAGATTTGGTGTCAATTGTGTCTTTCCAAATGTTGAAACCCTGTCTAGACAGTTGGGCAATAAAGGCTGCAGATTAAATCTGTTTGGTATTTGTTAACATATTTTTCGTTCCTGTTTTGTTCACATTTTTAAAGAAACGTTTCAGGATTGGATGTATTGTACCCTAAAAAATATGGAAACTTCATTTCAAACGTTTTTGAGCTACCCCTTGGTGGTGTAGGACAATGTGCCCATTGGCTACACATAAATACATTTCTAGGTGTTGCAGATTAATGCAAGAAATGATGACCATAGTGGTTGTAACAAAAAAGCTGCTCATTGTCTGTTGAACCCTCTAAGTATTCATGGTTAGAGAATGCAGCAGACCTTTTTAGATCAGACATCATGTTATTAACAGTCTCAAAGTCCCAATCATCAGAATAGGTACTAGAGGTAATAAAGTCACTTAAAGATATCTTAAATAAATGTGGAATCTTCAAAAGTTCCGAAGGACCGAATATATCATAATCCGTTTTGTTCCAAACTATACCATCTTGTATAGGAACGGCTGTGATGTTCACTGCTGACAAGTCTCTTGCTCCACGATGTGTGATTTGTGTGGTTTCAAAAGTAAGTTCACATTTTTACTTCCTGTGTCCAAATGAATATATCTTCCATCTATCAACATGCTCAGAGGTAATAATAAAACTAGCAAAAGTAGAAATAAAAATATTCCAGAAATAATCCATAGTTCAATCCATGGTGAAACCAGATAAGTCTTTTTCACATGTTGAAAAAAGTCTTGTGCTTGTTCTTTGAAAGTTCTTTTCGCTGGCGTCGTTTCAGGCTCGCTGGGATCCTCAGAAAACGTATCAAAGGTAATGAAGTAGCCAGAAGCAGTTCTGTCAATGGTTGGAATTGCATTAGGATTTGTTGAAATCGCTGGAACCAGTGAATCACTTGCTACGTTGGTGTAGACCGGAGTATCAGGACAAACTGTTATTTGGGTTTCAAGAGGAATGAGGTCCATAGCATTGCTGCTTAGTCCTTCATTTCTTACTATTGGATTCTCAATGGTGATGAGTCTTTCAGTTTGAACCTCTTGGATAGTAGCTAGAGGGGTGCGTCTTCCTCTTGGTCGGAGTCCACATGGCCTACTGCTTAGTATCGGCCACATAGTGTGGTTTGATGAGGTCGATGGACATAAATCTTTTCTCCTTTTTACCAGCAAGGGGCGGCAGAATACTGTTCTTGATCTGTGGATTGCTAGGACAGGTACCGGTTGTCTGTAAGAAGGCCCAAATTCCCTCTTGTCTGCGATCTTCTTTCTGACTAGATCCCCAAGCTTTGGGATCCAGGCAGACCTTGCTGGGAAGGCTTGATTTTCCCCAGTGGTGGTTGGCTTCAGGAAAACTTTGCTTTGTTTCGATCTTAGTTCATTTAAGTGCTGTAAAACAGCCAAACGATCTTTGATATCAAATGGTTTATTTTCCACCACTGTGCCTTTACATTCGAGATCAGGAACCCACATTCTTGTCCCAAATAGGACCTCATATGGAGTGACCCCCCCCCCCCACCCCTAGAGAACTTCTTGGCAAATTGTTTAATGAGCGTTGGACCCCATATAGATGTTTAACTCACCCATCACCCGAACCTAATACCCTAGATGTTATAGACCGCTTTATGTCCCGGTTTTTCCTTTCCACAACCGAATTTCCCTCAGGATGGAATGGAGAGGAGTACCACAATGCAACGCCCAAACTGGCCATGGCTTCTTTGTAAGTCCAAGAGCTAAACGCAGGGCCCTGGTCAGAATGTAGTGTGTCTATTGCAAAGGTGCCGATAAAGACTCGCAAATCTTTTACAACAGTTCGAGCGTCAGCCGAGCGCTGCGGCCACATCCATAGGAACCTTGAGCACAAATCCACTGCGACCATCCCTTTGCAAGGGACCGCAGTGATCCAGGTAAACACATGCTAATGGTTTATCTGAGATTAACAGGGACGTCTGCGCAGGACGTTTTACTGTAGAGACTTTCATCTTTTGGCCTATTTCACATTCCAAAACATAGTTTTTGGTCTGTTTCCTAATGCCAGGCCACCAATATCTATGTTTTAATAACGATACTGTGGTGGAAACACCTGCATGGGCAGAGGGTATCCCCTCATGTACTGCTAGGATTAGTCCTAATCTACCTCCCATGTTTGGAATTACCCTATCCCTCGCTCCAGGGATTCGAACAATTATATACGAGTATTTGAGTGGAACCTTTTTAGGTAACGCTGCACCACTGCCTTTGCTTGAAGCATTGACAGCCAACAATATCTCACTGTCTATTTTAGTTTTTGAACGAGTGATCACAGCTTCGGAAGCCGTTTGCACAGCCCCCTTCGTGGCTTTGTCAGCCAATGAATTCCCTGCAACGTGAACGCCATCACGTTGATGACTCAGCGTGTGTATCATGTGAGTGTTTTGCAGTCCATTTCGCAGCTGAACTACTTGTTCCCAAAGCGTTTTATGCTTGATTGTGCCACCTTTTGCATCTTTGAAACCAATTTGAAGCCAATTCTGTAAATATTAATTGTATGATTGTACACAGTAAAAAGAATCGCACACTATAAGTGTGGGGAATTCGCGATCCGTATTTTCATGTGCAAATTTGATTGCTTGTAGTTCAGCTCCCTGACCTGTACAATCTCCTAGAGATTGTGTTTTAGTGACCATCGGTCGGAATCTACCATTCCGCATACGACCTTTAACGATCGAACAGGCTGCACTGTAAGCTTGCTTACTTTCGCAGCGGGTTGTGCTGATCCGTCAGTATAAATTATGAATTCATACTGGTCAAGAGGGAGAATCTCAATAGGCAGAGGACATTTGTGTTCGTATTGCAGCAATGCTTGTGTTTTTAGGATCAAAAACATATTCAACATCTGTTGCAGCAAGAGAATTAACCCATTGTATCCATCTTGGATGTAAAGCTTTTGCATTCGGAATGCTCGCTTTTGTAACTGCCTCTAAGGCTGGTACTGGAGTCACGACAATAATTATTTTCCCCTGAGATAGAGCTCTCTTTTGCTACAGCGGTTTGAACTGCTGTCAGAATTGAATCACATTTCCGCTTGTGTGTACAAATGTGATTTGTATGCAATAGGTACTTTTTCACTTTCATTAAAAGTTAAGTAGGTGAATCCACATTGACCCGAAATAATTCGGATCACTAAATTGCGTGTATTTACGCGTGTTTGTAAGTGATTTGTTGCTAAAAAGTCAGCTTGAAGTGAACGCAGGATCTCTGTGTGTTCCTGTGTCCAATCTTTGTTTTTGAAATCAGGTTTGATTAATTCGTAGAGAGGTTTAACCCTTTCTGCGTAATTTAGAATGTAATTTCTTCCAAAATTCAGGAAACCTAGAATCGACTGTAAGTTTTTCAGCATTTATGGAGGTTGGAGCAGCGCACATTTTTCTAAAAAGTTTGCAGCCAGGCTTTTGCCTTCACTTGAAAGTTCATATCCTAGGAAAAGGACATTGAGATGGGCAATTCTTGATTTTTTAAAGTTGAATTTATAGCCCTCAGAGGCGAAGCCCAGTATAATGGTATTCACCATGTTCAAGTGCCTATCCAGGTCATCGCCTGTCAGATAGATATCATCGACATATGAAAATGCCTCGTCATCATAAATTTGTAGTAACTCTGTTACTCTTGCTGAGAATAGCCCCGTGCTGTTCTTGAACCCTAGTGGGAGTCAACAGAAGTGACGCTGGGTCCCCATTATTAAGAAAGCTGTCAATTACCTACTTTCAGGTGCTATGTTTTGACAACAGAAACCATTTGAAATATCCAATGTGGTTTTATATTGTTTACGCACAATGTTATTCATTAATGCTGTACTGTGTGCATTTTGCACAGCAAATGTCTTAGAACAAGGGTTTAGGTGTCTGTAATCCAAATCTAGATGATGTGTATTGTCTGGTTTGGAAACGGGAAACAAAGGATTGTTCATTGATAAGGTGCATGTTTCAATCACCCCTTAGTATTCAAGTTGATCTAAGATCTCCGTGACCTGTTTTTTAGCTTCTTGCTTAATTGGGTACTGCCTTTCTGCAGTAGGTTGACATTTTAATTGGATTTTGTGGAGAGGTGAGTCCTCATCCCATCCAACATGATTTTTGTATAATGCAGGGGCCTGGACTACTGCCCATTTCCTGGCATTTTGTATATTTTAAATGCATAGGAACATGGTTGGAGAAGGCTGGCATAATGATGTCTTCGCCATGTGGGCACTCCCTGACAAATTCTGGTGGCCAGTCTTTTTCTGCTAGAAGTATGTTATAACCCCTTGAAAGTTTTTCACAAAAGAGTGCTTTCACTTTTCTTGGTATGTCTCCTTCCACCTGGAGTGTTATTTCATATAACCTTTGTGGAGAACTAACCCTGGTGTGTACAGTCTCAACTGTTATGTACTCATTCAAGTCCACTGTCTCCAGAAGTTCCTTCAGGTTCTGGCGAGCTATTGTTACTTCTGTTGCACTGTCCACCATTGTCTGAGCCCATTCTCTGTTCTTGAGTTGTGTTCTTAGGATTTTTGGCATGTCTGATCTTCAGACCTGCTACCTTTTTCTTGGTGAATTGAAGTTTTGGTTTGTTTTTCTGAACGTGTTGATCGTCTCTGGACTTCACGCGTTCTTCTTTGTGATCTGACCGTCCTCTCCTTTCGGATGTCTGAAAGGTACGAGAGGAACGTGTATCGGTATCTTGATACCTGTCAGGTTTTTTCAAATTATCCCTATTCCTGAGGTTATACCTCCTGTCAGAGTGCTCCTTTTGCGGAGACCTACCTCGGGATTGAGAACGTTTCTCTTTTGAATGTTGTTTTTTGTTTTCCCACTTCTTTTAAGAATATGTAGGATTGTGTTTAATTGAGTCCTTTTCAGGACCCTCAGACAGTTGTGGTTTAACTGGTTTTCCACCTAAACTGTCTCTGCCTAATTCTTCATAGGATTTTTCTATTATTCTGGGTAGTTCATGTTGATGTACTGTTATGTCAAATTCCCTTAATTTCTGGCGGATCGCCACTAATGCTGCCTCCCCTTTAATATTAGATAATATTATTGTTGAGACCTCATCAAAGTTTTTCAGTAATTTCATACCTACGTTCAGAGTAGGCTCTGCCCCGTATTTGTTTTGAATTTGTTTCAGTACATCAGGTATTACCGCAATAGACGGAACACCATGGTGCCGATTCCGATCCTGCAAAACCTTGGTACGAATGGTCGTACGGAGCGTATTCTCCGTACGACTAGTACCCGGGAAATCCAACTTACAAACCAGCAAGTACGATTTGTACAGAAATACCATTTCCGTACGAATCGTAAAAAACACCGTACGGCTAAAAAATCCCTACTATTCTGATCCTGGACAGCGCGTACGTGACGTCCGCACGGAGTCAGGCAGCGTTTTACGGACCAGCAAGTACGATTCGTACCTACAGCACTCCGCACGGCTATTTTTTTATGGGAGGCAAAAAGTGCCGGAAAAGCTAAGTACGGTGCGATGTACGACGAAAAGGGGGCCCGGTACGCGACGTACACGCCATCAACCACATCGTACGTGTCATCATGTACGGTGCGTACTCCAACATTGCATATGTACGGTGCGTACATACGCGCTTTTGGGGTATGCACCGTACATAGGCCAACAGTGCGTATGTACGGTGCGTATGTCCGCACCGTACCCCCCCAACTGTGTATGTCCGCACTGTACCCCCACCCGTGTATGTCCGCACCGTACCCCCCCACCTGCGTATGTCCGCACCGTACCCCCCCACCCGCGTTTGTCCGCACTGTACCCCAGGCGTACCCCAATCCTCGCGTATGTACGGTCCGGGGTACGGTGCAGACATATGCGGGTGGGGTACGGTGCGGACATACGTTAGTGGGGGGGTATGGTGTGGACATACGTGGGTGGGGGGGAGGCTGGGGGGGCCGTACAACTCGTACCCCAGGCACAAGTGTACCCAGGGTAGGGGTCGTACAAAGTTCGCTCCGTACGGGACGTTTTACATACGCTTGTGTATTCGGAATGCCGGTACAGATCGGACTTGTGCGCTCGGACTTCAGTTTTACGACTTGTACGTAAAACTGTCCGGGGACGTCTCTTAGACCTTTTCCCGATACGATTCGTATGTATTTTTTAACGCACGAATCGTACTTCACCAGTTGTACAGGACTTGTACGATTCATACGTAAAAAACTACGGATACGAGTCGTACGGTAATTTTTTTTAACGGATCGGAATCGGCACCCATGTGTTTTAGTATATATGGCAGCAAAGACTGTGCCCCAAGAGGTGCAGTCTTCCAGATATGGTGTGATCCCCATTGGTAGACAGATTGTTAAGATTCTGTGTTTTCTCATAAGGGCTAGTATTAGGAAATAATGCTTCGATTTGAGTAATTTTTTGAGCTATCCAGAATGGAATTTGTTCACGTTTTGTGGGCATTTTACCCATGACTGTGTGTAATGTCTGTGGAGTAATTTTTAGTGTATTCCCCTGATGAGGGGTCTGATTTGGAATGGTTATTGGTGGTTGAACTGTTAAAGTCCACATAACATATTGTACTAACTGTCTGTATATTTTTTATCAACTCTTTGAGTTGAGTGAGTAATTCATCGTCTGACATCGCTTCAATGTCAGGATGTGGTGTGTAGCCGGCTATAATCGTCCACGTTGCTCCTGGTCTACCTAGTGGACCAAGCCTGGTAAGGTGATTGTAATGTTTTAGGGCGCCTTTAAACCAGAGCTGATGCTCCTGGTATCTGAGTATAATTTCAACATCCTCGAAGGGAATGTATTCCTCAGGTGGTTCATCTTCTTTGAAGAAGTGAAACATTTTTGTTACTGGATTTGATTCTGGGAATACTATCCAGGAATAGAATACCTCTGTCTGAAAAGATTCATGTGCCTCTATCACAAAAACTGCTCTACCACCTCTTGGGTGCCGATTCCAATCCTGTAAAACCCGGGTACGATTCGTCGTACGGAGCGTATTCTCTGTACGACTCGTACCCGGGAAATCCACCGTACAATCCAGCAAGTACGATTCGTACAGAAAAAGCATTTCCGTACGATTCGTACAAAACACCGTACGGCTAAAAAATACCTACGAGTCTGATCCTGGACAGCGCGTACGCGACGTCCGTACGGAGTCAGGCAGCATTTTACGGACCAGCAAGTACGATTCGTCCCTACGTCACTCCGCACAGCTATTTTTTTACGGCAGCCAAAAAATGCCGGAAAACTGAGTCCGACGTGAAAACGGAGCCCTGGTAAGCAACGGACAGCCATGGACCCCATCCTACGTGTCATCCCGGCCCTCTTAGCCTACGACCTGGTGCACCGAACCCGACGCACACGCCACAGAAGGTGAGAACAACACCCAGGGGCCAAGGGGGGGGTGAGGGGCAGGAAACATACCCCCTACCCAAATTAAAACCTACAATATTGAGGACATACATTACCTCCAGGGTCTGGTCACTCTGGGTGGCGTGTCCACCAATCCCTGCGTCCCGCAACAACGGAAGTGGACATGTGCGCGTACCCCTACGGCAACACTACAATAGTGATACGCACCGTACTCACACATCCATAGCGTGGGTACGGTCCGTAGCACTATATCAGTGGTGCCGTGGGGGCATGCGTGGTACGGACCGTACACACGCTCTCAGACCGTGTGTACGATCCGTATCATCATTGTAGTGGTGCCGTAGGGGTACGCGTGGTACGGACCGTACACACGCCCTCAGAGAGTGTGTACGGTCCAAATCACCATTGTAGTGGTGCCGTAGGGGTACGCATGGTACGGACCGTACACACACCCTCAGAGCGTGTGTACGGGCTGTATCACCATTGTAGTGGTGCCGTAGGGGTACGCGATGTACAGACCTTACACACGCCCTCAGAGCGTGTGTACGGTCCGTATCACCATTGTAGTGGTGCCGTAGGGGTACACGTGGTACGGACGTACACACGCCCTCAGAGCGTGTGTACAGTCCGTATCACTATTGTAGTGGTGCCGTAGTAGGGGTACGCGTGGAACGGACCGTACACACGCTCTCAGAGCGTGTGTACGGGCCGTATCACTATTGTAGTGGTGCCGTAGAGGTACACGTGGTACGGACCGTACACACGCTCTCAGAGCGTGTGTACGGGCAGTACCACGCGTACTCCTATGGCACCACTACTATAGTGATACGGACCGCACCCACACATACATAGCGTTGGTACAGGCCGTATCACTATTGGATTGGGGCCATAGGGGTACGCGTGGTACGGACCGTACACACCCTATGAATGCGGGGGTACGGTCCGTATCACATGTACCCCTACGGCACCAGTACATTTGGGATACAAGGCCTTACACACTCCACGAATGTTGGCCTATGGCTTGGTGTAGCATATTACCTTTATATTGGTGTGTAGTCCCAGGACAGCAGTGTACTGCACCAAGGGGGTGGGAGGGTGGGTGGATGGCTGTATAGGATTCCCAGCAGTGGACAGACATGTGAGGGGTGGGTGCAGAGGACTCCCAGCACTGGACAGACATATGTGTGTGGGTGCAGAGGACTCCCAGCAGTGGACAGAGACATGGGGGTGGGTGCATATCAACACCAGCAGTGGACTGAGACATGGGGGTGGGTGCAGAGGACTCCCAGCAGTGGACATAGACATGGGGGTGGGTGCATATCGCTCCCAGCAGTGGACAGACATGTAAGGGGTGGGTGTATATGACTACCAGCAGTGGCCTGCAATATGAGGGGTGGGTGCATATCACTCCCAGCAGTGGACAGACATGTGAGGGGTGGGTGCAGAGGACTCCCAGCAGTGGACAGACATATATGGGTGGGTACAGAGGACTCCCAGCAGGGGACAGAGACATGGGGGTGGGTGCAGAGGACTCCCAGCAGTGGACAGAGACATGGGGATGGGTGCATATCACTCCCAGCAGTGGACAGACATGAGGGGTCGGTGTATATGACCACCAGCAGTGGCCTGCAATATGAGGGGTGGGTGCATTGCACTCCCAGCAGTGGACAGACATGTGAGGGGTGGGTGCAGAGGACTCCCAGCAGTGGACAGAGACATGGGGGTGGGTGCAGAGGACTCCCAGCAGTGGACAGAGACATGGGGGTGGGTGCATATCACTCCCAGCAGTGGACAGACATGTGAGGGGTGGGTTCAGAGGACTCCCAGCAGTGGACAGACATATATGGGTGGGTGCAGAAGACTCCCAGCAGTGGACAGAGACATGGGGGTGGGTGCAGAGGACTCCCAGCAGTGGACAGAGACATGGGGGTGGGTGCATATCCCTCCCAGCAGTGGACAGACATGTGAGGGGTGGGTGTATATGACCACCAGCAGTGGCCTGCAATATGAGGGGTGGGTGCATAGCACTCCCAGCAGTGGACAGACATGTTAGGGGTGGGTGCAGAGGACTCCCAGCAGTGGACAGAGACACGGGGTGGGTGCAGAGGACTCCCAGCAGTGGACAGAGACATGGGGGTGGGTGCATATCACTACCAGCAGTGGACAGACATGTGAGGGGTGGGTGTATATGACTCCCAGCAGTTGCCTGCAATGTGAGGGGTGGGTGCATATCTCTCCCAGCAGTGGACAGACATGTGAGGGGTGGGTGCAGAGGACTCCCAGCAGTGGACAGACATATATGGGTGGGTACAGAGGACTCCCAGCAGTGGACAGAGACATGGGGGTGGGTGCAGAGGACTCCCAGCAGTGGACAGAGACATGGGGGTGGGTGCATATCACTACCAGCAGTGGACAGACATGTGAGGGGTGGGTGTATATGACCACCAGCAGTGGCCTGCAATATGAGGGGTGGGTGCATATCACTACCAGCAGTGGACAGACATGTGAGGGGTGGGTGCAGAGGACTCCCAGCAGTGGACAGAGACATGGGGGTGGGTGCAGAGTACTCCCAGCAGTGGACAGAGACATGGGGGTGGGTGCATATCACTACCAGCAGTGGACAGACATGTGAGGGGTGGGTGTATATGACTACCAGCAGTGGCCTGCAATATGAGGGGTGGGTGCAGAGGACTCCCAGCAGTGGACAGAGACATGGGGGGGGGTGTACATCATTATCAGATGACCACAACTCCATGGGTGTATGTACGCATCCCTAACTTTGGACAATGATGATAGTGCCATAACAACACATCACTGACAGCAGTGTCCCACTCCCAGGAGGATGGATGTCTTTCCCCCACTGCATGACACACCACATGTGGGTGTGAGGACAAATAACACATGCATACCCACCCCTGGCGGATGCAGCACAATACACACACTGAGATCATGCCACAAGACTGTATAGTCATGTCACTGCCTACTAAACTAAGAGAGCCAAAGGGAACACTCACTGTCACGCACATCCCAGGACTGGTAGGAATGTACAGGTACTGGGCCAGCCACCAAGATGTTGTCTCTCATGGAAGGAATAGGGTGGAGTTCCCACAGATACAATGCCCACAATTGTGAGTCAGGTGCCCAAATACTCTGCAGAACAAGTACCACATGTGTGCTAGGCCGGGAGTACACACATGCATAGTGCTGAAAAGGGAGAATTTCTCCATGAAGGCATTTCAACATACTCAATACACAAGTACAGTGACTAGCAAGGATGGCACAGACTATGCAGCCGGAGACATTGCTGAGCAGGCATGGCCATAGTTGAAGGGATCCGTCACCACCAAAGAAAATGTAGACACAGGTCAGCACAACAATTGTGCAACTCTTTGCAGGGAAGATGTCAGGTGCCACAGAGGAAGGAACACTCCTTGGGACAATGTCTCCAAACCAAAAGAACACACACTACCAAATATTATTTGCAGAGACCTTGTGATGGCACGCAGACACCATGGTCCACCTCATGACCATCAGACTAGAACATTTCTCAGAACCATAACACATTACCACAACACCAACTCCTGGAGCCTCAGCACCAACATCAATACCTGAATTGCAATAGTTTTCAAAGTAAAAATAAAATTCTTTATTCAGCATAAAAAAGAAAATATGAAATCACACTATATACAAAGGCCAATGGCCAGTCCATAATAGAAGTCCTTGGGGAGACACATGGGCTCGCGTCTCCCCTAGCTTGCCTGCACAGTGGAACCCTCAGGTTCGTCGACCGGGGGGGGCATCATTTGGGGAAGGACCAGGCACCGCAGGTGGGGGAAGGGTAGGTGTGGTGGGTGCAGGGGCGGACGTCTCTACCACAGGGGGTGGGGCAGCGCCAAAGGTGGAGGTGAGCTTGGCGCTGCACACTGCTGCCAGGGCGTCCAGGGTAACCCCTGCACCGGAAGAAACCCCAGGGCCAACGGAGGGGGGGATGGCCGAGGGATGGGGTGCAGCACTCTTGGGGGAGGGGGTGGACAGGGGGGGGACTCAACTACCCTGCCCGGGGACTTCCTCGCCATCTTGCGGGGTGGTGTCACAGTGGGGGTGTTGGGCAGCTCACCCATGTCGACCTCTTTGGGTGTCAGTTTGGCAGGGGAGCCAAGGGGAGTGCTTTTGGAGGGACTGGGTTGTGAGGCATGCGGACTCAGACTGTGGCTGCGTGTATGTCTTTTTGCCCCAGACCCAGTGGGTGTGCCTACATCCCCCTGAGTGTGCGTGCCAGGAGGTGTGCGCTTGCCCTTACTTGGTGATGTGCTGCCTGTGTCTGGTGGGGTGCATGCTTGGGAATGTCTGGGTGTGCATGGGACAGGTATGGGAGAGGGAAGTGTGGATGGCGCTTGGGTGGGGGGGACGAAGCGCTGCAAGAGAGTCACTGCTGCCGTCAGGGAAGAGTCCATGGACCGCAGAAACCTACGTTGTTCAGACATCGTTGCTGACATGCCCTTCATAAACGACACCATCTGTGTCAGCAGTGTGGTGTGGCCATGGAGGACAGTCAGCACCGATGCCTGCCCAACCTGCAACTGCCGCAGTACGTCCATAGACTCTGCACTGAGGGCAGCCGGGGTGACAGGGGCAGGGGGTGCGGTGCCTGTCCCGAAGGAGACATGGTGGGGCCCTGCACGGACAGAAGGGACCGGAGCAACTGGGAGGGCGGTGATGGGAATTGAGGAGGCGGGGACAGATGTTGGGCTGCTGCCAGGTGTTGTAGCAGCCTCCGCCCCCTCAATGAGGTCAGCCTCGGACCCGTCTGCATCATAGTTGGAATCGCCACCAGACATGTCCTCCGACTGACTCCCCTTGCCCTCCGTGCCGCTGGCTCCCGCAGACTCGCCAGCACTGGTGGCACTGGTGCTGGGTCCCTCATCCAGGTCCGTGCAGGTGTCTCCCTCGGTTTCCAATGATGATGCTGTGGGCAAGGTGAAGATACAGAAAAACATCAGTCACCTGTATACATCTGACACATGAGTACAAAACCAATAGGTCACAGTGCATATCAGGCAATGCATCATGAGTAACAGCTAGATTACTCCGCACATATGTAGGCCCTGTACTCCCCAGTTGGTAGACCCACCATGCCACTTGGACACAAGGAAAAATAGGACACACCAGCCCAAAACTTGAATGAGAAATACACCGAGGAGCTGTCTGGGAACAGGTGAGCACAGCAATACAATGAAGTCATGCCACCTCTTGTTTACCCTGAAAGAAACAGTAGTGGTGCACCCAAGGCAAAGTAACACACCTCAATACCAAAGGTGTCCCCACTAGGGGTGGGCCGAATTTGCGAAACCCACTTTCGCAAATTATCGCGAAAATGTTAAAAATTATCGCAAACACGCGGAAATATCGCGAAGATGCGGATGTTTTTTTCCCGCATGTTCGCGAGATTTTCTGCATGGTTGCGGCTCGCCAACTTACCCATGTGGTTGCTCGCGGGCGCGGCAATCTTGTTTTCAGTTGTCTCGCGGTGCATGATCGCGAGAAGAAAGACGTGATCGCGCGACGCATGACGTCACTGCGGGCGCGAACTGTCGCGAGACAGCGCAAATGGCTAAAAACAATACAACATCTCATGGAGAACGGGACCGGATCAATTAAACTTGTCGGCGAACGCAGTGATTCAGGTAAGGCGATCGCGCGCGCGCGAGAATGTATTATTTTACAGAGCGAGCAAGAAACAAATTATCGCCAAGCTGCGGAATACGGAAATTTTGACATTTTCGCGCTTTCCGCGGACGGAACGAAATTTTAGCCCAGGCCTAGTCCCCACACTCCGAGACCTGTATGTACTTTGGAACACAAAACGAAAAAATGTTGGTCCCTTGGGAATCACAATACTTTACACAATCGACATGGTTAGAATGTGGGAATGTGCCATTTTGTGAACAGAACACACATGTGCCTCAATAACAGATGGCTCCCTAGGAGGTGCACACAAAACTACATTTACCCAGTCATTGAAGAAGCTGGCAGCCTTCTTTGAAGAAGCCACTGTTCGAAAGAAATGGTGTTGCAGAAAGTACATATACATGGGCCCACGGAAGTCTTGATGACTTGACACTCGTAGGTTGGTATCACCAACAACCAAGGACTTACCCAAATTCCAGAACAATGGGGGAACATGTATATGTATAATCTGAAAAACAGTCTCATTAGAACAGTGCCTTCTTTTAAAATGTGCCAGCGTGTTCCCTGAAAGTGTAAAGGTGGTTTGTTGTGCACTTCCTTGGGAGACATCTGTCATGCAGGCACATTATTGTTCTTAACAACAAAACATCAAACTAAAGCATTTAAAACATGAAGACATGTTGACAAGTGTTGTGAGTGCCAAGGTACAATACCTTTTGACTAACAACTTGAATTATGTCAGTTGTCACATGGCCATCCGTTACCTGATGACACAGTTGGCAACACATCTGACCCACTGCCTGTCATGTGGAGTGGCACACATGTCCAAACCCAGGACAATGCATAAGCTAATGGGCCTGCAATTGTGTCGTAAAAAGGCATACCTGCACTGAGGAAACACCTTCATGGCAAGCCAGAATGTCCACACAGATGTCAGCACACAAACACCAAACTACGTAGCATCTACACCACACACTGGTGCCACAAATGTATTAGCAGGAATCATGTATTTAAACAATTGACACATGCTGCAAAGCACAAACATTAAACCCTGCACAACATCACTGGGTCACTGCACGTTGAGTCTCTGTCCAGCCAATTATCACACACAGGTCAGACCTGGCAAGGAGACATAAGGTTTGTCCATGTAGGCCTCGCCCGCACAAATCCCCCATACCTGAGACAATGTGATTGAGACAGATCAAGAAGTGACACCTCTTAATCAGGGTTTACAAAAATGTGTTGCAAGAATTCCCAAATGTACTCCACATCACCTCGTAAGGCTGCCAACACATATTTGTGACAAACAACCATCGACAGATAGTTGTGAATAGACACAATTGCACTGCCCAGTGTGAGTATGCACAAGCCAAATGGGGTCTCCCTGTCCAGTGGACACATGTAGCACACTTTGGATAAATACAAATGAGGCCAGGGAACAATGCCACAGAGGCAAACATATGCTGAACACATTGAAAATGGACACGGTGTTGGATGACACACATGATTATGAGGCAAGGGTGTCTCAGGGGACTGTAGTGGGCACACTGCTTCTTGTTCCTGGAATGATCTGACTGTAACATGAGCAACCGTCCTGGCACTATGCATATCTCCCACTCATGCACATCATGTCTGAGGCCACAACATTGACATGCATGCTGCAAGTGTGTTCATTTGAAACCTCACACTCCCATGTTGAGACTGATCATCAGTGCCAACAAATATGGACCCCCAACAGAGTGAACAGGACAGGGCACAGGCAAGGTACCAACACATGTCACAGACCACCCTCCCACATGATGCAGAAAGCAATGTGTACTTGGATTAACTGGCAGCCTAGATGACCATGTGCAAGTGTGATTACACACAGACCAGGGGGCACATGTCAAGGAGGGGAAGGGACGAATAAGAGCACCAGTTGACTTTGGGGAACAGAATATGCACTGCACATATAAACCGTGGCAGTGTATCCAGGCTACAGAGCACTTCCAAAAGCTGGAGACACACAACACAACAAACAGACATGTACATACCCCCTCCTTGCTGCTGTCTCTCCTGTAACTGCCTATCCAGGTCAGGGAAGACCACTGCCAGGACACGCATCATGTGGGTGGTCAGGCGACGGCACCCGCCGTGGGGGCGTGGAGGTGAGAGCCCCAGCTGGACCCGGGCGATCCGCCGGGTCCAGCACCGGATGTCCTGCCATCGTTTTCGGACTTGGGCTAGGCGCCGACTGCGACCCCCGCCAATCTCACGGCCCTGACGATCTCCTTCCAGATCCTCCCCTTCTCATAAGCAGTTACCTGTGAGGATGACATAGTGAGACAACATCACTACACCTGCTCCATGTCACAGAGACACACATTTGAACATCTTTGATATGTTGAACAGGGCATAGGATGTTGCCAAGGAATAGCATCTTACTCATATAGACATTGGCCTCTGTGGAAGCCCCAATGCACTACATGGCATTGAAAGTACACAGGTGGCAGGAGGGGTGCGACACACTCCCTGATCATGGCACACACTGTGCATCACATGCAACACCAGGCTGATGGACAGCACATCAAAGCAGTTACATGCCCCAGGCCACTGACGCAACCTCAGCAGAGTACACAGACACACACAGGCACAAATCAATCACCTGCCATTGGCAACAGCGGATACAAACCTCACTCTGCACATGTGCCACTTGCCTGTGGGGTGTCACAGGTGTTGGGCTAGCTCAGCAAGTCAGACACACAGCACGGCTTACTTCTCACATAAGATGGGTAGAGCTGTTGGCTCCTCCATGCAGCTGTGGTGCACCACTTCACATAGACACTCACCCACCCCACATGACAAGGAACCTTCACACACATCAATGTCCAGGAGGGTGTACAAATCACTTGGACACTCTCACCACAGCTCCACTCAACTCATACACATCTGTGGGTACAGTCACCTGTCACACCGGGGGGAACACTGAATCACCTCAGGACAATAGCCAGAAAATGCCACCAAGGATTTGCCAGGCTGAATGTGTCATGCACTATGCAGTGAATGTCACAGTAAGCACAATGCAAGTGAGGAGTGCACACAGGAACTACATCATGCTCTGCATGAGAGACATAAGCCTTTACCCCCCCTGGGACCCACTCTAAACCACATTGCATGTCTGTCACACCTGGACACAATGCCAGAAGTGACAGTCACAAAAAAGGTGCACAGTCAAAGGTAGTGGAGTCAGCACTCACCTGCAGCCCTGGTCTCCCATACAGGCTGGGGTACTGTGGGAGGAGAACATTGAGCAATGCCTCATTCTCCTCAAGTGTGAATGGCTGGGCCCTCTCCACAGTACGCGACATGGTGCCAGAGGATGCACCGACAGCAGCAGTGTGGTCGAAAGGAAAGTAGTGCAGGCAAGTGCCCTCTCATGGGTTCTGGCTGACTTATATCTGTCTTGTTGGGGGCTTTCATTTACAGGAGTACAGAGTGATTGGTCAGACTCATTTGCATCCTACGTTTCCTCCAATCCCTTTAAACATACACCAATGACACGAATTTGCATGGTTCAAATTTTGAGCATCATAGCAAGGCAAACACCACTTTGCAACATTGTAATTTTTGGGCCAACTGAGTTTTCAAGCCCACATGATGGCCACATTGCAACTGAAATCTCTGTATCCATGACAACCAGCATGCATTTTGGGCCTAATACTTGTCCCCTATGTAATTTTTGAATCCAAAAAACATGTACGGTGCGTTTCACACGTACCCGTAAAGGTACGGCACCACTACAATAGTGATACGCACCGTACTCACACATCTATAGCGTGGGTACAGTGCGTATCACTATAGTAGTGGTGCCGTAGGAGTACGCGTGTGTGTACAGTCAGTACCACGCGTACTCCTATGGCACCACTACTATAGTGATATGGACCGTACACACGACGTGTGTGCGGTCCGTACCACGCGTACTCCTACGGCACCACTACTATAGTGATACGGACCGTACACACGCTCTGAGAGCGTATGTACGGCCCGTACCATGCGTACTCCTACAGCACCACTACTATAGTGATACGGACCGTACATACGCTCTGAGAGTGTGTGTACGGCCCGTACCACGCGTACTCCTACGGCACCACTACTATAGTGATACGGACCGTACACACAATGTGTGTACGGTCTGTACCACGCATACTCTTACGGCACCACTACTATAGTGATACGGACCGTACACGCGCTCTGAGAGCGTGTGTACGGTCCGTACAACGCGTACTCCTACGGCACCACTACTATAGTGATACGAACCGTACACACGCTCTGAGAGCGTGTGTACGGCCCGTACCACGCGTACTCCTACGGCACCACTACTATAGTGATACAAACCGTACACACGCTCTGAGAGCGTGTGTACGATCCGTACCACGCGTACTCCTACGGCACCACTACTATAGTGATACAGACCGTACACACGACGTGTGTACTGTCCGTACCATGCGTACTCCTACGGCACCACTACTATAGTGATACAGACCTTACACATGACGTGTGTACGGTCCGTACCACGCGTACTCCTATGGCACCACTACTATAGTGATACGGACAGTACACACGCTCTGAGAGTGTGTGTACGGCCCGTAACACGCGTACTCGTACGGCACCACTACTATAGTGATACGGGCCGTACACACGCTCTCAGAGCGTGTGCACGGTGCGTTTCACACGCTTACACTGGTGATAGGAGGCGCACACAAAAGGAATGAAGGTCTCCGACTCTCACAAGGCTGTACATCAAGTCATTGTCATTTCAGACTTTCCGGTGCAGGGCCTAGGTGTGTCAGGCTGTGATATTGCACATGTCTCCTCATGTAGTTGCACAATTGATGTGTGATGACCTGTATACACATGTCATGTGTGATGGGGCACTATGTGGCACACTTCCCCTTCACACTTTGCACATGTGTGCCTGTAGTACAAACGTGTGAAGCACAGCATCACTGGTATGGCACAGTCACCACCACCCGCAACTGTCCCCTGATGCCAGGGACAAGGACACTAACAACTGACATTTCACGATCAGCGTGCCCCGATGTGACTATGTCATGTGTGTGTCATGTGTTCCCATGAGCTTGCTATTAGTGTTCCGTCAACTACATCTGCTGTTGCTGCATCCAACATGTGTCTGTGTGGAGATGGGCATGGCACATATCTACGCACACCATGCCACATGTGGATTCCCACGTAAGCAGGGTCTGTATGCATCAGACATGATATTTTCACATGAGGACATATCTGCGTAGTCTCAATGTCTGTGTTTTCTGTTTTCACGTGTACCCCTTCGTCGCAATGTGTTTGATCTGTACATTTGACATTCCATGTGACCTGTGCGTCTAGCTTGCCGTCAGCTGTCTGTATGAGATGACATCCTTTAAATGCAGCTATGTAGATGTATGTCACTCCTGTGATGTCTCTGGCTGTTCACTCAGACTGGCCCCCAGCTCGTTTCAGGGCATGTCATGTAGACTTGCCAATCAACGGGTGTATCTGGCTTTTCGTAGGAGTATCACCAAGCTGGCATAGGTGTCCTGGATGTATTGCACAGACCAGACTCTGTATTTAGCTGATGTGTAGTAGCAGTTTAGCATGTGCTCTGTTCATTGACATTGATGTTGTTATGCTCTCAATGTTCGTTATTCAATAAAATTTTCTGCTGGGCACCACCTGTCCCCCGACCAATGCCAGACTTGGGTGCCATGAGGGAACGTGCCTGCATCCGACGTTACAGACTCACTCAACAGTTGATTGAGTACTTGACCGCCAAGCTGGCACCACACCTCCAACCGCGACACAGGTATCCTACTGCGCTGACCCCCAAGATGAAGGTGATGGCAGCCCTACATTTTTTTGCCACAGGTACGTTTCAATTCACCATAGCTGATGTTGGTGGCATGTCACAGACAATGTCCAGCCGTGTCCTGCTTGAAGTTTTGGCAGCCATGTTGGAGCACCTTGATGAATTCATCCATTTTCTTACTCCTGAGGAATTGAAAGGTGTCAAGGGTGATTTCTATGCCCTGGGAGGGATGCCCTATGTCATTGGGTCCATTGATGGGACACATGTGGCTTTGGTACCACCACAGGCACAGGATGTAGCCTATCGCAACCGTAAACATTACCACTCTATAAATGCCCTTGTGGTGTGTCTTGCTAACATGCTGATTTCCCATGTCTGTGCACATTTTCCAGGGTCAGCACACAATGCCTACATCATGAGGCGTAGCAGGGTGCCACAAATGATGCTGCGGCTGCACAACGAACAAGCATGTCTTGTTGGTGGGTATACTCTGTTTGTCCTGTGTGTTGCGGTATCTTTGGCTCTTACGGCATCTCCTGACCCACTTATTTACATGATGTTTCCATGTAGGGGACTCTGGCTATCCCAACATGCCATGGCTGATGACGCCTCTCTGCAACCCAAGATCAGCTGCAGATCACCGGTACAACAATGCACACGGGCAGACCAGGCGAGTGATTGAGAGGATGTTTGGCCTCCTGAAGAGCCGATTCCGGTGCCTTCACAAGACAGGCGGGTCCCTCCCATATGCACCGGCGAAGGTCTGCAAAATCTTCCTCGTGTGCTGCATGCTGCACAACATGGCAGTGGAGAAGGCAGTGCCACTCATCCTGGAGCAGGATGAGCAGGATCATCCACCTGTGGAGGATGAAGGGCTTGGTCATGAGGCAAGTGAGGAGGAGGAGGAGGAGGAGGAGGAGGAGGAGGAGGATATCCGGAGTCAGCTCATACGCAACTTCTTCTCATAATGGTGAGTCACTGGGTATGAGTGTGCACGGTTGTAGCCTTGGGTGGCATGTGTTGCAATGTGTGTGTCCAGCTGACTGTATGCTAAGTGACTTAGATGTGTGTTCTGATGTGTCACTCGAGTAATGATGTCATTCCACACATTTTAGCAGAGACACTTTCTTTTAAATTAGCAAGGGGACAACATTGTTCATGTTTAGTATATGACCATGTATGCGGAGGAAAATCTTTTAGTTGACTTCCGCTGTGTCTGTCATTCCCAGGTTCTTACGCATGTTGTCTGCTCGTGTCATCGTTGTCCTCCTGCTATTCCTCATGAGTATTGCAAAGTGTGCTGAATCAGCGTTCCATGCACGGACATGGGGAAATGTCATTTTGGGTAAGGATTGCAGCAAGGCATTTTGGGGGTGGTACGTGTTTGGAATGTGTGGGGACTGCTTCTGTGCATGTTGTGTTACCATGCATACATGTCGACTCACCATGCGGCACATAACATGTAGCATGACTCCCATGAATTGATAGTCACCCTTCGAGACAGTCATCTGTAATGGATTTTGGATTCTGATGAAGGCATCAATGTGTGTAAAACTTCCCTCTGAAACATACGGGATGCTACGGGTGGACATAGTGTGGGACATCCCCATAACAGGCTCAATGGGGAATTGCAGCCTCTCCGTGTGTAGCAGGGGGTGTTTGGCTCATCCCCTTAACTTGTGTGCCAGTTCATTTGGATTTACAACATCGGTGTTGTGAAGGGGGTGTCCAGCGTAGGTCCCACATGTTCAGTCAAATGACCTGTGAGTCTGTTCATATTGATGCATTTCCCTTAGTGTGAGCTTGAGTAATAAAGGTGTTCCACACCCTCCAAAGTGCCTCATCTCTGTCAATGCAGGTCTCTTGCCACTTTGCATGTGTCATCTCTGGCATATTTGTCAAATATTGTGTATATGAGTGTATGTGTAGTTCGGCATCATGCATGCAGTCCTTCATGGCTAATAATCTCTATTGTGCATGAAGTCCATGGTTGTGTATGTATTTGGGCAGGCTGCTCCCCCCAACGGGCCATGAACGCCTGCTGAGGGTGTGTCTCCTGTGCGCAGCTCGGCCTTCTGTTTCCTGATCCTGTGTCAGTCATCTTTGGTGATTGTTCATCCATTTTCTCTGGGTGAGCCATGAGTAACCTGACACTCCTTCCTTTACATACGTCTGTTGCAGTTGTCCTTTCTGACATCCTTGTCTTTGTGTGCTACTTTCGGCCTAGTTTCCAGTACATGCCGCCTGCTGCTGCGGCCCCTGCGGCAAGGGCCCACCATGTTCCCGGATTCTGCAACCCACATGCCTCCAAGATGCTCCTCCCTTCCTCCCTTCCTCCCTGCACCCATTCATTAGGCTGTCATCAGCTTGTCTGTGCCACTGTTGCGGCCACGCCGTGCCAAAGGCAGGACCGTCAGCGCATGCAACGTGCACATTGCACGACCCTCATGTCCTTGCATGACCCACAGCACACAACAGTCTCATGTTGCAGCCACCCTCCAAGCAATGTCCAACCGAAATTCAACCGCCTGCTCTCAGGCATACCCTAAGTGCACACACGACACCTTCGCATGCTGAGTGTGCAACTCCAACTGCCTACACAGCGCTGCCCTGCCTTCCAGGCCCTGTCACACCAACCAGGTCATGTCCCTCCTACTCCACACCGGCTCCGTCCAACAGCACGCCATTGGACTCTGTTACCTCCTCAACACAACAGGCCCACACATCACCTTCATGATAGTGACCTGGATAAAAGCATCCTCAGCACACAACTTCTTCATTGCCATCTCAGACGGATACAAGAGCACCCGCAGGGACGGCACTAACAATCCCGGAGGATGAATTGATATCTATTCCCAAGTACGCACTCAGGGTCACAAATCTGGTTGGCACAAACCCCCTGCAAACCCTCAGAGTAACACTCATCTACAGATCTCCAGGCCTACATCCACAATTCCGCAAAGCCATCAACACGTCCATCGTCACGCACGCCCTCACATCCACAGAATACATGTGGCTGTGGGCCAGGAACTTCTGGCTGGATGCGGACCACACCAGCATCCATCATTGGTCCATCCACATTAGCATCCACGTCTCCGACGAGCAACACACTGCCATACACCCCGCTACCAATCCCCTAAAGATGCTTGATGTAAGTCAACACAGACATGCTGTGTGGGACACTGGAACCAACACCACCGCCACACCCTGCAACCTCACACACTGGATCAGCAACTGATCCAACAATCTAGCCACGTTGACAAACTTTCCTGTGACGCACATCAACAATTAAGCCACCTGGGACAAGGCAGACCTACTGGACTCATACACGTCTAGCATGACTCTTGTGCACAGCTTGCAACACAAATAACCATCAGTGGCCTTACAACCCTGGAAAACGGCACACACAGCCATCACCATATCATCAGCAAGGACAATTGGAGATCCTTCAGATGGGGCCGAGGCCAAAAAACCGCACTACATCAAGGAGCTCATCAGCATTGTGAGTGCACTGACATCACTTTCCATCCAAAAGACACCCCACCCTTGCAAGGCTGAGCCAATCCCTTTGCAACTTTCTACCACTGCAAGCTCATGGACATACACGCAAGCCTTGGCACACAGAGGCAGAACGCACTATTATACGCGGGACCAACCCCCCTCAGGTTTTGGACTTCCATCATCAGCAGATACAACACCCGGCTCATGTGCAACATCCCCTGGGGATCTCCATCAGGCCCCTTCCCACACAACATCTCAACCACATCATTCCCCATCCTTGTAGCCCCAGTCCAGCACGTCATGTATGTATCATTGGAGTTAGCCACATTCCATGGTAGATAGAGGCATGCTGTGACCCAGGCCCTTCTTAGACAATGGACGGCAGGAACGCAGGCTCTCAAGGAACATCACCGTGCTTCCCTAGCCACCAAATGGCATCAGGAAGACAGTCAACGAGCAACTGACAAACTTCCTCCACTCAAAGAGCTCCAGGCAACCTGCACAAGACCATCTTCCACAGTAATCACCCCACTGCAACTGTCATCATTGCCACCAACACCGACAACTTTGCCCTATTCAACAATGGTGAGGCCACCCCCTTGACCTCTCCACAGCATTATACACGATGTGCTCACACACTGTCAGCTCACACATCTCCAACACTGGTATCCAGGGGATGGACCAGGATGAAATCACCAAGTAGCTCACCAGCAAGGCCATGGGAGTGGGACTCAAGCCTTCAGCATGTCATACAGTGGCTTCATCTGGCACATGGCTAGGGCTCATCTCCCAGCGTGTCAATCTTCAATGTGTCCATGACCCCCCTCTCCACCATCACATGCGCACACAACCTCATCATCATCTCGTATGCCATTGACAGCCAGCTGCTCCTCACCCTCACCAAAGACACAGCCATTGCCAGTTCCAACCTTCAAGAAGGCATGAGGTCCATTGATGAATGGCTGAACATCAGCCACCTGAGGCTGGACTTGTACAGGACTGAGGTAATCATCTGAGGATTGTCCCCTTACAGCTGGGTCAACTCCTTGTGTCCCACCCGCCAGGGCACTGCACCAGCACCCAGTGGCCACGCACGCAAGATGGAGTGCATCATGGACTCGTTGCTCACAATTGCCATGCAACTCACCAGCATCTGCACCTCATGCTGCAACACCCTCCGCATGATGCACATGATCCACAGATAAATCCACTCCAAGGCAAGCCAGACCCTCCCCCAGGTCCACGACACCAGCCGTGTCAACTACAGCCCCGCCCTCTACGGAGCAAGTACAGCCAAACTCCCGGAAAACTTGTCCACATCCAGGGTGCATCTGCACACCTCAGCTTCAACATCCCGCGCCCCAGCCACATCACCGTCCACCTGAGATAGCTGCAATGGATCACTGTCTGCTGCAGGATGACCTTCACACTCCTCACCCACACTCAGGAGGCAGTCCACAACCCCAGACCCCAAACCAACCTTGGACTTCTGTCATCCAAGACCCCATTGGGCCAACTCCGTGCATCCAACCTTGCCCTGGCCAACATTCTTCACATCCAACGAACTACAGCATGCAGGAGATAGTTCTCCAACCTGGCCAAACATACCTGGGACTCCCTCCCTGGGAACCTCCACATGAGCCATGACCTCTCCGCCTTAATGATACTCTTCCAAATTGGTCTGTCCGCACAGTATTGCAAGCCCCCCCTCAGCAGCTTGAGGCCATCACGGGTGAGTATTGTGCTCCATGTCTGTATTGGATGATACATTGTGACCCATGTGTGTCCTGTACCGGACTCAGATCCTAGGGTATGGATGGCTGGAGTTACTTCCACACTCAGGCATAGTTTGACATTTCCCCACACGTATGTTGTGGACTCATGCAAAATGACTGCAACATCTAATTAAAGAAATTTAGTTTTATTCTCGGTGGGGGGCGTGTTTTGTGGGGAAAAATAGGTGCTGTACAGTGTGCCTAGAATCCAAAGTTCACAGGGGGAGATGGGATCCTTGGCATTTGAAGTCATCAGAGTCCAGAACACAGTGTTTGTCATCATTGGTCAGACTGTGACCAGCAAGTCTATGTGGCAGAGAATGTCGGTGAATGAGGTGATGCTGTTGCACATGAAGGCCAGGTGCCAGGCCAGGTGACCTGGGAGATGTGGATGGTCCGCTGCCTCTCACGGTCTTTTCCGTGGACGACCCACTTCCTCGCAGGACCCTCAGATGCAGGCCTTGACGATGTTTGGGATGCTCCGTCGAACGAATCCTCCTCCTCCTCCCTTCCTGTGGCTGATGGTGGTCTTCGCCTGGTGGCACAGGGAGGGTTTCCCATGTTGTCGGCGATCCGACGGAGTGAACGGCTTATGTCCGTTTGCACCGCCAGGAGCTCAGCCAGTCTTGCCTCCATCCGTCCTTGGTGTTCTTGTTGACTGGCGTGTTGCTCGGGCAGCTGGTTCTTAATCTCTGTGAGGGTCTCCACTACCTGGCTGATGGCCCTGGTGTCACGCCGGTATGCGTCCATGATGTTGCGTATGTGTGACATACCGGTCCCTTTAGCTGGCTGGTCAGGTTCTCGCCTCCACCTGCCTCCACTCCCACCACCCCTGCCCACACAAGCCCACACGAGCCTGGCCTGTCGTTATGGGCACATCGGGTCTACGCCGGGGACCCCTGAGGGATGGCAGTTGCGGGGTTGTCTGCCTCCTCCTGGGTGCCTGGCGAACCTTGTCCCTCCAGGACTCACTTGTTCGCTGCGGGCAGGGCTCCTGGGTGTCTCCTGGGATGTGGCAGGAATGGGGGTGGTGGTTGACACAGATGTTCCTGAAGCAGGTGCTGCAGGGGCTTGGACACCAGAGGGTCCAGGTGGGTTGGGGTCATCCACGGAGTGTTGAGAGGCATTGCTGCCGGTGGGCTCAGGTTCTTCCCGAGCCTGGGACTGTGATTCTTCCCCCCCATTGTTGGGGGGAGATCCATGAGGTTGCCCTGTGTGTGAGAGAGAGACAATGTTAATGCTGTTTCATGCGACATCCATGTTTCATACATATTCAAGTTGGCACAGTTCCTCCAGGTAGTTGTATGTGCCTAGCATTCTCCTCACTGTTCACTTGTGGATGGGTATGTTGCGGGGGACAGATTGATATGTTCTCCTGAGTGTTTGATATGTAGATTTTTGTCTTGGATGCTTCTTTGGCTATGGATTGATCTTGTTGTGTCACATGTCCATTGTGAGAGTGGGTGAATCCATTGCCTGCCCCGGGGTGTGTGCTTGTGTAAGGGGTGTGTGTGACAGGGCCTGCTGGTGGGTTTAGTGTGATTTGGCAGTGGCTCTCCCAGGTGATGTATCTGTCACCCCATGGAGCATGCTGCTATGACAGTGAGTGTGAGTTCCTGTCCTAGATATCTGAGCTTGTTGTGTTGGTGTTTGGGTTTGCAGTGGTCACAGGAGGGCCTTGTGCTGCCTGCAGCAGGGCCAAGTGTCAGCTACCTTGTCAGTACTTTGCCAGTCCCTGTGCATTGAGCATGGTGTATGGGTATGTCCCTGGGCCATATGGGCTGAGGGCAATGGTGTCTGATTCAGAGTTGAACAATGTGTTTTGTGAGCCCCACCCTCCCAGCATCCCGGACATCCAGTCTTGGGTTAGTGCTTCGTGTAGCCTGGGACATGGCATGGCCTTGCTTTGTGAATGGGGTATACACATGTTAGTGGCATGAGCATTGTTTTTGAGTGTGGTTGTGTCCAGTGAGGGTTTTGGGGTAGTTGCGTGCATTTGGTGTAGTTGGGGTGTGGATGCCATTACCCCCATGTTACGTAAGTTGTTTGTGTTCTCACCAGGCTCTGCAACTCCTTCGAGTCCGTGTACTCCCACCGGCGGGAGCAGGGCCATCACCTTCTCCTCCCAGGGATGGTAATGTACCGGTCTGCGGGGCAGCCCACCTCCAGTGATGTTGCTCTGGGCGTAGTCCTCGTTAATTTTCCGCTTGACTGCCCTCCGCAGATCGTACCACCTGGCTTGGCATTCATTCCTGGTCCTTCTGATGGGTGCAACAGCATTCACCCTATCGACAATCCTCTGCCACAGGCGTGATTTTATTCACCCTATCGACGATCCTCTGCCAGAGGCGTGATTTTTCGGCTATGATGGTCTGTCTGACCAATGTTCCAAAGAGCTGTGACTTCGTTGACAAGAATGTCCAGCTCCTCCCTTGTGAACTTTGGATTTTTGTCTGTGGGCATGGTGTGGGGTGAGGGTGTGGATGGTTGTGGGTGTGTGGGTGTGAATGTGAAGGTGTGTGTGGGAATGTGAAGAGGGGGTATGTGTGAAGGAGTTTGTGTGAAGGTGTATATGTTAAGCTGTATGGGTGCAGTTGTTGGGGTGTGCTCTGTAGCTGCAGTGAGTCTGTTGCAAAGGCTCATGGTTTGTGCGTGTGGGCCCTTTTTATTGGTCCATTTGTGGGTGTGCCTGAGTTTGAAATTTTGTGGGTGTGTTATAAGAAGTGGTTGTGAGTTTGGGCCTCTGTTTGCCTGTTTGGATGTGCCAGGTCAGTCATTTTTATGTTTTTTCTTGTGCTGTTTTACAGTGTCCTGGTTCAGTACGAGTCGTTTTTGCGTATGTAAGGTGCATACATATGCGATGTTGTTGTACTGTGCTCGCATACGCAATGTTGTTGTAAGGTCCGTACATACGCGATGCTGGGTTACAGTGCTGGGGTACAGTGTGTCCAAGTACAGGTCTGGGGTACGGTGCTGGGGTACGGTGTGTCCAAGTACGGGGCTGGGGTACGGTGCTGGGGTACGGTGCGTCCAAGTACGGGGCTGGGGTACTGTGCTGGGGTACGGTACGTACAAGTACAGGGCTGGGGTACGGTGCGTCCAAGTACGGGGCTGGGGTACGGTGCTGGGGTACGGTGCGTCCAAGTATGGGGCTGGGGTATGGTGCGTCCAAGTACGGGGCTGGGGTACGGTGCTGGGGTACGGTGCGTCCAAGTACAGGGCTGGGGTACGGTGCTGGGGTACAGTGCGTACAAGTACGGGGCTGGGGTACGGTGCGTCCAAGTACGGGGCTGGGGTACGGTGCGTCCAAGTACGGGGCTGGGGTACGGTGCTGGGGTACGGTGCGTACAAGTACGGGGCTGGGGTACGGTGCGTCCAAGTATGGAGCTGGGGTACGGTGCTGGGGTACGGTACGTCCAAGTACGGGGCTGGGGTACGGTGCGGACATGGGGGGGTACGGTGCTGACATACGGGGGTACGGTGCTGACATACGGTGGTACGTGCGGACATACGCGGGGGGAGGAGGGGGGCTGTACGACTCGTATCCCAGGCACAAGTTTACCAGGGATACGAGTGGTACAGAGTTCGCTACGTACAGGACGTTTTACATACGCTTGTGTATTCGGAAGGGCGGTACGGATCGTACTTGTGCGCTCGGACTTCAGTTTTACGATTTGTACGTAA
Organism: Triturus cristatus; assembly: GCF_964204655.1. Taxonomy (NCBI): domain Eukaryota; kingdom Metazoa; phylum Chordata; class Amphibia; order Caudata; family Salamandridae; genus Triturus; species Triturus cristatus. Next base: position 1,264,208,377 of record NC_140579.1, on the reverse strand, counting down.
AACTGTCCGGGTACGTCTCGTAGACCTATTCCCTAAGCGATTCGTATGTATTTTTCACGTACGAATCGTACTTCACCGGTGGGACGGGACTTGTACGATTCGTACGTAAAAATATACGGATACGAGTCGTACGGGAATTTTTTTTTACCGGATCGGAATCGGCTCCTTGGTGTCAGGCCATGTTTTGTAAGTTTTAGAGTGATGGCTCTCCTTAAATTTGCATGGATGTTTATAACACCCTCATCGGTTTCATTTAAACCTGTAGTATTAAAGGTTGCTACGACTTGGTCAGCCGCAGCTTCTGTATCAGACATTTGTTTCATGAAAAATGTAGAACAAGTTTCAAGGAAACAAAGATAAGGTGCACAATATTTTGGACCACTGTATCCTTCAATGTTTTAATAAACCAAACAGCTAATACATAGGATTCACGTCCTACTCAGCTATGGCGGATATTATCCCTTCCCACTCCAGACATCTTATGGAGTATTATGAGTAGGGGTCTCTGAAAAGCACAACTGAGTTACTTCAGTATCTAACGTTAAATTAGTGCCTTACCAAATCGTTGGGCACCATGTAGTGTAGTTCCTAGTTCCTATTTCCCTTATAGGCTCTGCGCATTGGAATAATATACACTCTAGTTTTTGCATAGGACTAAGGTCAGTATGCTCCTATCAAGTACATTAAACTTAATTACTTGTGTGTGCCAGCTAACTCAGAGGTCACTAGAAACTTCTCGAATAAACAAGAAGGGATTAGTTTCGGACAACCGCATAAACATGACAACTTTGTTTCCCTTAGAATAGGAACGAGTCTCAGAATCGTGGAAAGAATAGATAACAGTTTCACTCAGTCAATCTTGCATGCTTAGTTTCTTCAGAGTTACACCGAAATAGATAGACAGGCATTTCAATAAAACGATTTATTGAACAGTCGTGTTTGTCGTGTAAGAGATATGAGCTGTTACAATCATTAGACAGTAAGCAAGATATAATACGCACAGCGTAAGCAGTAAGAAGAAATAATACTGCAATAGCATTGTCTTTTTAGATCTGACATATATACATACATAAATAAATTACACAGGCTAAAAAGTGAATACTCGTCTGATGCTTCTAAATAGTTCTACCCCAATGTACCTAACCTAAGTGTAGTGCGAGCTAATAAGTAGGTGCTGCTTTCTATAGTATGGTATATACTAAGTTTAGTATGCCAAGAGTCCCTCTAGGTTCTAGTCAGCTACCTTAGAATGAGAAAGGTGGGTATCTCTTTTCGGGTCTCAAACTCTAACACCCCGCGAAGGGAGTCAGAACACTGAAAGCTGGATTCTCTGTGAGCAGAGATGACAGCGTCTGGTCAGTGCGGGATATGGTCTCTTACGAACTTGCAGTGGCGAACCATGCAGTCAAGTCGTGCTGAGTCTTGCCATGGTTTGCCATGATAAGGGAAGGTATATTTATACCTGGAAGGTGCTTAGGAATGCTAGCATTGACGTAAAGTCGGGCAAAGGAAGACGTCATGGATGAACCCCTAAGGAATAGTAGTTCATGCATAATAGTTTCTTGGAGAAATCAATAACCCTAGCTAGGGAAAGTCCCGTTTGGCTTAAGGGTCTGGTTTCTAAGAACTCGTTGTGATGTGGGATGGACGGATGTAGGTGACCATGCCTGTATTTGGATTGCATGGCTAATGCCTAAATAAGGACTGGGATTCTATGCCTAAATAAGGGCAATGCGAATTGTGCCTATATAAGGACATGATTCAGGGAAACCTATGTACGGGTATCTAAATCGAAACACAACAGCCTCAGGAGAGGCTGGGAGATACACACAGCAGTCACAGCAGGCTGTATTATTTCAAAGTGTAACACCAATGAAGCGAGCAGTCCAGGGGTCTGGCACACCACAGCTACACAATTCACATACTTGAATGAGTCAATAAACTAAGAGAACTGCATGTACTCTGTAGCAAAGAGAAACCTTTTAAGTCATTTAAAAAACGTATTGCATATTTCCTATGCCGTGGGTTTTAGAACAAGCTGCTCATGGTTCACCCTGCAGCAGAGTCTCTCTGCCTCCTGCAGAGTACATCTTCTTGCCCACGCTGTGACCTGGGAAATATCTGGGAGCCCCAAGAGATTGTCACATACAGGAGACTAGTCGGGCAAGGAGAGGTAGGGGACACATTTGTACTCAGCAAGGAATGTTCGAGTACTTAATTCTCTGATTTTTTTAAAATTAAATCCCGGATGTTTATTTTCCAGTGTAATAAACACTTATGCCGCTCTTTTTAACGAATGGATAAACCTTTCCTCTTGACGCAATATCCTGATCGGAACAAGAGGACAATACTCCCTGGGGCGCACAATTGAAAATGTCTGAAATCAGTTCTTAAGTGTGTTGGATTGCTGAATTTTACTTAGCCCACAGGTATGGAAATAGAGAATTTTCATATTCTGCAGCATACATTGAAATGATGGTTCTGAGATGGAAAGTTTCATTGTCTTGAAAATAAATTGCTGCAAAGTAATTTTGTTTGGAGCTCTGCTGCCCTCTTGTTGGCTCTGTCGGCACTGACATTGGCACGACGAATAAGGAAAAGCCGGAGAGCATACATTTTCTTTCGCCTAATTGCTGAACCGCGGATATTGTCTCATCTACAGGGTAGGTTATATAATGTCGTGACCCTAAAGCACTGCGTGAAACAGATTAGAGTAATACCAACAGGCATTGGCAATGCAATAGGACTCGCATTTACGCAAGACCTATTGCAATGTAAATAGCAATGCGTGCGGGCGACGAGGCATGAGGGGGCGGTGGCAAGAAGGCATCGGACTGTGGGAGGGGGGCACAGGAAGAAAGTAGTCTGCGCTGTGAAGGGGCCAGTAGCCGTGGAAGGACACAAATGACTGACATGGCTGTTATGGGGAGGGACTAACAAGCTTAAAAACAATCGGGAAACAGCATTTAGAACCTAAGCCAATGAAAAAGATGGGCTGGAAAGTGGGCGGAGCTTCCACAAAGCTTCCACACTATAGTGTATACTGCATGCCTCACAAAGCGATGGCAGCACATTCACGCTGTAATGCTAGGCGAGACCTAAAAATGATACCCCAACTCAGAGATACGTGGTCAAGTAGGTCCGGCGACCCATACCGACACATGCCGAGTAACAGGTCACAGGTGGGGTCCACATAAACTGAAAGCACACACACACCCAGGAAAAACCCTGATCGATTCCAAAGATAGATTGTTGCACCACAAATAAGTCTAAGGTAATTAGCCCCAATAGTTCTGGCAAAGGCTATTATTGCCCAGAAGTACCACAAATCTAGATACCACATGTGGATAGGTATGCTCAACCAATCGAGGCACAACATGCACACCACATTTGGTGACCATGCACTCCTCATGCTGGACATCTGCACACATACACACTGGATAGGAGAGATTGATTCATCGAGCTCGAATGCTGTTGAAGGAAGGATCTCGATCCGAACAGATTCTCACCTGTGCTAAAAGATCAGTGAGCAGAAGCCACAATTGAATCTGCTGAATCTACAGGGCGGAGGTCCATCCAGAGGCTGCCATCATAGGGTAAGAGAACTATATCTGATCATGAGTAGCAGTACGTGGTGTGTGGCAAACTAGGACAATTGCGTAGATCACTTTTGTTTTTTCTCGAAGTCAGCACGCTAGAAGAAGGCAAACATAGTAACATTTGGGGTGTCTTACCCTGGGCGTGAAGTGCAGGGTATGGTTCATCCCAGAGTATCAGTAACGGATTGCTTGAACCTCTGGACATTGATCAGAGGTTATGCATAGTCAGTAGGGGATAGCTTGGACCGCTGGGCTTGGTGGCTGTCAGTTTGCATAGACTCAGGGTGTGATATAAGCTAACATCTCAAACTTGATTTTTTATTTACAAAGGTTCTTAGGGCTATTGATTCCAACATGGATAGCAACCTGAAAGAAGTGAGACGTGTTCCCTTCTTTCTCTTCGCTTGGATCGCTGGGCGTTTGGCAGTGATACACACAACCCCTGGGTGTTATAAAGGGTTTAATTCGGAAGTTAGGGAAACATTTCGAATCTGGGAGAATCCGGTATGGCTTGTGTCTGGCCGCAGAGGGCCGATAGATTTAGGTTATTCTTTTTTCTTTGATCAAATCATTGCTATTTTTGTCTTCCGAGCTGATATTGACAGACTATCATGCTCAGCCAGCTCCGCATGCGACGTAGAACATCCCTTCTCCTTGAGCTATAGGCACTAGGAGGGGGCCAAGTTTTTGGACAAAATAATTTTTTCTTTCAACCTTTCGAGTCTATTTTAGATCTTTTCAATTTTTTCCATTTATTGATGTTGTGGTGTTGTGGGAATTTTACAAATCATGCTGCATGTTGAAAGGCTACATCTTGTTAATAAGTCTATGCGTTTAGGTGATTATAACCATCTTTTTCAAATCAGAAGTTTATGATTGCCAGTTGTTTGCTGCAAAACAATCCAAACTGCCCTGAACTAACAATTGCACATTTGTTACAGGTTGTTATGGCTTAATTGAATTATTGTCTCTATTTTAATGTTAACCAATTTTTGTTGATGCATCAGGTTGTTTTTTAGCTTGTAACCAGTAAATTGAGTTTTGGTATCACCCTGTGTATACAGTTCCCCCAAATAAGAGTAAAATTGGTAACCTATTTTAAAAAATCTCGAGATAACCAACAATTTGCAAACATTTAAAACAAACACATTTCTCACATCTGTCCTGTGGACTCCATTAGACAACATGAAAGAAAGGTTCCCCATTCAGGCAAGGAAACCTGAGAAACATTTCTGCGAGTGTCATGCCTATGCCAAAATATACATATTCCCTTGGCCTGAGGGAGGAGCATTCAATACTGACATTACAAGACACACCCAGACCATGCACCCTGGGCAGACACAGGCCGGCCATTAAGGCCGCTTTTCGGTACCCAGGAACGCAAAGAATACCAGCTCACTCGTAGAGAAATCATATCTAGAGATGCCGGGGAAAGGTTTATCCATGCCTTTTGTGACCTTCTAGCAGTATGGATCAAAAAGGGGAGCCAATTCAGCCAGTCCTGGCCTAGGGGGGGGATCCTTTGAGCCTGAGGATTTGACAGTAGTTGAGGATTGCATCAGATACGAGAAGGAAACCCTAACTGAGATTTTCCTGATCTGCAGCAATGCCTCATGATATCAAAAAAGAAGCAGTTAGAGAGAACAAACAAAATGAGAGTAAGTAGAGAGGGAACACATCAAGACTTGGTTGCCTCTAGATTCCTGCCCAGAGGAAAGGCAACACAGGTCAGAACCATTGTAGCCATCATGGCACAGAAGGTGGCTGCGCCAAGGGAGTCACCACCACAGGGGTTCAAGAAGGACACAGAATGTAGTCATGAGGTTGAAGGAAGTTGTGCAGAAAACCCCCCAACTCAGGACTGAATCATTTCCTCCCCCACACCCTCCATTGTAAGCAAATGGCCAATTCAGCACCCAATGGGCAAAGAGGATACCCCCAGCCTCACGTGCCGCGTGCTGTCAGTGACACGGCGGATGAGCAGTCAAAATATCGAAAATTAAATATCGCCCTACACTAATATCGAGTTGACAATATCGAAGGGACAGAATATCGATGTTAAGAATATCTATGGACAGAATAGCGACCCTAAGGTAAGTAATATCGATTTTTTATATATCGATGTTAGTAATATCGAAGTTAGTAATATCGAAATCAAATATATCGATGTTACTAATATTGATGTTACTAATATCGATATTTATATTATTGGTATGTATTTTAATATGTATTTAATATGTATGTGTTATATGTTTTTTGTTAAGTTTTCTACTGGTTTTAAAATAAATGTATACAATTTTTATATGTTAAGAATGGTTTTTTAAGTCAATTTTGTGTTTTAGTACCGTAGCGGGTTGTGGGTTTATAGGGGAATAGGGTGGGAAGTAATTTAAATATATGAAATTATTTATACATTTTAGGAATTATTAATTAATTTAATTAATTTTTGCGTTTAAGTTCTGTAGCAGGTTGTGGGTTTATAGGAGAATAGGGTGGGAAGTAATTTAATTGTAATTAAGTAATAATTTATTTTCATTTATTGGTATTGATAATTATGTTATTGTTAATTAATTATTAATTGGTAATTAATTTGTATTAATTGGTAATTAGTTTTTATTAATTGATTAATTGATAATTATGTTAAGTGTATTATTTTATTATTGGAGTGTGTCGTGGGAATAGTGTTGGAAGTAATTGAAATCTAATTAAGTAATTATTAAATTTGTTGTTGGGTATTGATAATTAATTTATTGGACATTTGGGTGCCGATTCCGATCCTGTGAAACCCGGGTACGAACCGTCGTACGGAGCATTTTCTCCGTCCGACTCGTACTCGGGAAAAGCACCTTACAAACCCGAAAGTACGATTCGTACAGAAATACCATTTCCGTACGATTCGTACAAAACACCGACCGGCTAAAATATACCCACAATTCCGATCCAGGACACCGCGTACATGACGTCCGGATGGAGTTAGGCAGCGTTTTACGAACCAGCAAGTACGATTCATGCCTACGTCACTCCGCACGTAGCATTTTTTACGGGAGCCAAAAACTGCCAGGAAATTGAAGACGACGCGAGGAAGGAGCACCTGTACGCGACGGACAGCCATGGACCCCATCCTACGTGTCATCTCGGCTCTCATAGCCTACAACCTGGTGCACAGGAACCGACGCAGATGCCGCAGAAGGTCAGAACAACACCCAGGGGCAAAGGTGGGGGGCAGGGGCAGGAAACATAACCCACACCCAAGGCAAAATGTATACATGCCCTGTACATACCGTACCTCCAGGGACTGGTCACTCGGGGGCGGGGGGGGGGGTGTGTCCACCAAGGCCTGCGTCCCGCCACAACGGAAGTGGACGTGGACGCGTCCTGTCACCACAACAATTGTGGTGCGCACCGTACCCACGCCTTAAGAGCGTGGGCACGGGTCGTACCACACCTACCCCTACGTCACCCCAACATTGGGGGTACGGCCCGTACCCAGGCCTGAATAGCGTGGGTACGGGTCGTACCACGCCTACCCCTACGTCACCCCAACAATGGTTGTACTGCCCGGACCCACGTTCTGTAGGCCTGGGTATGGGCCGTACCACCATTGTTGGGGTGACGTAGGGGTACGCGTGGTGCGACCCGTACCCACGCTCTGAAGGCCTGGGTACGGGCCGTACCCCTATGTCACCCCAACAATGGTGGTACGGCCCGTACCCAGGCCTGAAGAGCGTGGGTACGGGTCGCACCACGCGTACCCCTACGTCACCCCAACAATGGTGGTACGGCCCGTACCCAGGCCTGAAGAGCGTGGGTACGGGCCGTACCACCATTGTTGGGGTGCCGTAGGGGTGCGGCCCGTACCCATGCCTACAGAACATGGGTACGGGCCGTACCACCATTGTTGGGGTGACGTAGGGGTACGCGTGGTGCGACCCGTACCCACGCTCTGAAGGCCTGGGTACGGGCCGTACCCCTACGTCACCCCAACAATGGTGGTACGGCCCATACCCAGGGTATGGGTCGCACCACGCGTACCCCTACGTCACCCCAACAATGGTGGTACGGCCCGTACCCACGTTCTGTAGGCCTGGGTATGGGTCGTACCCCCAATGTTGGGGTGACGTAGGGGTAGGCGTGGTACGACCCGTACCCACGCTCTGAAGGCCTGGCTACAGGCCGTACCCCTACGGCACCCCAACATTTGGGGTACGGCCAGTACCCAGGCCTTCAGAGCGTGTGGGCGGGTGGGTGGGTGTTGTGCTACGATCCACATCAGTGGACAGAGATATAGGGGTGGGTGCCTATCACTCCCAGCAGTGCCCAGAAATATGAGGGGTGTGTGCCTATCACTCCCAGCAGTGCCCAGACATATGAGGGGTGGGTGCAGAGGACTCCCAGTATCACTCCCAGCAGTGCCCAGACATATAAGGGGTGGGTGCCTATCACTCCCAGCAGTGCCCAGACATATGAGGGGTGGGTGCCTATCACTCCAAGCAGTGCCCAGACATATGAGGGGTGGGTGCCTATCACTCCCAGCAGTGCCCAGACATATGAGGGGTGGGTGCCTATCACTCCCAGCAGTGCCCAGACATATGAGGGGTGGGTGCCTATCACTCCCAGCAGTGCCCAGACATATGAGGGGTGGGTGCCTATCACTCCCAGCAGTGCCCAGACATATGAGGGGTGGGTGCAGAGGACTCCCAGCAGTGCCCAGACATATGAGGGGTGGGTGCCTATCACTCCCAGCAGTGCCCCGACATATGAGGGGTGGGTGCAGAGGACCCCCAGCAGTGCCCAGACATATGAGGGGTGGGTGCAGAGGACCCCCAGCAGTGCCCAGACATATGAGGGGTGGGTGCCTATCACTCCCAGCAGTGCCCAGACATATGAGGGGTGGGTGCCTATCACTCCCAGCAGTGCCCAGACATATGAGGGGTGGGTGCATAGGACTCCCAGCAGTGCCCAGACATATGAGGGGTGGGTGCCTATCACTCCCAGCAGTGCCCAGGCATATGAGGGGTGTGTGCCTATCACTCCCAGCAGTGCCCAGACATATGAGGGGTGGGTGCCTATCACTCCCAGCAGTGCCCAGACATATGAGGGATGGGTGCCTATCACTCCCAGCAGTGCCCAGACATATGAGGGGTGTGTGCCTATCACTCCCAGCAGTGCCCAGACATATGAGGGGTGGGTGCAGAGGACCCCCAGCAGTGCCCAGACATATGAGGGGTGGGTGTCTATCACTCCCAGCAGTGCCCAGACATATGAGGGGTGGGTGCAGAGGACTCCCAGCAGTGCCCAGACATATGAGGGGTGGGTGCCTATCACTCCCAGCAGTGCCCAGACATATGAGGGGTGGGTGCAGAAGACCCCCAGCAGTGCCCAGACATATGAGGGGTGGGTGCCTATCACTCCCAGTAGTGCCCAGACATATGAGGGGTGGGTGCAGAGGACTCCCAGCAGTGCCCAGACATATGAGGGGTGGGTGCCTATCACTCCCAGCAGTGCCCAGACATATGAGGGGTGGGTGCCTATCACTCCCAGCAGTGCCCAGACATATGCGGGGTGGGTGCAGAGGACCCCCAGCAGTGCCCAGACATATGAGGGGTGGGTGCCTATTACTCCCAGCAGTGCCCAGACATATGAGGGGTGGGTGCAGAGGACTCCCAGCAGTGCCCAGACATATTAGGGGTGGGTGCCTATCACTCCCAGCAGTGCCCAGACAAATGAGGGGTGGGTGCAGAGGCCTCCCAGCAGTGGACAGAGACATGGGGGTGTGTACATCATCCTCCCATTAGCAAAACTACATGGGTGCATGAAGGCATCCACAATGTGCGACTATGTTGATAGTGCCATGACAACACATCACTGACAGCAGTGTCCCACTCCCATGAGGATGGCTGTCCTTCCCCCACTGCATGACACACCACATGTGGGTGTGATGACAAATTACACATGCATACCCACCCCTGGCAGTGGCAGCACAATACACACACTGAGATCATGCAACAAGACTGTATCCTCATGTTAAACCCCACTCAACTAAGAGAGCCTAAGGGAACACACACGGTCACCCACATTCCAGGACTGATAGGAATGTACAGGTGCTGGGGCTGCCAACAAGTTGTTGCCTCCCATGGAGGGAAAAGGGTGGAGTACCCACAGATACAATGCCCACAATTGTCAGTCAGGTGCCCAAATACCCTGCAGAACAAGTAACACATGTGTGCTAGGTTGGGCGTACACACATGCATAGTGCGGAAAAGGGACCATGTCCACATAAAGCCATGGCAACATACTCCATACACAAGTACAGTGACTACTAAGGATGGCACAGACGATGCAGGCGGAGACATTGCTGAGCAGGCATGGGCAAAGTTGAAAGGATCCCTCACACAGCAAGGAAATGTAAACACAGGTCAGCACAACAATTGGGAAACACCCTGCAGGGAAGAAGTCAGGTGCCACAGAGGAAGGGACACTCCTTGGGACAATGTCACCATACAGTAAGCGCTTACATGACCAAAGATTATTTGCAGAGACCTTGTGATGGCACGCAGATACCAGGGTCCTCCCCATGAGCAGCACACTACAACATTTCCCAGACACCTAACACATTATCACCACCCCAACTCAGGGAGCAGCAGCACCAACAGCAATACCAGAAAAGCATTTGTGTGCAAATGAAAAACAAAATGCTTTATTCAGCATAAAAAAAGATTGGATTTGTAATGTACACTATATACAAGGCCCATAGGCCAGTCCATATGCGAATTCCGGGGGGGGGGGGGGCACATTGGGATGTGTCTCCCCTAGCTTGCCTGCACAGTTCAGAGTTCCTTTCCATCCACAGGGGGGGGCATCATGTGGGGGGAAGGACCAGGCACCGCAGGGACAGGAGGGGCAAGGGTAGGTGTTGTGGGTGCAGGGACGGACGACTCCACCACAGGGGGTGGGGCAGCACCAAAGGTGGTGGTTAATATGGCGCTGCACACGGTTACAAGGTCTGCCAGCGTCTCCCCTGCACCCGAAGGAACCACAGGCCCCAAGGAGGGGGGGGTCAGAGGGATGGGTTGCAGCGCTACTGGGGGAGGGTGTGGACAGGGGGGGGACTCAACTCCCCTGCCTGGGGACTTCCTCGACCGCTTGCGGGGTGGTGTCACACTGGGGCTGAGGGACAGACTGGCCATGAAGGACTCTTTGTCCGACTGTTGGGCAGGGGAGCTAAGGGGGGTGGTTTTGGAGGAAGTGGGTCGTGAGGACTGCGGACTCCCACTATGGCTGCGTGGCTGGCGTTTGCCCCCCGTCCCAGTGGGTGTGCCTACTTCCCCCGTGTGTGCGTGACTGGAGGTATGCGCTTGGCCTTCCCTGTTGGTGTGCTGCCTGTGTCTGGTGGGGTGCGTGCATGGGGATGTCTGGGTGTGCTTGGGACAGGCATGGGAGTGGGAAATGTGGATGGTGCAGGGGTAGGGGGGACGGAGCGCTGCAGGAGACCCACTGCAGCCGTCAGTGACGAGTCCATGGACTTCAGCAACATCCGTTGGTCAGACATCGCTGCTGACATGCCCTCCATGTACGACACTATCTGTGTCAGCAGTCTGGTGTGGCCATGGAGGACATTAAGCAGCGATGTCTGACCAACCTGCAACTGCCGCAGGATGTCCACAGACTCGGCATTGACGACAGCAGGGGAGACAGGGGCAGGGGGTGCGGTGCCTGGCACGAAGAAGACATGTGGTCGCCTAGCACGGACAGAAGGGACCCGAGCAAGTGGGAGGGCGGTGATGGGAATGGAGGGGGCGGCGAGAGATGTACTGCTGCTTTCAGCTGTGGGAGCAGCCTCCGCCCCCTCTGGGAGCTCAGCCTCGGACCCGTCAGCGTCATAGTCGGTGTTGGGACTGGACAGGTCCTCCGCCTGACTCCCCTCGCTCTCCGTGCCACTTGCTGCGCCAGACTCCCCAGCACTGGTGGCACTGGTGCTGGAGCCCTCCTCCACGTCCGTGCTGGTGTCTCCCTCGGTGTCCCCCGACGATGCTGTGGGCAAGGTGAAGAGACAGGAAATAATCAGACACCTGTATACATATGACACATGAGTCCAAACTACATAGGTCACAGTGCATAGCATGAAAAGCATCATGAGTAACATCTACAATACTACGCACATATGTAGGCCCTGCACTACACAGTTGGTTGACCCACCATGCCACTTTGAAACAATGGAGAGCATGACACAATAGCAAAGAACTTGATATCGAATTATACAGAGAAGCTAGTGTCTGTGGACAGTCGAGCACAGCATCTGGACCACACACCGTTGCCAAAAATGGATGAGCAGGAACCATGTCTTTTAACTTTTGACACATGCTGCAAAGCACAAACATTAAACCCTGCACAACATGACTGGGTCAATACTTGTTGAGTGTCTGTTCCGACTATCATCACACACAGGCCAGACCTGGCAAGGAGACATAAGCTTTGGACATGTAGGCCTTGCCCGCACAAACCCCCCCTACCTGAGACAATGTGATTGAGACAGAGGAAGGACTTACACCTCTTAATCAGGGATCACAAAAATGGGCTCCATTAAATCCTAATTGCACTCTAACTACCCCTTGTGGGGCTGAACACACATATTATTGACAAACAACCATCATCAGATAGTTGTACACAGACACACAGGCACTGGCCAGTGTGAGGATGCACAAGCCACATTGGGTCATCCTGTACAGTGTACACATGTAGCACACTTTACGTAAATACAAATGAGGCCAGGGTACAATGCCACAGAGGCCAACCTATGCTGAAGACACTGAGAATGTCCACAGTGTTGGATGACACACATGATTCCTAGGAAAAGGTGTCTCAGGGGACTGTAGTGGCCACACTGCTCCATGGTCCTGGATAGATCTGACTGCAACAGGAGCAACCGTTCCCGCACTATGCATATCTCCCCCTCATGCACATCATGTCTGAGGCCACAACATCGGTCATGCATGCTGCAAGTCAGTTCATTTTAAGCCTCACACTCCTATGTTGAGACTCTGCATCAGTGCCAACAATCATGGACCCCCAAATGACTGAACTGGACAGGGCACAGGCAAGGTCCCAACACATGTCACAGACCACCCCCACACATGATGCTGCAAGCATTGGGCACTTGGATTAACTGCCAGCCTAGATCACCTTGTGCAAGAGTGACTACACACAGACCAGGGAACACATATCAAGGAGGGGGAAGGGAGGAAGAACAGGAACGGTTGACTTTGGGGAACAGGATATGCACTGCACATATAAACCCTGGCAGTGTATCCAGGCGACTGAGCACTTCCCAAAGCTGGTGACACACAACAAACACACATGTACCTACCCCCTTCCTGCTGCTGCTTCTCCTGTAACCGCCTATCCATGTCAGGGAAGACCACCGCTAGGACACGCTTCATTTGGTGGGTCAGGCGCCGGCGCCCGCGGTTCTTGCCCTCTGGTGAGTCCCCCAGCAGGACCCGGGCGATCCTCCTGGTCCAGCACCGGATATCCTGCCAGCGTTTCCTCACCTGGGCCAGGCGCCGACTGCAACCCTCCACCGACCTCACGGCCCTGACGGCCCGCTTCCAAATCTCCCCCTTGGCGTAGGCGGCTACCTGTGAGGATGACAAAGTGAGACAGCATCAATACACCTGCTCCATGTCACAGAGACACACATTAGAACAATTGGGCCTGTTTGAACAGGGCATAGTATGCAGCCAACTCATTGCACCTTTGTCATAGGGACATTATCCTCTGGGGAAGGCCAAATGCACTACCGTGGCATTTAAAGTACACAGGTGGCCTGAGGGGTGCGACAGAATCAATGATCATGGCTCACACTGTGCATCACAAGCAACACCAGGATTATGGACAGCACCTCAAAGCAGTCACATGCCCCAGGCCACTGACGCAACCTCAGCGGAGTACACAGACACACACAGGCACAGGACAATCACCTGCCATTGGCAACTTCGGGTACAAACATCACTCTGCACATGTGCCACTTGACTGGGGGGAGTCACAGGTGTGGGGCTAGCTCAGCACGTCAGACACACAGCACGGCTCCCTGCTCACATCAGATGGGTAGGGCATATGCATCCTCCATGCAGCTGGGGTGCAACACTCCACATAGACACTCACCCACATGACAGGGGACTTACACACACACCAATGTCCAGGGGCCGTACACATCATTTGGACACTATCACCACAGGTACACTCAACTCACACACATCTGTGGGTACAGTCACCTGTCACACTGGGGGGACCACATAATCACATCAGGACTATGGAAACAACATTCCCAAGAGGATTAGTGAGGCTGAATGTGGCATGCACCATGCAGTGATTGTCACAGTACGAACAATGCAAGTGAGGAGTGCAGATATGAACCACATCAGGCTCTGCATGGGAGACATAAGGCATTCCCCCCCTAGGACCCACCATGAACAACATTGCATGTCTGTCACACCTGGACACAATGCCAGAAGTGACAGACACAAAAAAGGGGCACAGTCACAGCTAGTGAGTCAGCAGTCACCTGCTCCCCTGGTCTCCCATACAGCCAGGGGTACTGTGGGAGGATGACGTCCAGCAACGCCTCATTCTCCTCTTGGGTGAAAGGCTGGGCACTCTCCACAGACCTGGACATGGTGCCAGAGGAATCACGAGCAGCAGCAGTGGTGTGGAATGAAAGGTTGTGCAGGCAAGTGCTCTCTCATGGGTCCTGGCTGCCTTATATCTCCCTTGCTGGGCTGTTTCATTTACAGGAGTACAGAGTGATTGGTCAATCTCATTTGCATCCTAGATTTCCTCCAATCCCTTTAAACCTACCCCAGTGAGGGCCTTTGCATGGTTCAAAATGTGAGCATGATGTCAAGTCAACAACCACTTTGCAACATAGTATATTATCTCCAACCGACTTTTGCTGGCCACCTGATGAAAAGTTTTGAACTGGAAACTCGGTCTCCATGACAACCAGCATGCATTTAGGCCCTTATACTTGTCCCTCATGTGTCCCCTATGTAATTTCACTATCCACACACAGGTACGGTGCGTTCCACACGTACCCCTAGGGCACCACTACTCCAGTGATACGGTCCATACACGCATGTGTAGGGCCCGTATCACTTTGGTAGTGTTGCCGTAGGCGTATGCCATTGTGATACGGGCTGTACACGCGTGTGTAGGGCCTGTATCTCTATGGCATACGCCTACGCCAACACTACCCTAGTGCTTCGGGCCGTACCCGCGCGGGTACGGCCCGTAGCACTATGGTAGTGTTGCCATAGGCGTACGCCATTGTGATACGGGCCGTACACGCGTGTGTAGGGCACGTATCTCTATGGAGTATGCCTACGCCAACACTACCCTAGTGCTACGGGCCGTACCCGCGTGTGTAGGGCCTGTAGCACTATGGTAGTGTTGCCGTAGGCGTACGCCATAGAGATAGGGCTCGTACCCGCGTATGTACGGCCCGTATCTCTATGGCGTACACCTACGCCAACACTACCCTAGTGTTACGGGCCGTACCCGCGTGTGTAGGGCCCGTAGCCCTATGGTAGTGTTGCCGTAGGCGTACGCCATAGAGATACGGGCCGTACATACGTGGGTACAAGCCCTATCTCTATGGCGTACGCCTACGCCAACACTACCCTAGTGCTACGGGCCGTACCTGCGTGTGTAGGGCCCGTAGCACTATGGTAGTGTTGCCGTAGGCTTACGCCATAGTGCTACGGGCCGTACATACGCGGGTACGAGCCGTATCTCTATGGCGTACGCCTACGCCAACACTACCCTAGTGCTACCGGCCGTACCCACATGTGTAGGGCCTGTAGCACTATGGTAGTGTTGCCGTAGGCTTACGCCATAGTGCTACGAGCCGTACATACGCGGGTATGAGCCGTATCTCTATGGCGCACGCCTACGCCAACACTACCCTAGTGCTACGGGCCGTACCCGCGTGTGTAGGGCCCGTAGCACTATGGTAGTGTTGCCGTAGGCGTACGCCATAGTGCTACAGGCCGTACATACGCGGGTACGAGCCGTATCTCTATGGCGTACGCCTACGCCAACACTACCATGGGGATAGGACCAGTGTGTACACGTACGTGTGTACAGTCCTTGCACACACGCGTACTCCTACCCAAACCCAATATTGTGATACGACCGTACACACGCCCTCAAAGCGTGTGTACGGTGCGTTTCACAGCTTACACTCGTGATAGGAGGCGCACAGGAAAGGAATGGAGGTGTATGACTCGCACAAGGATGGACATCAAGTCATTGTCAGTGCAGTGCATCATGTGTAGGGCCTAGGTGTGTCAGGCAGTGAGCTGGCACATGTCTCCTTATGTTTTAACCCAATAGTTGTGTAATGACCTGGGTACACATGTCATGTGGGATGGGGCACCATGTGGCGAACTTCCCCTTCACACCTTTCACATGTGTGCATGTATTTCTAACTTGTCAAGCACTGCATCACTGGCATGGCACAGTCCCCAACACCCGCAAATGTCCCCTGATGCCAGGTACACGGATGATGACACCTGACATCTCACTACCAGCGTGCCACGATGTGACTATGGCATGTGTGGGTCATGTGTTCCCATGATTTTGCTGTTGGTGTTCCGTCAACGGCATCTGCTGTAGCTGCATCCAACATGTGTCTGTGTGTAGATGCCCATGTCACACTATTACGCACACCAGGACACATGTGGAATAACACGTGACGTGTGTCTGTATGCATCTAACAGGGACTTGCGAGCTTAGGACATATCTGCGTAGTCTCAATGTCTGTGTGATCATATTTTACATGTACCCCTTCATGGCAAGGTGTGTGGTCTGTCCTTTTTCCATGACATGTGACCTGTGCGTCTAGCTTGCCAGCAGCTGTCTGTATGAGATGACATCCTTCAAATGCACATATGTGGATGTATGTCACTCCTGTAAGGTGTCTGGCTGTTCACTCACACTGGCCCACAGCTACTTTCATGGCATGTCATGTAGACCTTGACAATCCATGTTTGTAGCTGGCTCTTGGTAGGAGTATCACCTGGCTGGCATACGTGTGCAGGATGTATTGCACAGACCAGACTCTGTATGTGGCATATGTGTATTAGCTGTTGAACATGTGCTCAGTTCATCGACATTGGTGTAGTAATGTACTCAATCTTCGCTATTCCTTCCAAATTTCTGCAGGGCACCACCTTTCCCCCGACCAATGCCAGACTTGGCTGCCATGAGGGAACGTGACTGCATACACCGCTACCGATTCCCCCAACGGTTAATTGTGGACCTGACAAACAGGCTGGCACCACACATTCAACTGCGACACAGTTATCCGACTGCGCTGACCCCCAAGATGAAGGTGATGGCAGCCATACATTTCTTTGCCACCGGTACGTTTCAATTGACCATAGCTGATGTGAGTGGCATGTCTCAGACCATGTTCAGCCGTATCCTGCATGATGTTTTAGAAGCCAGGTTGGAGCACCTGGATGAATTCATCCATTTTCCAACTCGTGAGCAGTTGACAGGTATCAAGGGTGAGTTCTATGCCCTGGGAGGGATGCCCCATGTAATTGGGTCCATTGATGGGACACATGTGGCTTTGGTACCACCACAGGCACAGGAGGTAGCCTTCCGTAACCGTAAACATTACCACTCCATTAATGCCCTTGTGGTGTGTCTTGCTAACATGGTGATTTCCCATGTCTGTGCATGTTTTCCAGGGTCAGCACACGATGCCTACATCATGAGGCGTAGCAGGGTGCCAGAAATGATGCTGCAGCTGCACAACGAACGAGCATGTCTTGTTGGTGAGTAGACTCTGTTTGTCCAGTATTCTGCGGTATCTTAGTATGTGACGGCATCTCCTGTCCCACTTCTTTACATGATGTTTCCATGTAGGGGACTCTGGCTATCCCAACATGCCATGGCTGGTGACGCCTCTCCGCAACCCGAGAACAGCTGCAGATCACCGTTACAACAACGCCCATGGGCAGACCAGGCGAGTGATTGAGAGGACGTTTGGCCTCCTGAAGAGCCGATTCCGGTGCTTCCACAAGACCGGCGGGGCCCTCCCATATGCACCGGTGAAGGTCTGCAAAATCTTCCTCGTGTGCTGCAAGCTGCACAACATGGCAGTGGAGAAAGCTGTGCCACTCATCCTGGATCCCGATGAGCAGGAACATCCACCCGTGGAGGATGAAGGCCTTGGTCACGAGGCAAGTGAGGAGGAGGAGGAGGAGGAGGAGGAGGAGGAGGACATCCGGAGTCAGCTCATACGCAACTTCTTCTCATAATGGTGATTCCCTGGGTCTGAGTGTGCACGCTTTGAGCCTTGTGTGGCATGTGTTGCAATGTGTGTGTCCAGCTGACTGTATGCTAAGTGACTTTGAGGTGTGTGCTGATGTGTCACTCGAGTGCTGATGTCATTCCACACATTTTAGCTGACACACTCAATTGACAACTGGCATGGTGACCATGCATATGGATGACTATGTTTTTCCTGACTTCTTGTGTGTCTCTCATCCCCAGGTAGTTGTGCATGCTGTCTGCTCGTGGCATCGTTGTGCTCCTGCTATTCCTCATGAGTAATGCAACGTGTGCTGAATCAGCGTTACATGCACGGACATGGTGAAAATTCTCCTTTGGGTAAGGATTGCAGCAAGGCTTTTTGGGTGTAGTAGTTGTTTGTAATGTGTGGGCACTGCTCCTGTGCAGGTTATGTTACTATGCATACATGTCGACTCACCATAGGGAACATGACATGTGGCATGACTCACATGAATTGAAAGTCACACTTTGTGACAGTCATCTGTTATGGGATTGTGGTTTGTGATGAAGGCATCAATGTGTGTACTACTTCCCTCTGAAACATACGGGAGGCTACGGGTGGACATATTGCGGGACATCCCCATATGATGCTCAATGGGGAATTGCAGCCTCTCAGTGTGCAGCAGGGGATGTTTGGCTTAACCCCTTCACTTGTGTGTCAGTACAATGGATTTACAGCATCTGTGGTGCAAAGGGGGTGTCCGGTGTAGGTCCCACATGTTAATCCAATAGACCTGTGAGTCTGTTAATGTTGATGCTTTTGCATAGGTGTGAGCCTGAGTAATAAAGGTGTTCCTCGGCCTCCAAGGTGCCTCATCTATGTCAATGCAGGTCTCTTGCCACTGTGCATGCGGCATCTCTGGCATGGTTGTCAAGGATTGTGCATATGAGTCTATGTGTAGATTAGCAACCTGCATACTGTTCTTCATGTATTTGATTCTCTATTGTGCATGATGTCCATGGCTGTGTATGTGTTTTGGCATGTTAGTCCCCCCCACGGACCGTCAACACCTTCTGGGGTATGTTTCCTGTGCGCAGCTCGGCCTTCAGTTTCATGATCCGGTGTCAGTCATCTTTGGTGATTGTGCATCCTTTGTCTCTGGGTGTGCCATTGCAAACCGGTAACTCCTTCCTTTGCATACACCTGTCGCAGTAGTCCTTTCTGACATCCTAGTCTTTGTGTGGATATTGTGGCATAATTCCCAGGACATGCCGCCTGCTGTTGCAGCCACTGCAGCAAGGGCACACATAGTTTCCAGATTTGGCAACACACACACATCAAAGGTGCTCCTCCCTTCCTCCCTCAACACATTCATTTGGCTGTCTTCGGCTTGTCTGTGCCACAGTTGCGGCCACGCGGTACCAAAGGCTGGACCGTCTGCACATGCAACGTGCACATTGCATGACCCTCAGGTCCTTGCATGACCCACATCACACTACAGTGTGATGTTGCAGCCACCCTCCAAGCAAGGTCCATCCACACATCTCCCGCCTGCTCTCAGGCATGCACTGAGCGCACACACAACAGCTTTGCATGATGAGTGTGCAACTCCGACTGCCTACACAGCGCTGCCACGCCTTCCAGGACCTGTCACACCCACCAGGTCATGTCCCTCCTACTCCCCACCGGATCTGTACCCCTGCAAGGCCATGGGAGTGGGACTCAAGGCTTCTGCATGTAGTATGCTTTTGTCGTGAGGCACATGGCACAGGTATCATCTTTCAGCATGTCAATCTATAATGTGTCCAGGACCCCCCTATCCACCATCACATGCGCACACGACCTCATCATCAACTCATATGCCATTGACAGCCAGGCGCTCCTCACCCTCACCAAGGACGCAGACATTTCCACTTCCAATATTCAAGATTGCATGGGATCCATAGATGAATGGCAGAGCAGCAGCCACCTGAGGCTGGACTTGTACAGGACTGAGGTCAACATCAGAGGATTGTCCCCTTACAGCTGGCTCAACTGCTTGTGTCCCACCCACAGAAGCCCCGCACAGGCACCCAGTGTCCACGCACACAAGATGTTGTGCATCATGGATTGCTTGCTCTAATTTGCCATGGTAATCACCATCATCTGTACCTCACACTGCAACGCCCTCAGCATTGTGCACATGATCCCCAGATAGATCCACTCCAAGGTAAGACGGACCATCCCCCAGGTCCACGACAACATCCGTGTCAAAGAAGGCCCTGCCCTCTACGGAGCAGCCACATCCAAAATCAAGGGACACTTGTCCACATTCAGGCTGCATCTGCACACCTCAGCGTCAACATCCCGCACCCCAGCCACATCACCGTCCAGCAGACTTAGCTGCAATGGATCACTGTGTGCTGCAGGATGACCTTCAGACTCCTCACCCACACTCAGGAGGCAGGCCACAACCCTGACCCAAAACCAACCTTGTACCACTGTCATCCTAGACCCCGTAGTGCCATCTCCGTGTATCCAACCTTGACCTGTCCACCATTCTTCTGATCCACCGTACTCCTGCATGCAGGACATAGTTCTCCCACCTGGGAACACATACCTGGGACTCCCTCCCCGGGAACCTCCAAATGAGGCTTGACCTCTACGCCTTAATGTTACTCTTCCAAATAGGTGTGTCCTCACAGTTTCCCAAGCACCCCCTCAGCAGCTTGAGGCCATCACAGGTGAGTATTGTGCTCCATGTCTGCATTGAATGATACATTGTGACCCATGTGTGTCCTGTACCAGACTCCGATCCCAGGGTATGGATGTGTGGAGTCAGTTCAACACTCAGGCATAGTTTGACATTTACACACACATATGTTGGTGAATAATGCCAAATGACAGCAACATCTCATGACAAAATTAAGTCTTTATTTTTGGTGGGGTAAGTCTTTTGGTGGATGAAGTAAGGTGCTCTACCGGGTGCATAGAATCCAAAGTTCACAGGGGGAGATGGCATCCTTGTCAGTTGGAGTCATCAGAGTCCAGACCACAGTGTTGGTCAACATTGGTCAGACTGTGACCAGCAAGTCCATGTGGCAGAGAATGTCATTGGGTGAGGTGGTGCTGTTGCGCCAGAGGGCCAGGTGCCAGGCCAGGTGACCTGGGAGATGGGGATGGTCCGCTGACTCTCATGGTCTTTTCCGTGGACGACCCACCTTCCTCCGGGGACCCTCAGATGCAGGCCTTGACGATGTCTGTGATGCTCCGTCGGACGAATCCTCCTCCTCCTCCTCCCTCCCTGTGGCTGGTGCTGGTCTTCACCTGGTGTCACAGTGAGGGTTGCCCATGTTGTCGGCAATCCGACGGAGTGAACGGCTCATGTCCGTTTGCACCGCCAGACGCTCAGCCAGTCTTGCCTCCATCCGTCCTTGGTGTTGTTGTTGACTGGCATGTTGCTCGGCCTGCAGGTTCTTCATCTCTTCGAGGGTCCCCTTGATGTCTGTTAGGCTCGACACAACCTGGCTGATGCCCCTGGTGTCACGCCGTTATGTGTCCAGGATGTGGCGCATGTGTGCCATACCGGTTCCCTCAGCTGGCTGGTCAGGTTCTCGCCTCCGCCTGCCTCCACTCCCACCACCCCTGCCCACACAAGCCTGGCCTGCCGTTGTGGGCACATCGGGTCTACGGGACCTCTGAGGGATGGCATTAGCGTGGTCGTCTGCCTCCTCCTGGGTGCCCGGAGAACCTTGTCCCTCCTGGTCAGACTGGCTGTGTTGTTCGGTGCGAGCAGGGCTCCTGGGTGTCTCCTGGGATGTGGCAGGAATGGGGGTGGGGGTTGGCACAGATGTACCTGACGCAGGTGCTGCAGGGGCTTGGGCACCAGAGGGGCCAGGTTGGTTGGGGTCATCCACGGAGTGGTGAGAGTCGTCGCTGCCGGTGGGTTCATCTTCACGCTGAGCCTGGGACTGTGATTGTTCCCCCCCATTGTTGGGGGTGGTCGATGACGTTGCCCTGTGTGTGAGAGAGAGACAATGTTAATGCTGTTTCATGCCACAACCATGTTTCATACGTATTCAAGTAGTCACAGTTCCTCCAGGTGGTTGGATGTGCCTAGCATTCCTCTCAATGTACACTTGGGGATGGGTATGTTGCGGGGGACAGATTGGTATGTGCTCCTGAGTGTTTGCCAGTTGATTTTTGGCTGGGATGCTTATTTGGCTATGGATTGGTCTTGTTGTGTCACATGTCCATTGTGAGAGTGGGTAAATCCGTTGCCTGCCCCGAGGGTGTGTGCTTGTGTGAGGGGGGTGTGACCAGGCCTGCTGTTGTGTGTAGTGTGATTTGTGATTGGGTCTCCCAGGTGATGTGTCTGTCCCCTCATGGTGCATGCTGGCATGACAGTGTGTGTGAGTTCCTGTGCTGGGTATGTGAGCTAGTGGAGTTATTGTTTGAGTGTACAGTAGTCACAGGAGGGCCTTGTGCTGTCTACAGCAGGGCCAAGTGTCAGCTACCTTGTCATTACTTTGCCAGTCCCTGTGCATTGGGCATGGTGCATGGGTATGTACCTAGGCCATATGGGCTGTGGGCATTGGTGTCTGGTTCTGAGTTGCACAATGTGTTGTGTGAGCCCCACCCTCCCAGCATCCCAGACATCCAGTCTTGGGTTTGTGGTTGGTGTGGCCTGGGACATGGCATTGCCTTTATTTGTGAATGGGGCATGGAGACATTAGTGGCATGAGCGTGGTTTTTAGGGTGTGGTTGTGTGCAGTGAGGGCTTGGGGGTAGGTGAGTGCATTTGTTGTAGTTGGGGTGTGGATGCCATTCCCCCCATGTTACGTGAGTTGTTTGTGTACTCACCAGGCTCTGCGACTCCTTCGACTCCGTGTACTCGCACCGGCGGAAGCGTGGCCATCACCTTCTCCTCCCAGGGATGGTAATGTACGGGTCTGCGGGGCAGCCTGCCTCCAGTGATGTTACTCTGGGCGTATTCCTCGTTCATTTTCCTCTTGACTGCCCTGCGCAGATCGTACCACCTGGCTTGGCATTCATGCCTGGTCCTTCGGATGGGCGCAACAGCATTCACCTTATCGACGATCCTCTGCCACAGGCTGTTTTTTTGGGCTATGCTGGTCTGTCTGACCAATGTTCCAAACAGCTGTGGCTCGACTCTGATGACTTCGTTGACAAGGAGCTCCAGCTCCGCCGTTGTGAACTTTGGATTCTTGTCAGTGGGCATGGTGTGGGGTGTGGGTGTGGATGGTTGTGGGTGTGTGGGTGTGAATGTGACGGTGTGTGTGTAAAGGTGAAGAGGGGGTGTTTGTGACGGAGGTTGTGTGAAGGTGTGTAAGTGAAGGTGTAGTTGAGGTGTGAGTAAGGTGCAGTTGTTTGTCTGTGGTGTCTGTGAGCAGTGGGTCTGTTGCAATGGCTCATGGGTTGTGTGTGTGGGCCCTTTTTATTGGTCCATTTGTGGGTGTGGCTGTGTTTGAATTTGTGGTGGGTGTGTTATAAGAGGTGGTTGTGATTTGGTCCTCTGTTTGCCTGTTTGGATGTGGCAGGTCAGTCATAGAGATGTATTTTGTCATGTTGACGTGTTTTGTGGTATTGTGCGAGTCTAATTGACCCTCCTTGTGCTGTTTTACAGTGTCCTAGTTCTGTACGAGTCTTTTTCGCGTAGGTACGGTCCGTACATACGCGATGCTGGGTGAGGGTGCTGGGGTACGGTGTTGGGGTATGGTGCGTACCGGTGCGGGGCTGTGCTACGGTGTTGGGGTGCGGCGCGTACAGGTGCGGGCTGTACTATGGTGTTGGGGTGCAGCGCGTACCGTGCGGGCTGTGCAACGGTGTTGGGGTATGGTGCGTACAGGTGCGGGGCTGTGCTACGGTGTTGGGGTGCGGTGCGTACAGGTGCGGGCTGTGCTACGGTGTTGGGGTGCAGCACGTACAGGTGCGGGCTGTGCTACGGTGTTGGGGTACGGTGCGTACAGGTACGGGGCTGGGCTATGATGTTGGGGTATGGCGCGTACAGGTGCGAGCTGTGCTACGGTGTTGGGGTGCGGCGCGTACAGGTGCGGGCTGTGCTACGGTGTTGGGGTGCGGCGCGTACAGGTGCGGGCTGTGCTACGGTGTTGGGGTGCGGTGCATACAGGTGCGGGCTGTGCTACGGTGTTGGGGTACGGTGCGTACAGGTACGGGGCTGGGCTACGGTGTTGGGGTACGGTGCGTACAGGTGTGGGGCTGTGCTACGGTGTTGGGGTACGGTGCGTACAGGTACGGGGCTGGGATGCGGTTTTGGGGTACGGTGGGTACAGGTACGGGCTGTGCTACGGTGTTGGGGTACGGTGCGTACAGGTACGGGGCTGGGCTACGGTGTTGGGGTATGGTGCGGAGGGGGGGTACGGTGCTGACATACGGGGGTACGGTGCTAACATGTGCGGGGTGGGGGGGCTGTACGACTCGTATTCGGGCACAAGTTTACCCGTGTACATGTACGCTACAGCATTCGCTCCGTACGGGGCCTTTTACATGCGGTTGTGTATTCGGACGGGCGGTACGGATCGTAATTGCGCGCTCGGACTTCTGTTTTACGATTTGCACGTAAAAATGTCCGGCTCCCTATCGGACACTTTTCCCAACGCTATTCGGATGTAAAAATTTACGGCTCCCTCTCGGACCATTTTCCCGACGCAATTCGTATGTATTTTTCACGTACGAATTGTACTTCGCAGTTTGTACGGTACTTGTACGATTCGTACGTAAAAAAATACGGATACGAGTCGGACGGTAAATTTTTTTAACGGATCGGAATCGGCACCTAATTATTAATTGGTAAATATTGTAAATTATAATATGTTGGTTATGAAAAATAATGTATTGCTTATTAATCATTAATTGGTAATTAAATATGATTAAATATTATTTATTGAAATTTCTAATTAATATATTAATAAGTAATTATTAATTGGTAATTAATGTTTAATAATTTATATTTTTTGGTATACAAAATATTTATTTGTTCATTATTTTTTAATTGGAAATTAATGTTTAATAATTAATATTTTTGGGTATAACACATCTTTAATTGTTCAATATATTTTAATTGGTAATTACTTTTTAATAATTAATATGTTTTTATTATGGAAAATATTTTATTGTTCAATATTTATGTTGTAATTAATCTTTATTAATTATTATTTATTGGTATTTATTATTAATTTATTGCTAATTAATTATTCATTGGTAGTTGTGTTTGTAATAACTATTTATTGTATTTGTAAATAATTTAGAGTTATTTAATAATTAAATCAATAATTATTTTAAATAATTATTTTATTTATAAGTATGTTATTTTTAACTTCTACGCTATCCAACACTTACCCTACTGTTGCACTCTCTGGAGTTGGAATAGTAATTTTTACCCCTACGCTATCCAACACTTTCCCTACTGTTGCACTCTCTGGAGTTGGAATAGTAATTTTGACCCTTACGCTATCCAACACTT
The DNA here is from genome assembly GCF_964204655.1 of Triturus cristatus. NCBI lineage: Eukaryota > Metazoa > Chordata > Amphibia > Caudata > Salamandridae > Triturus > Triturus cristatus. The sequence continues at coordinate 1,264,182,993 of NC_140579.1, read as the reverse complement.
TCCCTACTGTTGCACTCTCTGGAGTTGGAATAGTAATTTTTACCCCTACGCTATCCAACACTTTCCCTACTGTTGCACTCTCTTGAGTGGGAATAGTAATTTTTATCCCTACGCTATCCAACACTTTCCCTACTGTTGCACTCTCTGGAGTTGGAATAGAAATTTTTACCCCTACGCTATCCAACACTTTCCCTACTGTTGCACTCTCTGGAGTTGGAATAGTAATTTTTACCCCTACGCTATCCAACACTTTCCCAACTGTTGCACTCTTTGGAGTTGAAATAGTAATTTGTACCCCTACGCTATCCAACAATTTCCCTACTGTTGCACTCTCTGGAGTTGGAATAGTCATTTTTACCCCTACGCTATCCAACACTTTCCCTACTGTTACACTCCCTGGAGTGGAAATAGTTATTTTTAGCCCTACGCTATCCAACATTTTTCTTACTGTTGTTTTTGTTGGAGTTGGAGTAGTAGTTTTATTCTCTCTGATATTTAATATTTTTTGTATTATTTTAGCTAATGTAATATATAATTAATATTTAAAAATATTCAAATTAAATGTAATTTTTTTAATTTGTTATACGTAATTATTTAATTTTTATTCTTGTGATTGTTTTATGTGTATAGATGTATTGGTAATTTATAATATTTTTAAATAATTTATAAGTTATTAAAATAATTATTAAAACTAATTATTAAGTAAGTATATATATTATATTATATGTATATGTTTAATTAATGTTGTATTAAATTATATATATTAATTATTAATTTTAAACTTTATAAAATATATTTAATTAGGTTTATTTTATTTATAAGTATTATTTGGTTTATTTTACATATTTTTTTAAACTAAAGAAAAAACGATATTTGTTAATAACGATATTTTTGACATCGATATTTTATTTTCTATATTTTTGTACTTACCATTTTGTAGATAGGATGTCGATATTCTTGACATCCATATTTTTGTTCCGATTTTTTTGTAGGTCGATTTTTTGACCTTCGATATTTTGTCAGTGATCCGACACGGCGATCCGATGAGTAATGCACTGTGACAATCCTTAACAATGACACTCCCCACAGTTTTCTGATTGACATCGGGCCAACAATGTCCTGTCTAAAGGAGGGGACCATGCACCTGTCCAGGGACTGCATGGACACACAGGGATTCTTGGGAGCGGTCTTAAGGGTCCCCTTCTCTAAACCCGTAGATTTAGATGTAGGGGGCAGCTGAGTAAGGGGACAGCTGCTGTATCACCCTCATCACCCACCTCCTGGGCAGAGACTTAATGGCCAAATTGAACATAACCACCCATTTCTCTAAAGACGGGACCATGATGCGTTCCACTCCAAGGGTCAGCCCAACCAGACTCATGACTAGGGGTGGGCGGACAACTCCGTTCCTCCCACGAAATGTGCGTAGATTTGCCCCTTACGCCTTCCGCGATGCAGGTGGAGAAACTGGCAAATCTCCGCACACTCGGGCGGAACGGAGTTGGCCTCCCGCCCGCAGTATTAAAACTTTACAAAACATTATAATAATAATGTCCTCTCTTCTGGGAAACTGCGCATGCGCTGGCACCCGCGCATGCAATTTCCTCGTTAGGAATGCACGGGCACCCGTGCATGCGCAGTTTCCCAGAAGAAGACGCAATGGAGACGGAGGGAAGCCCGGGGTCGCTACCGATAAGGTATTGTGATTTAAATTGTTATTTATAATGTTTTGTAAAGTTTTAATACTGCGGGCGGGAGGCGGGCGGCACGAAGCGGATCCATGCGGAGAATGCGGGGATTGGTTCCATCTCCGTGCCTCTCCACGTAGACCCCCTACTTGATTTACGCCCACCCCTACTCATGACCCTGATACACCCACAGGGCCCAGCTGTACAGGCAAGAGCAACATCCACTGACTTTCTGGCCTTCACCAGTCCTGTTCTCACCCTTGTGGCTTACACCCGAGTTGTTAGATCAAAAGCTTCAGTAACCTGGGCGTTTGAATTCGGCCGAGATGGGTCACAGTGATACAAAACTCAGACGCAAACACCTGCTCTTCCTGGAAGCCATTGAGATATGGTCCAGGTACAGTGTACTGCTGGCAACAGACCAGACATGTGCAATGTGGGCATGCGTCATCTTCATCATGACCAGAATCAGCATGCAGGAGATAATGGATGACCACCTATTCAGTGAGTCCGCCGGAGCCTCAGAGATCATCTTCACGAACTCCTCCACTTTCAGGAAGAAGTATAAAGTGAAGCCCCAGTGTGCCTGGCAGTGCTCACTGAGTGGCAGCAGCATGACATAAAGCCACATGTATCAACCTATTTTACAGTCGCAAACAGCTTGAATCGCTAAATTTGACTGTTTGCGGATGCAAAATAGCCTTTCAAAATGTATGAAAGCCTTTGGCAGTGCATTTTTTGGTAATCAGAATTTTTTGCCCTTACCTGCAATTGCGACTACAAATAGGGAATCGCAATTTGCGATTCTCTTGGCACATGTACCAAGCATTTGGGCACATTTTTTTGGGGGTGCTTCAGGAGGACCTTAGGCTCCCAGGCACCCCTTGTTTTGCATGACCTAATTTGCGATTACCAATTTGGTAATCACAAATTAGGTAATGCCCACCATTTGCACCGGCCCATAGGAACGAATGTAGCAGTATTGCCTAATAGCGATTACCTAATTTTGATTGGGACTGAAGGAATCGCTATTAGGCAATCGCTATGTTCTTGCATACCATTTTCCATTCCTTATATAGCGATTACATAAAATTCGCTAATAAGGGAATGCAAAATGGAACTCCGATACATGTAGCCCATGTACCACACTAACTGTGGGTTGAGGGGCCCTTCGATGTAGGACTCCTCAACACTGCAGAGCCAGTAGGATAAAACTGAGGTAGGGGGCCCTCCTGCCATGTTAAGTCAGTACCCGCTCTCCAAAGAGGACATAGCCCCCACGATTAAGGCACTAGTGGATCAAGTGGTACTACATGTGGGGGTCTCCCCCTGAAAACCCCAATCTTTCTGGTCAAGAAGAGCCAGCGAGGAACTTGGCGTCTGGAATAGCATTGTGATCCTGGAATTCCAGGTGGTGCCAGACCCCTCCATTATGCTGACTAGCATAACGGCACACGCCTACTATTTCTCTGTGATAGACATAAATAATGCATTTTTCAGTATCCTGTTGCACCCCGACAGCCAGTACCTCACCGCATTCATCTTCCGGTCCAGCTGTTATACCGGAGACTGCCGCAAGGGTATCGCAAATTCCCCAGTATTTTTAACAGAATACTGAGAAAGGATCTTACGAACTTCCAGTCGAGTTGCACTCCCATCCACTGCACTGATGACATCTTGGTCTGAAATCCCTCCAAGGATCTGTGTTGCCAAGAGACAATAGCCCTCCTCTCAACACTGGCCACAAGGGGATACAATGTTGAAAAAGGAAAAGAAGAATATGTGCAACAAAAGGTTAACTTTCTAGGTCAGCTCATTTCAGCAACTGGCCGGCGAATCAAGCTGGAACAGGCAGATTCGATCTGGGTCCTGTCACCACCCAAAGCGAAAAAGGGTATGCAAAAGTTCATAGGCTTGTGCAACTATGTCTTACAATGGGTCATCCATTATAGCACCCTCATCGCTCCCTTGCTGGGACGATGAAAAAAGCCACATCCGACAGTGAGGAGCTGGTCTGGAAACCCGAGATGCAAGAAACCTTTATAAACTGAAGAGGGAAATATTCCATTCCCCTGTGTTAGGGAGTTCTTCCTGTTCAGTCACAGTGCTTAGTGAGCGATGACCACCTTTTTAACCCAAAGGTACCCCCTGGGACACAAACCAATTGTGTATCACAAAAGACTTCTAGATTCCTTCATGGAGGGTCAATTTCCATATGAACAGGACTTGGCTGCTGCGGCCTTTACTGTTGACAAAAGTACCTCCATCTGGATGGGAGTGCCTCCGAGCCTGTATGCAGAGCATTCAGTATTTGCGGTCATACAAAAAGGGAAGAGCATGCTGACGATGCAAAGGGTGACAGGGTATGAACTGATGCTCTCTAGACCACCGCTTAAAATAGTTTGGTGCCATCTGATTAACCCTACCACTTTCCTAGCACACGAGGTCAAGGAGGGTAAGGAGACCAATGATTGTGCGACTCAACCCCCGATGGGATCAGCCAGGCTGAGGAAGATCCCATCCCTGACAGCAAAGTACTGTTCATTGACAGGTCGTCCCTACGAGACCAGGAGACAGGGGTGAGGCATACAGGACTGGCCGTAGAGATGGCCTCAAGCCACGAGCCATGCGACAGTCTACGGGTTACCGCACAGCTGGCTTCCCTCCCCTTCCTCTCGGTGCAGGCTGCAGAGCTAACTGTATTAATCAAAGCCCTTAACCAGAACTCAGGAAGAACAGTAACCATCTATTCCAACTCTGCCTATTTCACTACCACTGTGGTAAATAATTTAATTACCGGGACTTAATTTGATGCGGAAAATCTATAACAATAGCTCAGTAAAATAAGAGGCAGAATCCGGGGTATTAGAGGTTCGGAACGGGCTTTATTCCATAATCAATTTAAATCGATGAGCTCCAGATTCCATCACCACGAAGGTTCAGGAAGTGAAGACCGTACTTTATTGATAGGTAATCATTTTTATACAATAGGCATTACAGTGAAACAAATGGAGGAGGCGTAACAATTGATAGTAAAGATAAAACATACATGCGTAGCAAAAGTGGGTGTAACTGGGCGTAAATAAAGAACGTCATCAAGTATGATGTCATAATAGGGTGGTACCATGAAAGAATTTCGCAATGTCAGCAGAAATACTTGGCAGAAATGCGCGCGCAGCAGCATGACGTGTGATTGACGTGCAACTAGGGGGTGAAGGGGACTTGACATTTAGCTCTACATGTGGCGACAGAAGTCTGGAGGGTCAAGTCAACCTAATCCCAAATCATATCTAACATCCTATGTTTAAAGAACTATGTTATCCAAAAGAGAGGCCTTCTTGGAGTAGAATCTTATTCTATACTGACTATACTGACTGTTAGTGCGTGTACAAGCGTCTAAGTGTCTACACTAGATGCGAGGGCAGAAATCTTCCATAGAACAGGGCTATGAATTACTTGCATAATGACAGAGAAGCCGGGCCTTTTGCTCGGTAGCTGGAAGAATGTTTACTTAAACTACTAGACAGGAATGCATTGGGTAGGGAGCGGAGCAGATAATTTCGAAGGTGAAATACAGTTTTTGGCAGGCAACAGGCTGATGTCAGGCACCGTTAGCTGCGCAGAGAATGAGGACAAAGTTCATGGATACAGATGCGAGCTCAGACTGAAGCTTTCAGAGGCAGAAGGCAGGAAAAGCTTGATGGCAGAATCAGGGCCTACTTGCCTGGACTGTAAAATGGCATAAGTGAACCATATAAAGCCGGTGGCCTTTCATACTTAGGAATGGAATATCCGGCCCATTCATGGCGGATCTGAAAGAGGACATGTTGGCGGTGGACACACATGTGTTTGCGTCTTCATAACTGGAACTGGAGGGAACATACATGTACTTGTGATTTATACATGAAACCGTTGGGGTCCAAGATAGGGGACATAACTGACCAGAAAAATCCATATTTCCACATTCCCTCCTTGTCCCCTACTTGCCCGTCAAGAGATATCAATCTTCATTAATCCATCGATCTGTTCATATAGCATCATTTGTTCTTCTTTTTTCTTCTGGAATGAATGAAATCTTGGTGGTGGAATACACGATGTGGCACACAGACCACAGATCGCTGGTCCACATTGTAGACATAGACAGCAACTGAATAGTATGAGAAAGCCAATACCTAGGAAGGATAGGACCTTCCATCCAAAGGTAGATAATACACTCCAAAACCAACCGGACCAAGTCCAGGTGCCTGGATTCTGGTGTATCTGGCTTACAATCTTATGAAGGCGAGTTATGGCTTTATATACAGATGGCGAATTTTCTGGTATGAAAATGCAACAACTTGATCCGATGACCCTACAAGCTCCGCCCCTATCGGCCAGGATGACGTCAAGGACAAGACGATTTTGAAGCACAACAATCCGCATAGCAGACTGCTCTTCTGTTAAATTGCCTAAGGCGGAAATAGTTTCGTTCACTACTGCTTCAAGTGTTCTAGTTAATCTACGTATCAGCTTACTATTGGTAACTGTACCTATATAGGGAAAGAGACCTTTATTGAAATCTGTGTATTTTTCCCAGGCTGTCTCAGTATAATCGACTATTGGGAGATCTCTCCTTTCTCTATTGTGTACTAAATGAGTATTTCTGTGATAATCAGGAGGAGCTAGGAAAACAGGTGGCAAAAGGAATCCGATGTAGCAGGTACCATCCCAATCTAGTGGCAAACGTATGTATGCCGTCTGACCACATATGAAGTAGGAATGGCGGGAAGCTCTAAATGTAGACTTGCCTTGATCACTAAATTCTATTACAGTGGTGCATCTACTATGGCCCATATGTATGGAACCATTCTTTCTTACACATAATTTACCTTTTACTGGAAATACTGACATGGCGGGCAAAATTGGAGTAGCTTCGGATTCGACATTCAGGATCATGAGATTAAGCGTAAAATTACCTAATCCATACACTTCATTTTCTAGATCAGTTCCTGTTCTTTTGGGAAGTCCCTCCTTGTTGGGGTGGCAGACTTTGAGTAAAACTAAGTTCAGATTTCCCCATACCCAGTTTTTCTGGTAAACTGCAGAATTCGAATCTAGGTAATTAATTAAACTAAACCATGCTCCACAGGAGCCGTTGTGTGTGAACGGGTATGGAAAGAGAGGTAGAATTCCTTTATAGTTCTGATAGGGAGGGAGTCGACCACATATCCAACAATTTGTAGCATTGCTAACCTGATGGGAATGATGTAACATACTAATAAAAGTGTTATTGCGCAGCGCAAATCTATAAGACAACTCATGCGGAGGTAATTCACTAAAAGAATGTTCAGCAGTAACATTATAAACATGTCTAGAAATAGGATAATATATGTGCAACAATATACTTGCAGTAATTATTAAAAGACTTAAGGAAAACAGAATTAATAACGTCACTGTGCAATGACTACGCAGTGATTTACAGTACGCATGTCGTTTCAGCTTTATCCTTTTGTTTCTTTCTCTATACAGGTCTAAGTGGTACATGTCAGAGACAAATTCGACCGATTCACCTTGGAGAGGACTTAAACAATCAAATTGCCTGACTTGTTAGACCTAAGTTTTAGTTTATATAGTTCATGGCTATTCAGTTCAACCAAAGGAAGTTTTGAGTCAATCGGGGAAGACACGCAAGGTGTGTCGTTTACGTCTGACGGTAGTCCATGAAATTTCTTGATATGACTTGAATGTATCCAGCCTTTTCGTCCTTCGATCTTTACGGCTGTCCTCGTCGTTAGCAGTACGAGCTGAGGTGATTTCCACCTAGGATCCAGCTGAGACTTCCGATCAAAGTTCCTCACTAAAACCAAATCCCCTGGAATTACGTCATGGGGTTTCACCTCGGTGTTGTCGGGAAAGGCTGCAGCTACCTGTGAACGACAAGATTGTAGTGCAGACATCAAGGAAGCCAAGTAATCTGTCAGCATATTACAGTCAATATCAGTTATTTTGCGTGGTATAGGCGTCCCCCACATATTTGGTGGTCTACCGAAGATCACCTCATAAGGGGATAGCCCTGTTCGAGAGTGTGCTACCATTCTCATGTAAAAGAGTGCAACGGGTAAGGCTACTACCCAGTCGACACCTTTCTCTCTACAAATTTTGGACAATCTAATTTTCAGGGTCTGGTTATGTCGTTCCACGAGACCTGCTGCCTCGGGGTGTCGGACACAGTGAAATTTCCACTGATAGCCTAACAAAAGTGAAACGTGTTTCATTAGTTCGGATGAGAACGGCTGGCCGTTATCTGAGTAGACAACACGTGGTAAACCGTACCGTGGGAAGAATTCTCGAACTAACTGTTTGGCAGTAGTCGGGGCAGTGTAATCTGAAACTGGGTATGCCTCTGTCCAACGGGAAAGAGCACAGACAACTACGAGAACATATTTGAATCCTCGACATCGTTCCATCTGGATATAATCCATCTGGAGGACTTCAAAAGGGTGATCAGGAGGCTGAAATCCACCCTGTTCTACGGGAATGCTTTTACCTGGGTTAAACTGACAACAGATCATACAGGTACGGACTTTTTGTTTAGCTGCTGCTCGTAAATGTTTGTTGAACCAAATGTGTTGGATGCTGTCTAGCATAGCTTTTTCTCCTAGATGTGCTGGACTATGTACAGTGTTAATAACGACTTGGACCATTGAATCAGGAAGGAACCACACAGATTTTTCCTTCGTCATCCATCCTTGATCCGTTCGGATCCCTCCTAATTCAGTCCATTTCTTTATTTCGTCTGGAGTAGCATGTGTCTGTATGTCAATTACGTCAAGAGCGGGATCCTTAACCGTCCTGCAATATGTTGATGTCGGGACTATTGTCTTTGTCATGTCGGATGTTTGAGTTTGAGCAGTCTGTTTAGCTGTTCTGTCAGCTAGATCATTGCCTTGAGAAATGATATCAGTAACTTTCGTATGAGCTTTACATTTCATAATTGATATTGCAGTTGGTAGATGTATTGCATCTAATAAGGCATGAATAAGGGGTCCGTGCTGAATGTGGGCACCGTGAGAAGTTAAATAACCTCTCTCTCGCCACAGCACGCCGAAGTCATGTACAACTCCGAATGCATAACGTGAATCAGTGTATATGTTGACTTTTTTATTTGTGGCTTGAATACAGGCTTGTGTCAGAGCGATGAGCTCTGCTGCTTGAGCGGACAAGGTATTTATGCAATTTGTTTCAATGATTTCAGTGTCTGTTGTGACTGCGTAAGCGGCCACTAGCTCTCTTGTACCTGTTCTCATACATGAACCATCTACATACAACGTCAGGTCTGGGTCTGACAATGGGACGTCTGTCAAATCTTGTCTGGGTTTCGTCGTGATAGTGATAACTTCAATACAATCATGTGCAAGTGGGTCTGTTCCATTTATAGGTAACAGTGTGGCAGGATTCAATGTACTGCAACGTCTGATTTCTATATGTGGCTGAAACAATGTTAATTCGTAACCAGTAAGTCGTGCTATAGTCAAGTGTTGTGTTTGTGTGCGGTTCAAGAGAACCTCTACTGCATGTGGTACTTGTACTGTTAATGGATGTCCTAATACTATGGCATCGCTTTGTCTGATTGCTAAAGCTGTTGCTGCCACTGATTTCAGGCACGCAGGCAAAGCCTGAGCTACGGGATCTAATGTACTAGAAAAATAAGCACATGGTTTGTGTGATCCTGCTTGTTCCTGTGTGAGTACTGACAAGGCAGTACCTTCGCGTTCTGTAACGAAAAGTGTAAACTGTTTATTGTAACATGGTGTTGCTAAAACAGGTGCTTGGCATAAGGCTTTCTTTAGGCTTTCAAAAGCTTGTGTATGTTCCTGAGTCCAAGGGAGAACAGTCGATGTGGCTGCCTCCTGTGTTGTCAATTGAATGAGGGGTTTTGCTAGAAATGCATACTGAGGGATCCACTGCCTACAATATGAAGTGAGGCCTATGAAAGCCCGCACCTCCTTTTGTGTCTTGGGTATTGGCATATTAGCAATTAGCTGGATGCGATCTGGTGTAAGCTGCCTTCCCTCCTTGGACAGCGAGTGACCAAGGTAAACAACTCGCTGGACACAGAATTGCAGCTTAGAAGGGGACACCTTGTGCCCCTTTTCGGCCAAAAATTGTAATACCGTCAGTGAGGCTTTCTCACATTCAGGTTCGCTTCTAGCGGTGATCAGCAGATCATCGACATATTGAAGCAGGGCAGTGTTGACTGGCATGTGGATACTGTCGAGTTCTCGTTTCAGTGCTTGGCTATAAATGCTGGGGCTTTCTGTAAATCCTTGAGGTGCGCGTGTGAATTTAAAGCTACGTCCATTTAAACTAAATCCGAACAAGTATTGGCTTTCCGGATCTATTGGGACGCTGAAGAAGGCATTTTTGAGATCAATTACAGTAAAGAATGTTGCTTCGGAATCAATGGCTGTCAGTAATGAAGAAATGTCTGGGACTACGGGGTATTGTGGTACTATGCATTTATTTAATTCGCGCAGATCAATAACCAATCGATATACTGGCGGGGCTGTTGGATCGGTTCGTTTAAGAATCGGAATTATCGGGGAATTACATACATTGGAGTCAGTTTCCACAACCACTCCTTGGGTAATAAGCTCGTCAATGATTTGTAGTAAAGCCACTACAGCATCTGGGGGTAACTTGTATTGTCGCATTCGTGGAAGTACCACTCCTGCCTTTAGTGTGACTCGATATGGTGTAATGTTCATGCAACCAACATCTGTAGGGCCTTGTGCCCATAAATGTGTCGGTAAAGTCTGTAGTCGGTGATCCATGTCTCGGGACACGTAGTGCCCTTTGAAATCACGTAAAATTAATCTTACTCCTTCCGGAGAACAACATATAATAGCTCCTAGAGCTTTCAAAGTTTTTATGCCTAACAAGTTTTCTGGACATGATTTAGTAAGTAATAAATCTGTAGTTCGTGTCAAGGGACCGATCGTAAGTGGAAGAGGCTGTGTTACTTCGTTAATGATAGGTTTTCCTGAAAAGCCAAGGGAAATATTCTGTGTGCCTGAGAGGGGTGCCCCTGGAACTTCACTACGTTTTATTGTTGTTCGGCTTGCCCCTGTATCAAGTAAGAATTTTCTATCTTGACCTAATAGTTCACTGTGTACATAAGGTCCTTCTTGATCCACAGGGACCTCAATAAGGGGTAAGCCAACTTCCCTCTCTAGGCTGTTTCATGAGTATCGTTGATAATCAGGATAGTCATACTGTGCGGTCTGATACATCTGTCGGGTCGTTGTTTGTGTGGCAGCAATAGGCTGCGGTGGTGGAACTGGCATAGACTGTTGCGGAGCTGGCATGGACTGTGCATGCTGCGGGGCTCCTTGTTGGTTCTGATCCTGTCTAATTGGTCGTGGTCTTTCTTTTGCGTTACCTATGGCAATATTATGTTTTAAAACTGGACAATCGTGTACATAATGACCTGGCTGTTTACAATAGTTGCACGTCCCTTTCACAGGACCTGTTGAACCGCTGGACTGTGTTATACCCTTCTTATGACCGTCAACTGGCACTGTCTGGGAAACTAGCATTTTCATTTTCGTGTCTTTCATGCGTCTATGTTCATGTTCTTGTTCTTCTCTAATTCTATTGTGATGGTACTGTAGCATTTGTAACATTTGTGACGGAGTGTTACCTTGCCAGGTACTCTCGAATTTCAATACTCTATTCTTAACTTGGGGCAAGGCATTTTCAACCAATTTTGTCACAAACAGGTGTGGATACGACTCGCTACTTGCTTTTATTCCTCTATTTATACCAAAACATTTCTCAAATCGGGAATAGAAATCACTAGTGTCTTCATCTGATTTCTGTTTACAGGCTGATATTGCACCCCAGTCTTCCTTTTTCGTAGTTAATAAACGTGGCAGTACCTGTACTAGTAGACCTGGTAGCGCTTTGATCTTGTCCCCGAGCCCTGAACCTGGACCTCGAGCTTTTTCTTCGTTTTCTAATGCTGTCCAATCTATCTTCTGGTCTCCCACCTCCCAATCCTTTTCCTTGAGTTTTTCGTAAATGCCCGCAGGCATTAATACCTTCAATATTGTCATAATGTCGGGGTAGGTATATTCTCCCATGAGTAACATATCTTTAATTTCACGATGGAAACCTGCTGGGTCTTTATCATGACTGGGTACCACTTTCTTCATTTCTAATAGTTCTATTTTAGATATGGGTGTGTATACAAACACACGTTTAAACTCATTGTCATCACCCTTTATCGGGTGCACTTCGCGTAAGGGATTCTGTCTATCCATGTAATACGTCGTTCTTTCCTTGATGGGCAATGAGACATGTTCAGGACATACAAAAAGGATGTACTGCTTTCTGAATTCTAGTATTTCTCTAATTAACTTAGTACCGGAACCTCTCCATTTATTCGTGAGTAATTCAGTCAATATATCAGGTAAGGGACCAGGATCGGAGTGTTGGCTTTTATATAATATAAGGAGTTGTTGAATCATATAGATACCAGCTAAACGCTGTTCATCTGGGGCGAGGTTTAAAAACGTATGTACTAGTGTATCATCACCATATTTTCCAGGACTATCAACCCAGTGAACGGCTGACCTGGCTAATTCTTGTTCGTCCATAGAATCGAGTATATGATAACCCCTTCGTTCTCGGAGTAATTTGTCAGCGGCTTGGAATGAATGTTCGGGGGACCTTATATTTATTATAGGAGTTTGGAATTTTTTGTTATTATCTGGACGTATCGGACATATCGGATCAGTAAAGCATCTAGTATTATTGCAAGATCTTCCTCTACCTACATAGGCCATAGTTTCTAACTGTCCTGTTGGTAGTTCTAATTCTTCCTCGTCCTCGGTTTGTTCTGGTTCGTCTACTGCTAATCTTTCCTCGTATATTCGTTCTATTTCTTTGCGGATCTTTCGGCTCATAGCTACTATACATGATCGTTTATCGTGTCTCCCCTCTGATATATTCTTACCCCATGTGGTAAGAATTTGCATTTCTTCCGTATTTACCCCTGGTTGATCTTGATTTCTGATCACACAGTTTATGAGGAAACGTAACAGTTCCCCCTGTATTTCCACCTTTTGGTACTCCATGGCTCTGGTAATACTCTCAGGGTCTCGCCCTGACTGAACAAAATGATATATATTTTCTAAATGTGCAGTCATTCCTGGTAGCTTCCCTAAATATATTGCAGCTCGTCGGATACGTAATGATGCCAGCATCATTTCGTCCCCTTTTCCGGGCACAGGGTCATATCTACAGTCTATTAGAAGTTCCTTGAGCGTGTTGGGAGTTACTAGTTTGGGCGTACGTTGGTGGGCTAATTCTTGAAAGGAAAGTTTATTTGTTCTGGGTGGCGTAGAAAAAATGCTTGATGTACCTCCGGTAGCACCACCTGGGGTGCTGGATGTGAAAGGATTCGTTGAACGGGATATAGCAACCATAGGTGTGGATGCGGATGTAGAAACAGATGTTCTTGCCGGAACTTGTGTCGGGGTTTGCTGTTGCAGAGGAGGAGGGTCTTGGCGTTGAACCCCCTCGGCAGGCGGTCTATGTGGCGCAGCATTAGCATACTCGGGAGCTGCGTCGTCTAAATAAGAGGAAAGAAAAACATCGCACAGAGTTCCTACCCAACCTAGTGACAGATATAGGAGAACCAAATTTGCTTTCCCCCTTTCTTACGTGCACTGGCGATCTAACACGAACAAGATCTCCAACCTTTAGAGGCACACTTTTCACACCTCTCTTGCTGTCGAACCAAGATTTTTGTTTGGACTGAGAGTTGGAAACGTTCTCTTTGACTAACAGCATGAGACTGTCAAACAGGTGATAGATACAGGTGTAGAGTATAACATATCCTCCTTTCTCAATAAAAACAAAATATACATTGTACTTAAGAACAGACATACCACAATCAACCCAGTAAACAAAAGGGAAAAAGAAAAGGGAAAATAGGAAACCAAAAAAACCACAGAAAATTAATACAATTAGTACTACTAATTCTATCCATAGAGGAGATAACAGAAAATTTCTAAAATGTTACACTTAAAGCGATAGATAGAGTCTCTGTAAGAAAGAACAAAACATTACACAGCAGTACGGTATCTCATGGGAATCACCCTAGGTCTTGAACTTCTCCTCAGAGCAAAAGAAGAAGAAACAGCACTCTTGCCATTACCTAAACCAGCAGGAGTAATACTCCCACCGCTGCTGTAAGAATGTGTACCAGTAGAAGAAACATCATGAGTAATTCTAACTTTAACAATTTTGCTGGCATTCCACCATTTACCTCCTTCCACTTGCACAGAGTTCCTACCCAACCTAGTGACAGATATAGGAGAACCAAATTTGCTTTCCCCCTTTCTTACGTGCACTGGCGATCTAACACGAACAAGATCTCCAACCTTTAGAGGCACACTTTTCACACCTCTCTTGCTGTCGAACCAAGATTTTTGTTTGGACTGAGAGTTGGAAACGTTCTCTTTGACTAACAGCATGAGACTGTCAATATCCGGCACAGTTTTAATCCACTTGTTCATCCAAGCTGGCTTAAAACTAGTATTAGGCTTCCTTCCTCTCAGTAGGTCGAAAGGAGACACTTTAGTCGTTGAATGCGGAGTGGTCCTGTAGAACCACAACATACTATTAAGGGAATTCAATATATCACAGTTACTTGACTTAGCCCATTTGATGCAATCACCCAAAACCCTGTTCAGTCTCTCAACCAAACCATTCGACTGGGGATGATAAAGTGAGCTCCTAGTGTGTTGAATGTTGCACGATTTTAGAAAAGAATCAAATTCACTGCTAGTGAATTGTGAACCATTATCTGTAACCATACAACCAGGAAAACCCTCCCTCAAAAACAAATCCTTCAAAAATAGAATAATGTTCTTGGTGGAAGCTTCTTTAACCAGTTTTATCTCAGGCCATTTCGAAGCATAATCAACAAGGACCAGGATAAAACGACATCCACCAGGAAGGATCTCTAGAGGTCCCATAACGTCTAAGCCAACCTTGGACCAAGGTTCTGATGGACATTCAATAGGCAAAAGAGGAGGAGTAAAAGTTTTTAAACCTTTGTCAGCAGACCTACAAATGTGACAGTGACTGACCACACTATCAATATCGCTATCCATAGCGGGCCACCAAAAAAACTCACGAACACGTCTTTTCGTGAGAGTGGAACCCAAATGTCCCTCATGAGCCTTAAGAACAATGTCATTCCTAAGACTTTGAGGAGCTATGAGCTTCTGCCCCCTTAACAAAATACCACCTTCAAGAGAAATCTCTGTTTCAATTTTCCAAAAGGGCTGTAAAGAATAAGGAAGAGACCGTTCCTTTGGCCAACCTGATTTAACAAAACCACACACACGTTGGAGGATATCGTCATCTGAAAGAGCTCTAATCCAACTTTCAGCAGATTGAACCCCATGTTCAACTAAATCAAGTGAGGCTACTAAGCAATCGTCGGAATCTTCTTCACCAATTTCAATAGAAGACTTCTCATGTTCCCCATCTTTAACAGGGAAACGAGAGAAAAAATCCGCTCTGAGATTCCTACCTCCAGCGATATGTACCACATCAAAATGGTACTGCATAAGACGTGAAACCATACGGAGGATCCTCGGGGAACAACATTTATTACTTCCACCCCCAAGAATAGAAATAAGCGGTTTATGGTCAGTTCTCAATAGGAACCGCTTACCCCAAATATATGTTCGAAATTTTTCAATTGCCCACAAACAAGCTAAAAGTTCTTTCTCTATAACTGAATACTGGAGCTCGCCATCTCTCAAAACCCTTGAAGCAAAGGCGATAGTGTTCTCCCCTTTTGAACTATTCTGTGTGAGCACAGCGCCTAGACCAACTTGACTGGCGTCGACCGTGATACAAGAGGATAACACCGGGTCAAAAGGCTTCAAAGCATTACTCTTAACGAGGGATTCCTTTACAAACTGTAAAGCCGTTTCACATTGAGGCGACCATTCGAAAGAACAACCTTTAGAAAGTAAGGAACTGATGGGCCTAACAATGGTCGCATAATTTGGTATAAACTTTGAGTAAAATTCCAATAAACCAAGAAGCGACTTTACACCACTTTTATCACACGGCGTTGGAGCGTTACTTATAGCATCAAGCAATCCTTGTCTTGGTTTGATCCCCTCACCTGAAATGAGATGACCTAGATATTCAATTTCCTCAGTAAGGAACATGCACTTCTCTGGCTTGACAACAACACCATGATTTTGGAAAGTCAACAATACCTTTTCAAGAATAGAGTTGTGAGTTATACTGTCTTTAGAATGTATCAGAACGTCGTCCTGAAAAACAAGTACACCGGATATCCCTCCTAACATGTTCTGCATGACCCGCTGAAAGACTGAAGCCGCAGAGGCCAGACCAAAGGGCATTCGTTTGTACTGAAAAGTACCTAGTGGAGATACAAACGCAGTAAGTGGACGAGATTCAGGTTCCAATTCAACCTGGTGGTAAGCACTTGCTAGATCTAGTTTCGAGAAAAACTTGGACCCTCTAACACTAGCAAACAGATCAGAGATCTTAGGTAATGGGTGAGAATCAACCCATATTTCTTTGTTAAGGGATCTCAAGTCAATGCAAACACGCAGTTTCCCACATCTCTTGCGTGCAACGACCAAAGGCGAAAGCCAAAGAGACGATTCAGTGGGCTCGATGATTCCATGATCGCACAATGACTTAAGTTCCCTCTCAAGATCTTCTCTCACACTGAAGGGCACACCTCTTAATTTATGTTTGATAGGTAGTGCACCATCTTTTACTAAAATCTTGTGCCTGAACCCTTTAATAGTACCTAATCCCCCACTAAAAACCGAGGGAAAACGTTTACTCCATTGACACAATTGTGAATCATCAGACACCAGGAGCACTTGCTCAGAAGCACCAGGCCTGAGCATCATCTTAAAAAGACCCTGATGGTACCACCCCAAAATATTGAGACCTTTTACTGCCACATACACCTTTCCGGTAATTGACCTATCTTTGAATACCAACTCATCCTCAAAAAACCCCAAGAGATCTATTTTCCGTCCCTCATAAGAGACAGGTGAACGGTCTGGAGGTTGGAGAGGTCTTTCTCCCCAAGTTTGAAGAAAAAGATCTTGCGTGATCATGGTAATTTTTGCACCAGAATCGACTAAGAGATTGAGTGTTTTTCCCCCCACAATGATTTCAGCAATAGGATCTACACATTCCTTTGATTCATCAATGGTGCCTACAAATTCATTAATGACGGATACCACAGATACAACTTCAGGATCTGAGTCTTGATCTGACTCCATAACACAAGCAACTGACCTTCTGCTAAATTTACGCTTCATGCAAACTTTTGCGAAGTGTCCAATCTTCTTGCAATAGTTGCAAGTTACATTAGCTCCGGGACACTTAGCACCCTTAATGTGGGGCGGATTACCACAACGATAGCACATATGTTTTTGATTTTGAAAATCAACATTACTTTTACCAGAATTTTGAAGTTTTTGAGCACTGCTCTTGGGCTTATTATCAATAGTTTTGACTTTACTATTAGAAGAAACAACATTAACAGCATCAGTGGGTTTATCTTCTAGCTCCTTCAAAGATGTTTGCGAAGTTTCAATGCTCTTCGCAATCTTCACTGTCTCATCCAGAGAAGGATTAGCTAACGAGAGTAGCTTTTGACGAATTTGCTTGTCTCTACAGTGGCAGACAAATTGATCACGTATGAGTTGATCAGTGAATGCTTCAAACTGGCAAACGGAAGCAAGTCTGCGTAAAGCAGAGATATAAGAGTCAACGTCTTCACCTTCATTTTGGTACCTTTTCAGAAACTTATGACGTAGAACCATTAAACTGGGTTGTTTGTCGAATCTGGTCTTTAACTTTGTTAATGCATCTTGATAAACATCGACTGGTTCATCAGGCACATAAACAATTTCTGGCAAGTGTTTGAAGATGGAGCGCCCCTCAAAACCAAGTGAATGAAGCAATAGCCATTTTTTCCGATCATTGCTAAATCTTGAAGCACCTATTGCTCCTAAATACGTTTCAAACGCATCAAACCAAATTTCCCATCTTACTGGTGGTTCCCCTGGAGATTCAAGGAAAGAGGGAGGAGGAGCAACAGATTGCATGGTGAAAACAGTGAACAAAAAAAAATAACTTTGAGCTAAATGCTGATCTGACCAAAATGTAAACGAAGGTGAAAACACCAATGCTTAAAGAGGAGAAAACTAGGAACTAGATTCAGCGCGTGTAGGTATATAAAAAAAAAAATAACCCTGAGCACTATCGCACTTAAATGAATATTTGTTTACTAGATTGTGAATTGTAAGAAAGGTGTGCGAATCACCGTAGATCGGTTAACCCACAACGAAATGTCTTAGGATTGTAGAAAGGTGTGTGAATCACCGTAGATGGGTTCACCCACAACGAAATGTCTCACGATTGTAAACGTAGACACAAAGATCAGCTGAGCGTTGATTTGAAGAGATGTAGCCTGGTAGAACTGTGACTCTATTGAACGAAACGTGGTTGGCAAAACCTTCGCGGATGGCAACTGTCTGTAAAAACAAAATGGCGGCACGTTTAGCACGTCGTACCGGGTGGCTCTCGGCACGCAGAAACAGCTTGAAGAACAAACAGCAGCAGTGAGGAATGCACGGACTGAAGCGGAGGACGCGATGCGTTGTCAGGCAACCACAAGAGTAACTCAGCGGTGAGGAATGCACGGACTGAAAGGATTCTTTGGAAGGACGTGATGCGTTGCCAGGCAACCACAAGAGTAACTCTGCGCATGCACCTGCGCGTGATGGTAAGACGTTTAAATTTGTGAAAACTCCTTAAAACAGTAATAAATGTCTTATAACCGATGGGACTGCTGGGACTGCTGGCGCTTCTGCGAGACAAAAGAGCATGTACAAACGAGAAAAAAAAACAGTGTTCTTGCGATGAGACGTGAGACACCCTTTTCGTCCACACGGAACAGTTTTAACTTTTTTTCCCGAGAAAGACGCGTACAGCAGCTGATTTCCGTTTAGATTAAAATGAAAAACTTGAACAGTCTTACCGCCAGGCAGGTTGAAAACGAGGGTAAATGGCCTTCACAGCTTCCGTTGCACGCAGGGTAGAGTGTGTTGCTGTGCAGTAGAAACGATCGTCGCCAATAAATTGTAGTAATCAAGACGAAGGTGAGTAGAGTTGAATTGAGGTTTATTAGAACAAAACTGCACAGCAGACAAGAGCCAGGACAACTGCCTCCCACACCAACCGCTTCTCCTCTCTTCTCAACTCCCCACAGTTCTATACCTCGTAACTAGGCAACCCAACATTCCACACTATTAATACAGGCACAGATAAACAGCTGTAAACAGGTGATAGATACAGGTGTAGAGTATAACAAAAAACATCTTCTGCGGTTCTGGGATGCCCTTTGGGATGTGCTTTTATCGGAAACAATGGGGGTGGCAAGTCTCTTGGTATCTCCGGGGTAGCCTTAGGTAGTCCTTCGGCCAGAAGAGGATACATACCATTCACAAGGGCATTTCTTTGTCTGTCTGTTTGTTCTGACTTTACTCGAGTACCTTCTTCAATTAATACACTTTCTCGAACTTTATTTGAATTCTCCTTACTCTTCTCTTCCTGTCTACGTGCTTTTTCTGTACGTCTATACGATTCTTTACGCCATAATTCAATGGCGTCTTTCTGTGATTGTCTAGCTTTCCTTTTCCATAATTCTTCTTCTACTTTCACAATGCAATCTGCATCCCAGGTCCCAGCTGCGGGCCACCTCTGACTTTCTGGTAATTCCTTGGTGTAGTCTACCCATAGATCAAGAAATAATATGGCGTCTAGGCCATGTTTATGATACATGAAGTACCCTGGAGTGTCCCTAGGAGGAATGGGAACAGCTTCTTCGAGTACCCCTTTTCTAGTTGTGATCTGTCTTAATTTCGAAAAGAGCGGCATATTTGAGAACTGATTTGATACCTAATTTTGAACACGTTTAATACCATAAAACACAATAATGAACAGTCATTCACACCACAATATACAGAACGTATTTAAAACATTTTAACATTTAACATTTAATGAATAAACAATGATGGTCATTTAGGGAACTAGTCACTAAGCATAATACTCGATACTAACTAGATAAATCTGAATTATATACTAGACATACTTGATATACTGCTAAACAGTACAGATACACTGCTGAAACAGTGCAGACCGGATTTGTGTACCCAAACCCGTCTTGACCGGCACAACCTATGTGCACGTCAGAACGCCTCCCCGATAATGGTACTCACCGGGTAGCTCGGAACGGAAGGCCTCGGAACTGAACTGAACTTGAACCGGACTGGACTCGACTCGGAACTTCGGAAACTTCGGAAACTGGTGGGCCTCTGTATACCTCGGATCTTGCTCTCTCAGCTAGGCTCTGGTCGGGATACTTCGCACTTCTCACCGCCTCGTCTGGGTGTTGATCGCAGCCTCAGTTACCCCCGCTCGGCAGGAGGGAGATACAGGAAATCCTGTGGGTACGCGTTGTTGTCCGTCCAGCTGTGACAGGAGACCGGGCCTGCAACGCACCGCCGGCGCGTGAGATGAGAAAGTGTCCCTGTTCGGGCGCCATTCATGTGGTAAATAATTTAATTACCGGGACTTAATTTGATGCGGAAAATCTATAACAATAGCTCAGTAAAATAAGAGGCAGAATCCGGGGTATTAGAGGTTCGGAACGGGCTTTATTCCATAATCAATTTAAATCGATGAGCTCCAGATTCCATCACCACGAAGGTTCAGGAAGTGAAGACCGTACTTTATTGATAGGTAATCATTTTTATACAATAGGCATTACAGTGAAACAAATGGAGGAGGCGTAACAATTGATAGTAAAGATAAAACATACATGCGTAGCAAAAGTGGGTGTAACTGGGCGTAAATAAAGAACGTCATCAAGTATGATGTCATAATAGGGTGGTACCATGAAAGAATTTCGCAATGTCAGCAGAAATACTTGGCAGAAATGCGCGCGCAGCAGCATGACGTGTGATTGACGTGCAACTAGGGGGTGAAGGGGACTTGACATTTAGCTCTACATGTGGCGACAGAAGTCTGGAGGGTCAAGTCAACCTAATCCCAAATCATATCTAACATCCTATGTTTAAAGAACTATGTTATCCAAAAGAGAGGCCTTCTTGGAGTAGAATCTTATTCTATACTGACTATACTGACTGTTAGTGCGTGTACAAGCGTCTAAGTGTCTACACTAGATGCGAGGGCAGAAATCTTCCATAGAACAGGGCTATGAATTACTTGCATAATGACAGAGAAGCCGGGCCTTTTGCTCGGTAGCTGGAAGAATGTTTACTTAAACTACTAGACAGGAATGCATTGGGTAGGGAGCGGAGCAGATAATTTCGAAGGTGAAATACAGTTTTTGGCAGGCAACAGGCTGATGTCAGGCACCGTTAGCTGCGCAGAGAATGAGGACAAAGTTCATGGATACAGATGCGAGCTCAGACTGAAGCTTTCAGAGGCAGAAGGCAGGAAAAGCTTGATGGCAGAATCAGGGCCTACTTGCCTGGACTGTAAAATGGCATAAGTGAACCATATAAAGCCGGTGGCCTTTCATACTTAGGAATGGAATATCCGGCCCATTCATGGCGGATCTGAAAGAGGACATGTTGGCGGTGGACACACATGTGTTTGCGTCTTCATAACTGGAACTGGAGGGAACATACATGTACTTGTGATTTATACATGAAACCGTTGGGGTCCAAGATAGGGGACATAACTGACCAGAAAAATCCATATTTCCACACCACCATGCACTCAAGCATTGGAAGGTGGAGGAGACAGTGTTTCCTAAAATCAGATGGCACTCCCGTTGCACACCCGACCTCCTGGAATTTCTGATAAATGCACTAACTTTACCACAGCGCGTCACTATGGTGAAGTGTGCTGCACATACAAGGGCCAAAGATTTTGTGTCCTTCTGGAATGCATTAGCAGACCAGATGGCGAAGAGAGCAGCACATGCAAAGGTATGCAAAACTCCCATATTGCCATTGCAGCAGAGTGAGGAGACCAAACTCTCACATGACAAACCATACACAGATATTGCAGGTTTGTACCTGCAGGGAAGGACCGGTGGCTGTCTAGGGGCTGCACACAAACTGCACATGACTTCATATACCGACACACAACCTCCAGGAAACCTGTCATGCCCACAGTTTAGTTGACATAGCATTACCCCAACTGCACATACCCACTCACATGGCCAAAGCAAGCATTGCAGCTGAGCTTCAAAGTGACTGGTTTATCCCCAACATGAAAGAGATAATAACTATGTACCTCAATGACTGCACTGTCTGTCAACTATACTCTCTCAACCCCACACTGAAGGTCCAAGCATCGACCATCCCTCAACCCACCGGGCCATTCAAAGCCGTACATATCGATTTCATCAACATGATAGACCGTTGTGCCAAATATCGATAGTCGTGGTCTGCCCCTACTCAAGGTGGATTGAAGCTGGCCCTTACGCATATTGCGACGCCCAGGCAGCAGCCACGTTCCTTGTCAAGGTAGTGATACCGAGGTGGGGAGTGCCCAACATCATCTGATTGGATAATGGGAGGCACTTTGCCAACTCCATGTTTGATCATATCTGCTCCCTCACAGGTATCACGCATAAACTGGTCTCTGTAGACCACCCGCAAAGCAACAGCATTGTTGAGAGAATTATAGGCCTTCTCAAGAAAAAGGTCAGCAAAATATTTGCCAGCCTCAATAAGAAATGGCTCCACAGCCTCCCCCTAGCTCTCTTTGCATTAAGAAACACTCCCAGCAGCGACCATCACCACCCACCATACCAGATTGATTGTGACAGGCAGACTCATGAAGGTAGCTCCCAAGCATTGGGGGATGAGCTGTGCATGTACCTTTATGAGCTGAACCACACTGCCAAGTTGTTAGCCAAACAGGTCCATCACTGAAGCATTCAGGAGCCCAACACCATACAACCATATCAAACACCTGAGCCAGGGCAAGAGGTCTACTTCTGAAACTTTGTGAAGTGGATACAGGCCAAGTTTGAGGGATCCCACCGAGCAATATTTTTGACACCAGCAGCCGTCAAGGTGGAAAGGACAAAAAGCCTGGGACTACATATCTGATGAACGACCCAAGCGTTGATTCAAGACATATCTCTCTAACAGCTATCCCAACATCCACCTCTCCTCAATTGCACGCAGTCCAGACAGGTCGAAAGGGCACCTATGCACCTGGTAAAATATTGCCTGCAGAGAAAATGCTGCCCCTGCTGTAGCAAAGAGAGGGGGGAGGGACCCATAATACGAATCACTTTAAAATTTGTTTAAAAAATCCCTGATTGTCCCCAAAATTCTAACGCCCACTGAAATTAGTTTCAAAACCTCACCAATGCCTTTAAAATGTCTATCACCTAAGTCCAATCCCAATAGGAAAATGCACTCCCCAGTAAAACTATATAGCAGGACCATTTTACAGATGAAACAGGAATGTTCCAATAAATTGCCTAACGACTGTGGTTTTCTAAGTAAACCTATGACCCACAGTTTTTACCCTACAGGTCAGCAATCGATGTTGCAGCAGTCTGCTATTCCTTTAATCAGGACTCTCAAAAGACTTTCAAAAGACCAGTCGCTCAAGTACTTTAGAGTTCAACTGACTTTGTAACTTCATTTTTAAGAGACATTCTTTCTGCACTGCACCAAGATGAGAACACCCCTGGGCACCCAGACAACAGACACCAGAGCACAAACAACAGCCACCCGACACCGGACCACAGACAACGAACAACAAAAGACTGACCCAGGTGACCGACACCTCTACTGAAGATGATCCTACATTCTACAAATACTTTCTAAGTTATGTACCATTATAGTTTTGTACATGCTCTCCTTAGCCGTGATGGTTTTGAGCCCCTCCGGAATCAAAAATGTACATGATTTTGTAAGCTCTACTTCTATATTCTTGTAATGGATGAGCAGAGACCTCTCTTACCTCACATACAACTACACTGAACCAAACGTTAGTATTCCTCACGCACTACATAGCGCACTCCTACACAACACCTGGTACCAACATATGTCTGATTTTGCACACAAACTACAAACAAATTATTTTACATCTGTCCATTTATACCTTGCACCGTAGGCACAGACAGGCTTTATGGAGGAGGTAGCCCCTGAAAAAGCAAAATACCTCGTCTATCTGTACCTGTGTAGGATCAGGGTAAAAATCCAACCTAATAAAGTAGAACTCCGTAGGACAAAAGTAAACATCACCCAGTATGAGACCAACCCCATTGCACTATATCTTTTCACTGAGTCGAATGACATCCAATCCGAGGTATACAGGATGCACAGAAAGGGTACCATATTGGAGGTCACTGTTTGGCCCCGGAACCTTGTGGAAGAAAGGTTCTTGGAGGTATCACAACCACCACACCAGTGCACAAATACATCTGCTTCTGACTCTGTCTGCGGTCCAAGGGCGGCCTTTAACATCTTTGGGCCACCTTCTTTAACGATCGATGGACCCTGGACATGAAATTCCAATGCAGGGCTACTCACCTCAATCATATGGGGAGAAATGAGTCCCATGGGAGGGGGCCCAAAGCCAGCATAGACATCCAGTGCCAGAAAATCTGGGATAGCGATATCAATAGGTACACATGTGTTACAAGGATGGAGTTCAGGTCCAATAAATTTAAAATGGATTTATTTTTAACAGCACAGCAACCCAAGGTGACTGATCAGCATCATCCAGACAGAGATAACTGCCCAGAGCATCACAGTCCCTTAAGGTTCCAAATGGAACAAGAACTGTTTCTCATAAGATGCTACTATGCCATAACATAACCATGTTGAACAACAACCATTGAAAATGCAAATGTAACATATCTCCCTTTTTTTTTAACAAACAAAAATACTCCACCAGAAACTAATACATTACTTATTAAGTACAAACATTACTCATCATCAAACCTTCTTGGAGCTGTTCTTATGCGATCAGAAACTTTAACTCTAGAAGCTACATTATCATTATCACTCACTGATGGAGAGCACACAGCTTGACTGGGTATATTGTGACATTTAGCAACACGTTTAACATTCCATAATCTTCCATCTTGGGTTATGACACTGTTATCAAAAACCCTCACAATCTTCATGGGTTTACCAAAACTTCCTGAACCCTTCATAGTTAAACCAGGTTTTTTAACCCTGACCCAATCACCCCTGTTGAAATTGTGAGCTTTAGTTTTCCACTTGTTATCATACCACACTTTTGTTTTCATTTGTTTGGAAGAAACTCTTTCTTTAACTCCAGTAACCATGGAATCAGAAAAAGACTTATGCTTGCATTTCTCCTTGAACCACCATGGACAAATCTTGGAAGCAGGATCTCTCCCTTTTAAAAGACGGAAAGGACTGACTTCCGTAGTGGAATGGGGTGTGATGCGGTACAACCATAATTTTTCCCTTACAAAATTTTTCCAATTATCCTTCACTTTTACTGCATCTGCAACATACCCTTTTAACACCCTATTAAACCGTTCAACAAGACCATTCTCATGTGGTTCATAAACTGAAACAGTATGGTGTTTGATGTTATGACATTTCAAAAAGTTTTCCATATCATTGGATGTGAGTTGTACACCATTGTCTGCAACAAGCTCAGCTGGACATCCTTCTCTAGAAAAAATCTCTTTGAAAAATTCCATGACTAAATTGGTCGAGGCACCTGAGGAAAATTTAACTTCTGGCCATTTGGAGTGATAATCCACTAAGACAAATGCATATTGGGAATCACGCGGTAAACACAGGAAAGGACCAGAAATGTCAAATGCCACTTTCTTCCAAGGCTCAGTTGGCCATTCAGTATTCTTTAAAGGAGGAGTGTTAAGTTTTAACATATTCTCACTTGCCATGCACACATCACATTCTCTTACAATGCGATCTACCATGCGATCCAAACCAGGCCACCAGAAATAATTCCTAACCAAACGCTTCATCGCTGATATTCCTGGATGTGACTTGTGTGCCAAGTCTATAATGACCTTTTGAATTCCACAAGGAGGCACACACTTACCATCTTTAAACATCAAATCACCTTCTAATACCAGAGAATCTGCAACTCTATGCATTGGCATAAACTCTTCTGGTAACATTTTCCTTTCTGGCCAACCCTTCAAAATATACTCTTTGACAGTTTGCCATATGATATCCTCCTTCTCACAACATCTCCAGCTATTTTCAGAAATATCCTCAAAGGTTCCATTCACAACATCCTGAATTGTGGTAATCACCTCAGAATCTTCACAGTCACTGTTATCAGAAACCTGACATGGAAGTCTAGACATGAAGTCTGCCATGACATTTTTTTTTCCAGGAACAAACACTGGTATGAAGCAATATTCTTGTAATCTAGAGGTAAGTCTTGCTATTCGGGCGGTAGAGTTCCAGCCACCCCCCGGAGAAAGTATGTTAACTAAGGGTTTATGATCAGTCCTCAAGATAAACTTACTACCCCAAATGTAGTTCCGGTAATGTTCAATGGCCCACACGCATGCTAAAAGTTCTTTTTCTATTACTGCATATCTACGCTCAGTGTCATTTAATGTGCGGGATGCAAAACAAACATTCCATTCATCCTTACCACATCTTTGGGATAAAACACCTCCAATTCCATATAAGCTTGCATCCACAGTAATGATGCATTCTTTGTTCATGCAATAAGGTTTAAGGGTAGGAGCCTTCAGAATTTCAGCTTTAATAAGTTCAAAAGCTTTTTGTTGTTCTGAACCCCATTCAAAAACAACTTTCATTCTTAACAATTTCCTCAAGGGCTCCATCTTGTGAGCGAAGTTTTCAACAAACTTACTGTAGTATTCACACATTCCTGTGAATGATAACAACTGTTCCTTGTTCGATGGAGGGGGAGCCTTCACTATTCCTTCAACATTAGATTTCTTAGGTACTACCCCATCCTTAGATAGAGTGTGACCTAAATATTCAACTGAATCTTTAAACATTTTGCATTTATCTGCTTTAAGGGTTAATCCACAGCGTCTTAACCTTCCACACACCTCAGTTAAATGCTTGAAATGTTCTTCCTCATCTTTTGAAAAAATTAGGATGTCGTCTTGAAAACACTTGACGAATTTGTCCACATCCCTAAATATGTTAAACATCACTTTTTGAAACACCGAAGCCGCTGAGGCTAACCCAAACGGCATTCTAGTGAATTGATATAAACCCTGGGGAGTGATGAATGCCGTAAGTGGTTTGGAGTCTTCAGTGAGGCAGATTTGATGGTAGGCGGACCTGAGGTCCAAAGTGGAAAATACTTTTGCACCCTCTAACATTGAAACCACTTCATTTATGTTGGGAAGGGGATGGCAATCAATTATGATGCCAGCATTGAGTGCTCTTAGATCAACACACATTCTCAATTTTTTATCTGGTTTTCTTACCAAAACAATGGGAGAAACCCACTCAGCCGAATCAATAGGTTCAATAATTTTTTCTGCTACTAAATCATTTAACATGCTCTTAAGCTCTTCCCTGACGTTGATCGGTACATTTCTTAGTTTTTGTTTTACCGGATCAACATCTCTTTTAAGTTTTATCCTGTGGGTATAATCTTTAAGCTTACCTAACGTGTCTGAAAATACATCACTGAAATTACCCCTTATGACATTTCCTTTCACTTGTGAAGAAACATGTGAAATGTTGTTTAAATGCACTTCCTCATCCAATAATACAGGTTCACTAGAACGGGGATTAAGGATAACGCCTATTTTCCACTGGTCCCACCATCCCAAAACATTTATGCCTTTGACCGCAATGTATAACTTGACATCTATTTCCCTTGTTTTGAACCGTAAATTTACCTCGAAATACCCCATCATATCAATTTTTGTACCATCATAACCATGTGCAATTATGTCGGACGGTAACAATTGTGAAGGTAGCAATACAGAACTAAGTTTTTGCTGGAAATAGTCATTTGAAATAATGGTCCATGGTGAACCAGAATCCGCCATCAGGTCTATTAATACGCCAGAGATTTCCACCACACACATGGGAGGTTTCTTATATTCATTGGAGACTGTATTGTTTATGCTAGAAATTTCCTCATAGATAGAAACTACAAAACCTTTGTTATGTTCTTTGCAACTACAAGTTTCACATTTATGAACAGTATTATCCAACTCAGCCATTGAAGATACTCTGCCTTGAGTAGAAAAATTGTTTTTCCTAACATCCCTGCATGCAGAGGCAAAATGACCAATCCTACCACATTTCTTACATTCTTTGTTAATTGCTGGACAACCCCCATAATTAGCTAAGTGTAGCTTGCTCCCACACCTGTAACAGGATCCAGGTCTATCATTCCTTTCGAATTTCTTATGAAAAGGATGTGTACCACCACGAAAGGAATTATATCCTGAAGGGTTCTGCTCGCCTTTATGATCACTTTGTTGTGTCTCAGTACGTTTGACCACACATATATCGTCTGATACCTCAGACTTATTAATGGTGGTACTTTTTACAGTTAACATCCACTTCTCAGATTGTTCTAGTGCTTTTGCAGTTGAAATCGCTTCTGCTAACTTAGGATCACCAATTTCCCATAAACGCTCTTGAGTTTTTTTGTTCTTTACATGTACGATGATTTGGTCTCTAATCATCTCATCGCAAATTGCCCCAAAGTTGCAGTGAATACTTAAAGCTCTCAACGCTGTTAAAAAATCGTCAAATGATTCATTTTCATGTTGAATCCTGGTGTAAAATTTGTATCTGTTTAATGCGATATTAGTAACAGGTTTAAATCTGAGTTCCATACGTTGTAAAGCTTCTTTGTATACATTAAAACCCTCTCCTTCTCCTTCCAACGGTGGTACTTGAGGTAGAGCTCTAAAAACCATTTGACCCTCCGAGCCCAAACAATGTAAAAAAATGCTTTTTTTTCTTTCTGCTCCCATGCGTTTCCCATCTATTGCCTTCATATAATTTAAAAATTCTTCTTTCCATCTTGTCCAAGGCATTGGAGGATCACCTTTGTTTTGTAAAAACTTGTCGGGCGGGTCGAATTGCATTTTGTTGTTTTGAATCAGTAAAGCACACAGACTTGCAATCCAAAATAAAATATATATATATATATATATGGTTATATATTTATACAAGGAATTAGTTCACATTCATGTGTATATAATTGCAAACCACCTTTTTTTTTTTTTTTATTTGTTGCTCTTGAAACCAGAACGAAGAAACAGCACAAAAAAAAATAGAGTAAAAACTGTTTATAATAATGACTAGTAGTATTAACTGGTGGCAACAAAACTTTCCTTTATATTTGATGAACTCCCAATTTTGTTGAAAGTGCTGTTCTGAACTTAGTGCTTTTTTTTTTTTATTCCGGTGACTTCCTTCGTTACCAACAGTTGTCATGTAAACAAGTCAAGCCTTTCAAACCATAGAAGACACACGCGTAGTTAAAAGCTTCTATTTTTAACCATGGAGATCGTAATCTGCCAGAATGTCTCCAGAGACAATCACGCTAATTGAGCCTGAAATGCATGCGCAGAGCTGACAACCTTCCGATCAGAACACTTGGCATTGTTCAGCCTGCGTGAGTTATCTCCCTTGAAGATTCCAGGAAGGCCGAAGGGCAAGGTATTTACTTTTAAAGTACACGTTAGTTTCCTCGCGCTTAACACTTGGTAAAATAAATATGTCAAAATGCTCAAAATAGATTAACTCACGTTGCCAAGCACATGGAAAAGTCCGGTTTTCACCACAAGTAACAATCTTGAAGTGTCGTTTTTAACAGCAGGGTCCGTTTCAGAAGGTCAATAAAATCGGAATTTAAAGAACACACAACACCTGTGCTGTAGTAGTCTGGTTGGTCAGGTGTTCCTCTCCTTCATAACTCGTCGCCATTGTTACAAGGATGGAGTTCAGGTCCAATAAATTTAAAATGGATTTATTTTTAACAGCACAGCAACCCAAGGTGACTGATCAGCATCATCCAGACAGAGATAACTGCCCAGAGCATCACAGTCCCTTAAGGTTCCAAATGGAACAAGAACTGTTTCTCATAAGATGCTACTATGCCATAACATAACCATGTTGAACAACAACCATTGAAAATGCAAATGTAACAACATGGTTGAAGGGGAAGTGACAACCACTAATTGTATGGAAACTTATTCTGTACTCTTTATTTTTCAGAGGCAAAGGAACCATACTGTTGGGCAGCAACCAGAATTGTGGATGATGCTCGTATCTTACCTGCAATGGGGCACCTCCACGTTGGTGGATTTCTACGGTAACCTTGCCTACACTAGGCTCGTCCCTGGATGATGGGGTTTCTACACCCTCGTGACCATACACACCTCAAGACAGAGAAGAACTGTCCGAGTTGTCTCAACATCCATTACAGAAGAAAACAATTCTGTTGCATCAGGCTCAAAGGAGAAGAACTGCTGATTATTTTAACTGGGCTCTTTACAAGGACATTCCAGAAAAATTCAGACTGTTCACAGAAGCTCAAGTAAATGCTGGAGCGTCAATGCCCTTCTTCGCCATGCAAACAAACGCAAAAATGTGCTGGTTACAAATAACCAGATGGGAGCTGATGAGACTAATTAGCAATACAGAGCTCGGCCTAAACGCTATCAAGGAAGAACTACGAGCCATCTGCCTTAAGGTAATGTAACATTAATACATGTTGGACTTGATGGAGGTGGGGTGTGTGTCAAGATTGGTGCTTCCTGTTGTACTTTTATCCCAGAAGTGACTTGAACAATGGGACATAAGCCTGTGCCATCCAAGATCTGCATAATCTACAAGCAGATATGAAGAAGGAGGGAGGTGCCCTGGAGCAGTACTGGTTGCATAGTATCTTTTTTTGGATCCCCTTATGGGTGTCTAAGATACTGACATCCGTGATGTCTATTCTCCTTCGGGACTTCTGTTATGTGGTTTCCTACAAGTGGGGTTTTCTTGCTGTAAAAAAGCAGTACTCAAATTAGGTAGTATGCACTTAGCAAGGGAAAAAGCAAAAAACACTACATACACACACACCTTCAAATAAAAACACTGTCATGCATATGAGGAGGATAGAGTAGTTGATGAATCAACTAGAGGAGGGAATGTTGAAATGGGTGAACACGATTTCAATGAATGTCATGATTTGCGCAGGCCCGACAACGGCAATATCAGTAAATGCAATGTGAATGCAATGTATGCCATAGCCTGGGCCCGCATAACCACATCAATGCCTGTCAAAACAATGTCAATGTGTACCGTAACTTGTGCCCGCACACCAGTGCCAACATCAGCAATAATGATACCAAATTATATCATATTCCATGCTCATACGATACTATTATTGTTGCCAATAAGAACAATGTCAAAGTACGTTCAGACCAAAGCAAACATAACCTTGTCAATGGCGCTGAGTAATGTAAAGCAGACCTATGCACTGCTTTGCACCAATTTCGAGTGATTTTCCATCACTAAACAAGTTTAGCACTGAAAAGTAAAAGTAAAACAAGATTTTGCTTTGAATTGAGACATGTTTGTGATGCAAACATGACACTAAACCTTAGTAAATATACCTCCCAGTCTCTAAAATGTACAAGAGAAATGGTACATCTCATATCTGAAGTGTTACTCGAGATTTCCTACATTCCTTCAGTGGCAGAGCATTTAAATGTATATACTATACCATAGTATTTTCTACTGCTTCCCGCCTTATATTTTCCAGTGAAGGTGTTGTAACTATGTTGGGCTTCTTTTCTAGAGACGTCATCCGCCATTTTCAGTTTGCTTGGAGCTTTGCGTTCCAGTGACTCCATGCAGGAAAGCTGAATTAGGAAACGATGGAAAGTTAAAACAAAGAATAAGGTTCACTTCCATATTTACAAAGTGCACCAAAAGAAGTAGGAGAGAGTGACATATATTACTCAAAATCACCTGGGTAGATGGACGTAACACACCATGCCTCACGTTACAGATACAACTGCGCATTGCCAGGCCCCACCTTGTTGGAATCGTGCAGCCTTCAATGCACAGGAGCCTTCTAAGAAAGATTCAGCCTATTATGGCAGGTACAGCCTTGTGTGTTATGTACAGCCAGCAAAGGCCAAGTAATAGACACGTTAGGTAATTGTGGCCAAGCTATAATCATTATGTCCGGGTGAAACCTGGTCTGCAATTAATTGGGATTTTGTCTTTGATCATGCGTCATGTGCCATTTAGAGTCTGACGTGGCATGTATATCATCATGTCAAGGCGGCACCTCTTGTGCCTGATATGTATAAAATCTATCAGGTGGTATTGGATATATACCAGTTATATTCTGTACCAGGCGAAGGAGGAGATTTACAAACATTTTGTGCTGGGTTAGCATCATAAAAATGACGCTAACTGGTGCGAAATGTTTTTTTTGCTATTAACTTTCCAGCGCAAAACAAGTTTTGCGCTGGAAAGCACCTTTAAAGTAGAGCCAAGCAGCACAAAGCACTGCTTTGCATTAGTTAGCGCCTAGGGTGCGTTACATGGCCGGAAAATGGGCGCTTCCATGCAATCACCCATTTTTGACGCCAAACCATATTTACAAAGATTTGTAGACATGGTTTTGCACCAAACGTTAACGCCTCTTCAAAGGAGGCGCTAACAGGAGAAATGCTTAAATTTGTCTGTGCTTTTCCGACTTTGCATGCATGCTGCACTGTGCAGCACACATACAAAGTGGGAAAAGCTTTCCATTGTGTCTAGACATAGTATTTTGTACAAGAAGGGTACCCTTCCTGTACAAAACCTATGCTAGACTCGTGAACACACCCTAGGCTATGGCGCTAAGGTGTGTGCATGGCGGATGGCCACTGAAATCAGCACCGGCGCAAGGAAAAGGGGAGGAGAGAGCCATATCTATGAATATATGGCGCTCTCCTGCTCCCTCCCTGTCGCACAATGCCACTCAGCTTCACGTTGCGTGATGTTTTTGTAAATCTCCCCCTTAGTCTCCTATGAGATGGTACAGCCTTAAGTACCAAGAAGGGATATCACATTCTGAGATAATTCAACACATGCATTTTTCTCCTATCATATGTCCTGAAACTGTCTGATTGAACAGATACTTGCTGTGATCACAAAGGAAAATACAACATTGGCAAAGTCTATATATCTGGCTTTAGCAAGCCTGCAATGGCTTTTTACGTTTTACCAAACATACATAATATGCAAAAAGATTTAAAAAAATATCAAAATGGAGTGGTCCAGCAGTCTAGACATGCAGCCCTGGCTCTAACGTGCAGTTGTTTCAGGCAGCTGTGCACATATGTTTAGACAAAATGGCATTGCTCACAGTGCAAGGCAGCAAATGGATGAAATAGGCTGACTTATTTATGCTCTTCATTATGCTATGGTGGGTGTAAAGAAAATGTAAATGACTCTTAACAGAACAATGAATAAAGAGGGCTGAGACATAGCCCCTGTTCTGTCTGTATATATTTTCATCATGAACTTTCGGAAACATTAGGCTTGAAAAGCAGCTAAAGCTGTCTCAAGGCCAGACCAAAAACCAAGCAGACCACTGCATATAGGATTTTTTTTTGTTAAAAAAATCCACCAATCTATCTATCTACTTGTATTTGTATATTTTTATAGAGCGCATATAGCCAAATGCCATCAAAGAGCTAAGGTCAGACATATCAGCACAGTGATGAAAGCCAGCTAGCTGGTCAATCACCTAGACAGAAAATCCCCGCGCACATAAGAAGACGCAAAGAGGCAAGTTTTAACATTCCTGTAAAACCTAAGATAACGCTCAGGAAGGGTGTTCCACAGCCTTGTTGCTGCCAACGAAAAAGCATGTTTCCCTCATCTGGCATTATGAGACCTGGGGATGCAAACATTTCTTAGTGCCGCAGATCTTATTAATCTTCTTGGGGCATACCAGTTAAAAACGGACCTGAGATAGTCTGCGCCCCTCTGGTGGAGAGCCTTCTGCAATGGACATACCGATTTAAAGCTGACTCTCTTTCTAACTGGTAGCCAATGGAGGGAATCAGGTCCTCCCAAACCAAACAGGTTTTCGGTAGGCCTAGAACCAATCTTGCGGCTGCATTTTTAATCATCTGCAGTTTGTTTAAAGAATACTGATTTATGTTTAAGTATAGGGTGTTGCAGTAGTAAGTAAGTAAGTAAGTAAATTTTTATTATGCATAATTAATTAAAATCATTGCATATGGTGATTATACAAAAAACACAATTTCTTGTTAATATAGCTTTTGTACATATAAAATGAAAAGAACACTTTTCTAAAAATCGGAAGATATTATACAGTATAAAAAGAGAAAAGGTTAATATTCTTAAAACGTGCAAATAGGTGAGATTTGTCCATCATCAGAGAAATAGTCTCTGTTTCTCTAAACCATTAGGGAGTCTAGTTGGATATTTAATCTTTTCTCTGTGATATCCAAAAATTTTGTGAGGCGGCAGTTTAATGGAGTGACAGTCGGATTAAAACATAAAAGTATTGCTTGTCTACAAGACCTCACACCATGCTGTATAAAAAAAGGTTTTAATAAGGGT
Source organism: Triturus cristatus (assembly GCF_964204655.1). NCBI lineage: Eukaryota > Metazoa > Chordata > Amphibia > Caudata > Salamandridae > Triturus > Triturus cristatus. The sequence goes on along the minus strand of NC_140579.1, from coordinate 1,264,148,600 downwards.
ACCCTTATGTCTTTCAGTTTGTCACATATACAGATGATGTGGGTAATGTTCTCTTCACCCAGTCCACATAATCTACATTTACTGTCTAGTCCTGTTCTTTTCCATGGCGGCAATAGTGCTTTTATGGGTCCAACCCCCAGTCTTAACTTCAAGAATTTTTGTTTTGTATGCATCTTTATTCCTAGGTTTAGATAGGTTTGAGGATTGCCATTTTTATAGTTGTTAATAACTGTCCATCCATGAGTTCGTCTTGATAATGTTTCCTTGTCTAGTGCGAGGGAGATGCTTTTTGTTGCCTTTGTTGCTAGTTTCTTAAAAACAATGTGGGACACTGAAGTATTCCATAGGTTCTCTAAACCCAGTTTCTCAATTGAATCTTTGAGATATTTATTAGATGGGGACTTGCTGGTTCGTGTTAACTCTGTCCATAAAAGATTGTTTAAAGTACCTTTTTCAGCTAGTCTGATTTTATGCCAGCTTTTTACGTAGGCTCCCATTCTCTCCACTGTTTGATTTTGTACACCAAATTCCAGTCGAAGTTGGGCTGGAGAAACATATCTAGGAAGTTGGAATATCACACGATATGCAGTTGTTATTATATTATTTAACGTTAAAGCGTCTCTCCCTCTCATTTGTTCACTCCCATATAAGATTGTAGGCTGAAATTTGGCTCTCAATATTTTTAAAAAAGGTTCCAGGGAGAGATCTGGTAGCTGATTCTTCAATGGTTCGAGTGCCAGACAGGATGTCATACCTTTTTTCTTTAAGGTCTCCAGCTGTGGTTTGCATGAATTGTTGTAATCCAGGAGGATCCCCAGATACTTATAAGTAGTGGCTTGTTGTATTCTTTGCCCATCCAGGTACCATTTTGGCGTAGATTTTTTATGGTAATTCACTGCCATAATCTTGGTTTTTGTATAATTTATTTTTAAAATGTTTCTTTTTGAAAATCTGTTGGTTGCATCCAGAAGGCGTTGTAGGCCAATAGGAGTGCGTAAGTCATCGGCGTAGAGCAAGTTTGTCAAGGTTTTTCCTCCTAGCGATGGACCATGAGATGAACATCTGTCCAATTCTTCAGGCAAATCAGCCATGAAGAGGTTAAATAATACTGGTGAAAGGACGCATCCTTGTTTAAGGCCTATATTTGTTGGAATTTTTCTCGATAATCACAAACCTTCTCCCAGTTTTATCCTAATCGATGTTTCTGTATATAGGTGTCTAAGTTGGTTCAGAAGTGGGGAAGGTATCCCCCATTTTGTCAGTTTGTACCAGAGTATATTACGGTCCACATGATCGAATGCTGCTGCATAGTCTATGAAGCAGAGGTACAATGCATGTTTTTTCTCTCTTGCAGCATCCATAAGTGTGGACAGGGCCAAGATGTTCGTTGTTGTTCCTTGGCCTTTTTGAAAACCAGTCTGCGTTATGGGAATGATGTTGTTTTCAGCTGCCCATCTTGTAAGTTCTTCCAGAAGGATCCCTGCATAGTATTTGGCCTTTACATCTATTAGGGCAATTAACCGATAGTTGTTTGGATTGTCGCTCCCTCCTTGTTTATATATCGGGCTTACAATTGAACCCCTCCATGAATCTGGTAATTTCATATATGTTAAAGCATATCTATAAACTGGCTCAAGAACTTTACACCAGAAATCGGGATCTTGCTTAAATAGCATTGGAGGTATTCCATTAGGCCCAGGTGCTCCTGATCTCCTACCTTTAGCTAATTGTTTCCTGATAAGTTGTAGTTCTATGTAGGGATTCTCTTCTGTTGAGCTCAATATATTTGTTTTAATCCACTGCTCTTTGTTCTGTTCTGGCAAGTGGAGTATTTTGTATCTTGCCTCGCTTGTCACTATTTTATAATCTCTGGGTCTGGTTTAAAGGCAGAATTTCTTCTTATTGCACCTGTTATCTGAGTATCCACAGTTGGTTCCGAATCATTAAAGTGTTTGAATAAGTAGTTATTCCATATTGCTTCGGTAACGTTGGAGCTTATCCCATGATGTCCTGGTCTCAACAACATTGAAACCATTTTCCAAAATTTAGCACTGTTTTTTTACTTTGCCTCATAGTACAGTAATGCCCAAGCTTTATGAGCTTTCTCTTGCTTAGCTATCCATCTCTTTTGTTTTAATATTTTCCTTGTTTGTCGCAAGGTATTTTGCAGTTGCCAGTTAAATGGATGTTTACGTAATAATTTCAATGTTTGATTTGTAATTCGGGTCAATCTCTTAATCTCCGGGCATTTCACTATTTTGTTGGAATTATATGAGGCTGGCTTTTCCTTCTTCTTTGATTTATTCGGAAATGTCTCGCCGAGAGTTTTGGTGAAATTATTCCAGCGTTCTAAAGGGTTGCAACTCTTTTTGTCCGTTTGTGCATAGAGTTGTTTTGCGGTTACAGCTATTGTCTCTATATTTTCCGAGTTGCATCTTATTCGCTTGAGATTGATAGTATTAGTTTGGGCTATGTCTGCAGTTGCTAGAAATACCTCGGTTGGATTTGCTCCCAAGGTTAATTCTTGGGGAAAATGGTCACTAAGATCAATATTACCAATCTCAAATGCTGTTATATTATTTAAAAAACCTAGACTCACAAAGGTATAGTCCAAGGTGCCAATTACGATCCGGAAAAAAAAATTCCCGTACGACTCGTATCCGGTCTTTTTACCGTACGAATCGTACAAGTGCCGTACAAACTGGCAATCACGATTCGCATGGTAAAAAGTCCATACGAACCGCCTTGGGAATTATTCCCCACGCGTCCTCGGGTCGGAAAATGTGTCCGACACGTCCTCGGACGATTTACCGTACAAACGTGAAAAGCAAAGTCCGACCGGGGAATCACGATCCGTCCCGGGCGTCCGAATGTACAACCGTATGGTTAAAAGACCGTCCACACCGAACTCCAATAGCAACCATGGAGACGTCCAAACAGGTGCCCGGTACGCGCCGTACCCCCCCCCAGCCCCCGCATGTAGGCGCCGTACCCCCCCCAGCCCCCGCATGTACGCGCCGTACCCCCCCCAGCCCCCGCATGTACGCGCCGTACCCCCCCCAGCCCCCGCATGTACGCGCTGTACCCCCCAGCCCCCGCATGTACGCGCCGTACCCCCCCAGCCCCCCCCCAGCCCCCGCATGTACGTGCCATACCCCCCCAGCCCCCGCATGTACGCGCCATACCCCCCCCAGCCCCCGCATGTACGCGCCGTACCCCCCGTGTATGTACACCCGAGTACGTGTCGAACCCCCCGTGTATGTACACCCGAGTACGTGTCGAACCCCCCCGTGTATGTACACCCGAGTACGTGTCGAACCCCCCGTGTATGTACACCCGAGTACGTGTCGAACCCCCCGTGTATGTACACCCGAGTACGTGTCGAACCCCCCCGTGTATGTACACCCGAGTATGTGTCGAACCCCCCGTGTATATACACCCGAGTACGTGTCGAACCCCCGTGTATGTACACCCGAGTACGTGTCGAACCCCCCCGTGTATGTACACCCGAGTACGTAGCGCTGGGGGTACGCACCGTACATACGCCGGTGGGGGTACGACTCGAACGTACACGGGTGTACAAACACGGGGGGGTTCGACACGTACTTGGGTGTACATACACGGGGGGTACGGCGCGTACATGCGGGGGCTGGGGGGGGTACGGCACGTACATGCGGGGGCTGGGGGGGGCACGGCGCATACATGCGGGGGCTGGGGGGGGTACGGCACATACATGCGGGGGCTGGGGGGGTACGGCGCGTACATGCAGGGGCTGGGGGGGTACGGCACGTACATGCGGGTGCTGGGGGGGTACGGCGTGTACATGCGGGGGCTGCTTATACACAGAACTATGCGTAGAACCCCAGGACCTCAGTGAGTTGTGGTGTACCAGAAACTCACCTCAGAACCCAGAACCCAGTATCCGGCTAGCATAAGTGTCCCATTCGTTATCCGAGATTTAGCTCGGAGGTCCCAATGAAAAGACAACCCAGAACACGCGACTCAGTACATACTCAGGAATGGTGGGAATCGGAAATACCTGTTCGTATATTATTCTCACATCAGTCCACAACAAGAATCAACAGAGACACGGTGAAAATAAAAAGAGTTTATTTTTATAGACCACGTGTCCTAATATGCAGTACTTTGGCTAATACAAGCAGACAAATGATTAAAATCAAAACCATCAACATAGTTACAATACCATAGAATATAAAAGGGGTGATCATGTTATAATGACAGTGGATACTACCACTTTCCCTTTACTAGGAGGCTAATATTATTATTAGACTAACAGAAGGTCTCTCAGGCTTGAATAGGGGACCCCATACCTCAAAGATCAGCTTAGTGAAATCACATCACAGGAGCATCAGGAGACTTCTCGCAGGAAGGCTCGTCTTCGGTCTGAATAATAAACATGATGTCCGTGATATTAAAAGCACCAACTTTCAGGTATGTGCAGCTGCTCGTGTGTTATGGCTAAATAGTGGGTCGATCAACCTAGAGTGGAAAACATGCATTGTCTAACAACTCAGACTGTTTGTCACATCGTGTGCAGACCAAGGTCGCTTCGCAGAGCTCGGGATGGTAACAACAGATTGCTCTCGTGTGAGGCAAAACTCGAGTCAGCAGTTCGTTTAAGCAATAACATGTAAATGCAGTGTCGTGTGCAAAAGCAGCAAGATATCTTTCCAACTTCTAACGTGGTTATGCTAACTTAACAATGTATGTACGTATTAAGGGAGTCCTTACTACATGCCCCCTTGATCGAAGCACTACTTAGTATGCAAGAAAAGAGAGAGAACGCAGAGTTCAAGCGCGACAGAGCAGAACAAGGCGTATCCAATCGAAAAAGGAACTGGTCAGTTCAGGCAAAGTTCGAACAGGAAAAAACCTCAAAAATAGAGAGGAAAAACAAAAACAAAAAAATTCAAACTGGAATCGGGGAGGTGAAAAAATGAAAAAACGCCTCACCGGTCAGAAGTGCAGACGTACAGGGCCAGTTCAAGACAAGTGAGGAAAACACTGTGGACCAAGTTCACTTAATCCATAAAAGTATATGCAGCATATGTGGCCACTGCTTCCAGCAGAAAATCATTGGCACGGCCACTGAAGGTTTCAGCCATCCAGTTAAGTAAAGAAAAGGAACATACGTGTTCTTCTATCAGCGGAGCCTCTAGCACCATCAGAGGGCAACCAGCGTGTACTTCCAAGTAACTCATATTCAAGAAGTCATATGCCGCTCTCACGATGTCCCAATTACCCAGGATACCATGTGCCGCACCGCAGGCCATAATCCGAACACCAGAACAGGCAGACTCGTGAGACACTAAGGGCCTCATCAGTCGATCAAAATCCGGGTCCGGAGACACCATGTTGGTTAAACACAAATCCATAGGCCATTCAAAGGGACAATCTAGGCAGTGGAAGACAGGTTGCACGCAGGTGAAGTAGGAATACCGGAAGGATAATCCATATGCCAGGCTCAAAGTCGCCAACGGCAGGACACCATAGTAATCAAGCATCCTGTCACGAAGAAGCTGCAGACGGGACAGGCTGACGTGTTGCACAGAAAGAGCAGCCATTCCGCAAGATGAAAAGTAAAAGTAGCACACCTGCCACTAGAGCCAGAATTAACGGGACACCTCCAAAGACGCTGGAGAAAATAGAATGAAAAAATGCCGGAATCACACCAAAGATAGTTTGGAAAGAGGTCACGAGACCCGAGCCCACAAGTTTAAAAAAATGAGCCAGGCCAGTCGTAGACGAGGCATTGAAAATTGTTTGGATCAAAGCACCAAAATGCAGGGGGAGGTCAGTATTGAAAAGCGCCTGTACCTCGGTGCGCGTATTTGCTACGTGAAGGACAAATGTTTCCCGGGAGGAAGTCAATGGCACCTCCTTTTGGGACAGTAGCGCTCTTATTCTGCTCATTTTGTCGAACTCTGCTTTCAAGGTTGGAATTGAAGGCCAGATAGAAGCATCCAGCCTCCCATGCGGGGGTGGAAACAGGACGTTATTGCAGCAGACAACCCTCTGTGTTACAGTTACTATATACGGGATCCCTACTAACATCCCGCAGCAAGCTTCATTATTCAAAATTAAATAACTACCGTTTGCAAGCAGCGTGAAAGATGGCGTAATCACTGGTACCGGGATACCTTTGAGGACGCAGGCCAAGTTCGGAGCGTGTACATTACAAGCACCGTGCAATTGAATGTGCCTACACACAACAGAATGATCAGGTGACGTTGTACATTCTTCACCCTTCAAGTAAACCTCAGTACCGTCCCTTGTACATCTATACGTAAAGGGGAGGGACCAGACTTCATGTATGAAAGCGGTACCCAGCCGTTCATATCTACCCAGAGCATAGTGTTTCATACAAGAGGTAAACTTAAAAAGCGCAAACGGTAGACTTATCAATCCGTGTAAGAGCCACACAGCGGAATCGACTTCCGCAACAGAAAAAGGTAACGGCTCCAATTTCTCAATATGGAGCAGGGAATATGTAGCATCTTTCATGGACATGAACTGCTGTTTGTCAGTAAGGTTAAAAGGAAGAAATAACGATGTTGTATTCAGATAGTCCCAAGGGACCTTCCCTGCCTTCAATGTTTGTAATGTCCAAGCAAACTGCATAACAGAACGCAACTGGTTTTGACCATGATACAACACAGACATATCATCCTGCACAATATCAACAATTGAAGACACAATATTATCTAATGTATAAATGCGAGAAGAAAGAGTGTTAATGCTGTTATCAATAACTGCTAATACTTTTTCCATATTAGCCTGATCAATAGCTCTCAATCTTGAAGCTGCCTCAATTTGCGACAGTTTCCATACTTCGTTGTAAATAGCATACGCCCATCTCCTGGATCTGCCACTCACAGGACCTTTAACAAAATCATTCAAATCTATTTTGTCATGTAACTTTGATAAATGAACTTTGACAGATGCCAAGGTGGAATGTCGCAGCCAGGACTGACATAATTTCCCTACAGAGTATGTAGTTACTGTATGTGACGACTCAAACCGGGGGTCCACTCGATCTTGAGTATACCCCGGTTTCAGTCCTAGAAAACGACGTTGACAGGTATCAGAACTGCTTTGCCAAATTAACCATCCCTCACTATTAAATTTCGAAATGTTGAAGGACGAATTGGAAACCAATAACTGCAAAGCAGGAAGGGACAGATCTGTGTGATTATCCCCATTTGGGTACGCACCCAGATCCGGCACAGAAGGCGAATTTAGTTTTTTAGAAGTGGCCAATCCGAAACAGGTGGTTTGGAAGATGGTTGCATTTAAAAACAACATATGATTTGGTACTAGACAGGCACGGTGTAAAGCTTCAGTTCCCTGAACCTGCCACGGTTTGGAACCCCAAACCGACTTAAGATCAATAGTAGCCTTCCATAGATCATAACCTTTGATTGACAACTCATCCATAAAGGACTTAGAATATAGCAATTTGGTGTGTGTCAGTCTAACCTTGGAGGTAGACTCAGGCTTAACTTTAAAATAAAAGGAAGCCGGGGCTGAAACACTGAAATCAGTAAAATAAGTAAACTTATCAACTAATGTGTGTGAACTGCCAAACGAGGGGGTGGGACAATGTTCCCACTGGGTAAAATTTACAAAATTTCTAAACGAATTTGATTTATGCAAGAAGTGATTGCCATAATGTTGATAACAATACTGTTCCGCATAATTAGCCGCATTTTCATACAAATCCTCAGCATCAAAGGCGGCATAATATTTCAAATCTGAAAACAGTGCTTCAATGGCGTGTACATCCCAATCATCAGAACGTATGTTCTGTTTAACTACATCACCCATAGAAACACGAAATACATTAGGCACATTAATGACCTCTGTAGGCCCATGAATTTGAAATTTAACAGCATCCCATGCGATTCCATCCATGACGGGCCAGGCAGTAATATTCACAAAAGTCTGGTCCCTCTTCATGATGTGGGATGAGGAGTGGGGGGCCAAAGTACCATTGATAAGTCTAATTGTCGATCTCTCTTTGAGATAATGTCCATCCACCAAACGGAAGAACACTATAACAAATCCAATGGACATAAACAAAAAAATACCAAAAAGCATCAACCAGATGTATGTCCAAGGAGCTATCAAAAAATGCTTCTTAAACCAGCTCACAAAAACAACAATGTTTGATGTGGGAGGTGAGGGCAAAGAGTTAGTGTCAAAGGAAAAACGGGACTGGCCAAGTGCTGTAGATTGTAAAACAGGCGAAGGTCCACGTGTAGGATAAGCATACTCAGTCTCAACGGACAAACCACCAGCCGGTGGTATCAGCAAGGGATCAGTAACTGAATGCATCTCGATTGCAACATCAGACAAGGTGGTAGAAGCAGGAATCATCATTGAATTTCTTTGCATTGTCTGGCATGAAACTGCCGGAGTCATACTAAGAAGTATCGGCCACTCGCTGAAGTTTGACATTGTCAATAGAGATGTACCTGTTTTCTTTGCGACCAGGAAGTGGAGGTAAAATGACTGTTCTTGTACCCTGCACTCCAAGCACTGGAACTGGTGCACGATAAGAGGGGCCGAACTCCTTCTTGTTCTCCACCTTCTCACGGACCAGATCACCAACTCGGGGTAGCCAGCCGACTACCGGAATCTGAACCTCAGCTTCAGACGTGGAGGGCAAATGTTCTTTCGAAAGAGAGTCTCTGGCTTCTTGTAGAGTCTGCAAAACAGCACAGTGATCATCTACGTCAAAGGGTGCGGTCGACGCCGCAATGTCTAGACCATCAAGGTCTGGAACAAACATTCTGATTCCGAAGAGCATCATGTACGGGGTCCGCCCACCCAGAGACCTTCTAGGGAGATTATTTAGTGCACGTTGAACGTTATACAAATGGGCTAGCCAGTTCCGGCCTGTGCCTAAAACACGTGCTGTCAATGATTGCTTTAAGTCACGGTTCATTCGCTCCACCACACTATTACCCTCAGGTCGGTAGGGAGACGAAAATTTGACAAGGACCCCCAAATTTTTCATAGCCTCCTTGTAAGCCTTAGAGGCGAACGCAGGGCCCTGGTCAGAATGGAAGGTACCACACGCAAAAGTTCCCACAAAGACACGCAAATCCCTGATGACAGTCCGCGAGTCAGCACTCCTTTGTGGCCACACCCATAGAAAACGTGTGCACGAATCCACTGCAACCAAGATGTACTTGTACGCAGTATCAGAAGAAAAAGGACCGCAGTGATCTAAATAAACACAACCAAATGGCTTATTAGAGATGTACATCTGTGTCTGTGGTGGGCGCGCAACAGTAGAAGGTTTAATCTGTTGGCAAATGTCACAATCAAGAACATAAGCGCGCGCTTGTTTATATAAACCAAACCACCAGTAACGTTGTTGTAGCAGAGATATTGTAGCTGACACACCGGCGTGGGCAGACGCCAACCCCTCATGTGCAGCCAAGATCAGTGCTGGTCTGCAGTCCGCGTTGGGAATTATTCTATCTCCAACGTCGTTAATCCTCACTAACGGGACGTTATCAGGACTTAAATGGTAAATATACCGAGAGGGAAAACCCTTCGGGTAATCTCCTCCCTTCACTGTAGCAGCAATAGCTGCCAAGATGTCATCATCAATCTTACTTTTGGATCTTGTAACTGCTGCCACTAAGTATGTAGCCACTGCTGTTTTCGCTGCCTCGTCAGCCAAGCTGTTGCCGACAGCATGGACACCAAGCCGCTGGTGACCAAGAGTGTGTATAACACTTACGAGTGGGAGACGGTCTTTAAAGTCTGCCACTCGAACCCAAAGCGTTTTATGCTTAATTGTGCTACCTTTAGTGTCACGGTAATCATTCTGAGACCAGAAGTGTAAATTGTCATTGTAGGACTGGACACAGTAGAAGGAGTCACTCACTATAAGAGTAGTGACTCGGGGATCAGCAAACTCCAGTGCAAGCACTAGAGCCCGGAGCTCCGCCAATTGCGCGGTACAATCACCCAATGACTGCGTATGCACTGCATCAGATTGGAATTCACCATTTACGAATGTACCTACGACAATTGCGCAAGCCGCTGAATAAGCGTGCTTCGATCCAATTGCGGGTTGCGCAGACCCGTCAGTGTATATGACACAATGGTATTCTTCGAGCGGGCGCAAAGACAGAGGTGCCGGATGAACGAATTCATACTGCAAGTACTCTTGAGTCTGTAATGAGGCATCAAAGATGTAAGTGACGTCTGGCGACGTCAGTGTTGTAGCCCATTGTATCCACCGTGGATGCAAAGCTTTAGAATTTGGTACACTTGCTTTTGTCACTGCCTCTAAAGTAGGATATGGTGTTACAACCAGAATCTGTTTCCCATGCGACAGTGCGCGTTCCTTGAGGATCGCCATTTGCACAGCAGTCAGAACTTTTTCGACCGTGGAAAAACGTAATTCAGCAGAGGTGTACAAGTGGGATTTGTACGCAATGGGGACTGTGTCGCCCTCATTAAACGTCAAATACGTGAACCCCACGGCGCCTGGTACTATTCTGATCACCAGGTTAGTGCGGTTATCACGTGTCAGCAAGTATTGTGAAGCAAGAAGGTCAGCCTGTAAAGACTGTAAAATAGCAGAGTGTTCTAGCTGCCAGCTAGACTTCGAAAATGAAGGCTGTACCAAGGCGTAAAGCGGCTTGATACGCTGGGCATAATCAGGAATATACGTACGGCCGAAATTCAGAAAACCCAGCAGAGATTGTAATTTCTTCAGTGTCGTAGGAGCACTCAAGCGTGCACACTTTTCCAGAAAGTGGGGGGCTAACCTCTTACCTTCATTGTTGAGCTCGTAACCCAAAAACAACACTGTATATTCTGCGATGTGAGACTTCGCAAAATTGAATTTGTAGCCATAGTCTGCAAAACTCACGATAATATTGTCAACGCGAGACAGATGTGGCATCAGCTCATCATCCGTAAGATAGATATCGTCAACATATGAGTATGCTTCGGGGTCTATTCTTTCTAAAAGAGAAACCACGCGAGCAGAAAAGACGCCAGGGCTATTTTTGTACCCCATGGCTAATCTGGTAAACTGTTTTTGTTTTCCGCCCGAAGTAAACGCTGTCCACTGGCTACTCAGTGTGGACAGGTTATGGCTAAAAAAGCCATTGGAAATGTCAAGTGTCGTTTTAAATCTTTTACGCACGAGACTGTCGACCAAAGCCGAACTATGTGTATTTTGTACCGCGCAGGTCCGGCAGTGGGAGTTTAGGTGCCGGTAATCCAAAACTAAACGGTACGAGCCGTCAGGCTTCGTTACAGTGAATAAAGGGTTATTCATAGGGGACACACATGTTTCAATAACACCCTGATATTCCAATTGTTCAAGGATTGCCGCGACGTGAGGTCTCGCTTCACGACGCATAGGATATTGGGGTTGAGGCTGGGGCATAGACCGCAATGGAATCTCATGGCAGGGGGACAATCTGTCCCATCCCACCTGAGTGCGATACACCGCCGGCGCAAGCGCAAGCGCCCACTCCTCAGCATACACTTCAGCTCGGTCCTTAGGCACTGTGTGCGCAAAGGACGGGAGGATTACTTCCTCCCCTCTAGGAGCCTCTAAAATGAAAGCTGGGGGCCAATCTGCCTCCGCTAGGAGGATATCATAGGTGGTGGTCAGATTATCCCAAAAAATCCCTTTTATTGTACGTTGTATGTCACCCTCAATTAATAAGACTATTTCATAAAGTCTATCAGGGGGAGCCACTCTGGTGTCAGCTGTTTCCACAGTAACCGAAATATCAGTTGCTGTCACCGCCAGAAATGGACGCAGAGCTTGACGGACTATGGTAATTTCCGCTGCGCTGTCCAGGAGCGTCAGCGCCCATGTCCGGTTCCGAAGCTGTGTCCGCACTATCTGAGGCATACCTTGCCGTCAGAGCCGCCACTTTCTTCTTCTGAAACGGGGGTCTTTGTCGTGCAAATTCGTCCTGCTTGCCTTTACCCTCAGACTGTCGGGGCTGGTCACGCTGTTGTGGAGCACCCCGACCTTTGCCACCGCCTCCGCCACCGGACTGTGTAGCCGATGTTTCCTGTGAAGAACGAGGAGAGCGCTGTTCAGAAACCTGAAATCTATCAGGAGACTTGATAGCAGCACGATCGCGCAGATCATAAGTGCGTTCACTACTAGACTGTACGGGAGAGGCAGGCCGAGAGCCCTGTTTCTGCTGCTGCTGCTTCCCCTGTTGTTTAACCTGCCATTTTTGTTTAGGAAAAAAGGGCCGGTCGTCCTTACCAGACGTTTCTGCCTTACCCTGCTGCTTTAGATCGGGATTCTTTATGACAGTCTTAACTCCTAAAGAGCTACGACCCAAATCCCGATACGCCTCTGCGATTATTTTCGCAAATTCCTGCGGTTTGTCCTCCTCAGGAACTCGTTTCAGTTCATTACGAACCTGGAAATGCAAAGCATCACCCTTCAGGTTACCAATTATCATGGTAGCCACCAGGTCAAATTGCCCGAGGAGCCGCATCCCTAACTCTATCGCAGACTCCGCACCATGGTTCTCTTGAACTCTTTTGATTACGGAGGGCAGCTGCAACATAGACGGAGTGCCATGGCACTGCGCGTACGTCGCTGCAAAGACCTTGCCCCAATTTGTACAATCGTCAATGTGTGGGACCAAGTCCTTCGGCAAACTAATGGTGAGGATCCTGTGTTTCTCCACAGGTGAAGTATTCGGATAAACCGCTTCTATTTGGTCAAACTTCTCAGCAAGCCAAAAGGGGAAATCATCCCTAGTAAGGGGGCGCTTGCCCATAACAGAATTGACCATAACAGGACTAATGACCACCGCGTGATGATCAGTAGGCTGTCCCGCAACAGCAGGCGCCCCCGCCTGCATATTGCGCGACACATACTGCACCAACGCCCTATATACCGTAATTAGGGCAGTGTGTAGTACACGTAGCTCAGCCACCGTCACCGTGAGGTAACGGGGATGAGGCGTAAATCCGGCTAGTACCGGCCAAGTGGCCCCTGCAATTGATAAAGGGCCCATTCTCGGCGGTATAACCACATGGGGAAGGGCGCCATTAAACCAAATAAGATGCTGCCAAGCAGATATTGGTATTTCCTGTGTCCTATACGGCGTATAGTTCGCCGGCACTGCAGCGGCAGTGTAAGAATGAAAGGTGTCATCATCCCCCACCGCTGGAATCGTCACCCAAGAGTAGAACAACTCATAGGGATGAGCCGCATCGGCTCCCACCACAAAGATGACGTTCATACCAGTGTCCGGTACCCCATACTGCGTCAAATGACGTTTTAGAGCCGCTCGGCTATGTGCCGCAATATCCACCGACATTAGGACAACACACGTGAAACTATCAGTAGCACAAGGGTTCACTAACCTTTTTAATTATCAAGCTTGAAAGAACCTATATCAATAGACCTAGGTAGGTTTAAATCCGTCAGACTTGTTATCCGGAAACAAGAATGAGGGTGTTGTGGACAAACGCGAGCACTACTAAGGCGTTTCAACTCATAGACCAAACGTTAGGTGCGCCATGTTGCAGGGATTCTGCTTATACACAGAACTATGCGTAGAACCCCAGGACCTCAGTGAGTTGTGGTGTACCAGAAACTCACCTCAGAACCCAGAACCCAGTATCCGGCTAGCATAAGTGTCCCATTCGTTATCCGAGATTTAGCTCGGAGGTCCCAATGAAAAGACAACCCAGAACACGCGACTCAGTACATACTCAGGAATGTTGGGAATCGGAAATACCTGTTCGTATATTATTCTCACATCAGTCCACAACAAGAATCAACAGAGACACGGTGAAAATAAAAAGAGTTTATTTTTATAGACCACGTGTCCTAATATGCAGTACTTTGGCTAATACAAGCAGACAAATGATTAAAATCAAAACCATCAACATAGTTACAATACCATAGAATATAAAAGGGGTGATCATGTTATAATGACAGTGGATACTACCACTTTCCCTTTACTAGGAGGCTAATATTATTATTAGACTAACAGAAGGTCTCTCAGGCTTGAATAGGGGACCCCATACCTCAAAGATCAGCTTAGTGAAATCACATCACAGGAGCATCAGGAGACTTCTCGCAGGAAGGCTCGTCTTCGGTCTGAATAATAAACATGATGTCCGTGATATTAAAAGCACCAACTTTCAGGTATGTGCAGCTGCTCGTGTGTTATGGCTAAATAGTGGGTCGATCAACCTAGAGTGGAAAACATGCATTGTCTAACAACTCAGACTGTTTGTCACATCGTGTGCAGACCAAGGTCGCTTCGCAGAGCTCGGGATGGTAACAACAGATTGCTCTCGTGTGAGGCAAAACTCGAGTCAGCAGTTCGTTTAAGCAATAACATGTAAATGCAGTGTCGTGTGCAAAAGCAGCAAGATGGCTTTCCAACTTCTAACGTGGTTATGCTAACTTAACAATGTATGTACGTATTAAGGGAGTCCTTACTACAGTACATGCGGGGGCTGGGGGGGGTACGGCGCGTACATGCGGGGGCTGGGGGGGGTACGGCGCGTACATGCGGGGGCTGAGGGGGTACGGCGCGTACATGCGGGGGCTGGGGGGGGTACGGCGCATACATGCGGGGGCTGGGGGGGGTACGGCGCGTACATGCGGGGGCTGGGGGGGGGGTACGGCGCTTACCGGGCCACCTACTCTGGTCGTTTTGCGCCGTACTTCGCTTTTCCGGCACTTTTTGGGTGTCGTAAAAATATTGCCGTCAGGACTGCTGTCGGTTCGAATCGTAATTCCTGGGTCGTGAAACGCGGCCTGAGAGCGTCCCGACGTCACGTCGGCGCATTCCCCGGATCCCATTTGTATGTATCTTTTCGTCGGTCGGTGTTTTGTACGACTCGTACGGAAATGGTGTTTCCGTGCGAATCGTACTTGCATGTTTGTAAAGTTTTACGACCGGGTACGAGTCGGACGGAAAAAAGCCTCCGTCCGACGGTTCGTACCCGGTTTTTGCCGGATCGTAATCGGCACCTAAGTGTGTTGAAATTTTGGTCGTGTGGAAAGTTGCTGCCGGTGGTTGATCCTCGCCAAAGCGGCCATTCAGAGCCCTCAAATTACGATGTTCTAATTCCTGAAGAAGTTTTTTAGCTCCACTAGTCATTTTAATTTTAGGGCCAGGAATTTGGATTGGTATTTCCCAGGCATCAGATATCTCTTGTATAAAATCTGGGGTTTGGGTCATTTCTATAAGATGAATATTAAAATCTCCTGCAAGAATAATATGGTCCGTTTTTTCCTCTTCCATCAACCTGTCTAATTCAGCAGGTAATTCTGAAATAGCTTTTTTCTTCCTGTTTGGGTGTAAATAGATGTTTATTATTATCACTATCTGTATTTGTTTATCTATATTCAACTCTATTTTTATGGCTTGCACACTATTTGGTGGTGATATTTTAATGGTTACTGGTATTGTTTCTTCAATAGTTGTTGCAGAGGTCAATATTGATAAACCTCCTGAGCTACGACCTAGATTTGAGGTCTTGGTTGCTAGAGCCGAAAGTGATGCAAATCCTTTCAAACTAAATGGTTCCTCTTTCCAGGTCTCTTCCAGGAGTATTATATTGAATTTTTCTACGTAGCTCAAGAATTCTTGCTCTGACATTTTAGCCGCTAGACCATTGATGTTCCAGGTACATATTTTTATCCCACTTTGTTTAGTTTGTGATGAGTGAGTAATTGTCCAGTCAGGTCATTTTTTGGCCTCTATTGTAAGGGCACGCTGTATTCCTTGCCAATTTTTGTTTATTGAAAGTTGTGGTTGAGTATGTTGAGGACCGCCTTTCGCTATTGTAGTTAGAAAGTTCTCATCTCTATTGACTCCGGGACTTCTACTTCTTGCGCCTCTTAATACTGAATTAATTGTTTTATTTAAGTTACTTGTTCTATTTGTTAGGAAAGGAGTAGGATATGGTGGTATTGTAACTAGCTCCATATCTATTCCCCAGTTTTTGAAGCATTCCTTTTCCTGATAGATTCTTCTCGTAATCTCAGAATTTTGCCATGTCGCTCTAGTGGATTCTGAGTTTTGGGTATTTTTTCGTAAAAATTCCATCGATCGTAAGTCAGAGGACATGATGTTTTCTGATTTTTTATTAGAGTGTAAGAGTTGTAAGATGTTCTGTCTATTTAATACGTCCATAGGCCCTCTAGATTCATATTGTGGATGAAATATAATGATATTCGATTCTACTTCATTTTCCTGTTGATGGTTATCATAAGATCGACTTTCGATCATATGACTTATGTTTACCCGGGTGTTCTGTACCGGCGCTATCTTTTCTAAGTCATTAAACCCTACTAGTTGTTCGATTGCCCGAGTGTTCGTTTCGATATTATTTCTGCGCACCACAGTGTTATATCCTTGGGGGTTAAGTTGAATATTTGAGGTCTGATTTGTTTCCTCCTTTAGAGGGGTCGGTCTTCAGCCACGGTCGGTAGTAGGAGTAACTGCAGGGCGGTGACGTGGGGAGGGGGAGGGGCAGGGTGGGGGGTAGTAAACTATGGATTCTGGAGGTTTACAGGTAAGTTAACATATAAATAAAACGAATTTCGTTGTGTGCACAGCATCGCATTTGGGGATGCAGTGCACGCAACGAAATTCATTTTATTAATTTATATGTTAACTTACCTGTAAACCTCCGGAATCCATAGTTTACTACCCCCTACCCTGCCCCTCCCCCTCCCCACGTCACCGCCCTGCAGTTACTCCTACTACCGACCGCGGCTGTCGGTCTTCCTTGGGGGCTTGTACCTTGGTTACATTTAATTTCTTTAGACCTTTCCATTTGGTTTTGAATAGTTGGTGAGGATTCTTGCTTCTCTATAGCCACTGTGAGTTTTTTCTCACCGTGTTACTATTTGTTGTTGTTTATTCTTAATTGACTTCAAGACTTGTGGAGGTGTATTTTGAGATATTAGCCGCTGATCTCTTGTGATATCAGGAGAAGAATGATGCACTATACTTAACTGTTTATTTTTTCTTCCTTTCCTTTTGTTTTTACGATCATTTTTTACTCCAAGAGTGGCATTTCCCAAGGTCTCTACTCGCCCGCTCCCCTCTTGAGATTCATTTTGTTTTTGCTGAGAGTTTTTATCTGCAAGAATTTCCGTTTTAGCAATTGATAAAAGTACATCTTTTTCCATCGTATTTGCGATTTTTATTGATGTTTGATCGATGAGTACTTTTTTTATGTCGAATAATAAATCTCCTAATATAGTTGGTAGTATAGATAACTTTTCAATTATTGGTGCACATGAGCATTCTTGTCTGACTTGTTGTATAGCATAAGTTCCTTCCTGGCCCCTCTTTATTAAATCGTTCAGGCCAGCTAGTTTCCTATCTATCCCCGCTGTCGAGTCAGCAAGGGCCTGTAAAATTGTCAACTGAAGGTCCATTTTGTGTGATTGATACTGCAATGCCGCTGTTGAATATTGCATTGTGCTTAGCATTGCCTCCCAAACTGTATTATTATTTAAATATGTTTTATCTTCCGGAGAATTTTTGTCTGGTGTTGTATCTTGATTATAAGAAGTGACCATTTCTTCCCATTCTTGCGTGGCTAGGAAGGACATATCGCTTTTATTTGATTTATCCACAAGTGAAATCTGGCGGGTGCTGTCTGAATGGATATTTTTAGATGATGTTGTTTCCACCTGGTTTGGTAGTAATTGGTCTTGATCTATACCTGGTCCCCTATTCAGCTCTAATTTGAGTGGAGATCCCTTTGTTTCAATGTCTTTTCTTTTTTCTTCCTCT
Organism: Triturus cristatus; assembly: GCF_964204655.1. Taxonomy (NCBI): domain Eukaryota; kingdom Metazoa; phylum Chordata; class Amphibia; order Caudata; family Salamandridae; genus Triturus; species Triturus cristatus. Next base: position 1,264,130,778 of record NC_140579.1, on the reverse strand, counting down.
GAATTTTTATCTTATACTATTTTCTCATATAGGTGTTTTACCATGGGCTCCCCTGTTATTTTGTCTTCCTGTGAATTCATGTTAACAGGTGGATTTACATTTGCCATAGATGGAATATCAACTACCAGTCGCTGTATAATTTGTGGGCTCTGTGTATTTTTATCGATGTTGTCATTTTTATCATTTCGCAATTGGTTGGCAAGTTCACTTAAGTCGTCAAAAAGGGCCAAAGTGTCCTGTATAGACGGTGTTAACAGTTGATTTTCATGTTCCAGATTTATGTTACTTGCCCTTTCTAATTGGAGATCGAATTGCGGACTGACAATATTTGTTTGAGATCCTTTCGCACAAGGGGTCTCCGTTAATTTTGTTGGTTCATTATTTGTTTGAAGAGCCGACTTAGCTGGTTCAGTGCTCCTGCTGTCTGCTTTAAAGGCAATTCCTTGCTGAACTGGTATAGATTGTTGCATACCTGGGTCACTTTGAGATGTCAAATTAAAACAGTTTGAGTCAAGAGGCAAAAGAGGGGTTTGTAAACCTTTTAACACACTAGTTTTTGAGAAAATTGCCGTTGTTGGGTCTTTCAAGAAAGAAAATTTCGTGTAGATCTTGGGTTGGTAAATGCAAGGGTTATTTCCCTTGTTTCCATTAGTTGTGTTTTTTGGTGTGCAAATTGGAATAATTGGATTAATTGGCTGAGGTTTATTCATTTCCCATTGATTCCACGTAGGGTCTATAGCTGGAGTGATGAGTTGAGACTTACTTTTTTCTAAGTTTATGTTTATTGAATTTATATCTTTATCTTTATCTTTGTCTTTTTCATTATTTTTTCCTTTTGCCTCCATTATGTCCAATTTTTTGCGTTTTACCTTTAAAAAGTCCGCGTAAAGTTCATTAGGATTCGACTCTCGTAAAGGACTGTTATTCACATTCTCAGCTTTCCTTTTCTCTGCCTTGAGTTGTGATTTTGACTTCGCCTTTACTATCGTTTTCCTTATCCTCCCTGATCGCATGATTATAGTTTGATCTTTAATCTGTATTCGTGTCCCAGGGCCTTTTGAGGGCTTTTTAGTGCCTAGTTAGTCCTTGCGGCCTTGTGCCCTCACCCCTGGGATCTGTTTAACTAGTATTAGTACTAGTAACACATAGATACCTCAAATTCTGTCAAATTCTGTCTCAGGGAATCCCCTAGGGCCCGACTCCCTTGCAGCACACACTCACCCCTCACCTGTGGGGTCTAAAGGTGTACTTAAGCCTGAGTCCGTTTTCGAGGATGGTCCCCCGTCTCTCTATTTGCCTTACCCTCTCAGGAAAATGTGAGGTCAATTCCGTTGATGGAGTCTCACTGTGAGCTGTCCGATTGTTGGCCTGCTGTCACGTAGTCACATAGACACGCTGGCTTGTTGAGGGGATTATCTTACACCTTCCCTCTGTTTTGGTTACCAGCTCGAGATCACTCTTTACCTTACTCTGCTATAAACTGCAGACCGTGTAAGCTGGACCCAGCAGGGGAGGAGAGGAGAGAGGGAGGAGGAGGAGGTCACCTCCCTAAACCCCCTTAAACATCAACCCCCTGGGCCTCAATCGGACCAACCGGGTTAATCAGATCAATCGGTCAGCAGCACTCCGCATATAGTGAGGCGAAACTGCACCTCTCTTTGTCGTTTAGCTCAGGGTTCTGTTGTCTATTCTCTGTCGGTGTCGGTGTCGGTGCCCGAGTAGAAAACAGGACTGGAAGCTGTGCAATTTGTCCCCTCACGGGTAAGGAACTAGGCTCTTGTTTGTAATCCTTGTTCCTTTTTTGCTGGGTTACTTGCCGAACACCGCCTCGCCACTAATGTACTCCACTGTCTCCAACCCCTAATCCATCAACTCAGTGCCACCACCTTCACCTCCTCACCAGGCGTTATCTCCAAGCACTGAGGTGAGCTCGTTTGGGTGCTACTTGGGAGGAGCCGTGACTCGCAAACCGATGTTAAAGGTGCGCGGGAGCGGGATGCGGAGCCGCACAACAGCACGGCTCTGCACGGCTCTGCTCGGGTCGGCTCGCCCTCGTCGGCAGCACACGGCCGATGTCGATGTCGATGCCGATGTTGAAGCCGATGTTTGAGGAGCGTGGGGAGCAAAGACAGAGGCAAAGGCAGGCGGAGGAAAGCTCTCGGCTCCGTACGCCACCGCCGATTCCTCCGATTCCTCCGATCCAACTCCCGCAGCTTCCTGCAACTTCCGGATAGCAGCGACACCCAGTGTTGAGAAGTCAGAAGTGAGCGTGAATGACCACCTGCTGCTGCCAGGTGTTGTAGCAGGCTCCGCCCCCTCGAGGAGTTCAGCCTCGGACCCGTTAGCGTTGTAGTCGGTGTCGCCACCAGACAGGTCCGCCGCCTGACTCCCCTCGCCCTCCGTGCCATTTGCTCCCGCAGACTCGCCAGCAGTGGTGGCACCGGTACTGGATCCCTCCTCCAGGTCCGTGCAGGTGTCTCCCTCGGTGTCCTCCGATGATGCAAGTTTCATATGTGTAGGTGCACCCAGTGGAGCGCAAGCGGGAGTATCCTCCTGTAGTCACAGAGGACAATAGTGAGGGCAAAGGAATACCCCGAAAGTCGTGGATAGAGTCCAAACGGAGGGCCAGGAACTCCAACTGAGAGGCCCTATGTGCTGGACTCAAAGCTTAAAGGGGTGGCCCAGCCTCTTTCAGTCGCTGACAGATGCCAGGTGCTGCAGTAGTCAAGGTCAGATGTAATAAGTGCTATGACCACTGTAACCCTCAACTCCTGGGGTAAGAGAGGAAGAATTTTCTTTAGGGTCTTGATAATCCAAAAGCAAGTGCTCCCTGTTTTTCTGACACGAATATTAAAGGTCAATGAATTATCAAAGACTACCCCCAGATTTTTTGCCGTTTTAGCTGCCAGTGGGAGCATCCCACTTGTTTTAGGCCTCCAGGAGGTAGACCAGATGGAATTCTCTGCTCCAAAAACACAATTGCAATTTTTTCACCATTCATTTTGAGCCAGTTTGCCTTCATCCAGCTGCTGTCTGTGGCCATGCAATGTTGATTTGGATATCGTCTGCGTAGTAGGAGACTTGAACACCAAAAGAGCGCACTAGCTTAGCCAAAGAGGCAATATACAAATTAAAGAGTGTGGGGCTCAGTGAGGAACCTTGAAGGACCCTGTAAGGAAACCAAAATAGTTGAGCCTTGAAATCCCCACAGCTGACTGTGAGAGTACTATCCATCAAGAAGGAAATATGATGCCAAAGGCTGCCGCCAGTTCGAGCACAACCAGAATAGCCACTCCCCTAAATCAACCAGATGGTGGATGTAGTCAGCCACCTTATTTAAGGCTGAATCCATGCTCTGATTACCTCTGAATCCATTTTGTGATGAATACAGAAACATTTTTGCTAATTCCAGGTTATTATGTTTCTCCAGAATTTTGGAAAGAACAGGAAGCAGAGAGATTGGGCATCGATTTTTGAGGTCTCTCATATCTTCGTTGGGCTTCTACTTTAGTGGAATCACAATCGCCTCCTTCTAACACTGGGGAAAGATGCCAGACTCCAGCACCTGAGAGTACAACTTCTCCAAGAAATCTCCAATAATATCAGGGACCAGTTGCAGCACCTTAGGTGGACAGGGTTCATTTGGTGAGCCTGACATGTTTTGAACCAGAAGAGGTGAAAACTTTGCTGGAGGGGCATTGGCAGACACGTCATAGGCGGTAACTTCCAGAGCACTGGTAAGCTGGTTTCCTCCTGTACAAAATCCACATGAATCTTACTAATCTTTTCGCTGAAGAAATCCACTACCTATTACAGAAATCTTGGGAGTTTTCCAGAGAGCTGTGGGATAGAAGGGGAGGAGAGATTAGCAACCACTTTAAAAAGCTCTTTCGGTGCATTAATGGCCAGCTTTATTTTCTGTGAAAAATAAGAAGATGTAGCCTGATTAATCACACCTTTGTATTCTTTCACTAATTCCCTATGCTTATTCTTGTGTTCTGGGAGCATACTGAGTCTCCAACTGTGTTCTTGTCTCTGACATTTCCTATGTGAGTTTTTCAGATCTATCTATCTATCTATCTATCTATCTATCTATCTATCTATCTATCTATCTATCTATCTATCTATCTATCTATCTATCTATCTATCTATCTATCTATCTATCTATCTATCTATCTATCTATCTATCTATCTATCTATCTATCTATCTATCTATCTATCTATCTATCTGTCTGTCTGTCTGTCTGTCTGTCTATCTATCTATCTATCTATCTATCTATCTATCTATCTATCTATCTATCTATCTATCTATCTATCTATCTATCTATCTATCTATCTATCTATCTATCTATCCACCTACCTATCTATCTAAAACATTACCGCGGACATACTAAAAACAAATTATAACACTACAAAAGCACATTTTAACAGAAAATACATGTGCTATTGAAGGGTTTCATTCTGAATTTCATCATTGCATATGTGCAAATGTTCAACGAAAGTGACAAGAGAAAACGTGGTGATGCATAGTCATATCTAGTGTAATTGTTCTGAAACCTTTGTGTTATGATTGTTATTCATGTACTGATGTAAATCATTTGAAATGATATTATTTTATGATTTGAAATTACTTTCTATGTTAGTACTTTGAAAAGGCAGTAGTATGCCATACTTACACGTGATCTCTACAATCCAACAAATAACAATAATCTTAGTGTTTATAAGCTTAAAGAATTTTAGAATACTGATTTTCTTTTATGAAATATATACCTCTATTATTTTATATTTCACACATTAAATTATAAATGTACTGTATTGTAGGACTGCTTGATTCTCTATTCCGTGCTGCCTTACACTCTTGAGAAAGGGTCCTAAACTTACAATGTGAAGTGAAATTGTGTCTTACTAGAAGAGTTCGATTATTACCATGGGTGTTTGATGTGTAGAGTGAATCTTCAGCCCAAAAAACCGAAATGTCCTATCTGAAGCAATCTCCATTGTTCACCTCCACCACCACAAAGTAAAGGAACATGGAAACTTTCATTTAGTCATAAGAGCTACAGTGGTGCATCTCATATCTGAAGTCTTATTCTAGATTTCCTACATTCCATCAGTCATGTAAATGTATATACCATACCGTAGTATTTTCTCCTGCTTCCCTCTTTATATTTTCCAGTGAAGGTGTTGTAACTATGTCGGGCTTTTGTGTAGGCACGCCATCAGCCCATTTCAGTTTGCTTGGAGCTTGTCATTCCAAATACTGCTTGCTGGAAAGCTGAAATAGGAAACGATTGAAAGTTAAACAAGCAATGGTCAATGCAATAGGTTTCGCCTATGTGATTAATAAAAAGCTGTTTTTCTTGGAAGTTGTAACTTGGTGAGCAGTTGTGCAATATAAGTTACTGAAACCCTGTTAAAGTGTTATGACTTATTTATTGAGAAAGGCAAAAGTTTGAGGCCCATATGTTTTCTCTACTCTCATCATATCTTTAATTTGTTTTGACACTGACGATCCTCCGATTGATCTTGTATTGTGCCATTATGATCTAGTATCTGAATATCCAAAGAGGATCAGGAATTGGATATCCGACGCACAAATGAACATTTAGATTCATGTATATGACTCTCTATCCCAGCCTATATAAATAAAGAATTATTAATGTAGTCCGAATCTTCTAAAGAAATTTAGCCGGACTAAAATCATGCAAAGCAATAGTTTGGTTCAGGCAATACACAACAATAACATTAGTACCTGATGATTAGACATCTCCCTTTATTGTTCTCTCCCTGCCATTAATCATTTTACTAGAATGCACAATCAACTTTTAGGAGATGAATCATGACAAACTAAGAGTCTATGATTTAGTTAAATGTAAAATTTGTCAAAGACATTCAAAGAGTAGTACGTCATAAATTAACATATCCAATCTAAGGAGTGCTAGTCAATTTAATTAGTTAGGGTTGCCATAAGGTGACAAAAGCTCTCAAAAGTTCAGCAAGGACATCAGCTATAACAGCTCATGAACAGTGTTCCATCGAGAATATGTCCACAAATAGGCAACACAGCATATGCGTCAGTCCAAAAGGAAAGCATGTAGAGTTCACAAAGTTCCCAAAGGCAGTGCCTGGTCAGGAAAGTACATTATTTCTGCCAAAATCCGCTAAATCATGTGCACACCTCTCCTTCCAATCAATGTACATTTTAAACCTCTAGTTCCAGTGGTGACACCTTCTCAGTCACCTCATTGTGTCAGACAACTCAGTCCATTAGTCAGATCATGTAGGATGATTGTCGTGAGACATAAAGAAGATACATATTATATAAAGAGGTGATGCCAGGCACATACTTTGTCAGATCATCCAGCAGACATAAACTTCCAAACAATGATCCTTTACCAATAGGCACATGACCGAGTTCAAGAGGACAGTTTCACATTGCAACTTTACCAATAGGCACATGAACGAGTTCAAGAGGACAGATTCCCATAGCAAATATTCCCAAAGGGTTGACTTTGTTGCCAATAGACCTTGTAAATGAGTGAGAACTCTTCTAGTAAGTTCACTTCACATTGTAAGTTTAGGACACTTTCTCAAGAGTGTAAGGCAGCACGGAATAGAGAATCAAGCAGGCCTACAATACAGTACATTTAAAATTTAATGTGTGAAATATAAAATAATAGAGGTATATATTTCATAAAAGAAAATCAGTATTCTAAAATTCTTTAAGCTTATAAACAGTAGATTATTGTTATTCGTTGGATTGTAGAGATCACGTGGAAGTATGGCATACTACTGCCTTTTCAAAGTACTAACATAGAAAGTAATTTCAAATCATAAAATATTAATATCATTTCAAATGATTTACATCAGTACATGAATAAAAATCATAACACAAAGGTTTCAGAACAATTACACTAGATATGACTATGCATCACCACGTTTTCTCTTGTCACTTTCGTTGAACATTTGCACATATGCAATGATGAAATTCAGAATGAAACCCTTCAATAGCACATGTAAAGCTATCTAAATCTTGTTACATTTTATTAATTCTTCACATGCATCATTATTTCATTAAGGATGGTTTGGAATCTTATAACATTTGAGTACATCACCATAACCTTTTAATACACGTTGAAATAGCAACTAATATTGGTTACAACTATTAATCTATTATTTAATGTATATGATTTCATCTATCCTACAATTTAGCTGCATGCTTTTATGATGCAGTAACTAAGTTTTCTCACATATTATTTTTCCTGACTCTTTTTCAGTGTGATTAGTACACGTTTATTCGTGTGTCACTCATAATCGGTTTAGATATGTATCAAAGGATCTAGTTGCTTATCACCTGCATCACACATGATTGGAATCACATCAAGGTCTCACCTGATCTTTTGGGCTGAAGATTCACTCTACACATCAAACACCCATGGTAATAATCGAGTAATCATTCACATGCGCAACTTTACACACTCAAGTTTGAACATTTTACTAGAGGTGAAAATGTCTCCTTAAATGTAACCATAATCTAAATCTCTTTGACATTATTACAGACCACAATCATAGTTATTTTTCAGCAGTCAGTGAAACTGAAAACAAAAATAAATAATTTCGAGCTTGTGCTAAAACATAAGCAATGAAAACTGTAGCTTGTAGAAAAGAAATGTCCTGTCTGAAGCATTCTCCATTGTTCTCCTCTGCAGAGAAACCTCCACCTTCACAAAGTAAATGAACGTGGACACATTCATTTAGTCAAAAGCACTACAGTGGTGCATCTCATATCTGAAGTGTTATTCTAGATTTCCTACATTCCTTCGGTCATGTAAATGTATATGCTATACCTTTGTATTTTCTACTGCTTCCCTCTTTCTATTTTCAAGTGAAGATGTTGTAACTATGTCAGGCTTTTGTCTAGGTACGTCATCTGCCCATTTCAGTTTGCTTGGAGCTTGGCGTTCCAAATACTCCATGTATGAAAGCTGAAATAGGAAACCATTTAAATTTAAACAGGCATTGGTAAATGCAGTAGGATTCACCTATGTGATTAATAATAAGCTGTTTTTTCTTGTAAGTTATAGCTTGGTGAACGGTTGTGCTGTATAAGTTACTGAAACTCTGATAAAGTGTTATGACTTGTTTATTGAGAAAGGCAATAGTTTGAGGCCCATGAGTTTTCTCTACTCTCATCATATGTTTAATTTCTTTTGCCACTGACCTGATCCTCCAATGGATCTTGTATTGTGCCACTATGATCTAGCATCTGAATATCCAACGAGGATCAGGAATTGGATATCTGACTCGCAAATCAACATTTAGATTCATGTATATGACACTGAATACTAGCCTATATAAATAAAGAATTATTACTGTTAGTCCGAATCTTCTGAAGAGATTTAGCTGGACTAAAATCATGCAAACCAATAGTTTGGTTAATGCAACACACAACAATAACATTAGTACCTGATGATTAGACATCTCCCTTTATTGATCTCTCCCTGTCATTAATCATTCAATTGGAATGCACAATCAACGTTTAGGAGTTAAATCACGACAAACCTCAGAGTCTATGATTTAGTTAAACGTAAAATTTGTCAAAGATATTCAAAGAGTAGTACGTCATTAGTGAACGTATACGGCCTAAGGAGTGCTAGTCAATTTAATTAGTTAGGGTTGCCATAAGGTGACAAAAGCTCTGGAAAGTTCAGCGAGGACATCAGCCATTAAAGCTCATGGGCAGTGTCCCTTCGAGAAAAAGTCCACAAATTGGCAACACAGCATATGCGTCAGTCCAAAAGGAAAGCACGTAGAGTCCACAAATTTCCCAAAGGCAGTGTCTGGTCAGGAAAGTATGTGATTTCTGTCAAATTCCACAAAGTCATGTGCCCACCTCTCCTTCCACTCAATGTACATTTTAATACTCTAATTCCGGTGGTGACACCTCCCCAGTCACCTCATAGTGGGAGACAACTCAGTCCATTAGTCAGTTCATGTAGGATGATCGTTGTGAGACATAAAAGAAGATACATATTGTAGAAAGAGGTGGTGCAAGGCACATACTTTGTCAGATCATCCGGCATACCTAAACTTCCAAACAATGATTCTTTACCAATAGGCACATGAACGGGTTCAAGAGGACAGTTTCCCGTAGCAAATGTTCACAAAGTGATGACTTTGTTGTCAATAGACCTTGTAAGTGAGTGAGAACCCTACTAGTAAGACACAATTTTGCTTCACTTGGTAACTTTAGAAAACTTTCTCAAGAGTGTAAGGCAGCAGGGAATAGAGAATAAAGTAGGCCTACAATAAAGTCAATTTAAAATGTAACGTGTAAAATATAAAATAATGGAGGTATATATTTCATATAAGAAAATCAGTATTCTAACTTTTTTAAGCTTCTAAACACTCAGATTGTTGTTTTTTGTTGGATTGCAGGGATCACATGTTAGTATGGCATATTACTGCATTTTCAAAGTACTAACAAGTAAAGTAATTTCAAATCATAAAATATTAATATCATTTCAAATGATTGACATCAGTACATGAATAAAAATCATAACCTGAAGGTTTCAGAACAATTACACTAGATATGACTATGCATCACCACGTTTTCTCTTGTCACTTTCGTTGAACATTTTCACATATGCAATGATGAAATTCAGAATGAAACCCTTCAAAAGCACATGTAAAGGTATCTAAATCGTGTTAGATTTTATTAATTCTTCACATGCATCATTATTTCAATAAGTTTCAGAATCTTATAACATTTCAGTACATCAGCTTAACTTTTTAATACACGTTGAAATAGCAACTAATAATGGTTACAACTATGAACCTATATTATTTAATGTATATGATTTCATCTATCCTACAATTTCTTTGCATGCTTTTATGATGCAGTAACACATTTTTCTCACATAGTATTTTTCATGACTCGTTTACCATGTGATTAGTACACGTTTATTCGTGCGTCACCCAAGATGTCTCATAATCAGTATAGACAAGTATCAAAGGCTCTAGCTGCTTATCATCTGCATCACAGATGAATGGAATCACATCAAGGACTCGCCTGATATTTTGGTCTGAAGGTTCACTGTACAGATCAAATGCCCATGGTAACAATCGAGTAATCATTCACATGTGCAAATTTACACACCCAAGTTTGAACATTTTACTAGAGGTGAAAATGTCTCCTTAATTGTGACCATAATCTAGATCTCTTTGACATTATTACAGACCACAATCATACTTCAGTCGGTGAAACTGCAAAGAAAAAAAAACAATTTGAAGCTTGTGCTAAAACACACGCAATGAAAACTGTAGATTGTATATCAGAAATGTCCTGTCTGAAGCTCTCTCCATTGTTCACCTCTGCAGAGAAACCTCCACCTTTACAAAGTAAATGAACGTGGACACATAATTTAGTTATAAGCGCTACAGTGGTGCATCTCATATCTGAAGTGTTATTCTAGATTTTCTACACTTCTTCAGTCATGTAAATGTGTATAAACCATACCTTAGCATTTTCTACTGCTTCCCTCTTTCTCTTTTCCAGTGAAGGTGTTGTAACTGTCTCGGGCTTTTGTCTAGACACTTCATCTGCCCATTTCAGTTTGCTTGGAGCTTGGCGTTCCAAATACTCCATGCTGGAAAGCTGAAATAGGAAACCATTTAAAGTTAAACAAGCGTTGGTAAATGCTATAGGATTCGCCTATGTGATTAATAATAGGCTGTTTGTTTTGTAATTTGTAGCTTGATGAGCAGTTGTGCAGTATAAGTTACTGAAACTCTGTTAAAGTGTTATGACTTGTTTATTGAGATAGGCAATATATTGTGCTGAGTGTCAAATTAAACACCCGAACCAAAAAATAAACTAGGGTCTAAAGAAACTATGCAGGAAATGTAAAACACATCTAATTAAATCAGAAGAGAGAAATAATAACTAAAAAAAAAAACCCTTGATATCTGAAATGGACAGATCATCACTGCTGTTTCCTAAGAGTAACAAGACAGATAAGACTCCAAGGATAACATTTCCAGGAAAATCCCTAAACGTGATGAAGCAATTGGTGGCTGTCTGAAGAAAGCAGAGGAATTATATTAAAATAGGACACACCTTGTAAAAGCCCTGTGCCAGCCACGTGGAGGGGTGAAGTAGCAGGGCTGGGTAAAAACAGAACTGGCACAACCTTGTTTTCAACATAAACTCATGCACACAATTTAAAGGTGATCAAAGGTGATCTCCTAATCTGTAAAAACAGAAAAGTGGTCCAAGGAGGTCAACTAAAGGATGCTTCTGCAACAAACTTTCTGTTCTAGTGAGCACAGGTACTCATTTTGCATTAAGAGGTTCAACCCAAAGGGTGATGGACATTTGTGTATTTTTTTTTTTAAAGAAGTGTGGTAAACAGAACGAATCTAAGATGCTTTCCACAAGACGTCACTAAATTACAAAAGAAGAAAAGTCCTTTTGAAAAAGACACAGTTTGGAATCTGTTCCACCCAGGCTGCTTATTTGACCTTGATTCTTAACAGATGACCAAGTAACTGGCAATGACAGGTAAAAACATGGCCTAGGGAAGAAGATACCCCCTGTTGTGCCCAGTGCCCTTGAAAGCAGTGGGGTTGTCCTCCAAATAAAACACAAGAAACTCATTCAGGTTCTCTGTGTTCACAGAAAGAGTTTCTGGCAACCTTTCATCACCCCTTCATCCTTGCCCTTTGACTTCTGTCTGAAGCAGCTCAGGTATGAGGTGTTTCAACCTGTGCCCCATCTTTAAATAAACACTGTGCCACATAGAATTTGGCCAGCTGGAGCATAGGCGACTTGGTAGAGGGAGCTCTGAAAATACACAATAGCATAGTTTTTTCAATAGAACAAGTGATAAATGCATTTGAAAACAAGTCACGAACTAGAATGCGATGCTGGAACAAAAACAACAAGAGTACTGAAAATAAAAGTGAAGGGGCAAGGCAGAGGGTGTGGTGTAGCAGATAGAACTGCTGACCTTGAAGCTGGGTTCGAGTCTCGATGTCAGCTCAACATTACAATAAATAATTTATGCATTCCTTGGCTTTTTAACCCCTTCGATGCTCATGGCGGAATGGTTCCGTCATGAGCATCGGTGCCCCTCTGCTCATGACAGAACCATTCCGTCATGAGGCCAGGGGCACGAAATCCCTCCACTGCAGACAGCAGAGGGATTTCTATTTCACCCCTGTGACCTTGGGAGCTGGGGAAGAGCTTCCCCAGCTCCCGAGGCCCCCTCCCTAGTTTCTGTGCCATGAAGATCATCGGGCACGTCGCGCTGTCGTCATTGCACAGAAACCGAAACTGAAATGAGCCTAAATTTCAGTTTCACTTTCTATGTGCTCAGGGGGCTATCTCAGCCCCCCGGGCACGTAGAAAGATGGGAGAGGTATCATTGAAAGGGGGAGAATCTCCCCAGTGGATCCCTGCTTGTGGATCGCCCCAGGAGGGTGATCCACAAGCAGGGATCCACACACTAGACACCAGGGAGGGGGGAGCAGCCCCTTGGGCAAGGGCCTTTGCTCCCCCCATAACGAAATGGGCTAAATTCAGCCTTTCTGCCCCCCCTGGGGGGCAGATGGGGAAGTTGCCTCCAATCTGCCCCCACGGGGAGCAAAAAGCCCACTAGACGCCAATGATTACGCTGGCTTTTTTATGTGTGGGGGTGCGGGCTGCCCACAATGGGCATACCAATGCCCACACCCCCCAAAAACTCCCTTGGGGGCATATCCGGGCAACCCCACCCCCATATCCCCCCTCAGGGCGGCAGAAAGCCGACTAGGCCCAGGTTTGTTTTTAGCAATATGCCTACCTGTCAATTGTGGGCCCTAGCGCAGCCGGCACATAGGGAAACCTAGCAAACCTGTACATTTTTATAACCTAGACACTGAGGGGAATCCAGGATGGGGTAACGTGACTGGCTCTCACCAGGTTCTGTTACCCAGAATCCCTTGCAAACCTAAAAATTTGTCCCAAAAAACAAATTTTCCTCACATTTCTGTGGTGGAAATTCTGGAATATGCGTGGATTCACAAAATTCCACCCACCCCACGTTCTCCAAAGTCTTCCAAGAAAAATGGTACCTCACTTGTGTGGGTAGGCCTAGTGCCCGTGACAGGCAAGGGCCCAAAACCTATTGAGGCGACATCAAAATTACCTATCACAAAACAACCTGGTTTTGCAAGGGGGGTCCCATGAGTTTTTGGCACCGGGCTTGGAGGCCATCTAGGGAAGCCTACAAAACCCACAAATTTCTGAAAACTAGACACCCGTGGGATTCCAGGGAGGTATGGCTTGCGTGGATCCCCCAACGTTTCCTTACCCAGAATCCCCTGCAAACCTCAATTTTAGCTGAAAAAATCACTTTTTTCACACATTTTTGTGTGGGAAAGTTGTGGCATCACCGGGCTGACACAAATTTCCTACCACCCAGCATTCCCAATAAAAATGGTGCCTCACTCATGTGGGAGGCCAAGGTACCCGCGACAGGCAGGGGCCCAAAATGTATTGAGGCGACATCAAAATTGTGTGAAAAAAGTGATTTTTTTCAGCTAAAATTGAGGTTTGCAGGGGATTCTGGGTAAGGAAGCGTTGGGGGATCCACACAAGCCATACCTCCCTGGAATACCCTGTGTGTCTAGTTTTCAGAAATGTGTGGGTTTGGTAGGTTTCCCTAGATGGCCACCGAGCACAGGGCCAAAAACCCAGGTGACCCCCCCTTGCAAAACCAGGTTGTTTGGTGATAGGCAATTTTGATGTGAGGCACCATTTTTATCGGGAGACACGTGGGAATACTGGGTGGTAGGAAATTTGTGTCAGCCCGGTGATGTCACAACTTTCCCACACAAAAATGTACGAAAAAAGTGGTTTTTCAGCTAAATTTGAGGTTTGCACGGGATTAAGGGTAAGGAAACGTAAGGGGATCTACGCAAGCCATACCTCCCTGGAATTCCCCGGGTGTCTAGTTTTCAGAAATGTGTGGGTTTGGTGGGTTTCCCTAGGTGCCGGCAGAGCTAGGTTTAAAAAACTACAGCTAGGCAGTTTGCCAAAAAAGGGTCATTTTTCACTGTGAAATTGTGGTGAGTCCACGTTGCGTTTTGCGCCGTTTCCTGTCGCAGGCACTAGGCCTACCCACACAAGTGAGGTACCATTTTTCTTGGAAGACTTTGGGGAACGCGGGGTGGGTGGAAATTTGTGGATCCATGTAGATTGCAGAACTTTCCACCACAGAAATGTGAGGAAAATGTGTTTTTTTACAATGTTTTTGGTTTGCAAGGGATTCTAGGTAACAGAACCTGGCAAGAGGCAGTCGAGTCACCCCATCCTGTGTTCCACTGGGTTTCTAGTTTTCAAACATGTATAGATTTGCTAGGTTTCTCTAGGTGACGGCAGAGATAGGGTTAAAAAACTACAGCTAGGCACTTTGCCAAAAAAGGGTCATTTTTCACTGTGAAATTGAGGTGTGTCCACATTGCGTTTTGCGCCATTTCCTATCACAGGCACTAGGCCTACCCACACAAGTGACGTACCATTTTTCTCGGAAGCCTTTGGGGAACGTGGGGTGGGTCGAAATTTGTGGATCCACGCAGATTCCAGAACATTCCACCACAGAAATATTAGGAAAATGTGTTTTTTTTTTACATTTCTTTAGGTTTGCAACGGATTCTGGGTAACAGAACATGGTGGGAGCCAGTCAAGTCACCCCATCCTGGATTCCCCTGGGTGTCTATTTTTCCAAAATGTATAGGTTTGCTAGGTTTCCCTAGGTGCCAGCAGAGCTAGTGTTAAAAAACTACAGCTAGGCACTGTCCCAAAAAAGGGTCATTTTTCACTGTGAAATTGTGGTGTGTCCACATTGCGTTTTGCGCCTTTTCATGTCGCGGGAACTAGGCCTACCCATGCAAGTAAGGTACCATTTTTCTTAGAAGACTTTGGGGAACACGGGGTCATTGAAAATTTGTGAATCCACGCAGATTCCAGAACTTTTCACCACTGAAATATGAGAAAAATGTGTTTTTTTAATGTCAATTTTTTAGGTTTGCAAGGGATTCTGAGTAACAGAACCTGGTGAGAGGCAATCAAGTCACCCCATCCTGGATTCCCCTGCGTGTCTAGTTTTAAAAAATTTAAGGGTTTGCTAGGTTTCCTGTGAGAAGTTGGCCTGGTATATGATGCTCACTAGTTAAAGTGATCACCTTGTACCATGCCAAGCAACCCTTATGGTGTGGTTGTAAGTCAACCTTTTCGGACTAGCTGCCCTAGTGGTAGCGTAGGCTAAGCAGTCTTTGAGGCTAAACTCGTGAAGCGTGTTAAGCCAGCTGTTTTACCAAATGTAACCCCCTTTTATACCAATGAAAGGACACCACACAGATATATATTCAAAATATATATGTATTTATTTCTCAAAGTAACCCCTAGTCTCTTTATGAGCACAGGAGCACAAATCGTCAAACAAGATTATCACAGAATACACAGAAGTTGCACGTTATATGGATAGGCCCTGGTGGCCACTCAAACCATATACTAAAATAGTGGTATAAGTACCACGAACAGAAAAGGGAAAAGGCCTAGGGCCTCTAGAATCGCTGGGCCTACAAGGAGCTAACGTCAGTTAGTGACCAGGAGGTCCACGGGTGGCGTGTGCAGAGCAAATAGTCACACGCGTGCTCCCATAGGTTTCAATGGGTGCGTAAAAAGTACAAAGTTACTGCAAAGAGGATCTTCCGGATGGACTAGGAACTCAAGATTTGGAACACAGGCACTAGAGATGTAATACTACACTTGGGCACAGGTGTGCCAGCTTTACCTCACCCACAGGAAGCGGGTGCATAGGCCTCGAAGTGCGTCGGGTTTCTTCTATCTGTTCCGTGGAGCTTGAAGACAAAGATGCTGCAGGCGGTCGGTCCGGGAGAGATGCAGTGGATCCAAGAGTGGATCGGAGATGTTGAAGACCTGTAAGCAGAGGGGACAGTGTTCACAGTCACTAGCCAGTGACCAGCGTGGCACCAGGTGGGTACCAGGCAATGTCGGGTGCAAACAGGTGATGAGGGGTAGCTTGTCTCCGCAGCCACGTGGTCCCTGAAGGTCGACGACGTCCAGGAGTCGGCTCACGAGCTGTCCCACGCAGGTTCTCGCTGTCGGCGGTGTCGGCGACTTGATCGAAGCAAACAAGCCTTGGCAAAAGCAATTGCAGGAGGATTCGGAAATCAGCTGTTGGTTCTGACCAGCAAGGTCAGAGGGATTGCTCCTTTGGAGGGGAGCAAGGGCCAGTCTGGAGCAACCAGACCAGCGGTGTTTGTCGTAGATTTCGTCGCCAAGATGGCCACTAGCCAGCGGGCCAGCAACCGGTTAGGCGCGTCGAGTGGCAAAATGCAGAAGGGCCCCACGCAGATCGTGGAGATGCTGGAGGGCTCACCTTTGGTGCAGATGCTGCTCGAGGGTTGGGCTTCTCAGGACCCAAAGCACAACTTGGAGGGAGCCTCTGTTGTTGCACTTGTCAGCTTGTCGTAGTCGTTCCAAGATGGCTGGCTCCACGTGTCTCGGTGCCTCCACGGGTCTCCTCTTTTCAGGGACTGTGGATCGGGCGGTGAGAGGTCTGGAGGTCCAGGTCTTGTCAGTCTCTAGGCTCGGGCTCCGGCGGGAGGCGGCAGCAAAGCAGACGTTGATGCGCTGGATGGTGCTTGCGTTAGCAAGGTGGTCACTCCCTGACCACAGGGGAGATTTTCTTCAGTCTTCTGTGCAGCAGAATGTCGAAGTTCCCGTCTTCTTCTTAGTTTCAAGTTGATTCCAGGATGTCTGAAGTCTTAGGACACAGCTCCTACCTTTAAGCGGATTCTAGGGGCCGGACTACCTGCTAGGTCCCTCCCTAAGGGTGGGACCAGGAAGGGGGGTGGTTACACCCCCAATCCTTTGTCCAGCTCGCCCCAGGGCCGGGACTGGTGTGCCCCAGGACCGGTTTGAACTGGCATATGCACCGAGGCTCCTTGTGAGCCACAGGCATGTCTGGTTTCTTTCAAGCCCTACCTGACCAATACACAAAATCCTGTCTGGGGTGGTGCACGCACCTCCCCTGGCAGGAAACCCTTTGTCCACACCTCCCAAGCTGGAAGGACTCCCAGCAGCAGGAGGGCAGACTTGTGTCTGTGGTGGCAGCATCCATTTTGTGGAGCTGAGGCTATGTCTGATTTTACCCGGGTTTCAGGCACTGTACATGTCGTGTCCCTCTAGAAGGGTGGAATGCTAACCCCGTCGCCAGAATTGGCGAGGGGTTAGTATTCCAATTCGTATGACACCTTACTCGACATGTTTTGATAAAGCCAAACCAAAGATAGCATTTAACCGCGAGGTTCATAATGCACTTAAGAGTATATGGTATGACGATATCTGGAAACAGTAGAAGGAAGTTGTTCCGACCACGGCAGACAGGCTCAGCTCATGCCAGAGCACCATCTCACATGGAACCAAGCACTCTGCCTTCAGGATTGTTAAGGCCTGCCATAGGAGTGACTTATAGGTTACCAGGTGTCCCATTTAAGGTTAGGTATAGGTATACTACACCTAAGTAAGAGGTGATTACACCAACTTACCCCAGCTGAGTGATCAGCCAGTTGTGTCAGATTGTTAGGCCAAGCCTGGGGTGGCATAATACATGCTTCAGCCCCTGGCAGGCCTTGGATACACCAATGCCCTGGGTACCTAGTGTACACTGGTACAGGGGCTGACAGGGTGATCCAACCAATTGGGTATGTACCTAGGGTTCATGGAGTCCATTTTACAGAGAGAGCAGATAGCCTGAGAGCCTGAATGGCAGGATCTCAGGCCAACTAAGTCGAAAAACCAGCTAGACACTAGGCAAAAATTTGGGGGTAACCATAGTCAGATATCCACCTTCCTACATTTCCCTAGGTGCCGGCAGAGCTAGGGTTCAAAAACTACAGCTAGGCACTTTGGCAAAAAAGGGTCATTTTTCACTGTGAAATTGTGGTGTGTCCATGTTGCGTTTTGCGCCGTTTCCTGTCACGGGCATTAGGCAAGTGAGGTACCATTTTTTTCAGAAGACTTTGGGGAATGCGGGGTGAGTGGAAATTTGTGGATCCACACAGATTCCAGAACTTTTCACCACTGAAATGTGAAGAAAATATGTTTTTTTTGTCCATTTTTTAGGTTTGCAAGAGATTCTGGGTACCAGAACCTGGCAAGAGGCAGTCAAGTCACCCCATCCTGTATTCCACTGGGTGTCTAGTTTTTAAAAACTGAATAGATTTGCTAGGTTGCCCTAGGTGCCGGCAGAGCTAGGGTTAGAAAACTACAGCTAGGCACTTTGGCAAAAAAGGGTCATTTTTCACTGTGAAATTGTGCCGTGTCCATGTTGCGTTTTGTGCCGTTTCCTGTCACGGGCATTAGGCCTACCTACGCAAGTGAGGTACCATTTTTCTCAGAAGACTTTGGGGAATGCGGGGTGAGTGGAAATTTGTGGATCCACACAGATTCCAGAACTTTTCACCACTGAAATGTGAGGAAAATGTGTTTTTTTTGTCAATTTTTTAGGTTTGCAAGGGATTCTGGGTAACAGAACCTGGTGGGAGGCAGTCAAGTCACCCCATCCTGGATTCCCCTGAGTGTCTAGTTTTCAAACATTTATAGGTTTGCTAGGTTTCCCTAGGTGCCGGCAGAGCTAGGGTTCAAAAACTACAGCTAGGCACTTTGCCAAAAAAGGGTAATTTTTCACTGTGAAATTGTAGTGTGTCCACGTGGCGTTTTGTGCCTTTTCATGTCATGGGAACTAGGCCTACCCACACAAATGAGGTACCATTTTTCTCGGAAGACTTTGGGGAATGTGGGGTGGTTGAAAATATGTGGATCCACACAGATTCCAGAACTTTTCACCACTGAAATGTGAGGAAAATGTGTTTTTTTTTGTCAATTTTTTAGGTTTGCAAGGGATTCTGGGTAACAGAACCTAGCAAGAGGCAGTCGAGTCACCCCATCCTGTATTCCACTGGGTGTCTAGTTTTCAAAAACTGTATAGATTTGCTAGGTTTCCCTAGGTGCCGGCAGAGCTAGGGTTCAAAAACTACAGCTAGGCACTTTGCCAAAAAAGGGTCATTTTTCACTGTGAAATTGAGGTGTGTCCACGTTGAATTTTGCACCGTTTCCTATCGCAGGCACTAGGACTACCCACACAAGTGACATACCATTTTTCTCAGAAGCCTTTGGGGAATGTGGGGTGGGTCGAAATTTGTGGATCAACACAGATTCCAGAACATTCCACCACAGAAATGTGAGGAAAAATTGTTTTTTTTTACTATTTGTTAGGTTTGCAAGAAATTCTGGGTAACAGAACCTGGTGAGAGGCAGTCGAGTCACCCTCTCCTGGATTTCCCTGGGTGTCTAGTTTTCAAAAAAGTATAGGTTTGCTAGATTTCCCTAGGTGCCGGCAGAGCTAGGGTTAAAAAACTACAGCTAGGCAGTTTGCCAAAAAAGGGTCATTTTTCAATGTGAAATTGTGGTGTGTCCACGTTGCGTTTTGCGCCGTGTCCTGTCGCAGGCACTAGGCCTACCCACACAAGTGAGGTACCATTTTTCTTGGAAGACTTTGGGGAACGCGGGGTGGGTGGAAATTTGTGGATCCATGCAGATTGCAGAACTTTCCACCACAGAAATGTGAGGAAAATGTGTTTGTTTTTTACAATGTTTTTGGTTCGCAAGGGATTCTGGGTAACAGAACCTGGCAAGAGGCATTCGTGTCACCCAATTCTGTATTCCACTGGGTGTCTAGTTTTCAAAAATGTATAGATTTGCTAGGTTTCCCTATATGCTGGCAGAGCTAGGGTTAAAAAACTACAGCTAGGCACTTTGCCAAAAAAGGGTAATTTTTCACTGTGAAATTGTGGTGTGTCCATGTTGCGTTTTGCGCCGTTTCCTGTTACGGGAATTAGGCTTACCTACGCAAGTGAGGTACCATTTTTCTCGGAAGACTTTGGGGAACGTGGGGTGAGTGGAAATTTGTAGATCCACACAGATTCCAAAACTTTAAACAACAGAAATGTGAGGAAAATGTGTTTTTTTTGTCAATTTTTTAGGTTTGCAAGGGATTCTGGGTAACAGAACCTGGTGGGAGGCAGTCAAGTCACCCCATCCTTAATTCCCCTGGGTGTCTAGTTTTCAAACATTTATAGGTTTGCTAGGTTTCCCTAGGTGCCAGCAGAGCTAGTGTTCAAAAACTACAGCTAGGCACTGTCCCAAAAAAGGGTCATTTTTCACTGTGAAATTGTGGTGTGTCCACATTGCGTTTTGCGCCTTTTCATGTCGCGGGAACTAGGCCTACCCATGCAAGTAAGGTACCATTTTTCTTAGAAGACTTTGGGGAACACGGGGTCATTGAAAATTTGTGAATCCACGCAGATTCCAGAACTTTTCACCACTGAAATATGAGAAAAATGTGTTTTTTTAATGTCAATTTTTTAGGTTTGCAAGGGATTCTGAGTAACAGAACCTGGTGAGAGGCAATCAAGTCACCCCATCCTGGATTCCCCTGCGTGTCTAGTTTTAAAAAATTTAAGGGTTTGCTAGGTTTCCCTAGGTGCCGGCAGAGCTAGGGTTCAAAAACTACAGCTAGGCACTTTGGCAAAAAAGGGTCATTTTTCACTGTGAAATTGTGGTGTGTCCATGTTGCGTTTTGCGCCGTTTCCTGTCACGGGCATTAGGCCTACCTACGCAAGTGAGGTACCATTTTTTTCAGAAGACTTTGGGGAATGCGGGGTGAGTGGAAATTTGTGGATCCACACAGATTCCAGAACTTTTCACCACTGAAATGTGAAGAAAATATGTTTTTTTTGTCAATTTTTTAGGTTTGCAAGGGATTCTGAGTAACAGAACCTGGTGAGAGGCAATCAAGTCACCCCATCCTGGATTCCCCTGCGTGTCTAGTTTTAAAAAATTTAAGGGTTTGCTAGGTTTCCCTAGGTGCCGGCAGAGCTAGGGTTCAAAAACTACAGCTAGGCACTTTGGCAAAAAAGGGTCATTTTTCACTGTGAAATTGTGGTGTGTCCATGTTGCGTTTTGCGCCGTTTCCTGTCACGGGCATTAGGCCTACCTACGCAAGTGAGGTACCATTTTTTTCAGAAGACTTTGGGGAATGCGGGGTGAGTGGAAATTTGTGGATCCACACAGATTCCAGAACTTTTCACCACTGAAATGTGAAGAAAATATGTTTTTTTTGTCAATTTTTTAGGTTTGCAAGGGATTCTGGGTAACAGAACCTGGTGGGAGGCAGTCAAGTCACCCCATCCTGGATTCCCCTGAGTGTCTAGTTTTCAAACATTTATAGGTTTGCTAGGTTTCCCTAGGTGCCGGCAGAGCTATGGTTCAAAAACTACAGCTAGGCACTTTGCCAAAAAAGGGTAATTTTTCACTGTGAAATTGTAGTGTGTCCACGTGGCGTTTTGTGCCTTTTCATGTCATGGGAACTAGGCCTACCCACACAAATGAGGTACCATTTTTCTCGGAAGACTTTGGGGAATGTGGGGTGGTTGAAAATATGTGGATCCACACAGATTCCAGAACTTTTAACCACTGAAATGTGAGGAAAATGTGTTTTTTTTTGTCAATTTTTTAGGTTTGCAAGGGATTCTGGGTAACAGAACCTAGCAAGAGGCAGTCGAGTCACCCCATCCTGTATTCCACTGGGTGTCTAGTTTTCAAAAACTGTATAGATTTGCTAGGTTTCCCTAGGTGCCGGCAGAGCTAGGGTTCAAAAACTACAGCTAGGCACTTTGCCAAAAAAGGGTCATTTTTCACTGTGAAATTGAGGTGTGTCCACGTTGAATTTTGCACCGTTTCCTATCGCAGGCACTAGGACTACCCACACAAGTGACATACCATTTTTCTCAGAAGCCTTTGGGGAATGTGGGGTGGGTCGAAATTTGTGGATCAACACAGATTCCAGAACATTCCACCACAGAAATGTGAGGAAAAATTGTTTTTTTTTACTATTTGTTAGGTTTGCAAGGAATTCTGGGTAACAGAACCTGGTGAGAGGCAGTCGAGTCACCCTCTCCTGGATTTCCCTGGGTGTCTAGTTTTCCAAAAAGTATAGGTTTGCTAGATTTCCCTAGGTGCCGGCAGAGCTAGGGTTAAAAAACTACAGCTAGGCAGTTTGCCAAAAAAGGGTCATTTTTCAATGTGAAATTGTGGTGTGTCCACGTTGCGTTTTGCGCCGTGTCCTGTCGCAGGCACTAGGCCTACCCACACAAGTGAGGTACCATTTTTCTTGGAAGACTTTGGGGAACGCGGGGTGGGTGGAAATTTGTGGATCCATGCAGATTGCAGAACTTTCCACCACAGAAATGTGAGGAAAATGTGTTTGTTTTTTACAATGTTTTTGGTTCGCAAGGGATTCTGGGTAACAGAACCTGGCAAGAGGGATTCGTGTCACCCAATTCTGTATTCCACTGGGTGTCTAGTTTTCAAAAATGTATAGATTTGCTAGGTTTCCCTATATGCTGGCAGAGCTAGGGTTAAAAAACTACAGCTAGGCACTTTGCCAAAAAAGGGTAATTTTTCACTGTGAAATTGTGGTGTGTCCATGTTGCGTTTTGCGCCGTTTCCTGTTACGGGAATTAGGCTTACCTACGCAAGTGAGGTACCATTTTTCTCGGAAGACTTTGGGGAACGCGGGGTGAGTGGAAATTTGTAGATCCACACAGATTCCAAAACTTTAAACAACAGAAATGTGAGGAAAATGTGTTTTTTTTGTCAATTTTTTAGGTTTGCAAGGGATTCTGGGTAACAGAACCTGGTGGGAGGCAGTCAAGTCACCCCATCCTTAATTCCCCTGGGTGTCTAGTTTTCAAACATTTATAGGTTTGCTAGGTTTCCCTAGGTGCCTGCAGAGCTAGTGTTCAAAAACTACAGCTAGACACTGTCCCAAAAAAGGGTCATTTTTCACTGTGAAATTGTGGTGTGTCCACATTG